>NC_072892.1:19273791-20523791 GCF_027943255.1 Anastrepha obliqua
CTAAGCATCGAAAATGTTGGAGCCTGCCAGGTGAACCAAGTCCATCGACAGCGAAAAAAAAATATTCATGCTTCAAAGGTTACGTTTACTATTATGAACTCCTTAAACTATCTGAAACCATCACTGGCTATCGTTACCAACTGCAGCTAATTGAGCTCTCAAACAAAATCGGCCGGAATGGGACGGTTGACATGACAAACTGATTTTCCTGCATGACAATGCCGGACCAGACGTTGCTAAATCGGTCCCGAAATATTTAGTGGTACTGAATTGGGAAATCTTGCCTCACCCGCCATATTCCCCAGACTTTGCACCTTCGCATTACCATTTGTTCCGATCAATGCAGTCAGCCCTTATTGGAGAGCGGTTCACTTCTTGGGAGAGCATCGCAAACTATTTCAATGAATGGATGAAGTCAAAAGAACTCGATTTTTTCGTCAGAGGAGTCCGTATGCTGCCTGAATGATGGAGTAAAGTTGTAGCTTGCAATGGCACATAGTTCGCATAATATTAAGTATTATTTAATTGTTTAAATAATTCGTACGGAAACTTATATTATAAAATAATAATATATCTCTGGTCACAAACTACACCCAAAATCGCCAATGTCGGCAATTAAGCTTTCAAGAAAAATCACACTAAATGTCTCTAAACTATTAGAGTATATTTGTGGGGGGTTGGCAAAGTCCAAGCACTCAGTCGGGAGACCATTGTACTATCTCTAAACTATACAGAAGTCGATGCATTAATGTGATTTTATCAATAAATGTAACAAACATTGTTGGAAGTAGCTTCATAAAATACTATGGAATTCTTTCTTAAGCCAATTTATTATAGAAAGTTTTTACTTGTGACCAGATATCTATAAATGGTTCAAAATTGATTCTTATTGTTTCAAAAGGGGTTTTTTGTGTGATGCAACTATCGAGGCTTCAGCTTTAGGACTTTATATAGGGCAATTCAAGGATGATACAGACCTTTGTGAGCACTTATTTTTACTACTTTCGTTTTGTTAATTTTTGTAGACAATTGGTGCTACTGGCTTTGGCAAACTTAGTCATGGAGCGATACTCGGCTGAACCACATGTAAAAGTGATCTAAAAATTGTCCTTCTGCAAGAAGTGTCAACAACCATCAAAACTGCTGCTACTAGAAATTTACATTCAACAAAAAGCTTTGCACCCACGGCGAGTGGTATAGTTTTTGGGCTGGGGAAGCCATTGGACTATACTTATTCGAAAATGATGCTGGTAATGCTCTTACGGTGAAGGCTACCATGTCACGGTTACAAACTTTTAAGACCTGAGCTAGATAACATAGACTTTAAAATATATGGTTTCAATCGGATGGTGCAACTTGTTACACATCGTCTGAAATTATGGCGTTATTCTGAGCGAACTCTCTAGGGCGCATTTTGTTATGAAACCACGTACTTTCTCTGCAGCTAAGAGAAGACTAGCGTATAAACCAATAAGCTCGAAATGATTCCAGAGCAAAAGAACGAAATAAAACGCGTTATAAATTATATGGAGCCCGAACTATGCCAAAAAGTCAGGGAAAATTTTGATATGCGCATCCTGTGCCGCTTTTGGGTTGTGGTGGGCATTTTACAGATGGAAACAAGTTATTTGAACAAATTTCGTGCGTTCTTTGGTACAAACTTAGCACCTAAGCTAAGTAAAAACTATATATTCCCCAAGCAAACGCGGTTATGCAGATGGGCGAAAAGATTTCTTTGCGAATACTATTATTTGATCTGCCCTACAGTCCGGTCTGCATTGTTACAGATTTTTTGGATTTACGGCGAAATTAGAACCATGACTGCTTTACAATATACCTGGTCGGAAATACTGCTGATCCTTCTCTACTGATGACTCAAAGCTTGATGATAAAGTTGGCTTTGGCGTCTACTGTAAGAAGCCAAAAGTAAGATACGAAGATGGGTTGATAGTTTAACGTGTAATGCTACAAAAGGAATTTGTTCAAAGGCGCTACTTAATCGGTCAAGGAAATACGTCTCTATGTTAGTTGCTTTGTTCACAGGCCACTGTCTCCTAGGTCGACATGCTCAAAGAGAGCGAACCTCATTTCAATTACTGCAAAAACAGCAAGAATAGTAAGGAGGAAGAGTCTGTCAGACATCTTCTGTACCACTGTCCCGCGTGGCATGCCACTTCTCTTTTTGATTGACGCTATAACCGCTAAAGCGATTTTGCCGAGTTTAAAAAAGTTGGTCCGTCGCTTCTTTCTCGTGCTAACCGGCGCCAGTTGGAAATATCAAGTGAAGCCAAGTACTTCTCCACCGGATTTTTCCAACGCAGAGGAGGTCTTCCTTTTCCTCTGCTATCACCAGCTGTTACCGCATCAGAGTTTCCATGCGGACGGCACGATCCAGTCAACGAAGCTACATGCCACTAGGTTTTGATATTTTAGATCGTCGTTCTTGAATGATACCGATGACCTTAGGGATATAGGTGTCCGCCAGATCAATGGGTTTGCTCTTAAGATAAAATGGTTTAGCGAGGAGTAGCAGATAAACAGCTACTGTGGTACTACAATGGATCGGCAACGGTCTAGTGAGTTGGTTTAGAGACCGGCTTCACTTCTACCTATGTGCCTAGAACCATGACTAGTTCGCCTTCAATTTATTTTTCACATAGGATTGATGAACTCTTTTAAGTCTTAGAAAATTGCAATTCTTTCAGCGGACAGAGCATTGACATAATAATTGGCGGGTTTTAAGTTTGACTTCTTCATTAGGTAAATAAGGATTATGTTTCAGCTTTAATTTTATGGCATTTCTTATATTTTTTTTTGTCGGGACAGACTAGCAAGTACAGCACTCAGACATTAATTGAGTCCATTGTACTACACTTGGATTCCCTTTTAATTTTCTTTAAATCTACCCGACCTCCGAAGAAATCTGAGTAGATCTTGTGGTGCCAAGGAGCCAAGATGGTCGCTTCTTAACACATCAGTACCAAAGACCTCAAACCTGATTCGAGCGAAGGCGGGGCAAACGCATAGAAAGTGGTCCGCCGTTTCATCCTCCTCTTCACAAGCTGGGCTGAGTACATTATCTGAGATGCCTACCTTTTCCATGTGCTTTGCCCACAGAAAGTGGCCCGTCGTCAGTCCAACCAGCTCTCTGCAGTCGCTTCTGCTTAATGGCAGGAGGATTTGCGATGTCTAGTCGGACATGACAGGTAACTTCAGTTTTGTCCATCTGCAGCCTCTCTTAGCCTGCCAAGCTGGCTTGTGGGTTAGAGTAATCCGTTTGTTGACCGTGGCTTTGATGGCTGCAGAAGGGAGTGGCAGAACGGGCATCGGGACAAGAATGATTGTGAAAATTCTTACATTAAGCAGATCTTTATTTCGGTAAGTGTTTTGAGATCTAATCATTATATACATACACACATAGATACGTACATAATTTGCTGTTTTCAAATCACGAGTCCTTTTTGTCACACTGTGCAATCCCGCATACCTGTCCACTCTCCACCCCTAGTGGTTCTTTGCAAGAGGATTATTTAATGCGTGATTCTTTAAGGTCTTTCTCATTTTCCATTTGATTTCCATATCTATCAAAACTTGCGCATTTTGTGATGCTGCTTTTATATTCCTTCGAATGGCGAATGCGTGTGCGGGCCTTGAAGCCAATAAAACGTTTCCACCCACTGACACTGCCCACAGGCGTTTCGACAACTCGGTGTAAATTTTTGAAAGTTGGCAATTTTTTTGGGTTAGCCGAAGTCGTTGACAGCTTGTGCCTTGACTGCCGTCGCCGATGACTATTGTTGTGGAATACACGCAGTGGTAAAAAACAACAAACACTGCGTGATGATGGCACAAGATAATAGCGCATCATCAATGCCAATGGCGAGTGGTGTGGCCACCCTAAGGCTTTGCTGTTTACAGATTGTTGAATTGAGATTTGCTACAAAAGGACAATGTTTTGTTTTCGATTTCTTTGCACCCCCACCTGCGCAGCTTAAGACATTTTAAAGTTATGTACAACACTTGAAGGCGTTCCTAGGCTGGTGTCGTTGCGGTCGCAGCTGAGTCAAAACAATAACATTAAGTGTGATGGGTGGGGTGGGGGAAGGATCAGTCGAATAACAACATCAGCATCGTGATAACATAATTTTGTTTAATTTGCATGGATGTTAAGGCCAAACTTTTGTAGAATTTGCGGTAGTGAAGGGAGCGAGGTTTGGAGATTGTAGGAGGCTTTAAAAATAAAAGGTTTTACTAAAAAACGTATTATATTCGCTGGAATAATTTGAAATAAAGCGGTTTCACACACATAAAAGTGGGCAATACGCACTAGTTCGTAGCGTCAACGCTTAAGAAACGCTTTTAAAAATCGCTTAAATGCCCATTATGCGTTTTTCATTTGCATTTTCAGTGAGAAAAGTCCTTTTTTCCATTTTAACGCACATTCAACCTGTTATCCTGCCACCAAAACATTTACCCTTCACCGAGCCGTGAAGTTCGCGCTCTTCGCGTTCTTGTTTTTTGGATTTCAGTTTGTTCTTACTTTCGCTTTTTTAATGGACGTTTGCACGTTTCACTTTTCGTTTTTCACGAGCATCCTCATTTATTTTTTATTTTTTCATCGTTGTCGGTAGCTCTAATCTTTGCGCCATTTATTCACACTTGATTAACACGCGACTGACATTTGGTTGACTTTTTTGTTTGTTGCATCAACTCAAAACGCGAATTGTAAAAAAGTCCGCATGTAATAGCGAGTAAGCAGAGTTGTGCCCATCTGGTTGCCACCGGCTGCCGGCGGAGTGTGCGAAAGGGCGCAAAAGGCCAAAATTAAAAATTAAAAATAAGAAGTGGTGGAAAAAGTCGTCAAAGGACACCATTTCATGTGCACTTCCGCACGCCCAACTATCGACACACATACACTTGCAGCGCTGTGCAGAAAAATCGCTTGCTGAAAATCACAATTCGTTTTGAGGTTGGCCGTTTTAGACGGTGGGTGGGTGGCGATGCTCCCGCAGGCCAAACTGATTAATAAACCAAACGTCAAATGGCATAACAATGGCACGCGCACACATGCATAACACCACCCACACTCAGTACAAGTATACATAACAACAACAACAACAAGCGGTCGACAGAGTTAATGTCTGCGACGACCACAGCTGTCAACTAAATGTCATATTCAAATGCGAAAGTAAATATGGCCACCGCATTGTTGTTGCCACCGCTGCCGTTCGGCGTACGATTTCCGTACGATTTCATTTCCCCACGCCGTGCTCCTGTTTGGCTGCTTTTGTTGTCCTTGATGAGCATACTGTTGTCAACTTGACTTTTGTGCATTTTCATAATCACAAATGCGGTCGCAAAGGCGGAAGGAGCTGCTGGTAATTTCTTGCTTTTGGGTCGCAGCTTTGATTGAACTTGTCTTTGTTGCTGAAATAAAGAATGGCCATAGATGACGTAAGTCTTTTAGAATCTCTGGGGCGGGAATCTCAATATGAGTTAGAAAAAGCAACAAATCCCAAGACATGCAAGTTCTAGCTATTTTGCTGACCACCAACATCTTCTTGATTCGAATTATTATTTTTTTTTGTATGCGAGCGAAGTTGAGTTTCTAAAGAGAAATTAAGAGCGTCGGAAAAGTGCGAAGGAATTGTGATTAGGGTTAAGTCATGATGGAAAGAATAATGAGATGGCGCCTATCGTGGTCCCTTTACTTTGCTCTCAGCGAATTTGACAATGAGTTACGTGGTTTTAGCACCAGTATGTCCAGATTACCATTTTCGAAACTTGATTTAGCATTTGTTTGTTTGTCATTTAGTCTCGGAGTTTTAGTTCTTTCTTCATGATATTTTTCTAGCCTGTTCTAATTAAAATGTAATGTTTATAATTTTGTAAAATATACATTTTTTAAGAATTAGTTAAATAATTCACACAGTTTAGCAGTTTAGCTTTACTTTTTTTAACATCTGGTAGCATTGCCCGCGATTGCAGGTGTTGTTGGTGTTCTTCTGCTTTCGGCAGTCAAATCTCTCTCTCACTACTGCAATGTTGCCTAGCTTTGGATATAAAAACACACTAAAATGCCCATTCAAAGAAAATAAAACAACAAATTTTTATTGAATCACTTAAAGAACTTTGTATGCGTGAAAAATTGTCTTTAGAATGTGCGTTTTTTTTAATAAATGTGTTATGCTTATGTACAATTTAATTGATGAGTTTTTTTGTTAAGCGAGACTTTTTTTGTTAAGGGAACGACTTATTTGCTATATTTGAGGTTATGTAACTAGATAAGGTACTCTTTTTGTAAAAATGTCAGTATGGTTTCTTAGTATTTTCTGGTATTTTGTTGCTTATTTGTACAATGAATACACCTCTTGATGCCATATGTCCCACTAAGGATTGATGGCCGGAAGAAACGATTACACCTCTAAAGTTTTAATTCGCATTCAATAAATTCAAAGGCTTTTTAAAATGTGTAAAAAGGTTTTCAATCTTAAGAAGAGTTGAGAGAGGGTCATTTAATATTCTTGCATAACCTTAAAAGGAGCAAAAAATTTAATTCACACTTTCAAAATATTAAATTTTATAAGAACCAACTAATTTTCATTAGCACTAAAATCTTCTCAGAGTGGCATTTTTAAACCTTCTTTTGTATAATAATACAGTTTTTTTAACTTAAAGCTTCGGTAGCTTTAAATTAAAAAAAAAAGAAACAAACACGAAACTTCAAAATTTTCGCTTTTTCGGTATAAAAAAGCACTAAATTTATTGCGAAGAGCAAATGGTTGGCAATACTGCACAACTTGGAAAAACGTGACGTCACGTACTCTCTGATGGGCGCAATCTTCTTTCTATCAGTCTTGGGGTTAAGTTAGGTAGTGCTGCCTGATCTGTGAAAAGATCTCACACACAACTCTAGGGTCTATTCTGCTAGGGTCTATTCATTACGCACGTCTTCGCAAGTTTTAACAAGCCGCTCAACTTTTTGTCAGCCATATCCGTCAAGGATGAAAAATATGTTGATCGTAGACATAGTTGTCGAGTCCTACAAAGAGCAGGGCAGTGACAAGGTAGGTGCTTCAAAGTACCCCCTTTTTTGTTTTTTGTTTTTTTTTTGGTCAGGAGGTGTAAATCAATGTCTGAATGTCTGAAACAGCATCAAAGGTGCCGTCACAACAATGGTATGTGGGGCATGCTTCCACTAACGCTATAACATTTCGCCTCCTCGGCTGATTTCCATCCTGGAACCGCGTTAGCATTTCTTTAAGGTGGAGCCACGTTTATGTCTATTGACACATTAGGTTCCTGCGTCCAGGCTCCGCTCCTGTGGGCGTATGGAGATTTTACGCCATCGATAGTATTCACTTCTCCCACTCGCTTCGAAAACGGTTGTGGGGGGAGTTAAACATCTGAGAAAATGCAATAGTCCGATACTCACACACTATTGTCTTGTCTTCAGTTTGGTACTGTTGTGAGTTTTTAGCTGAAGCATCTGTGTCTGTCGTCGGTTTGTCTAAAACAGTTTATCTGCACTGTCCACCTGTTAGCAAAGGTACCAACAACTTTGTAATCAACGAATAGGTTTTATATTTATAAGGTTGTTTTGTATTTTTTTTGTCCTTCCTTTTCTCCTAAGAACTGTCGAATTATGACTTAGCTGGACTGGATTAAGTAGGTACATTGCGTTAGAAATAATCTAGATGCCCTTGCTACCTAATTAATTTAATATTTTAATAGTATTGAATACTTAATCTATCTTTCTGCTTCTACTGATGCTGCCGCTGTTGTTGCTGCAGGAGCAACTGCTGCTGTCGTTTCTGGGCTTTCCCAGTCAATGCGGTTGAGCCTCATCACGACTGTGGCTGCGAACGTTTTTGCGGCGTCCCATTTAGTGATGGCCGAGCACATATCCTAGACAAATCTTGCGTGGGATGGCGGGTGTTCGAATGCCTTCGCCAGCATTGCTCGTTCTTCACTGAAACGTCTGCAGTGAAAGGCCACATATTCTGCGCTCTCGACTGTATTCGAGCAACTTGGGCAAAAAGGGCTGTCGGCCAGCTGGAAACGGTGTAGATATTCAAGGAAGCAGCCGTGTCCGGTGAGTATCTGAGTTAGATAGTAGTCAATATCGCCATGTTTCTTATTCAAAGTACCCCTAGCACTGGCTTCGTTGCAGGTATTACACGCATCGCTCTGGACTAATCCCATTTTGGTTTCGCAATGTGGGGTGAGACAGTGTCTCATCAGTACTCCAACCAATATTTTGCAGTGTTTCTTAGAGAGTGACAAAGTAAAGTTTATAGTTTTCGTATTCGAAGTCCTTAACACAATTTTGACAGTTTTGTACGAGGTTGACTGATGCCATGAGGACTGCGTTTCCAGAGCTAACTCCTCAGGAGAGTGATGGTTATATGCCGTGACAAGTCTCTGACGAAGCCGTGGTGCAGATACAAACTAGTCAACGCCTGTAAGCAGGAGATCAAATCTCTCGGGTCTGCAGATCACATTTCACTGCTCTGGGTTCCAGGACATAGGAACATAGAGAGAAATGAAAGTGCTGATGAGCCTGCCAGGAAGGGGTTGGCTGAATCGGTCTCAGAGATCTTCACCCGGTCATCGGCATCGATCTGACTGTGTTAAAGGAACATTGCATAAATTATTTCTGAGCAAAGCGCAAAAGAGATGGAGCTCAATTTCTCTATGTGCTATTTCGAATATCCTTTGGTCCCAGTTCAAAAGACGCAGGACTCCAGGTGCGTTAACCTATTATTATTATTAGAAGGCCATTACGCACTGCGACCAGAGTTGATCTATTGTGAAGGCCTATTTTGTAACCCTAGAGTTTTAGGCTTTTTAGAAATTTTAGCACAGTTTTGGGTTTGTTGTTCCAAAGATTGCATGGAGATACTACGGTACCATCAAGGTGGTGAAGTCTTTGTCTGCCCAACGCAGGACATTCACAAAGCACATGTTCTGAGCTTTCTATGTCCATTTCGCAAAAGCGGCAGACATTGGTCTCGGATAGACCAATCTTATTTAGATGGTACCTCAGGCTGCAGTGACCTGTAAGGTATCCAGTTAAAAGACGCAGATCTACTCTGTTTAGTGAGAGAAGTTTGTCAGATATTCCTTTGTTGGGACTTATGAATAGTTTAGCTTGACGCTGACCGGCACAGTTTAGCCAGTGTGCGGCAAGTTTTCTTTCTTCCCATTTCCTAAGGAATTCATTTATGTGGCCTTTTGTTAGTCCACAGAAAGGCTCAGGACCAGTAAGTTGCATATTTGCTCCTTGTTTTGCAAGGTCGTCAGCCATTTCATTTCCCTCATGTCCTTCATGTCCCGGAATCCAACATAGTGTTACTGTGTTGAGGTTTCCTAACGTATTTAGAAGGTTTAGGCAATCATTTACCAATTTAGAGGTGATAGTTGTTGATAGAAGGGCTTTTAGAGCCGCCTGGCTATCTGAAAGTATGTAGATGTGAGTACCTCTCATTTTCCTTCTAAGGCATTCTCTCACACATATTTCGATGGCATGTATTTCTGCCTGGAATATAGTTGGGTAGGATCCCATCGGAATCGATTTTTTGAATTTGGGCCCATTGATTCCTGCCCCTGTTCTACCATTTTCCAATTTGGACCCATCAGTAAACCATAGCTGGGAGCCAGGTCTGAAAGTGATAGAGTTAGTTCTCCAGTCTGTTCGTTCATTGATTATAACTTGGAAGTTCCTGAAGAGTATTGGTTTGGATGATAGTATATCATCCCTATGAAGAATGGGACTGTGTAGGAAGTCTTCTAAGATCTTTAAATGTCCTTTCATATTCCCACTTTTAAGTTCAGATATACCTTTTAGTCTTAAGGCACTCGAGCGAGCTTCCCTTTCAATTAGAATTGGAAGCGGTGGTATGTTCAGGAGCACACCCAATGCATCCGTGGGACACGTTTTCATAGCCCCTGTAATGCCAACACATACCAGGCGATGCAGTTTGCTTAATTCGTTTGCCGCCTTTCTTTGCTTGACCTTGGGCCACCATGCTAAAGATGCATAGGTGACTATGGGTTTTACAACTGTGGTGAATGTCCAGAAGGTCATTCTAGGGCTTAGTCCCCATGTCTTGCCGAAAAGCCTTGTACAGGCAAAGAATGCCCTTGTGGCTTTTGAAGTAACTCTCTCAATATGGGAGTTCCACGTAAGCGTTTTGTCAAGACTAACGCCAAGATAGTTCGCTTCTGTCGAGAGTTCAAGTGTTGTTCTATTAAGGGTCGGACATTTGAGATTTATGTTCCTTCTCCTAGTAAACGGTACAAGAGTTGTTTTGGATGGGTTGATGGAGAGCCCTTTTTCCGTGCACCATTTGTTTATTATTGTAAGGGCGTTAACCTAAATCCCATCAGTCTTCTCCATTATATCAACAGCTCTGGCGGGCTGTATATATCTGTCCGTTGGATCTCTCTAAATGGTATCAAAACGGCGCTTTAGTGCTACTTGGGGAGTATCAGAGTGGTACTTCAACCATTTCATCTATCTACGGTTAAATAAAAACAAGTTCTAGCAATTTTGGCAGGCCTAGGCGGCGCTTCTCGTATAAACGCGTGCTGCGTTCGTATGACGGATGCTGTTTTAAGAAAAGTAGAAAGTAGCGACTCTTACTGCAAAAAGCTATTCTATTCCTATAAAGGGTGCGCCATCTTTTATGTCGGTATAAGTGAAGTATTTATATTTGGTTTGGTTATTTACAATTTATTAAAACAATTTTTTGAATACAATATCAATCAAATGGCCACCTTTATTAGCAATCGCAAACTGCGATCTTTTTTCTGCTTTTGTCATCAGCTACTCAAGCTTTTCTTGATTTATAGCGTCGATTTCGGCACGAATGTTTGCCGTAAGCTGGTCAATAGTCTGCGGCTTGTGGGCGTAAACCTTACTTTTCAGATAACCCCACAAAAATAAGTCCGGGGGGTTAAGTCAGGTGATCTGGTGGGCCAGTCGATGTCGCCTCTTTTAGACACTAGACCTCCCGGGAATTTTCGTTGCAGAAATTCAATTGTTGCAATCGCAGAGTGGCATGCCGCACCGTCTTGTTGAAATCAGTAACCTTCTAAACCTTTCTCACGCATTTGCGGGCAGACATAATGAGCCAACATCCATCGACCGTTTCGTTTTCTCGGTAAAATTATGGCCCAATGATGGTTTTGGTGCAAATACCGGCCCAAACAGTTACTTTCCGGTCATGCAACGGCGTTTCATGGATCTCTTGTGAATTATCAGTTCCCCAAATGCGGCAATTTTTTCTATTCATGCTGCCAGAGAAGTTAAAATGTGCCTCTTCAGTCATTAAAATTTGCTCAGAAAATTAGGTTCAGTGTCACCCATTCGAGCGACTGTTTGACCGTATTCCAAGCGACGTGAATATTCTTTGTGTCATTTGCACTTTATACGAAAACAAATTTAAATCATCCTTTAAAATGCGCCGCATTGTGGTATCACTGACGCCAAAATGCTGAGCGCGACGACGATACGACACTGTTGGCTCCTGAGCAACGCTCTCCCTCACTGCTTCAACAACTTCATTGGAACGTCTTGGTCGTTGATGAGCGGCATGTTGACGATCCCCTACTGTCCCGTGCTCGAAAAAATTTGACACCCAACGGCGAATAGTATTGTCAGACGGTGCCTGTTTGCGGCGATACTTTTTGCGATATGCGCGTTGAGTTAGAACAATAGAACTACTATTTTCGATGTATAGCGTCACTATTTCAGCGCGTTGTTTCGGTGTAAAGCGATCCATAGTTGAATTTGTACTGAATTGGCTTATCGAAAAGATGTATTTTGAAGTCGATCGGTTGGTAAATGACAAAGTAATTCAGCGTTTACATACCGACATAAAAGATCCCGCACCCTGCACAGCACCAAAAATGTGCTCACAAAAATTCTTTCTAAACCAAAATTTATTTATAAATGCAAAGGTGTGGATTTCCGTGAGTGAAAGTGCAAAGGAACTCTGAAAAGACATGGTTTCGTGGGCCTAGGAACCGCTTTGAAGTGTCACAAACACGCATGGCAAGTCAGGTATACCCTATGATCAAAAAGTACCGGGAAGGTGATGTTGACTATTTTCTTCGATTGCCAAGGCGTAGTGCACCATGAGTACCTTCCATCGGGCCAGACAGTCAATAAAGAATATTATTTATCCGTTTTGAAGCGTATGAGAGATGCTGTACTTCGCAAACGGCCGGAAATGTGGGTAAAACAATTCTTGGATTTTGCATGATCACAACGCACCATCCCACCGAGCTTTAACCCTTCGTTAGGCACGTGGATTTTTGGTACGTGGTTAGGTACGTGGTCTACAATCGTAGACCATTTTAATATTATGACTAAAAGTGTTATTCATTTGTGTTCCTTAATAATACTTCATAAGTATATTCTGTGATTTAATGTGAGGAATATAAACTAATTTTTTCACTAAAATATTTGTGTATCTTCTGTAAATTCAATAAAAAAAAATGAATGCATGTGTTTTTTTAACATTTATTGCAATTCATAAAAGTTTTTTCTTATAACTTTTGGACTATTTACAAAAGAGTTTTTATTATTCGTAAAACTTAAAATAAAAATATGTAAAATTCACTTCTTTTTCTGAAAACTGCTTATATTTCCTCACTGAGACATTCCGTGCAGCTTTCCCTCATATGATTTTTGCAAGCAAATCTGCCGCATTTAGTACACGACTTTCGGGATGATTTGTTCATATTGCGAGGACAAATATGACAACGTCCGACATAGTTACTTGGTGATTGAGTGGGTTGTGGTGCAATGCTTGGGATGCCAAGAAGGTTGCGGGCTCGCTGCCTCATTTCCCTGGGTAGTCGAGGATTCTTTGATCTAACTTCAATTTGTGGTCGAATGAGCTCCCAAGCGCATTTTTCAAGAAAAGCACTCCGTTTTATATTATTTTGGGGATTATTTGCTTTATATACACAAAGAGCGTTTATACCAGAAATATTTAGTAAATTGTAAAATATTACCATTGGCCAACGACACGTATTCCTTGCAACAATATATTTTTGACATAATTGGTCCACAAGATCTACACCAATTTCTGTCTGATTATAATCGGTTATCATAATTGGTTTTTTTTCATCATTTGTTTGCTCATCTATTGCGTTATCATGGTACATAGATGATATCAGGATCACTTACCGGTTTATTTTCGGGCAGTACGACACTAGTGTACAATTTTCTTGGAAACCAAAAATACTTGACTTTTCTATACGATTCTTCCTGGGAAGGAATTCTTTGGGAACTTCGCGTTTATTTTTTCTCACAGTTCCCAAATATGTAATATGTCTTTAGCAAATTATTAACCAACGATAAGCTGCTGAACCAATTGTCACCAATAATATTGCGATTAGTTCCTGCGACTGGCTCTACCAATCGAAGAGTTATCTCATCCGCACTATTGCTAAGTTTGTATGGTCCGTCCGGCTGAGTTCCCACATAAGTTTCCAAATTAAATGTATAAGACGTTTTTGCATCCCCCATCGCGAAAGTTTTAATGCCAAACTTGGCCGGCTTACTAGGAATGTATTGCTTAAACGCGCAACGTCCTCTAAATGCTAATAGTTGTTCATTCATAGTAAGAAACTCACTACCAATAAAATTACTTTGAAAGTTGACCAGGAATACTTCAAAAAGTTCTCTTATAGGCGCCAATTTATCAATTGCTCTTCTCTGCTGTCTTGTATTGATGTCATCAAATCGCAGGCATCTTATCAGAAATCGAAACCGTTCTCGCTCATCGCTAGGTAGCACGATTCAACCCCATTTCCTTGGGAATTGTCCCAAATTTTATGAAGATTTTTTCTCGAGCTTCTAAGAGCGCCAATCAAAAACAAAATGCCAATGAAAGCGCGAATTTCGGTGTCATCGGTTTCTCTTGCATCTTGATTCATTCTATCTTCTTCAAAGATAGTACTTTTTGAATATACAAATTTGTGGAAACGGTTATTATTCTTATAATCGAATCATTCACAAATAAATTTAGGCACTCAACTTCTGTTTCAACATTGCGCTCATTACCTTTTGTACCCGGCAAAAGTTTGATTATATTGTGCGAACGAATACGAACTTGCAAATTGGGTCTGGTTTCCTTCCACTTAGTGACATTGTCTTTTCCTAAATAGAAATTTTGGGGATGAGATGCACCAGAATCGTCTGAAAGAATTTCATCATCGCTTGATCCTTTTAGTTCCGATTCGGTCTCGTGGTCACTCTCTTCAGCAGCATTCACATTGATATCCGTATCTTCGTCAACCTACGTCTCGTTTTCTTCATCCATAGCACTTTTTTCACTACTTGATAGTTCGGAGAGCCATCTTTCCCATAATTCAGGAGTTTTGCTGCTATCCAATCGTCTTTTTTTGGAATCAGACATAATATTATCTGAAACTAATTAAATTAGCACACTTTTGTAAAAAAAATATAAGCAAAACTTACCTGAACTTAATTGAAATATTTAATATATCAAGTAATATTGCCGCAAGAAAAAGTAACGTCGTTAGTCACGTGGTCTACATATGTAGACCAGCACTGTTCAGACCTTGATAAAGTTTACAACTGCACGTCAAACCCGCACTGAATGCACTAATTGGATAAAGATATTAATTATAAACAGCTATTAAAAAGCTTAGGTAATTTAAGAGACAAATTTAAGGAGTTGCACGACTTTGAAAAGAAGTGGTCTACGATTGTAGACCACGTGCCTTAATTGTGCTGGATTATTTGACCAAACACCAAGTAAATACCTGCATGATTCAACTGGTATGGCCCCGTGCGACTTCTTTTTGTTTCCCAAGTTGAAATTACCACTTCATGGAAAGAGATTTCAGTCGGTAGAGGAGATCAAAGAGAATGCAACGAAGGAGCTGAAGGCCATCACTTCGCCGGCCTACCAGGGGTGCATGGAGGACTAGCTCATGTGTGTTTTGCTTCCGACGGATCATATTTTGAAGGAGATAAACTAAATTTGCCTGAAATTTAACTCTGTTTTGTTTTATTTAAACATTCCCGGTACTTTCTGATCATAGGGTACATATTTACATATTCATTACATTCATCCAATTGTACACGCGGACATATAAAAGCACAATTGTACCGAAGCATTTTGAAAATTTTAATCCCTTCCAACAAATTGGCTAATTTATTACTTTGCCACAGCACATGTGCTTGCCACAAAGTGTAGTTTTATAAATCTAAGGCAACGCTTGCTTTCTTCTGATGAATTTATGCGCCTTTCTGTGCCTTTAAAGCTTACAAAATTATTAAAGTAATTAAAACGAAGCTTTGCTCGCATGCAGTGCAAGAAGGAAATATTTCTGAAGTCTCCATCTTACCGCTAAGGATCAATAGCGTATATTTCATGCTTGTGCGTACTGAAAATGATTTATTACCGCAAATTATTTACTTGTGTCCTCGAGACAGGCGAGGAAGATATGCGATGTCCTGCGGGTGGAAGCAACACACCACCGAACACACACAACCACAAACACATCAACATCAACCCCTCTGCACCGGAAACACTAGTAGTAGTAGGAAATATTTATTTGGCTATTTTTTAAGCACGCATGCATGCACACATACACACACCCACACACATGTACATTACATTATTATAAGTAACTTGCACATTGTTTTATAGTGATTTTTACTTATTGAGGGCGATTTTTTTTACTTCCGTTGCGTTGTTCTCGATGTGGTAAGTCAGTGCATATTTGTGTGTGTGTGCGTTCATATTTTTTCTCGTGGTATTTGTATCGCTGGCATTAAACACTTAATAAAAAATGTATACATTAATAGCCAAATGCATGGATATCAGATTTATAACAGTACTTTTCGATAAGTTCATATTTTTTATGGGCCATCTCGTGGGTTTACGCTGAATTGGTGGGTTTACGCTGGTGAACGCCCGCCGGAGTGCATAAATCTCTATCGTTTAGCTTCGTTTTTACTAAGGCGTGCATACATCTTAAGCGTGATAATATTGCACTCAAATCTGTAGGGAATGCGAGAATGGCCACTCCTATCAAATTCCTAGATAAGCCATTACCGAGCCATAAACAATGATTAAATAAGCGTAGGAATGCAATTTAAAGCAGCAGCAATGAATGAGCCAAACGTACATACATACATACGTACCACCGCCAATCTGTACGTACGTACATACATACGTGTGCGTGTACGTGTATGTGTCTACTAGTAACTACTCATTTCATATGCCTTGCATGCATGTATTTGTGCTTGGAATAATGCAACAATTTTTTTTTAATTCCGAAAGTTCAAAAATATTAATTACCTGTTTTGAGGCGACTCCTTGCCATGCGTTACGCTCACCAGACCGATGATCAGCTGCTGCGCATCACCCAGCTTCAACCGCTGCTGTACAAAGTTAATTGCCAAAATGTTGCAACGCAAAGCCGCATACAATGTGTCAATTTTCGTTTGTTGCCTGGCACAGCTGGGCGTCGTCACTCGGTCCATTATCTTAAGTGCAGAAAGCAATTATTTCGTGTACTTACTTCGACGTGTTTTATGTTGTACGGAGTTGGAAAATTGGGCAATTGTACGAGCATTTCACTATAATAATGTGGATTTCTGCAGGCATCAAAATTATGGCTACTTGATAAACGAATTTTAATACAAACGCAGGATTATCAGGGCATTCACTTTGCAAAAACTGGAGTTAATTAAGGGCGGTACAATTTTTTGTAATAAATTAATTAATAATTTATCCCTCACAAACCTGTCGACAACCTCAAACGTAGCCATGAAATACCGCGTATCTCCTAACGAGATGGCTGAGTCATTTCACCTAATGATAACATGGGTTCCTGGCCATTGTGACATCGAGGGGAACTGCAGAGCCGATGAAGTAGCGAAAATCGGTATCAAATTGACTGATGAGTACATAGATAATGATATAGGTATACCCTTGCAAATATGTAAACTACTTATCCTTGAAGAAATTGTAAAAGTAGCGAATGAAAGATGGCGTAACGAGGCCACTTGCAAAATCGCCCGACAGCTGTGACCGGCTCTCAATGCTAAACGCACGGAACTTCTACTAAGAAGAGACAAGCACAGTCTTAACACACTGATTTCAGTTATAATCAGTAGGCACACGCAAAGAATGGGTGTGCAAACACATGACTTCGGCAGAAGTTGTTTAGACGAGGAAGAGGAAACGACGTCCCGCACGTTCTGTGCGACTGTACTGCTCTATCCAGTCGTAGACTTGCCATATTGGGTGGACAACCCTTTCAGGAATTGGAAGATATCGGCTCTGTCGAAGTTAAGGATCTTACAAAATTTTTGAAAAGTACATTGGTTTTAGGAGGGATAAGGGGTAGTTCCCCACGGGGCATTACAATGGGCCATGAGCCTGAGTGTGTCCCACAGTGGACAACCGCTTCAACCTAATCTAATTTAATTAATAATTTGCAAATACCCTGCCTCATTTGTTCTGCCCGATTTTGGATTGCATCTTATGCGAGTAGAAAGCAATAAAAAGATACATAGGCCCCTATTATGAGTTACATTCGATCTTCGATATTCGCTGGTTGTCGAAGATCGAAAATCGAATGTCAATTTGGTATTATGAGCGGTGCAACCCTATCGAAATTTTCGTTGTTTACCGAATTTAGAGTCGAATGCAATTTTGCTTTCGATCGTGTAGCGTATTGTGGGAAAACTTGTTAAAATGTAAGTTGTTTGCGATTATTTATGGTTTTATAGTAACCAAATAATAAATATATACTAATTTTGTTAATTTTATGCAGGTCGAAAGTCGTGAGTACCAAACAATAATTAGAAAGGCGAATCCACAATTCGCAAAAGGGATTTGCACCAAAGTTCAAGCAGCAAAAAAATGGGAGGAATTTACAACGGAGCTGAATTGCTTGGGAGCACCAGTGAGAACGGCAACAAAATGGATTAAGCTTAATAATGGTTTTGTTTTTGTGATGTTTATAGAAATACATTTTTTCCCTTGGTAGGTATGGGCTGAAATACGTAGAGGAAGTGAAATACATATTTTTTTCGAATGTCGAATAATTGAATAAAGAAAATGTATAACAAAAATAAAACAGAAACTGTGGCGTAAAGGTTTCTATTTAATACTTTTTAGATTTTTCTATAATATTCTCAAAATTTCATTTCTTATGTTTTCTACTTCTCCGTTATTTGACTCCACTTCAATATCTTCAGCATCATCGTACACATTGGGTTGAGCAAGTCCTAGCATACCTTCATTACCAATACTCAATTGGTACGATCCCTGAGCACAAAATCGCAGAACTGTGGCTAGCTTTAACATATTTGGAATGGATTTGGCTCGATTGCACTGCTGCAACTGGTTTTCTGTACTGGAGAGTAGGTTCATAAACGCCTCTTTAGATAATCTAAAGTTCTTTCAAAATCTGTAAGGAAATTTCTGTAATATTAAGTACGCATTAAGTTACACATTTTGAAAATTCTAAGCTTACTCAGTGGAAGCCATTTCTAGAGAGTTGGATGCGCCCCTCAACTGTTTTCTACTTCTAGCCAGTTCACTAATCTTTGATCGTCCGATGAATCATCGAACCACAACTCCGTTGTACTCATTTTCACAAAAAATACTTTTCTTAACTTTTAAAAATGTTGTTAGCAAAGAATTTCAACACAATCGGTTTTTCTTTTATTTTGATTTGCTGTATCAGCTGAGAAAAATTATCTATTGTAAATGCGTCGAGCGATCGAAATTTACAATAGTCCTATTCTTCAACGAATGAGCACCATAATACCAAATGAAAATTCGTTCGATCAACACTTTCGACTACAGTCGAAGATCGAATGTTGCTCATAATAAGGGCCATAAATTTGGTGTTGACAGACTCAACTGGGTATAAAAAATGGAGGAGTACATATTACCCCTAATGTACTTTAACGCTGTAACGCGATATAAAAAATTTAATTCCAACTGATTCATAATCCAGGTTATAAAATGAGTAAAATGTTCACTAGTCCTTTCATTGCCGATGAATTGGCCAACCGTGGATCAGCGTTTCCCCCACAAGGGTCAGAGGCAATAATCGGAATCAGTTATGCATTATTCATGAATTAGATCAGCGATTATGTATGCAATTTACATAAAGAGCGATGATCCGGTCTAGAACGCTGCAGAACCGCAAAGTGTTTTGTCACAAGCCCGAACAGAAAACTGTCAAACTTTCTACTAAAACTTGGATGGAAAGACGTTCGGTTGACGGTGGGTATTATTACAGGACACAACCCATGGGGTCAGCGTATGACCACCATTGGAATCATTGAGGACCTAATGTGCCTGCCTTGGTTGGAGTAGGCGGACAGCACTGAACATTTTCTCTGTGAGTGTCCTGCCTTTGCTAGAGCACGGCTAGGAATTTCGCTTTCTGATGTCGAGAGAATGAGTAATATTCGTTCTCGAAAACTGAAGGATATTTACAGATTTACCAAAGGAAAGTTCTCACAGGACTAACTATCTCTATCTCTGTTTCTCTTTTCTCTCCTATCTCTTTCTCTGATACTTTTCTCCCTCCCTCTTTGACTATCTACCCTATTGCCAGAGCTCTAAAGGCAATGGGCGTTTTAGTCTGAGTATTTTAGGAGCCACCAAATCTGTTGATGCTCCTTGGCTCGATTCCAATTTCAGTCCCTTCATAAATCTGATAACAGGAGTTCACAAAGTGATGCTATTTGCAGACTTTCTTCTACTTTGCCGACTTTCATCTAAACTGCGACTGCGAAGGGCACCGCAGTCGTCTCCAAACGATCATTAATCGCTGCTTGTGCCGTAGAATGGGAATTTTCTGGCTTCGAATCATATCTAACACCAAATTAACGAGGAGAGCAAATCAATCTGATGTGGGGACTGATATCCGTAGAAGGAAATGGCAATGGATCGACCACATCCTGGGAAAGAGTGACGACAACATCGCCAAACAGGTGCTGCGATGGAAGCCTTTCCCTTGCCGGTCTTATTGTAGGAGATTCGAGAGAAAAATTCTTCGCAAAATCTATGGTCCAATTCGCGTGTATGACGCATACCGAATAAGATGGAGCTACGAGCTGTACGCCGTACGCCATCGACGTAGTGAAGCGCATTAAAATTCAGCGGCTGTGCTCCAGAAAATGTGCTCTTTTTGCAATGTACTGGTGGAACTCGCAAAAAAGGACGTCCTCATCCACGTTGGAAAGGCTAAGTCAACGAATATCTGACCGCCCTTGGTGTTTCTAACTGGCGTTGGGTATTTTTTAACAATGGACAATGGCTTTTTCCAGTGTCTGGTGCATCTTTTAGTTCGGACTTTGCTCTACAAAATGGCCCAAAAGGAATAATCCATCGGATTCACATCTGGTGAATTTGAGAGCCATTGTGTGAACGTTATGAAGTTCAGAACGTTGTTTTTTAGCTATTTTTGATTCACTCGAGCTTTGTGAGTCGGTGCCGAGTTCTGTTGAAACGTCTATGGTCTACAATCGAAATGTTTGTCTGCCCACGGCTTCGAAGCAACGTCCAGAAAACTTTCCCGAAAATATTTCGCATTTATCTTGACGCCAGTTTCGATGAAAACGATAGGAGAGCGCTCATCTACGGTTACAGCGGCCCAAACCGTTGTCTGTGGCGCGTGCTGTCTCCTGGTGGCCAAACGATGGCTCAAATTCTCGTATGAACGGTCGGTCAAATAAACTCTATCGTTTTGGGAGCTTAAGAATTGCTCAGTTTAAAAAATTGTCTCGTCAGAAAACACAATGTTCAGAAATTTGCCGATTTCGGCCCAGCGAATTAACTCCTTCGCTCTCTCAAGACTGACTTCTTCTTCTTGGTGCCTTGGTGTGCGATCATGCGCCTTTTGGATCTTGTAAGGCTTGACTTTGAGATCATTTTCCAGTATGCGGCGGATGTTACGCTCAGATCTTTTCAGTTCTTTTGCCATTTGATTGGCACTTCGTCGAGGATTTCGCTTAAGTCGCTTCACTTCACTTTTAGAAGCATTTCATGTGACGTTGCAGTCTTCTGATGACCACCTCCATGACGTTTCGCGATGCTACCAGTATCATTGTCACGAGTAATGGTGCAATAAACAAAAACTTTATTTACTTTAAGGTGCTCAAACCCACGAACAATCGCTGGTTGTGATTTTCCAGCCAAATATAATGCAATCACACTATTACTCCATTACTGATTTCCTTTTTTCGCGATTGCTCTCGACAAAATGCTTCCGTGTGCTTATAAACAATACTCTGGACTGTCAGGTAGCCAATTAAACAGACAGCTGGAGCCTGTGCACCAGCTGCGCGAGCGGTCTTAAGTTGGTTACACTTCGAGTAGCGGACTCTGTGATCGGAAAATAATTCGAAAATCATTTATTAACGTCCTGATAGCAAAGCAAATATGGTTTGCCTTGAAGTTGGAAGCATTTTTGAATTCCCCCGCAAGTGGATTTAATATTTTGACAATTGAAGAATTCTATTACACTTAGTTGGCCCTGTTTGGACAAAAGTCTCCAAGAGCAGATTGACTGCATTCGCTTGATAGAATGAAAATTCTATGCCTAATAAAGCCAAAGTCAAGCGGCGGCCCTTTGCCATCCAATAAAGCGACCTGAATATCAATGAGCTGCCACTCACTCACTCGTAGCGAATGCCCCCATGTCGCCGAAACCCCAGAATAGAATAGAATTTGCACAAACGCCGCGTGTTGCTTTTACTGTTGAACTTTATAGAATTACCTTTTTTCCTAAGCAAATTGTAAATTTTCTCAAATTTCATATTTTCTAGAAACATTGCAAATTGGCGCAAATTTAACGCACTCGACAAATGCGCTTGACTTTCATTGCGTGTGTGTGTGTGTGTGTGTGTGTAGTCTAGTTGTGGGCCGGGCGACGCAACGGCTTAGCGGCTCAGCTACCGGCACAAAGAACATAAATAACAGAATTTTAGGACAAAATATCAATATCCACTTTTGTGGCACGCCAACTGAATTCCAAATCATTTCACTTTGATTACGCGCTGCCTTATGAAACTACACACACACATGCATTTACTTACATACATACAGACATACGTTTTTAGAGTTGTAAGTAGAGCTCTTTTGTAAAAAACAACACTCGTCCAGATGTACGTGCATATGCGTTTGTTAGGGGGTGTTGGCGCATAAAATTTATTTCTTATTTTAGTTTGCTCTTTTTTGCCACTTTTGTTACGAGTTGTTGGGTTATTGTTGTTTGTTATTTTGGTAACGCAAATTTTCGCATAAATTTGTTAGTGGTGCAAATTTGCGTTTTACACAAATTTATAGCGACATATTGTGAGTGAAAAGTTGCATGCAACACAATTTGGTTGCAAGTCTCACCGAATCGTTTGCTGCCGCAGCCGTCACCGTCAGCGCCACTGCCAATGCCGTAGTTGCACGCACTATGAAGTAGAAAGTTGCTCTGAGTTCCTTTTTCCTCTATAAAAATGTGAGTTTTGAATACAATCAAAGTGCGTTTTACAAGGAGGGTGCGGAGTTGCGACAAAGCATTCTCCGAAAATGTGATTGCCACACGTCACGTTGATTCAACTCTTCGAATAGGTAGAAAAAAACAAATTAATCATATCTAAAGTACTCACAAACAAGAAAATGCTCTAAAAATAAACTGGATTGAGCTGTAAAGTGTTGGCATTGCAGCAAACGAGAAAGTGTTGCTCTATGGAGGATATGCGATGGGAGTCTTACTGGACATGTCTCGAGCTTTTAAAAAAGGATCTACGGAAGCTTTGATGGCGGACCTGAATGCAACTGGTGTGGAGCCTACTATTCAACGCTGGAGCGGCTGTTGGATAGTGATGGGCGAATGAGGAGTCCAGTACGAAAAAGGCAAACAGAGGGACTCCACAGGGCGGAGTGCTCATACTTCTTCTATGGAACCTAGTGATAAATCAGATTCTCATCAAACTTGAGAATAACGGACTGAAACTGACGGCATATGCTGACGACTTGGCTGTCATCATCTCAGGTGGAAGTCCACAAACGATGAGTGGAATACTCACAAGGACGCTCGGAGAAATGTAAAAGTGGACGGAGTTTGTCGTACTGGAAGTAAATCTAGATAAAGTGGACTTAGTACTCTTTACAAGGAAGTACAAAACTCCAAACTAGTCAGCTCCGAGGCTTGAAGAAATTGAGTTCACACCAAAAAAATTTACTAAGTTATTGTTGTGGATAGCAAATTGTCATGCAGATTAGAGTAAAGAGCAAAGAAAGCCTCTAATGCCTTATACGCATGCAGAAGGCCAATCAGACTTGGGGCTTATCTTATCGACGCACACATTGCGTATACGTAGCGGTCATTATACCAATAATGCTCTAGGGTTCGCTAGTACGGTCGACGGCATGCGATAAAGTGACTTACCTATGAGCACAACAAAAGTCTTGATGTTTCCATCCAAGAAGAGGTCTTGAAGGCCATCTGCAAGCTGAAACACAATGGGAATCGGTACGGTCCCTGTACGGCATTGGACAACAGAGTGGGCACGGACTTCGATCCAACGATCCTTGACATATCCCTTGACTCCATGCCATCCAGAGTCGTGCTTGACCAGAGATACAGTGTGGTGCTGCCAGAGGCTCAACTGTGGTCAAACTCAGAAAATAAGCCTGGCAACGTGAAATCCAGAGGGAAAAAACTGCACTTTGTTTTTGGAATGCATGCATCTGCTGCGCTCATGATCTTAGACAGCTCCCCAACCACTTCAAGGGTAGTTTAGTCCTGTAAATCCAGGCTGAACTATGTCGGTAGATAGAATAGCCTGATGCTAACATGGGTCCCAGTACACGTAGGTATCGTGGATAACGAGATTTCTGACTCTTTTGCCCGAATGGGCTCTGAGGCCAACTTTCTTGGCCCGGCGCCCGTTCTAACACTCCCTTCTGCAGCCATCCAAGCCACGGTTAGCAAACGGGTTACTCTAACCCCCAAGCGACCTTGACAGGCTGAGAGAGAGTGCAGATGGACAAAATTGATGTTACCTGTCATGTCCGACCGACTGTGCAGTTCCTTAGCATAGGGGAGTTCCCCTAAGCATAGGGGACTGTAGGAGGCTGGTTGGACTGATGACGGGCCATGGGCAAAGCACATGGAAAAGGTGGGCTTCTCAGACAGTGCACTCTGCCCAGCTTGTGAAGAGGAGGATGAGATGAGGGACAACTTTCGGTGCGACTGTCCCGTCTTCGCTCGAATCAGGCTTGAGGTTTTTGGCACTGATGTGTTGGCTCCTTGGCACCACAAGATCTACTCAGATTTCTTCGGAGGTCTAGTAGATTTAAAGAAATTTAAAAAGGGAATGGCGGAAGGTGTAGAAGCGGCTGTCTTTTGTTCGGAATTTGATCTCCAAAAGTGTTTTAGACTCCATAATTACTGTAATATATTTCAAGCTGAAATCTATGCCGCAAAAAAAGTAGCTAAATTGACACTGGAACTAACTACTCCTAATACGCTGACAAACATTTTCATTGATAGCCAAGCGGTTATTAAAGCAATTATCTCTATTTAGACTAACTCGGAATGTGTTCAACAACACAGATCCCAACTGGATACCAGTACACAAAGGAATGGAAGGAAATGAGAGACTTGAAGAGTTCGGTAAGGCGGATATTCGCTTGCCGAGATGGAGCACGTCTACGTGCTCATCACTCTTCTTTGATGAAACACTCAACCTCGTATAAAACTGTCAGAGTTATGCTAAGGACTTGGAATATAAAAACTACTAACTTAATTTTATCACTCTCTAGAAAATACCGGAAAATATTGGTTGGGGTACTGACGGGACACTGTCTCATCTCACACCACTCGGCCAAAATGGGATTAGTCCAGAGCGATGCGTGTAACGCATGCAATGAAGTGAATCCTAGGGGTGCTTTGAGACGCCTACTTTGTCACTGCCCTGCTCTTTGTAGAACTCGACAAATGTGCCTAGGATCAACATATTTTTCATTCCTGAAGATTATTGCTGCCCCAGTGGACCTTAGGAGTCTATGTTACATCGTTTTACAGATCATCCAGCACCACCCTCCCTAACCTAACACACAATTTTCAATGGAACCCTGGGAAAATCATCATTTGCTCAATTTTGAACTCGTCGTTGAATGAGCGAACGCACACATACTCAGCAAAAAAGTTACAAAAAACATTTAATTCACTTCCACTGCAACCACAAAATGTTTCTCCTATTATTATGCTCTTCTGCGCCTGAAAGTATGCTAAAATCGCGAGGGTGCATACAAATTTAGCGACACTGTCAAAGCCATAATCCAGTGAACATGATACCACTTAACTGTTAATATGTCTTCAATGGGCTGACATTAACTTAACCACAAAAAAGCCACAGCAAAGCAAAAAAAAGAAAAAAAAAAAAACGTAAAAGGAAAAAGTCCAACCACCAGTGCAAAAAAAAGAAAGTGAAATGAAATAAAATAAAAAATGTGTAGGTGGTAATTCACGAAATTCGTTCTGCCCATTTTTTTTTATTCAAGCCATTCCTCCCTGAGGAAAAGCGAATCTCAGTCAAACGCCTTCGCGGCGGTAGAGAACATTAAGTGCCGAGAATCTGTGTTGTTGTTTGTAATAAAAAAGTGTAGGTGGTGCGTAAGCAGGCAGCTTAGCAGGGGTTGCTTCTCAAGAGGTGGGGTAGCCCATAACACAATTCTCAGGTGTATTTATTTGACAATTGAACGTTTTGTGGCACTTATTTGCATTTAAAATTGTCAAGATGGAGAAAAAGCAGGGAGGGTAGGGGCATACTACTTATTTTCACACCTTTACGCAGCTACATATGTGTAGGTAAACGCATACATATGTACAGCCTTGCACAAAAGTTTAAGACCACGGCATTTCGTATAACCTTCAAGTAGGTTTTATAACCTAAGGCACTGCTCACCGCCACTCTCTTGGACTGGTTTTGGCACGCAATTCGGGAAAGTCGTTCATCCGTCAAATGTCGCTTGCATTCTCTTGCAATGGGTATAAGTGGGATTGTGTCTTCGTCGACCAAGTCTTACAATTTACAACATACCCTGTTTTTTTTAATTTTTTTCTTTTAGCAAAATAACCGGGTTTTCAGCGACAGCAGCCCATCCCACAGGACAGCTAAATGAAGGTGACCATCGCAAAAATCTTCAACGAATCATTTTACAAATTCGTGGTTAATTTCACGGCTTGAAGCAAGCCTATATTGTTTTACAGCATACAAAATCCGACTCTATCTTATTCAACGATTTTCCTAAACGTTGATTTCACGATGCCTTTTCGTTATATTTTTTGGTATTGTCTTTTGTACGCCAGCCTTACATTTTTTTTGTCGGGACAGAATAGCAAGTGCAGCACTAAGGCACAATTAAATCTATTGTACTGCACTCGGATTCCCTTTTTAATTTTCTTTAAATTTACTCGATCTCCAAAGAAATTTGAGTAGATCTTGTGGTGCCACGGAGCCAAGGTGGTCACTTCTTAACACATCAGTGCCAAAGACCTCAAGCCTGATTCGAGCGAAGGTGGGGCAGATGCACATAAAGTGGTCCACCGTCTTATCCTCCTCTTCACATGCTGGGCAGAGTGCACTGTCTGAGATGCCCACCTTTTCCATGTGCTTTGTCCATAGAAAGTGGCCCGTCATCAGTCCAACCAGCCTCCTACAGACCCCTCTGCTGAGTGACAGAAGGAACTACGACATTCGGTCGGACATGACAGGTAACATCAATTTTGTCCATCTGCAGCCTCTGTCAGTCTGCCAAACTCATTTGTGGGTTAGAGTAACCCGTTTGCTAACCGTGGCTTTGATGGCTGCAGAAGGGAGTGGCAGAATGCCCATTCTGGCTAAAGAGTCCGAGAGCCATGTTAACATCAGGCTATTATGTCTATCGACATAGTCCCACGTGTCCCGGGATCCATGTTAGCATCAGGCTATTATGTCTAGCGACATAGTTCAGCCTAGATTTACAAGACTCCACTACCCTTGAAGTGGTTGGGGTCCAAGTGGTCTAATGCCATGAGCACGGCTTGGCTGTCTCTGCAGACACATATAGATCTGCCTCTCCATCTGTTTTCCACAACAAAGTTCATCGCTTCTTGAACAGCATACACCTCCGCTTGAAACACAAATGCATGCATTCCAAAAACAAATTACAGTTTTGTCCCTCTGGATTCCATGTAGACCCCAGAGTCGGAGCCGTGCTCGGTCCTCGAGTCATCCGTGAAAAAGCGAAAACAGTGTTTGCTGGGCTCATTTTCTGAGTTTGACCACAGTTGAGCCTCTGGCAGCCTGTCGAGCTTAACTCTTGATGACATGGAGTCAAGTGGCAAGTCAAAGGTCGTTGGATCGAAGTCCATGCCTAAATTTTTTTTTCGAGAAAACTTTTTTCATATGTGAGTGAGACGTAAATAAGTGATTCTAGTTGCTTACGCTAGGCTTCTCCAGAATGTATTAAAAAAATACAAAATTACAAAACTCTGATAGTCTTAACATTTTGCGCAAGATTGTATATTTACTCGTATAAGTGGGCAAATGTACGAGTATATTTGTAAGTGTAATTTAGTGTTCGCCTCACTCACTTCACTCACTCAGACCTTCGGCTAATAATATTTCAATACATTCGCATTTTCAATGATTTATTGGCACATATAAACAACTGCTAAACTTCCGTAAAAATCCGTACTAAATCTATACTAAAGTGTGCACAAAGAAGAGAAAACGAAGAAATATTACCAAATCGTCGGAATTACAACTAAAAGCCCTCAAATGTGCTTACCGCAAAAGAATGATGCCACAGTTCCATTTAACACACACACATACACACACATGCACACACGCTCATTCATACACACACCTCTTCGACTTTGGCACTCGCCACAATGGTTACTTTCATTTCATTTGTCCATCGCGCTGTCAATACACTTTCATTTCCGATTTTTTATTGCCTTCTAGTGCACGTAAGTAAGCATGCGTGTGCACGCCAGTGAATGAGAAAAAAACTCCCACCAACCAAGTTGTCTATTGTCTGGTCATTGGGTGTGCATTCGTCGGACTCGATTACCTTCGCACATCGTTTCACGTCCATTTGACTGGCCATATTGCAGTGAATAGCCTTGACTGCAGGTGCTAGCTTCACGATGACAGCCAGAACCCTATAGGAAAAGTGCCATTAGTGCCGAACTGGTGCACTTTTACTGGATTCAGAGCAACTACACTTGTACTGAATTTGGCCTGCGGAAAAAGATCCGTAGCTCCCAATAGCTGTTAAATTGTGCCTTTTGCTAGAAGTGAAAATATAGCTCGCGCTACTTTCGTTTCGCGTTAGAACAAATGATTTCCATTAATTTCGGTTCTCAGCTTTTGCTTTAACCTTGGCCCATGCCAGGTTTTCGTCTACAGGTAGGATCAAGGTCGTTTATGTTAGAATGGTTGCCCAAGGAATGAGATCACTTGAACGAAGATAATCGGATTCGTTCAGATTTGTAATACTATTTGAAGGAGGTGAGGTGATGGGATGGAAGGAGAGGGCGGGGGAGAGTTGGCAGGCGTAGCAAAGAAGTAAGAGCCAAGATGCCTGGATCTTAACCCCGCCAGAGCAGGGAAGCTAAGGAGAAGGTGCTGAGATGATTCCACCTCATCCTCCATATATCCATCACAAAAGGGACTTCAGGTAATTCCAAGTATGGACAGCATGCACTCCTCGCGCATAGTGACCTGTGAGACAACCCACGACATTCGAGAGCTGGTATTTTGTCCACCTCAAAAGTTCGCCCGAGCGTCCCCGGAGCACACGTGGCCAGAAGGATTTCGCAACCTTACAAGTTTGTGTACTTGCCCAACGCTCGCTGAGTTAGCGCGATGCCCATCTTTCCAGGAGCAGACCGCAGGTAGTCAGGGGGATCCCAATTCTCTTTTTTCGGGGGAAATCACCTCACATGTCCCTCGTCTGGCCAGCTCATTCGCCTCACAGTTTCCCTCAACGTCTCCGTGTCCAGGAATCCAGAAGAGGCTTATGTCAAAGAATTCGGACGCAGTCGAAAGTGAGGTCTAGCACACCCTGACCAATTTTGAATGCACCGTCACTGACCCGAGGGCCTTTATTGCCGCTTGGCTGTCGGAGTAAATATTTACTTTCTTGACTGTTAATACGCATGTGAGCAGCCAATCAGCTGCCTCCTTGATTGCGGCTATCTCTGCCTGAAACACACTGCAGTGGTCCGGTAACCTGAATTTGAGTCTGACGGGGAGCTCCTCGCAAAAAACTGCTCCACCAACCTTTCCTTCCAACTTCGATCCATCCGTGAACAAGTTCACCAGGCCCTGTCCCCAAGTGTATTCCTCCGTCTACTCTTCCCTTAATGGAATATGAGTGGAGAAAGTTCCGGTTGAACTGAGGTAGGGTATACATTGATCCGTTGACAGGGAGATGAACTCACAGTTTCTAAGGATGCTTGAGTGCCCATAATTGAGGTTGAGTCTATAGCCAGAGACCCTCAGTCTGATTGCGGTACGTGCAGCGACAATTCTGCCAACGATGTCTACGGGTACCACATTTAACATTGCCTTGAGCACCAGAGTAAGAGTCGTTCGAAGCGCCCCACAGATTCCAATGAGTGCCGACCTCGTCTATGTGACTACGTCGCCATGAGCCTCTTGGGTGCCCTCTATTTTGTGCACCCTGTGGATTCCAGTCAAAAGCAGCTCTGCTGACTTCGCTCGCTGGTTTGCCCAGAATATGCCCTATTCAGCGCCATTTTCTTTCCCGAATCTCAAAATATATCGGCCTTTCGTTGCATCTATTTAGTAGATCTGTATTTGAGATCCAATTTTCGGGTGCATATACGGAGAATTCGGCGAAGACAGCGGTTTTTAACAGCATATTTTTTTAATTAATGGTCTGCACTATAATTTTTTTTCATACTTAAATGCATTTAAAAAAAAACTACATCAGCTCTTGTCATGCTCGAACCGACATCAGAAGCCCTAGTCTTCATACACTGCCACAGACGTTTGGTGCGAAGCAGTTCGTAGTTGGCGCAATCGTACCAATCCTAAAGCATACATTTCTTTTACTAGTTCGGCTTGTCCTGCTGGGCAATACTTAAGTAATAGTGAATAATGGAATAGTGTGAAAAACTATACGGATATATATCGGAGTGGTGCTTACGTGTAAATGATGACAATTCCAAGTGTTCACACTCGATGGCCCTTTGTATTTGGGATTCTAATTTATATGAATTGGCTGTAAATGACATGAAAAGTGTGCATACGGCCTGTTCCTTTTGCTATAAAAAACTGTCGTCTTATCTACCATTTCTGAAAGCTACCAAATATGACACTTGTATGTGAGTATAATAGCTGTTCATTTATCTATGTGTATGCGTGTAAATGTGATATTTGCCGCAAGTGCATTATTTAGATTGAAATAAAAAATAAAAATTATTTATTTACTTCAAGTCTTTGAATACAATTATTCCTAAACGAGCAGACTAGAAGCGTGTTTTCCATCTATTACAACATGATCGATCTGGTTTCGCGTTTTTCGATCAGGAGACAGCCACGTTGCTTGGTGTATTTCTTATGCTGGAATCTGGTGCTGCAGACTACCATGTTTTCTGTCCGTTACCGGATATTTCATTGTGCAAGCTGAGTTTTCCGACTGTGGGACCAAAAATTCCCTCCTTGCCCACCCTAGCGTTGAAGTCTCCAATCACGATTTTTATGTCATGGCGCGAGCAGCGCTCATAGGAACGTTCTAGGCGCTCATAGATGGAGTATTTGGTCGCATCGTCCTTCTCTTTTATGGGGGCTTGGGCGCAAATGAGCGAGATGTAAAAAAAACGGGCTTTGATACGGATTATTGCGAGACGCTCGTCCACCGGAGTGAACGACAGTACTTGGTGACGAAGTCTCTCTCCCACAACAAATCCGACACCAAATTTGCGCTCCTTTGCATGGCAGCTATTGTAGACGTCGCAGGGTTCCATTGTTTTTCTGACCTTGCCCCGTCCATCGCATCTCTTTAATGGCAGTGATATCAGCCTTTACTCTCACGAGGACATCAATCAGCCCTGCAGAGGCACCTTCCTCATTAAAGGGCCGGACATTCCAGATGCATGCCCTCAAATCGTAGTCCTTAGTTCGTTTGCTGGGGTCGTCATTAGTATAGGAAATTCTCATCCGCGGCTTTGTACATCTTTTCATTGGAGGGGAATTTTAAGTGGCGGGTCCCAAAACCAGCTGTCCTGGGATGCTTCACTTTCTCACGTTCGCTCACTCCCGAACGGGTGCTCGGAAGCTACCCAGAGGATACTCGGGCTAATCGTGGAAGTTGTGAGCTGCTTGAACCATATGTAGAAGAATCGTCCTGGCCACTTCCAAGTGAATGGCGATCAGTAACTTTCCCCACTTGCATGGACTTCTACATATGGAACCATACTCCCTATATAAAAATTTATGTTAGAATAATAACTACTGATGCTAGGAAATGAATTGACGTAAGTAGTTAGTTGCTTCAAGTGGCTCTAGATTGCATGAAATCAACATCTAAAGCTTCAATGAGATTTACTAATTTATTTATTTCGTTAGTTAACTTAGGGATAAGCACCTTAGCAGAAGCCAACTTGTAAATAGTCACGTAATCTCCTTTAATAAAGGGTGGTTAAGTTTCAAGGGCCGGTGTTGACTTTGAATAAAATACAATTTTTTTAGGAAATTATTATCATTTCTTCTTATTGTGATAGCACTGATATAACTCAATTACGTATGGAATAAAATATCGGCCAAATAGCCGCCGCGGCCTCGGCTGCATACCTCCATCCGATGGTCCAAATTTTCGATGACGCTGTGGCATAATTGAGGTTCTATGCCGTTGATGTGCCGAATTATCTCATCCTTTAGCTCTTAAATTGTTGCTGGCTTATCGACGTACACCTTTTCTTTCAAATAACCCCAAAACAAAAGTCCAAAGGTGTCAAATCACATGATCTTGGCGGCCAATTGACATCGCCGCGACGTGAGATTATTCGGCTATCAAATTTTTCACGCAAAAGAGCCATTGTTTCGTTAGCTGTGTGACAAGTGGCACCGTCCTGTTGAAACCACATATCGTCCACATCCATATCTTCCAATTTGGGCCATAGGAAGTTCGTTATCATCTCACGATAGCGAACACTATTCACAGTAACTGCCTGACCGGCCTCATTTTGGAAAAAATACGGCCCAATGATGCCGCCGGCCCATAAACCGCACCCAGGAGTCACTCTTTGTGGGTGCAGCAATCACTCTTGGATTATCATTCGCCCAAATGCGGCAATTCTGCTTATTGACGAATCCACTGAGGTGAAAATGTGCCTCATCACTGAATCACGAAGTGCGCGATATGCATTTTGATTTGAACGCCCGTTTTCATAATAAGCATGAATAACTTTAACGCGTTGCTCGATTGTGTATCTTTCCAATATTCGAATTGAGTTAATCTGAAATTTAAAAATGTCAAATGAAATGCAGAAAAAAAACTTGACGTTTAGATGTGGTTTACATTCAGCATCGGCCCTTGAAATTTAACCACTCTTTATTTGATTTAATCGAATCTCCAATATGGAATTTCAAGTTTCGTTCCTGTCTCCTCGTAGTAACTCCCCGGTTTAATTCAAGATTATAATATACCACTTAAAAAATACAAAGAAACAAACCAAGGAATCCCATCCATATATTGACAATCAAAACTTTTTTGATTAAGAAAATAATTCGATGATCTGCATAATTTCTTATTCAAGCAACGTTTGTTGAGGGGTTAGGGGTAGTCAGAGGCTCGAAAAAATTATTATTTTCAATAATTTTTTGTTTGCTAGTCATTTGCTTTATTTTAGAAAAATAAAAACATAGCATTAATATATCATGTTTCAACTGGTCTTTGGCAAAATTACAAAAAAAAAAAAAAAAATTAGAATTGTAAAAGTTATCGGTGTTTGTGTGGAGCCCCGCAAAAACAGTTATCTAACTCGTTTTGTCTATGGAAATATAGCATCGGACAATCCCATTGACTATTGTAATCTATTTGCGAATTATTTTCAGAGGGATATGATAAGTATGACTCAAATAATAACCATTCAATTACCGTGTTGCCACGCCGACCGTCAAACTCGCAATCGCTAATCTGAAAGTAAAGTAATAGTTTGGATTAAGAGGGTCTTGCTCTTACTTTTTTTTAACTACAATCAACTTTCATATCTATCCCAATCTTACGTTGAAATGAAATTTGAAAAGGGCGAGCCAAGAAGCATCGAGAAATTGATAACTTCTAAAGCACTCTTCTAAAGCAACTTCAAGGAGGAAAGGAGAGAAGTGACAGAGGGAAAGAGATAGGTTAGACTAGAGACAAAAACAGAGATATCTAGTCCTGTGAGAATTTTTCAGATTCTTTAGAAAATCTGCAATATCTTGCAGTTTGAGAGAAGGAATTATACTCATTCTCATGACATCGGAACTCAAAATTCGCAGTCTAGCTGTAACGAAAGCAGAACATTCACAAAGAAGATCCTCAGTGCTATCCGCTTCCCCTAAGCAAGACAGGTAAATCGGGTTCTCTGATTCCAATGATGGCCACCTGCTGGGTTGCTGACTGGGTTGTGCCTGTAATAATACCGGCCATCAACCGAACATCTTTTCTTTCAAGTTTTAGAAGAAATTTTGACAGTTCTCTGTTCGGAATTGTCACACAACACTTTGCAGTTCTGTAACGTTCTAGAATGGACCATCGTTCTTTATGTAAACTGCATACATAATCGCTGAGCCAATTCATGATTCCTGTATAACATTCCGATTATTGGTTAGGGTAACAGCTGAGCCGCAGCCACTTCATCGGCAATTTTATTTCAAAATCTTACGTTAATGTCCAATGAAAACATCAATGGTTTTGAAGATGAAGCCCAACTTGATGTTATTTATAGAAATTTTTCCAAAGCCTTTGACAAGGTTGATCATACCATTTTAATGAATAAATCATGCGCCTTCAGAACTAAAGGAACGCGGAATTTTTCAGTAGTTTTTTAACTGGGAGAAAGCTGTGTAAAAATTGGTAACGTAAAATTGGCTGTAACAGTTAACTCGTAGTCTGGCATACCTCAGGGGACACATTGCGGTTCTACTGATTTACCAAATCACTTTCTTAAAGCGATATGTTCAATGTTCGCGGATGATGCGAAGTTGTTTTTGAGAATTCGTAACGTGACTGACTGCTGTAATCTTCAAATTGACCTTGTGTTTTGTCATATTCTGGGGGGACTGGTCCTTATACTCTCAATCACCGTCTGGCTGGCAAGATATTGGAAAAAATAAATAAATAAGATAAAGCACTTGGGTCTGATTTTTAATTCGAAACAAACTTTTGTGAAGCATGTGGACCATAATGTGTCTAAAGCATCTTCAATGGTTGGGTTTAACTCCGAAGATTTCTCTGATCAAATGACTTTAAAAGAATTTGGAACCCTTACTCGTAGTAACTCATTGAAATAAAATAGAAAGACTGCACAACATTTTTACTAAGTTTACATTATCCAAGCCTCATTGGCCAAATTATTGTCCCGATTACTTGGTTAGGCGTAAACTGTTAGGCTTGGCTCAAAGATGGACAATGGCACTGGATCGGGAGTTTACTTAGAAGAATAATCTTTAAATCTCTCCTTTAGACTCTCAGACTAGTGTAGCGTTTTCCATGCTCAGATCTACGCTATAGACAAAGCAGCAAAAACGATAAGACCGATGGACTTACCTCCAGCAAACCGTACCATTTTTGTTGATAGTCAAGCAGCGATAAAGGTTCTGGCCTTAGCGCCCATCAATTCAAGATGTGTTAAAGAATGTAGGACGTCCCTCTCGCTTATCCAACAACTTAACGCCATACTTTGTTGGGTCCCCTGCCATACTGGAGTGGAGTGGGCAGAGTGTGCAAGGAAAGGCTCTGAGCTTGACCTTCAGCCAGTGGTAGAGAGCATAAGCATTTCTCTGAACGAATTATACACTACGATTGACCTGAGCATAATCGCGGAAACCAATAGAAACGTCTCTGACTACTAATTGCAGGGTCTCCAAAGCGCTCTGGAGAAAACTGAGTCTTAAGAGGATAAACTGTCTACTTGGATTCAACAGATCAATTACCAGCGTCTTCATAGAAGTTATAACGGATTACTGCACAATCGGCACCCTAGCCAGTAGAATGGATGTCCTCACAATGGCTTTTGCAGGAGTTGTGGAGATGAAGAAGAAATTGAGTTGGTACAGCACCTCCTCTGTGAATGCGCTGAACTTCAAAGAAGTCGTTCCAAATATCTTGGCGATTATTTCTTTGAAGACCTGGGAAATTTGGAAAATGTCTCACTGGAGGGAGTAGTTACCTTCTTAAAAAGATCTAAGTGGTTTAAGCAACTTTGTTAGGGATATGGAAATTAAATGCTGGTATCACAATGGGCTTTAGGGCCAAAAGTTTTTTCTAATAGCGTTTGCCCCTCGGCAGGCAATGGCGAACCTCCGAGAGTATTTCTACCATGAAAAAGTTCCTCATACAAAATATCTGCCGTTCGGAGTTGGCTTGAAACTGTAGGTCCTTCCATTTGTGGAACAACATCAAGACGCACACTCTAAATAGGAGGAGAAGCTTGGCCAAACACCCAAATTAAGGCAGGTTAGAATTTTTACAGTTGCTTTACGCGAACCGAATTATGCATATAATGTGCCGATTTCTAAATGCATCCGACTATGCAACACTTTGGTTGGTTGGTTGGTTAAAGTGATGATTCTTCCAGTTCCAACTAGCGCTTCCGTACCATTTTGTTGCCACATCTTCGTTACCAACTTGTTTAAGGGTTATTTACAGCACGACTATGCCCAGTCTGTGCAGTTTAAGAACCTTATTAGATTGTTGAGGTCTAAGTTAGACAATTGTTCAAAGACTCTCGAACAGCGGTTTGCCCAGGGTTAACATTCTGTCCTTCCATAGGACAGGACATTCAGAGAGGAAGTGGAAGATTGTTTTCTTTTTCTCCGGTTGTTTACAAATATGAAAGAATGTGTTGTGAGGGATACCAATTTTGGCTGCTTGTTCTCCGATAGACCAAAAGCCAGCTATGACTGCCGTTAGTCTCCAGGCGTCTCGTCGTTTTATGTTTATATCAATGCCGACGATTGCTTGAGGTTGTAGGTGGGCCATAACGTTCTGTTAATTTTACATTTCATCTGGTCTTTCCATCTACAAACCGCGATTCGGAGGTATTTTAGGGTACTCTTGACTGCGCCTAATGGTGTGTATACCGTATCTAAAAGAGCGTTATTCATGGCAGATCCGCCTCTTGCCAGTTTTTCGTTACCTTCAATATTCCGATGCCCCGGGAGCCAGATTAAGTTAACTTTATGGCCTTCACTCAAGGTAGTAAGGCTATTCGTACTTTGTTCCATCACTTTAGAGGTTGTTGTAGCCGAACCCAGTGCCTGGATTGCAGCTTGGCTATCCGAAAGAATAGTGATATTGCTTTTAAAAGAGAAACCTGTGATTAGTAGCCTACAGGCTTCCCCAATTGCCAGCACTTCTGTCTGACAGACACTGCTGGTAGTAGGGAGACGCACAGATTTCTCAATTTTAAGTCTGTGAGAATATATACCAGCTCCAACACCACAATTCATTTTACTGCCATCTGTATAGGCTGTAGTGTCGAAGTTGTTCAGTGAGAATCCCTTATTCCATTCTTCCTTAGAAAGTGACAAAATTCTTACTGAATGTTACCGTCGGGACGATATAGTCAGTCCTCACCGAGGTTAACTGAGTTTGTCGCAATAATAGACTAGAGTGACCATAAGTTTTTTCTTTCCAGCGACCTGCTTCATTTAACCTAAATGCACTCATGGTTGCCGTCTTCTTTATATGTAGGTCTATTGGAATAACGTGTGCCAGTGTATTGAGAGCCTCTCTAGGACATGATCTGATTGCACCGACCGTTATTGCACATGCTGATCTTTGTATTCTGCCGAGTAGTTTGGTATTGTACTCTCTCCCTAGAGCCTTCCACCAAACTACCGAACCATACGATAGAATAGGTCGTATAACCGTCTTATACAGCCATAATGTATGCTTGGGTTGAAGACCCCATCTTCTTCCAAGCATATGTTTACAGGCATATAAAGCAATTTCAGCTTTTCTTACCCGTTCTTCGACGTTTAATTTCCAGCTAAGGTTGTAGACCAAAATTACCCCTAAGTATTTTGCACTGGGTGAAAGTGAGAGGGTTTGTCCGTTAATATTTGGTAGGGTAAAGATTGGTACCTTATATCTGGTAGAAAAGAACATGAGTTCTGTTTTACGCGGGTTTAAACTTAGGCCACAGCCTGTGGGCCAAGAATTAGGCTCAGATAATGCCCTTTGAATGATCTCACTGATCGTATTAGGGCACAGTCCTGACCACCATTAGCACCACATCATCAGCGTACTCCGCTTTTACACCACCTCTATTAAGTTTTATTCAGATTTTGCTAATCACACATAACCAAAGAAGTGGAGATAATACTCCCCTATGTGGAGTACCCCTATGGACTCTCTTAGTTATGTTGATATTACCCATGTTAGCTTTGATGGTCCTGGTTTCTAGCATAGAGATGATCCAATTGCTGATACAATTTTCCACCCCTAAGTCTATTAACGCCCTTTGATTAGCATCAATGCTAACGTTGTTAAATGCGCCTTCTATATCTAGGAAAGTTGCCATGGTATGTATACTATTTGTTTACTAGAGATCTCTCTATTGTTCGGATTACCTCGTGAAGCGCGGTCTCCGTCGATTTGCCTTTGAGGTAAGCATGTTGTGCAGTTCATATACTAGAACTCTCCAGCGAACTTCTAAAGTGCATATCTAAAAGCCGTCCAAAAGTTTTTACAAGGAAGGAGGACAGACTGATTCATACCCTCTTCTACCTGCCTTTGGTATGAAGACGACTCTAATAAGTTTCCAGCTGTTTGGAATATAAGGTTTAGTCACGCTTTGAAAATTTCCATTAGCCCTGATAGAATACTATCAAGAGTTTCCTGTAACATCTTAGGAACGATCCCATCAGGGCTTGGGGATTTGAAAGGTGAGAATAATTTGTTTACCCATGCAACCTTCTCTTTCGTAACTATTACATCGACAAGATAATGTGAGTCATATCGGCTTCGCCCTATACTCCCAACATCACTGTCATGGGTTCTACATCCCGGAAAATGAGTATTTAAAAGAAGTTCTAGAGACTCTTCTGCCCAAGAAGCCATTACCCTAAGAAGCCATTGAATGATCTTTGGAAAAAATATATAAATAGATTCGATAGAAGTGCAGAAATCTCTCCAGCTCTCTTTCTTGGCGGCCCTGATTGCCTTATTGTATTGTCTCTGACTTTCTCTATACAACTGCCAATTACCTGTTGAGTAGCTGAGATTGAAATTTGATCTGGCTTCTTCCCTTAATTTTGAGAGCTCATTACTCCACCAAGGAGGATAGGATTTTTTGCTATATTTAATTGGGCACGACATTTTGTAGGCCCCACTAAATGTCTCCCCCAATGTTGTGACCCTACTTTCAATGTTTTCTGTGAGAGTGATTTCATGGATTGGAATCCTTCCTATCCTGTTCCCTAGGGCATTTTCGAACCATTTCCAATTTGTTCTAAGTGGGTTACGATATGGTAAGTGTGGATCTACCTCAAGATCCAGGTGATAGAGGATCCAGCTATGGTCCGAAAAGAACTTTTTGCTTGAGACTCTCCAATTTTCTACCCTCACTGAAGTATTTTCAGACAGTAATGCTATATCTATTACTTCCCCCATCCTCAAAAGCATTCCGTGCTTGAAAAGGTGAAAGTCGGGGTATTACCCCAGTTACATACTGTTAGGTTAGTATTTATGATAAATTCATATAGGGACTCACCTCGATCATTCGTTTCGGTACTCCCCCATAGGGTATGCCTCGCATTGGCGTCACATTCTAGTAGCAGGATATTGTTTTTGCTGTCAAGCACAAGTCTACGAGCCTCGTCAGGCGCTGCTGGTTGATCATGCCCCATATAGATGGACGCTATTTTGATACTGACGCCGTCATCAGCCTCAATTTCGATGACCGGTACATCCGATGGGATTAAAAATATATTTAAATGTTTTTTGTTTCGGTACTATACATGCCCTGGGGTTACGCTGGGTGTGTGTACGTTGGTAAAAATACTTCAATAAACAAGTAAAATTTAGATTAACAAAGAAGCAGTAAAAACAAAGCTGCTTACTTGCATTAGAAGTGGGGACTTCCGAAGGGGCTGGAGGATAGGTCGAACTTTATGCCAAAAGCAGGAATACTCTCAGAGGAGGTTTGAAGCCGACGCCAATTATTTTTCACCGCAAGTTGTTTAGAGAGAATCCCTTATTCCATTCCTTCTTAGATGAAGAGTGTGGCAAAATTCCTATTGAATGTTATGCAACACTTACTTCCAAGTTATAAATTTTAATTTAAATATAATATATTTAACTTTAATTTGAATTTGTTCAAAGTATTTAAGTAATCTGGTAGTCTCTAAGAACCACTGCAGATGAATAGTTAAATAAAAACTGGCCATAGCTCTGGGGTGCTGTCGTTTTTCCGTAGGCTGAATAAAGGCAATTATTAAAATAATTAGCGCGAATTTCAGAAACGCGTCAAATTGGATTTATGCAAAGTAGCTGTAAAGTTAATTGCTCAACACATACTAAAAAAAACCAACTACGCCACAAAATCATTAAACTAATCGGAGCTAATTGTTGTAGTCCATCAGTCCCCTTAGACATGCCTAACTGGTTTCATCGTAAACAAATCCCACGTTTTAAATTCCGCTGATACAGGTGCTAGTAAAAATATAAGGGGTGGTTAAATTTTACGGGCCGATGTCGAATGTGAACCACACCTAAACGTCAAGTTGTTTTCTGCATATGATTTCATATTTTTCAATTCCAGATTAACTCAATTTGAACTATGGAAAGATACATAATCGAGCGACGCGTTAAAGTTATTCAGGTTTATTACGAAAACGGGCGTTCAAATCAAAATGCATATCGCGCACTTCGTGAAGAAAATCATCTTCAGTGATGAGGCACATTTTCACCTCAGTGGATTCGTCAATAAGCAGAATTGCCGCATTTGGGCGAATGATAATCCAAGAGTGATTGTCGAAAAATCAATGCACCCACAAAGAGTGACTGTTTGGTGCGGTTTATGGGCCGGCGACATCATTGGGCCGTATTTTTTCCAAAATGAGGGCGGTCAGGCAGTTACTGTGAATAGTGTTCGCTATCGTGAGATGATAACGAACTTTTTATGGCCCGAATTGGAAGATATGGATGTGGACGATATGTGGTTTCAACAGGACGGTGCCACTTGTCGCACAGCTAACGAAACAATGGCTCTTTTGCGCGAAAAACTTTATGACCGAATAATCTCATCTTCGATGTCAATTCGCCGCCAAGATCATGTGATTTGAGACCGTCGGAATTCTTTCTCTGGGGTTACTTGAAAGAAAAGCCGTACGTCGATAAGTGAGCAACAATTCAAGAGCTAAAGGATGAGATAATTCGGCATATTAACGGCATAGAACCTCAATTATGCCTCAAAATCATCGAAAATTTGGACCACCGAGGCTGTGGTGGCCATTTGGCTGATATTTTGATCTATGCGTAATTGAACCATACCAATGTATATAAAGAACGCAACATTCACGGAGATATTTGCATACCTCGTGTAGCCGATGAAATAGTACGGTTGAGCAAAAAATACCTACAAAAGCTAGAAGACCATCCGAATAAACTAGCGCGAAATCTACTTTTAGATGAAGGTCACACACGATTGGAAAAAATAGACATCTTCAAGTCTGCACTATCTTAATGATCTCATCTCACACGAGAGTCCGTCCACAACTTCCTCCAACCACATCTATCACATTCGAAAAAAAAAACAACATCATTTTCACAATCGACATGAGGGACAACGGAAGCTCTAAGGGAGACTGGAAACTAGGCCTTTCCGGCTCCCAGCTACGAAAAATCGGAGACTGGAAACCCGTCCTTTCCAGCTCCCAACTATGAAGAATTGGAGATTCACAACCGATTTAATCATATATGTAAATACATATTCATTTGAGCAAATAATTTGTTTCTTAGCACTGGCAAGGAAACATATTACTCTAGTATATAAGATTTGTAAACTTATTGTTAGTTTCTTATACAAGAAAGATTCAATAAATATAGAAAAAATGGAAAAAAATACCAATATTATCATAATAAAGAAAAATGACAATAATTTCCTAAAAAAATTGTATTTTATTCAAAATCAACACCGGCTCTTGAAACTTAACTACCCTTTATTTTAGCATCGATACATTATTGTGGAATTGCCAATGACGTCACTTTTTTTTTAGTTTTTCCTAAATATCCGTTTTTTTTTCAATGAAAACAGAACGTAAATTTTTTTCTTGCCAGTAGTTAAAAAATGTAAAACTGTGGCCGAAAGTAAATTCGCATATTGAATTTTAATACCCAGAATATTAATTTATTATTATAATATTTTGTCTTTACCAAACAAATCCAACCAAAAAAAAAAAAAAAAAAAGAAATTAAATCAGAGATCAGAACCTCTCCCCATCTTCTCATTAACTGTATGAGAAATTAACTGCCTACTGTTGTTGTCTAACCGGCTGTGCTCTACCAAGACATTGAGTAATAACTTATGTGGCCATCTACAAATTAAATGCCAATTAAGCGCTTAATCAGACATTGCCCTTAAATGAAATAACATTTCGCATGCCACCCAACTACCTGCTTATAGTTTACTCACTAATAAATAAATACAATCGACGTAAAAATGTGCCAGCGGCTGCGGCGTTCAACAAACAACTTAATTGATTACAACTGTAACCGGTCTTTTCTTTTTCTAAAATAATAAGAAACCACTGTGGAATTTTAGTACTCATCGGCACTTTATTAGTCATTCGGTTTTTTCTGATTTGCCTTTTCTCTGCTACGACACGTGAAAGACTTTTGGTTTTGAATCAAAATCGTAAACACTTCAGAATACAGGTTTTTGTTATTGTTTCTTGACAAGACTTAGAACGCAAAAATAATATAGGAGTTGTTTCTATTATTATTATTATTCTTTTCTCATTCTTGTCTAAATGTACGTTAGTAGAAATTTCCAATAATCGGGGATTTTTCTCGTTGCCATTGCCAAAAATGCTGTGGTGGTATAAAAGATGACACTGTTGCTGTTGAGCTTCAGTCGAATATTTTATTGACAGTGATTTAGAGCGCGAAAGTAAAGCAAAAATGCGCTTGTACGAAATTTTGGCATTGGTTATCGTTGTGCTATTAGCGGTCACATGGAGGAGCACAGCTGCGGATCAGGATGGTGAATTGGTGCGGACAAAACGGCAATTTGGTTTCGGGCCTGGATTTGGTGGACCTGGTTTTGGTGGACCTGGGTTTGGTGGACCTGGTTTTGGTGGACCTGGTTTTGGTGGTCCTGGATTTGGTTTTGGCGGGCCCGGTTTTGGAGGAGGATTCGGAGGACCAGGTTTTGGCGGCCGAGGATTTGGTAGGCGTGGATTCGGTAGGCGTGGATTCGGTGGACGAGGTTTTGGCGGTCCTTTCGGTTAATTTGGCTATGTAGAGGAGTATTTGTTAAATGTGTTCAAATGGCTTTAAAATGTTTTTTACTGTTGTACAATACAGTTTTAATAAAAAAACGTACCTGAAAATACTTTGATTAGTGCACGGAAAATCTCAGCAATCGGTTTTCATTTCTTCTACTCTACCTACTTTTCAGTCTGCTTTGTGCCCCATCCCATCCCATGTGACGCGTCATTCTCATCCAGAAATAACAAATTGTCAACGCACAGTACACAAATCGACACTTAAGCCTCACATACACCCACACCCACACGCCCGTCCATTAGTTGGGGCAAAACATTTGTAGATATTTGTGTAACAACTTGAGTCAACATTTGTCATTCCGTGTGGCAACATTCTTGAGCATCTGCTGGCTGCTTTCTGTGTCTTGTAGCTACGCGCTGGAGAGGCTGCCTGTGCCCGGGAGCTCACACCCCATTTACATGCAAGCGTCGAACTGGTGCGAGCGACTGACTACTAGCAGCAGCCTCATCTTGCGCAAATCTTTGCGAACGGGAAATTTGCATTTAAACTCAATAAATCCACTTTGCATACGCCAACAGCAGTAGAGCAGCGCAAACGAGGAGTTGGGCCGTAGTGGTGAATATCTTCCATTCGTATAAGAATTTGAAGAAAGTACTTGCATGCGGGTATTAACAATGCGTAGAGCCATTAAATTTAGCTTTGCCACTGATTTGAACCAAAGTCGTGGCACGCTTAGCGCGACGCGTACATACATACACATAAGTATGTAAGTGGTCTCGTGCGCAGCTGTAGGTGTGGGTGGAGGTGTGTGACATGTGACATCTCCAATCAGTGCGCTAAGGCAGTCGACAAACATTCACTCACGCATGCATACATAAAAATGCACCTCTTCTCTTCCCCAAATGTTTGCTTTATTGTTGTTGCCATTGTAAAACTATCAACTGACAATGCGTATTTGCTTGGTAACCGGCTCCAAATGTGTTTGCCATGAAGTCCGTGCACCATACGATTGCGTGTGTCAGAGTGTGCAGAAAGTGCTCAAAGCGTTAAGGAGCAGTCGCTTGATTTACGATTGCATTTACAGTGTGAGGCAACAATCTTTTGTAGCCCGGTGTTTGCTAGTTTGTGCATTATGCTCTCGTCCTTGTTATTACTTTCTCTATCAGTTTTCGATTAACGGTAGATTTGTTCGAGCAACGGGATTTCTAAACAACTCTGCCAATCCACTCACGAAGAGAAAAAAGAAACCGAAGAAAGTTTCCAAGATTTATCTAATTTGTGTACTATTTTTTTGTCTGAATATTTTATCACATCCCTCCCTTGCTTTCAGTTTTGTGTACGGGCAAAAAGTAATGATTTCTTCCAATTATTTTTTAAGCAAACCTAGATTATTTTAGTGATGGACCTCTCTTGGGAAGCATCCAATGTTTTTAACGTGAGTACCAACCGACGACGGTCCGACACTACGGTGCTCAAAAGCACAACGGATTAAATCAATGCATTTATCAGCGCCCCAAAAACGCAAAAAGCATTTAACGGTACCAATTGGCAGTGCGGAATGGACACACTAATCACCTTGGCGGGTTTCGAGGCCTATCTAAACCACTGGGTCCGGCACCCTGTTGCAATGAAACTCCACATCGAGCCAAAAAAGCTCTACCCGCATTTGGGTGTTAAACCACAACCACTACGATATTCCCCCAAGGGCCTAGCTCAAGAACAGGTCGGAGCAAGCTCCGAGGGTCTCTGTTCCCGGTGGCACCGGGAGTCTGCGGTCAGACTTCGTAGCCAAGACTACTACCAGTTGAGCTTCCATACAGCTCTGGACTGATGGCCTTACCTCAAATCTCACAGCAGCATACACAAACTAAAACTAATCAACTGAACGCCTAAAAATTGCTTCGCCGTCTAAAAACCCTCACGCGCATATTGACCTAACAGTTCGACATTCCGACGGCTGGCAATAACATCACTCATATCATGCCGTCCATCAGTCCAACTAATCCCCACACCCACAAGACTCCTAATGTCTGAGTACATCGCACATTCACAGAGAACATGCACCTAGTCCTCTCTTGTCGACCCACAAGCACATTCCTCACTTACAGACAGCCGCCTCTCATGCAAGAACGCATTAAGCGGCCCATGTCGTGTAAGGAGGATCTCTCTTGGGAAGGTAAGAGTTAATAATTTTAGGAGTTACTTAATTTTACAGCAACAACATCTCTGATGATGTTAACTGTCTAAACAAATGGCAGACCGCCAACACTCTTTGAGTTAGAGAATCACAGGTTTATTTTACGAAGTAGATAAACTTTACAACCTATACTACAACTTTTTTGTAATTTCTTATTTGGAATTCAATTGCAATTCATTTAATTTATCACTTAGAAGAAGAAGCTCAAGGGTTTGTTCACGAAACTCAGAAAGCGGGCTGGATGAGTACACCCAATTTCGAAAGGAAAACAACCAAAGAAATTAAGCAGCTCATTGCGGCTGCTGTATCCGGATGGGTTGGTGCGTGACTACCATTCGGAATTCACAGAGAGAATGTAGGTTCGAATCTCAGTGAAACACCAAAATTAAGAAAAACTTTTTCCTTATAGCGGTCGCCCTTCGGCAGGCATTGGCAATCCTTCGAGTGTATTTCTGCCATGAAAAATCTGCTCATAAAAATAACTACCGTTCGGAGTCGGCTAGAAACTGTAGGTCCCTCCATTTGTGGAACAACATCAAGACGCACACCACAAATAGGAGGAGGAGCTCGGCCAAACACCTAACAGAAGTGTACGCGCCAATTGTATATATATATATATATATATATATATTGCAAACAGAACAGAATTACGCCGAAAATGGCAACAAAGTAGTTACCTTTGTGACAAAATCAGACTTAATCATTCTCTGTACGAGAGATTAACCATAAACTCTCTCGTACCCCACTGAACAGTCTTCAAAATACCTACTTCATCAGTGGAAGTGGACACATAGGGAGGCATTAGACCCGAAGGATTCCTATTATTCTGCGAATCTCGCCTATGAGCCTCTTTTTGCATGACTACCATTAGAAAATGCCTAGGTTCGAAACTCCGTGCATAAAACACAAAAATTTTTTTTCTAATAGTGCTCGCGCTTCGGCAGGAAATTGCAAGCTTCCGAGTGTATTTCTACCATGAAAAACCCCTTCTTAAGAAACCATTTGCCATTCGGAGTCGGTTTAAAACTGCAGGCTCCTTCCTTTGGTCAAGACACACGCCACAAATATAAGTAGGAGCTTGGCCAAGCACCCAAAATAAAGGTGTAAGCGCCAGTTATATGTAGGGTGGGCCATGTAAAATTTGCTTTTTGAATCGGCTATAAAAAAAAAAAAAAACTAATCAATATTTGCTCAAACTTTTTTTTTTATTTTAAAGATTGAACATTGTTATTTATGAATGAAAAATAATATCGTTCAAATGACTGCCACGACAGGCTTTACAGTAGGCCATTCAATCAATCCAATTTTTAAGCACATTTTCGATTGTTTGCGCTCCAATTTTATGAATGGCAACTTCGATTTCGTGTTTTAAAGCATCAATCGTCTCTGGATGGTTCGCATAGCATTTGTCCTTAACGGCTCCCCACAAAAAATAGTCCAACGGGTTTAAATCACAGCTCCGAGGCGGCCAATTGATATCGGAATTTCGGCTGATTATTCGGTTTTCAAAAACGGTAGCCAAAAGTTCGAGTGTAACTTTGGCAGTGTGATAAGTTTCACCGTCCTGTTGAAACCAAACGTCGTCCATGTCAACCTCTTCAATTTTTGGAAACAACTCGTTGAGCATGTCACGGTAACGCTCGCCATTTACTGTAACCGCGGCTCCTCGCTCATTTTCGAAAAAAAAATGGTCCGATGATGCCACCAGACCAAAAACCGCACCAAACAGTGACTCGTTGTGGATGCATTTGCTTCCTTACAGTAACGTGTGGCTTTTCTGAGCCCCAAATCCGACAATTTTGCTTATTGACGTAGCCACCGATGTGAAAATGAGTTTCATAAGAAAAGAAGAAGAAGACTCACCACTTTGCAAATAGGTTTTCAATATTTCCCAATTTTGTTCAAACGTATATCGCCCCATTTCGTAAATGTCAAACCTTTAAGTAAATTATGAACACATTTGACATGTGTTTGTGTTACCATTCTCAAAAAAATAGGTGGTTCAAAAAGCAAACGCTATATGGCCCACCCTGTATTTGAATATCCCCTTTTTTATGTTTTAAATGCATTTGTTTTCTTCATATTCTATTCAGAGCTCATTTGCACACCACGAGCTTTATCATCCACCAAGTACACCTCCCTATGCTGCGGTGCGTCGATGTGAGTAGCTGAAAATAATTAATGCTTGACCTCAGGATGTAAAGCAGTATCATTTTACGACATCAGCACCAACTCATCCTCGCACCAAAATCACTGCATTCCTCAAATATGAAAACTTTGCCTTCGAAAGTTGCACGTAGCCTGTTCATCTTTGCATTCCATTCATATTCCGGCACAAAATTGTAAACGAATGAATGAATGAAAGAATGGGCGCATGAGTAGTGGCAGTCATATGCAAAAGTTGTGCTCGAACAAAAATTAATCAATGATTTACAAGAACAATACGTGCACAACGTGGCGGCCGAAGCCGGAATTGTCTTGGAAAGGCGCATTTGCCGCACAGAGAGATTGAACGAAGTTAAAGACACTACAAACGCCCCTCTATGTACATAAGTGAGCAGGCGGACCGTTCGGCGCATGCAAACTATGCCCAAAGGGTACGATAATTTCGTCCACAAGAAATCATAGCTGTGACCGGCCAGCATCTGCAGCCACTCGTGCTCAGAATTGTAACCGCTAACGAGGATGTTGGCATCGGCCGCTCGAACCAGACCGGGGTGTTTGCTGATCCTTGTCACAGCAAACGTCGACGACAGCGTGCCAGCCGCCTGGCTTCCTACCCAAAACGTACGTGTATTGTGCGAGAGCCAGTGTATCGCTGGCAAAACTTCTGCTGCAGTAGCCCTCAACTTCGGCGATCCGCGCTAGCTAACCAGCCAACAGCTACCATAAGCTCTACCATAGTGGTGGTAATGGTAACAACATAACGTACCTTCCAATGGCGGTTTTGTGGCAGGCAATAATAATTCAATTAGTTATTAAAAATTCCAAAGTGAAATTTCGTAGCAGAAGTTTGGTGCGATACTCATTGTGCACAATGCGCAGTGCAGTTAAATAAAAAAAATTGCCTCTGGCGGCCAATTCGCAGCTGGGTGAGCAAATATTTGAGCATTGCCAATTGGAGGTGGTGCCACGCGCGCACACGCCAATGACGGCTGGAAATAGGCGCTGCACTGCGGAACGCGTTGTGCAGTAGTAGTCCGAGGCATGCACTGATCGTTGTTGTATTTGCTTAGTAAATTCTCGCGCACTGAAAGGTAGATAATCCGTTTCAAGTGCCTTTCGACATAAATAAAATAAAGCAAAAATAAAAGGGGAAAAAATCTAAAGAAGTCTCGGTTCGGTGTGAACGAAGACTTCAATATCCTACAAATATTTATATATATACTTGTGAAGAAATAATCCGAGACATTTTCAAGTTTGGATTACAGATGTATTTATTTTATTTTATTGAAGCCACTGTCGCAAGATGATGTACCGTCTCCACGGAAGGCGATTAACGCAGCGCGGCGTTACTCTGGCGGCACGGACAGAGTTGGAGAGTTGGTTTTCAGAAAGGAACCACAAATATTGACTGTAGATCACGACTCTTGACATGTTGGCTGTAAGCATACAAATAAAGGGTGGTTAAGTTTCAAGGGCTGGTGTTGATTTTGAATAAAATACAATTTTTTTAAGAAATTATTGTCATTTCTCTTAATATATTGGTATGGCTCAATTACAAAGGGAACAAAAAGTTCGCCAAATGACCGCCGCGGCCTCGGCGGCACACCTCCATCCGATGGTTCACATTTTCGATGACGCTGAGGCATAATTGAGGTTCTATGCCGTTAATGTGCCGAATTATCTCATCCTTTAGCTCTTGAATTGTTGCTGGCTTATCGACGTACACCTTTTCTTTCAAATATCCCCGAAGAAAGAAGTCCAACGGTGTCGTTGACGTTTAGGTGTGGTTCACATTCAACGTCGGCCCGTGAAATTTAACCACCCTATATTACAAAGGGTAATATTAGTTTGGGAAAAAGAAATCTATTATTCTTGCGCAAACGGTTTAAAACTGTTTTATGGTCGATCTTTAGCTCTTGGGCGATGCTGCGACTACTAACATACCAGCCAGCTGTGATTATTTCTGTGATTTTATCGATGATTAACATCAAAAATGTCTTAACGGAATCGACGAGATCAAAACGCAGCTGTATTGCTGCCAATAAATTTGGTACCATCGCACAGTGCGGCCGATTCCCGAAAAGCTGGCCAAAACTCAAAAAATTAAGTAATTGATTCAAAATTTCTTACTCGGGGGTTGTCGGGGTCGCTGATTACGAATTTGATCTTAAAATTTTGAAAATCCACCCCCCTTCCACCCCTATTGGCCACGCCCTCACGTGAAATAGCGTATATTCTAGAACATAATCAAGATGCATGTAAATTTATATGTTTTCGGGGTCGCAAGGTCGCAAGTGGTAGCAGCTGAATCTTATTTTATTCAGTAACCATTACTTTTTTGAGTAACCTTTAATAGGTTTCAAAGCAGCATATGACGGCGTTGTATTACTATACAGTTTGAAAACTCAAATTTTATGAAAAAAATTGCAAAAAATGTATCTACGTATTGCTGCAGCTAAAAATTTTGTGTAGAGGTATTGATATGTACTAAAGATTTCTCGTATTTTACTAACCTTCCGAAGATGATTCCATTTGGTTTTGTTCAATTTACTCCATTACAAAATCTTTCAAATGTGTACAACTTTCACTATTCATCGACAGTAATACGATGCTCAAACGAAGGCCACGTTGCGACTGAAAATACAGAGGATACTTAGAGTACAGGGCGTTGCTATGAACGGTTTTCACTACTCAAGGCATTACTGTAGCCAACCCAAAGAAAAAAAAACTCTATCTAGAAACTTTTTTTTTCGACTTTTGGCCAGCTTTTTGGAAATCGGCCGCACTGTGCATCGAGATGAGTCCTTAAAGCATTTAGGAAGGCACGAAGCTGCAGTGTTAGGCTCAGAACTGCTGAGGAAGGTCATATTGTTTTCTGACTTATTTCACTGAATGCGTTATAAGAGCTAGAGCAACGATGAATCGAGAGCAAGACAGGAGTGCTGCAGTATTGGAGTCGCGTCGCTTCGGAAAAAAATTGTATATTAGGGTCCGCCATATAACTTTACGGAATTAAAAATGCGATAAAAAAAGCAACTACTCAATATTTTTCCAAACTGTTTTTTTTATTTTGAAGTACAATCTTTCCGATGATCAATGATGGAACACAACTTCATTCATATGGCTGCCTCGGCTAGCCATGCACAATCCCATACGATCGGTCCAATTTTTCAACACATTTTCTATTGTATGCGGCTGTATTTCAGCTATGACATCGCGTGCCACCAATATCCTCCTTTTCATAAAACTAATTTTCTGTTAAATCAGATGACAGCTAAGTGTTACCATTCTTCAAATAATACCTAGTTCAAATCCGTAACGACAGATGGCGGACCCTGTGAAGTCCAAAAAAAACAAGAATGAGCTCAAATGGAAACGACAGGAGCTTTGCTCTGATAACTCCGAGTTCATTTATTCGAAATAGTCCGCTCTGGTCTCGATGAACTGTTTTCCGCGATTTAAAAGCTTTTCGAAAGAGTGTTTCAGGTCATTGACCGGAATCCGGAATGTCCTTCAGGATGTCGGCATAAGCCTTTTGGATGGGCTCTACGGATGCAAAACGTTTTCCTTTCGTGGCCAAATGCAATTTTCCGAATAGGAAGAAGTCCCAGGGAGCCTTATCAGGTGAATACGGTGAGTGATTGATGGTTAAAACGCGATTTCTAGTCAAAAATTCAGTCACAAGAGTGGATCGATGAGATGGTGCATTCTCATGCAATAAGCGCCAGTTTCCTCCTTCGCGGTATTCAGGGCGAATTCGGCGAATGCGATGCAACAAACGCTTCAAAACGCCAAGTTAGAACATTGCATTGACGGTTTGGTCCGTTGGTACGAACTCCTTGGGGACAACTCCCTTGAATTCGTAAAAACAAATGAGCGTCGACTTGATTTTTGACTTCTCCAAACGCGATTTTTTGGGTGGTGGCTCTTCTGGCGTCTTCCACTCGGCACTTTGATGCTTAGTTTCAGGTTTACGTTGGAAACACCACGTTTCATCACTAGTTACAATGTTGCATAGGAAGTTCTCGTCTTTTCTCGCCTCTTTAATGAGGTCTTTCGAATATTGAATTCTGAGCAATTTTCGGTCCTCAGTTAACTTGTGCGGAATGAAACGTGCACAGCACTTTCGTAAGCCCAAATGATTAGCGATAAATCGCTGTTTTGGAGCTATTTAACTCCGATTCCATGAATTTCAACATTGATTTCGGTGATTACTGATTTTGTTCATCGTCGTTTATGTCCTCACAAACACCTCTGAAACGTGTAAATCACTCATGAACTCTGGCACAAGATAGACAATCATCGCCATAAACTTTCTTCATCAATTCAAATGTTTCGTTAAAGGTTTTAGCTATTTTAAAAAAAAAATTTGATTTTAATTCTTTGTTAGAAATTTATTTTTGTACCGATGACACAAACAAACTGACACTTTAGACGCACAAGTTCGCTTCCATTAAACCGAATATTACCAAACTTTCACTGGTAGTTAGCTAGGGATGTAACTTTCAAAGTACTCGTAAAAAAGATGGCGCCATCAAGAACTTTTTTATGACGGCAGTCTTGTTTATTTTGGACTTCACTTTGTCTTTGTACTTTTTTGTGTTTTTGGTGTTTAGCCGAGCTCCTCCGCCTATTTGTGGTGTACGTCTTGATGTTGTTCCGGAAATGGGGTCCTAAAGTTTTAAGTCGACTCCGAACGGCAAATGGTTTTTATGAGAAGCTTTTTCATGGCAGAAATACACTTGGAGGTTTGCCATGGCCTGCCGAGCGGCGATCCCTATTAGAAAAAACTGTTTCTATCAACTGCTGTTTCATCACAGAGATTCGAATCTACGCACTTCCGAATGATAGTCTCACACGAATCCATGAGGCTACGGCAGTCGCCAAGCATCGGAAAATACCTCTTTTAATTATCTATGATTTCGATACAAACAAAAACACACAAGTTTGAACCCGCTGGAAGAGTTACACGTCTCAGTAGGACTCCGCAGCATCTGCCTACAACGCGAGAATGACTCAGGCTTCCCTACCACTATTAGCCAGATTTGTGGCGACGTTCAAGCCCAGTCTGCAATTTCCTTGATTATTACGTGCGAGTAGTAGTTAAATAATATGGTTTCTGGAGCGAAGACGGAACTTCAGGATACAGAGAAATCTTTTAGATGATATCTGAGCAGTACCCACTGTTTTTGACACCTAAAGACGATCTGATACCCATAATTTCATTTAGAAGGAATTTAGATTTCCATTGCGTGGGCAATGGAGCAGTCCAGAATGCTTTCAGGGAGGTTTGACGATTATTTTCTTTACAGATGGGTCCTAGAACGAAATAGGGTCTGGAGCGGGATGGTACTTAAACGATAGTAGTTTTCCAAACGGAAATTTTTGCCATCTTGAAAATAGCCGAATGGATAATTGAGAGAAACTGAAGCGGGAAACAGTTTGGAGTTTTCACTACACTGAAGACCCTGGAGAACGTGAAGCAAATCTCAAAGATTGTGCAAGAATGTAAGAAAAAGCTCAATTCTGTCGCAAGACAAAACAGGCTTGTACTTATATGGGTTCCAGGACACTCCGGTGTTCAAGAAAACGAAATTGCGGATGAATTGGCCAACCGTGGATCAACGGTTCCCCCACAGGGACCAGGGCCAATAATCGGTTTCAGTTCCACAGGAATAATGAATTGCAGCAGCGATTATCTATGTAATTTGCTTAAAGAGCGATGGTCCGGTCTAGAACGCTGCAGAACCGCAAAGTGTTTTGTGATAAGTCCGAATAGAGAACTCTCAAATTTTCTACTAAAACTTGGAAGGAAAGACGTTCGGTTGATGGTCAGTATTATTACAGGACACAATCCATGCAGTCAGCATATGACCACCATTGGAATCATTGAATCATTGGCGGATAGCACTGAGCATTTTATCTGTGAGTGTCATGCCTTTGCTAGAGCAACACTACGAATTTTGGGTTCCGATGTCGTGAGAATGAGTAATATTCATTTTCTAAAACTGGAGGATATTTACGAATTTGCCAAAGAATCTGGGAAGTTCTCACAGGACTAACTGTCTTTGTCTCTGCCTCTATTCTTTCGTATCTCTTTCTCTGATACTTTTCTCCTTCCCTCCTTCACTATCTACCCTCTTTCCAGAGCTCTAAAGGCAATGGACTTTTAGCCTGAGTGTTTTAGAAGCCACCAAATCTCTTGGTGGTCTTTGGCTCGACCTATTCAAATTTTAGTAGTTAAATGAAAGGTTAACGCAGAGCCTCATACCACCACTAATACCCCAGTGGAAGTGATGACTAAGAAATTGAATAATTTTTAGCTATAACTGGTGCACTCTCGTTGTCCCAAGATGCGTACTAATATATTTATAATCGAGTACTCTCTCGTTAGTTTTTATTTCTAAGATAAATTTTCCGGATTTACCTTGACACATCTCTCACTGTTTCTTTTTATCAGTTTTCATTCACAAAAATGTAGTTTTCTACTGATATAATAAATTTTTAATTATTTGTTGTCCGCATCTCAAAGAAGGTATCAAATTGATCAGTGCAGTTTTATAACCCATTAAATTTTAATGGTGCAAGTTTGAAGTTTCTCGAAATTCTTGTTAATTTTTATAATTTTTTTTTTGTACGGCGATCTTTATAAATCGACTGTTTCACATTTTTTTAGTTAAAGCTCTTGCATTCAAGTAGCCAAAACCACTTTTTTGTTGCAATTTAATTTTGTGGAAAATTTTCCATTTTTAATTTCGCGCACATGCAATAACAACTCTAATAGTGCTATTTTGAGAAATCTCACCACAGGCGGATATAAAGAAATGCGGAAGTCGAAGCCCCTCCTTGCCTTGTTTATCTCAAGTGTACTTTTTAAGTAATTTAAACCTGCATTTATTAAAAATATTTCAAAAATTACTTCCGCATAATTAGTTTGTTAAAAAGCTACATAAATTCAAATGCATTTGGCTTAAACACAATTAAGAAATAGCAACAAAACAGTCGACACTAGAACAATATAAGAAAGCGCATAAAAAGCCAAAAGCCGTTACCTAAATGGTGAAAACACTTTTTTGTTTAAGAAGCTTAAATGAGAAAAGTGAATATCACTTAGCCTTAATGGCTTATGCAATGACGAAAAAGAAGAACAAGATAACACTGCTTGCAGCAGCAACAAAGTAAGTGTGCTGCAAGTACTGCTCGTCGCAGTGGATAGCACGGAGCCCAAAGTGGCGCAGCGCTGCATAGCAGAGAACGCAGGATAAAGTGGAGCACCGCACCAAGCCGAAGAGGCTATTGTCACTTAGAGTAACGACAAGCTGTCAAGCGATTGTCTTCTTGAGTGGGCCGACGAAATCGGTACGAACAATTTGCAAGGGAAGGTGTGAAGGGACAGGATTGCTATTGATGCATTTAATGGTTAGATGTGGGATGCGGTTGGTGGAACCGTTGGTTAACACATTACTGGGTTGAGCTGTCATTTAGCTGCACCACTGCTGGGCTGGCATAATGGGCGACCCAATTAGTTAAAGTGTCTGTAAGCTGAAATGCATATGAACCATAAAACAAATGAGGAGCTATGTTGTATGCCACGTTGATTGTGGTTGTAGGACAAAACCGGTGCAAGTCCTTTTAGCCACTTATTCGTTATTGCAGGTGTGTTGAAAATGGGGGAGGGTTGTTCTAGAGGCGACACAGTTAAATTTCTTTCAAGTGCTCCTTTTGAGGTGGTAAGTGTTGAGTTTTTCATAAAAGTAAATACTTCTTAGGACAAATAAATTTTGTACTTTTCACTATTTGGTTATTTAGTAGGTGTTGCAAGTGGTTTTCTCTAGGAAATATAGAAATAATGGCGTAACATTTCGAATTTCAGAAAAACGACTCCAAAGTTCTCAAATTATTATACCAACTGTGGCTAATTATATTCGCATATCCGCTACAAGCTACTGAACTTCACCAGACGTGTGATATTTAACCGTGAAATATCCGCAGACGTAGCAAAAAAGTGAGAGCTGAGCTGACGCGAGACCTATCTTTTCCGGGGTAGACCACAGGTTATCAAGGGAACCTCAATTCTTGTTGTTATAGCAGCAATACTAAACCCTGTCAGTGTAGTATAAAACACCGGTTGTCTTCGTCTAATTCATCTAAAGGTAGGCCCAGGAAACTTGCTGTTTCGACAGGTTGGGTCCAGAGGGAGAGGGGTGTTAGATGAGTGGGCTTGATGGGGTATGTGCAAAGGTGGTTAGAGCCTCGCGGGGTGCTTTCATATGTCGGACATATGTTTGGTATGTCGGGGTCGATTCTGGAAAAGTAGGAGTTTAACCTGCTACAGTATGCAGAACGTATTTGTGCCAGTGGGTGGGGGTCTGCTGTGTGTGGGGGTTGGTCTCCGATAATAGCATTCAGGGGAGGGGATCTTAAGAAGGTGGTGATGGTCTCCCGATGCATGTCGTTTATTGTCTGCCTAAACACTGTCTGATCCAGTATTTGTCTGTTCGTTTTGTCATGGATCTCGTCGGCGTAATTGAGGTGGTGTCTCCTGACGTACCTGGTAGGCGGATCTGGCTCAAGCAGGTGTCTGCATGGGTGAAACCGGCGGTAACACAAAGCAGAAACTGTTTGCTGAGTAATTCGTTGTGCTCCTTTACCGGGAGCATCTGCGCCACGTTGCGAAGGTGTTGAAGATGGGACATCAAGATGCAACCCGTCGCTGTCTGAATAGCAGTGTTTTGGCTAGTCTGGGGCTTTATCCACTGCATGTAACTAGTTCCAGGCGACCAGACAGGCGCAGCGTAGTTTAGAACCAGCCGGTCATTTGTCTTAAATGTCGATAGCAACATTTCTTTGTCTTTGCCTCAAGTGCTGTGGGCTAGTTGTTGTCATTTTGGATCTTAGTAACAATTGCGGTTGTGTGCGCTGAAAAGGTGAGCAAACTGTCAAAGGTTACACCCAAAATTTTAGGATTGTTAACAGTCGGAATTGGTGTCTTGTCGACTTTTACCTTGAGTTGCAGTTTGACCTCTTTTGTCCAGGTGGTAAAGAGGGTAGCCGTGGACTTTGTGGGGGAAAGTTTGAGATTTCTCGCAGTGAAAAAGCGAGAAAGATCGGCGAGGTAGACGTTCACTTTGGCGCACAGGCCAACCCCAATTCTCTCGTTTTGCGTCTCCAGAGTCCTCTGTCTAGCCAGCTCTTCAGCCCAGCACTTTCGCTCTATGCCGCTAAGACCGGGGACCCAAATAATTTTAATATCGAAGTATTCGAATGCAATCGAGAGAGAAGTTTAGCATTTTGCAACTAATTTTGAACGCACAAACAACGAGCCCGAGGCCCTTATTCCCGCTTGGCTGTCGGAATAAATATTGACGCCCTTTACAGTAATTACAGAAGTAAGCAACCGATCCATTGCTTCCTTAATTGCGACTACCTTCGCTTGGAAAACACTATGGGGAGAAGCTCGCAGAATACTCGCATTCAACTTTGAACCATCCGTGAGCATGTTTGCCTTGCACTGTCTCCAAATGTATCACCCCACTCACTCCGCCCTTGAGGGAATATGAAATATGAATGGAAAAAGTAAAACTTAGACCCAACGAGGGTTTACAATGATTCAGCACCTTGGGGATGAACTCAAAGTTTTTAAGAATACTAGAATGCACGTAGCTTAAGTCTAGCTTATGGCCCGTACAACTCAATCTGGTGCTGGCGTGTGTAGCGGCAGTTTTCCCTGCGATATCCACGGGTACCACATTAAGAATATCGTGAGCGCTAGAGTAGTAGTGGTCCGAAGCGTCCCACTGATTCCAATGAGGGCAAGCCTATGCTACGTACTGTGCTATAGAGTAAAGTTTTTCGGCGAATAGATATATGAATGACGTTTGCACTTCGACCTCATGGTCTTTTGTACCCCGGCAAATATTTTTATGAAAAGTTAAATCCGTCATTTACTGAAGAAAAGTGTACGACAGATAGTTGATATAGTCCTTAGGACTTAAATATAAGTTCGGCCAGGTTAACTGATTGGGTTAGTGCGTGACTACCATTCGGGAGTACGTAGGCTCGAAACTCCGTGCATGAACATCAAATAATAGAAAATGTTTTTTTTTAATACCGGTCGCCTCTTCGGCAGGCAATGGCAAACCTCCGAGAGTGTTTTGGTCATGGAAAAACTCCTGATAAGAACCATTTGCCGCTCGGAGTCGCTCTATTTGTGGAACAACAGCAAGACGCACGCCACAAATAGGAGGAGGGGTTCGGCCAAACAACTAACAGAAGTGTACGCACCAATTATTTATTTATTTTATTAGGTGCGCAACTAAGTTCTCGCTGTTTGTCAATAGATGCCGCCAGCAGTGTGTGGTAGTCGATTTTAACATAACCTAAACGTCATAAACCAAGCTGAGACATATGGTAAACAAACTGCTTCGACACATTAGTGATTTTGTTTAGGTATCATCTACTTTTGGTTTTGTGATTTGCGGGAAGTGTTGATTTTCCTCTTTCATTGGAAAAAAACGGCGGCTGAAGCGCATCGAGAGCTCCAAAAAGTTAATGGAGATGTTACTTTAAGTGAAACAACGTACCGATATTGGTTCCGTCGCTTCAAATACGGTGATTTTAATGTTGACGACCGTCCGCATGAAAAAAGGCCGAAAACCTTCGAAGACGCTGAATTGGAGGCATTGCTCAATGAGGATCCGTGTCAAACGCAAGAAGAGCTTGCTTCAGTATAAGGAGTTTAGGAGTTACCAAGCCAATCCATTTCAAAGCGATTGCATGATTTTGGAATGATTCAGAAACAGTGGACTTGGGTTCCTTATGAGTTAAAACCAAAGGATGTCGAACGTCGTTTTTTCGCTGTGTTGCCTGTGAACTGCTCCAGCGGCAAAAAAGGAAGGGTTTTCTTCATCGCATCGTGACGGGTGATGCAAAATAGATTCATTATAGCAATCCAAAGGAAAGAAAGTCATGGGGATGTCGGCGCCTCGGCCGAATATTCACGCTGCGAAGGTTATGCTATGTATTTGGTGGAACCAAGTTAGTGTTATTTATTATACACCGTTAAAACCAAGCGAAACCACCACTGTGGATCGATATCGACTTCAATTGATGCGTATGAGCCGAGCACTGCGCGAGAAGCGGCCGCAATACACGGAGAGGCATGAAAAAGTGATTCTACAGCATGACAACGCTCGGTCTCACGTTGCCAAACCCGTTAAAACCTACCTGGAAACACTGAAATGGGAAATTCCACCCACCTGACATATTCTCTAGATATTGCGCCGTCCGATTATCATCTGTTCCGATCGATGGCACAAGGTCTAGCTGACCAGCAGTTCCATTCATATGAAGGCATTAAAAAATGTCTTGATCCGTGGGTAGCCTCAAAAGATGAACAGTTTTACCGCGACGGTATACGAGATCTACCAGAAAGATGGGAAAAATTAGAAGCCAGCGATGAGCAATACTCTCAATGATTCACTTGTAACCATTTTTTCTGAATAAAGTTGTATTTTCATAAAAGAAAACAGCGAGAACTTGGTTGCGCACCAAATACTTTTAATCTTCTTCGTGAAGTCGCACTGTTAGTAACTGACACATCAGGCAGTAATCTGAATTTAGTTTCGAATTTAGCAGTGCACGCTTGGATATTTTCCCATGGAGAGCCTTATAGCTTTAGGTAGCCTTCCAACGACAAACCTAGAAAAAACATTTTCTATCAACCGCACACTTTGAGTAAATTGTTTATTTCTATATCTACGAATATCTGTCGACTCGCGGCAAGTAGTGGAAAACTTTTCTACAAAATAGCGAATATCCTGTTCGAAAGCACATCATAGCTTGTTCCAAGCGTTCCAAGCATTTATTTATACATTACTTATTATTATTATTTTCAACGTTAGCTCATTCCAAGTTAAAGGTCAGTGCAGGCCTCCCGCAATTAAGCGGTTAAATTCTCGCACTACATACGCAAATTAATTAACGTTTGGCATTATTTTTATCTCAGGCGACCCGGGTACAAATTTGCATTTGAACCACACACACGCACACACACACACGCCGTACTTGCTAGACATTTTCATTTTCAATGATTCTCACTAATCCTGAAATATTGCGCGTATTTACAGAAATTCATTCTCGCACACATACATGCACATATTTACCTAGAGATAAAATAAAATGGTTTATTTTCAATTTGTAGTGTTACAAGTGTTTTCTTTGGACAGAAAGCCACACTCATACACACATAAATATGGAACCGTTTGGAGAAGGGTTGCCTGCGTACACTCACACACTTCTATTATTAGCTGGTGCGTGCGTGGATGCAGGGCTGTGAAAGCCACAAATTTACGAATGATTTGCATATGAATTTTAATTTTCAACTTTCAACCAACTCCTCAGCAATTAAACAAACACTTGCGTGCACAATTACATACTCATCATACACATCTACATATGCGTACAAATGTTACATGCATGGAAACGATTTACATTTGAATTTATGAACAGTTGTGACCACCACAGCACGACCTTTCGCCGCAAATTATCCGCCCGCCTATCCATTAACCCGCCAGCTAGTACTTCTATGCGCCTGCAGGGAGGCCAAACAACCACGAAAAGGTCGTCCCAGCCGCCGCCATCGCAGCCACTCGACGAGTATTTGTCGCATTTCGGTTTTAATTCCCTTGGTTGCCGGCGCTGCTTCACGCTTATCACTTACAAAACATTTGCCTGCATTTGCATTCTCCGCCTCCAAGCCATCTGCCTGCTAGTAAACAGTTTTGTGCATCGTAGTCTTGAGCGGTACCCAGAGTACTCGCACGTCGCCTCCATCGGAAAGGTTAAATCATAGCGCGTGTGTTTCGGCGCACTTTATTACCATCCGCAAGGATGCTTTGTATTACGGACAAATTTATTTCAGTGATCTTTTGTTTGCATTATAAGTTTTGGAATTAAGTGGCAACTCGCGCTCAATTTCCACTACACTTTGTGGGATTATCAAAACATTTGCTTAACAATGAAGGTGCTTTGTAGATGCTCGAAACAAAGACCCATTTTAATGGCTATTCGCGTAGGTGGTGCGATTATCTGCGGAATTTCGGCAGTGCTCTTTGACATTATCCTGACAACAACTAAATAAATAAAGAATTCATTGTGAGGCTTTGTTTACCAAGCATAAAATATGCCAAGCTTCGGTACAAAAAGTAACAGGAATGTCTTATTGAAAATAAACGCACTTGAGATGTCTCCAAAACCTTTTTTCGTATTTTTTAAGCGACATTATTTGACCTATTCTGCGAATTTCGCTATGTTGAAATGAGTGGAGCAAAGCGTATGTCTGAAATTTTTTGAATGGTAGCTTACGAGAGGCGTCATTTGGAGTGTTTGAGAGAAAGATTCTGCGGAAGATTTTCGGAGCTTTGCACGTTGGCGACGGCGAGTATCGTAGGCGATGCAAGAATGAGCTGTATGAACTTTACGACGACATAGACATGGCGCAACGAATAAGGATCCAGCGGCTTCGTTGGCTGGGTCATGACGTCCGAATGGCTACAAACGCTCCGGCTCTGAAAGTATTCGATTCGGTATTCGGTGGTAGCAGAGGAAAATTAAGACTTCCTCTGTTCTAGAAAGATCAGGTGAAGAAGGACTTGGCTTCACTTGGTGTGTCCAACTGGCGCAGGTTAGCACGAGAAAGAAACAACTGGTGCGCTTTGTTAAACTCGTGCAAAATCGCCCACGAAGTTAGCGCACAAAACAAAAAGAAGAATAGGCCGAATAATGTCGAGAAGAGAAACATGCGAGTGGCAAAAGCAACTTAAATTGAGCCGTACAGTGGTTGATGTTTTATCTGTGCTGATGATTTGCCTCATTCTTCCATCACAGACGAAAACATCAAAAAAATAATAACCGAAAAATTTGTAACAAAAAGTCGGCATGTGCTCTACCCACATTGGTGCCTCAATCGGTTCGTGTAAAGCGTTTTGGGGATGAGAGGAGTTGAGGTGCGACATGCATCGAAAATGCTGAATGCTTCACAAAATGGACATGGCGTTAAGCCAAAATGTTAACGAAGGCATCACTAACGGCGAAGAGGCATGTGCACATAAATATGGCATAGAAGCCAACTTCATCCGAATGGTGTTTCTTATACCAACCAAAATCCAAAAAACAATGACAAATTCGATCTAAAATCCGGGTCAAAGTCCACAATTAAACTCCTCTCCAAGATTTGCAAATCTCCTCAATTTTATTTGGCTTTGCCAGCTTGGCCGAAATCCGAATTCGAGCTCGAGGCCTGTTTTGAATTTCGTCCTTACTGACCGCTTCGAGTTTGGCTCCCGGCTAAACCTCTCATACTATACTCACGGCCAACCTGTAAAGCGTGGCTGGCTTAATGTCTTCGCAGGCGATGAGTTTAGATGTACCCTGATACCAGTCTGTGTCATGACAAAGGGGAGGAGGTCCGGGATGTTCCTCTAGGACCTGGAGGTACACTTTGGCGATAGCCTCCTCTATCCACCTCTATTTTTCCTTAGGAATGGCTTCTTCCTCTTCTCCGTTGTCGATGATGGCCAGTATCTCACCGCCACTCTTTACAACCTCACTAAAGGTTGGATGTTTATGGGCACCTACCTTTTGTCTTTTGGCGACCCTTTCTATTGTCTGCTCTGCAGACCGTCGTCTTTTAAGAGTAGCACTAGCCGGTTTTCCTAAGTCGGATATGACTCCCTTTGCCCACTCTAGCGATTTAGCCTGGTCTTCGGTTAGCTGGTCTATTGCTACCTCTCTTAGTCTAAATATCACCCCATTGGCCGCCCTCTTCTCGTAGTAATTTTTCTTGGAGGGACGGACATGTTTAGCCGGCTCCCGCGCCGAACGCTTGTAAACTGTCTAAAGGAACTAGGCCCTTCTATGGCAGCCTGCCGGTTATACCTAGAAACAGGTACCAACCCCCGCCCTCTATAAGAGGTTGAGCTGAGATGGGGATTGTTTGTCCTAAGCAGAGTTGATCCTGCAGCTCCTGCAGTACTCGTACTGGGACCAGCACTTTCGCTTAAGCCCCCTCTAGCTCCTAATAGGGGCAGTCTGACCACTACCTTGCTCGCAGCTGTGGCAGTAGTGGGAGTCATATTTGTTGCTTTTTTGGGAGGACCGACCTCCTTTTAAGAAAAGTTTTTCTTTAGATCCAAATTCATTTTTAGTCCCACGAGTGTCGGACAAGAGAGGTCCGTGTGCACAGGTAAGGCTAGATAGAACCGGAGGTCGCCAGGTATCCGGAGCACTCCGTTCGCGACTGGGCTATTTTTGGTCTGGGTCCCCAGTCAGGCTGAACCTCGGCACGGGTCGTATAACACCTTTTTCCGACCCAGAGCAGAGCTTGGTCATCGTTCAAAAAGCCGCCCGAACCAAAAGAGTGCAGTGCATTCGCTCAATATTGGAATGTATTCAAGCGACCACACTACCATCCATGTTAAGGTCTGATTAGTGATTCGACTAAGCCTCCACACCACGACAAGGTGCCTGCCTTCGCGGAGGCTGCTGAGATTATTTTGAAAGAAATTGAAATAGATAGCATAGCAAAATTTAACCGTTTTCTTTTCATTAACAAATTCCGGGTACTTTTTGAGCAGAAGATATGTGCATATATATGTGTGAGTGTGTGTGTCGTTTCCAGAGATATAACAATGAGGCGAGAGTATTGGAATGCTGGTAAAAATAGGCAGATTGCGTATTAGTTTTTGAATTCAGATTCATGCTTTATTATTTCCCCCACCTTTTTACTTGGCGTTTGCTCTATCTTTTCCTGGAGTTAAAATGTTGCACTCTCTGACCGCTTTCTTCACATGCTTATCAAACTTTCTGTAAGGACTGACACTTTGCTCAGATGGCCGGCAAAACTTCGTTCGGGTTCGACACGTCAAAGTTTACACTTCACACTCACATCCGCACGCGTGCGGCAAAGTTTGGTGAAGTCCTTGCGAGCGCCAACAATGGAAATATTATTTCTAAGTAAACTTTGAGATATGCAAGTTTGATTTGGGAACATACCAACTTAGGAAGGGTGAACAACTTTCAAAGCACCAACAATGGCTGGCAATTTTCTTTTTGCTTATATAATATTTTGTGTATGGAAATGTGGGTGTGAGTGTGAGGGTGCACAGCAGTGTAAAGTCCGAAAAAGTGCAATTGTTATGCGAGTGATATGTTTGACATTGGAGCGCTTGTGTCATGATGTCAGAGATAAATGCCGGAAGCGGATGCAAGGGCGAATAGATAAAAAATAGCAAGCAGTGTTGGATATGAATCGATTTTAGGATAACTGAAAGAGTCTACAAGTATTTAATGGAACTATACTAAGCAGTCCATCTGTTAGGATCTGCTGTATATACCCATACCAATCACATATCCTTCCTCTGTTTTGCTTATTAGCTGAAAAACGAAATGCATTTTTTTAGCGTGAAATTCAGAACTTCATTTAAAATGTTTCGCTTTGTCCGATTAATTGTCCGTTTTGTTGTTTAATTTCCTGCCTTTTTAAAGGTAGCTTCATAATGCCTCTCTCGTGGAAGTCTTGGCCCTTATTGGCAAAAAACTCTAGTAATCAATCTTAACAATTTTCTCTTGATACAAATTTCCTATCACTCAGGAAGTTTTGCAATGAGAGAAAAGGTTGGTAATCGCTTGGTGCCAGTTCCAAACTATATGGTGGTTGCATTAAAAATTCACACTAAGCCCCCGGAGTTTTTGGCGAGCCAATACAGACATGTGTGGCCTTCCGTTGACCTGATGGAACACAACAGCTCTTCTGTTGGCCAGTTCTGGCTATTTCTGGCCAATCGCTCGCTTCAAGTAAAACATTCCTTGTCATTAGGTTAGGTTAGGTTGGTATGGTTGCCCAAGGAGTGAGCACACTTGGACGAGGAAAAACGGTTTCGTCCTTTGTGGTACCATTATGAAGGAGGCGAGGTGAGAGAGGAAGACCGATGGGATGCGGGGAGAGGGCGGGGAGAGGTGGTTCTGGGATGGTTAGGAGGGTGGGTTTAGATTGTGTGAACTACGAACGATGACTGTGCTGCGTTTGCGTTTGTGTTGCTGATGAAATTCATCAGATTTTTAATGTCAACGCCAGCTATATCAGCAGGCGCAGCAAAGGAGTAAAAGCCAAGATGCCTGGATCTTAGCCCCGCCAGAGCAGGGCAGCTAAGGAGAAGGTGCTGAGATGATTCCACCTCATCCTCCATACATCCATCGCAAAAGGGACTTAAGGTAATCCTAAGTCTCACAGAATGCATTCCCCGCGCGTAGTGACCTGTGAGAAAACCCTCGAGTCCCTACCATTAGTTCTGGTTTGGCCACGGCTTGAGCTGCTTCATCGAGTTTTAACCAGGATCGTTTTCACACAATATTGTCGTATGTTACCCATTTCTCATCCTCAATCACCATCCGTTTAAAAAACGTTTCATTCCGATTGGCAAAGACTTCACAGATTTTTTTCGTGTTAATTGGTGTGACACCCAAACATCGAGCTTCTTTTTGAATCCAGCTTTGCGAAAATCGTATAAAACTGTTTTATGGTCGATCTTTAGCTCCTGGGCGATGCGACGACTATTAACAAGCCGGTCAACTTCGATTATTTCTGTGATTTCAACGACATTTTCGAGGCAAGCTACCTAGAACTAGTATTAGATAGGAATCTTTCGTGGTCTTACGACGACATAGACTTAGCGCAGCGAATAAAGATCCAGCGGCTACGTGGGCTGGGTCATGTCGACCGAATGGATACAAACGCTCCGGCTTTGAAAATATTCGATGCGGTACCAGCTGGTGGTAGCAGAGGAAGAGGAAGGCCTCCTCTGCGTTGGAAAGATCAAATGGAGAAGGAGTTGATTTCACTTCACGTTTGGTGCGCTTTGTTAAACTCGGCCAAAATCGCGTAAACGGTTATCGCGCCAATTAAGAAGAAGAAGAAAAAAGCAGACACAGCACTCTATACATGCAAAAGAATTGTGGGAGCGAAATGGGGCCTAACCGCAAAAATAGTACACTGGCTCTGCATAAGCGGAGCACTAAAGACTACGCCTACAGCAAACAGCTGGATCGACAGCGAAATCGGCATTTAGGTTAAGAGAATCTTCTAACATAGACCCTAACAGAAGTGGTCACGCAACAATACTACACAAATATACCTTCTTACATCAAACGACAGACTTTTGTAACTCAGCAGAGCTGCATGTAAACACATCCTTTACCACAACTTTCCCAACGAGAGCAGATTGGGACAATGGGGTAATGGACAATAGAAGCGGAATCAGTATCTATACTGATGGTTCCAAGCTAAATGAACAAGTAGGCGGAGGCCTTCACTCTAAGGAAATGAATGGCAACGTCTGATTCCGGCTACCGCATCACTGTACCTGAAATTTTGGCTTTCAGGGAAGGTCTATTAGCCCAAAGTAAAAGTGCCCTCACCACAAGAGATATAAATATGTTATATATTCAGATAGGGAATTGGCCTTGCAAGCTTTAAAATCGCCTAATATTAACTCGAAGACAGTAAAAGAATGTATCGACGTTTTGACAGAACTATCATAGTACTTTGTAAAAAACCTGCTCTGCGTGTCGGGTCATAGAGACATAGAAGGCAACTGCAAAGCAGATGAACTGGCGAGATTGGATAGCATAGTACCACATCCAACCAGGCAAAGCGAACATACCTATACCTTTAGCAACTTGTAAGATGTTTATAGACAAGCACATTATCTGAGCTGCCAACAGGCAGACTCAGTTCCTGAGCTGTACAACAAGTAGAATGACGTGGCAGAATGGAACATGGGCCGCACAAACCGGCTGTTGAAACTGAACAGGAAGAACATGAGAAATCTTCTTGGCGTTCTAACAAGGCACTGCCTGATTGGCAGGCATGCCAGTAGATTGGGAGCGCCCTATAACGACTATTGCAGAAGGGGTAACGACATTGAAGAAGAAGAGACTATAGATCACTTTCTATGCGTGTGCATGGCTCTGGATAGAAAAAGGTTCAATATTTTAGGAAAAAGTTCCTTGAATAAGTTGGCAGATGTAGCCAATATAAAAATAACAAGTCTTGTTAGATATATATTCTGCTCAAATATGAACGAGACTGATTTAATAAAACACAAACGGTTAATTACACGGTGCAACACTGAAAATAAATTACTGCGTGGGAGGAGGAGGGTCTCTGCGCCTCAGAAATCGCGCGCAAATTATGTCGCAAAATTATGTAGAAACACGTAAACCTTTCATTTGTAATTTATGATAAAATGTCATTGTCAAACATTTATTGTCAATACATAAAGAATGCAGTGATTTTTCCAAGTAAATAATCATTAAAGACAAAAACTATGGTTCCACAAATGGATAGATATTCAAGGCATTTTTTTCTATTTACGGAAAACTAGCGTAGTTTACGCAATTTTTATCCGATTATTGAAAGTAATACATTAATTTCTTCATTAATAAATGCACTCAAAGAATATTAAGAAACATCTTTAATTTTGTTGTAAAACTATGCAATAAAAAATTGTTAAAATTAAAAAAATGATAAAAAAGCACTTTCTCCAGGTTTAATCAAATAAAAATCACAACTAACTAGTTTGAATAATTACTTGTTGTACATCATTTGAAAGGTCTGACAATATCATTTTCAAAACATATAAAATATTGAAAATCGGTGAAAAAATGACTGAGATATCCGTAGATTACCGCGCAAAGTCTGACAAAACGGTTTTTTATAAATAAATAAAAATTGGAGGGTACAAAAAATATAACAAAAATATTTTTATGCATTATTCGACCATATAAACAACCTACAGTGTGTAATTTGTCAGGTGTATTTCGTTTTTTTTTTTGTAGCACAGTGTTATTGTTCAATTTTTATTTTATCTCCTTCAAAGTAATCACCATTGGAGGCGATACACATATGCCAACGTTTTTTCCAATCATCATAGCATTCCTGGAAGGCCGATTTCGGTATGGATTTCAGTTCCTTCTTCGAATTCTCTTTTATGACTTCAATTGTCTTAAAATGTTTTCCAACTTGAGCTTGGGAAACAGGAAAAAGTCACATGGAGCCATATCAGGCGATTACGGTGCTTGCGGAACGATATTAACATTATTTTTGTTCAAATAATCGCGAACAAGACGTGATGTATGAGCTGGTGCGTTATCGTGATGCAAGAACCATGACTTGTTGTCCCACAATTCCTTCCTTTTAAGACGAATGTCCTCGCGCAAACGCTTTAAAACGTCTAAATAATATACAGCGTTAACCGATTTTGCGATTTGTGCGATTTTCAAGCACAATTTCCTTTACTTTTCCGATGTTTTCGTCGTTTACTGATGTTGCTGGACGGCGTTCATGAGGCAAGTTTTCAACCGATGTACGGCCCTCTTTGAACGATTTGTACCACTGGAAAACACGTGCACGCAATAGAGCAGAGTCCCCATAGGTTGTTTGCAACATTTTTAAGGCGTCTGAAGCCGAAATTTTGTTGGAATAAAAAAATTTCAAACAAATTCTTTGTTCAACTTGAATTTCCATCGTTAAATTCGAAGAACACACTCGAGCTTGACTTGTTTACAGTAGCACAGAAATCAAACTATGTGACATATCGCGCTGAAATTTGCCATGTGAGCTTATAATAGTCCTACCATCCAACAAAAAATTTATTTTTACCATATGTCATCCGCGGACCGTTTTATTGATAAAGTCTCGTTCATATTTGAGTTGATTTAATGAGGACAAAATGAGGAGAGAGGACATCCCTGGTGGTATCACAATGGGCTGCAGGTCTAAGTGTGTCAACTGACAACCACTATACCTACCTACCTACCTACCTACCTATCGACATTTTCGACATTACTGACGTTTTCTTTAATATCAACGATGCCTGCACGGAATCGACGAAACCAAAGTGGCTTTTACAGTATCGGCACCATAAACACTATTTATAATTGCAGCGGTTTGACTTACTTAAAATGGACCAAATTTTTGCTCCGTTGACTTCCATTGCTTACCCTACCAAGGGAGTTACCCTGTAACTCACAACTGAATGGAATAAACAAAAAACAGGAAAATAATTTTTTAGTGCAAAATGTCACCTTGACAACGAGTATAACCTTTAAATTGCTTGATCGATACTTTTCGAGATAACGATCACTGCAAGCATCTACGAAGAAAATAATGTATTTCTTTTTCTCCAAACATTTTTCTTTTCATTCGACAAACTGCCTATTCCTATCGGCTAAATTCCAAACTCCAGGAGACGTGGAACTGTTTGCATTTAAAATTTAGTACTACATACAGCGGCGCTTAGCTTAAATTGGTGATAGTGAACGCTAAGAATACTAAGTAAAGAGTCTTTCAAAAGACGTGTAGGAGGAACTTTTTTGCAGAAAAACTGTTGTGTTTCAGTAGGCATTTCGAATCTTGTCCGATTTTCACATAGAAAAAGTATAAGGCGTAAAGGAACCGTGATCGCAGCAATTCTTGCAGGAAAACCTATCGATTCAAAAAAAAAAAATCGATAATGCCAACACAAAGAGCAAAGAAGTAGGCAGCATCATTGAAAGTGCCATCGAAAAAATTTAATTACATTCTTGATTGCTTGTTTGGCCGAGCTTCTCCTGCAATTTGCAATGCGCGTCTTGATGCTGTTTCACAAGTAGAGGGACCTACATTTTTGTGCCGCCTCCTAGCGCAGATGATTCTTTAAGAAGAGATGTGTCATGGGAGAAATACACTTGGAGGTGTGTCCTTGCGTGCCAAGGGCTGACCGCTATTAAAAAAATCTTTCTCTGCATTTGGTAGTCATGCACCAACCCATTCGGTTACAGCGGCCGAATAGAAATAATAGATGACTTTACTAATCAGGATCTCGTATTGCATCCAGATGTGCGACCGGATTACGCTAGAAGGCGTTAGAAAGATGAGATCTCATATTAAGAAAACTTTGCAGACATTTCTATGGCATATTTTAAAAAGTCAGGTGAAATGTGACAGACAGGCGAAATGTGAAAAGTCGTGGTAGCTCTGTTGTCGAAAAAGTCGATAAAATAATGGTAATCGTTGAGTTCGACGGTTATGTAAATAATTTTTCGGTTTCAACTCGGTAGACTGGGGGCACCTTCTTCGCGTACTCGAAAATATAGCTGTCCAAGCCTACATTTACAATATTTTCAGAAGCTATCTGAGCTATAAAGATTTGGATTACGGCACATCAGATGGAATAAAGCAGTATGAGGCTACAGCAGGTGTGCCACAAGGCTGAGTGCTAGGCCCTGCGTGGAATAAGAGTTCGTCAGCAATCAGTTTTGCGCATCATGCTTTAAAGCACGCAGACGTCTACGAGGTCAGTGGCAGCTAAACAGAAGATGCTTGACAAAGACCCGGACGGGAGGGGTGGACAGGTCCAGCTCGGGTGGTGCCCTTGTGAAATAGGCAAAACTGTGGAAAGATTAAAGTACATGCAACTTTTGACGCACCGTCATTGACGTGGAGCCTAGTGTTCAACTGTTTTCTGAACAGAAGGTGGCCGCCGTAGCCGAATGTGTGGGTGCGTGTCTACCATTCGGAATTCGGAGAGCACGTAGGTTCGAATCTCGGCGAAAGACCAAAATGAAGAAAAAGTATTTTCTAATAGCGGTCGCTCTACGGCAGGTAATGACAAACCTTCGAGTGTATTTCTGCCATGAAACATCTCCTTATAAAAAATATCTGCCGTTCGAAGTCGGCTTGAAACTGTAGGACCCTCCATTGGTGGAACAACATCAAGACGCACACCACAAATAGAAGGAGCACCTCGACCAAACTCCCAGAATTTTTATGATGTTTGTTGCTTGTTTGCTGAGACGGGCGAAATTGGCAAGACAAAACTTATTTGAACGTTGCATTGCCTTTTATTAAAAACTCTTATAACCATCGTCTGCAGATTAGGGTCTACAAATTAAATAAATAAATAGGGAAAAGGTGAAGTCCATTTAATACCTCCTGTGCGGCTGTCGAACACGTCGAGGAGTGCACTTTAGATAACTGGGAGCCACGTTTTAGAGGATCGGGATTTGTTAAAGACCTGATAGTAAATTTTATTTTCAAGAAGCCATCGCCACACGGAAAACAAATTAAAAATTTCGCCTAAGAGAAAGTGCCACAAGAAATACATAATTTAATAGAAAAAGAAAAACAAAAGCACTTGAGGTTTTAAGAAAATATGGAGTGAAACAAATAATGTGTTAAGGACTTGCGGATATGGACTGGGGAAATCTGTCTTGGCCACTACCGAGTGGACTTTGTTGAAGAGCAGCTCCTCTAAAATAACCTTATCTGAATTCGTGTTTGGTAGTCTCTATAGTTTGAGGGTTTTTGTAGTCTCTGTTTGGATTATTTAGTTAGATTTGCTGCATACGTGGAGAACAGGTAAAACCATAAATGTAAAATGTTAAAGTTATTGAAGTGTTAACTGCAGCTTTAACATTTGTTCCCAACTCTTTTCGCATTCGTCAAAAATATGTTTGCCAAAATAAAAGCACAAAGACGGTACCGCAGTGGAAAAAGTTTGGAAACTCCCTGGGCAACACTCCCACGTTTGTATTTCCCGCATCGGAAGCATCAAACGGTCGGGAGGAGGTTCTTGATATCACACTTTCGACTGATTCGCCTGCCATTAGGGTTGATAATGGGAAAGTTTTTCAGTGAAATTCCTTTTGGGATCACAGGTTGATCCTTTTCGAAATCAATTTCGCACGGAAAACCATATCTCTCCACAGGAACACTAAAAGAGCCGACTGGTCTCTGTTTAATAGGGGTTTCAAGAATAAATTGAGCAGGCGAACTTTTTCCTACTCATCCACTGATCAACTGGACAAGCAAGTGAAACACTTAGAGCGGTCATATCTTAACGGCCTTCAAAGTGACTTATCCAGTATGTTTTAGCAAGAAGGACTTTCCTCCCTGGTGGAGCGAGATGCTGACCGACTTGAAAGAGAAGGTTAGGCGGGTTTTTAGTGAATGCTGCCAAACTAAAAACTTTCAAACTTTTCGTGTAATTTTGAACTAATACAAAAAAACCATTAAATATGCGAAACGCAACTCTTGGAAGGAGTACTGCGAATCCATTGAATCCTTGAAGGTTTCTGCAGGCTAAGCAAGATTCTTTCAAGGGACCACTCCTGCAGAACTCTTGTAAAAAGGGAAGATGTGGAGTGGGCTGAATCTGCAAAAGAATCTTTGACTTTCATGGTAAATAATCACTTTCCGGAAAATTCTATTGTCGGCTGACAGAATCTCGTAGGCAATCAATAGTTTCTCTCCCTTTAAATCTCCTAGTTCTGACGATATCTTGCCTGTGATGCTTCAGAAAACAAGTACCTCGATGGCTCCTGTGGTTTCTGCCAACTGGAAGAAAACGAGAGTTGTTTTCATACCCAAGACAGGGAGAAGGGATCACGACTTGGTCAAGGACTACAGACCTCATTTATCCCAAAGGTGTTTGAAAGATTGATTGAGTATCATATCCGAGAGCACATCGAATCTAAATTATCTCCAGCACAACATGCTTACCTGAAAGAGAAATCCACGGAGTCCGCCCTACACGAGGTTGCAGGTACTTCCCAAATTAAACAACCACGATCTCCCGCTTTTATCGAAAGTTAGGTATCTTGGAATTATACTTGACTCCAAACTCCATTGGAAGCTACACATTGAAAATCTATGTTCGACTCAAGCCACAGGTCGCGCTGTGGATGTAAAACGTAGTGGTCCTGCCAATTTTAACGTATGGATGCCTGGTTTGGTGGGAAGCTCTTCGGAAGGGCTATAAAATCACTAAACTGGGGAGAGTGCAAAGTACTGCATGCATTGGCATTACCGAAGCATGTAAAACTTCCAAGTGCTGCCTGGAATGTCGTTTGACACTAACTTCCCATCGACTTTTACGTTCTTTCCATCGCAGCTCAAAGTGCAATCAAGTTTAAGGCGGTTGGCATCTGAAAGCAATCTCTCAAGGGACATGGTAGCATTTTCGGGCAGTTAACGCCGTATTTCCCCGAGCTTCGGACAGATCTCGCCATCCGCAAACTAAAGTTTGAGGGTCGTGCTAGGGCAAGCTTTCCAAATAGGCAAGATTGGATAGAGGGGAAAATCTGCACCGAAGCATGCACCTCTGTCTTCAGTGAGGGCTCTAAGATGGAATCGGGAGTCGGAGAAGGGGATTTCTCTAGCTTAGGCAATTTATCTATATCCTTTAAACTGCCGAACACTGCTAGTGTTTTTCACGCAGAAGTGTTTGCGATCTTGCAGGTATGCAATGCTTAGGGAACGCGGGAGCGAGGGGGATATTAACATTTTCTCCGAAAGTTAAGCCACGATCGAGGCTCTGACGCCGCCATGGTGCAGAACGAAATTAGTAAACTCTTGTAAGGAGGACATAAATCCCTTAGGTGTGCAGGTAACATTTCTCTAATCTGGATTCCAGGACATAGCAACAAGGAGGGAAATGAAATTGCAGATGAGCTTGCAGAGACCTCCTACCGGGTCATCGGCATCCCCTTGAGAGTTCTAAAGGGGAACTGCACAAATTATTTCTCAGGAAAGCGCAGAAAAGATGGAGGTCCATTTCTTCATATGCCATTTTGAAAACCTCTTGGCCCTAGTACAATATACGAAGGACTCAAAAAGTTCTTTAGACGCCTCGTAATCAATTTCCAAAGTCGTAGCTGTGTTAACGGTCACTGGACGATCGGCACAAACGCGGAAAAGCTAGGGGAACCATTTAACCCCCTTTGCGGAAGCTGTGAGGACCTTTCAGAGAAGGAGACTGTTGAGCACTTTCTCTGTAAATGTCCGGGCTTGGCAGCTAGACGATTAAGATCACTGAGTGCTCCTTTCTTCGACAGCCGGTGCCAGTGCGCCAACCTAAATCCCATCAGTCTTCTCCATTGTAACAACAGCTCTGGCTGGCTGTAGATATCTGCTTGCTGTAGGTCTCGCAATGGTTTCAAAACGGCGCTTTAGTGCTATTTGAGGAGTGCCAGTGTGGTACTTCAACCATTTCACCTACCTACCTAACTGCCCTGTATTGAGTAGGAAACCAGTGCGCCCGAATTCCGGTCACAAGAGACAGTAACAATATTTGGGAAATACAAATTCCTGGTAATAAAATTTGCTGCAAGTCAAATAGGCCTGTAAATATTGAAATTTCGTATCACTGCTTGGTTGGCGGACTCTTTGTGCCCGTCAATGCAAGCATTAATTGTATTTGTTGTACTTACGCACATGTAAGTAGCTGTGCAAATTATAGTCTCCGCACTCTTCACTTCTTCTAGAAATTGTGTTGTTGTTGCTTAGCAACTCTGCGCTTTTCTGAATCTGTGGGCAAACAATTTCCTCATCACTTACCATAGTTGATCACAATAGGTGGCTTAATTAAGTATTTTATTGTAAATGGTAAATTACACCACATCCACATTCGCTACAAACGATTGAGCGCGAAGTGCAATCAAAACTAAACTTAATCAAATTAAATGCAAATTTGAACATTGTAACCGCATGTTTGCAATCAAGAAACACCCACTGAAACCAAACCCAAGCGCAACCACAAAAAGCACAAAAACTATCAAACAGAAGAAGAAGAAGAAGAAGAAGGACGGAAGGTTCAACAAGCGATCCGATCGAAATGTCCGCTGAATAGAAGTAAAAAAGCATAAACGCTCCAGTTTCATGGTGGCACTGCACTCAGGTCTTAGCCTCGGCCTCAGTCTCAGCCGCCATAACGTACAGCCTGGAATAGAGCGAAGCTCAGTTCATCTGCCAACCGTCTGTCTCAGCTGTGCAGGCTTCCCCGTCCACTTGTCCTTTTGTCTGTCGCTCGGTCGTCAGGCAGTCACACAAGCGCAGCATAACTCCGCTTACTTCACGCTGCGTTGTTGGTGGGTGCTGCTGATGCATCACACAAAATGCATTGCTATGATAATGCTGCCGGCAGCAAATTGTTATTGCTGCAATGAATGAAGGTTCTCCAGCGAAAAAGGCGATTGTGAATGCGAATTGTGAATGTGATTTCGAATTGGAATTCAGAGCTGTAGGTGCATGGCTGTTTGGCTGTTTGGCAGGCTGTCTGTATGAATGCTCTCGTTTATTTATTGCACTTTTTTGTTGCTGTTATTGTTCGGGCATCCTGTTGTGTTGATTTTCATTGCGGTTGACTGTTGATGGCTCGCCTTAGCGCCATCTGAATGCATTTGGACGCCTCCCGTCCATTCATTCAGTGGTAATTGAGTTGGTAATTTGGCTTGTGGTGCGAATGGTGACAAATTGTCAGCGTAAAATGTTGTGTACCGCAAATATTTATGTGATTGCTGCATTTGCTGCTGTGCGATTTGATTGACTCGATTTTATTATCTGTCGGTTTAGTGTGGGATTAGTGAAAACTATGATTCTGGTTGCAATGCCATTTTTGTGCAAATGGAAAGCACATTTCAATTTTCACTATAATACCCGTTGTATTATAGTTTAGTTATTTCAATTTAATACCAGACAATAATGCACAATCAAATGTTGCTCAACAGATATCGTCATTTCCGTGGGTTATGTCCTCTTCGATATCAGCAAATGCATGCAACTTTTCCAAACAAATTACCATTTTAATTATGAACACATTAAAATGCCATCAGCCGCAGTTGAAACTTATCTGCCGCTTTCCGCATGTGTGTATGTATGTGTGTGTGTGTATTTATGCAAATACTCGAACATTATTCCGATTTATGTTGTAACTTATGCTTTGTCATCCTACGAGCAAAGCAACAACACTATACACACGTACGAGTACAATCCTAGTCGCACTCGGTAGCAATTCTGCCGTTAATGTTATCGCAAATTTTCAATTAAAAGCAAACAAAACTTTTTACGCCATTATTCCGAACTAACGCCAATGAATAGTACGAATGACTAATGGCATCAGTGTAACGGTTTCACACCAATAGTATGGTGACACACACACAAATACGTTCGTACATTTGTGCATACACGCAAACGAACATAATCGCCGTCAAATGTATCGATTTACAACAACCAGTGACTTATTCAGCTTGCTTTCATGAGCCTGTTAGTTTTAATGAGGCTCGAGCGGCTGATGGAGGAGAAATTGAGATACTGAGAGTCATAAGTTTTGTTTGCACTGTGAGAGTACTTAGTAATTGATTTTTATATGGAGGAAATTTTGAGATACTGAGGAGGAGAAATTGATATACTGAGAGTCATAAGTTATGTTTGCACTGTGAGAGTACTTAGTATTTAATTGACTTTTATATGCAGTTTTCAAACTACTTAACAACTGAAAGGGATACCAGATTTCTCCGCAATTATCGAATTTCGCGGGTATAGTTACAGGGTTCTAATATTTTAAGAAATAATACCGTGTCGATTGGATTTATTAATACAAATATTTTGAGCGAAGTAAATAATTTCTAGTATACAGAAGAGTCCTATTAGTTTTTTTTCTAAAGTCTAAAGTCTTAGTCGCTATGACACTTAGTCCAAAAAGCCTACATGTATAGAATTTTGGTTCTATTTGGTGCATTCTTAGCCATCATACAAAGGATTTGTCTATAGGCGACTTCGTCTCGCCACTTCTCTACTCGCTATCATTGGGCACTACTCACTTGAGGAAAAATTTGTATGTGAAAACAACAACAAAGGTGTCGAGTATATCATTAAACTGGTATAACTCACTATTTTCACAAATAAATGCAATTTTTGTCATCTTTTTCCAGCGCTGCCAAGATATGATTATTTTTATCAGTTGCTTCATCTGTTCGCCATGAATACGAAACGCTTGGCGAATCGAAGAGGCCATATATTTCCAAACACTCAGCCCAGATATTCTAAAATGAAAACACCAGAGAATCTAAGGACTAATCCATCTGAAAAGAGTTCTTTCTAAACTCGAATGCGAATTACACTTTGTCTCTGATGCTTATGTGTCTAAGTTTCAACCAAAAAAAAAAAAATAGACTGTAGTCTCAGCCGAAAAATGGAAATGTTTCATATAACATAAAATATGCTGAAAGGATAACAGCATCGTAGGCATGCAAACAAATAACGACAGTGAGCTAAACAGTAATTAATAGGGACACTTTTAATCATGAAGTGCCGTTATTTTTTTGTTTTTATTTCGCTTAAGGGGTTCCGGTGGTCTAGCGCTCGAAAATTTAGGGTATTTTCGGGAAGTTTTTTTTTTACAATAAAAAAATGAAAAACGATATTTAAATCTTACTTACTTCTTTTACATACAAAAATGGAAAACTTGTGTTTTTTAGTTTTAATAACTTAGGGTATTTTCAGGAATTTTTTTTTTTCAATAAAAAAAATGAAAAACCATATTTAAATTTTATTAAACTTCTTTTACATACAAAAATGGAAAACTTGTGTTTTTTAGTTTTAATAACTTAGGGTATTTTCAGGAATTTTTTTTTTTCAATAAAAAAAATGAAAAACCATATTTAAATTTTATTAAACTTCTTTTACATACAAAAATGGAAAAAAGAAAAATTTTAATTTTAATAATTTTAAAAAGGGCGCTGAAGTGGACCCTCCCGAAAAATTTAAAAATTGGACCTGGACGGTGTTGTCCATTTTGGCTCTTCTATTTACTAGAATAAACAAATAAAAAAAATTTGACAAAATGGTGCGGTTTTGAATTTGACACTCTAAAAATCTGCGTTTTTTTTCAGTTTAAAAAATACGAAATAATTGAAATAATAATATGATTCTAGTACGAACGATAGCCATTAATGTTGTGAACAACATATTAAAATTTCAGACGATTCGGATGAATATTTTTTTTTTTTTGTTTTTTTACAACAGCAGGCCGCAAAAAGTCTTTTCGAGATAAATGAGTTTAAAGCAGCGCGCGAACCACTCTCTGCCTAGTTAATGGGCTGTAGAAGCTATTATATTGGGAATTTTCTCATGAAAATTTCACAGTATATTCTTAAGATACTATACTTCCCAAATATCGAAAAAACAAAAAATTAATTTTTTGAAATTTCTAGACCACCGGGTCCCTTTAAGATTCCAAAAAGTAAAAATCAAGTTTTATACCGCAGTTTTTCCCCAATGGCGGCCACCGTTTGTGCATAATTAAAATTCGGTGGATCTCAGTTTCGAAACCTCTTGTGGGCATAAAACACCAAATGAGAGAAAAGGTTTTTTCTAATAGCCGTCGCCTCTCGGTTGGCACTTTCAAACCTCTGAGTGAATTTCTGCCGTGAATAATCGTCTCGTAAGAAAAGCGTCTGCCGATCCTCTTCTCCTTAAGAATGGCTATTTTCTAGTAAAATACAAAACTTTTAAAAAAATTGTCAAGAAATTGCTTTAGCCTGCATACTATTTTTTTACTTTGGAAGGGGTACCTTAAAACACTTGTACACAAAGGCATCTAACATTCCTCGCAAATGGTTTTTGTACTTGTCTGATATCATCACTTTCAAAGTACTCCCCACGAACTGCGATGCACTTACGCCAGTGTTTGATACAGCTCTCGAAACATATCTGGAACTTCATTTTCGGTACAGCCAGTGGTAGCTTCTGCAAAAAGATGTGATGTCGGGCCAAAGAGTTTTATTTCCTGCGGGAAAAGAAAGATATCACCTATTACATTTCATGAGCTAAAATTTCAACAATTCAATGCACGTTTACTATGCTGTATAATTTTATAAAAATTTTAGGGTCACTTAAAGCTTTCCGGGTGTTCACCTGGTGCCGGTACATACATGAACCATCCGCGAGGAAATAATGAAATTTCACCTCCTTTTCTTGTTACTTCTCGCTTCCCACATTTTTACTTTTGCTTTCACCTTCTCTCCACCGGGATTGTTATTCCGAGAAGAAAAAACCTATCCTGCCGATCTTGTCGAGCATTTCTTTAACTGCTGGATGAATCAACCTCTTACAATTGGTTCGCTTGTAGTTTCCACATAATGGTCCAACTTCAAAACTGCAAATTTATCTTAAAATAAATAGTTTGTTGGAAGTTTTGCAGCAAATCAAATTGGAAACCTCATTTCGAAATGCTTTATTTGTATGAAGATTGCGGCGAAAACGAAGAACAGAGTATCAGATGCCTTCAATGATACTCGGCAGAGTAAGAAATCTCTAGAAAATTAATTTGAATGCGAGTTAAAGTACAGGCTCTTCTTACCACTTTCTTTAACAAGTTTCCGGAATATATTCAGAAAACTCAAAATACAAGTTTATTCCTCAAAAGTGATACCATCGTCTAAAAAGTTTGACCCATCTCTCGAACTTATCTGGAACTTCAATTTCGGTACGGCCATTAGAATCGTCTTCGATTTTTCCATTACTTCCTTTCGGCTGTTAAAACGCGTTCTCCGGAGAGCAGAAAAAAACCACAGTGAGCCATATCCGACGAATTTGATGGCTGTTGGATGGTATTCGTTTCGAGCTTGGTCAAAACTTTACGGATAATGATGGCACAGTGCAACGGTGCGTTTACATGGTGCCAAATCTATGAGTTTTTTTCCACAAGTCCTCCCTTCGAATTGCTTCACGGAAACGTCTCATAACGGCCAAATAATAGTCCTTAATAACTGTCCGACTTTTTGGCGAAAGTTCGTGGTGTACAGTACCAATGCAATCCATAAAGACCGTGAGCATCACTTTCTTTTTTTGCCAGAAAACGACTTAGTTTTATGGCCTTAGTTCATTCGGAGCTCTCCACTCACTTGCCTGATGTCTGGATTACATGTCGTACTCACAAGACCACGCCTTATCTTCAGTAATGATGCGTTTGATGAATGTTCGGTCGGTTTCAGTTTTGGAAATCATGATTTTGGCGATATCAACGCGGTCCCTTTTTTGCATGAAAGCCAAGTTCTTTGGAAACAACTTTGTAGCAACGCGGCGCAAACCCAAATCATTAGCTACGGTCTTGAACGAAGTCATTAGTACTGTTCAAGTCCTCTGCCTAGTGATTGATTTACGGTTACTGATCAAGTTTTCTTTCACTTTATTGATGTTTTCATCATCAGTTTTCGATATCGACGGTCTGCCACTACTTTCGTCATCCTTAATGGACTCACGCCGTTATTATGGCTGTGTGGTTATGGACGATGAAACATACGTTAAAGTAGACTCTAAGCAGATTCAGTGCGCTGAGTTGTATATTACAACGAAGAGAGGAGGAGTCCCAAGTATTTTCAAGCTAAAAATGTTGGAAAAGTTCCTTTAAAAATACTTGGTTTGGGAAGCCAGTGTAGTATGAAAAGCAAAACTTTCATTACCACGGGCACTATAAATCAAGAAATTTATATGAAGGAGTGTTTGAGAAACTTTTGCGGCCATTCATAAAACAACACAAAGGCTCAGTTCTGCCCTGGGCCGCTTTAGTAGCGTTTCATTAATTCATTTTATTGATTGGTGTAGACACAACTTCTCGACTTTTTACGCAACTCTTTGACTTTTCACACAACTCATTATTTATATCTAGTTTTAGCAATAATCACGTTTTGAGGGGCGACTTAAACTGTTTTCCTTTTTGAAAACTAAGTTTTGCAGTCCCATTGTACACAATTCGCAGCAGGCACCTTCGCAGCCCTTAAAGCTTAGCATTAAAATCAATCCTCTGTTTCCCATTCCCGCAACGTTACATGCAAAACGTAATGAGCAGTAATTAATTTACTACAACAATTCGACTATCTGCGACAAACAACACGAAAGTGCGGGACAATATGTCATCACCATGCGGCTACAAACAAATTTATATACAGTTAGTCTCAGTTGTCCGTTCTCCAGGGAGCTTATGGCAAAGCTACGCCTGACTGCCGTAGCCACCTCGAAACTTTGAAAGCGTTTCCGTTTTCAATTTGCATGAATTTACGAAAATGAAAGCATTGCCAATAAAAACAAGAAAAAATCAACACTTCGTTGCTGAAAATCCGCGCTAATGAGGGAATGAGGATGATGAGTTCTGTTACCACTTCTATACCTGTTGCCCGAACAGTATGAAAGCGTGTGACAGACGAACGGCTCTCACATCTCCGTTCAACCGGTGAGTTGTCGCGTGTAAATGGATCGCCTTGTGAAATTCAGTAATTGAGTGTAATTAAAGCCGTTCTTGCTTGTTTGTCGGCCACTGCGTACTGCGTACTGCTGATCTCGGATTTCGGCTGTTGAGTAGTAGAGTAGGTGGGACGTTTGATGCCTATTGGATAGCTGATGGCTGCCTTGTTTGTGAGGCTAGTGATAACCCTTCCGCGTTGCCTGCGCTTATTGTTTTAATTATGTGGCGTGAATAATTTTCGCTGCTCTGCTCGCTCTACTATTCCCCACAATTCCGTGGTCGGTTTTTGTGTCATTGGTAATTTCATTTTGTAAAGCTGCTGCTCTGCATGTTCTGGTGTCTTATCCGTGATGATGGTGTGAGTTTCAGCCAAAGTTGTTTGATTTTGATTGCGGTTAATGAAATATCCGATTTAATTATGATACTTTACAACTTCCGTTGAAGTACGAGATTTCTATGTTAGCCTCTGATTTCTGAAGTTTAATGTTTTCTTGAAACTAATTGCATTGGTTATTTCGTAAGGCGAGGGAATGGGATGTATCTTAAAGATTTTATTAAATCTTTTACTTCACTTACTTCTGACTTTTAAGTACCACGCAAAGTACCTTGAAGTAATTTTGGATAGCAAACTATAATGGAGGCAAAATATATTGGAGAGGAAGAAAAAGAAAGCATGCAAAAAAATGCTGGGAATTACATGGGGTCTTTCTCCTTCAATAATGTATTGGTGCTACTCAGCTGTAGTAAGCCCAATATTACTATATGGTGCTCTAGTCTTGGTGCACTCTGCACTATACAGGGTTTGATTGAAAACTAATGAGTCTTCCCGCGCGGAGCGTCTGCCAAGCGATCAACCGAATCGGCTGGTGGGGGAAATGATCGTTAGACCTTCCCCTTCCACTAGAAACCGGTCCCAGTGCGCTGGCAACAGCGATGAAGTCAACATTGTTCCGCGCGTGAAAGCTGTTTTAAAAGTGTGTTAGGATTTTGCAGTGGCAAAAATGCAACGATCGTTGGAGCAACGTTACTCGATCAAATTTTGCGTAAAGCTAAACAGTTTGTACCTCCCGGAAGCACTGTAAATGCGGCATTTTACAAAGAAGTGCTCCTTCGGCTGAAAAACCGCGTCGCCCGGGTTCGGCACGATCTCGTGAACAATTGGTCCCTTTATCACGACAATGCGCCGGCGCACACCGCCTTTTTCTGCACCTCTGCATTGGCCAAGATGGGGGTTCCGGTGCTTCCCCACCCTCCCTACAGCCCAGACCTGTCCCCTCCGGATTTCCTCTTGTTCCCGCGCCTGAAAAGAAAGCTGAAGGCGATCCAAAAAACTGTGACGGCCGAATTGAACGCGATTCCGGCGGATGAGTTTAAAAAATGTTTCCTGCAGTGGTAGGACCGCTACCAGCGGTGTATTGACGTTCAAGGGTCCTATTTTGAAGAATATTAGTTGTATAAGCCAAAAGGTTTAATGAAACTGCTTAAAAAAAATAAGGCTCATTACTTTTCAATCAAACCCTATAGAAGCAATTAAAACTACTCCTCACGGCAACACTTGAAAGAATACGCAACATACCACCGATTGACATTGAGGCAGCAGGTCTAGCAGTTAGATCTGCCGCAAGACTTAACGCAACGCGTGAATTCACCTGTAAAATATTCGGACATAGCTCAATAGGCATTAGTTATAGGGTCCAAACGGACTATAGGTATGACTCCGAAATACAATTGGGTGAAAAGATTCCGAACCACAATAGAAGAAGAGGGGTGGAAAACAGGTATGAAACCTAGCCCCAATACGCTTAATATATTTACTGACGTCTCGAAAATGATGGATGGACAAGGTGAAGGGATTTATTGCGTAGAGCTGGACATCAGGCACCCAATTAAGCTCCCTAACCATTGCAGTATTTTTTAAGCAGAAGTCTTTGCGGTAGGAAAGGGTGCAGAAATAGCACTAGCAAGGACATCGAGCAACTCCAACATAAATATAGACCTACGGTGACAGTCAAGCGGCAATAAAGGCAATAAACTCATATGAAATTTCATCTAAAAACGTTCCTAGGACCAGTGAAGCCACAGAGAGATTAGCCGCAGACAGGCGGTTACACATCTATCGGGTACCCGGACATAAGGGCATTGCAGGAATCGAAATTGTAGATAAGATTGTTAAAAGCGCTGTTTACATACAATTCGAACAAGAAATCGACATACTGAAACCTTTAAATACGGGCTACAATGACATCGCTGCGGACACGAAAACACGGATAGACAGGAGGTGGAATAATCTAGCCACTTGTAAAACCGCGAAAATCATTTGCACACAGAATGCATAAATACGCCAGACTAGTACGAGTCTAGATGGGAAAGCAGAACTATCGTAGGTACACTGACAGGCCACAATTTGTTAACGGCACACGCTTACAAGATGGGAATTACAAACAACGATAGCTGCAGATTCTGCAATGAACCAGAAGAGAGGGAAACTTGAACACCTTATTTGTTCTTGCCTTGCATTAGTTAGAACCCGAATGAAATGTTTAGGAGCACTACAATACGAGAGGTTAGCATGTTTCTCTAGATTTGAGCTTAAGGGTTTACTTAGATTCGCAAAAGACGCAGGCTTATTACAAGAAGCTACTACAAGGAAACGTAATGGTGAAGCTCCCTCTGGTACCACTAAGGACCAATAGGTTTATGTGATGGCTTCCAGCCAGCCAGGTCAACCTAACCTTTATTTTAGTTTAAATTGGTTTAAATATTGAATAAATTCCTACTGTTTGAAAAATATTTGTAGGATTTGATTTTTTTAGTGATTTGCTAACTCAAACATAACTCAAATATTGTACGTACGGGGGTCGTTTGAAAAGTCTGTGCAAAAATAAAAACTACTTAATAATACTAATATACTTTTGACATAGTCTACTTTTAGGCGTATGCAATAAATGCACCGCTGTTCTAGTCTGGTGATCCCTGCCGAATAATAGTATTTGTTCAAGTCTGAAAAATAGCCATTCGTTTCTACGATCACCTCCTCGTTTGAATAAAATCTTTTTCCCGCCAGCCATTTCTTCAAATTGGGCAACAAATAGTAGACGGACGGATCCAAGGGAGCCAAGTATGGAGGAAAGGGGGGATGTCAAACGAGTTGGAACCCTATTCCCAATAATTTTGTGACCACAACTGCTGAGGCGTGAGCAGATACGGTGCGTTTTCGTGTTGGAAGAGGAAAATCACTCGATTCCAACGAATGCCAAACACAAAGAAATGTACCGATCTGACTGAAATTTGGTGTGTGTTCTTCCAAGTGATTACTTCGGTTAGGTTAGCCAGGTTGCTTGTCTAAAGAAAGATACTCGGTGGCCCTAGGGTCCATTAAGATACCTACATTTCCATCCCCTAACTAAGTTGCTTAAACCACTTAGATCTTTTTAAGAGGGTAATTATTTAGTCCCTTCATTGAGACATTTTCCAAATTTCCCAGGTCTTCAAAGAAATAAACGCCAAGATATTTGGCACGTCTTCTTTGAAGTGCAGGACAGTCACAGAGTGTTATGTTAGTAGTGTTCAGTAGTACTGCCTAATTAAATATAACCTCGGTGCGCGCCAGCAGTGCCAACTCTTTGAGGCCTTTTCAAACGACCCTCGTATGTTTACTCATCGTTCACCCCATTTCGTACAGATTATGCCCTTTCTCTCTATCCGCAAACTAGAGTTTGAGAGTCGTGCTAGGGCAATCTTTCCAAAATAGCCAGGATTAGATCGAGGGAAAAATCTTCACTGACGGTTCCAAGATGGAATCGGGAGTCGGAGCAGGGGTTTTCTCTAAATCAGCCAGGGAAATGAAATTGTCGATGATCTTGCCAAGAAGGGGACTGAATTGGCCTCATTCCCCTGACAGTTGTTAAAGGGAAACTGCACAAATTATTTCTCAGGAAAGCGAAGAAAAGAAGGAGCTTTATTTCTTCATGTGCTATTTCGAAAACCCTTTGGCCTCAGTACAATATACGAAAGACTCAGAAAGTCTTTGGACTCCTCACCATTCAATTTCCAAACTTGTAGCTGTGTTTACCGGTTACTGAACGAACGGCACACCCGCGGAAAAGCTAGGATTACCATTTAACCCCCATTGCAGAAGCTGTGGGGACCTTTCAGAGAAGGTGACTGTTGAGCACTTTCTCTAGCAATGTCCGGGTTTGGTAGCTGGACGATTAAGGTCACTAGTTGCTTTTTTCTTCGATAGCCTGGGGTAGTGCGCCAACTTAAATCCATCCAACTTAAATCCAAGGAGATTAACGAATAAGGAACCCATCCTTAGGCAAATAAAACGCAGAAAGTGGCGATGGATAGTTCAAACATTGAGAAAACCATGGGATAGTATCACGATCACTGGACTGAAACCCGCAAGAGAGCAGAGGTCGCGGTCCACTTGGAGAAGGTCGATGTTGCGCGAACTAGCAGATGCTGACATCTCATGGGACGGTGCGAAAACAACAGTACAGAACCGTGTACGATGAAAGAGTCTTGTCGAGGCCCTATCCTTCCGAGAGGAGTGAACAAGAAAAAAACTAAAATCTATAAAACTGCGTACCCGAAATTTTTCTAAAAATTCTGGTTAAAAAGTGTAAGAATCCTCCGATAGATAGGATTCTCAAGCTAAAAATATTTACACAGGGCTTTAGACAGAACACTACGAGTATTAAAGTGACTACCGACAGCTGTGTGAATGCCCGCCAAAGTTTATCAACGACAAAGAGAAGTGTATAAATATTTGAAAAAATACGATTGTGGTTGCATCTCATTAACTTTTCATCGACACTTTGAATAGAGTATTGCTTTTCGATGGTTTTAACATTTTTTTCTGGTCAAAAAACATATTTCCGGGTCTCTTATAACCCTAGCATAGCTCCGATGTATGCATGCATTTAAAGTAGACTTTATTTGAGTACTCACTCATCCACTCGTACCCAAAATTAAATTCATATCACATCCCACTCTCAGAGTTTGTTCGCATGCGTTTATTAAAGTGCAGATTAATTGCTCTAATTAATTGTTAAGTAGTTGAAACAACAAACTTCAGCTGCACCAGAAATGTTTACGCAGTCAAGTTAGTCAATAAATGCGAGCCAACAAACCAGATGGCATTTCCGTTTTTCATTACAGGAAATCAAAATCGGACCCAAGCCAAGCTGCTATCTCGGCTATCTTTGCGCGCTGTCAGGATTGTCTGTTTGTGCGAGCGCATATTCGAACTGACAAGCAAGCAAAGTAATCAGAAAACCAAAGAAAAGACTCAACAAAATCGTCCAGTTAATGCGCGTCGAATGGGATGAGTTTCATAATCAAAATGATTTGTTTTCTGGACTTTAATTTTGCCAATGTAAACAAGGCAGGCAACGTCCAAGGAATGCTGTTGTGAATTACTACGGATTAATCAACGCACTCCGTATGATATATGTTTGCTTGTCGTTCTTATTTGACTTACAGAAGTACATCAAATTTATATACGAACGAAAGCAGTTGCTCCGATCCGCCCGAGCCACCCCATCCGGCCGATCAATTTAATAATGCGCAGTCGGACTCTACTGAGTTGTAATTATAATGATGCCTCAATTACTCCACGTACATGCATACGTGTATAAATATATTAAAGTTTGTTCTATGTAAATAAGTAGGTATGTATTTAATTCACGTGTGTTTCATATTTTTTGCGCAATACGAAGCAAATTTCCCGCCCTTAAGCTGCTTGTTGCTCTTCACTTTATTACCTGCTCGAGTTGGTGATTTCCAGTTTTTTCATTTGTTATTGGCTTTTTTGTTGTAGTGGCGGCGAAAAAGGATTTGCTTATAAATAAAATTTGATTTGAATTGATTGATCATTCCCAGTGGGAGGCCAAGAGCGAGTGGATTAATTTCTACTCGACTGAGTTGGGCGGATACGAAATATTCGTACTACCAAGCACAGATCCATACATACAAACGATAGGCTAAATAAAACTTAAATATACTCGTATATGGACTTATTTTGTTATTTATACTTTAATTCGTATATGCCGATGGATAGGGTGACTTTTAATAAAGCAGTTTGTTGTCAAGTGGGTCAGGGCACACCACAGGACATCGGATAATGTGGACAATTATTTATATAGCAGCGCTTTGATGTTTAGGAAATACGATTTCAAGGTAAGGCCATAATTAAAATTTTACAATTTTTTGCTCTTCTTATATTTATTATTCAAAAAGTGAGTGGTTTTACCGCAATTCGTAGAAAAAGTTTTATGGAAAAGTTTTGTCTTTTTTATGTTTCCGAGATTTTTTTAATATTGCCGATCTAGACATTTAGGTAGATAAACTTATTTCGTAGGCAGTTATAATACAGAGCGATATCGCGCGCTAAGGAGGGAAGAGAGGCGTCTTTTCAGGCGCAAGTAACGAGATGTGGAAAGGCATGAGATCGAAGAGCTTGAGTTGCTAGGCGACCGAAACATGTCTCGAAAATTTTATCAAAATGTCAAGCGTTAGACCAAAAAGGTTTTAAGACCGAGTCCAGCTCCTGCAAAAACAAAAACAACGATCTGGTGACGCATGACCAAAGCATTCTTAGGTTATGGAGGAATCACTTCTCCCAGTTGCTTAATAGTGGATGTAGCAGCGTAGATGGGGAAGTAGATACCGATACCCCAGTCGCGGACGATGGAATCATCGTGCCCCTACCCGAACTAGATGAAGTGCGAACATCCATTAGGTCGCTGGAGCAGACGGACCTCCCGCCGAGCTATACAAAGCAGGAGGTGTAGAGCTGACAAACAGTATGCATCAGCTCCTTTGCAGGATATGATCGGATGAGAGCATGCCAAGCGAATGGAACCTGAGTGCGCTGTGTCCAATCCATAAGAAGGGTAATCCTGCAATCTGCGCAAATTACCGCGGGATAAACCTGCTTAACATCGCATACAAGGTCCTGTCGAGCGTATTGTGTGTGAGAATGAAGTTCAACGTCAACAAACTTATTGCGCCCTATCAGTGCGGCTTCAGACCTGGTAAATCCACCATAGACCAAAGCTTCACAATGCGCCAAATCCTGGAGAAAATCCACGAAGAACAACTCGACTCGCACCACCTCTTCGTCAATTTCAAAGCCGCCTTTGATAGCATGGATAGAAATCCCCTCTATGCCGTTATGTCTTGAGTTTGGTATCCCCGCAAAACTAACTAACTAACGGCTGTGTTAGATGACGTTGCGCGCTACCACAAGCGCCATCAGAATTGGAAGTAATGTCTCCGAACCGTTCGATACCAAGCGAAGTTTCAGACAAGTCTTATGACTTTTTCAACCTCTTGATGGAAAAAATCTTTCTGTCTGCCGAGTTGAACCGCACTGGCACTATCTTTCATAAGAGCACCATGCTACTAGCATATGCCGACGACATCGACATTATCGGCGAAACCAACTGCGATGTGTGCTCGGCATACTCCAGTTTAAAGAGCGGGCAATGCGAGTCTTGCGGTGAATGGGAGTAAAACAAAGTACCTGCTGTCAACACACAGGGAGTATTCACTTCTTGGACAATATGTCAGTGTTGACTACCAACAATTCGAAGTTGTGCAGGACTTTTCTACCTTGGGACCAGTATTAATAACAGAAATGACGTTAGCCTGGAGATCAAAAGGGGAATAACTCTTGCCAACAGGTATTACTTTGGGCTCAGTAGGCAACTGAGAAGTAGAGCTCTCTCTCAAATGACTAAACAGGCACTCTACAAAACGCTACTCATTCCCGTGCTAATATATGGCACAGTAGCATGGATGATGTCAACAGGGGATGAAAAAGTTTTGGGAGCCTTCGAGAGAAAAACTCTGCCTAAGATCTTTGGCCCCTCTACGTTAGTGAGGACTACCGCTTACGGTGGAATAGCGAGTTGTATAAACTATATAGGAACATGGACATAGTTTAACGTGTAAAAATATAGCGGCTATGCTGGCTTGAAAAAAGACGCGCCAGCAAGGCGAATTTACTACACGGGACCCCAAAAAGGAAGGCGTGGAAGAGGAAGACCACATCTTCGTTGGAGATACCAAGTGCTGTAGGCAGGATACAAACAGCTAGCGCGCCATTTTGGATTCGGCCAAAACCGACACGCGGTTGTAGCACCACATAAGTAAGTAAGTAAGTAAGTCATAATACAGTTACATGGCAAACACATTTGTGGTCAAAAATGTGTATATAGGTTTGACCTCACCTTTCTGAGATATAAGTGTATCCGTGCATTTTGCAGCCTTTCATTTCAATTTATCTGAAATCTTTCCCAAAAACCGTTCCCTTCTTCCTGCTCGTATATGTAAAACCCCTGGATACACAAAAAACTTAAAAAAATTGAAGAATCAAACAAACAAATTTTTCAACACAAATAGCACTACGTTTAAAGATATGTCAGAATGAATATTACAGGGTCGGGCACTCGAAATGTAACCAATAAAAAATGCCATAAATGAGTTTGGTAAACTACTTTTATTCAATTCAAAATAAGAAATGAGTGAAAATAATACAAAACTCAGAATCAATTAACTTTTTATCGATATGACCACGTTTTCCCTTTACTATGGCCTTGAGACGGTCCAAAAATGAATCGCAAGCTGCCCAAATGTGACTTGCAGGTATTTTTGCTCACTCACGGAAAATGGCTTTTTTCAGCGCCTGAATCTTTTAGTACGGACCTTGCGCTCCAAAATGGCTCAAAGGAGAATAATCCATCGGGTTCGCGTTTGGTGAATTTGAGAGCCATTGTGTGGACGTTATGAAGGAACGTCATTTTTTAGCCATTCTTGGTTCACTCGAGCTTTGTGAGATGGTGCCGGGTCCTGTTGAAACGTCCGTGGTCAGCCACCAAAATGTTTGTCTGCCCACGGCTTCAAAGCAACCTCCAGAAAACTTTCCTCATAATATTTCGCATTTATCTTGACGCCAGGCTCGATGAAAACGATAGGAGAGCGACCATCTTCGGTTACAGCGGCCGAAACCATTGCCTGTGGCGTGTGCTGCCTCCTGGTGGCCAAGCTATGGCTCAAATTCTAGTATGAACGGTCGGTCAAATAAATCCTATCGTTTTGGGAGTTTACGAATTGCTCAATTTGAAAACTTTTCTCGTCAGAAAATACAATGTTCGGAAATTGACCGCTTTCGGCCAAGCGAAGCAACTCCTTCGCTCTCTCAAGTCTGACTTCTTCTTCTTGCTGCTTTGGTGTGAGATCATGGCACGTTTGGATCTTGTAAGGCTTGACATTTTTATTCATTTTTCAGTATGTGGCGGTTGATATCAACAGATATTTTCAGTTCTTTCGCCATTTGATTGGCACTTCGTCGAGGATTTCGCTCAAGTCGTTCAAGTCGCTTCATCACTTTTGGAACCTTTTCACGTGACGTTGTAGTCTTTTGATGACAACCTCCATGACGATTCGCGATGCTACCAGTATCATTGTAACGAGTAATGGTGCGATAATCAAAAACTTTATTTACTTTAAGGTGCTCGAGGTCACGAACAAGCGCTGGTTGTAATTTTCCATGAAATTCATTGCTGATTTTCTTTTTTCGCGTTTACTCTTACCAAAATGTCTCCGCGCGCTTGTAAAAAATACCCTGAACTGTCATTTAGCCAACTAACAGACAGCTGATGCACGGGCGCTAGCGGTCTGAAGTTGATTACACTTCTAGTGCCTGTGTGTTCTACGCTTGGACTCGCCTTTCTTGACAACATTAAAGAGGTCTCACAAATAGGGTTGCGAAATTAACAAAATTCAATAAACACACAAGTTGGTTCGCAGAAGACTTAGGAGTGTAAAGGGCAAGCTCCAGTGGTATCACAATGGGACTACAGCTTCCAAAGTGCCTTCCTGCGTGAGCAGGAACAACGAAGCCTAATCGATTACTGGAGAGCCTAATCGGGGATGCGGCAACCGAAAAGACTCATACATCCAAAACGGATAAGGGAGGAAGCAATCCTTAACCTAAGCAGAAAGTACGTAAAACTTTACACTGAACTACTAACAGGGCACTGTAAACTTAATTATCACATGGAAAAGAAAGGTGTGATAGAAAACGATTCCTTTAGACTCTGCAAGGAGGTACAAGAAACACCAGAACACGTTCTATGCGACTGTCCAGCAGTGGCACGACTCAGACTAAATTACCCGGGAAATGGGTCTATAGAGCGAAACCTCCTGGTAGAAATTAAGCCTACAGCAGTTTTAGGATTTATTAATAGCCTAAAACTGTTCGAGTACTATAGGCTGCATGGCTGCACAGTAGATTCATCAGGTCGCAGTGCACAAACAGCCAATCAATAATAATAAAAATTCAGAATGACAGCCGCTCAACCTAACCTAACCCGACTTTTTGCTTAACTATTGCCCAAACTTATTCAATAGGGTTGGCATCAGCCGACTGTGATGGCCAAAACAATATTTCAATGCCATTTTGCTGCTTCCACTCTGCATACTTTCGACTTTGATGCTTGGGATCGTTATCTTCTTGTGAAATCCAACGTTGGCTAGTTCTTCGAAACATCTTTGCAGCTGACGATAATACGCTTTTTGGGAAATTTTAATCATGAAATTTGCATTCGATTTGGCGGTAAACACAAATAAACGGTCAAATCCTTTTCGGGGAAATGATATGAAGCTCAATTGGATGCTTAACAGTTTGTTGAAGTTATCGATTATCAGCTGTACACCAGAACCGACGTACGCAACTATTTGCCCAAAAGGAAGATTCACTCGAGAATATTACACTTGCCCAATTCCGATCTGAATTTGCCTTAGCCATAAGCTAAGTATTTTCTCAATACGTGGTAATGAGGGCGATGAAGTTTTTAAAATTGCTCTTGAATTTGAGATCTTCTGCACATAAACGTCCTCGAATCGTGTCTTTGGATGCATTAATACCGCTTTCCCTTCAAGCTGTTTTAGCTTCACGCAACAAAAACTTCGGATTTGTAACAAATAAATCAATTAATTTCTGATCTTGCTGTGGAGAGATGCTTTTTGGGGTCTCGGCCGAGAAGTCGTTAACGTTTTTAACTTCGTATACCCTTGCACCCATTTATTCATGAAAGTCCTCGACTTCTTTAAATATTTTGCTGCAGCTGCACATGACATTTTTGGACCTTTGGGGTGTGTACATGGGAACACTGCTTCAAATCGTTTTTCATACTCAGAACGCTTTTTAAATTTTTCACTAAATTAACAAATTCGACAATGCGTATTGCGGAAAGGATACGCACTCTTGCATTATATAAAGTACAGAGCTCCTTATTTTAGTAGTTTTAGTTTGGCCCTCCAGAAGTTGGGGGCCACCCTAATACGCCTACCTATACGCATTTTGTATTGAAAATATTGGGACCCTCATCTCTTCTTTTTTCTAAATCAAAATTATTATCACATGTTCGCAGCTGTCAGCCATGTCAATATGAAGTGTCAAAAATCCACATTGCGTAGCGACGTTCAGCTGCAAATGTCACACGGATGCGTTCATGTGTAAATGGCAGATAAAAAGCAAGTAGAAGAGATGAAAAGCTAACCAAAATAGATTTTTCGCACAAATTGCCTGCTTGTTTGTAAGTATACCCACGTGCATACATACATACATATTTGTTATATAATTTAAAGTTCTGTTTCCATATTCTACCTAAACTCATATTTTCTAATTGAACGCAATTTTAGGAATGTCCTCTGCTGCTGCACCTGCGTTCCACTGTGTGACGAAAAACTTTTCAATTAGCTAAAAACCCAAACGTCTACGTAGTTGACTGTGGCGGCTAAACCACATCATTATGCGCCAAGTGAAACACTCACACTGGAGCGCCACCGCTTAATGCCTTTTATCCAGGTTATGATTCGTCTAATAACAAAAGTCTCATTTTCTCATTTAGCCACAGGACGCAAGAATAAACAGCAGAGTTTCTCGTCAAGGTTTGCTCTGCTTTCCATATTGCCAGGCTGGTCGCCTCAGCCAGTACCCAACACCACACACTCCAGCGCATATCCCCTTAATCACTTGCCTGCTTCGTACTGCGTCTCCCACTCTGCGCTTAGTGGATTATTAAAGTCAAGGGCTACCTGTTCTAGCAATAACGCCCATTTTTCATTTTGCAGCGGTGACTTTTTCTCCAACATTTGCCAATTGCTGACCGTTCCGCTCCGCTCTGCGCCATCGTCATCAACATTATGCTCGCCTGCCCCCACAAATCATGCATTCATGCATTCATTCATTCATTCAGTTCGTTTGTAGCGGTGTGCAACTTCAACTTTCCACCCTGTTGCGTACATTGAATATTCGTTTGCGTCGCTCTGACGCCCTCTTAGTGTTCGAAACGTGTCCTTCACTTGCGGGTGGTGGTAAAGTGCGAAACCGCAAATGTTAAGCAACCAAAGTCAATCTGCGTAACTAGCACAAGCGCTTTCCATTGCCGCTGGAACCGCACGTAAACGTACCGCAACACAACCGCTATGTGGCATGCCACAAATCCGCAAAACGGTTGCGCTCCCACTGCTGAATCGAACAAAAGCTCGCAAATTTGCGCGTCTATTATGGCAGCTCATTGTGGGATTACCGACGATTCCGTCTGTCCGGCTGTGTGTCTGTCTTTCTGCTTGTTTACATGCCAGTCAGTGCTTCAACCCACACGGTACTTTTGCCTATTGGATAGAAGGGGTGGAAATCCACTTTGGCACGGCATTTGATTTTTTAATGTTGCTACTCGATTTCCCTGCTCACCCGGCGTCAGCTCCTTGCTGTGACGAGTTGTTGAGTGCTCAATTGAATTGAATGGGTTCGTAGAAGTTGATGAATGATTTGCGTGTAAGTGGGTTCATTTAAACTATATTTATGAGTACTACAAATTCGGCTTTTCAAAGAAGTAATGATTTTAGCCATTTAATGGATGTCAATCTGGAAAATTTTTGACCGATATCGTCGTCAAACTAATGACGAATTGGCGCAAAACTATTACAATATTTCTTAGACACTATCCTGGTTCTTGGCCTCGGTAGTCTAGCGTAAGTTCACTAACCTGCACTTACCACTATTTAGGACTGGTAGCGACAGGTTAATCACCTACCCTGCCAGAAATCAAAACAGATTAACGAAACCAAAGCAAGACTGAGTCTTGTTGAGGCCGTATGCCCCCGAAAGGAGTGAACCAGGAAAAAAATCCTGGTTGCACATAGCTTTGGAATCAGGTATGCAAGTTATGCTAAAAACTTCTGAGGGATGTCCCCGTATGCGTGAGAAGTACGCACATATGACCGCGATTTTAAAAGCCAATCTGAAAGTGGCTAAAAACGGCTCTTTGTATTCCTTTTAAGTACCTCACAAATACAGCATAATCTCAGTTATGCCCTGATATTTACAGAGGAAATGCTCAATAGTCTCCTTCCCTGAAGGGGCCCACAGCTTCTGCAATACGGATTAAATGGTAAACCCAGCTTTTCTGCGTGAGGGCCGATCGTACAATGGCCAGTAAGCAAAGCTACAAGTTTGGAAATTGAATGAATTGGGGACTCAAGATGGTCTGCGTTCTGCGTCTATTGTACTGGTGCCATATGATTTTCGAGTTAGCACACGCAGAAATGGAGCTCCATCTAGTCTGTGCTTTCCTGAGAAATGAGTTGTGCAATTTCCTTTTTTGTTAGACCTCTCAGGCCAATTCAGTAAACTCCTTCCAATCCTGATGGTATTACAAGTATTTGTTTGGTTTAAGGGGGCACTCGGCTTTGCAGTTGCAGCGTCTGCCTATCAGTAGTTGAGCAGCACGCTTGTGCCAGTTTTAGAGCTATCGGCTATGTGTTCCACTACAGACTAAAAGAGCTTCGCAAGTTAAATTCCCAAGCTTTGGTATTCGGTTCGGTTTACATATGTATATGGATTTCGATTATTCGGAGCCTTTATAAGCAAGCAGCCTGTTTCCGACTGTTGGCTGCTTTCAAAAAATATAGGGTAGACTTCAGCTATGGTATCTGGCAATGACTTTAAGAAATACGCAGCAACATTTTTTTTCTATAGCTGCGATGAGAAGGCGCAAAAATTCGATGCGTTATTCGTGGTTAGAAGAAGCGCCTCAATCAATGAACGAATTGCCACTACGGCACTACTTTCGTTCAACTTATTCAATTTGAGATTAGTAAAAACTGCAATAGAGCTACAAACTTGAATCACGCCGATACTAAAAGTTACAAATGCACGTTGCTGCTAGTCCATAATAAGTCCAGGAACATGAAAAGGAAGTACATCTTAATTGCCGATGAATTGGGCAACTACGGATCAGTGGTTAACCCACAGGGACAATAGCCAATAATCGGAATCAGTTCTATAGGCATCATGAATTGGAGCAGCGATTATGTAGGCAATTTACATGAAGAGCGATGGTCCGGTCTAGAACGCTGCAGAACTGCAAAGTGTTTTGTGACAAGCCCGAACAGAAAATTGTCGAAATTTCTCTAAAACTTTTCTTTTAAGAAGCGACTTCAGCGAAATCCCTGACGAAGTGCCAAGCACATGGCGAAAAAACTGAAAATATTTCAGTTCAGCATCTGCCGCATACCCAAAATACCTGCAAGTCACATTCGAGCAGCTTGCGATTCGTTTCTGAACGGTCGCAAGGCCATAGTCAAGGCAGAAGGTAGTCATATCGAGCAAAAGTATATTAATTCCTAATTTTGTATTATTTTCACAAAATTTTTGCTTTGAATTGAATAAAAGTAATTTTCCGAACTAAATTTTTGCGGATGCGAATTTTGGATTCCGATGAGAATGAGTAAAATGTGTTGTCTCAAACTGGAGGTTATTTTCAGATTTACCAAAGAGTCTCGAGTCTCTATTTTACCCCATCTCTTTTTTCTCTTTTATCCCATCTCTTTCTACTTTCCAGAGCTTTGAATATAAAGTAAGGGGTTTTTAGTCTGAGTGTTTTAAAAGTTTCCAATCCCTCGGTGTTTTTTGGCTCGCCTTTTTCAAATTTTAATTTCAATCTCCTAACACTCACAGAGAGTGTCCGCATATTAGAACATTCATCAGTCTTGGTGGCAAAAAGTCCGTAGCTGTGAAAAACCTTGCTTATTTAGGAACAAGCTTAAACATCACCAACATACAAGGTGAAGTCCAAAATAAACAAGACTAGCTGACTTCCAATGAAAGCTTGGTGACATTCGGTTCAGTGGAAGCAAAGTTATTGCGTCTAAAGTATGTTTGTCTGATCGGTACAAAAACGAGTTTCGAACAAAGAGCGAAAATCAAGTTTTGTTTAAAAATTGGTAAAAGTTTTACCGAAACATTTGAATTGATGAAAAAAGTCTCTCTCGTGCCAGAGTTCATGTGTGGTTTACACATTTCAGAGATGGTTATGAGGGCATAAATGACAATGACCATACGGGAGAGAAGTCAAAAATCAAGTCGATGTTCATTTGTTTTTACGATTCCAAGGAAGTTCTCCACAAGGAATTCGTGCCAATGGGCTAAACCGTCAATGCAATTTTCTATCTTGGCGTTTTGAAGCGTTTGTTGTATCGCATTCGTCGAATTAGCGCTGAATACCGCGAAGGAGGAAGCTGCCGCTTATTGCATGAGAGTGCACCACCTCGACCGATTCACTCTTGTGACTGGTTTTTTGACTAGAAATCGCTTTTTAACCTTCAATCATTCACCGTATGCGCCTGATATGGCTCCCTGTGACTTCTACCTATTCAGAAAATTGCATTTGGCCATGAAAGGAAAACGTTTTGGGCCCGTAGTGGTCATCCAAAAAGGCCTGTACTCACATCCTGAAGGACATTCCGGTCAATGACCTGAAACACTTTTTCGAAAAGCGTTTAGATCGCGCAAAACAGTGCATTGAATAAATAAACTCGAAGTTACCAGCACAAAGCTCCTGTCGTTTCTATTTGAGCTCAGTCTTGCTTATTTGGACTTCATCTTGTAATAGCTCTTGACAACAGGTTTTGCTTTGGTCCTCAATTGAAAAGCAGATCCACGCCGCGCGAATCCAAACTTTCTGTATGACAAACAAAGACGAGAAGGCACTGGGAGCCAGTGGCAGCAATAGAGATCACAGAATTGAATAACATTTTTAAATAAAATAATAAGCCACGCCTACATCGCTGATCGCGCTAATTACATAAGAGGCATTAAGTTGGCCTGCATTCATCAACTGTTGTATATATCAAATAAATTATGTGACATTCATACTTGAAATACGAGTCGTGCCCCATCATCCAGTTGAATTGCAAATGCGAAATGTTGATGGAAATGTCTTCATTTACATGGCAGCGAACATTTCAGTGATAATTAAATTTGCGATTGTGACATTTTTTGCTTCTGTTTTTGTGCTTGTAACATGTCCTTTAATTGTAGTACACACGCACACACACACACACACACACACAAGAGTATGCGGCAGTGAAGGACGCACAACAACCCTTTTGTGGTTTGCGGTAATGCCCATCCTCTCATCCCCCGCCTGTGCATTTGTGATTTGCTAATATGTTAATGTGTTCCAGCGGTTGCGACGGCGTTCACGCAACGGGGGGTGGGCATGCAGCATCACATGTTGATTTGACTTTTGAGGACATGCAATTTACCAACAACAAAGTCGGCCAGCAGCCGGTGACTTTAGGTCGCCTTTATGCGATGCGATATATTTCAAGTGATATTGAATGTCACCGTTGCGCTTGAATTGACTTCAACTGCTTTCATGTCGGCACTCGTCTGTGTGTGTGTGTGTGTGGTATTTCGGTATTTTGCAGTCGAAAGCGTCCTGCGAAAGGCTGAAGTGCTTTAATGCATTTTGCATAATAGTTTAAAGAGCGCCAGCTAATGGCATGGCTATCAATTATTTATGACTTTGGCAATGTGACAATTTTCAAGTGCTCTCTAAAATCTGGCTGCTGAATTAAAATTCAATCGAAATTCATAACGCCGTTTTTAGACTTAACTTCTATGGTGCATTGTTGGAAGCTTGAGACGACCCTGATTTAGAGAATGAAAAGGTAAGTTTAGTGCACTCATTTTTGTAGTTTTATTAGAGATTTTTAGTTTTCGCTGATTTTTCATAAAATATTTCCGACCTTCCATACGTTGCACTGCGCCCAGCATGCAACCCATAGGGCCTAGTGCATGTGAGGTACGTACAAATAAGCTTATTTAATTGTGTGTGTGTGTATTTGTAGGTGTGATTGTTTTTTTTATATGATATACACATTTGTGGGTATAGCTTTGAGGATGTAATCAAATTGTTTGCAAAAAAGAATTTTAATCAAAAAGCGGAACGGCAGCACTGTCACTGAAGTTCGACGCTGGCGACGCCTCGCTGCTGTGGCCGCTACGATAAACCACAATACAATCGATTTGCGCGCTTTCACATTCGTCGAATTCGCATTCATTGTCAGCTTTTTAATTAATTGTGGTGTGAGTTCAACCCTCGGCAGATAGTCAATACACAAACATTGGCTCATAATCGAAAGGCAAAGGAAAAATGTGCAATGGGATGGTAAAAAACATTTTAGATTTCCGCACTGTAAAATTCGTGCTATTGTGTATTTTTGCAAAATTAAAAAAAAAAATTAAAAAAAAAAAATTAAAAAAGTACAAAGTGACGATTCAAATATTGAACGTATCGTATACAACGGTGACAGGTCTACCAACGGCAGCAACAATAATAAAAAGCAATTTTACAACGAGTTTTGCGGTTTGGATGGTGTTCGCTCTCGAGTGCTGATAACAGCCGAAACGGATAGGAAATTAAATTTTTTCCAATCAAAAAATTTTCAATAGCATTTGACAAACATACAAAGGTGTACATACATACATGAGTGCAAGTGTACATGTATGCATGCCTATATGTATAATATGATATGTATACAGTATACAAATTTCTAGGAGTCCTTAAACTACACGAGGTGTGTTCAAAAAGTATCACGAATTTTGTGTTTTTTCAAAAATTATTTATTTATTCATTAATATCTATTTTGTTCCGTTCAAAGTAATCTCCATGAGATATAATGCACCAATCCAATCTATCCAATCTTCGAAGCACTTCAAAAAATCATTTTTTTTATCTTGTTCAGCTCCACCTTCGATGCCGTCTTTATCTCGGCAATCGTAGCGTAGCGTCGTTTTTCATGGGCCTCTTCAGTTTCGGGAACAAGAAAAAGTCACAGAGGCCAGATCTGGGGAATACGGTGGCTGTGGCATCGTATATATATATATATAATTGGCGCGTACATCCTTTTTGGGTGTTTGGCCCAGCTCCTCCTCATATTTGTGGTGTGCGTCTTGATGTTGTTCCACAAATGGTGGGACCTACAGTTTTAATCCGACTCCAAATGGCAGATATTTTTATGAGGCAGAAATACACTCGGAGGTTTGCCATTGCCTGCCGAGGGGCGACCGCTATTAGAAAAATGTTTTTCTTAATTTTGGTGTTTCACCGAGATTCGAACCTACGTTCTTTCTGTGAATTCCGAATGGTAGGCACGCACCAACCCATTCGGCTACGGCGGCCGCATCATTAGTGTTTTGTTTTTCGGTCAAAAAGTCGCACACAAGCAACGATGTGTGAGCAGGGACGTAATCGCGATGCAAGAGCCAATTTGTGTTCTTCCACAAATCCGGGCGTTTCTGGCGGATTGCTTCGCGCAAATCGCACATAACTTGCAAGTAATATTCCTTATTGACCGTTTTACTCTGTGGCATGAACTCATGATGCACAACGCCCCTGCAATCGAAGAAAACGGTAAGAAAAACTTTTATATTCGACCGAACTTGGCGCGCCGTTTTCGGTCTTGGTTCGTGCGGCAGCTTCCATTGAGATGAATGAGCTTTGGTTGCCACGTCATAACCATAATCCCACGATTCGTCACCAGTTATGACCGTCTGGAGTAAATTTGGGTCGTCGCGGACAGAGTCCATCATCCCATTAGCGATGTTCATGCGATGCTGCTTTTGGTCGAAATTGAGCAGTTTTGGTACGAATTTTGCGGCGACTCGTCTCATGACCAAATCATTGAAAAAAATCGAAAGCACGAGCCAGCCGATATGTATAGCTCCTCAGCAACTTTTCTAACGGTGATTCGACGATTGGCCAATACCATTTTCTTCACTTGATCAATTTTTTCGTCCGTTGTTGAAGTGCTCGCGCATCCGGCACGCCGGCACGCTTCTCGTCGTTCACATCTTCTCGGCCTTCTGAGAACGTTTTGTACCACCGATAAACGTTGCTTTGGTCCAAAGTAGCTTCCCCGTATGACAACGCACTGAGTCAACATTCGGAAAGCATCCGCGCACTTAATTTCATTTTTCACACATAATTTGATAAAGGTTCTTTGATCCATATTTTTGAATAGGTAAAAATCGAAGACGATCCGAAACACGTGCAAGCAAAGCAGCTCTCAACAATTAACTGAACATTCAAAATGGCCGAACTCGTTGGCATGAGTGAGAGACATGAATACCAACATATTGCCACAAGAAAATCGAAATTCGAATATACGTAACCTGCGAAAATTCAAAGTTCGCGATATTTTTTTAACACACCTCGTATTTCTTAAAAATAAGTGTCTACAAGTGTGGGAAAAATGCCTAACAACTATAGAAATCTACTTCGGCAGAAGTTCCAAGTTACAATCCTTAATCACCGTGTTTCAGGCTAAGGTGCTAGAAATCACCATCTGCGCGATTGTTTTCTTTTTTTTTTTCTTGTTCACTCCTCTTTGGAGCATAGGTCCTCGACAAGACTTGCCTTCCGTTGGTTTCGTTAATCTATTTGATTTCTGACAGGGTAGGTGATTAGCCTGCCGCTACCGATCCTAAATAGTGGGAATGCCCACCTGTCATTGCTTAGGACCGACGCCTTCTTACTGCTTTGAGCGCCATCTGTGTTTCAGATTTTTGTGGCAGAAGGATTACACAGATGGTTGCGGACTTCCCTAAATTTGATGTGCCTGCTCTAGCGAAGGATAAGTTTTTGGGTTTGAGGAATGAGATTTTGTTTTTAGGAACAGGAAAAGTAGGTGAATTCGGAAAAGTGCGAGGACCGTGCTTTACGTGGGATTGCGTGATTGTATACCTTTCGAAATGTTTGAAGGCCACTAGAGCGAACGGCCTTCTCCAACGCGCTATTACGTCTGAGTGTTATGACGCCAGCCAAAATTCAGTAAGGTGCACAGTGCTGTTGTTGATTGAGTGGCTGTCTCTCCTGGACTAGGAGACACTTAATTAGCATCTGGCGCCGTTTTAATATTAAAATCCTTTGTTGTTTTGGTAGCAGAGTTTCCAAATCTATTTGCTATAGTCGCTTGCCTAAGAAGAAAAGAAGCAACCAAACTTTCGTCACTATTGTTGAGGTATGGCTTGCCAAAAGCTCATAATTTGCTCTTGATAAATCCGGAAAACTGCAAAAATAGTGAAAATAAGTTTTTTTCGCGCCCACTCCTCCATATTTTGAGCATACCTTATGACCAGAAAGTACCGGGAATGTTTAAATAAAACAAAACCGAGTTAAGTTTCAGGCAAATTTATTTTATTGCTTTCAACATATGACCCGTCTGAAGCAACGCACCTGTTCCAACGTTTAACCCAGTCTTCCAAGCACCCCTGGGAGGCCGACGAAGGGATGGCCTTCAGCTCCTTCGTCACATTCTCTTTGATCTCCTCTATCAACTGAAATCTCCTTCCACGAAGTGGTAACTTCAACTTGGGAAACAAAAAGAAGTCGCACGGGGCCATATCAGGTGAATACGTTGCCTGCACGATGGTATTTACTTGGTGTTTGGTCAAATAATCGAACACAATTTGGGATCGGTGCAATGAGCGCCACTGAGGTACCAGCCCACTGCACGATCGACGGCAGTGAGGTTACTGAGAGGATGACTAGCAACAGCCTTAACTGTGATATTTTGATCAAATTTGGTGGCCTTTGCTTGTAATTTTCTAGGGGACTAATCACTACGTGGGAAAGCCGAGTAGGTATGGCTTAGTTGCCATTTATTAAGAAAGACGGCACGCTGAGGAGGTCTGAGCATAAGCTGCCCGCTGGTTGATCGACGGCTACAATGAATCGCGTTTTCACTTACACAGAATACAGTCCGGTTCACTTACAAAACCAAATAAGAAATAAAAAAAAAAACAATAATAAATATAGGCATTTTTTTGCATTCATCATTTAAAGCTTACTATTTATGTAGTTTGTGCTGCCTGCCACCTTGCTTACAAATTGCTTCGTAAATACGTTGATGAACGGATTTGTACAAATTCTCCAAATAGCCTAATGAAGTTTCGGATCAGGCCGTTATAATGCTTTGAATTAAAGCATTTTCATCTTCAAATTGTTGCCCACTTTCATAAACCTTACCAGCAAACCATTTCCAAAGATTTTCAAATATGTTGATAGGTGGGGAAAACAGCGGCCATGCTAAAGTTTCAAAGTTTTGACCACACTTGGAGTGTGTACAGGTGGATTATCCTGTTATAACATCCAATAATAAACAGTAGACAACCTCCAAGGTAGCCATGAAATGCCGCTCATCCCTTAACGAGATGGCTGAGTCATTTCACCTAATGATCGCATGGTTTCCTAGCCATTGCGACATTGAGGGGAACTGCAGAGTCGATGCACTAGCGAAGATCGGTACCAAATTGATTGATGAGTACATGGACAATGATATAGGTATACCCTTGCAAACATGTAGATTACGTATCCGCGAGGAAATTGTAAGAGTAGCAACTTGCAAAATCGCCCGACAGATGTGGCTGACTCTCAATGCTAAACGCACAGAACTTCTACTAAGAAGAGATAAGCACAGTCTTAACACACTGATTTCAGTTATTACGGGGCACTGCCTAATCGGTAGGCACACCCAGAGAATGGGGGTGCAAGCACATGCCTTTGGCAGAAGTTGTCTAGACGAGGAAGAGTAAGAGACGATCCCGCACCTTCTGTGTCACTTTCCAGCTCTATCCAGACGTAGACTCGCCATTTTGGGCGAACATTTCTTTACTACTTTAACGAATTAGAAGACCTCCGCTCTGTCAAAATTCAGCATCTTGCGAAATTTTTGAATAGTACACATTGGTTTCAGAGGTATAAGGGCTAGTTCCCCACGCGGCATCACAATGGGCCTTCGCCTGAGTGTGCCCTACAGGGGACAACCGCTTCAATCTAACCTAACCTAATATCCAATAATAGGTCCAAATGTTTTACGAATCTCGGGAAAACATGATTCCAACAGAGCTTTAAAGCTGATTCCCGTCAGTTTGTAGTCTACAATTTTTAATTCGATATTGCTCTCCATACCATAACACCACCTGCACGGCTGTGCAGTCGACTCAATGACCTTTCCTCCTTTCTTATGTTATGGAAGTAATAAGTGTATCCATCCGGCCCATACAGATTGAATGACTTTTCGTCATTAAATACTACTTTTTCCGTTCATCGGGCTCGTTATTGTAACAGAAGTCAAAGCCATGTGGCCCTTTGCAAAATCGTAGCTGCGTTCTTAGCGAAATTTATTCAAAGTTGTTTTTTTTATAATTTTTTATGTTTCAGATGTGACGCCTTTACAATAATCCTTCGAACTTTGCTACAACATTTGCCATTTCTTTAATTTTTGCAGTTGAAAGTGCGGAATTTCATGCAATTCTAAGGATTTTGCTGGTTTCCTTCGGTGTTAAAGCCATCGCAATTCAGCCATCTTATTTCACGTAAAGATCCACAATGTTTGGACTTCTACCAATCTTTTTGGCAATTTGGCGATTTGAAAGTCCCTCGAAGTCAGGATATCGATTTGTCCTGTTTGGCGATCTGTTCTGAACCTTTCTGCTTTCCCATTTTATTACAGTTAAGAAGTCTTTTCGACCAAACACAATGAATGCTTAAAAAACAATCCCTTTCCACAACTTTAAAGCGCAAATAATGAAGCCTAACTGAGCGTCTCTATACAAATGAGCCAATTAATCAACCAAAATATTACAGCTGCTAAAGTCTTACTGCTGCGAAATATCGTTAGATGGAATAATATTTTGATGCATGTTAATTATCGAGCACAGCACAGTCTTCGCTTGAACTAACAGAAAACTTTGGATTACTAGATGAAATACGGTTGCTTTAGTAACTATTTTATTCCATAAAAATTATTGCATCTAATCAAGTGAACTGGTTTGAACTTGGCTATGTGACAGCACACCTCGACCTCGGTACTCTATCGAAAGTGCACTAGCCTGCCATCCCAGAGGTTGTGTGTTCGAATCCCACGCAATTAATGGTCTTCGCACTTTTCAAAATTTATCTACTTTCCTTGCTTCTTAAAACAAAAAAAAAATCTGATTCGTCAAACCCAAAAAAAACCTTAATCTTCCCATCTTAACTCCCGACAATAGTCAGCGCATTATTTGCATTATGGTTGCTAAAACAAGCAAACAACAAAGAAAAACACACAGTTACACATTGCATCAGCAAGAGGTAATAGCGCAGGCACATCAAATTTAGCGAAGTCCTCAACCATCTGTGTAATCCTTCTGCCACAAAAATCTGAAACACAGATGGCACTCCAAGCAGTGAGAAGGCCTTGTTCCTAAGCAACGACAGGTGGGCATTCCCACTAGTTAGGACTGGTAGCGGCAGGCAATCACCTACCCTGTCAGAAAGCAAAATAGATTAACGAAACCAACACAAGATTGAGTCTTGTCGAGGCCCTATGCTCCCGAGAGGAGTGAACAAGAAAAAAAAATTACAGAATGGGAATTTTAGGTTGCGTACGTGCAAATTTTGTAGGAATGTCCGGCAATTTCCAGACATGTTTTTAAGCTTACAAAATTTCAAGTTTTGTATAGTTTGAGAAACTTGTCAACCGAGAATTTTCAAGCCGTTATTAGCGAAACTAAAGGTATCAAGGCTTCAATTCGCGAATATTTGTTGCAAGAACATAAATTTGTCATCTCACTTGCTTCTCTAGTTGCTTTCTGCTTTTTCACAATATTATTTACTGTCTTGAGTTTATTCTCGAGCTGGCATAATCGCAATTTGGAATGATAGAAAAATTACAAAATTTTCAAAAATTGATATTTTTAGGTATCGAGTAAATTTTTCCGCTTCATATATGTACATATGTATGTATTTATGTGTGTGTGCATTTGTACGCTTCCTCATGAGCTCCTAAAAAATACCATTGGCCGCAATTAATATTCATTTACCAACATATCGGCTCAGAAATGGATGCGAATGCAAATCTCTCGACTGCAAAAAGGACAGGCGTACAAAACAATGTCAGAGTTTCCAAACCATAACATTAAATCACTTAAAATGTCAACAAACCACACTCCCCCAAACCGCAAACCGCACACCGCTGACGAAAAATATGTGACTTTTTTCCCTCATTTCGCCTGGCGTTCTCTGCTCCCTTGTCTCGACCAGATGGTTCCCATTATCATAATCTGTAACATCATCGTAAAGCGATTGTTATTATATTGTACACAGTAAATATTTGCAACAACAACGCCGAAACGCATATCGTTATGAAAGTAGGAAGCAGCAGCCACAGCACAATAATAAAAATAAAAAAATGGTGAAAATAAATTAAGGAATGCCACTAAAATAAGTTCGTCTGAAATGCAAACATCGCTCGTAGCCAAGTTGAAATCTTAATTACTTGCAGAGCATTTGACCTCCGCCTTTCGCAGCTTTGTTTGGCTAGTCACTTGGATGAGCCCATATGCCAGAAGTCCAGTGCGTTTTCTAGTACATTTTAATGTCTCTGCTCGTGCACGCACACACGCACACTATTGGCACATACAAGCACGGCGCCCTACGTTCACACCAAATTGCGGCAGATTAGTCGCACCATCAGCATATTCATTGCAAAAGCAGCAGCTTCAGATGTGGCGTCCGCGTGCCTCAGTTCACTTGCGGCTGGGTGCTGCTGGTCGAGGCAGGACTCCCGCCATTGGCCAATATGTGATATGTTGTGGCCTGCCCGCCTGCCGGTCCAAGTGCTTGCCGGTCGGGTGTGGTGTGTTGCACTTGTAATGGGGGTTAATTAGGCTGTGCGCGCGACACGCATCTATCTTGGTAATTAAGCGAGATACGAGATACGAATGCAGGCGGCTCACCAACTGTCCGCCTAATCGACAAGTCGCCTCTTGGTTGAAGAAATACAAATGGTCGCTTTTATGAGTTCGCAAAAACTAAAGACACAAATATCAATGAAAGCGGCCTCAAAACATACGCACTTAATGTGCATATGTGTTGGTAAGTAATAATGGAAACATAATGCATACATACATAAATACGAGCACTTTAGTATAGGGTTTCCTAATAAGGCCGGGTCGATGTGGACAGGTTGTGGTGGCGCCTGTCAAACGCATTTGCTAAAACTATAATATGAATTTGGGGGCATGGTTATCTCGCGTGAGGTTGGGTGAAATGACCAACAAATTGTTCCGATTTTACTCCGCCAGTCTTTTTCTTTCAATATAACTAAACTCAATATAACTCAGGCATTATTCGGATTCAACCGGATCTTCGCAGCAGAGTCAGAGAGTGAGAGATTGTGCCTGAAACTGTGACAGAAAGGAAAAAAATAAGTGAAAAAATAAAATAAAACAAAATAAAATAAAATAAAATAAAATAAAATAAAATAAAATAAAATAAAATAAAATAAAATAAAATAAAATAAAATAAAATAAAATAAAATAAAATAAAATAAAATAAAATAAAATAAAATAAAATAAAATAAAATAAAATAAAATAAAATAAAATAAAATAAAATAAAATAAAATAAAATAAAATAAAATAAAATAAAATAAAATAAAATAAAATAAAATAAAATAAAATAAAATAAAATAAAATAAAATAAAATAAAATAAAATAAAATAAAATAAAATAAAATAAAATAAAATAAAATAAAATAAAATAAAATAAAATAAAATAAAATAAAATAAAATAAAATAAAATAAAATAAAATAAAATAAAATAAAATAAAATAAAATAAAATAATACTCCACCAAAGTATCGAAGTATGCAGCTTTGGCCATAGAGCTTAAACGGATGTACAAAGCGAGGGAAGTGAATATCCCTACTAATATTATAAATGTGAATGTAAGTTTGTTTGTTACGCTTTCACGCCAAAACTACTTAACCGATTATTACAAAACTTTGTACACATGTTTTTAGAGGTGATAGAAGTAATATAGGGTACCTATTGGTGGATAGGGTTTGAGATATATGTAGGTCAAAACGTGGACCCAGGTAACCTTCGGATGTGTATGTACAATATGGGTATCAAATGGAAGCTGTTGGTGAATCCTTTAGTTCAGAGTATTTTTTATGCCGCTCCGTGACTAGGGTCTCGAGATAGAGACCAAAGCGTGGACCCTGGAATGTGTTTGTACAATATGGATATCAAATTGAAGCTGTTGATGAATGCTTTAGTACAGAGTATTTTTCATGCCGCTCCGTGACTGGGGTCTCGAGATATAGGTCAAAACGTGGACCCGGGCAACCTTTGGTTGTGTATGTACAATATGGGTATCAAATGAAAGCTGTTGATAAGTGCTTTAATACGGGGTAATTTTCATACCTATTGATGACTAGGGTTTCGAAATATATGCCAAAACGTGGACCCGCTGTGTCTTTGCACCGAATTAAACCACACTTACGCACATTGTTAAGTAAGTATTGAAAATGGGTTTCTAAAGTTTGGTTGTAATTCGGAACACTGGCAACGGGTACAGTGTTCTTTTGAACCAGCCATAATGTCGTTTACTTTTTTAACGCTTGGGGCGGAACTGAACTGTCAAATTGACAGTGTGAGTTACAATGTGTCAATATTTCTTTTTGATTTGGATGCCATAAGAAGACGTAAGTGCAAAGTGTAAAAATTCTTTCTGAATTTTTTTGGATTGGATTTTGGAACAGTGAAAAATTTCTTACGAAATTTGAGAATTTAATGTGAAGTTCGAATGTTCAAATGAAATTATGTGTTCGTGGAAAAAAAAAAAATTTTCGTTTTTTTTTTTGAAAAATATAAATGGATAATGGTTAAAAAAGCTCCAATGCTTAATAAAACATATAAATTGAAACGAAAAATTCATGGATGATCAGGAAAAAAGACGATTGTTTATTAGTTATTCATTTGCGTTGATTTGAAATTCAAAAACAATCTTCTTTTTTCCTGATTTTCAATTTATATTTTATATTTACTCAAAAACAAATAGAAAAACAAAACATATTGTTTATGCCAAAGCGCTTGAATAAAGAATAAAGAAATAAATAATATGAAAACCATATCTTTTCTGTTCTAAACCATATCTATTCTATTTTAGTGTGCCCAGCGAAGCGGGCGGGGTGTGCTAGTAATACCAATAATTATATCTTCCACTGGATTAGTGACTAAGCATTTAAAAAAAAACTTGAAGAAGTATGACTGCCAACACCTCTTAGAAGACGTGCAGAAGTCGACCATACTGGACACATGTGCAATAGTTCGTAGGTTTTTAAATATTTAAGCAATAGCAATCGCATGGGCGTAGAACTTGGACTACGCTCCACCAGAGCACAATCCCTTGAAAATTTTATCCGGGATGTGTAATCTCCGGCAATAGCCGAGATGGATTAAGCTCAAAAATAAAATAAAATAAAATAAAATAAAATAAAAAAAATAAAAATGAAAAAAAAAAATACCTCACACACACCTTTTTTTATTCCATTTCAAGTAGAACTTGTTGGGAAACCCTTTATAAAAATATAATATTTCATATACATAGGAATTTGTATGTGTGCACAGTGTTCTAATAATAGCCGTAAATATCAACTAACCTCCGAGATAGGTATTCTTCATTTGAACACTAACTCCTAAGTCCGGACACACCTGAGCATTGAATACGTTTTTTATTGAATCTTGCGGCTTGAGTTCATTTTCTTCGGAATAGACTGAAATTAGCTGCTTCGTTGGCTGGGTCATGTCGTCCGAATGGATACAAACGCTCTGGCGCTGAAAGTATTCGATGCGGTACCAGCTAGTGGTAGCAGAGATAGAGGAAGGTCTTCTTTAGCGTTGGAAAGATCAGGCTTCCCTTGGTGATTCTTATTGAGCTGGTTAGCACGAGAAAGAAACGACTGGCGCGCTTTGTTAAATTCTGCAAAAATCGGGAGTGCGGCTATCGCGCCAACCAAGAAGAAGAAAGGACTTAAAGAAGTTCCTATTAAACGTGGTCGTTTGAAAAGTCAGAGAGTTGGCACTACTGACACGTATCGAGCTTATATTTAGCTAGTAGCTTCTCTTGGAAGAACACACACCAAATTTCAGCCAGATCGGTCTATTTCTTTGTGTTTGGCATTCGTTTGAATCGAGTGACTTCTCCTTTCCATCACAACGCACCAGCTCAGGCCTCAGCAGTTGTGGCCGCAAAATTAATGGAAATAGGTTTCCAACTCGTTTCACATCCCCGCTTTTCTCCAGACTTGGCTCCCTTGGATTCGTCGGTCTACTATTTGAAGAATTCAACTTGGACGGCCGCCATAGCCGAATGGGTTGGTGCGTGACTACCATTCGGAATTCGGAGAGAACGTAGGTTCGAATCTCCGTGAAACACCAAAATAAAGAAAAACATTTTTCTAATAGCGGTCGCTCCTCGGCAGGCAATGGCAAACCTCCGAGTGTATTTCTGCCATGAAAAAGCTCCTCATAAAAAAATATTTGCCTTTGGAGTCGGCTTAAAACTGTAGGTCCCCCCATTTGTGGAACAACATCAAGACGCGCACCTCAAATAGGAGGAGGAGCCCGCCCAAACACCAAAAAAGGGTTTAAGTGCCAATTATAAAGGAAGGATAACTACAAACTAGAACAGCGTTGGGCGAAGTGTATACGCCTAAAAGGAGACTTCGTCGAAATATAAAATAGGTTTATCCTACAATTAAGTAGTTTCTATTTTTTTTAATTTTGAAACGACCTGAAATTTTGCTTCCAAATAGATCGAAATCATTACCAGGACCATATCCAAGCTACAGTTGTAAGTGCACTCGTTCTAAGTTTCTTCCATCTACAGGCACACACTCGCACTTTTAATTACTTTCACATTCATGTAGTACTTCCTTATTTCTGCTTAATCAAGTTGTTGCAAATTCAATGGTCACCCAGCAAACGCAACTAAAATTAATTTATGGGGCGTGACTTTCACCATTCGCCACTTCGCAGCGAGTCTGCCTGCTCCCTTCGCTTGTAACCATAAAAAAAGTGTTGCCAATTAATAATTAAGAAAAATGTCATCGCACTTTCTTTCTCGACTTGCAGAGTACGATGCTAATTTAGTTCTGGTGTTTTTATTATTCTTTCATTATGTTAATTACTAGCAATTGTTTTAAGGAGATGAATATCTGTGTTTGCCATCAACAAGCACAGTTGTTGTCGTTGTACTCATAGAAGAAGAAAGAATTTCCTTTTCGGGCGATAAAGAAATGTAGCAAAAAGGTGCCGCATAAATTGCGAAAAACAAATACACATTGACAGTCCACTTAACTTTTAGAAATATGACAGCCAACAGCCAACAGAGGAATGTCATTTTGAATGGGGGAGAATTGGAGAGTTGAGTGAAAGTAAGAAGTGGAAGACAAAACAAAAGGGTCCGTGTCGATTGTGGTCTTGCCAAGCACCACAAATGAAGATTGAGTGAAAGCAAATTCAATTCAATTGGCTCAGCGCTGCAAGTGAACAAGGATTGAAGTTTCAACTTTTACTTTTTGCTAAAGTAAATGGAAGTGTATTTTTTTAACACACAAAATGAAGTATACACCACATATTGATAAGTTCTGACTATTTATTTTGTAAATTATATTTTTTTTTATAAAAATATTGGGTCAGCAGCTAAGTTCTATCTGTTTTTTTGATGAAAATACAACTTTATTCTGAAAAAATGGTTACAAGTGAATCATTCAAAGTATTGCCAATCGCTGGCTACTACTTTTCCCATCTTTCTGGTAGATCTCGTATGCCATCGCGGTGAAACTGTTCATCTTTTGAGACTATCCACGGATAAAGCCATTTTTTTAATGTCTTCATATGAATGGAACTGCTGGTCAGCTAGACCTTGTGCCATCGATCGGAACAGGTGATAATCGGTCGGCGCAATATATGGAGAATATGGCGGGTGGGGTAGGATTTCCCATTTCAGTCTTTCCAGGTAGATTTTAACGGGTTTGATAACGTGAGGCCGATCGTTGTCATGCTGTAGAATCACTTTTTCATGGCTCTCCGCGTATTGCGGCCGCTTCTTGCGCAATGCTCGGCTCAATCGCATCAATTGAAGTCGATACCGGTAGCCAGTGATGGTTTCGCTTGGTTTTAACAGTTTATAATAAATAACACAAACTTGGTCCCACCAAATACATAGCATAACCTTCGCAGCGTGAATATTCGGCCAAGGTGACGACGTAGAAGCATGATCGAGCAGTGTCCACGACTTTCTTTTCTTTGGATTGCTATAATGAATCCATTTTTCATCACCCGTCACGATGCGGTGAAGAAAGTCCTTCCTTTTTTGCCGCTGGAGCTGTTGTTCACAGGCGACACAGCGAAAAAACGAAGTTCAACATCCCTTGGTTTTAACTCATAAGGAACCCAAGTCCCCTATTTCTGAATCATTCCTAAACCATGCAATCACTTGGAAATGGGTTGGCGGGTAACTCCTAATACTGAGGCAACTCTTCCTGCGTTTGACACGGATCCTCATTGAGCAATGCCTCCAGCCTCCAATTCAGCGTCTTCGAAGGTTTTTGACCTTCCTTCACGCGGACGGTCGTCAACATTAAAATCACCGTCTTTGAAGCGACGGAACCAATCTCAGCACGCTGTTTCACTTAATGCAGCATCTCCATAACTTTTTGTAGCTCTCGATGCGCTTCAGCCGCCCATGATACCAAAACAAAATCACTAACGTGTCGGAGCAGTTTGTTTACCATATCTCTAAGCTTGGTTTATGACGTTTAAGTTATGTTAGAATCGACTAGCACACACTGCTGGCGTCATCCATTGACAGACAGCGAGAACTTAGCTGCGCACCTAATATATATAATCATACCAAAATAAAAACCATATGAAGCAAAGTTATAGACTTTGTATAAAATTCGAGAAAATTCGTAAAAATTTAACATTTTTTATTAAAGATTTTTAGAAAAACTTCTAGTATGCAGTTTTAGAGATCATTGAATTTTTCTACAATAAAATAAAGTGCAAGTTTTAAGTATTTTCAAGGCGAATCTATTAAAGCTGGTGTTGGTAAATTAGCTGATTTGTTTTTTTCCTTTCGCCGTGTCCATGTGGCTGTCAGCCCAGAGTGAAACAAGGCGAATTCATTTTCTTGTTTCCTACTATTGTGGGCAAAAAGTAAGGTGAATTTATTTGTCAAAGTTCGCGGGATTAAAATTTCGCTCTAGTTATTTTTTTCATGAGTTGGCAGCACTGTTAGTAACATCTGGACCAACTTTCATGTGAAAGTCATTATCAGTAATATATTTACGCTTGTGTTTACCAAACGACCAAGAGTGCATTTTTCGATTTTTACAATGTCTGATTTGATTGAGCAGAGAAGTGCCATCAAATTTTGTTTGCGGAATGAAATTTCGGCTGCGGAAACGTTTAGCATGTTGCAGAAGGCATTTGGTGATTCGGCCATGTCGCAGAAAAATGTTTATAAGTGGTACAAAGACTTCAAAGAGGGTCGAGAACGTGTTGATGACTTGGAGCGCTCCGGATGACCATCGACGTCAATAAAGTAAAGGAGTTAGTGCTCAAAAATCGTCGGTTGACTGTTAAAGACCTTACTGATATGATCGGAATATTAGAAGGATCTGTGAAAATCATTTTGAAAGACCACTTGGGCCTACGAAAAGTCAAATCTTGTTTGGTACCGAAAACTCTCAATTTCTTGGAAAAAAGTCGTCGCGTTGATTTACGGGAGATGAGACTTGGATTTATGCTTACGACCCTGAAACAATCGACCAATCAAGCGAATATCGTGCTAATGGCGAGGCCAGACCGAAAAGAGCACGTCAAAGCCGTTCAAAAATAAATATATATGAATTCCTTCCACCTGGCCAAACTGTTAATAAGGAATATTATTTGAGCGTTATGCTTCGTTTACGTGGAGCAATTCGTCTAAAAAGACCAGAATTATGGGCCAACAACTCTTGGTTTTTGCATCACGATAATGCACCGTCTTACACTGCACTCGTTCTTCGAGACCATTTCGCCAAAAATTCCACGCATATCGTTCCGCAACCACCGTATTCGCCTGATTTGGCTCCGTGTGACTTCTGGCCATTCCCAAAACTCAAGAGACCACTCCGGGGAACGCGTTTTGAGTCGATTGAGGAGATAAAAGCTGAATCGAAGAAGGTGCTGATGGCTATACCGGAAATGGACTATTTGGCATGTTTCGGGGATTGGAAAAATCGTTGGCATAAGTGTATTTCATCGAGAGGGGATTATTTTGAAGGGGATGAAATTGATTTACAAGAATAAATAAAGATTTTTCATTTTACAATCCAATTCACCTTACTTTTTGCCCACAGTAATACTTCGCCAATACCTTGCCGTGACAATCAAATGTACAAAACATTGTTTTTGGTCTAGAGCCACCACCTTCAATGAATGCGCCTTGAGCAGTACAAAACGCGCATTGATTTTTGACAATATTTTCTGCTGACGTTGTTGGTTGTTTCCTTCCATATAAAAAATATGCAGTAGGCGTTAAATGGAGAATTCGCTCATTTTTGAAACTAAAGATATCTATTAAATTTTTCTTGCGTGAAAACAGATTCAGAAACACTATGAAGATGGAAGTTATGAAGAATCAGTGGCAAAATTTAATTCGATCGCTAAATTTTAAAGTTATTCAAACTGTATTTATTGTATCTCTCCAGTCATTTTCTTTGTATATCCACAATATTGATGAACCACGCAAACATTCGCAGCTTTTGTGAAAGAAAAAAAGTTATTGTTAGGGGTGCCGAAATAAATATTTAAAAAATATGTACTTTTTTTTCTGGCTTTTGCCTACCTAGGGTGAGAAGGTCATCATTTGAGATCCACTTATCGGGCCGCCATATGGACAGGATGCCAGCGATTTATGAAGGTCTGAAGCACTTTTGTTGTTTTAACGACCACAGATCAGGTTTCACAGCCATATAGGAGTACCGATTTTACGTTGGAGTTAAAAATCCTTAGGTTTGTTTTCGTGTTTGGAATACCATATACTATACCTCTGAGTGAGGCAAAGTATGCTGTGGTTTTAACTATTTTGCATTCAATGTCAGCAACCCAACGCGTTCTGCATGCTTAGCGACATCGCTGACCTCGTGTTGCATACCCTATGATCAAGAAGTACCGGGAATGTTTAAATAAAACAAGAGTTAAATTTCAGGCACATTTATTTTATCTCCTTCAAAACATGATCCGTCTGAGGCAACACACATGTGCCAAGGTTTAGCCCAGACCTCCATATACTCTTGGTAGGCCGACGAAGGGATGGCATTCAGCTACTTCGTCGCATTCTCTTTTATCTCCTCTATCGACTGAAATCTCCTTGCACGAAGTGCTAACTTCAACTTGGGAAACAAAAAGAAGTCGGACGGGACCATATCAGGTGAATATGGTGCTGGCACGATGGTATTTACTTAGTATTTGGTCAAATAATCCAGCACAATTTAGGCTCGGTGCGATGGCGTATTATCATCATGCAAAATCCAAGAATTGCATGCCCATATTTCAGGCCGTTTGCGACGTACAGCAACTCTCAAACGCTTCAAAACGTATAAATAATATTCTTTATTGACTGTCTGGCCTACCAACATAAGAAAAAAATATGGACCGGTTCCCACGCGCACGGTTCGTTTAAATTAAACATTCTCGGTGCTTTTTGATTATAGGGTATGCCCCCTTTGTTGCGATATTGAAGCGATGTCATCAGCATAACCGATATCATCTGGATATTCAATGCCAGTTGGGTTCTAGATAATGCCTATGCCAGATTGAGCGTTAAGGGCATCGCAAAGTACGTCACCAATTACGATCAGAAACAAAAGCGGCGACAGAATGCAGCCTTGTTTCACTCTAGCAACTAAAGGGGTCAATGAGGTCAGATAATCCAGCATTTTACATTGAAAATTTGAATATTGGGACTGTGGGGCATTTACCAATTTATCTGCGACTCCCTTACGTCGAAGTGCGTTCCAGGTATGATATTTTGAGCAATCAATCAAAAGCCTTTTCAAAATCGATGAAAACGAGGTACAGCGTTCCCTGCATTTCAACGATTTGCTCTTTTTGGTCCACACACGATCTTCTCGGTCCAAATCCAGCTTGGTGTCTGGGAAATGTCCAATCAGTTTTGTTGCTTAATCGATTAAGAATCAGGCATAGGATAAATGGCAGTCCAACGGAGGGCCCGCTTCGATAAATAATCAAAGTTCGTTCGTTGTGATGAAATACAGGGGCGGAAAAAGAATTACGTTCATATTGGGTAGTCGAAAAAGTCTTTTCGTATTTTGTCAATAGATGTCGTTGAAGTCATCTATCTCCAGTGTTACCAATCACATATCATATAGTGTTAGAAAGGTGACATTTTAAGCTTCATTTAACCAAAAAAAAAAAAATTAAATTCGGAGACGTTGAAAAAAAGTCATAGCTGTTCAAAAATGAGTGTATAAAAAAGGGAAGAATGCCACGCAAGCCACCAATGAAATTTGTGAAGTTTACGGAGACGATGCTGTATCAGTTCGTGTATCACAACAATGGTTCGCTCGCTTCCGTTCTGGAAATTTCGATGTGAAAGATGCACCTCGCTCCGGTCGACCTATCGTTGAAAAAGTCGATGAAATTATGGAAAAGATTGACCAGGACCGTCACATAAGCTGCCATGACATCGCCAAGACACTAAACATTCATCATCAAACGGTTTTGAACCATTTAAAAAAGGCTGGTTACAAAAAGAAGCTCAATGTTTGGGTACCACATGAATTGTCTGTGAAAAATTTAATGGACCGAATTAACATCTGCGATTCTTTGCTGAAACGAATCGAACCATTTCTGAAGCGAATGGTAACAGGAGATGAAAAGTGGATCAAATACGACCATAATGTGCGAAAAAGATCATGGTGCAAGGGTGGTGAAGCTCAACTAATGGTCGCAAAGCCAGGATTGACGCCTCGAAAGGTTATGCTGTGTGTTTGGTGGGATTGGAAAGGAATCATCCACTATGAGCTGCTCTAGCCTGCTCGAACGATTGATTCTACACTTTACTGTCAACAACTGATGAGATTGAAGCAAGCAATCGAAGAAAAAACGGCCAGAACTGATCAGCAGAAAGGGCGTCGTCTTCCATCAGGACAACGCTAGGCCACACACATTTTTAATGACTCGGCAAAAACTGGGAGAGCTTGGCTGGGAAGTTTTGATGCGTCCACCATATAGCCGTGACCTTGCACTATCGGACTATCATTTGTTTCAGTCAATGCAGAACTCCCTTAATGGAGTAAAGTTGGCTTCAAGAGAAGCCTGTGAAAATTACTTGTCGCAGTTTTTCGCCGAGAAACCACAAAAGTTTTACACTGATGGAATAATGTCTCTAGAAGAAAAATGGCAAAAGGTGGTCGCCCAAAATGGTACATATTTGGTTTAATAAAGTTCATTATAAATATAAAAAAAAAGAGTTGAAGTTTGATTAGAAATACGAAAAGACATTTCGACTACACAATATTAACCGCTTCAAGCTACTGATGAAATTCACCAGGCGTATGTTGTTTAAACCCGCAATATCCGCATCCGCTGGTGTAAGAAAAGAGTGAGAGGCCAAATGTCTAAATCTTTGCCCGACGAGAGCAGATCAGCTGAGAAGAAGGTGCTGAGATGATTCCACCTCGTCCTCTAGACAGCTTCTGCAGAAAGGTCGATCAAGAAACACTTTTCAAAGAATTTTTAGATATCCTCCAATTTCTATAGTCAGCAGCCGCGTCTTACTTGGGAACCTTCACCAAAATTCTCTACATCCAGTCCTGCGGTAGCGCTTAAGTTTTTCAGATAGTTTGAAACAGGCGAAACAATACCTGTGCCGAAGCTTTCAGATCCGCTTTTGATATTTCTGCCGTGGTGATGTCCACTTCGCTGGGTTTTTCATTTTTCATACTACAAATTACAGTCTCAATTTCAGCTACAGTTGGGCACTGCAAAGATGCACCGCAAATTCTTTTTGTACGAAAAATAATGTAGGGAAACCGTCTATATGCACAAAGATAATAAAAAAGTATATTTACAATTAAAAATAATTTTCTTAATCTACCAAATAGTCGAAGAAATTTGGAAATATGTTAGAAAGTGGAATTAAGGTACTGAGGAGTAGAAGTAGGAGCAGGAATAGTGGGGCCTAGAGCACACAAATCCCTAACACTAAGTACAGATACCACAATTTTTCATGTGGAGCTGTTCGCCATAATGGAAACAGTGGAAATCATATCCAAAAGAGGGTTCGAGAAAGTAAAAATTAAAATACTTCCGGACAGCCAATTGGTTCTCAAAGCCTTGAATAGCTTCATATTCAAGTCAGAAGTCCTAATAGAGTGTAACAATGCGCTCAACAAACTGGCCACTCATAATCAGGTCTCACTGATTTGGGTACCAGGACATGAGGGACATGAAGGAAACGAGAAGGAAGACTTTTATGCCAAGAAAGGGGCAGAAGGGCTATTTATTGGATCAACCCCATTTTTCGGCTTTAATAAAAATAATATAAAACAGCAAACCAAGAAATGGATCCAAACTATAATCAGGGAACACTGGAACGGCACAAGCGGCCTTAATCACTCCAAAAAGTTTTTGAACTTCAATGTCAACAGAGTAAAATCTGCTCTAACCCTAGATAAAAAGTGCCTCAGATTACTCTGTTGAACACTTACAGGCCACTTTGCCTGTAGTAAACACTTTAACACAATAATAACCCTAGTACAAGATCATGCAGGTTCTGCTGTGATGAAGAGGAGTCTACACTTAATCACCAACTGCGAGGCATTAGGCCATAGGAGCCACAGAATCCTGGGCTCGTACCTACTAGAGGAGGAAGACCTACAATTGCTCCCTCCTAAGGAGATGGTTCGATTCCTCGGTATACTAAAGAATTATAATTAAGTAATTAGGGGCGCACAATAGATCAATCTGGTCGCAGTGCATACAGGCCTTAGCCTAACCCGTACAACCATTACCATTACCAAGGTACTGAGGTCGCAAACATTCTAGAGAAGCATTGTAATGGTTCATACAATTTTTTTCCACTTGAATTTACACTGTACTCGTATGTACACGCAGACTAACCACTTGTTTTTTCTTCATGACGAAAATTAATTGTTTTTCCCCCTGGAACTGCTTTCTGACCAGTTAAAAGGCGGCAGTACTCCCCGCATATCCTGCATTTTCTCAGGCCCGTCATGTAAACAAACACGTCACACCTTCGTCACCTGACCAAGTCATTAACAACCACCCATTATACAAATTTGTTCATGTGCATGTATGTATGTGTGCACGCATAAGAGCAACGATTATTGAATGCTGGTTGCGTGACAGTTTATTGTTCTTCTATAAAATCAAATAAAACAATTAAACATCGGTAGTTCGTAAAGCGTCTTGCAGAGATTAACAGCTGTTTAGTAGCGCACATACGAGTATTTATATGCATGTACAGTTGCGAGCACGAAAATTGCAGCACCAAAAATTTTTTAGATTTTTTCAAAAACATTTTATTCTATGAGGTGACTAGAAAGCTTGTACTATTATTGTGAAATTTTATTCTACTCTATAACGAAAAACAAAATTTTTTATAACAAAATATAGAAATTTAGAGGAAGCAGTAAAATAGCAATGGTCATATAAGTAACGCATTCTGACTAAATTAAAAATAAAAAATAAAGAAAAACTGCATTGATAAAGTTTGCCCAGAATTGTAACTAATATTTAGTTCAATTTCCCTAATTTTTTATTACGGCAGCATAACGGCGAGGAATCTTTAGCCATACGTTTTTAACACTTTCCCAAAGTTGCTGATTGTCACGCAGTTAGGCATTGAGAACAGCTCTTTTTAAATCACCGGATTATTCAGAAATCGGGGGACTGAGCTGATCATTCTATAACCTGAATTTTATTTGCGCTAAGCCAATGCTTAGCCTTCCGACTCGTATGTTTAGGATTATTATGCTGCTGGAAGACCCATTTTATTGGCATTTCCTCTCTGCGATACGGCCACAAAGCATTCTGTATTATTTCCACATAAATACTGGTGTTCATTATGGCATAAATTTTTTGTATGGGGTTTGCGCTATAATCTGAGAAACATTCCCTTGCAATTATTTTTGAGGCCCCTGTTTAATGATTTTTAGAGTGCATTGTGGCTGATTTTCGGTGGTAGGTGGACGTTTAATATATTATATTGTCCTGAACTCGTGCCACCTTACGATACTATTTTAGACTTGTCAGTAAAAAATATTTCGCCACACGTGAGCTGACCAGCTAGCATGTCTTCTTGCGTATTCCAAAGTTTTTGCTTGATATTATATTTTTGTGTCACGAATGGCTTTTTTCGTGGGCTGCAAACTGATAATCCAGCTTCTCTTAGTCTTGTAGATACAGTCATGTCAGAAACATTTAAATGCCTCTCTTCTTTAATTTGTATGGCTGACTTGATGGGTCTGTCTTTCGAGCACCTTACAATTCTGCAATCGTCCTGCAAGGAAGTTTTTTGTTTTCCTCCTCTTTTTTCCGCTTTTCCACAAATTTGATTGCACTTCAAATCATTTTTGCTGAACGTGAAAAAATATTTTGTATTTCTGTGTTTTTTTTTGTACGAGGAGGAAGCATTGAAAGCCTAACCCCGTCAGCGTGAGACTTCAACCCGAACTAAACTTTTTACCGTCAAAGTATCGATCCCCTCAGTACAACCGTTAGGCAGTAAGATCTTCCATCTGCTCTCAATTGTGGTATCTGCTCTCGTTGCTCTGTGGTGCAGCGTTTCACCCAACCGACTATAATCAAATCATAAGAAATATAAGCATGAAACTCACCAAAATTAAAGAAAAAATATAATTAATAATAAAAAATTGCTTTCGTCTAAATTTGTAGAAAACTTTACAAATACTCCTTCTATACCCTTAAAAATAGAAGACACTGGCATTTCAATGTTGCACTTAAAAACGTAACAACGTCAATAAGAAGCGTTTTTTACCTTGATGAAATGGTTAAAGTACCACTCTGGCGTTCCCCAAGTAGAACTAAAGCACCGATTTGATACCAATATGAGACCGCCAACAAGTAGGCATCCACAGCCAGCCGGAGTTGTTGATGCAATGGGGAAGACTGATGGGACTTGGGCTGACGCACTGCCTCAGGCTGTCGAAGAGAGAAGCATCCAGTAGCCTTAATCGTCTAGCTGCCAAGCCGGACCTTTACAAAGAAAGTGCTCAACAGTCTCCTTTTCTGAACAGTCCCGCACAGCATCTGCAATTGGGTTAAATGGTAAGCCTAGCTTTTTCGCGTGTATGCCGATCGTCCAGTGACGGGTAAACACAGCTACGAGTTTGGAAATTGAATAGCGAGGACTCCGCAGGGCTTTCAGAGTGCTCCGTCTATTTTACTGGGGCAACAAGGTTTTCGAAGTACCACAAGAATAAAGCTCCAAGTCTTTCGCACTTTCCTGTGAAATAATTGAAATTGAAATTTGAAAAGGTCGAGCCAAGGAGCACCAGGAGGTTTTATGGCTCCTAAAACACTCAGGCTAAAAAGGCCATTGTGTTTAGAGCTCTGGAATGAGGATAGATAGTCAAGGAAAGATAGGAGGAAAGTATCAGAGAAAGAGATAGGAAAGAAAAGAGAGACAGAGATAGAGATAGATAGTGAGAATTTTCCAGATTCTTTGGCAAATCTGTAAATATCCTCCAGTTTTAGAGAACGAATATTACTCATTCTCACGGCATCGTCGGTAGTCGTAATCTAGCAAAGACTGGACACTGACAGAGAAAGTGCAGTGCTATCCGCCTCCTCCAGGCACGACAGGCGCTTTGGGTCCTCAATGATTCCAATCGTGGTCAAATGCTGACCCCATGGGTTGCGTCCTGTAATAATACCGACCATCAACCGAACGTCTTTCCTTCCAAGTTTCAGTAGAAAGTTTGACAGTTTTCTGTTCGGGCTTGTGACAAAACACTTTGTAGTTCTACAGCGTTCTAGACCGGACCATCGCTCTTTATGTAGATTCCCTACATAATCGCTGATCCAATTCATGATTCCTGCGGAACTGAAACCGATTATTGACTTTGGCCCTTGTGGTGGCACCGTTGACCCACGGTTGGCCAATTCATCGGCAATTTCGTTTCCTTGAACACCGGAGTGTCCCGGAACCCATATAAGTACAAACCTGTTCTGTCTTGCGACAGAATTAAACCTCTTCTTATATTCTTGAACAATCTTGAGGGTTTGCTTCGGGTTTTCCAGGGCCTTCAGTGCAGGCTGACTGTCACTGAAAACTCCAATCTGTTTCCCGCTCCATCTCCAGCTACTTTCAGGATGGCAAAAATTTCCGTTTGGAAAACCGTTGCCATACTTGTTACTATCGTTTAAGCACCATCCGGCTCGAGACCCTATTTTATTCTTGGACCCATCGGTAAAGAAAATATCCATCAGGCCTCCCTGAATGCAGTCTGGATTGATCCATTGCTCACGCGATAGAAATCTGACATCAAATTTCCTTCCAAGTGAAACTGGGGGTATCAGGCCGTCTTTAGGTGCTGAAAACAGTGGATACTGCTCAGATAGCATCTTAAAGGTTTCTCTGTCTCCCGAAGTTCCGTCTTCTTCGTGGACTTTATGGAGTCTATACCTTGCTTTTATTGCTTCCTGTTGCATCTTAAGATCCAAGTGGAGCAAATCAAGCATAGCATTTAGGGCATCACCAGAGGATGAACTCATGGCACCCGTAATGCATAAACATATTTTCTTTGCAGCCTGTATAGTTCCCGCCTTGTGGACTTAACCAGGCTCCGTCGCCTCCAGACTAGAGAGGCGTAAGTGATGATTGGTCTGATAAGTGCTGTGTATATCCATAGGACCACAGCAGGTTTCAAACCCCAGGTTTTACCAAAGGCTCTGCGGCATTGCTGAAAAATCCTTAATGCCTGATGCACCTTCAGTGAAACGTGTGTCCCCAAACAGCTTCTTATCCAAGATTACTCCTAGATATTTAACTTCATCGGAAGGACCAAGTGTCACACCTTACAGTGTTGGAAGACTGAGTCCATCCAATTTCTGTTTACTCGTAAACAAGACTATGCTTGTTTTGTTCGGATTAACCGAAAGACCTTGTCTCATGCATCAGTCATCAATTTTGTCCAGAATCCTCTGCACTTTCGTGCAAAGCATCCTTAGATATTTATCCGATGTTAGCGCACAAACATCGTCCGCATATGCTTGGACATGAAAACCGAGTTCCTGCATCTCCGCTAGTAGAGAGTCTACGACCAAGCAACACAGCAGTGGAGAAAGAACACCCCCTTGGGGACATCCTTGCTTGACCCTGACAGTGGTTAGTTCGTCACTGTTCTCAGCAGCGGTGAGGGGAATCAGGGGGATTCCGATGACCGTATAGGAGGTTTTGAAAAATGTGGAGGTTTATATTTTCTGGTAAATAGCAACAGCTCTTTGGCTCTGAGGCCAGAACTTGCAGCCCAATGACGGAGTACAGCCAAAATCTTAACCATGGCTTAGGGAAACGGTTACCATTAGAGCCACGACATCGGGTATACTGCTACCTTTGCACCACTTGCTATTTACGTACATAGTTGGCAGATTTATTCAGATAAACTCTGCACCTCTGAAGTATAGGGGAAAATTATATAAGGGTACTGCTATTCTCTTGTTCACAGCTGTAGATGGCTGCCTGTCATTTGGCTTTCAAAAGCGTTGATTAATCGATCCGCGTTATGAACGATTTCCAACGTCAAACAATGATTTTGTAATTGCTATCCTTTCAATTGAGTATTCCTCTAGCTGCAAATGTAGTTGCTATTTAGCATAAAAAGTAAATTAATAATTTCGAAATAATAGCTGCCATGGGGTACCACTTGCCTGATTGGATCTTGAAAATTAGTCGCTTTTTTGTATTTTTTTTTTTTTAATTTTTTTAAACATTTTTCTTAATTTTAACATACTCTGAATTAGCTGAACAAATATTTTCGCGTCATATGAATGCACTGCTTTTGTTCGTAAGGAATCCCGCTGTGCTGTGTGATGAGCAAATCCATTAGGACTCCACGGCCGAGTGTATGACGGCAAATGTTTAGTCCGAAAATGTGTGCGCGTCATTTTGGTGAATGGACATTCGGCCACTTACAAAGTGGTCCTGTTCCAACTAATGGATGCATTGTTTGCAAACAATGTGTGCATTATCTACAATATAATAAAAAGTCCAAGAATACAAGCAGAAAAATACGTGCACATAAATGAGGATGTCAAATTAAACAGTAATATTTGTCTAAATCTACAGAGCAGAATATTTTTCAATTTTTAAAGCCACAGCGCAACTAAAGTTCGCCTTGCCACCACAACCCTGCTGTGGGTGGTTGTATGCAGATCGCTCCGAACGATAGCACGTCTTGCATCATAGTCAGCACGTCATCGTGCCATTCATGAATCTTTCCAAAGCCTTTTGCAGCGAAAAACATCAAAACCAAAAACAAGAAAGGCACAGAAAAAGTAGTCGCGCCACTAATAAATAATTTCGGCGCATTTGCCTGAAAGGACTCAGTCCACTCGGCACATTCGCTAGTCCTTGCCGGTAGCTACAATTATTGTAGTTGTTTTGGGACGCTGCTTCCACGGAGTGGTGACAGTAATACGTACTCATATATGGGAGTTTATTTTTATTTTTACAGCGTCTAAAGTTTACCTCACACAAATTTGCCGGCTTTTGCCATTTTTTGCGGTTAATTTGTTGGTGAAGTTCATATTTTTATCTCAGTTGATTTTTGCGTGCAAAACTTGTATTACCCTTTTGGTGTGCCACACACAGCCGGTTGAACTCTGCTGCGGGCGCAGAATGGCGTTGCGGCGATGTTGTCATCAGTTGCACAGTTCATTGCGTAATCCATTAGCCGCGAACTGTTTGTAGCGCGCAGGGGAATGTGGGGGACGAGTGTAGCAAGATTTGGTTAGACTCGTGAGCAGCAGTAATGAAAAACAGTTTTATATTTTAAAGTAAACATTTAAGGGCATTCAAGCTTTTCGATTTCCACTAATAAAAACTCTTCGAAGTACTACTTCGTGGTGCCCTACAATTGGGCAGAGTTATACACTTTTTGTTGAAATTTTTTTTATTTTTGATCTTTTAAATATTTGTTTTTAAACATACATTTTGTTGTTTCTCTTCAATTTACTCATTTTTTCCTTCGCCTTTGATAAACATAATTTAATGAAATTGCAACCCGTTCGAATTGTTTTCATCTTTCCCCAAAACCCCAGTTGTATGACTCATAATCTCAATAAATTCAAACAGTTACCACTCATTTTGTAACAATTACGAAAAACAAATGCCACAACACTTGTGCGGCAACAATTGGTGGCGTCTAATTACTACATAAAAAGTGATTAACATTCCCGTCCATAAAAATGAAAATTCCTTTAATGTTTGCCATATTTCTTTAAGTGCTTTGCCGCCGCCACGCTCTCACATTCAAATATAGGTACTCAACAATTGTTGTTGTACATAATAACAATTGTTATTCAAATAAGGAATTCGGTTTGGTTCGAAATTTGCTGCGCTATCTTGGCGACTCTATTAATCGCTTGCGCGTCTCAAGGGCCGAATGGAAAATGCAATAAAATTGAAATTATCTCAGGCGAATCTCTTTGTCTTTCATGGTTTTTGACAAACTTATTTACAAGACATTTGAATCCTTTGGCTTTTTATTTCTTGGCTTGTTAAACTTTAGTGGCGCAAAGAAAGGGTTACAGCGCAATGCATGGCTGACAAACAAATAAATTTATTAGGAGGATTGTAAAGAAAGTCGCTGTAGAAATGAGTGAGTGTGGAGTGGGAACTTGTGGCTTTACAACTTGCAAGTGAGTGCTGAGGGAGCTTGGAGGGAGCGAAGATGTGATAAGAATGGGTGTGGTGATCTATGTGTCAGTCCATAAGTTCGTGTGTTTTTTAAAGGTGGTTTTAAAACTAATAAAAAAGATGTTTAAAGTATTTATTAATCAATAATATATTTTCCTTCATTATTTACAATGTCTTCCCAACGTTTAGGCAAATATTTAATTCTCTGCTCAAAAAATTGTTTGTCCTTGGAGCCAAAATACGCTTCGACATCCCTTTTTATAGCTTCTTTGAGGAGTAGTTCTTGTAACTCATATGGAATTGAAGTCCATGGAAAAGGTGATAATCACAAGGTGCAATATCCGGAGAGTATGCTGGAAGAGGCATTAGCTCCTATCCGAGCTCGTTCAGCTTGCCTAATGTTTGAATTGCGGTATGAGGTCTTGCGTTGTCGTGGTGAAACAAAACTTTGCGTCTATTCACTAAAGACGGTCGATTTTTGCTAAGTGCCTCATTCAGGTTTGATAGCTGATGGGAATAATAATCAGCAGTTATCGTCTGGTTTGGTTCCAGAAGGTCATAATGAACAATACCGGTCATATCCCACCAAATAGACAGGAGAATCTTCTTGGGGTGAATGCCATCTCTAGGGGTCGTTTCTGGTGTTTCATCTTTAACTAACCATTGGCGTTTGCGAACAGAATTATTGTAAAGGACCCATTTTTCATAACCAGTAACGATACGGTTCAAGAAACTTTCATTTTCAAGCCGTTGCAGCAGCTGAGAACACACATTCACTCTCTGCTGAAGGCTGGCGACGGAAAGTCTATGCGGAACCCATTTTCTCAGCTTTCAAACCTTTCCCAACTGAACCAGGTGCCTGTCAACTGTTCCATGCGAAGAATTTAACCTCTGAGCTATCATATCGACGGTCAAATTTGGCTCGCCTTCCACGAGTTCGAGCAAGGCGTCAGAGTTAAAGACTTCAGGACGACCAGCGCGCGGGGCATCCTCCACGTCGCAGTTACCACTTCGGAATTTTGAAAACCACTTTTGCGCAGTCCTTACACTCACGGTATCCTCTCCGTGAACAGTGTTTATTTCTGCAGCAGCAGTTGTTGCATTTTCACCACTTTTATAAAAAAATACAAAATATGCCTCTTATACGCGTTCGAAGATTCCATTTTACTTTTTAACAACACGTGCTTCTATCCGCGATTAAAATCACTTGTTGAATGCTCAATATATCTATGAAAATATAAATAGTTCCGTTATATTCCGCGAATAATTTTTTGTATGCAAAAATCGTACAAAAGTGAAATTATGGGTAAATTACGCACGAACTTATGGACTGTCCTGATATAATAATAAGTTTCAAACAAATCGGTCATTCAACAAGAACAAACCAACAGTTTTGTTTGATACCGTGATTGAGCTCCTCACTAAGCATCAAAGAAATCAACTGAATTTTATAAAAAAGAGATACCATTTTTTGTTTGCCTTTTTTGTCCAGGAAAAACAATAATTTTTAAGAGGTGTAGTCAATTTATGAAGGCAAATGGTCAATTGAAAACGCTTATTTCACAGGACACTGATTGAGGCAAAGTCCTCAGGCATTTGCCAAACAACTTATTATGGAAGATGCAAGTTTGAAAAAGTAACTAACTTCAGAAATAGTAGTAGTATCATCTATGAGTGTTTCGAGTATTCTCCATGATCACCTTGGTATATCTATGGTCAGCCCAAGGTGGGTAAAAAGAAGTAAGAGGGTATTAAAGGTTTGAGTTTTGGAATCTACGTAGGGTCTGTAGAATTCGCGAACCGAATTACTACAGGAGATATTTAGGCTCATCGCTAAGAAACTGAGTCGAAGCTGGTGCGAAGGTGCGCCATCACCTCAAAGATTAAAGATATCTGAAAATCTGATTTATTATGAATCGGTAACACATAAAATAAGGATCCATTGGCGACCGCCGTAGCCGAATGAGTTGTTGCGTGACTACCCTTCGGAGTTTAGAGAGAGCGTAGGTTCGAATGACGGTGAAAGACCAAAATGAAGAAAAAGTTTTTTGTAATAGCGGTCACCCCTGGGCAGGCAATGGCAAACCTCCGAGTGTATTTCTGCCATGAAAAAGCTCCTCGTAAAAAATATCTGCCGTTCGGAGTCAACTTGAAATTGTAGGTCGCTCCATTTGCGGAACAACATCAAGACGCATACCCCAAATAGGAGAAGGAGCTCGGCCAAATACCCAAAAAGGGTGTACGCGCCATTTAAAAACGCTTTCTTGGGATAGCTGGCCTCGAAAAGCTCAATCCCTTCCCTATAGTTCAGATTTATTTCCTTTAGATTACTATTTAATTCAAAATAATGGAAAATGAGCTTCGAGAAAAAATTTTGTAATCAAATACCTTTTCTTTTTTTGTATTCTAATATCTTTTGGAAAAATATTTTTTGTTTCTACTCACATTTTATTGACCGCATTTCTCATTTTTTAACTGAAAATGCTTTTTGTATTATTAATTTAGACTTATTTTTCATACAATATTGAGCAGTAAGCTATGTTTCGTCATTTCACCCTGAATTATACAGCTAATAAAGCCTAGAAATATTTTCGAAAAGCGGAGAAACTCAGTGCAAAGTTGGTCTGCATGACAGTGTCATCCTTAGGGTTGCCAGTGAAAAGGAATTTTCTCCAAAGCTTAAGGCGGCAGCTATATGGAGGATGAGGTGGAATCATCTCAGCACCTTAGCTCTCGCAAGACTAAGATTTAAGCATCTTGGTTCTCATTTATTTTCTGCGCCTGCTGATATAGCAGGTCTTGATATCAAAAATCTGATGAACTTCAACAGCAGCTTACAACGGCTAACACAACCGCAAATTAGTCACCGTTCATAGTCCACAAATACTCAACCCCTCCACACCCCTCTCTTTTTCGTCCGATCGTTTTTCCTTCACCTCTTTTTCCCCCCTCTTGCAATGGTATCACAAAGGATGAAACAAACTTCTTTCGTCCAAGTTGGTCCACTTTCGGGCAACCATTAAAACCTAACCTAACTTAAGGCTGCCAATAAAGAGTAATTCTCTCTCTCTCTCTCTCTTTCTCTCTCTCTTTCTCTCTCCCTTTCTCTCTCTCTCTCTCATACCGGAGCTCAGGTGCCGAGTCTCATCGCTTTGAAAATCTGGCTTGCTATTTACTTGATTCCACTTTATCAAGTCCTTTAGCTATTTACAACATTTTTGACACTAAGCGTCAAATCTCATATAAATGAACGAACCCCTAACCGGCTTCGTATCGAGTGGTGTCGCCTGGCCTATTCCAATCTTGTTAGCGATAATTAAAAGCCAACGATTTTTTGACATTAAACAACCAATACAAATTACTGGAGTGGAAATCGCCAACGTAATGAGTAAATAAAAGTGTAAACAAATATCAAAAAGCAAGTTGAAACTTATGTGTTTAAGTATTTGTGTAAATATTGAACTTCGACATCAGTCGGCCACAACAACTGTTGAACTGCTGAAAGCAACCTGCCATTGGCACAACAAAAACAAATCAAACCAAACCAAAATAAAACGAACTAATAATAAAACTCGCCGAGTGTCCTTACTGTGGCCGCAAATAACCGAATAGCAAACAGTCACACACACACACAACCACGAATTCCCTTTATACTTTTGTTTGTTTGTGTATGTGTGTGCTTGGGTGCAAAGCCCATTGTCACAGCTGCGTGACGCATTTGTTTATTTAAATGTTTAACATGCGTGAGCGGTGACATTACCGATTTTACCCAGCCAGGACGACCTGGCTATTCACTTAACGCGAATACAGGAAATCCTGCATATTTTGTGGAGCAGATAAAGTTTAAGGTTCATGTTCAAAATAAGTATGTTATATTTATATGCGCGTGTGTGTGTGCGGGTTTGTAATTAAAAATGCAAAACTTTATTGTGCTTCATGTGGAAGGGCACGCCAAGGAGGCGTAAGTGAGTGATGTGGGTGGTGGGTGCGAGCAAACTCAAATTAAATATTTAATATTAGTTCATGGCGGTCGTTCGATATTTTATGTTTTATTTAAATGTTGGGGTTGCATGAATAAACAAGGAGAAATGAGTGATATGCACTAATAGCACCAAGTAAAGCATATCCCGGAAGCTTTTTCAGCATACCTAGCGAGCTATTTGAAATGAGTTTCCGCACTTTAAGGAGTGATGGCACAGCAGCGGCGGAAAAAAATTAACAAATTCTGAGAATACTTTTCAGCAGAGCTTCATGAAAAATGTTCTTTAAAGTGCATTTTATTAACTGTATAAATTATTTTTGTTAAACTAATATAAACACAATATTTTTTTTTCGAAAATGCAGGTAAGTATGTATAGGGTCCGGCACTCGAAGTGTAACCAATTATAAAGGTCATAAATTTAGTTTGGAAAATTAATTTTCAAATTACTTAATTCAAAGTAAAAAATGTGTGAAAATAATAAAAAATTAAGAAACCATTTACTTTTGCTCGATATGACCACCTTTTGCCTTCACTATGGCCTTGCGACGGTCCAGAAACGAATCGCAAGCTGCCCGAATGCGACTTGCGGGTATTTTGGCCCACTCGCGGACAATGGCTTTTTTCAGCGCCTCGAGACTGGTGAATCTTTTAGTTCGGATCTTGCTCTCCAAAATGGCCCAAAGAGAGTAATCCATCGGATTCGCGTCTGGTGAATTTGAAAGCCATTGTGTGGACGTTATGAATTTCAGAACGTTGTTTTTTAGTCATCCTTGGTTCCCTCGAGCTTTTTGAGACGGTGCCGAGTTCTATTGAAATGTCCATGGCCTACCACCAAAATGTTTGCCTGCCCACAGCTTCAAACCAATCTCTAGAATACTTTGCCGATAATATTTTGCATTTACCTGAACGCCAGGCTCGATGAAAACGATTGGAGAGCGCCCATCTGAGGTTACAGAGGCCCAAATTATTATTTGTGGCGGGGGCTTTCTCCGACGGACTTCCGGCTGAGTTATTCAAATATGGCGGCGAGGAGCTGGTAAGGTGCTTGCATCACTTTCTATGCAAAGTATGGTCGGATGAAAGCATGCCTGCCGATTGGAATTTAAGTGTGGTCTGCCCAATCCATAAGAAGGGCGATCCTGCAATTTGTGCAAATTACCGCGGGATTAGTCTTCTAAATATCGCCTATAAGGTTCTAGTGAGCGTATTTCGTGAAAGACTGAAGCCCACCGCTAACCAACTGATTGGACCTTATCAGTGTGGCTTTAGACCTGTAAAGTCTACCATCGACCAAATATTCACAATACGCCTAATCTTGGAAAAGACCCATGAAAGGAGAAACGACACACACCATCTTTTCGTCATCTTCAAAGCTGCATTCGACAGTACGAAAAGGAGTTTCCTGTATGTCGCGATGTCTGAATTTGGTATCCCCGCAAAACTAATACGGCTATGCAAGATGACGTTGCTTAACACCAGCAGGGCCGTCAGAATTGGGAAGGACCTCTCCGAGCCGTTTGATACCAAACGAGGTTTCAGACAGAGTGACTCGCTGTCGTATGACTTCTTTAACCTGATGTTCGAGAGCATCGTACGAGCCGCAGAACTTAATCGCTCAGGCAAAATTTTTTATAAGAGCGTGCAATTGTTGGCGTATGCCGCTGATATCGACATCATCGGCCTTAACAACTGCGCTGGTAGTTCTGCCTTCTCCAAACTGGATAAAGAGGCAAAGCGAATGGATTTGGTGGGGAACGACGACAAAGCGAAGTACCTCCTGTCATCAAACAAATAATCGGCGCACTCGCGTATCGGCACACACGTCAGTGTTGTCAGTTATGATTTCGAGGTTGTAAAAGACTTCGTTTATTTAGGAACCAGCATTAACACCTATAACAATGTCAGCCTGGAAATCCAACGTATGTAGAATCTCTCTTGCCAACAAGTGCTACTTTGGACTAAGTAGGCAATTGAGTAGTAAAGTCCTTTTTCGACGAACGAAACTAACACTTTATAAGGTTCTCATCATGCCCGTCCTAACGCAGACGCCCGTCATGGCGCAGAAACATGGATGATGACAACATTCGATGAAGCGACGTTTGGAGTGTTTGAGAGAAAGATTCCGCGGAAGATTTTTGGACCTTTGCACGACGGCGACGGTGAATATCACAGGTGATAGAACGATAAGTTGTATGAGCTTTACGACGACATGGACATAGCGCAGCGAATAAAGATCCAGCGGCTGCGTTGACTGGGTTATGTCGTCCGAATGGATGCAAATGCCAAGCGAGTCTGACTTGTTGTTGCTCTCTCAAGTCTGACTTGTTGCTGCTTTGCTGTGAGATCATGCGTCTTTTGGATCTTGTATGGCTTGACTTAGAGATCATTTTTCAGTATGCGGCGCATGCTATGGGCAGATATTTTCAGTTCTTTCACCATTTGATTGGCACTTCGTCGGGGATTTCGCTCAAGTCGCTTCTTCACTTTTTCAACCATTTCACGTGACGTTGCAGTCTTTTGATGACCACCTCCATGACGTTTCGCGATGCTACCAGTATCATTGTAACGAGTAATGGTGCGATAAACAAAAACTTTATTTACTTTAAGGTGCTAGAGCTCACGATTGTGATTTTCAAGCCAAATATAACATAATTCAATCACATTATTACTTTTGAAATCCATTACTGCTTTTCTTTATTCGCGTTTACTCTCGGTAAAGTCCTTCCGCGCGCTTGTAAACAATACTCTGGACTGTTATTTAGCCAACTAACAGACAACTGATGCCTGGTCTGAGGTTGGTTACACTTCGAGTGCCGGACTCTGTAGCTACTCAAATGCCTACGCAAAACTCGAAATTAAAAAAAAAGTTTTCAACCTTGTAGAAATAGCTTATAAAAGCAACTTACTAATGTAACAAAAGAAATAAATTCGTATTTTTTTTGCCCAACGTACGTTACGCATCAGACTGAGACTGGTCACGCCAAAATTTAAAATAGAAGTATTGAGACAGTTTGCCCCATTTGATCCTTTGAAGTTATTTGTAGAGTATGTGTCTTGATGAATTTGATAAGATTTTTCAAAAGTGTAGAAATAGAGTCCAAGGTTTTCGATTGTACAATATGAGGTTTCAGGTTCACAGTGGGTTTCGTATCCGGACCCACCAAATGTTAGTCACGCAGAAATACATTCAGCTAGAGCAGCCACTTCTTATTTGGCAAGCATTAAGTGCATCTTATAAGCAAAAATAAATAAAAATTTTTTGAAAATTCGACAATGGCCTGGCCTCTTAAAGCACTATGGTAGAAATTGAAGTCGGAGTGATTTTTTGGGCATTTCTGCCTTCATCAATATTTTTTTATAATATGGGAATAAAAATAAAACCATGTTCTCAAAAATACACAGTAGCCAGCGTAAAAAAAATTAATAAAAAATATAAATACCAAACAATTTATAATCCAACTAAAACAGATACAGAAAAAGTGAGATATTTCGTTACTAGCATCAAATCCACATCGTTATTTACCTATTTTGGCTTCCTACTCGTTGGGAAATAACTCTGATCGGCAAAGGGCACAAATATTTCCCATTTAATCACTGTTATAAAACAATTTTAAACAATAAATTTTAGTACTCGGTCAACGTTTTCAATTCATAAACTTGTGATAACTGGTAGTTTTGGCTCCTGAGCACAATAACCAAATTTCTATTTACAAAGTTTACAATTTTGAAGTTACTTCATTTGATATAATCTCATAATTTATTTATTTATTTATTAGCACGAATTGCAAACAAACGGCTACTGTCACTCTCAGCCTCAAAAGCAGCAGCCGTAAGTGATTGAAGAAAATTATCGATTTGAGACAAAAATGCAGGGAAGTTATTCTGGTACCGCTCGTAAAAAAGTAGCATTTTTATTGCTTGTTTTAGTATAACTGTATATACTTGCATGAGCATGCACATCTACTTATACATACACATCTTCACATGTATATAAGGTTTCAATCACAGTGGATGGATTTGTAAACTTTATTGGAATGTTTGTTTATCATTGAACACTGCCGTGGACCTGCCAGTCATTCAGTAAAATTTCCAGTAGTGACACTTTTAGTCAGACACAAGTTTATCTATCTATTTACTCCGAACAAACATTAAAATATTATATAACTGGAATTAATATGCGACGCTAATTAGAATATCAACCATATTTTCATTAAATAGCCCCTAAATTTGTTGCCTTTTGTGATGTTTGGTTGATGGCGTTAAAAATTGTTCTATTCGAAGGTTCCCAGACGCCACTGCAATTTCCATAAAAGCCAATAAATCAACATTGGAATGCGCAATTGCAGTCCTGACAAAGCTTTCACTACAAATACTTATACCCACATAAATGCAGATATTTGTGTGCGTTGCGCTGCGAGTGTGGGAGCGTAAATGCCAAAAGGATATATAAATTTTGCGTACGTCCCCATTGGCCTATCAGCAGTGCTGCCACACTGCAATTCACAATTTTAATCAGCACAATACGCAGCATATGCAAGCCCATGTATGTGTGTGTGTGGTCGTCGTGCTGTTACCGCTCATTTGCAATTGAGTGGCGACATTAATCAGCCAATTGTCAAGTGAACACAAAAACTGAACAGATCATGACGTTGGGGTTATTGCAAATGTTGCTGGCAGCCATTCGCAGGCCTTAACAAAGGAGTTGATTTCTAGCTGATCACACAACTATGCGCACATATATGAATATATTTTACTATGCATTCACATACGCACATTTTGATTTCATATCTCGCATCCCTAACCGCCACTTTTTCTCCATTCGAGCTCCTACATCTCTTGTGAGGGCAGTCCGTTTACTTGGATTGGAGTTAAATCGATTTTAGAACACCACTGGCATATGGCAAATTATTTGGGTTGCTCATCAAATTCGCAGGAATATTTCAAACAGATGCCACAAAGGCAGCGGATTGTCTGCTCTTAATAATTTGAAGGTGAATCGATAATCAATTTTCAAGTACTTACCTATACGAGTAGTAGAACATTGCGTTAATTACGATTCAAGCTTTACGCTACTCTAAGTTAAATTTAAATAATCTTTTTTTTTTTGATGCTGGGTATTCGATGGCCGGTATTCGATAACTATGTGGGGATGCTGATGATACGCTTAAGGGTATTTCTTTTTCAATACTGCATAAAATGTTGCTTCTTTATTATTCGTATTATCGTTATTTAACTAACTAACTAGATAATTTAATATTAATATCGTTTTTTTTATATCGAGAAGAAAGAAACTATTTGCGTGTCCTAGCTACTCCTGTCTCAACAGAAAGGTCACCAAGGCTGGAACGATTTCAAATACATAAGTGAAAGAAAAATATAACATTTTTTATAATTTACAAAGGGAAAGTATTAGATAATACTTACATAGGTGTCATTTAGATATTCAAAGCAAAATGCTATTTTTTAATATAAATGATCGGTTGTTTATTTCACTATAAAGAAGAAGGTATGCCGTTAATACTACAAAATAACATCAGGCAAATGACCACCACGACCACGCTTACAGTACAATATCCTTTTCATGAAATTTTCCTTAACCGAATTGCGAAGTGGTTGCCCTATCTCCTCGATAGCCTCACGAATTCCATCTTTGAGGTCTTGAATCAACCCTGGGCTGTTGGCGTGGACCTTCTCTTTCTCTCGGTGGTCAATTGTGATCACCTTTTCGAGGATAACACGGTCCGGAAACTATTCGCGTAAAAGATCAAAGGTTTCGTTGCTTGTGTGGCAAGTAGCGCCGTCTTGTTGAAAATAAACGTTGTCCAGATCAATACCATCCAATTCCGGCCATAAAAAATCGTTAATCATCTCTCGATAGCGATAGATAAAATCTGTTATTGGAAAACCCTATTATACAAAACATAAATATTGTTGGAATTATTATTATTATATTATTTATTATTTCTATTAAAAATTACAATCTGTTAACATTAACAATAAGTAATTGGTGTGGGCCACCGTAACGGAATGATTGGGGTGTGACTACCATTCGGGAGTGCATAGGTTCGAATCTCCATGCACGAGACAACGAAATGAAGAACAAGTTTTTTCTCTGAGCTCTCGGCAGGCAATGGCAAACATCCGGTTGTACTTGAGCCATGAAAAGCTCGTCATAAAAAACCATCAGCCGTTCGGAGTCGGCTTGAAACTATAGGTCCCTTCATTGGTGGAACAACATCAAGACGCACGCCACAGATTGGAGGAGCTCGGCCTAACACCTATCAGAAGTGTACGCTCTAATTACACTGGTTTACAGCCAAAATGCACCAGAGACGCCGTTATGAAATTCTTATGTAAAATCACCATCTGATTCCGAAAATCAAGGTTATTTTTTATTCTATGGTAACGTTTTCGAGATATTTACGAATTACCGTTATTTCAAAAAAAAAAAACATTCGGCCCACTTAATCATATATATCTCGAAAACGAATTGAGGGATTCCAAAACCGTTTAAAGCTTTTAAAAGGTAATAAAATTTGCTATAAACTGTGTGTAAAACACTTTTTGCTAGGCCCTGCAGATTCAAAGATAACGTACTATCATAACGGATTTTTTAAATTTTTTTTGTAAAAATATAAAAAAAATTGTACTTTGAGAGAAAGGATCTTTAAAACTTTTTATTTTTTCGTAAATTTTTTGTTTTCACTCTAAGCTCTGTTTTATTACAAAAAAAATAAACTTTGATTCAACAAAATCGATGAACTAATACAAAAGTTACAAGCATTCAAGTAAATATATCCATATAGTAAAACTTAAGTACCCTACAAATAATAGCATATGTACATATGATTCTGTCTTAACTCTATGATCTTATTTTATAATTGAAAAAGTTATGTGTCTTGTTTTGACGTTTATTTATATAAGGATCGGTTTCTCTTATTAGAAACCAACAGTAGTCACCCATCATAGCGACATCCCAGAATCCTTGATACCGACTTTCAATCATTTTCATTTGCTGGTGAAACCTTTTGCCATGCTTGTCACTTTCGTCGCCAAGATTTTGCCGGAAAAAATTTAAATGGGAGTGCAGAAAATGAATTTTTAAAGACATATTTACTCCTGAAAGAAAATTAAAAAGGGAATTAGATAAATACATAAGTGACACATTAGCATATAATTTTCTTAGGCTGGATTAATCTTCCAATTCAGAACAAATTTTGGTCGTTCTTGTTTGTTCGAAGCAGGGCAATAAATTCAGATTAAGGCTATATATTCTCATATAAATTTAAAAATTTGCTTTAAAATTTTTTGTTTAGTTTTAAAGTTAACTGAGAAAACGGTCTTATATGTGTTTTTTATTTACCCATTTCCGCATAGTTTTTGATTAAATCGTTCACTATCAGCTCGAAGTTAGGACTTTTGTGTTTGCCTAAAAAAGAAGTAACGACCTTTTCAAAAGAGTCCCACGCCGCTGCCTCCACTGGTGACAATAGTTCTTTGAAAAGGGTATTGACCATTATTTTCCTTATTTGCGGCCCCACAAAAATCCCTTCCTTTATTTTTGCTTCTGAAATCTGTGGAAAGATTGTTTTCAAATAATGAAAAGCTTCGTCTTCTTTGTCCAAAGCCTTGACAAAGTTTTTGATAAGGCCGAGCTTGATGTGGAGCGGAGGTAGAATTATTTTTTCCTTCTTTATAAGTGGTGAGTATTTTATGTTATTCACAACAACTTGAAAAGCGATTCGTTCTGGCCAATCCTTTATGATGTAGTGGTGCGTGCTCGGCTATCCCATTTGCATAGAAAGCAACAGTATTTTGTGTATCCAGATTGTAGACCACATAGCATTCCAACGACTTTTAGATCGGCACATATTTTCCAATCATGTTCTTCGTATTTAATTAATTTAAGCAATTTTTGCATTGTCTCATATGTTTCCTTCGTATTTACTGCATGCGCGATCGGGATAGATGGCTTTTGGTTGCCAATATGCAATAATACGGCTTTTAAACTTAATTTATTGCCGTCTATGAACAATCGCCACTCTTTTGAATCATATGGTTCACCAAACTGTTTAAATAGACCAGCAATGTTTTTGCAATAACAAACACGAGAGGCGTGTAGTTCGGCCTTTTCTTTTGACAATTCCAAATCCCTTATCCAATCATTGAGTTGTGTTTGTGACAAAGGGTTTCTTTCGTTTTCCATTTGCAATCCAGTACAACATGATGCCGCGTAATCAGATACTGCTGTTGACAATGAAACTGGAGCCGGAACTAAAGTTAAATTTGATTCTGGCAATGTAGCTTCCGTTGAATTTAGTTCTGGTAATGACACTGTAGATACGCTGTTGACTTTCCAACCCCAAATACTTTTGTAGTACAAATATAGCAGTCCGTTGAATGGCAAGGTGGTTCCCTCCACTTCATTGGTGTAATAAATTTCATATGCCGCCTAAATAGATAGTTTAAGAAATTAGTCAGATATGCATTAAAAGAGAGAAAACTCCTAATTTTTACGATGTACCTTTTGGTTCCGATTTCCGAAAATATCAATTCGACTCGACATGTGGTGCACACAGTATTCGGTGTCCATGGTTTTTCATTGTTTCTAGGCTCAATTCCACAACACTTATGGTATGCAAATTTCAAAGGATTTGAAAACACACGTCGCATCCTTTTAACGATAAATTCCCCGCAGATGAAACAGAACATATCTGGATCATTTTTACACTCAAACTCTCGCGCCCTTTTATTCATATTATATTTTTAAGTAAATGACGGATTATAAACTGTAATTATAAAGTGAACAGTATCCGGCGATCCTTGCAGACATTTTATTTATTATTTATACCTATGTAAGTATAAATCAGCTAAAAATGCAAGCCTACCTATACAAAAAGGTTCCCTAGTTATACATAGAAAACACTACCTGCCTTAAACATATGAACTTGCTTGAAATGTATCTGTGTTTGAGATAACGACACTAACAATTTTTTGTATCTAATAACCCTTCCAAAATCTATCTGTGACTAACTGACATGCGAATACTAACACATATTACCAGTAGGGAACTTAAGTATTAAATGGATATATTTACTTGAATGCTTGTAACTTTTGTATTAGTTCATCGATTTTGTTGAATCAAAGTTTATTTTTTTTGTAATAAAACAGAGCTTAGAGTGAAAACAAAAAATTTACGAAAAAATAAAAAGTTTTAAAGATCCTTTCTCTCAAAGTACAATTTTTTTTATATTTTTACAAAAAAAATTTAAAAAATCCGTTATGATAGTACGTTATCTTTGAATCTGCAGGGCCTAGCAAAAAGTGTTTTACACACAGTTTATAGCAAATTTTATTACCTTTTAAAAGCTTTAAACGGTTTTGGAATCCCTCAATTCGTTTTCGAGATATATATGATTAAGTGGGCCGAATGTTTTTTTTTTTTGAAATAACGGTAATTCGTAAATATCTCGAAAACGTTACCATAGAATAAAAAATAACCTTGATTTTCGGAATCAGACGGTGATTTTACATAGGAATTTCATAACGGCGTCTCTGGTGCAGAAAAAAAGTTGAAATTTGTGATCCAGTGTTATTTATAAAAATAAAATTAGGAATTAAAATGCCCCTTCCCTTTACAAGGGAACATTCTTGGCTTTAGTATTTAGTATTGGTATTTAGTAATAATTTTACTAAAGTAACTTGGACGTCTATAATGATATTTATATTAAAATACGAGCAAGATCTGTGGGAGTTTTGAATTTTAGTCTCCTTAGTAGAAGTTAGCGTAATTTTTAGGATTTTATACTCTAGTCTTCGCAAGATGCTTACTGCTGCTTCTCATTACTGCTTCAGTGACTCTGTCTATGCCGAGGTCGTAGTGAATGTCGTCATTTCTTATGTATCAATCTGCATTTGTGATTGTTTTTAGCATCTTAGATTAACTTCTCTGTATAATTTGTATGTTCGATTTACTGGCAGTCCCCCATATTTCTAGTCCGTATGTCCATGTCGTTCTTATCATCGATTTATATTGTTCGTTTTCCTAGTGGCCAGTAGAGTTGTCGAAATTTGTTTTTCATCTCATTTCTCTTGCTTAATTTGTGTTGTTTCCATAGGAATTTTGCGTCAATCCTGATTCCTAAATACTTTACGCTTGAGTGTATTCCTATGTCTTCTTCGTTAATTTGGATTGGATGTCTTGCCGATTTTCTCTTCGTGTAAATTACATGTTGTGTTTTGTCTTTATTGACCTCGATGCCCCATTTTACAAGCCAAAGTGTTGTAGCTGGTACTGTATCTAGCAGAGTATTTGTTACTGCTTCTTCTTTTTACTACTTCTTTATTAGGTGGCATTAAATCTGTGTCATCTTCAAATGTAACTATCATAGACCCTCCAATAGTTGGCGTTGGTATATCTGCTGTGTATACAAAGTATAGCATGGGGCCCAGTACGCTTCCTTGAGGTACTCCAGCTGTCGCTGTCATGATTTCAGAACATTCATCGTTGTATTTTATGAAGAAGTCTCTGTCAGTTATGTAGCTTTTAAGGAAATTAAAATATGTTAAGTGGTATGTTGGTTTTTAGCAGAGTTCAATCTGGTAGATAATTTCATGGCATTTATTTTTTATATATCTGCCACGGCTATGAGTTAAATGGCCCATTCGATCAGTCCAATAAATCGATTCTTAAGCGCGCTATACGGCAAGTTGCGCCGTCTTTTTGGAACCATAAGTCGTCGATATTTAGCTCATTAACTTTTAGAAAATTCAATCAGCGTGGCACGACACCAACAGCCAATGGGAGCGACTTTGTTTTGCTCTAAAACGGGCAGGAATATCAAAAAGGCAACACAAATTGCAAAAAAGAGTTTCTTTTATCACACCGAGGAAACTGTTGCATATATCAGGCATTTTTATAAGAGCTTGGGAACTGTGATAATAGAGAAAATGTGATAATAGAAAACAGAAGTATTGTTGGAAAGGGGGTTTTTTGTATTATAATCGGGTTGATAATTTCATGGCATTTATTTTTGGGATTTGATATCCGGCATATGTCCGCGGCGGCTGCCAGTTACACGATGCATTCGATCAGTCCAATTTTTGACTACTTTTTCTAATAAATCTGGCCGTATGGCGTTAGTGTTGTATGGCAAATTGCGCCGGTTTATTGGAACCAAACGCCATCGATGTTTCGCTGATTAATTGTTGGAAACAAAAATTCAGTCAGCGTGGCTCAATAGTGCTCGCAGTTCAGCGTAACGACAGCTCCTTCCGCATTTCGAAGTGCTGTATGGAATTGAGAGAAGATTTTTTTTTAACGTAAATTTCCACAATCTGGAAGCGTTGTACTGGCCTCAAACGGTTCACAATGACTTACCAAATCTGACTGAACAGAAATGCCCACACAGGGTGCTATTCTTAGCTATCAAACTATCGTTATTGATATCGATAGTTCTGATGCAGCTAAAAAGACACACGATTCATACGTACTTTAATTTATAATTTTTATTTATTCAGCTCTTGAAATATTTGTAACTAAAGAAAGATCTAATGTGAGAAATTTTAAACTAAACTAGCAGCTGCAGCTAATTCATTTCAATCAGTATATTTTTTCAAGTTTCTGAAATAGTTCATTATCATGTGAACGTTTCTTACCATTTCTTCAGTGCTTAATTTATTAGATTAGATTAGATTTGTGGGGGTTGGACAAGTCTAAGCACGAAGACCATTTCACTACGCCCGGATAGATTACAGTGGAAGGAATAGAGAGACAGGTTTGATACAATATGGATGGTAAGACGGGCAAATTGGTTGGAGGACACTCTTCTGCGAATCCTTTGGATTCATTGGTAAAACTTAAGAGATCCGAAAGAGGAAGAGTATGAACTTTATCCATGCTCAGGATATCGCACTCCAACAGCCTAAGGCCGATTCTAAAGAACGCCGGACAGCTGTAGAGAAAGTGCTCTGCAGTGTCCTCGTTTTCACGGCAAGAGAGGCATATTGGGTCGCCGATGATTCCCATGGTAGCCATGTGCTGACCGCAAGCGTTGTGCTCTATGATTACACCTGCCAGGACTTTCAGGTTCTTTCTGCTAAGTTTTAGGAGTAAGGTCGCTAATTTTATGTTTGGTTCTTTCACAAAGCACTCAGCTACTCTGCAGGAATCCAACTAAGACCAACACCTTCTATGGGTAGACCTCATGAAGTAGTCAATCCATAATTGAACCGATGCAGAATTGACCAGTGAGAAGGGGGTTAGGGCACATTGGTGTGTTTGCAGAGCCTTCATTAGCCAATTTATCAGCCAACTCGTTCCCTGTAATACCTCAGTGTCCAGACACCCAAATAAAACAAACTTTGTTGCACACTGTTCCATTTTGTCTTACATTTACCGACCAATTTCGAAGAGTAGCGTGGGTTAGCAAGGGCTCTCAGTGCAGCTTGACTGTCGCTTTATTTATTACTAAGAATTTTTGTATTATTTTCATCATAAATACTATCAACTGCATGCATTGTTTAGATTTTTGTATCAAGAGGGTAATACATCGACTTTACTTTCTATAGCAATACAAATTTAGTATCGATACTCACCTTCTGACACACCCGTTGATACTGGCATCGATATTTTTTTGGCTTCGCAGCATCTCAACTAAAAACTGAAAAAAAAAACTAATAAATATCCCACAATTATCTATGATGAATCATATACCGGGACTCAGTCCACTCTATGTCACATAATTTTAAGATTTCTTATGAGTTTTGCTTTTTATTTTCCACTAGCGAAACCCCTTGATAATTTGCCCGAGCGCCCAAACGTATACAACGCTTCATTTCACTTGTCTACTGCCACTGGTAAAACACCAATCAGGAGTTACACTCGCACTCTTTCGAGGCGATTTGTTATTTTTACTTCTCAATTTTCATCGCATGAAAATTTTGAAAAGTGCAAAAAAGTTGATGAATGATGCAGCACTGAAGCGCGTCATGTGTCCCGTGGGGTGAAGAGTGTATGAACTGGCTGGCTTATTGGCCCTTTTTAACTTGTGTAAGCCACAACAAATTTGCGGCTTAAGTCGCCGCACTCTCCACCAGCTAATGTTCCAAACCCACTTAGTACCTTTTCTAATTAATTTTGATGGACGACGATGATGACGACGTCGCCAGTCTTGAAATTGGCGATGTGAGCCACTCACATAATTGGGATGACATGGAAGCTGCAGTAATCAGTGGTGTCTGCTGTTAATCTGCGTTGTAGAAGTCGCATCTGGTTGTGCGAGAAGCTCACTTGCCGAGGTAAAAAGTTGAAATTGAAAGTGTTTTTTTTTGTTTTTTTTTTTTTTGTTTTGTGTTTACTTTTTGTTTATTCTACTTTGTTGTGCTTGGCGTTCTTCTGCGTTGCGGGTACCGGGAGGGCGCTGCTGTATTATGAAAGTACGCTCATCTTGCTTCGGTTGATTGTCAACACTTGCGGGCTTCAATATAGAAATTAGGCGTTGCGTTTCGTGTGTGGTTTTTAGCCATTAAGAATTTAAATATTTATGGAATTGAGTTTAATTAGCTACTGTTGAAGGGAAACTGCTTTTACATGAATGTAGTGCTTTTGTGTCCACGAAGCAAAGGTGTTAAAGTTTGCATTCGTATGACTTAAAATCGTTGCCGTCACATTCATTTAGTGGCACTTTTTAACTGCAGTCAATAAATCTTATATTTGACTAAAGGTTTTTCTGTTCTTCATAACTAATTAGTCATTTCAGAAGGCTTAGATGAATAATGGAATTCTAAAGCAATATACCTATCTTCATCTTACCCCTTAGTGGTAATCAGAGGCTCGAAAAAATGATGATTTTCAATGATTTTTTTTGCTAGTCAATTGCCTTATTTAACAGAAATTAAAAACATAGCATTAATACATCATGTTTCGACTTGACTTTAGCAAAATTTCAAAAAAAAAAAAATTAATAATTGTAAAAGTTATCGCTGTTTGTGAGGAGCCAGAAGTCCCTTGCGCTGATCATCACAAGTCCTTGGAGATTCATCTAAAATCAATCGGACAAGAGAAATTAGTTTTATTAATAGATACTCTGCCTGATCGAACCTTTTTTCAAATATGGTGGCCTCAGGAAATATTTTTTCAGATTTTCGACAAAAAACCGACAATTAATAGTTAAAAAAAATCGAAATTTTTGAAAAAAAAATCCTTCTATCAGGCGCGAGTTTTTTATGTTCTTCAAAAGCGGTATAAATTTTATTGAAACCTACCAAGCGGTTTTTAAGTTACAGTGATCACCAGTTCAAAAAACATAGTTTTGAGGAAGACGCATTTAAAGTTTTGCTATCGATTTTGTAGAGTTATATGAATTATTTAATTACTTACACCGTGTCATCTATTCATGGGCCATATAATAGTTATTCAGCCGTCATCGCAGCTTCCAAAATATCGATTTGCTGTTGCCGACGTAGCATTCTACCTTCTCGAGAGTTATCGTTAGCGCGCTTATCTGCCACTTTCCTACGTGCAGCGTCCAGTCTAATGTCTAATCTCGCTAAAATTCGTCCGAATTGTTATACAATACGATAGCCAGCCACTGTAGCCGAATGGGTTGGTGCGTGACTACCATTCGGAATTCACAGAGAGAACGTAGGTTAGAATCTGCGTGAAACATCAAAATGAAGAAAATTTGTTTCTAATCGGTCGCCCCTCGGCAGGTAATGGCAAACCTCCGAGTGTATTCCTGCCATGAAAAAGCTGCCCAAAAGGGGTGTAAGCGCCAAATATATATGTATATATCTAGGTATCTAATATATAGTAGGACTTCTTACCCATATAATAAACTATTGTTTTACGTGTTCATGCTTCCCAGCGGAGTCTATACAATTTTTCCATTTGCGAAAAAGATAAATGCTATTTATGCTGGCAATCAGGTGATCTATCAGCGTACTGCCCGCATTTTCAAAGGTTTGCATAGTTTCCCGATAGTAATGGTTTAAATACTGGACGATATAAGAATTGGCTTTGACAATGGTGACTTGACATTTTTTTTCTTACTTCACTTTTCAAAAGCATTTAACTCAGTGGATCATAACTTCTTGTGTTTGGGGCTTAAACCTGATTTCGGCTTCAAAGATACTGTGGTGAAACTCATGGTCAGCTACCTTGCGGGTAGAACGCAGAAGCTTAAGACAAGCAAGTTAATATTTCAGCCTAGATTTGTACACACTGGTGCTTCACATGGGTCGGTCATTGGTCCACTCCTATTCAGTCTCTTCAGTATTTATTTTTTTTATCCGAAGGGCGAATCTTACATAGATACAGTCTACATAGACGGCACGTACGATTCATACTGATCGCTAAAGGTACACCTCATTCGGGTTCACGCACAGTCAGTGTTACTACTAAATTGGGCTTGCGAAACACTACACCTACATACTAAACCTGAACTCCAATCTCTGTAGCTTTAGTTTGCTCTGCGGTACCGCCGTTTAAGCATTGCATCGCAGGGCCGAGCTGGGCTGTTGGCGGACACCTTCTCTTTCACATGGTCCAAAAGAAAAAAGGCACAAGGTGTTAAATCACAAGATCTTGGTGGCCAATTGTGATCACCTCTTCGAGAGATAACACGGTCCGGAAACTTTTCCCGTAAAAGATCAACGGTTTCGTTGCTTGTGTGGCACGTAGCGCCGTCTTGTTGAAAATAAACGTTGACCAGCTTAATACCATCCAATTCCGGCAATAAAAAATCGTTAATCATCTCTCGATAGCGATAGATAACACCTGTTATTGGAAAACCCTTTATTAGCAGGTTCCGGGCAACAAAACTGCATACTGCAACTGCCACTGCATAATTTTCTTGAAGATTCTGAGTAAAATGCTGAGAATTTAGACAACTTTTTTAAATTTCTAAACCTTTTGTAAATTTTTACGAAGCTTGGAGATTTGAGTTACATAGTTTTTGTTATAGACTGTACTATATTTTTATACCAAAAAAAGAAAACTTAAATACAAAAAAAGTTAAAACTTGGTAGTTCTATTACTTCAAACACCGGTGGCACACACTTCCATATGTGAATATATCCAATTGGTAAAATATTTTCATTTCATTAAAATATTAAGTGTGCTAAGGGTAACATCCCACTGCAATAAAGTGGATCAGTTGATGAATCGGTTCATACCCATTATTTGCAAGTACTTCCAGGCTATTTGTATGAAGTCGAGTAAACAAAGTAGTTATTTAGCGCCTTTGAGAAAAAAGTAAAAAGGAAGAAAAAATCACGAGTTATGTTCTACACGATTGAACCTTTTGACCAAGAGGACATTAAACAAAATGTTACATAGTTGTTATTGTTGGAACATTAAACGATACTAATTCTTGGCAAACAATGGCACAATTCACACCGAATTTCACATTTGTCTCAAGTCAATGTTTTGTATTTAGCAAAACGAATCGTTTGTTTGGCAACATTGAATGTCAACAAAAGAAACAAGAGCAACAACAACCTGAAATACTTAAATAACTCCCCAAAGCCAGCAGAGAAGATCAGGAATTTGGGATCGTGGTTAGTAAGTGACAAGGCCTGGCACATCATTGACATTCGATTTTGAGGGCGCAACAATAAATAAAAATGAATCAAATGCAATAATGGACCGAGCCGAGAAGGAAATCGAGAATGAAACAGGAAGAAGAATAAGTCGCTATTTTATATCGAATAAATAGAACGAAAAAAGACGCGCAGACAAATGCCAGTTGCTGTTGTCGCTGTTGTCGAGCGCTTCTGCTGCTGCTGCTTGCTTACCGCTGGCTCGAGAGCGTAAAGGTGTTCGCTGGCCAGGCATCCATTGAGGGCGTTGCGTATGCCGGCCAAGTGGTCCACTCGAAACGTTCTTTCGGTCAATGTTGTAATAAATTATCACTTCCAAGTAAAAGAAATAAAAGGCGAACAAGAAAACGACGGAATAAAGGCAATGAGTGCCAGCACCGAAAACAAAGAACACCAAACTGAAGAAAGAAAGCAGCAGTACTCGAATTGAAAATAAACACATTGAGTGGACTGAATGAACAAACGGAGTTTTGGTCCAGACACACAGCGAAAGCGAATCTGACATAAGCGACCGTAATAGAATGACCAAACAACAAACGGCGAGTGACAGCAACAGCAGAGGCAGAAGGAATGGTGTGGAATGAGCAAAATTGTGTTTGCAAACACGACCACCAGGTGAGGAGTTGGCTATTGGCCATACATAGGCCGGTAGCGGGGGTGACAGGCGTATGCGCGGACGACATGCTGCGACATTTGAGTACCCAGCAACAACTCGTCGTAGTGGTAGCATCATTTGGCGTTGAGAGCCACCGCAGTTGCCACACGTTGCCACAAGCGAGTTATAGACACGACACACCTTGCTGTACGCTGCTTGTTGCATGTTGTTGCTCCTTGTTGTGCGGCTGATGCTTGCTGCTGCACCATCCTTTGCGAGGGGTCCTTTGACGTTCATGCCATCGTCCAGCTATGTTCGATGAACGTCCACTGCGGCGGTGTGTGTGCATGTGTGAGTGCATGCATGTTCCTTGGGTGCGACAAAAGGATCCCGTAGTGTTTACAAATCAAAACATGCAAACGACGACAGCCGACATAAACACCGGGCAAATGTTGTGTGCTCACTCGTACAACAACAGCAACACGCGTGTAAAACTGAAATATTTCCTACAATTCCGGAGAGAATGCGGCGATGTTGTTGCCACAAGACTCGTAAGTTATATTTTATTTGAATTTTCAAAACCATTTGGTGAATTGAAAAAAAAAAAAAACATGGCCGGTAGATAGACTGCTTTTTTGCTTTTAACTATAAAACAACGAGAATACCTTTAGCTGAGAGACCACTAAGGGCATTTTTGATTAACTAAAACGACTTACATATGCAACCGAATATGTCCAGATATTTTCTAGAGAATGTGAGGAGTTTGTCACTTCTGACAAGAACTATGCTGCAATCTGTGGAAAATGCCTTGGGTTTTCCCCAAACACAAACCCCGCACCTTTGCTGAACAAAATTAGCGACGTTGGGAAATCAATTTTCAGGGTTACTTCCACGATAACTGCTGTATGTACGTAATTGTCGAGAAGACAAAGCATCCGCAGGGACGGAAAGTTGACAGTCAGTCAATGATCCAATGACCCCAATTCTTTTCGAGAATGCTACAGAAAATGCCATTTTTTGTTGCGAAACCGTTAATTTTGTTTTTTCCTAGGTTCAAACTGAACAAATAAGCTTTCAGTAGGATGTGCATTTTCCACTCATCTAGGTAGGTAGGTGAAAGGGTTGAAGTGCCATTCTGGCACTCCTCAAGTAGCACTGAAGCACCATTTTGGTACCATTATGAGACCTCCAACAGGCAGTTATCTATAGCCAGCCAGAGATGTTGATATAATGGAGAAGATTGATGGGAATTATGTTGGCCCCCTGCCCCCTGCTCCGACTCCCGATTCCATCTTAGAACCATCAGAGAATACAGAGGTGCAAGTTTCGGTTCAGATTTTACCCTCGATCCAATCCTGCCTATTTGGAAAGATTGCCCTAGCACGTCCCTCAAGCTCAAGGTTTCGTGTACATTGAAGCAGCAGTGCAATAATTGGACCATATTTGTTTTGGAAATCGTCGAGCGCAAGGAATTGTCTCGCATGCTGATCGATAATTTTTTACCTATAATGAGAGAACATTATTCCTTCAGTACACAGACGTGATTTCCACAAGATGGTGCCACGTCGCGCACGGCCAGAGAACCACGACGACTGATTTCTTTCCCAATAAACTGAAAAGAGGAAAAGAAGTTCGGGGATCTTATTATCCAGGTCACTCGTACCTCAAAAGTAAAGTCTATGAAACATACGCAGCGGCCAACTCATCACTAAAAGAAAATATCGTTCGCGAGATTAGTGGCATTCTGACAACACTCGTGGCTCGCAGTTCAGAAGCCAAATTCCAATAGTGTATGCGGCGTGAAGGTCAACACTTAGAAGAAATCATTAAAAAAAAAATAAAATCTGCACCTATTTCCTTTGTAATAGTTATTGAAAAATACTTTTTTAATTAGTAATTCTTTTTAATTAGCTTTTAATTCCGGAGTCTGATATCATTTGACGGTTTTTTTTGCGGTGGGTGAGGTAGGCTTCGCACCTACAGTGACCGTCATCTACTGCGTCATGTGGTCTGACCACTAAAACGATCCCTCCTCTCTTTCTGGAGTGACACTTTTACTTCGGGTGGGCCCAGGATGTCATCAATAAAGGACCACTCGGTTCAGTGCCTCATCGCAGCATGGTTTGTCACCTCCATTCAGAGAAGTTAGTGATGACGTGTTTCATCTTGGAGTCCCATGCATCCATTCGTTACCAGACCATAAGGTCGACGGGTAGCTGCCCGCTGATCACAAAAATTGCTGCACCTGAGGCAATGCGGTAGGCTGAGACATCTCTGAGTACCGCTGTTCGTCGCACATCCTCCAGTGCTTTGCGTTTGGCTTTGTAGTTTAGCACAATTCGCCATACTTCGCTGCCGTACAAGAGAATTGAGTTTGTGGCGGCCATAATTAACTTTTTTTTGCTCTCTGTTGGCCCGCCGATCTTTGCCATTAATCTACTTAGCATGCCCGTGACCTTTGCTGCTTTGGTAGCCGATTGCCGTATCTGGGCCCAGAAAGTGAGCCTGCGGTCAAGTTGAATACCTAAGTATTTTCCTACTTTTTGGGTCACTAAGGACCGCCGTAACCCAATGGGTTGGTGCGCGACTACCATTCGGAATTCACAGAGAGAACGTTGGTTCGAATCTTGGTGAAACTCCAAAATTATATTAAGAAAAACATTTTTCTAATAGCGGTCGCCCATCGGCAGTCAATGGCAAACCTCCGAGTGTATTTCTGCCATGAAAAAGCTCCTCATAAAAATATCTGCCGTTCGGAGTCGGCTTGAAACTGTAGGTCCCTCCATTTGTGGAATAACATCAAGACGCACACCACAAATAGAAGGAGGAGCTCGGCCAAACACCGAAAAAGGGTGTACGCGCCAATTATATATATATATATATAAGGACATGTAGCCTATTTGCATGCTGACCTCGAGTGGCATGTGACTTCGTGTCATAAGGATGACTTTTGTTTTATGTTTGACGAGTTCCAGGCCGTGGTCCTCAAGCCATATTTGCATTCTTATCGTGACTTGGTTCAGCTTTCTTCTAGCGTTCTCAGTGTCTCGAGCTGGTATGAACGCCGTTATATCGTCCGCATATACCACTAGATATGTATCTTCTGGCATTTCTATGCTCAGTATCTCATCGTAACTCAGATTCCAGAGATCGGGACCGAGAATAGATCCTTGAGCTGCGGCAGATGTTATCGCTTTTGTTTCCTCGCCATCTGATGGGTCGTACAGCAGTTCACGCTCACTCAGTTAGCTCTTTGAGATTCGTTAGCAGGTATGCAGGTATTCGAAACCTTTCTCGTAGTGCCTTTGTAATATCTATCCATCTTAGGCTGTTAAAGGCGTTTCGTACATCAAGCGTTGCCAGGACGGTTTGGGTAGTGGCGTCTGGTGTGAGCGCTGCTTACCACCTCCTCTATTGCGCCAAGTGTTGATTTTCCGCGTCGGAAATCATATTGCCTTGCTGACAATCGTCCTACACTCTCAACAGACTCTGCAAGCCTGCACTGTAAGAGTTTCTCAAGCAATTTTCCGGCGCTGTCCAGCATGCAAAGCGGACGCCATGCTGCCGGTTGCGCTGGGTCACCGTTTGCCAGACGCCTCTTTTAATAAAAGTTGTTTCTTAAAATTCTTATTTTTGTTTAAGTTTTAAGAAATTTATCTTTCAAAATCTTCTGAGACTGAACTCGGTAAAAGTTCCACAATTGAATATTTGCAGTCAATACAAAATTGAAGCAATCAACGTAATCCCTTCGAATATTTTCTCATTACGAATATCAAACAATTTGTAAACCACATCAGAGCTACTTTAGCTGCGGATAGGGGTCAAATTCTGAGTCAAAATTAATGAAAAAGAGATCCATCATTTAGGCATAAATGTTGCATGTTGCAGTAACAATTAAACAAGAAAGGGGAAAGGAGCTTCAACTCGCCACGTTCGCGTTCATTACAAATACCAATTGAGGAATGTGCTGAGAAATCTATCGAAATAAATAAGCGGGTCAAATTAGAATAAATTGTTACATAAACACGGGCGATTGTATGAGACCCCTTTAACCGAAGGCTGGCACTGGCGTCCGCACCAAGATTATTCGAGTGCAAACGATAAAAGTGAGTACGAAATGAAATGTAAATGAATGAAAATGGAAATTTCGTAATATGGAGGAATTAAAAATAAATAAAAATGAATTGAATAATTTAGGTCATGTTTGTTGCTTTATGAATTAATGGGAGCAAAAGTGATGACGGCAGCAGTGAAGGGTGGATGTGTGCATGACGCCTGCCTCTGGTGGCGATATTGATGTGGCCGTTGATGAGACCGATGACGCGACTCGCAATTGTTGGTGACTGTATGTAATTTCGTTCGCTTGTAAACTGCGGCTTAACTTCGTGTGTAATGTTGATTATTTTTAATTAATTGACTTTTATGCCTTTAGAGACACACTCTCGATGAAACTCTGAATGTGGAGAGAAAGCGCTGCTTCTCATTTTTCTTATTCTATGGATTTATATTATATTTCAAAATAATGCATATCGATTTTCAAATTGGTTCATAAAAGTCGCCGATCTGTTGCACGCATTTTTAGAGTTGTATTTTCCGCGTTGAGGAAAGCATTCATATTTTAATTAGCTTTGCTGCTGGTCTCTTTTCTGTGGCCTCCGACTTCAATTCTTTTTTGTAATATTTTACTTGTTTCATCAAAGTGTTACCATGCAATTATGCAATCATCGAGACCATGTCGCTAACTGGTCAAACACTTGGCCAGCCCTGCACCCCTGTGGAGTATCCAGTGCAAATTGAGCTGCTGCTAGCGTCCGAAAGGCCGACCATTAGCATCGTTGTTTGCCACTTATTGGCACTTCTACTTCCACTTCTGCGTGCTTTCAGTAGATAAGTATAAGTATATTTTTTATGTCTGATCTTTTCCCTCTTCTTGGCTGCTTGAATGACACTTTGACGGCAACAATTTCGCACGCGACGATGGTGCGAAATTTAATTTTAAATTTTAATAAAAAATTTCCATTTTACGGGTATAAGAAGAATAAATGTTTTTATTTAAAACTTTGCTAAATGCATAGGAAGTTTAAATACCTTTAAAAGACCTTCGCTACCGCAGCATTACAATTAAAAGAGCAAAAATGTATGCAAGTAGACAATCGTAATCTCTACAATACATTTCGCCCGTCTTTCGTCAGCTTCTTCGGAGTTGTCTAAATTCATGCATGAGGACAGTAACTATTAACAATTAACCATATGTACCTTCGATTCGCCACTTCTTTCGCTGCCTCTGAGCTCTGCTGCTTTGACAGAAAATTTTAAACAACAAAGTTATCGGCAAGCTGCACGGTTACTTTCCGTGTTCTTTTGATGCTTCCGTCCTTGCTCTTTCACCTTGCAACACAAAGGGGCACGAGCACGAGCATCGCAAGTAACGAGTTGAAGTAACAAAGCTTCCATGAGTACAACCTCTGGTGAAGTTCTAAATGCTATGCTTGATTTGCTCCCCTTGGATCTTAAGATACAACAGGAAGCAATAAATGTGTAGACTCCATAAATATGGTTTCTGGAACGAAGACGGAACTTCAGGACACAGATAAATCTTTAATCTAAATCTGAGTAGTATCCACTGTTTTTGGTACCCAAAGACAAGCTTATACCCATAGTTAAATTTGGAAGGAAATTTGATATCAGATTTCTGTTGCGTGAGCAATGGAGCAGTCCAGAGAGCATTCAGGGAGGTTTGACGGATATTTTCTTTACCGATGGGCCCAAGAATGAAATAGGATCTGAAGCAGGATGGTACTTAAACGATAGTAATAAGTATCTCTATGCTATGGGGGAAATGGCAACTGTTTTCCAAACGGAAAGTTTTGCCATCCTGAAAGTAGCCGAATGGATAATCGAGAGGAGATGGAGCGGAAAACAGATTGGAGTTTTCAGTGATAGTCAGCCTCTGCACTGAAGGCCCTGGTGAACGCGAAGCAAACCTTGAAGATTGTGCAAGAATATAAGAAGAGGTTTAATTATGTCGCAAGACAAAACAGGCTTGTACTTATATGGGTTCCAGGACACTGCGGGGTTCAAGGAAATGAAATTGTCGTTGAATGGGCCAATTGTGGATCAACGGTTCCCCCACAACGGCCAGAGCCAATAATCGGAATGAGTTCCGGAAGAATCATGAATTGGATCAGTGATTATGTATGCAATTTACATAACGAGCGATGGTCCGGTCTAGAACGCTGGAAAACTGCAAAGTGTTTTGTGATAAGTCCGAACAGAAAACTGTCAAATTTTCTACTAAAACTTGGAAGGAAAGACGTTCGGTGGATGGCCGGTATTATATTATATTAGAAAAGCTGTGTGCTAAACAGGCTCGGGTGTTTATACAAGGTGGCGCAAAAGTAACCTTGCGATGTTTTTTGGCTGTAATTTAAAAAAATGGAAAACTTTGATTCTTCTTGTGGATTGTTTTTATTTGTTCTCAAGTCGAGAATATGATGTCATGTAAATGGCCGCCGCCACAGTTGATTGCCATTTGAGCCCTTTTTATGGCATTTTCCATCACTTTGGCCAAAACTTCCGGCGATAGGTCCTCACATTCTTGACGGATATTGTCTTTAAGAGCTGCAAGAGTCTGAGGTTTGTTGACATAAATCCGAGACTTCAAAAAGCACCATAAAAAGAAGTCTGGAGCGGTCAAATCAGGCGATCTTGCTCGCCAGTGCAAATCGCCAAAACGGGAGATTAGACGCCCGGGAAATGCATCCTTCAGCATATCGGTTGTGGCACGTGCAGTGTGTGCTGTTGCACCATCTTGTTGGAACCCCATGTTTTCCAATCCCAATTCATCAAGTTGCGGCAAAAAGAACTCGTTGATCATTTCTCTGTAGCGCTCACCATTCACAGTAACCGTTTGGCCGCGACGTCTTCGAAGAGAAAAGGTCCGATGACTCCTTCAGCGAAAACAGCACACTATACAGTGACTTTGAGCGGGTATAATGGCTCTTTGTGGGTTACACGCGGATTTTCAGTGCCCCAGAAGTGTAAATTTTGCTTACTTACGTACCCGCTAAGATGGAAATGGGCCTCATCACTCATGATTATTTTTGATGAAAAATCATCTTCCTCTCGGTGGTGATTAAGGATGGATTGAGCGTATGTTAGACGCGATTGGCGGTCAGCAGCTAACAGCTGATGCACCGTCTGGACTTTGTACGGAAACATCTTCAAATCTTGTACCAAAATTCGCTGTAAAGACCGTCGACTGATACAAGAACATATGCGACGAAATTCAAATAAATAGTCAGCAATATTCCGCGTTCTGGAGCAGTGTAGTGTAACATTGTTTATTAACGTGTATTTTGCGTGTAAACATAACTGACATTAGGGGCCAATCGCAAAATTTATAGCATTTGCTGATAGGAGAATTGCTTTAGCGCCAGCTGTTATGAGCAACACGAAATTTAATGTATTCGAAGTTTGAGACATATTTGGTAGATAGATTTAGGGGTCTGAACTCAGTACAGCCTTCTGCTCCTGTAGAACATAAATCCTCCGATCCCTGATCCGGATTGCTGATGTTTTCGGTTACCGCTCTATTCAATGATCCATAGTCCGGGAGCCAGGGACCATTTTGACCTCATCATTTCATACCGACTGATTTTAATACTAAAGGCAGACGCCATCCAATGGATGTCGAAACCAACCGTCAGCTGGTCCAGTAGCGGTGGGTACGTGCGTGGGATGCTGCGAAACGTGTCGAAAAAAAATTGTTAGCAACTCATTTAATACCGGCTGAAATTTTTTTTGTATATTATTGACATTTAGTAGAATAAAAAAAAATAGTCAGCTGCGCCATAGAGGGGGAAAATACGTCAGCTGAACAGGCGAACTTGTAAAATAAATACTTGTAAAATATAATAATGATGGTCAGCTGCGTTTATAGCGGTGGGAAGATCGTCAGCCGAAGCAAGAATGTATCATTGCGTTTATACATCTCGGCGGCGCGCGGAATTTTCAATTGCCTCGGTAGGCAATGGCAAACCTCTGTATTTCTGCCATGAAAAAGCTCCTCATAAAAATATCTGCCGTTCGGAGTCGGCTTGAAACTGTAGGTCCCTCCATTTGTGGAACAACATCAAGACGAACACCCCAAAAAGGGTGTACGCGCCAATTATATATATATACAATATATAAATGTCAACAATACAAGAAAAAAATTTCAGCCGGTATAAAATGAGTTGGTAGAAATCTTTTTTCGACACGTTTCGTACCCTCTCACAATCACACCCACCGCGGGTGCGCCAGTTGACGTTCACTTTCGTTATTCATGAAAGCTAATTCACAAGTATAGTCAAGAATTTAACGGTATAAAAACGCAGTCCAAAATCGACCCCTGGCTCCCGGACTACCAGTTCAGTTCTTCAAACACGCTTCACGGTCGATTGGGTGGTAAGTGGGTGACGCATGGTCTTCTTCGAAAAACATAAACATTCGTAAAACTTCCTTATTTACTAAATTTACATCCTTGCTCATGAGCGAGTGTGTACATACACCCATATAAGTACACTACATATTGACGTTGTCAACATTCACTGATAAAGCAGAAATAAAAGCAATAAATCAGTTACTTAAAACAAATAAACATTTAAATATACATAAATATATTTACAAGCCTCGTTTGCGACCTGATCATGCCACTCTTAATTGCAACCATTGATACGAGGGGATGCCGCTTGCATACCTCTGCATATGTCCGTATGTTTAACGGTATTGTTGTATGCAAATGCTGTAATTCCCTGCATTTCTAACTCTTGTAAGATGCTCCAGTAAGCGGGCGACACCCATACGTACACGTACATACATACATACAAGTTGCTCGCCATAGTAGTCAAATATTGTTATTACAATCGCCGCCAATGCTATTTATTTGCTACTTACTGGCTACTGGTAGCTGCCTGCCAAGCCGCTTGTAGCAATTAATCATCATGGGCGGTACTGAGTAATGACACAGAACGAGGAAGCAAATTGCCGCGTCACCCCATTAACAAGCACAAATACAACAAACAGGCAGCAGATATACTCTATTTATTTTATCTATGAGTGCCGCATTCGCCAAATCCACATTTAAACTTCAAAGGCTGCCTCCCTGCAACACTTCGCAAAATGTCGTTGGCTAATTTGTGAGCTCAGTTAACAGAGAGCGGGCTTAGGCGGGCGGTAATCTAGGGGGGAAAGAGTTGGAATTGCAAAAATATACTCGTAATATGTCAATTGTGATTTCAATTCAACACAAAACTGAAACTGACAATGCAATGCGACGTCGACAACAAAGTTGCATGCAACATGAAGTGCATCGCGCTGTGGCGCTTTGTCGTTTGTCATGCAGCTACTACTTGTACATACAATCGAAGGAAGTGAGCATGTGGCAAATAATAATTTGACATGCAACAGCGCTTCACATTTAATTGTAGAAGCAGCAGCGAAAGAATGACCATAAAAATTAATGTATAAATAAGAAGCTAAGAACTGGTTAGTAGTTCGTACACGAATTCAATTTGCAACCTTAAGTTGCTCCAGTGCAGTTATATGTAAGTATGTACATAAGTATATACAGTAACAGACATTAAATTCCGGGCACCTAAGTAATCATAGTTTTTGCTATCTTTTCAGCGAAATATTTGCGATGCGATTTTCTAACGATTTGTACACGTCTACGTCCATATCACTTTGATCAAAAAGTTCCCGAAACAACCGCCAAGTGGCGCTCTAAGTCGACTGATTTGAGTTTTGTTCTAATATATACATATTAGTACCAAAATTTTAGCGGCCTTGCTTGACATTTGTGGAAGTTAGGCCGTCTTGTGTAAATCTATTAGGTGCACAACTAAGGTCTCGCTGTTTTTTTGATGAAAATACAACTTTATTCTGAAAAAATGGTTACAAGTGAATCATTGAAAGTATTGCCCATCGCTGGCTACTACTTTTTCCCATATTTCTGGTAGATCTCGTATACCATCGCGGTGAAACTGTTCATCTTTTGAGGCTATCCACGGATCAAACCATTTTTTGATGTCTTCATATGAATGGAACTGCTGGTCAGCTAGACCACGTGCCATCGATTGATAATCGGACGGCGAAATATCTGGAGAATATGGCGGGTGCGGTAGGATTTCCCATTTCAGTGTTTCCAGGTAGGTTTTAACGGGTTTGGCAACGTTAGGCCGAGCGTTGTCATGCTGTAGAAACATTTTTTCATGCCTCTCCGCGCATTGCGGCCGCTTCTCGCGTAGTGCTCGGCTCAATCGCATCAATTGAAGTCGATACCGATCCCCAGTGATGCTTTCCCTTGGTTTTAACAGTTCATAATAAAGAAAATTAACTTGGTCCCACCAAATACATAGCATAACCTGCGCAACGTGAATATTAGGCCGAACCGATGACGTAGAAGCATGACCGGGCAGTCCCCATGATTTTCTTTTCTTTGGATTGTTGTAATGACTCCAAATTTCATCCCCCATCACTATGCGATGAAGAAAACCCTTCCTTTTTTGCCGCTGGAGCAGGTGCAGTTGCTTACAGGCGAGAAAACGACGTTCAACATCCTTTGGTTTTAACTCATAAGGAACCCAAGTTCCCTGTTTCTCAATGATTCCCATGCAATCACTTGAAAATGGATTGGCGCGAACTCCTATTACTGAAGCAAGCTCTTCTTGCGTTTGACACGGATCCTCATTGAGCAATGCCTCCAATTCACCGTCTTCGAAGGTTTTTGGCCTGTCTTCGCGCGGACGGTTGTCAGCATTAAAATCACCGTCTTTGAAGCGACGGAACCAATCTCAGCACGTTGTTTCACTTAAAGCATCACCATACACTTTTTGTAGCTCTCGATGCGCTTCAGCCGCTGTTTTTTTCGAATAAAAGAGGAAAATCAATACTTCCCGCAAATGACGATTATTCGGCACAAACTCAGACATTTTCACAAAACCAAAAGTATATAATACCGAAAATCACTAATGTGTCGAAGCAGTTTGTTTACCGTATGCCCAAGCTTGGTTTATGATGTTTAGGTTATGTTAGAATCGTCTAGCACACACTGCTGGCGGCATCTATTGACAAACAGCGGGACCTTAGTTGCGCACCTAATACCTCTGCACGCGTTTACGATATTTTACAGTTTCAAAAATCGATTTGAATTTGCAACAACGAGTTTGTATTAAAATTTGCATTAAAATTGGATTCAATGGTGCGAAATCATTAGAAATATTGGGAAACAGTTTCAGTAATGCTACTCTAAATGTTTACAAGCGCAGTGAATACTTTAGAGGAAATCGTGAGCTCTTCCCGGTTAGCGAAAGCAGTGGCAGGCCGTCGACTTCAAAAACTGTTGAAAACATCAATAAAGTGAAAGAAAAGTTGATCAATAACCGCAAATTAACCATCAGGAAGCTTGTGGATTCGTTCAGAGCATTGTATGATAGTTAATGATTTGGACTTGCGCCGTATTGCTGAAAAGTTGGCCCCAAAGCATCTGAATTTAATGCAAAACAGGGACCGCGTTGATATCGCCAAAGACATGATTTCCAAGACTGAGTCCCACCGAAAATTTAAGAAACTCATCATTACTGGAGACGAGGCGTGAGTTTATGAGTGCGACACGCAGTCCAGACTTCAGGCGAGTGAGTGGAGTGCTCCGAATGAATCAAGAGCGAAAAAACCACGTCACTTGCAGTCAAAAAAAAAAAAGCATTGCTCACGGTTTTTATGGATTATAACAGTTTGTCAGAAGATCAGACAGTTCATAAGGACTATTATTTGGGCGTTATGAGATATTTACGAAAAGCAATTCACCATGCTGAAGCTCCTTTCGGCTGAAAGACTAAAGAACATTCTGCAAATCTTCGAAGTTCCTATAATAGATCTTAAGGTCGTAATGCTCTTTCTTTAGCAATATTAATAGTGATTTCTTTGATGAGATGAGAATAGTTTTCAGGCAATAAGGCGATGACGCTGCTTATATTTATGGGCATTATTAAAAAAAAAAGTAAAGCTAAAATTATAATAAATTTCGAGCTCTAAAGCAAACCGGCGACAGAACGTAGAAAGCTAATCCGACAGAAGACTTCTTTATTCAAAAACTAAACCAAGAAAAATTATAAAGAAAAATTGAAGAAAGTTCGTGGAGAGTTTTACGAGATTTCTGATGGTCTGGTACGCGAAATATCAGACTTTAAAAACGGTTCGTGAGGTTAGGTTAGGTAGAATTGGTTGACTTTCAGTCACGCATGGACCGATTCGGGGAGGAAAAAAACCAGTGGGGAAATTTGTCATGACAAAACAAACAGATTTGTTTTGTTTAAAAGATTTGCGATTACTATTTTCTCGCCTGCAAGTATGCAGAAAGTTACGCCTTTTTCCTTTCTTTCCATTTCTGAACCTCTCCAATGGCTTATGAAATGGTGAGATCCACTGAAAGGGTACTAGAAGGTTTGAATAACTGTTTTACTAAGCAAAAATAACCTCCAGGTCTTCAAATCCAGAAGGAAGCAAGGAAGGCGGCTGAAGTCAAACGGAGTCTGCGAAAGCGAAGAAAACATTGGCCACTGTCAGATTTGCCACCAGTCGGGATAATCGGGTGCCTTACGTTAGCTTCGGTAAGAAGTATGACGTTTTGATCCCAGATAGAGATCAATAGTTAAGTCCAGAGAACCTACTAATGAGATTTCAGCACACTTTCTAAACCGACTGATCCAAAACCAGCGATGGTATCCAATCTGGATGGTACTTAGACGGAGACACTAAGTACTCCTACGCTACAGGACAGATGGGTACGGTTTCTTAGCGGAAGTCTATGGTATCTTAAATGTACTGGCTAATTAAAAAAAATTTGGCGGGGTTGTTGTATCGGAACTTGTAGTGACAGTCCAGCTGCACTGAGAGCCCTTGTTACCACACGCTGCTCTTCGAAATTGGTCGGTGAATGTAGGACAAAACTGAACTGTTTGACAAAACGTAACAAATTTTGTTTTATTTGGGTGTCTGGACACTGCGGTATTACAGAGAACGGGGTTGCTGATAAACTGGCTAATGAAGGCTCTGCAAACACACCACTGTGCTATGAACCCTTCCTAGGGGTCAATTCTGCATCGGTTCAATTAGGGATTGACGACTTCAAGAGGGCAACCCATAGAAGGTGTTGGACTGAGTTGGAATCCTGTAGAGTAGCTAAGTGCTTTGTGAAAGAAGCAAACAGGAAATTAGCGACCTTTCTCCTAAAACTCAGCAGAAAGGACTTGAGAGTACTGGTAGGTGTAATCACAGAGCACAACGCTTATGGTCAGCATATGGCTACCATGGGAATCATCGACGACCCAATATGCCTGTCTTGTCGTGAAAACGAGGACACTGCAGAGCACTTTCTCTACAGCTGTCCGGCGTTCTTTAGAATCGGCCTAAGGCTGTTGGGTTGCGATGTCCTGAGCATGGATAAAGTTCACACTCTTCCTCTTTCGGATCTCTTAAGATTCATAAATGAATCCAAAAGATTCGCCGAAGAGTGACCTCTAACCAATTTGCCCGTCTTACGATCCGTATTGTATTTATCCTGTCTCTATATTCCGTCCGCTGTAATCTATACGGGTGTAGTACAATGGTCTTGCTGACAGAGTGCTTGGACTTGTCCGAGCCCCCACAAATCTAATCTAATCTAATCGTACCAAAAATAAATCATTTGAGTGATGCTAATCTTTATTTAGACCTTTACACGTCCCACTGCTTGTCTGTGTCTATACTGCAGCTGTTTAGTTCATAAGTGCCAAATATACGTCAAGTACGACGCCGTTTGAAAAAATCATAAGCCTTCCGATAGCTGGATTAGTTCTGCGCCACTCTGTCTTACTATGCTTTGAATCACTGTTTTCCACATAGGAAGCCATAAGTTCCTCCACCCTCAAGAGTCTACCAAATTTGACACATTGACACCAAAATATGGAAAAGTCATAGGTCAGGTGCGAAATAGAGATTAATTAGTAATCGAAGAGAAGGTTTATATGTATCCATCCTTTTTTTGTAGGAAAAATTATATACATCCTGGTTTTGTACTATATAAATACCTTTTTCACATACTATTCACGGCGCATATTGCTGAATAAAAAACTATCAGGATGCTGTAGGTAGGTAGGTAGGTGAAATGGTTGAGGTTTCAGTCTGGCACTCCTCAAGTAGCACTAAAGCGCCGTTTTGATATCATTATGAGACCTCCAACAGGCAGATATCTACAGCCAGCCAGAAATATTGATATAATGGAGAATGTCCATGGGATTTAGGTTGTCGCACTGCCCCAGGCTGTCGAAGAAAGGAGCACCCAGTGATCGTAATCGTCTAAGCCCGGTCATTTACAGAGAAAGTGTTCAACAGTCTCCATCTCTGAAAGAACACCACAGCTTCTGCAATGGGTGGTAAATGGTAACCGTAAAGAGGTGAAGCAAGTAACTGGGTGCCACATCAATAAAAGATATCGAGAGACGTTTGGTGATGTGTCAGATGCTTCTTAAATGACAGAAAAGAAAAGATTTTCTGCATCGCATCGTCACCGGCGATGAAAAATGGATCTATTATCCTCGAAAATGTTGGAGCCTACCAGGTGAACCAGGTCCATCGAAAGCGAAAGAAACGATTCATGCTTCAAAGGTTATGTTGTTCATTTTGTGGGATCAGAACGATGTCGGTTATTATAAACTCCTTAAACTATCTGAAACTATCACTGGCGATCGGTACCGAATGCAGCTAATGCGTTTGAATCGAACTCTTAAAGAAAAGCGGCTGGAATGGGACGGTAGGCATGACAAACTCATTTTGTGCATGACAACGCCAGGCCACACGTTTCTAAATCGGTCCAGAAATATTTAGAGGTACTGAATTGGAAAATCGCGCCCCACCCGCCGTATTCTCCAGACTTTGCACCTTCGTATTACCATCTGTTCCGATCAATGCAGGCAGCTCTTATTGGAGAGTCGTTCGCTTCTTACTAGAGCATCGCAAACTGGCTCAATGAATGGGTCCAGTCAAAAGAACTCGATTTTTTTGTCAGAGAAATCCGTATGCTGCCCGAAAGATGGAGTAAAGTTGTAGGTTTCAATGGCACTTACTTCACATAGATGATAGTATTTGCTTAATTAATTTAATTATTTAAATAATTCATAACTTTGGTTAAAAAAGAACGCAAACTTACTTCCATACCCAATATAACTTAGGAATATTTGTCTGCGCATAGAAAACTCGTGTAGTTGGAGGGAATCGACAATTCGGCTGTAATAAATACACAATAAATTTTTATTATTATATATTTCCTTTACGAAAAAGTCACAGATGAAACACTTTCCGCTTTCTACTTTGGTCTCATTCTGCGGCGAAGTGTGTTTGGGTGCTGGAATTTCTATAAAAATTCGTTATTCACTTGACTGGAGTAGGCTAACTTCGTGATTTTATATACATAATTTCATGCACACGTTCTCCGTCGCACTACAACAACAACTGCGAAAATGCAATAGACCACGCTCAAAATGCACACACACACACACACACAGCTACATACATGCATTTCATTGTACACACTTACAAAGTGTCACAGTACTTACGAAGATGTTCGCCGAGTGATTTTGGTCATAACCGATGCGGTTGGGAGTAATTTAAATGTTTAATGATGCTTGTTACTGACTAGCAATATCAAGCGACCAATCGGTGGGTCTATAGCAAAGCGCTGCAAAAAAAAGCAAAAAAAAAAAAAAAAACAGCAAAAAGAGGCTTGCTGTGACCGCCTTACATACAAATGCATGAATGTACATTCGAAAACACGCTGAAGTACGAATTTATACCCGCATTTTGGTAGTCCTGGCTATCGGTGCATATCAGCGACTGAAACTTTCTTCGTGCGGCGGTCCGCACTCACGCTTCAGCGCACTCACACACTCGCACTGGATACTTTTGTACACCCACAAGATAAATTTACAAATCTATCGCCGGATCGAAATAATTTCTAATGCAAAAGAAGACATCGCTGGGCTGCCGTGAAGTCACTATTGCGAGTGCCTGCCGCTGGTGAGTCGGAAGGGGCGGCTGTGGCAGTTAGCATTGTCTCCAGAGCATTTCTAACGAAACCGTTTAAGTGTATTTGCCTTTCCAACTTCAAATTTTTCCTTCTCTTGAATTTTTTAGCATTTCAGTTGTTTTTTTTTCTTTGTGATATTTCATGGTTCGTTGGTGTGTCTTCGCCTTTTGTGTGCGATATTGTGCCAATATGGTATTTGCATATATTTTGCATAACGCAATCGATTGTATCGACATGGAAAATATGTTTCGCCGGGCCAGTCGCTCGCTGGCATCGCCGCATCCAGATGCCACTTTTTCGGGCATATCTTGCGGCAGAAGATGCGCTAACGGCCAAGGCAGCCTGAGTGGCTGATGCCATTCACTGCAGCGCTGCAGCACTGAGAATGACTTTGTTTTTGTTGGCTGGAGTATGTCGGCAAATATTTTACGCGACATGAATTTATGTTGTGCCAGATTGTGATACTGTCGACGGCGCGTTTGTGTAAATTTCACTTTATTGGGTGTAATATCTCCGCCATAAATGACTTTCGGCAGGTGACTTGTCGATTTGCCGTAGGTAACTTGCAAACTATGGAATATCAGGGTGTTGTGCAAATATTTGGCAAACACTGTGTGGTGAATCTTCAAGAGCTTTGCTTTTCTCGCATACTAATTAGTTTTTCGTAAGATTAACAATCTTTGCTGAGATATTCCACTAATAGTCAAAGTTTTAAAGACTTTGTAGGGGACATCTTCAAGAATATGTTTGAAGCAATATCAAATCTTTATGCCACTTAAGAAATTCCTTATTTGTTTAAATTTGAGAATTAAGCCCTTAGGTATCGTTTGAATGGTGATCTGTTGAGAAGGTGGGAGGAGGAAGTAAAAACCTATGGTTCTTCAGATAATAAAATAAAGGCTTAGATCGTATTAAACAGACTTGGCAATTCATTATTCTTTGTTAACTGCTTAACCTGATTTTAAGCCTTTAAGCTTTAGTAAAGCTTTCAGAGTGGAAATCACGAGTTAAGGAGCACTGATTAAGCATTTAAAAGGTCCGGCACTCGAAGTGCAACCAACTTCAGACCGCACGCGGAGCTGGTACACGAACATCAGCTGTCTGTTAGTTGACTAATTGACAGTCCAGAGTATTGTTTACAAGCGCGCGGAGGTATTTTGCCGAGAGCAAACGCGAAAAAAGAAAATCAGTAATGGATTTCAAACATAATAGTGTGATTGCACTATATTTGGCTGGAAAATCACAACCAGCGATTGTTCGTGAGCTCGAGCACCTTAAAGTAAATAAAGTGTTTGTTTATCGCACCATTACTCGTTACAATGATACTGGTAGCATCGCGAAGCGTCATGGAGTTGGTCATCAAAAAACGGCAAAGTCACGTGAAATCGTTCAAGAGGCGAAGAAGCGACTTGAGCGAAATTCCCAACGAAGTGCCAATCAAAATATTTGACCGGAGCATCCGTCGCATACTGAAAATTGAGTCAAAGTCAGGCCTTACAAGATCCAAAAGACGCATGATCTCACACCAAAGCAGCAACAAGTCAGACTTGAGAGAGCGAAGGAGCTGATTCGCTTGGCCGATACGTTCAATTTCCAAACATTGTGTTTCCTGACGAGACAATTTTTCAAATTGAGATATTCATAAACTCCCAAAACAACAGGGTTTATTCGACCGACCATTCGTACGACAATTTGAGTCATCGATGGGCCACCAGGAGGCTGCCCCCGCCACAGGTAACGGTTTGGGCCACTGTAACCTCAGATGGGCGATCTCCAATCATTTTCATCGAACCTGGCGTCAAGGCAAATGCGAAATATTATCGAAAAAGTATTCTGGAGGTTGCTTTGAAGCCTTGGGGAGATAAACATTTCGTTTAGAGATCGTGGACGTTTCAACAGGCCTCGGCACCTTCTCACAAAGCTCGATTGAACCAAGAATAGCTAAAAACCAACCTTCCGAACTTCATAACGTCCACACAATGGCTCTCAAATTCACCAGACGTGAAACCGATGAATCACTCTCTTTGGGCCATTTTGGAGGGCAAAGTCCGAACTAAAATATTCATCAGTCTCGAGGCGCGCCATTACCCGCGAGTGGCCAAAATACCTGTAAGTCACATTCGGGTAGTTTGCGATTCGTTTCAGGACGGTCTCAAGGCCATAGCCAAGACAAAAGTGGGTCATATCGAGCAAAAGTAAATTGATTCTTAATTTTGAATTATTTTTACTCATTTTTTACTCTGAATTGAATGAAAGTAATTTACCAAACTAAATGTATGGCCCTTTTAATTGGTCACACTGGTATTTTAACTAAAAATATAAATGTTGTGTACAATATCTTTGTATATTCGCAGCTAGTAGCTCTAAATTTTATTATTTTTAGCAAAGAAATGTGAATCAGTAAATTGTATGACTATCCCGAGCATCTATAGCCTTTTGTAGTCTACTTATAATGGAATGACCCAATTTTCGAGCATCACAGTCTGGGGGATCCTGTGACATTCCTCGAAAATGATGTTTTTCCGATCTGGTCGACCTGTTGAGTATTTTATTCTAACGTTTTCTTGGCTTAATATCCAGCTGGCTTGGCTTAATATCCAGCTTGGCTTAATATTAGCTGGCGCGATAACCGTTTACGCGATTTTACCCGACTTTCAACAAAGGGCGACAATTGTTTCTTTCTCGTGCTAATCGGCGCCAGTTGGACACATCAAGTGAAGACAAGTCCTTCTCTACCTGATCTTTCCAACGCAGAGGAGGTCTTTCTCTTCCTCTGCAACCACCAACTGGTACGAATACTTTCAGAGCCGGAGCGTTTGTATCCATTCGGTCGACCTGACCCAGTCAACGTAGCCGCTGGATCTTTATTCGATGCGCTATGTCTATGTCGCCGTAAAGCTCGTAAATCATATTCTTTACTGCACTTAAAAAGAAACCACATTCTGACCATATAAACTTCAAGTTTTGGATCGTTGTCGTGGTAGAATTTGATCTGAGATTATTTGTCAACAATGAAGTAACACTTGCACTAATTGTCAAATGACTTTGCAGAATATTCAAATATTGTTGTGCGTCCCTCTTATCTTCTATACTAAATACCAAATTACCCATTCCCTTGCTGGATATGCATCCCCGCAGGGTATAATATACCGCACTCTCTCTACACCTCGCTATAAATCTCCATATTTCCAGTGCTTTTAATGACTGCCTCTTCACTCTATTGTACACATCGCACTCAATTGGGTCCATCGTAGTAATACGGCATGATTTTAGTCTCATTGCTGAATATCACATCATCCCAGTAGCTGCCTGGTTGAGCTGGGTACGTTCTAGCGAAAGATCACCGCTTTTCAATATGCTGTGCAGCGATCAAAGTCTTCTTTCGAACAACTCGTGAAGTATAACTGAGATTTTGCAAAGCTTGGCGGATTCTTTCTTGAGAAATTTCCACCCCACACTCATCCCTAAGGTCACTAGCAAGATTTCCCGTCATAATCTACTGGTTTGCGGCTACTTTTCTCAACAAAATACGTTCGGCGCGATCAAATATTTTCCGTGGTCTTCCGCTTGCAGATTTTGGCTCTGGCCTATTTTCTTTGGTTGAGCGATTTATTGTATTATAAATAGTTTTTCAGGTTAACCACACTTTTTCCTATGGTATAGTTATAATAGACAGACAAGGTCACCTCAAGCGATATACGTTTTCTAGGAAATTTTGCGTTCTTTATTATTTACGTGCGATTTGAAATGCTGATCATTTTATGACTGATTGGTGACTAATGGTGCGCCAACTCACCAACGCAAACGTACGGACATATGCCCGTATCAGCTGACACGGTGAAACAATGATCTACGATACTACGGAACGGAACGGTGGTGAGAATTCACTTACATGGGCCTCTCATTAGTTTTATCGTGTCAGCTGATACGGGCATACAGCTACGGGCGTACGTTTACGTTGGTGAGTGTGAGCACCATAACAACTCAGTAAAATTACGGTACATCAAATCATCTTAGCAAACGATACCGAAAATAGATATGTATAAACAATTTCTTGGCAGCTGAGAGAAAGATTTTTTATGCTTTTGTATTTTTGTTTTTGTTTAAAAGGCTTTCAAATTCAATAAAAAGCGGTGACTTTAGTTACAGAAGTGCAAATGACTTGAATATTTTAGAATGTCAAAAGATTTTCTTGACAAACTAAGGATGCAATTAAGAAGCTGAAGCTCAACAAAGCGGCGGGTGATAGCCGACCTGCAAATATCAGCGGAAATTCTTCATCTCCACATTACCGCCGTCTGAATCAATGAAAAGCTGCCTCCGGCCTGGGCAAAAGGCATCATAGTGAAGCTGCTAAAGAAAGGCGACCTGCGTGACTGCTTCAAATGGCGGGAAATAACCCTACTTTACACCATCTACAAAATTGTAGCCGTAATCATTCAAAGCAGGCTCGAAAATATCGAACGCTTCTTAAGAGACGAGCAAGCTGCTCTTCGCCCTCACCCAAGCTGTGTTGACCAAGCCAACACACTTATATATAGCTATATACAGTTATATATACGCCTCCAAACTGGCAGTGCTTCACAAAGTCGATATCAGCGATTCATTCACTACCAACGCAGGCGTAAGGCAAGGTTGTCCCCTGTCGCCTCTTCTCTTCGCCTACTTCCTTGATGACGTCGTGAGCCAACTGACCCTGCACAAAAAAGGCATCGTATGGAGTTTCACCAGAGATCTTGAGCACCTGAACTTCGCCGATGACATCTACCTCCTCTATCACAAACTCTCTGGCACGCACTGGCGGACTGGAGGACAACATCGCCAAAACCAAGGACATAAGAGTTAACCACAAGCAGAGGTCTTCGCGATCCTGCAGGCATGCAAAATGCTTCGGGATCGATGTTGGGAGGGAGACATAAAAATTTTTTCCGATAGCCAAGCTGCAATCAAGGCACTGTCGTCGCCGCATTGCAGCTCTCTTCTCGTAAACTCCTGTAAGGAGGAACTTAAACGCCTCGAACGGGCAGGAAACATCTCCCTCATCTGGGTTCCTGGGCACAGGAATATAGAGGGAAATGAAATTGCCGATGAGCTTGCCAGGAAGGGGGCGGCAGAACCGAGTCCAGCTGCCCTCTTCTCAGACATCGGTATCCCCTTGGCCGTCGTTAAAGGGAAACTACACAACTTCTTTCTAAGAAAAGCGCAAGACAGATGGAGGTCTGTCTCATCGTGTGCCATTTCAAAAGCACTATGGCCTTAATACGGCATAAACAGAACGCTTAAGGTGATGGGAACCCCCCGCCATTCAATTTCCAAACTCATCGCGGTGATCACTGGCCACTGGGTGATCGGCACTCACGCGGAGAAGCTTGGAATTCCGTACAACCCCCATTGCAGAAGCTGTGGGGATCCTACAGAGAAAGAGACTGTGGTACACTTTCTCTGCAGATGTCCGGCTTTGGCGGCTAGGCGCTTGAGATTCCTCAGCGTTCCCTTTGGGGATGACTTGACGAAATTCTCCAGCCTAGATCCCTTTTCTCTCCTCCGCTACATCAACAGCACTGGATGGCTGTAGACGGTCTTATCTCCTCCCTTAATCCTTTCACAGGTAGTGGTCCACTCTATGGTATCAAAACGGCACGTAAGTGCTACTTGTAGCGTACCTGGGGTACTCTTGCCATCTTACCTACCTACCTACCTAACCACAATAACGCAAGGCAGCTATTGGTTGACGGATGCCCAGTGGAATTCGTCGAAAGCTTCTGCTACCTCGGCTGCATCATCCCGGCATATAGTGGAGCAGATGACGATGTCAACGGGTAAACAAAGCAAGGGCGGCATTCGGGCGAATGCATACAGTATGGGGGAGTTCGCAAATCTCCTGGAGCACTAAACTGCGAATATTCGGTTCATGCGTAAAGTCCGTATTGCTGTGCGGAAGTGAAATATATCTGGTCTCTAACACCATGGCACAGAGGCTACAATCCATCATCAACAATTGCCTCCGCATCATCTGCAGAATATTCTGGCCAAACACCATCAGTAACGAAGCATTGTGGAGATTAACGAACGAGGAACCCATCCTTAGGCAAATCAAACGCAGAAAGTGGCGATGGATAGGTCACACACTGAGAAAACCACCAAACAGCATCACGAGAATGGCACTGGACTGGAACCCGCAAAGTAGCAGAGGTCGACCAAAAAACACTTGGAGAAGGTCGATGCTGCGCGAACTAGCATGCCGACATTTCATGGCACGGTGCAAAAACAACAGCACAGAACCGAGTACGATGGAAGAGTCTTGTCGAGGCCCTATGCTCCCGAGAGGAGTGAACAAGAACAAGAAAAAAAAACAAATATATTTCCTTAAGAAAAATTAAAAAAAAGCCGTTCATTGCTCTTAGCCCATCCGGATGAAGAACTTTTGAAAATAAGCAAATTAAAAGAAAAAATTAGTACTCTGCTAATTTCAGCAAGACAAACTTAATTTTACCGCTAAATATTCGCAAGGGCACCTAAATGACCCACTATTCCCATTGCTGCTATTCAACATAAAAATGATAATTAAGTCTAACTTGCAACTAGACTGTTTGCTTATTTATTTAACGTAAGTTGTTTCTGCTGGTGGAGCGATTGTTTTTGTTGTTGTCGTTGATCTATCCAACAAATAAATCTTAACAAGATATTTTTGTTGTTTGAAAAATTTGGGTACAAATAAAACGTGCGCTTGCCTGGCAATCTCTTCACCCCTTCAACCTCCAAGTAGAAACACAACAACAAAAAATTAGATACATTCTTCAACAACAATATGCATATTGTTGGCCAAATGCTAATAGGGGAAGCAAGATTGGGGGGCAATTTGAAAAATGCAGTAGCAAACTTTTGGCACGTTGCTTCGTTCGATTGCAAAGCATTTCTTTATTTTGTTCACTGATGATTTTTATCAAAAAATATTTTCGACTCCGATATTGTCACTGGCTGGCTTACGCTGGCGTCCACATTGTTATTGGCATTGTTGTAAATGTGTACAATAGTTTTCCTTATCTGCAAATACAGTAGCAACGCTTGACTTTTGCTTGAACCCGCAGCCGAAATTAATTGAATTGAATTCGTGGCATAAATAGAAATAAACATGAAAATAGAAATAACAAAATCCGAATGAAACTTTTTCGAGTTACTTAAAAATGAATTATTGAATAGCTGCTAATGTTATGCATGAGCGAGCCGCATCCTTTGGCGACACGTAAAAGCGGTGGTCCTATTGCGGAATTGTGAGGGCATAAAATAATGGATACGGGTGCTATTATTTTGAGAAAATTCCAGCATTCATGAAATTCCACAACTATACCTTTTTAAACACGTTCGAAGGCTCGTCAGCTCGTCTGCTGCCTTTCCATGCAGAGTTGTCAATGCCAGCAATAAAACTAACCATTTTTTTTTCAATTTTGGTCATCAAAGCTTCGGGTATTCTTAATAACATCAGCGGTTGATGAGCTCTCATACAAATCACTTTTTTACTTTCTATTGAAATTTCAGTTTCCCCAAATTTGAATTTAGATTTATAAGTCGCTGCAGCTTACAAAGTTCTGCCACGTTTTTAAGGCATACAGAATTAAAATTTAGTGATTTGAAATTAGTATTTAATTAAATTTAGTATTTGATAATAATTTGTATTTTTTTTTAATTTAATTAACAATAGTAGGCAAATACACAATAATAGTGTATAGGATGGTTCCATATGTAGTGGTCCACGCAAGTGGGGAAAGTTACTGATCGCCATTGACTTCGAAGTGGTCAGGACGATTCCTCTACATATGGTTCAAGCAGCTCACAACTTCCGGGATTAGCTTAAGTATCCCGTGGGCTCTTGAGCCAACGTGAGAAGGCGAAGCATCCCAGAATAGCTGGTTGTAGGCTGGGTTTGGGACCCTCCTCTTAAAAATCTTCCCCAATGAAAACAGCAACAAAGCCTCGGATGAGAACTTCCTATACTGATGACGACACCTGCAAACAAACTAAGGACTACGATTTGAGGGCATGCACCTGGAATGTCCGGTCCCTTATTGGGGAAGGTACCTCTTCACGGCTGGTTGATGTCCTCGTGAGAGTAATGGCTGACATTATTGCCATTCAAGAGATGCGATGGAGGGGGAAAGGCAAGAAAAACATAGGACCTTGCGACGTCTACTACAGCTGCCATGTAAAGGAGCGCAAATTCGGTGTCGGATTTGTTGTGGGAGAGAGACTTCGTCGCCAAGTACTGTCGTTCACTCCAGTGGACAAGCGCCTTGCAATAATCCACATCCAGAGCCCATATTTTTAACATCTCGCTCATTTGCGCCCACGCCCGGATGGAAAAGAAAAACGATGCGACCAAAGATTCCTTATATGAGCGCCTGGAACATTCCTATGAGCGCTGGCCCCGCCACGAGTTAAAAATCGTGCTTGGCGACTTCAACGTCAGAGTGGGCAAGGAGGGAATTTTTGGTCTCACAGTCGGAAAATCCAGCCTGCACAACAAAACATCCGGTAACGGACAGAAAACATGGTAGTCTGCAGCACCAGATTCCAGCATAAGAAAATACACCAAGCAACGTGGCTGTCTCCTGATCGAAAAACGCGAAACCAGATCGATCATGTTGTGATAGATGGAAGACACGCTTCTAGTGTATTAGATGTACGTACGTAAGGACTATTGAGAGTTATTTAAACCCGATTTAACACTTTAGAGGCTAAATTAAATAAAGGGGTGCGAGTTTCGAATTTTCCAAGTCAGTTGTCTTACGAAGTGACATTTTAATGAAATATTTTTGCGCAAAGTAAGAAAACTCAAAAGTCTGAATTTTTAATACACTTTTGTGTTAATTAAAAAAAAAGTGAACATAGCAATGCACATGATAGACATCACTCTCATCTGGGTACCTGGCTGATGAATTGGCAATACAGAGGGCATTCTATAACGAATCCGAAGCGGTAGAAATAGCCCTCCTCAAAAGGAGATCTTTTCGCTATTCCAGAAGCAGATGGATCATCCGAGTTGAAAATAACTAAACAAAAATAACTAAACAGACGTGGATAATTACGTCAACAATAACCGGCCCCTGGCCTTTGGGAGACCATGCAAGGAAGATGGGGTGGCCGTACAACGAAAGATGTAGAAGCTGCAATCAAGAAGAATCTAAGGAAACAGCTTTTCACTATCTGTTTGAATGCCCAAACCACCCATTTCGACACAGAATGTTGGGGGAATTCTCGATGGTTAACGTGAAAGAAATTGCAGAAAAGAAAATAGAGCACATAGAAGGATTCAAATTCAAATCAAGATGGTTTGATGAATAAAAAGTAGTGCTCCTACAAGTAGGGAATCAAAATGGCATTTTTTTCCTTGTTCACTCCTCTCGGGAGTATAGGGCCTCGACAAGACTCAGTCTTGCGTTGATTTCGTTAATCTATTTTGATTTCTGACAGAGTAGCCTGCCGGTGGGAATGCCCACCTGTCGTTGCTTAGGAACAACGTCTCCTTACTGCTTTTACTGCTTTGAGCGCCATCTGCGTTTCACATTTTTCTGCCGGAAGGATCGCACAGATGGTAGAGGACTTCGCTTAATTTGGTGTGTCTGCGCTATTACCTCTGTTGCTCGCTTCGTCTTGCTGGCATCACTGAGGCAATGTGTAACTGTGTGTTGTTTTTTTTTGTTTGTTTTAGCAGCCACAATGCAAATAATGCGCCGACTGTTGGGCGGGATTAAGGATGGAAAGGATACATTTTTTGGGTTGAGGAATGAGATGACAGGCTAGTGCACTTACGCTAGACTACCGAGGTCAAAATGGCATAGTTTGTGCTAATTCTGTGGGTTGTGTCACTCAGACAACCACCAATAAAAGTTCGAGCTTCAAAAAAAAACCAATTCAAACCTCATGAAACTGCTTCGGATATGGTTGGCCAGTAATAAATTAAAAGTGTTAGAGAAATCGGATTCCTTTCAGTTGATTGCCAGTTTCCTGAAATTAATGATTAGGATTAATGATCTTAGGCATATGACCACCGCGGCACTGTCTGAGGTATATCATTTTCAAACATTCATTTTCGATTACTTCTTTCAGTATTCAAGGCTCCCAAAAGACTCAATATCATAATTCGGTATTGCAGAAATAAGCCCCAATTATGTCTCCTGTTTCTTGCAAATGTGTTGAGATTCTGCTTATTCAGAAAGCCAGAACTTAATTTTATTAATGATGAAATTTTGACATTTTTGACTATTTTCAGAATTTTTTACTCAACACTGATATTAGAAAGAAATTTGCACTGCATTTAAAAGCGCTATCTCGGTGAAGATCTTTGAATTATGAAATGTCAAATAAGACTGAATAAAAATGCGGGAAGACTTGCCGATTAATTTGTCGAATATCAGAGATTATCTACAATTAAAAATTGCTCTTTTAACACGTTGTATACCTCAATTTATTAAATGGTAGAAGTTTGATGTAGACGTTGGTTCGATTTTTAACATAATCATCCATTTTATTTCGTGATATGCCAATTCATTCTTTATTTACAAGTCACTTCAAGTTGACGTGCCAGTTATTGCGACACAAGCCTGTGCAAAGTGTCACGTGGCAAGGTTTCGTTAACTCTGAGTTGCGCTTCAGAGGGCCGAAAAAATTATGATTTTCAATAATTTTTTTTGCTAGTCAGTTGCTTTATTTACAAAAATATAAACATAGCATTAATATATACATCATGTTTCGACTTGACTTTAGCAAAATTTCAAAAAAAAAAGTTATAATTGTAAAAGTTATCGGTGTTTGTGTGGAGCCCGTTTATACAGAAGTATCTTGCGGTGATCATCCCAACTTCTTGGAGATTCATCTAAAATCATTCGCACAAGATGAATTAGTTTTATTAATAGATAATCTTGTGCCTGATCGAAACTAACAATATGACGGCCTCAGGCAATATTTTTCAGATTTTCGAGAAAAAAACCGACAATTAATTGTTTAAAAAATCGAAATTTTTGAAAAAAAATCTTTCTATCAGGCCCGAGTTTTTTATGTCTTTCAAAAGCAGTACACATTTTATTGAAATCTACCAAGCGGTTTTTAAGTTACAGTGATCACCAGTTCAAAAAAAATTGTTTTGAGAAAAACACATTTGAAGTTTTGCTATCGCCCGAGTAGCGTCCGAGCGTCCTTTCTTAATTGTTGAATAACTCGAAAAGTATTTGTCAGATTCACTTCAAATTTTCACACAATATTTTTAAGATATTATACTTTACGAAAATGCAAAAAACAATCCAATTTTTTGAAAATTCTGACTACTAATAAACCCTTAATTTCATTTCTTTTCCCAAGAGACCCCGAATCACAAAGCTCCATAAATTTATCCAAAGTTGTTTAGCCGCACTAAAATTAAGAGCGTTCAGTTGCTCAATTTAGTGGTATCGGATTTTAAATTGAAATAAAACAACGAAAATTCAAGTTGATTGGATAACATTTAATATTTTTGTGTAGAACAATTCATGACATTTATTTTTTAGAGATAATCTCTTGCAAATGTTGGCTGCAACTGCGCCGTAATTCGGCCATCCGTAAACACAAATCTTGAATGACTCACTGGCGGACTTCGGTCGGTATCTCGTGAATAACTTAAGTAATGTTGGCTTCTAATGCCTTAATTGAAGCTGGTTTATCCTCAAAGCATTTAGACTTTACATACCCCCACAAATAAAAGTCTAAAGGTGTGATATCACACGATCTTGGTGGCCAATCCACTGGTTCAAGGCGAGAGATAAACTGCTCACCGAAACGGCGATGCAGTAAATCCATTGTTTCACGGGCTGTATGGCAAGTAGCGCCGTCTGTCGTCTTGTTGGAATCAAATGTTGTGGAAATGGCCGCCTTCAATTTCCGGCACCAGGAAGTCGTTTATATGGGCCGATGAATCCTCCAGCCCATAGGCCGCACCAAACGTTTGTTTTCAATGGATGCTCTTGAATGGCTTCGGGTTACCTTCAGCCCAAATACGGCAATTTTGCTCGTTGACGTAGTCATAATTTTTACTAATTTTTATTTACCAATAATTTTTACTAATTAAATTTTATACACATTACCACATATCAATGTACAGGACGCTTAAGGAGATGGGAATTCTTCGCCATTCATTTTCCAAACTCATTGCGGTGTTTACTGGTCACGAGGTGATCGGAACTTTTGCGGAGAAGCTTGGGAATTCCGTACAACCCCTATTGCAGAAGCTGTGGAGATCCTGCAAAGAAAGAGACTGTTGAGCGCTTTCTCTGCAAATGTCCGGCTCTGGCGGCTAGGCGCTAAAGATTCCTTAGCGTGTCCTTTGGGGATGGCTTGAGGAAATTCCCCAGCCTAGATCCCTTTTCTCTACTCCACTACATCAACAGCACTGGATGGTTGTAGATGGCTTTCTCTTCCCTAATTTTTTTTTTTGCAGGTAGTGGTCTACATTATGGTTTAAAAACGGCACGTAAGTGCTACTTGAAGTGTACCTGTGATTCTCTGGCCATCTAACCTACCTACCGCATGTCGAAAGTTTTTAGATACGTCAGCCAAAATGAAATTTATTGCTGTTACCTGCTACGACTAGGAAAATTATTATCTTTCTTTTTAATTCTTTATAGATATCCAACATTTTTTTACTCAAGCGCCATTTTTGGACCCAACGATAGTAATTTTCTTTCTTCTTCTTCCCCACTGTCCACTATTGCTCGAAAAAAGGCTGATTTGAAGAACTTCGTATGAAGGGATTACGCGAGCGTACATTTATTTTCAATGCTCAAAGCATTTGACTCGCGAGCACTTTTTTTGGCTTATCTTTAATGCCATTGAAATCGGTTTCGCGTAAGGAATCCATACTTGTTATTGAACAAGTTTAGCCTCACCTATTTTTTTGAATCAATAGGAAACACTTTTTTGTTTGCTCTTTTAACAGCTCATCATATCAGATTCCTTAAACCCCATTCAGCTCTGTATTTATGGATGTGGACGTCGTAGCACATCCCTCTTAATTTATAACTAAAACCTTTCTTTTTAAAGCTAATAAATCAAGCTATAGTACGAACCAAAAGCATAACATTCATCTCCTCGGTGGACAGAAACATGCGTACACAGCCGTACACACTTTACTGTTATTATGTACTTTTCTATGAATCTTTTCATTGATTGCAATTCAGCAGTTACGATTGCATTTATTCACACCTTCGAACACACAATAAGCGACAAACCCAAAACGACGCCTTAGGATGTCCAACACCCATAGGAACAACAATACTACAAAAATACAATACTAACAGCAACACCACCTCCAACTCTACTCACATTTCAAGGCATGTGAATGTGAATTTCCATCTGCATCTCCGCCACTGCCACCGCCACCGTCATCACCACCAACTCAACGTCAACACTATCGCCGCCGCCGCCGCCGCCGCCACTCAGCCATACATCGTTGTCCGCGCTGTCGTTACAGTCGTCGATTACATGCCATATCCAATTTTTCGATCGACACGAGCGTGCATAAAGCGAATTAAACGAAAAATCGGTCATCAAAATCGAAGCGCGCCGAACACCGAACGACACATCGAACAAACCGAACACATCGAATGGAAATCCAATAAAAAGTGAGCGAATAAAAGGAATTTAAACGTTCATATTAACAATGTTAACACCACCAGCCGGCAGCCAGCACCCAGCAGCCAGCAGCCAACAGCCAGCAAGCGAGGCACAGGCAACATGGCAACATAGCAATATTGGCAGAACAGCAGCGTCAATGTTGCAACAGGAATTTCAGCAAGAAAAATAATAACAAAAATAATCGAAACAAAAACAACGACAACATAAATGGACACATGCCACATACCACACACCACACACAGCTCAGCAGAGGGCCACCAATTTCTGCTCCGACTTTCCATGCAGCCTCCACAAGCAACTGCCATGGCCTGTGAGGTGAAACATCCATTGCTATGTGTGCTCACTCGCATCAGCCCGAATCCACATTTTGCAAGCACCTCTGTGATGGGCCCGCTGTTGTTGGCATTGTTCTTGTTGCAGTGAAATCAACGCTTAATGGTGTTTATATGATTCACTCGCGAGCACCGTTTTAATGTGCTTTCTATGGCGCATCCATCTATTGACCGCACAGAATAGGCTGAAGGGCGTGGAGTGGGACGGGTGGATAAGCAGCAGTAATGCAGGAATTGTTAGTTTCAATTGGATTTTTCGGCTGGCTGGCGGTGGCTCCTATTTTCTTTTTTTTTTTTTTGGCTTTTTTTGGCATTTTTTGATTTCTTTTGAGAGGCCATTAGGAGCATTTGCTAGTGAGGAGCTAGCTTTCCAGTTTGCCAGTTTGCTAGTCAACAAGAATACCATCGTAGCACCAACAACAATCACAGTTCCACCAACGGTCGTCGCAGCGGTGCACTTCATTGCATTTGCCACCACTCAACGGCACATTCATCGATCTTGACGTTGATGCCTGACTATGGGTATATATGCGTGTGTATGTGTGCTAGTTTTGTGCTGTTAGGATCGTGCCATACGATGGCTGGCAGCCTGGATTTTCCATTTCCCTTCCACCCCCCGTTTTGTACAACAACGTTCAACTTTTTGAGCTATCACTATTTCTACCGTTAGTGCTCATTGGTGAAATCATTTCGCAGTTACGGCCAGTTCAGTTTATTATTTTAGTGTAATCCGTTGGTGGGCAGAGGTGAGAACACCTTAAAAGTATCTTTTAGATATTCTTTTGTTTTAACTTCAAAGGCATAAGGAAAATAGCAAATCGCTCGCGTCTACAATCTTCGCTCAGCATGAGGAAGCGACTGCAGTTCATTAATGCGAATGGCTTTTTGTGGACTAACGACTGGGCAATATTTATTTTCCTATTAAGACGAAAAATTGTTATGTAAAAAAAAATATTTTTGCATAGGAAAAGGGATTCGATGTGCGGTATGCAGAAACATACCGGTATACACCTGGCCGAAAAATTCCTTCACCATTTTGGTTTTAATGTTGATGCATAAAGAGGAGGAAAAGCTGCATCTAGGCATTAAGGAGGAAGATCTTGCCCATCTTGTCCACCGCTGTATAATATTTCTATGGAATATCACCATCTACGTATGCCAATGGGACCTTGTCGAGTGTCCAAGTATTTCAGATTGTTTCATTTCAAAATAAAACCCAAATGAAAACTTGACTTTAGTATGGCGCTATCGAGGAGAGTGTGGAAAAGAGAACTGCAGGATGTCGATAGGAAATGTTGAGGGCATCCTTTGTTGAATTGGGCAAAAAACACCCTAACTATAATTACATCAGCTACTTTTGATGCCAGTCCCGTGATTCTTATAAGACTGTGCGAAAATAAAATTTTGCTCTGAAATTCATTTGTTTTCCTCAAGCAGTTTTTATATACTCTATAACCAGAAAGTACCGGGAATGTTTAAATAAAACAAACAGAGTTAAATTTCAGGCAAATTTATTTTATCTTCTGACCCGTCTGAAGCAACACACATGTGCCAACGCTTAACTCAGTCCTAAATACAGCCCTGGTAGGCCGACCATCGCATTCTCTTTGATCTCCTCTATTGACTGAAAAATCCTTCCACGAAGTGGTAACTTCAGCTTGGGAAACAAAAAGAAGTCGCACGGGGCCATATCAGGTGAATACGGCGCTTGCACTATGCTATTTACTTGGTGTTTGGTCAAATAATCCAGCTCAATTTGGGCTCGGTGCGATGGCGCGTTATCATCATGCAAAATCCAAGAATTGTTGGCCCACATTTCCGGCAGCCAGGCAGACACTAATGATCCGATGGCGCTAAAAAAGACAGATTCGTGTCTTACAGTCCTACCAACATACGAAAAAAATATTGACCGGTTCCCACGTGCGGTTCGTTTAAATTAAACATTACCGGTACTTTATGATCATAGGGTATATCGGTCAATATACAAGGCCGGTTCAAGGCACAATGAGCAACAACAAAAAGAGATATGCATTTTACTTTTTGCTAGAATGTCAACCTATAATCAAAGACGGTTTAGAGTTATTAAATAAAATTTTAGGACTTCGGAACCAAATAAAGAGAAAGAAAAATGTAAAGAGCTGTTCTACTGCCTGTTAAATGCGCCTTAGTTCATTATGAGAAACATTCACCGGCACTCACACTTAAAAATTATCGATACCAAAAAACCAAACGAAGGATCCTCATAAAAATCCATCTGCCGTGCGAAACCGGCTTGAAATACTTAGTAGGTCTCTGGTGTGGAAAAATATCAAGACACACCAGAAATTAGAGGATGAGCTCAGCCAAATAATGAGCAAAGGATTTAGGCGTCAATTATTTATATGCACATAAAATATTTCGTAAAGCTAATTTTTCTGTACCTATAAACCATTTTAGTTTTTGGTGGGTTAGGTAGGGTTCAAAATGCCTTCGAACTTACAACGACCGTTGTCCACTGCGTCGTATGGTGTGGCCACTAAAACGATCCCTCCTCTCCTTCGGGGGAGCCACCCCTCCCAGGACTGTTTTCTATATTACTTCGGGAGGACCCAGAACGGCATCCATAAAGGACCTATTCTATTCACCCACGTCTGGGTCCACCATATTTGTAGCCAGCTTTCATGCTATAGGCTCGTCTTCTTGTCTTGTCTTCTTCTTGTCTATCTGTGTGGCTTCGCTTTGTTGCACTGTGTCGAGGTCAATCTTTTTTTTCATAATACGTTCTCGTTGTATTTCTTTACCGCGTTTCAGCTATCCTCGCGTTCGAGTATTTTACTGATTGTGTTGCTCGACGCGATGTCTCAAATCTGCTCCCTCAGAGCATTTCCTTCCGCGGGATATCTGTCACACCTAAAAAATGTGTGTTTAGCGTCATCGCTCAGCGCTTCGCAGTATATGCACTTGGAATCGGTTACCTTGCCCATGCGGTATAAGTATCTCCGGAAGTATCCGTGACCCCAAGAGGAACTGAGTTAAGAAGTAGTTCACTTCCCCGAAGTATCAATTTGTCAATTGATGGAATAAGTTTCGCCGTCCATCTGCCACTCAGTTCAGTGCCCCATCGGCTTTGCTGCGGTAGCATGATCTGGCATCTCCATTCTGAGTGATGCCGTGTTTCTTCTTGGAGTTTCACGCATCCATTCGTTCTCGGACCATAAGGTTGGCGGGTAGCTGCCCGCTGATCACAAAAATTGCTGCACTTGAGACAGTGCGGTAGGCTGAGGCAATTCTGAATGCCGATGTTCGTTGCACATCCTCCAGTGCTTTGCGCTTGGCTTTTCAGTTTAGCACAATTCCCCATACTTCGCTGCCGTAAAGGAGAATTGAGTTTGTGGCCGCCATAATAAGCTTTATTTTGTTCTGTGTTGGCCCGCCGATGTTTGTCATTAATCTACTTAGCATACCCGTGACCTTTGCTGCTTTGGTAGCCGCATGCCGTATCTGGGCCTAGAAAGTAAGCCTGGGCCCAGTAAGTAGTCATCAAAACAGTTTCCAAATTCAATTTTTTTCTCGAAGTCGACTTCAGTTCACTTTGCAAATATTTTTTTTATCCTCCACCTACTGAAAGTGTGCGCTGTGAAGTGATAATTTGAAATTTGAAAAGCGATGAAGGTAAGTCAGAGACGTATTAGATGAGCTGAGGTGGAGCTGCGCAGCTTTAGTTGGCGTTCTTTCGTTATTTGCTCTACTGGGACATAGATCTCAGTATCACAGGAAGGCTGATTACTATCGGAGGTCACCTAGCATGCGGAGGGCACCAAATGGTGCGGGTAACACTAGATATTACGGGTCTTATCCAGTTGTCCTTTCTGTAGGCACCTCAAGCGGGGTGAGATCTTTGGCACGTACGTCTAACCCAGCAGAAGTTGTTCAATCATTTTTTAGCTGATACATTATTTATAAACTCCAGTTGATATTAACAATGTAAGCATCACAGAATTTATCTGAATCAGCCCCATAGTCGAAAAAATAATATAAAAATATGGTATTGGTATGTCTTCCTGATAATTCCAGTTCTTTGATCTTCGTATTATTTATTAAAGAGTTTCACCTATATTTTCATTCCCTCCCTCTTATGGGCTTTTGTTGTTCTATATATTTAAAATGGTTTTGAAGGGACTGTAGTTCAAGTATGATATTTAGGTTACGTACAGAAGTGTTATGAGATGAGACGACGTGGAGGTGAAGTGTGGCGTTTTGAGTTTTTCGATCTGCCAAAAAAATAAAGCTCAATAAATTAGTTTTATTTTTTATCAAATTAATCAATAGATTAGATTAGGTTGAACTGATTGTCGTGGTTCGCAAGCATCGGGTCTGATGCCTTAGAACCTTCATGTGTGCGCGTCCGACCACTCTCCACTTCTCCGTTCGCTCAGGCCAACCATTCGCCTCCTCTCCCGTCACGTTGGACTCGTGGCCAAGTCGGTCGGAGATCTTGATCGCAGCCTTGTAGAGTGATTTCGCCTTTAACATCTTCTTTGGTGATTTCACTCTGGGTACTTTATTGTAGTCGGAATTGGGACCCTGAGCCTTTTTCGGAGAACGAAGTAGTGCGTCTTCATGCGCGGTGTTTACACTCATTACGCTTTTATGGTCCGAGTCTTCAAGGACTAAGGCACCATCGCAGAGTGGATTTGGGTTTGGTAGTAGTAGCAGTAGAGGTGTGGCCGCTAGTGGCACTGCTTATAAGCTCGCTGTGTCCGCCGGTGGTGACAGGTGCTTCTCCTAGCAGATATCCCTGCCCGCGTCTCATCTTACTCGGGCAGCTAGCGGCACAGCTTATAAGCTCGTTGTGGTCGCCGGCGGTAACAGGCGTTTCTGGGAGCAGATATCCCAGCCCGCGTCTCATCTTACTCGACCTCCACATTGATGGCCAGCTGTAATCCACATCGCTTTACCCAGAAGTCAAGGGGAAGGGGAGACCAGTTTGGACTGTTCTTGCACCTGTAGCTTAATCATTATTGTGGCCGCTTGTTCTGTATTTCGCATCGTAAATTGTGCATCGACTTCCTTGCGCTGGCTACGTTGCACCTTCAAGCGTTTCGGAATATATGCGGATACTAAGGCAATATGCGCGAAAAATATATCAGGCTCACATTTCCCGCGATTAGAGTAACAATTTGCAGTTGCAAATGAGTGTGTAGAGTTCTATTTAATACTCGTATATCATTCTGGATGCCATGAAACTGGTTGCAGCAAAACTAATGTGCAACAAGAGCGCACGTGAACGGAGCAGACGGCGAACAACTTCCAGCCAATTGAGAATAATCGACAATCCGCCAACATAATCAGATACCGATAAGCAAATTAAATAAGAGGCAGATTACAACCGGCTGCCCGTTACTGTTGGAGCGACATGCGGCATATGCAACATGCATGGCTGTTGCAGCTACATTCGGGTAAATGACAGATATACTGCGGTTGCACATTACTTAATTGTGTATTTCGCACCGCGCACCGGGAAACGTCCCGCTTTACACCTGGAAGGATCTTACGGACAACAGATCGCTTGAGCGCGCATGGGGATTATCATATTGGAAATTGTAAAAGTCGCATATCGGTTGTATTCGGCAATTTGTTATTGAGTTGCAACAAACTGTAGCAACTGATTTGCTGATTAGCCGTCGCCACTCTTGCTGCTGTGCACGCCACTGTGCGCCTTAAGCTGAGGCGTTCGGTGTTGCACGATAATCACCCTGCCTGTGGCGGTTCGATAGCGACACCGAACGGCTGCGGCTGCGGCTCCAGCGGCGCAGGACATATGATTGACAGGTGTTGATTGCAACAGGCGGTCATTCGCGTCATACGCAGGCACATTCTTATTGACGGACATCAGCAATGTCGATCGGCAGCGGCGGCTGCAGCAATCACTGTGCCGTAATAGATATGATGGGCTTTTGGCGGAATTGGTAATTGGCGCGTTGCAAGCGTGAAATAAATTATTACAGTTCGTACGTGATTTCAATCAATTTTTGTGTTTTACGATCAGCAAATGATTTATTGTAAGATGGTGTTACACAAATTTCCGTCCAAGTATCGCCATGTATTCACGTGCATTCATATGTTCAATTACAGGTATGTGTGTGTGTGTATGCTGCAAGTGTGGCAATATGAGGAAGAGTGTTGCTGTCGTGTTTTAGATTTGCTGCAGTCAAATTATAAAATGTGGAAATACAATAAAGAATGCGACTGCAGGCTGGTGCGGCTATGCGGCTGTGTGTATGTGTGTATGTGAATGCATGTGATTACGATTCTTTTAGGTGCAATTTGCGTAAATCAGGTTCTAATTTACGCCTTCGATGCGCTTTGCATTGCCCACAAGCCGTAGGCAACAACATAATTGCACGCGCATGCGCGCTGTGTATCCGAAAATCCAGAAGAAGGCGCGGCGAGATTATGGCGAGCGGCGGTGGGACTCGAACGGGCGTATGCGCATTCTTATGGAAATTGCAACGCGTCAACGCATTTTTTGGCATCGGGATATTCTGCTTTTGGATTTAAGTTGTTTGTTATTTATTTCTCCATTTTTACTAGTGGCTTTGGCAGTGCGCACTAGTAACGGAACTTGTGCGAAGTTTAATCAATAATTTCTTTTATTGCTTTTACTGTTTGGCCGGTAATTCGCGCCATTTGTGGCTTATATGAGATTTTTTTTATATTTTTTTTTTATAAGAGCTCATGTGCTCATGTGTGTGTGTGTGTGAGTGCGCAAGCCGTCGTACTTTGTATTCATAATAGCAGTAGCGGTCGCGCATGTGCATAATTGAATTTTTACGCCAGGGTCAAACTGCAGGCTGCAGCCGCTCTGCGCTAGGCTACTTTCACGTGGCATTGATTTTGATTGCGATGAGTTTTTGCTGTGGTATATATTAGCACTTTTGTAAAATTCAATATTTAATACTCGTAGTCGAGAGTCCATAGATGTAGTGGTTTCACAAACCCTTTGAAAAATTCACTCTTCGAGATGAAGAAATTTATTTCGTCCGATAGTTCTCCACCTACTATTAATATTTTGTCTCATTCATCTACCTACATCACCTTCAAAAAGCTCCTCATAAAATCCATTTGCTATTCGGAGTCGGGTTAAAACTGTAGGTCCCTCGATTTGTGGAACCATTTCACGATGCACGCCACAAATGGAGGAACGTACGCGCCAAATATTTATTTTTTATTAAACTAGGGGACATTTTTCATAATTAATCCTCAAACCTCAGTAAGCTGATTTCTATCGCATGTATCCCATTCCTACTCGGTGAGGTTAAGATTTGTAGGTAGACAGAGACATTTCCCTCTTTCTAACTCACACTGAGATATTTTCCTAAAATTTTTCAGAAACACCAAATTAAACATTCGCCGTTCAGAAATATTAAAGCTATAGGGTGACTCAAGAGTGATGTGGATCTTTGGCAGCTTATATTTGTGACATGTTAATTTTTTTACACATTTTTTTAAACAATTCGCACTGCAAAATTTGGCAAACTTAGCCATAGAGCAATTAAAAAACGCGTTTTATGGGTCTCCATTTACAAAATGTATTTCGCACATTGTGTGCCGATTTCGGTCACCATAAGTCAACAATCAGCAAAACTGCAGCTATTGCAAATCCACCTGTCATTCAACAAAAAATTATGTGCCCTCAACGAATTACTGTTCGGTGTGATTTTTGGGCTGGCGGAATCATCACTACAGTCTTCGAAATTAATGTCGGCAACGGTGAGTAGTAGTGAGTGGTAGCAAACTTCTTATCGCATGAATTAGATGGCATAGGTTTGAAATATATATGATTTCGCCACGACGGTACCACTTGCCGCACAGCCTCTGAAACAAGGGTCTTATTGCGAACGAGGTTCCTAAGGTGCACTATTTCACAAAAGAATGAGGACTAATTAGAGAGAGTTAGCCCAGAGCTAGCGATTTGACACCATCGACCATCTTACTCTGGCCATGCATTAGCTCTCGGAAGCACTTTGCCGAGAGCAAACGCGAAAAAAGAAAATGAGTAATGGATTGCAAACGTAATATTGGGATTGTATTATATTTGGCTGGAAAATCACAGCCAGCGATTGTTCGTGAGCTCGAGCACCTTAAAGTAAATAATGTTTTTGTTTCTCGCACCATTATTCGTTACAAAGATACTGGTAGCATCGCGAAACGTCATGATGGTGGTCATCAAAAGACTGCAACGTCATGTGAAATGCTTCTAAAAGTGAAGTGAAGCGACTTGAGCAAAATCCCCAACGAAGTGCCAGTCGAATGGCGAAAGAACTGAAAATATCTGGCCGTAGCATCCGCCGCATACTAAAAAATGATCTCAAAGTCAAGTCTTACAAGATTAGAAAGGCGCATAATCTCACACCAAAGCAGCAAGAGGAAGAAGAAGTCAGACTTAAGACAGCGGAAGCAACTCCCCAAACATTGTGTTTTGTGACGTGAAAATTTTTCAAATTGAGCAATTCGTAAACACCCAAAACGATAGGATTTATTTGACCGCACGTTCAAACGAGAATCTGAGTCATCGATTGGACACCACGAGGCAGGTAATGGTTCACAGGTAATGGTTTGTGCCGCTGTAACCACAGATGGGCGCTCTCCAATCGTTTTCATCGAGCCTGGCGTCAAGGTAAATGCGAAATATTATCTGGAAAGTATTCTGGAAGTTGCTTTGTAGCCTAGGGCAGACAAACATATCGGTGGTAGACCATGGACGTTTCAACAGGACTCGGCACCGTCTCACAAAGCTCGAGTGAACCAAGAATGACTAAAAAACAGTGTCCCAAACTTCATAACGTCCACACAATGGCTCTCAAATTCACCAGACGCGAATCCGATGGATTATTCTCTTTGACCTATTGTGGAAGGCAAGGTCCGAACTAAAAGATTCATCAGTCTCGAGGCGCTGAAAAAAGCCATTGTCCGCGAGTGGGCCAAAATAGCTGCAAGTCACATTCGGGCAGCTTGCGATCCATTTCTGGACCGTCTCAAGGCCAAAGTCAAGGCAAAAGGTGGTCATATCGAGTAAAAGTAAATGGATTCTTAATTTTGTATTATTTTTACCCATTTTTTACTTTGAATTGAATATAAGTAATTTTCCCAACTAAATTTATGGCCTTTTTAATTGGTTACACTTTGAGTGCCGGAAGCTGTAGTTAAGGAGCTATATTTTTTTACCGTTAATACATATAATTTACCCGATTTTATCCTACTTCCTTTGCCACTGCCCTGCTCTAAGCAGAACTTGTGACGACTGCCTGCGATCAGTACACTTTTCATGTCTGACGGATATTGCTGATATAAAGTTGGAACTGTTAACAAAAGTTAAAACTCGCCAACACCTGTATCACGAATTATGTTTCACCCGACTCCAACAGCACTGGTAACATTACGGACCCTTGTGGTCTATGTGCGATCTTTTCAGATCAGCCCGATATGCCTAATCTAATCTAATCTAACCTAACACCACCTCGCAACTGTTGAAAAACTAAGTGAAATGCACTACGTCACATCTGGCGAATCTTGTGTTAGTTCCGAACTATGCAAAAAAGGATAACTGACACTTCCTGAAAAATCACCATGGAAAACTCACCAGTGTTGACATACCGACAAGACTTGGAGTTCTCCACCAATTTCAAGTAATCCATAAATCTTTTACCAACGACTACCGCACCGTATGTGTAGAAGTATGTGCGTGCATAGCAAAATCGGTCCAAAGGCCAACAACACTCTGCCACTCAAAAAGCAATAATGCTGTTGCATCAGCCACGTCATTGTGTGCTAAATAGATTTCTAAAAGGCGATACAAATTCGCTCAAACAATGGACCAGCCTGTGTCCGCCTAATCGACTAACTGGCCGGCTGTGTCGCTGTCCGTCCGCTCTTCCGTTTATACGTACACCAGTAAGGAGAAGCCACGCATGTGCAACAACGGCTGTCTAGCTGCGTGTTATTGTTGTTGTGTTTATTGCTGGTATTAATGTTGGTCGATTTGGCGACTATTGCTGAGGAGAACCAGCGGAGATACTTAGCTGGAATGAAATGGCATTCACCAAACTAACGAGAACAGCGCTGCCGGTGTTGGCACAACAACAAAACGGTAGCTGGTGACAACGTTGCCAATATGTGGCACTCACAACATTGCGTGGCAGCAATGACCGCAATGATCGGCTAAGCAGCGGCAGTCAGAAGTTTTTCAGAGCGGCGTCGGCGGCAGCGGGCGTTGTTGCATAATCTGTTTACAGCTACTTACCTCAGTGCGGCACGCAACATGGAAGTTTTGGTATTTCTTGAGTAAAACGGCGAAATAGTTTGGCGCACAGACACACACACACACTACCACACTCAATGCATTTGCCCATCCTTCTGCGACATTAACCGTTGATGGTCGCAAACAATGCGGTTAAATTCGTTGTTGCTATTTGGGTTTTTGTTGTTGCTGTTTTTTTTATCTTTTCGCCACAAACGCACAATATCAGTTGCTTGCCACATTTTGTTGCACTTCACAGGCCTATGTTGTTTCATAATCTCCATAGAAGATCTACATTTTTGGCATCTTTTTGTTCCATTTTTGCTGGTCCTTTCCAACGACTTTGCTATTTCCATGCTGCTGAAAGCAAAGAAAAAAAATCAATTTGTAAAATATTGAAAATGGAAAATAAAATTACATTGCAGTTTCTCTTTGTCTTTCCATACAACACAAACAATGGGCAACAAACAACTGGAGAGGCGTGTGACGGCTGCTTCTTTCGTCTAGCCAAAAAAAAGTTGACACGGGGCACATTTGTATTCTTTTTCTGGGCAGCGTGATTTCCTAATTTCTTGACATTTCCTCCTTCATCCGCTGACCAGACTACTTGCGTGTATATTTGCCAAGTACATATGTACGAAGGTATGTTTCCTTGTTCCCGTTTCGAGGGTGGCTTTTAGATTCGCCACTCACCGCCTTCGACTGCTTACTGTGCAGGTAATCGGATTTCTCAAGTGATCAATGAGTGCGTAATTTGTGGGATCTGCAGAATTAGGCGAATGATTTTCAAAAATTGCCACATATCCATGCAACAGATTGGCAGACAGGATTACTGGCACACATCTGCTTTAACTTAAATTAATGTAGCCAAGTATGTGCGAGTGTTGTTCGTGCGATGTGTGGCGAATGCGAGTTTTCTTTGGATTTGTCTTAAACGTGGAGTGGATTGCGAAAATTTCAACCGAATATTTTTATACCCTTTTTGGTTTTATTTTAGTGGCTTTTTAATATTCATGAGATTCAATTATTAATAACTAATTACACTGCACGGCCCAACCGAAGAAAAATAAATAAATAAAAACATTCCAATAATGGATTCTGGTACACATTTAACCCCTTTGCTCATTATTTTGGTAAGCCGGCTAAGGAAACTATCTGATCTATGGTACATGATTTGTTCGGCAGTTCTAGGTGAAAAACAACGGGCAAAATATTTGGAGAACGCTTTAAGCCTCTAACTCCTCGATAGATGGGTCTTGTTTGTTTCTGTGCGAAAAATAGTGCTATCGGAGGGATGTAACGGCTTAAAACGTATCACAAATATATTTATCATACAATTTTACTATAAGTCTTTCGCCCCTACTTTGGCTAGTTGCTATTGACGAAGTTCTGATAATGCTAAATAAGGCTGAGGTTAACATAGTAGCATACGCCGATGGCTTGGTCCTAATGGTATCGGGACCGTTCCCTCAATCATGGCTGGGATTTTGGAAAGGTCACTAGCTGTACTCAGTCGCTAGGCTACCACTTGCGGCCTCCGAGTCAATTTTGACAAAACGGAGCTGGTACTATTTACCAGAAAATATAAACCTCTACCCTCTCGACTTCCCAAATTAAACAATCACGTTCTCCCGCTCTCATCAGAAGTTAGGTATCTTGGAGTGATACTTGACTACAAACTCCATTGGAAGAAAATCGGGTAAAGAAGGCCATTATAGCCTTCTATTTCCGCAAATCTATGTTCGGCAAAAAATGGGGAGTCAAGCCACAGATCGTGCTGTGGATGTACAAGGTAGTGGTTCTACCAATTTTAATGTATGGATGCCTGATTTGTTGGGAACCTCTTAGGAAAGGCTGCAATATCACTAAACTGGGGAGGGTGCAAAGGACTGCATGCGTTGACATTATCGGAAAACTTGCCCAAGTGCTGCCTGGAATGTCGTTTTACATTTACTTCCCATCGAGTTTTCCAGTCTTTCCATCGCAGCTCAAAGTGCAATCAAGTTAAAGGAGGTTGGCCGCTGGAGGCAATCCCTCAAGGGACATGGTATCATTTTTGGGCAGCTCAAACCGTATTTCTCCGCACTTCGAACAGATGTCTCTATCCGCAAACTAGAGTTTGAGGGGCGTGCTAGAGCCATCTTTCAAAATAAGCAGGATGGGATCAAGGGGGAAATCTGCGCCGAAGCTTGCACCTCTGTCTTCACTGAGGGATCCAAGATGGAATCGGGAGTCGGAGCTGGGATTTTCTGTAAATCAGCTAATTTATTTATGTTTAGAAAACGCTTGAGATACTAACATTTTCTCCGATAGTCAAGCCACGATCAAGGCTCTGGCGACGCCATGGTGCAGAACGAAATTAGTAATCTCCTTTAAGGAGGATATCATATCTCTTGGGTGTGCAGGTAACATTTCTCTGATCTGGGTTCCAGGACATAGGAACATTGACGGAAATGAAATTGATGATAAGCTTGTCAGGAAGGGGACTGAATTGGCCTTAGAGACCTCCTACCTGTTCATTGGCATCCCCCTGACAGTTGTTAAAGGGGAACTGCACAAATTATTTCTCAGGAAAGTGCAGAAAAGATCGAGCTCCATTTTTTCATGTGCTAGTTTGAAAGCCCTTTGGCCCCAATACGATATACGAAGGACTTAGAAAGCCCTTTGGACTCTTCGTCATTAAATTTCCAAACTCGTAGCGGAAAAGCTAAGGTTACCATTCAACTGCCATTGCAGAGGCTGTGGGGACCTTTTAGAGAAGGAGACTATTGAGAACTTTCTCTGTAAATGTCCGGCTTTGGCAGCTAGACGATTCAGGTCACTGGGTGCTCCTTTCTTCGACAGTCTGGGGCAGTGCGCCAAGCTAAATACCATCAGTCTCTGGCTGCCTGTCGATATCTGTTTGTTGGAGGTCTCATAATGGTATCAGAACGGCACTTCAATGCTACTTGAGGAGTGCCAGACTAACACTTCACCCATTTCACCTACCTACCTACCTTACTATATGTCTATTAATACATCAAAGCTCAAAATTCAGCTTAAGCTGACTCACACGAGATGTGAGTCTTCTTATTATATCCTACGGCAGTTACGAAAATATTCGGCTGTTTTTTTACAATCAATGATAATTTTGCCTTTGAGGGTACATATATGTGTATAGACGCATATGTAAGTAGACAAAAAAATTTATCATTTTTGAAATCTTAGAAATTTAAAATTAAAAAAAAAAATTAAAAAAGTAAAATGACGAAAATAAACCAAATAAATTCAAAATGCTTCGAGGTATCTCGGCCTCGTATTTAATTCAGTGAGCTTCCTGAATGACATATTTCACATATTTACTTGCTCTCTGTACGTGCATTTATGTAGCTGCTTTGAGAAAGCTGAATCAGGTAAAGTTTTAATTCAATCGTCCGACAACACAAACTGAAATAAATGAAAAACATTGAATGTATCCTGACAAAGTGAACTTAATTAACTTGAAAATTTATTAAGTCCGCTATCATCAAAATTCATTAGTGCCAAAAAAAAGACATGGTAATAATTGCAAACTTACTCACAACAATAACAACAAAGCACACCAAGCAGAACGGCAGGAAAGTAAAGTCAACCGCAAAGCGTCAAGCGCAAGAAATATGAATTTGAAACAGAAGTCAAAGCAACCGAACCCGAAGCCCAAATTACAACTCCTCAGCTGGGTAAATGGCGGTCAAAGCAGATGAAAAGGATATCCTGGAGCTTGACTTACATGGAAGACGCACTGCTGTGCACCTACACACAAATTTATTTATTTCTAGTTATCCATTTTATACGCACCAGAAAAGCCAAATCAGCAGCGGCCCAGGGTATGCCGCCGCGTTGGTAAGCGAAAGGCGACACAGCAAAGGCGCGCACGAAATGATTAATAATTTTCACATACACTCACACCCAAGCAAAACACAAACACATTTGCGACAAAGTAGAAGTGGGTATCCTGTTCGCTGGCAAAGACAAATGAAAATTGTGCGTGGTCTGCTTTTCGCTGAAATTAGCGGGAAGTTCACTCCATCTGCTCCTTTGTTTCAGCGCTTTCTAATTTTTCAGACTACAGACTTAGTTTTTTTTTTCGTTTTGTTCTTTATTGCTGATTTAGTCAACTGTTTGTTGGTGATAAAATTATTAGCAGCAACATTTCATCTTGAACGCGGAAGCTGTGGCGGATGTGGTGGATTTGCAGGTCTTCGAATGCTGGTGTTGGTGGTGGTGGGAAATTGTTTTTATATTTGAATGCAAATTTTTTAATTCTGGTTGTTTTGGAGTTTTTAATCAGTAGCACTCAGGAGCTGGGCAATCTTCTGCATAATTTCATTTTTTGGTGTTGTTTTTTCATTTCTCCTTTGATTTTTTTTTTTTCAAATTTCCTGTTGCAAGTGTGTCCTCTAATGCTGTGGTTGCACTTCGCTGGTGATGAATGAGCTGACAGCGAGTTTGCAAACAAGTAGGGTAGTGGGAGAGGTTAGTAAAAAGTGAAAAGCGTTGCGGGGCTTATGTGCCTCATTCCACGCAGGAGAGAAAATGGAGCTATCAGATTTGGCAAAGAAATGCAGCTTTAAAAAATGATATGTAAAACAAATTTAAAGAATTGAAAAGCAAAAACATTTTACGGAGCAATAACACACATACTATCACTAATACCAACACATGCGTGAAAATATCTTGAAGCCTAGAATTACTGGGCGAGCGTCCTTTGAACTACCTGTGAATGGCTTAATTCAGTGCGCCTGGGTACTGTGGTTTTCTTTCAAAGATATCAAATTTCAAGTGCGCCGCAATGCCCGACGTTTTACGCAAATGAAACAAAGTTTGTCATATTTAAATGACAGATTTGCTGAAAACTCATTTTAGCGAAAACAAAAGCGCAAGCGGACGGGGTGAAAGGGTGATAGTCAAAACAAGCTCAATGCTCATTGCTCCCTGCTCACTGCTCACTTGCTTGACGGCGGTATGAGTTCTACAATCACACATGCACACAAACGGCGAGCGTGTGTGTGTGTGTGTGTGAGGCAGTGAGCGAATCAGTTTATGAGGGAAATTCGACACCGACGCCTCGAAGAAAAAACTTAAATGAATTTTATGCAATAATTGCGGTTGAACTGAGATTTCCTCTGGACAACAACGCTTCGTGTACTCTTTCTGAGTTTTCACGTTATGAATACGCCCGAACGCCCAAAATTATGCAAATTATACCATACGATATGCCATAAAAGGTTGACATGCGTGCATGTGTGCGGTATTTAACCCTAATTGGCAAGCGAGCAAATACATACAGAACAGCAGTCGCACCAGAGGAGCAAAGGATGTGCATATCCTTGCGGCAATTTAGCCAAATGGTGACATTGATATGACCACACCAATGGGTACATTTTAATTAGAACCAGTGATTGTCGCAACCTAATTCGTTCAGGGCGTAGGAGTGGGGCAGGCGCATGAGGTGGTGGTGGTGCACACCGAATGGATGCTGGATGACTGTTGGTTGTATGAGCAATTGGCTCGATTATCTGCGCTGCTGCATCACAGCACTGACAGCTACATATGTGTGTGTGTGTAAGCATACACACCTACACATACATATAATGATATAGAAATGTTGAAGTGGTTGGTCGTAAATATAAAACGGCGTGATGCGCAGTCCTTTCGGGCACTTCCTTGGCCATCAGAATATGATAATCACAGTTGAAACATGTCAATGACCAATGCTGAATTTCGGCGTCAGCATTTGACCAGGTTGTCAATGTCGTCGGTTAACTTGTCAGTTTCAAACGGTGACACATAAAACGTCGAGCGAAAGCAGCAGGAAAGGGTGGCCAGCAAATTAGAGCGTCCATATGAGAATATGTCAAAAAATAAAGCTTGACAGTTTTAATTCGCATACAAATCCATAAGTTTCAATATTTTTAATACAATATTTTTTGGGTATTTTATTTTTCGATTAAGTTTTCTGTAATCGATTTGGTTTCTTGTTCACAAAATTGATGGCTTTGCATAAATTTTCAACTTGGTAGCTCATAAATAACCTAAATCGGAATTTGTTTCCAATTATATTTTACACCCCATGACAGCTAAGCAAAATACTAGAAATGAAAAAAGGAAGAGAAATGTAAACATCGGTGCGCAAGAAAAGTAATGCACTTGGCTATTAGTAATTTATAGCGACCTGCTGAATAGCGCTTACAAATTGTCAAATCTCAAATTAAATTTCCTTGCCACAAAATCCACAACAACACCACTCGATATGCCACATAGTGCGCGAGCGCTTAACCAATGCGAAGTGGACCGATTAGGCAGGCCTGGGCTGGCCCGACCGTCCACCTCGGCGCAAGCAGACCACCCATGGCGTTACGGCATAGTATGGCATATGACACCTTTGGAGATGACCAACCATGAGTAACTAACCAAACGCAATGCAATTCAACAAAACAACATTTGCACAAAAGTCCAAAGGCGCATTCAGCCCAGCCAGAGCGGAGCAGAGTTGAGAGGAAGCTTGGTGCTTGTTGCTGCCATTGTAACAAGCTTTGCATGCGCCTCGCTACTCTTTGCCGAATTAATTTGTTGTATTTGTAGCTTTTACAATCTTGGCCAATTGCACTGGTGCTGCGTTCATTGTTGTTGCTATTGTGTATCTATCTCATCATAATTTTTCAACAAACAACACCTCACCGGTGGGTCCACCACCCGCCACATCGCATCTACCATCTGGCGCGATCGTCACCAAGCCACGAGTAAACTGGCTCGCATTTTCGCATGTGCCGCGATCGCTGGCCGGCACTCGAGTGGAGACTGCGTTGCGTTGCGCCGTTGGTGAATGATGTTAGTATTTGTTGCTGTACGTGCATATGTTGCATGCCACCCAGTCGCGTATTTTTTACGCATTAACGCAACAAATAATAATTTCTGCTTTTCGCCTTTCTTGTTGGAGACTTCGTCAAAAGATTGAAAAATGTCCACAAATACATTAGTGCGATTTACTTCGGCGCAACAACAACAATAACAACAACAAGAAATTATGCGCATTGTAAATGTGTTTGGTGGCAATGCGATGGTGACGGTGTTGCTGGTGCTGGTGTTAAGAAAAAAATTAATACAGCTTATAAGTGGCCTACTGAGCGGCGGTTGGGCAGTGTTGGATAGCGACGTTTCTCTAAAAAAATATGCATTTCCTTGGAATCTGCGGCAGCTTGGCGAATAAATAGTAAGTTTTATAAAACAATAAAACGATTTCAAATAGAAAAGATGTTAGAGTTTTTGGATCTTTGTGGTCCAAATAAATTTTCGTATGCCCTGTGCTCTGTTTATTGTTTTAAGCAAAGTACCGTTAAGTATATACGTACCTGGGCTAAAAAAAAATTGCAAAAATTCAATCCTGTAAATCCTGTATTTTCGGTAATCCCGGTACCATACAACAAATTTGCTTTGATTTTTCTGAAAACCGTCGAGATGGTTATTTAACATCCATCTATGATCAGAAAGTACTGGGAATATTTAAATAAAACAAAACAGAGTTAAATTTCAGGCAAATTTATTTTATCCCTTTTAAACGTTTAACCCAGTCCTCCATGCCCCCCTGGTAGGCCGACGAAGGGATGGCTTTCAGCTTCTTCGTCGCATTCTCTTTGATCTCCTCTACCGACTGAAATCTCCTTCCACGAAGTGGCAATTTCAGCTTGGGAAACAAAAAGAAGTCACACGGGGCCATACCAGGTAAATCGTGCAGGTATTTATTTGGTATTTGGTCAAATAATCCAACACAATTCTGGCTCGGTGCGATGGGCAGTTATCATCATGAAAAATCCAAGAATTGTTTGCCCACATTTCCGGCCGTTTGCGACGTACAGCATCTCTCAAACGCTTCAAAACGGATAAATAATATTCTTTATTGACTGTCTGGACCGATGGAAGGTAGTCATGGTGCACTGCGTCTTGGTAATCGAGGAAAACAGTTAACATCCCCTTCCCGGTACTTTTTAATCATAGGGTATGTTTCATTCGTAGTTCTTTTAAGCTCCGAAATCGTTTTCGTATAGTTGTGTCAGTTACCGAAAGTTGTGCCCCCCTAAAATATCTTTTGTTTTCATGATGAAAAAATCATTCATTGAAAATTTGCTTTTAAACTGTTTTGCTAAATCCATTCATACTTCAAACCTTTGCCATATACAGTGAAACCTCTCTTGGGCGAACACTCACCTCAGTCAGCTGCCGATGCGTTGCTACCGATGGCCAATCTATATTCTGGAATTGTACACTCTCGGCCACAGCGACAATATCTTCGTCGCCACGCACAGTACGATAGGGCGGTTCGTGAGTTTTGCCCGCAATAAAGTTAAGTTTTCCCACAATCTTGAATTTGAATCATTTCGACCAAACGCACTTGAAATAAATTTTCTGTTTAAGCAGCGCGACACTATTTTCTGGCAGAAAGCAGCTCGCCTCATTCTACAGGATTTCAAGAGGACAAGAACTGTTAATGCCATAACTGGCCCTTGATTCGAGAACAAAGCCTCGATCAACTTAGAAACACTGAAAACAGTCTGGCCAGTGATAGCTGATCGTCGTTGTTATTGTTATCGTTGTAAGCAGTAATAGAAGCCCCGTCAGTGTAGGGTATATCACCGGTCGCCTTCGTCTGGCTCATCTAAAGGTAGGCCCAGGAAACTTTCTGTTTCGACAGGTTGGGTCCAGAGGGAGAGGGTTGTTAGATGAGTAGGTTTTAAAAGCCATGTGAAAAGGTGGTTAGTGTCGTGCGGGGTGCCTTCACATGCCGGACATGTGTTTGTTATGTCGGGGTCAATTATGGACAAGTAGGTGTTTAAACTGCTACAATATTCAGAACATTCCAATGGCAGCCGGTTCTACGTTGCCGGAATGACTCGGATTTTTCTCGAGCAAGAGCTGTCGCCCCAGTAAACTAGCCCTGTATAGTGAACAGGTGATCGTCGTCTATGGGCTTGGTCAACCTTTTCAATTATATATACTGGCGGCCCTTGCCAGGAGCCCACTTAGACAAATAATCAAAATTCGTCCGTTGTGATATCATAGAGGGTGGGGGAGGAAAGTGAAAGCAGAAGGAAAAGAACCAAACAGGTGGAAATGGGAAGCAGGGGTTTTGGACTAGACTATGACGACCAACAGTGGCTAATTACGTTCATATTAACCGCTTCAAGCTACTGATGAATTTTATCAGGTGTGTGATATATTTTTTTTCCTTGTTCACTCCTCTCGGTAGCATAGGGCCTCGACAAGACTCTTCCATCGTACAAGGTTCTGTTGTTGTTTTTGCACATCGACTTTCTCCAAATGTTCTTTTGTTCGACCGCGACCTCTTCTCCTTTGCGGTGTGATATTTAAACCCGCAATAACCGCAGGTGCAACAAACAAGTGAGAGCCCAGTTGTCTTAATCTTTGCCCTATGTTAGCAGAAGAGCTGAGAATAAGGTGCTGAGATGATTCCACCTCCTTTTCCAGACAGCTTCTGCAGAAAGAGCTTGAAGCAGTCCCAAGTCCCACCGCATGGATACCTAACGGACAATATTCGGTAAGGTTACATACCAAATTCGAGAGCTGCGGCTTTGTTACCCTTAGAAGTTCGTTTGAGCGCCCCCGATCTACCAGTGGTCGCGAAGGATCTGGTGACTTTGCACGTTTACGCACTAGCCCACCGCTCGCTGAGTTGATGCGTGGCCCATCTTTGCAGGAGCACTTACTCAGTACCAAGTAGTTGTTTTCTGAAGCAGCACTTCAATAGCTCTTTACAACGCAGCGAAATGAGAGGCGTGCCTGCACTGCTATTCAAGTTCAGTTATAGTTAAAACTTGATCAACTTGGTCACAGTAAGGTTTTACGATTTTGGATACTCATGATGCTGTCCGTTATACTACACTGATTTCTACCTTTTGGCATTTGAACAATTCACGAAGGTGCATATATGTATGTGTGGATGCATGGATGTGTGTGAATTAACAGAAATGCGCTTTATTGTATGCCACAGCTTAAAGCGTTAATACGTAATTTATGTGTCACAAAAAAAGAACTTGAATGCCACACGAAATTATGGATTATTTATCATTTCACACGAGCTGCGCTGAACCGTAACGCATGCATCGTTACGAGCGCTCACAACACCGACAACCACAAAATGTATGCCTACCACTACAGCCACTTCTGCATGACCACTACTACCGTTGTCGTCTTGCCACCGGCTCCAAACTCACCAATAAGTTCAGTGCAGTGCTTATGAGCCCGATCCAAAAGTCCAGACCCACTTACGAGTGAGAGCCAGTTGAAGTCATCGCCGTACTGCTGGACTGCTGCACTGCTGTACTGCTGTCGCCGTCGTCATTCGCCTTTCGCATCGCATCATTTAAGCTGCATTTATGCACAAAAGCCAAACGTTTGTCAATTCGATTGGTAACCAAATTTATGACAACACGCATATAACTTATGACGGGCTTGGTCGTGCTACGAAAAGCGCAAATACGTAAATGCACAAGAGGTGTTGGTGGGGGCAGTTTGGACGGTGTAGAAAGAAAGGCGCGCGCTGTTAGAGGTACAATGAAGGTAATAAAGTTGATCAGTCCACTCGAATCTTAACGTTATTTTTATTGATTTCATTGCAGGGTAGGTGGCTGTTATTGTTGGTGTCGTGCGAAATCCATAAAATACTCAGAGAAACATGCGCTTGTACTTGCACACACACACACATACACACGAGCTGCGAACTGTGCGGGAACTAAGGTGTTGCGCTCGATTCCTGCGGTGGCAAGTGTTAATTGGAATCAATTTGATAATCTGTAGACACAGAGTAACACTTGGCAGTTGAGGTGCCGGCACATACGAGTGTCCAATTGTAGATGCCATACAGGGAAATCCAATGATTTCTTAGCTGGTGCCTTCTGGTGAATTTGAGCATTAATTATTTTAGTTACCGGAACTGATGAGTGGTAAGGCGAAGTTTTAAGAGTTATCAAATGTTTTCCTGGCACGACACGTGGTTGAGGAACAAGTTCTGGCTCCTTGATAGTTGCTCGAGGGGCCCGAACTAATTTCAATTTATTCTGAAATCATCGATTTTAAGTGAGTAATTCTAAACAGTTTGCTTGAACCATTGCGAGTTCCTTATGAAAATGTAAAACAAAAAATAAAATAAAAGAAAGTCCAGCTCCCTTTCTTGTGGTTGGCCTCTGGAGGCAATCTCCTAAGGGACATGGTGGCATTTTCGGGCAGTTGACACCGTATTTCTCCGAGCTTCGTACAGATCTCTCCATCCGCAAACTGGAGTTTGAGGGTCATGCTATGGCAATATTTCCAAATAGGCAGGATTGGATAGAGGGGAAAATCTGCACCGAAGTTTTCACCTCTGTCTTCACTGACGACACTAAGTTGGAATGGGGAGTCGGAGTAGGGGTTTCTTCTAAATCAACCAATTTAGCTATCCCCTTTAAACTGCCGAATACTGCTGGTGTTTTGAAACAGAAGTCTTTGCGATCCTGCAGGTATGCAAAATGTTTAGGGAATGTGACACCGAAGGGTGTCCTAGGTGTGCAGGTAATAGTTCTCTAATCTAGATTCCAGGACATAGAGGGAAATGAAATTGCTGATGAGCTTGTCAGGAAGGGGACTGAATTGGCCTCAGAGACCTCCTACCCGGTCATCGGCCTGCCCCTGACAGTTGTTAAAGGGGAACTGCACAAATTATTTCTCAAGAAAGCGCAGAAAAGATCGAGCTCCATTTCTTCATGTGCTATTTCGAAAGCCCTTTGGCCCCAGTGCAATATACGGAGGACTCAGAAAGTCCTTAGAACATCTCGTCATTCAATTTCCAAACTTGTGGCTGTGTTTACCGGTCACTGGACGATCGGCGCACACGCAGAAAAGCTGGGGTTATCATATAACCCCCTTTGTAGAAGCTGTGGGGACCTTCCAGAGAAGGAGACTGTTGAGCAATTTCTCTATAAATGTCTGGGCTTGGCAGCTAGGCGATTAAGGCCACTGGGTGCTTCTTTCTTCGACGGCTTTTGGCAGACTGGCTGTAGATGTCTGTTTGTTGGAGGTCTCATAATGATATCAAAACGGCGCTTTAGTGGTGATGGGCACTTCAACCATTTCACTTACCCAACTACCTACCTACCAGCTCCATTTCGCTCCCTTTTCAATGAGTGGAAATTTAGTCACCTTCCCACTGATTCTCATTTGGGATTAAAGGCAAATCTTAATTAGAAGTTTGCGCGTTTTCTCTGCAGGGTATTAATCCGCAAGTACTTGCATTCATTCGATAAGTTATGTACGAGTACGAGAAAGGTCCTTTGTTGTTATTGTTGAGTGAAGTTGTGCTCATGATCATTTCGCGGTTGTGTTTTGATCGAAAAATTGCGCTTTGGGGGGCTTTCACGCAATCACATGCCGCAAATGCAACGCTGCTGCATACTTGCATATGTATATATGTATGTGTGTGTATGTATGTATCATCGTTACTGATTTGTGTGTGTTGTGATTTGAGTGTAAGCGGATGAGAGTGTAATTCAAATTGAATTAAATTAAATGCCAATTTATTGCCAAAAAGCTGCCACCACCACCAAAATTCATTAAAGTCATGAAATGTGGGCCAATGCGTAGAGGCCTGAGGAAAAAATGTGAAGGGATTTGAAGACAATCAATGAGTTGCAACTGTAAAATGTTGGCTAATCCTTTGCGATACACAGGCATACTGCTTTATAATAAAAGAGGTGGCCAGCGAATAAGCAGTTTTTTGGTTTTGGCGAGACATTTTTGGAAAAACTTAAACTCGTGCAAACTACAACGCGAATATATTATTGATGAGCATTCAAAATTTCGGGAAAGGTTTACTATGCGAGGTTTCATATAAACAACGGAAAGAAATTTAAAAAAATACCAGTCTAACGGTTAGACGCGATAGAAGTGAAACCTTCCGTAAAACAAACTGAGAGAGAATGAGACGAAAGCAGCATAAGGAGCGGGATAATTATAGGTTCATTATAATATTGCTATAAAGTTCATATTTTATTTTCTTCATTTTATTATTATTCATCCTCAATGTTTTCAATTCCAACAAATGATACGAGTGGCTTATGATAGATAAAATATGATACAAATGCTTTGGTTTCGATGTTGTCAAAAAAAATACCCAAACGGACCGAAGAAACAGACAAATTTCTTCCATTTTCGTCTACTTGTATTCATATAAAAATTTATGTCTCTTCCCACCAAAGCTAAATGTATTAGTATATTTCTTCTTGTATTTATTCAATAATTTGGGCCGAAATCCCGGCGGTACTGCAATACCGGGCCAACCCGTGGCAGAGGTGGAGCAAGCCCCTAAAACACTCCGCCCATTTCCAAAAATTAGTTTAACATTTGTTGTCCTCCGATGGAGGATCTATCAGATGTTAATCTGATAAGAACAGATACCACACTACCTAGTCAATAGATTTTCTAATAAACCTTTTGAGAATTACACGCTCACAACAAAAATTAATGTACGAAATATTTATACCGATTCACTTAAACTGACTTTCAGTATCTAAACCAAAAATAGAAAAGCCAAAAAACTGTTTTCAATAAATAATCAGAAATGTCCTTCAATGCAAATTTCAAAAAAAAAAAAAATTTTTTTCTTGTAATTCGAACCAAGAATTTTGGATCGGAAGTTCACATTGCTAGCCGCTCGGCTATCGCGCCATGCTGTCGGTGCTGGCCTAAAAGTTATTTAGTTCGTCGCTACGTTTATATGTAATATTCGCAGCCAAGAAGGTCGCTTTTTCGTTTCACTTTTTCTCAAATCACTCCCAACGATTCTAAAGAAGTTTTCACTTCAATAAAACAAAAGAAATTTCAAAAATGGATTTGTTGCTTTGCTTGCTCGTAGTATTCAAGTCCAAGACTCCTAAAGGCCTTTGTTGTCAGCCGTTGTTGGCACAGCAGATTTGCTGAATTTTAGTGTCCAACCTACTGCATTTTTTGACTAATCTTTAGTGCTGCTATTGCCGATGCTGTTAGCTATACTAGGCTGAGCATAGGTTCTGCATAGGGAACTTGACTTATTAGCTTTTAAAGTTCGATTAGATATTGACTCGACTCAGAAATCGAAGCCAAATGGACAAACTCTTGCATAACCCGTCTCTACATGGGCTTAGAAACAGTCAACTATTTTGCTTAACGTACTACCATTCGGAGAAGCCTACAAGATGGCCCATATAAAGGGGTTTCCAATAAGAGGTGTTATTTTGATATTCAAAGAAAAATCCTATTAAATACTTAATATATTTGATCGGACGTTTATTTCATCATAAAGAGGAAGGTATGCCGTTAACAGTGGAAAATAACCACCACGACCACGCTTAGAGGACAATATCTTTTTCATGAAATTTTCCATAACCGAATTGCAAAGTGGCTGCGCTATGTCCTCGATAGACTCACGATTTCCATCTTTGAGGTCTCCAATCGACTCTGCGACCCTGTGCTGTTGGCGTAGACCTTCTCTTTCATGTAGCTCCAAAGAGAAAGTCACAAGGTGTTAATTCACAAGATTTCGGTGGTCAATTGTGATCACCCCTTCGAGAGATAACTTCGTTCGCAAACTTTTCCCGTAAAAGATCAAAGGTTTCGTTGCTTGTGTAGTACGTAGCGCCGTCCTGTTGAAAATAAACGTTGTCCAGATCAATACTATCCAATTCCGGCCATAAAAAATCGTTAATCATCTCTCCTCGATTCAGGCTCTGGAGACGAATATCACGCAAGCCATTCGAAAAATGGCGCCAGAAACCGTTCAACACTACGGAAAACTAGCTTAACAGGATACGCTACTGCGAAGCCGGCCGCAGCAGTCACTTAAATGAAATTGTGTTCCTCAATCAATGGGGAAGTTTGCTCTTTGGAATAATTTAATACTAAAAAAATAATTTTTCTTAATTATTATTATTTTTGCTAATTTGTTTTTAATTTTTTAAAAATATCCACTTTATGGACCACCCTGTATTTTTACCTAAAACCATACCATATTATTTAAAACAATTATTGAAATTAACTCAAGGTGTATATCACACAGAAGGTGGAGCATTCCGAAAACCGCAAATTTATTTTTCACGAATTTTTACAACCGTTTACATCAGTGCTGAGAATAAACAAACAAAATGAAGAGTAGTTAGTTGTTTGTGAATATTCGGTGAATGGCTTTGTAATATTGCAATTTTTAAATTAAACCAACTACTAAAAATTAAGTGCCATCAGTCAAATCGCTGAGTGAACTTCGTCGGAGGTGTGTTCAAAAAGTATCGCGAATTTTGTGTTTTTTCAAAAATGATTTATTTATTCATTAATATCTATTTTGTCCCCTTCAAAGTACTCCCCATGAGATATTTCCACATTTTTTCCAATCTTCGAAGCAATTCAAAAAATCATTTTTTTTATCTCGTTCAGCTCCGCCTTCAATGCCATCTTTATCTCGTCAATCGTAGCGTAGCATCGTCCTTTCATAGGCCTCTTCAATTTCGGGAACAACAAAAAGTCACAAGGGGCCAGATCTTGGGAACACGGTGGCTGTGGCATCATTAGAGTGTTGTTTTTGGCCAAAAAGTCGCGCACAAGCAACGATGTGTGAGTAGGGGCGTTGAGCGTTATCGTGATGCAAGAGCCAATTTTCGTTCTTCCACAAATCTGGGCGTTGCTGGTGGATTGCTTCGCGCAAATTGCGAATAACTTATAGGTAATATTCTTTATTGACAGTTTTACCCTGTGGCAAGAACTCATGATGCACAACGCCCCTGCAATCGAAGAAAACGGTAAGTAAAACTTTTACATTCGACGGAACTTGGCGCGCTTTTTTGGTCTGGTCTTGGTTCGTGCGGGAGCTTCCATTGGCGTAAGGCTTTCTCAAGTGGGCCACAAAATTACCAAAGTGAATATTTTGCGATGAAATTCAGCCAGGACTGAGTTCTATCATCCAGAAGCACACTCAGAAAATTTTGTTGTAAAATTCTAAATAGTTTTTTTTTATTAACTATCGAAGTTTTTTGCAGCGCTTGAATAATTATCACATTTCTCGTAAAGTAAGTATCCGATTGCAACGATTTTTCAACTGCAGATTGATAAAGGATGATATTTTCCAAAAACGTTATTTTTGTTCCGAAACTTGATGTTTTGTTGTTGTAAATAATTTTTTTTAATAAACAATTAAAAACTTAACTAATTTCTGCGCCTCTGCGATGAAAATTTTTTAAGGATATTAACGTAATAAACATCTGTGCATTTATGTATGGAAAAAAATGCGTGCAATTCGAAAAGAATTAATTACAATTAATTTTTTGTGCCAGGATGCGCGCTTCGACTTACGCGGATGCGCACGAACACACAAACGGCGGCTCGCGGGCGGCTTGCGAAAAACCGTGTTTCGAACACGTCTCAACGCGATATGCTTCCGGAAGATCAGTTTTGCCGACATTGTCATTAGTTGTGTCTAGTCTCCTTCCGACTGCTGTGGTGATGTGTTTCGGTGATAATAAAAACTGTGATATTATGTAGATCGCTACGTTAATGTGTACAAAACTTAGTATAGACTAATATAATGCCACATGCAAATCGTTGTTGTAACCCTTTCGGAAAACAAAACCATAGTCGTGTTTACACAAATCGTGAAATAGCTGGACAATTTGTGTGCCGTTTTTGCAGGACATCTTTATACCAAGGAAAAGTTCACGTCTCCCCTATTGTATGTTCCACATACTTGTTAAACTACCGTATTAAGTGTACTTATAATTATAAATGCATAATTTACAGGTTGGCCTAACTTTCAAAAATGATCCTCCGAGTCCCATTGAAAATTTCCCTAACGAAATTATTACTACTGAAGATAATGAACAAGAAGATCCTAATTTCACTTGTGGGGCTGTTGATAACGAAATAAAAATTGATAATTGATTGATTGAATTTACCAGAAAAATTTTGCGTGAGCCCGGTAAAAATTCGCCGAGTCTCTTGTCCAACAAAGAAAAAAAAGTAAAATTAGCTGCGAGCGTTGATGAATTGAAACAAGGGACTGACTGTAGTGCGCGTCTTTCTAGAAATTCTGAAATCGGAGGATTTGACAAAAACCTTGAAGAATTGCTGGTATTGCTTAATAGTAAAAACAATCGTACAGATAAAATACATGTGCTCACTTTCATCCCAGACTCATGGACGATTAAACAAATTCGTGAATATTTTCATGTGTCTCGACGAATGGCCGCTGCAGCTAAAAAGCTTCGGAAATCGAAAGTCATGGGATCGCAACCAGTGAGAAAAAAGGTCGCCCAATCGATCCAAATATAATTGAAGCTGTTCAGAATTTTTATCGGTCTGATGAAGTAAGTCGCATGACTGCAGGTGTTAAACAATATAAAACAGTAACAAATATAGGAGCTGGCCATCGTGAACAGAGAAGATTATTATCAGATAAAATCGAAAACATCCATAAAGAATTCCAAGAGAAATTTCCAGGAATTCAAATATCACTTTCAAAATTTAAAAAATGTCTATATCTGTTTAACTTTTTGTGTCCGTCCGTGAATTGTTGTTGTTTTTCAGCGAGAAATTTTAAGGGCATTTGCTGACTGAACTTACAATGTATAGATCTGATATGTAAACATAAACGTGAGTAATAAAGAAGTATGGTATATATAAAACGTTGCATGACAGCTTATACATTCCTTTGAATACATTTGATTTAATTATCATTACGCATTTCCGCGACAGTCAAAGTGCAAATTCTGTTATACGTAAATTATTTATATGGCCAATCTTTAAAAACAAGTAAACACCAGTAATGGAAAAGTTGGCAAAACTGATCTTCCGGAAGCATATCGCGTTGAGACGTGTCCGAAACATGGTTTTTCGCAAGCCGCCCGCGAGCCGCCGTTTGTGTGTTCGTGCGCATCCGCGTAAGTCGAAGCGCGCATCCTGGCACAAAAAAATTAATTGTAATTAATTCTTTTCGAATTGCACGCATTTTTTTCCATACATAAATGCACAGATGTTTATTACGTTAATATCCTTAAAAAATTTTCATCCCAGAGGCGCAGAAATTAGTTAAGTTTTTAATTGTTTATTAAAAAAAATTATTTACAACAACAAAACATCAAGTTTCGGAACAAAAATTACGTTTTTGGAAAATATAATCCTTAATCAGTTTGCAGTTGAAAAATCGTTGTAATCGGATACTTACTTTACGAGAAATGTGATAATTATTCAAGCGCTGCAAAAAACTTCGATAGTTAATAAAAAAAAACTATTTAGAATTTTACAACAAAATTTTCTGAGTGTGCTTCTGGATGATAGAACTCAGTCCTGGCTGAATTTCATCGCAAAATATTCACTTTGGTAATTTTGTGGCCCACTTGAGAAAGCCGTACCCATTGAGGTGATTGAGCTTTGGTTTCCACGTCATAACCATAAACCCACTATTCGTCACCAGTTAAAACCCTCCGGAGCGAATTTGGGTCGTCGCGGACAGAGTCCAACATCTCATTAGCAATGTTTATGCGATGCTGCTTTTGGTCGAAATTGAGCACTTTTGGTACGAATTTTGCGGCAACCCGTATCATGCCCAAATCATTGAAAAAAAAATCGAATGCCATGAGCCAATCGATGTGTCTAGGTCCTTAGCAGCTTCTATACCATTTTCTTCACTTAATCAATTTTTCCGTCTGTTGTTGAAGTGCTCGGGCGTCCGGCACGCTTTTCGTCGTTCACATCTTCTCGGCCTTCTGAGAACATTTTGTACCACCGATAAAAGTGGCTTTGGTCCAAGGTAGCTTCTCCGTATGACACTGTGAACATTCGAAATGCATCCGCGCACTTAATTTCATTTTTCACACAAAATTTGATACAGGTTCTTTGATCCATATTTTTGAATAGTTGAAAATCGATGCGAGCAGAAAACGTGCAGGCAAAGCAGCTGTCAACAATTAACTGATCATTCAAAATGGCCGAACTCGTTGGCATGAGTGAGAGACATGAGTACCAACACAGCGCCACAAAAAAATCGAAATTCGAATATACGTAACCCGCGAAAATTCAAAACTCGCGATACTTTTTGAACACACCTCGTATGAGATGGCACATAACCAAAGCGAGGACAAAGTTCGTCCAACGAAATTCGTCGACAGTAGATTTATTTTTAATTTTGTCGCTGCGACCAGTCATCAAAATCCTCTGTCGGGTAAAAAATGTAAATAAATCTTCTTCGTAAACTTTGCTTCACTTGCAGAAATGCTTTGCACATTACAAAGATGATTTTTAAAACTTCGATAACTTGAATTTATCGAAAAATTTTGGGACTCATCCTTTCACTTCTGGTGCAAATTTCGTTTTGGGTCTTTTTTACTGAGTGAAAGGTTACGGCGAATATCACCCGACGGCATCGCTGGGTTCGACGAAATTCAACCGGCGATTAGGTTTATTTTTTCTCTGCAAAGAATTGGTGTGGGAACATAGGTTTCGAGCTACAAAAGTACTCGGTTATCTTACAGATGCTGCTATCATAAGAGCAATTTCAATGTTATTACTGATCCATTCAACTAATTATTTTCTCCTTTTTTTTCTTGTTCACTCCTCTCGGGAGCATAGGGCCTCGACGAGACTCAGTCTTGCGTTCGTTTCGTTAATCCATTTTGATTTCTGACAGGGTAGATGATTAGCCTGTAGCTACCAGTCTTAAGTAGTGGGAATGCCCCCCTGTCGTTGCTTCGGAACAACGTCTTCTTATTGCATGGAGCGCCATCTGTGTTTCATATTTTTCTGCCAGAAGGATCACACAGATGGTTGAGGACTTCGCTAAATTTGGTGTGTCTGCGCTATAATCGCGGTTGCCCGCTTCCTCTTGCTGGCGCCACCGATGCATTGTGTAAATCTGTGGTTTTTCTTTGTTTTTTTTTTTTTTTTTGTTTTTTCTAGTTTTAGCAGCCACAGTGCAAATAATGCGCTGACTATTGTGCGGGAGTAAGGATGGGAAAGGTCACTTTTTATTTTTTTTTTTTTGTTTTGGGATAGAGGAATGGGAATATTTTTGTGTGTTGGTTTTGTTTTCAGAAACAGGGAAAGTCGGTAAATTTGGAAAAGTGCGTGGTATGACGACATTTTCGGTAAAATTCGTAGCATTTTTCAATATTAACAACAGGGGTGTAACTACAATTAACAACTATTCTATAGAGCCTAAAACACACTACGGTGCGGCCGCATATTCAAAAAATACTATGATTAGTCAATTAACCCTTACCTAATCACGGCGTTGTGCAAATTTCGATAATTCATATTTTCATTGTTAATCTTTCGATTCGTATAAGCACAATTTCGCACCTTATTTGCATGAAAAGCAGTTGCTCACACTCGTGGCTACGTCTTTGAATTCGCGAATTCCCACGTTCACACCATGTGGCAGCTGCAAGACTACACAAGCGCATAACTATTCCAACAGTGCACCAAGCGCTGAGTATATCAAGCAATCAGTCACCTTCTAAAGCAATAATTTTCGAATCTCAGACGAATCCCTTCGTGCTTGCATTATTTGGACACCTATGCAACTAAGCATCCGCTTTCGTACTCATACATGAATTATATCTCCTTTTAGGTATGGCTGAAATTAGCTATTGCTAGTTTTTGCACCTCCACAGATACCCGGGTAGATAGGCAGACCGAAATGCCAATTGGTAATTGGTAATTTTAACACCTTCAATGCCGCAAAATGATGCCAAAATGCTAACGATCTCAAAGTGGCTTGAGAAGAAATAAAAAATATTAAAAACAAAGGCATAGCGAGCGCCCATACGGACGTGAAGCGTATCCACCAGGCATCAGGCGTCAGGGTTTTACACTCGTATTTTGTGGCTGTTATTGTTCTTAGAGTTAGTTCATCTGCTTCATTGTAGTTGGTGGCGATCATTAAAGTCAAATCATTTTCCACATTTATATTACGGTGGGCAGTTGTCGAAAGTAACCGCTGGGCTTAACACCTCAAACACAATAAGAAATAAACTAAATGTAGCGTGAATAGCAATCAGAAATCAAGCAAATCAAGCAAATCAAAAATCAAAATTACCACCGATTGCATATCACGACTTGCTTACCTTTCCGAGCTGGACGTGGCCGAAGTGGCAGCACTTATGTAAAAGTAATCAAATCAACACCTTCCACCAACGGCAATAACTCAAAATCATCGACAACCGATCGCTCATCACCCATCGCCAATCAACGATCAGTCAACACCGCCGCAACCGCTACACAAACCGCAATTGTTGGCGACTGCAGCTTCCTTTAATTTTTCCATCTTATTCACGTGCGATTTTGTGCCTCAAAAATATCTGCTTTCTGCTGATTTCGTTTATTTTTTTGTTTGTTGCTGTTGTGCTGTGACCGATCAGCGGAGCGATCATTACGATCGCAACATAACACACAGCTGAAAGAGGTTGTGATAGACATGTCGACGCGCACCTCTGCCACACTTGTCGCCTTTGGTATGAAACAGAGCTAAACTATAAAATTTACGTTTCTGGAAGCCGAAGTTGTCATTTAAGGGCTAATTTATGTCTCACACAATTTATCGCAACACCAGTGTTCCTTGTCGCTTGGGCCGGCCATTCACGCAGCCTTCACTCACAAGCACGATTGCATTGCTGGCAGTTTACGAGCCTTCGAGCAAACTAGGGATACCCGATTGCAGTTGCTAATCGCACAATCTGTTTCTGATCAATTCTTCTGCGCCGCCACCGCTTTCAACTTCCTACTCTGCGAAGCACGTCCACTCCCGCAAGGACGCTATGATGTGGACCGCTGGGGCTTGGAATTGACCTGCAATTGATTCAAATTCACTGCAATCCATTATAGGGGCTAAGCGCACGAGTTTCATGTCTCATTATTGGTAATTTCGGAGCAGTTCACATATCTGTAAATTGCGGCGATTCGCAAGAGGCGCGTACTGCCTCTGCCACAAGCCGTGGTAGGCAATGGATAGTTGAGTTGCTTTGGTTTAGAATTAATAATACGTGACAAGTACGTACGAAAGTGACAATTTAAGTATGCGTATCAGTATAAGCATAAAAAATATGCATAAAGAATAAAATAATAATACGCAAAATGTGGGTTAGGTTCGGCGAAAAGCTCAGCAAAATGTTCCTACGATTTAAATATTCTTAATCATAGGTCATAAAAATATGGTTGCAAATTTCTAAAATTTTTAATAAATGTAATTGGCTAACTTTTCCTTTTGCAATTACAACGAGAATAACTAATAGAAGGGCTGGAGTTCTTTGATATAATTGGACTTCTTTTGCCTCTTTACCATGGCTAAGCAGCTCTTCGGATCTCGAAACTATTGAGAGCTTCTGGTAGGGTTTAAATCCATTGGTTACCTTCGCAGTCCGTCCACGATAGTTTAGTTGAAAAACACATTTCAGAATTTTTTTATGGAGCGCATGAGATTAGAGCTCGGATCAAGAACTGTGAGCAATTATCCAAATCTTGCTAGAGGTGCTGCTACAAACATGGAAATAAAATTGTATTACTTTTTTTCAAAGCCTGTTTAAATAATAAAAATACATTGAAATAAATAAATGCCACTGCTAAAAAATTTGTTTTATGTTTATCAATCGCAGAGTTCTAATTGTTTGTCCGCGTATTGTGGCAGCTCTGCACTCGAAACGCGTGACTTGTCTTGGCATTCTAACCAATTTCAAAGGCTTCTGTGCGGTTTTACATTTGGTTTTGGCGAAATAAGCAGCAACAACAAAGTTTTTCAAAAAAGTTCAATGAAAAATAAAATATTGCAGGTGTCTATCCAGACATTTCACTACAGGGTTGCCCATATTCGACGGACCCATCTGGCAACCCTGTATCTTTTGACAGAGATGTCAGATCGCTTAATGACATACCGCGTTGGAAGCGTGAGTCCAAGCAGATTTTTACCATGGAACAGTGGCAGTTCTGGTTTCAGCAAGACGGCGCTCCACCACACACAGCTCGCACCACAATCAATTTTTTGAAGAAATTGTTTCCTCGTCGTTTGATGTCGAAAAATGGCGATTTTGACTGGCCACCGTGTCGCCCGATTGCTGCAAAACGGGCACAATACGCCGTACAGGCTCAAGGCGGCCATTTGAGAGACATCAAAAAGTGATGTCAACAAATCTACTTGAACCAAATAAAATGATTATTATCGTCAACATCAAAAAAATTGTGTGTTTCTTTGATTAAAAAAAACACATGGGTCCGTCGAATATGGTCAACCCAGTATTTCAAATAACCAAGTGGTGTCACTTCTTGAGTTAATTAGATCTTCTAAAGATGTAGGCGCAGATACTGATGTAAAATTCACCACATCATGAACAGTGGAATGCTTAATTACTTTAAACTACACGAAATCATCCGACGCAGCTCATTTCGAACTGAATATTTTCGATGCAGGTCGTTTAAAAAGTTCCATGCAAAGTCAGAGATTTGGCACTGCTGGCGCGCCCCGAGGTTATATTTAATTAGTAGCAGCACCACTGAACACTACTAACATCACACGCTGTGACTGTTCTGCACTTCAAAGAAACCGTGACAAATATCTTGCCGCTTATTTCTTTAAAGACCTGGGAAATTTGCAAAATGTCTCACTGGAGGCACTAGTTGCCTTCTTAAAAAGATCTAAGTGGTTTAAGCAACATAGCTAGGGGATGGAAATGAAATGCAAGCATCGCAGATCGACATGTGCCTGCAGCGACAGCCAAGCTGCGTTCATGGCCTTAGAGAGCCCCCCAACCACATCGGGGGTAGTCGAGTCCTGTAAATCCAGGCTGAACTATGTCGGTAGACGTAATAGCCTGATGCTAACATGTGTCCCGGAACACGTGGATATCGTGGGTAACGAGACCTCTGACTCCTTAGCTAGGATGGGCTCTGAGGCCAACTTCTTTGCCCCAGAGCCCATTCTGCCACTCCCTTCTGCAGCCACCAAAGCCACGGTTAGTGAATGGATTACTACAGCCCACAAACGAGCTTGGAAGGCTGAAAAGGCTGCAGATGGACTGTCATTAAGCAGAGGGAACTGCAGACAGCTGGTTGGACTGAAGACGGGCCATTTTCTGTGGGCGAAGCACATGGAAAAGGTAGGCATCTTAGAGAGTGTACTCTACGCCCTGCTTGTGAAGAGGAGGATGAGGCGGACCACTTTCTATGCGTCTCCCCGCCTTCGCTCGAATCAGGCTTGAGTTCTTGGGCATTGATGCGTTAAGAAGCGACCACCTTGGCTCCTTGGCATCACAAGATCTACTCAGATTTCTCCGGAGGTCGAGTAGATTTAAAGAAAATTAAAAAGGGAACCCGAGTGCAGTACAATGGATTTAATTGTGTCTGAGAGCTGGTTCGATAAAAAAAAACATAATTTAATGGTTTCAAATACTCTTTATTATTTAGTGGAGTCTACCTGCAGAACAACAATACACTTCCTGTAACGAGATTCCAATTTGTGAACTCAATTCCTGATGTGAGAATTTGCAAGGGCTGAAAATGCCTTTTACTGCTGTTATAAGCTCATCATTTTATGAAAAACGCTTTCCCTGCATGCATTTTTTTAAGTCTGGAAACAGATGGAAGTCGTTAGCGGCCAAATCTGGGGAATACGGTGGCTGCTCCAACAATTCAAACTCTAATTCATGGAGTTTAGCTATTGTCAAAAGGCTCTTTTTCGTGATTAAAAAATTGCAAGTAATCCACAAACAATACTCCTTTCGCATGCCAAAATACTGATGTTAACACCTTCTTGATGGATTTCTGGAAACGAACCCGTTTCGTAGCCGAAGAACCAGGTTCACACCACTCTTTTGCTTCTTGTTTTTACTTCGGATCATGGTGATAGACCCAAGTCGCAACCAAAGTGATGAACCTTTGTTAGCGAATGCGACATCTTTTGTGCACACAGCTTTCTGAAACCCAAAACCCAGTGACATGCCTAGGGCTTCTACTAAATCTCTTTCAGTCACTCGACGATTTTTCAATAAGATAGCTTGTATTTTTTTCTATGATTTTTGCTATTGTTGCACACAGGAGGTGTTGTTGCGGATACACAGGAGACAATCCATCTAGCCACTTGTAAAACCGCGAATCTCATGTATACACAAAATGCACATACTATAAATACGCCAGATTCGTACTAGCCCTGTCTAGAAAGGAAAGCACAACTATCGTAGGCATACTGACAGGCCACAATTTGTTAGCGGCACATGCATATAAGATGAGAATTACAAACAACGACAACTGCAGATTTTGCAATGAACTGGAATAGAGGGAGACTCTTGAACACCTTCTGTGTGCTTGCCCTTCATTAGCTAGAACCCAAATGAAATGTTTAGGAGCTCTACAATATGAGAGGTTCGAATGTCTCTCGGTGTTAGAGCTTCAGCGCTACTTAGATTCGCAAAAAGTATCGTTGTTTGGTCTCGAATTTTTTTGAGCACGGGACAGTAGGAGATCGTCAACATGCCGTTCATCAACGTCCAAAACGTTCCAATGAACTTATTGAAGCAGTGAGGGAGAGCGTTGCCCAGGAGCCAACAGTGTCGCATCGTCGTCGCGCTCAGCATTTTGCCGTCAGTGAAACCACAATGCAGCGCATTTTAAAGGATGATTTAAATTTTTTCTCGTATAAAGAGCAATTGACACAAAGAATATTGCCGACAGACCATTCACGTCGCTTGAAATACGGCCAAACAGTCGCTCGAATGGTTGACACTGAACCCCATTTTTGGAAGCAAATTTAAATGACTGCGAGGCACATTTTAACCCCTCTAGCAGCGTGAATAAACAATATTGCCGCATTTGGGGAGCTGAGAATCCACACAAAATCGCTGAAACGCCATTGCATGACCGGAAAGTAACTGTTTGGGCTGGCATTTACGCCAAAACCATTATTGGGTCGATGGAAACCGATATTGATGGATGTGTTGGCTCATTATGTCTGCTCGCAAATGCGTGACACAGGTTTAGACGGTTACTGACTTCAACAAGACGATGCGCCATGCCACACTGCGAATGCAACAATTGAATTTCTACAACGAAAATTCCCGGGACGTCTAGTGTCAAAAAGAGGCGACATCGACTGGACCCCCAGATCACCTGACTTAACCCCCCGGACTTATTTTTGTGGGGTTATCTGAAAAGTAAGGTTTACGCCAACAGGTCGCAGACTATTGACCAGCTTAAGGCAAACATTTGTGCCGAAATCGACGCTATGAAACCCGAAATGCTTTACAAGGTGATGACAAACGCAGAAAAAAGATCGCAGTTTGTGATTGCTAATAAAGGTGGCCACTCTATTGATATTGTATTCAAAAAATTGTTTTAATAAATTGTAAATAACCGAACCAAACAAAAATGCCTCACTTATACAAATCAGTTGTTTTTTTGTTCAAGGTTACGCAATGTTTTCATACCGACATAAATGATGGCGCACCCTGTACGTAAAGATGCTTTAAGGGGGTATTCTGATCTAGAAATTTGAAAAAATCGATTTTTTTTGCATATTTTCAAAGTTTAGACTTTCAGCAATATGCGCTTCAACGGATTTTGCAAAATTCGAATTATTTTCGAGTGGAGCGAATCGCACAATGAACGGCAGATGTTACCGGACGACTTGAGGACTCGTTCTTTCCAGAAAATCTCTTGTATCCCACACAACCTTTATATATTCCTTACATATATATATATATATATATATATATATACTTTATACTTCTATAATATATACCTGGAAATATATCGCCGATTAATCCAGAGTGAGTAGTAAATATTATGATCTAAGTTATTCGATTGGATTTGTTGCTCAAACTGCAAACGCGATTTTCTTAAAACTACTTTTTTTGAGATGGTCGTCATGATGTCTCAAGTTCCACTTGACCGATCGCTTTGAAGTTTGATAAGAATTTTTTATTATGCATGCTATCGCGCCTGCCTCGGATTTTGAAAAATTTAAGTTTGAAGTATTTTTAAAAAATTTCATTAAAATTTGGTAAAAAAAAGGGGGTTAAAAATTTTTTGTTTTCAAAATGACGCCATTTTGTGAATTTTTTTTTCTTTGGTTTGGCGTAATCCGATAGTGACATCCTAACTAATGAAGAATTTTTTTAATTTGTTTGATTTAGATCGCTACAAGGGTTGGAATCATGTCAACAATGGAGCGCCGTTTTTTATGTAGCCCCCACTCCGCCGGTCTGTAATTCCCCGATTTTTTTATTTTTTTTTTTATAAATTTTTTTTTATACTTTTCCAATATTAATAAAAACCATAAAAAAAATGGATAGTAAAAATGTTTTTCCTTTTTTTTATTTTAGTTTCAAAAATACCTAAAATTAAGGCGTCTAGACTAGATACCCCCTTAACCAAATATTGGCAAATATTTCTATAGGAAATATTTCAAAATTAACTATTTTCGAATAGCCGCCAGTGATTGCGCCAATCTTAGATATAGAATTTTTGTCTCGTTGAGACAGTTTTGTCTCGTTCGTTCCCCTTAAAGCGCAACTCGTGGTTTTTTTTCAAAATGCCTACCATTTCCGGTTATTGTGAAATGAATCTTGCTGCGGTGACAATTTATTTTCCATCGATGTGTTACTGTGCGCCATTTTGCTTCGGAATAAAACTCAAATTGTCATCTTAAGATTTGCCTTTTTTATTTCTTTCAATTAATTTATATTTTATTTAATTTATTTAACTTGTGAATTTGCTTTGTTTTTATTCCAGCCACATTTAAAATAAATTATATATAAAAAAAAAAAAAAATTGTTGATTGGTAAACAAATTCGTCTGCTTAAAATTAATTAATTTATATAAATGTATTTAACGCATCATATTTATAAATAACTGTTTATGTTGTTTTATTTGCTAAATGCATACCTATGTTCGCATGTCTGTATGTACGTATATACATATATCTGTTTGTATGGGTATGAATGTGTACATATTTTACAACAATTTATACACAATTCCTTGATATTTCGCCCTTGTTTCATATATTTTCCCGTTCTTTGATAAGAGTTTCGCTCTTGATTTTAATTAAATTGTTTCTTCAACGCTTCACTTGCTGTTTTTATGTTGTTGTAATGCCTATCAGTAATACATATATTATACAAATTTGTATACACCAATACACACGCATATAATACAAAACAAGTTTACGTTTTTTGTTCGTTTGTTTGGTTGTTTTTGAAATGATTTATCGCCATTTCTCGAAGCTGCTGCTATGTACAGAATTCCTTTGTGATCTACGATTAAAATTTATTGCTAGCAGAAATGGAACTATTCCTCTTTAACACACTGTGATTCGGCTATTATTTACAAATTATTTTAGCATGCAAAACACTGATTCGTTGCACTTATTTTGCTCACTGGAAAGGCCAATGAAAATAAATGAAATGAACGCAAAAGTAATTGAATAAAAAGAAATGTGCAAGTGAAAATAGACAATAAAAATAATTAATAACAAAATAAATACCACAAACCTTTTTTTAGGAAATATTAAAACACTTTTTTCGTATATGTACATATGTATGTATGTAAAATATCAAATTTTATTTAAAAATAATTTCTCGTTTTGTATGTATAAATAAAAAAATTATATGTTTTCTTTTTCAACTTAAAACTAAAGTTGCACTGGTTTTGATTTCACATAAAATAAAATAAAAAATTTGCTAATTAAATTCTGCGTAATTAAAAATAATTTTTTCTGTACCTTTAAGGGTAAAATGTAAAATTTAAAATTTTACTCAATTCTAAAATTGAATTAAAGCACAAAATTGCCACAGTTGAGCACAAAAGACACTTGAAAACGAAAAACAGACTGAATAATTTGAAGCTGGGTAAAATAAAGAAAGATTAAAGAGTAAAATTAGAAAAAAAAGTTAAAAATCGAAGAGCTATTTTGCTTAGTTCAAATTACGCGTACAAATAATGTTAATAAATTTGTTGTTGAGATAAAACTTTTTTTAAACTTAAAGTAAGTATTAAAGTATAAACTGAAATTAAGTAAGATTCAGTGCCATTCCATTCATTAATATTTGTTTCACGTTTGCTTAAATCTACGAAAATTGTTGCCCTTTTGGAAAATCATGCAAAGTTTCGTTTAACGAAACTCTGTGGCTCCCTTCTAGTTTGTGTTCAATTTGTGTATTGCTTTGTTTCAAGGATATGTCACTTGAAGCCGCCAAGAATAGAATTTTTTGCAAAAAAAAACTAAAAAAATTGGGGGAAAAAAACAAAAATTAGACACCAGAAATAGGAGTTTTTTACACAAAAAAAGGAAAAAATATGAAAAGAAAATTGAAAACAAAAACAAAAATTAGACACCGTAAATAGGAGTTTTTTACACAAAACAAAATTGGAAAAAAATTGAAAAAAATTAGCTACCAGAAATAGGAATATTTTACACAAAAAAAGAAACAAAAAATAAATTGGAAAAAAAATTGAAAAAAATTAGAAGAATAGAAGAAATAGGAGTTTTTTACACAAAAAAAAAAAACAAACAAAAAATTGGAAAAAAACAAAAAATTAGACACCAGAAATAGGAGTTTTTACAAACACAAAACAAAAAATTGGAAAAAACAAAAATTAGCTACCAGAAATAGGAATATTTTACCAAAAAAACAAAAAAAAAAACTTGAAAAAAACAAATACAAATTTAGTTGTAAATATTTTGAGCCTCATTGTGTAAAATCTATTAAAAATGTTTGTAACTGCGCTTGATTTTTTAAGGGGGGAAGCCGGCTTAAATCGATCAAAAAAACGATTTTTTTTATTGCATAAACTACTCAAGAATATGTGGTAAAAACTTTAAAGCTGAATTCGTATTATTCCCGATGCTATGAGCACTTAAGTGCGCTCCCGTCGGTTCGGCCCCGTAGCGCTTACGATACGATGCTTTATATCAAACGTGTTTTTCTCGAAACGATTTTTTTTTTCAAACTGGTGGGCATTCTAGCTTAAAAAGTTATCGACCAATCGTTCTAAAATTTTTCGGGATTTCTTCTTTATTCAATTCTAATTTATATGAACTTATTCTCGGATTATATTATTATTTGAAATATTGTTTTTAAGCAAAATATGTATGTAGATGAAGAAATATGGTATAAAAAAACTAATTTCTGTTCAAGCGCCTCAAAAGCATGCAATTCTCAATATTTTTTTTTCCAAAATTAAATTCATATTCTTAAGAAATATGTTGTTAATATGAGTAAAAAAAAAATTGCTGTTGATTGCAACTTCAGGAATTCCCACCAGTAAGACACTCGGATGGCTATCGTCCATAGACAGCACGCACTAACGCCACTATCTCCCGCGGAAATAGCTTAAAAAAATTTAAAAGTGTACCTAACAATATAAATAAAATATCCTCTAAACTTAAACCATTTCTGATTATTCCTTCTTTGTTCAAAAACTTCTCGAAAAACACCAAAATTTTGGCCTCCTAAGCAGGTTTCCCCCCTTAATTCGCATGCACTTTTTAAATTTTTCTTCAGCTTCTATTATTTTTCTGTGTTTTTTCTACTCGGAGTTTTGGCTTCAAGCTTCATAGTTTGGGTGAAACATTTGTATAACTTCAATAAATAAATTACTATATAAATATTAATTAGTTAAAAATATTTACAAAAGCACGACAGCGTTCCCATTTCAAATAAATTGCGCTTTAACAACTCTAAAAGGTAAAAATTTACGCTAATATTTCATGTCTTCACTTCAGCTTCCTTAATTTTTTTTTTATGTTTTTTTTTTTTTGTTTATGTAAATTTTAATTTCAACTTTCTTTTGTGATTTCTTTTGTTTTTTTTAAGGTTATTTTCTACTTTCGGTTTTTCTGCAATTACAACTACACTACTCGTTTATACTTTTACTTGACATCGACAATGAGAGGAACTTCGCTAATATCGATTAGATTTGGTGGCGATGCCAGCTGCTGGTGTTGCTGTTGCGGTTGCTGGAGGTGGAGGTGGTGATTGTGGCCGGGGTGGTGTGCATGCAGCTGGGAGTGTGATTGTGAGTGTTGGGCGCTGCGTTGTTGCTGCTGTTGGTATTGTTGGCTGATGATTGCCGCCGTTGCAGCTGCTGCTGTTGCAGGTGCGGCTGTTGCTGTGCCGGCAGTGGAGGAATTGGCAGCTGACAGTGCCAGCGTTGATGTTGACAATGATGAAGCGCTTGTTGATGCCGTCGATGTTCTCGATGATGCGGACGAAGAGGCGGATGCCGTTGGCGCAATCGCACCTGCCTCCACAGTTGTGCCAGTTGTCTCGTCCATGTCGTCGCTGCAGTCGTGGCTGTTGTGATCGCTCACCTGATTTTGACTGCTGCTATTGCTGCTGGCGAGCATCATGCGATGATGCTGTTGAAGGCATTGATTGGCATTCACTGCTGCCGCTGCCATCATCATAGCTGCGTCACAATAGTTGGACAACATTGTTGTTGGATTGACAACACTTGGCGTCGGCGCCTGGGATGCATTGGCTGCGTAGAAGCAATTGGTGCTGCTGCTGCTGTAGTCGCTAGCCACCGAGGTGGCACTGCCACCGACCCCCCCTGTGCCGGCAGTACCAAAGAAACCGCTGCCATAGCTGCCCATCCCGCCCATTATGCCCACCTCTCCATTGAAGTGCTGACCGCTGCTGCTGGCGACTGCATTTGCGCTACTGCCATTGCCAATGCCATTGGTGTGGTTGTTGTGACTATTGTAATTCAGCAAACTGCTGCTGCTGCTCGTGCTGCTGCCTGTGTGTCCGTTGCCAATATCCACAATGCCGTTGCTGTTGGTATGATAGTTGTTGTGGTTGCTGTTATTGAGTGCAACAGCAGTGTGGTTGTTATGGTGGTCGTGGTGGTTGTGGCTGACAGCATTGGCGGCAGCGGCAGCTGCTGCTGCTGCGGCGGCGGCGGCTGCAGCAGCGGATGATCAAGTCGTTGTCAATTGGCGCCACATTGTGTGTCACATCGATGGCAAGTACGGCCAGGAGAAACTGTTGCCGGACAGCAGCATGTCGCGTATTAACGTTTCAATGGGGGTTTTACCGACTAGACGCACAAAAAACAATTGCTCGATGACCTAAAGGGCGGTGTGAAGGGAGCAGAGAAGAGAAAAACAATTGATTATTTCGGCGTCTGCATCAAATCGGCATACAAATTCAAAGGAGAGTCTAAGTGAGAGTCTGAATGAGAAGCTAAATGCTTTGGCTCGAGTCTTGGAAAGTTTAAACGGAAACTATTCGGCTTTAACGCCACTTTTTAAATATTTGTTATTGTAATATTTAGGAGTCAACCATGTCCAAATAAATGTCTCCGCAGAGTGGCTAACTAGGCCACCAATTTTTTTCATTATATATTTCCGGCTACTTGAGCTTCGGGCTAGCGCATATAAGCCATGCGCGGGATTTTTTGCAGCAAGGACTGTTCAATATGTAAGAAATACTGGACCTCCTAAATTTTTTATAATTTTGGTTTTTCAAAAAGCATTTTTGAGTTGATGGAGAGTAATAAAAGTGGCTATTTTCGATGACTTCCTCGACAACAAAAAAATACAGAAAATGCTGTTGGGTCAAGTTTAAAAGGCTTCGTAGCGCATGAGCGAGCAGCGATTATTTAATTTCAGTCCGGATAGACGATAAAAGCATTTAACTAGCCATGAATGTGTGCTTGCCGAAGGTAACTCACCTGGGAGGAAACGGTGCGCAGGGAGGGCAATCGCAGGAGCAACTTTCCGAACCGCGTAGGCTGACTGGGATACTGGGTACGGCAGTACTCTTCGAGCGCGCACTGCGACTTCTCCTGCAGCGATTCGATATGTGTAACGTCCGACAGACCGCACGCATCTAAAACGCACAAGAACAAGAAAATAATTAAATTAATTGAAAAAAAAACAGGTAAATGAATATTTTGAAATAGTTATTTTAAAAAGTTTGCGAAAGTCCGTCAAGCGTGAAAATTAGGAGAAGTTTGAAAATTAGAAACTGGTGCGGCGTATTTTATAAAACGGTTACTCATAAGCAATTAACTAGGCTTGAAAAGCAACAAAACAAATTAATTCCAATCATGCAGCTTCTCTGACTCACTTCCGGGTGAATTTCATTAAAACTTGGTGGCAATTGCATTGAACTTCGCCTCGGAAGTGAACTACGGAAACCGCCCAACTAACGCCCGCTTTTCAGGCTTGACAGACTTTCGTTGAAATCTTCGTAAATAAATTATTTATGATAATAAAACGAATTCGTACTTATGCACTTTAGCACTTAAGTGCGTTTTCCTCAAGCACTGCGCCGCCGAAACTTGAATGCAATCTCTCGCAGATGCACAGCTAGATTGACGTGGTTCGAAATTCGCGTAAAGAATGCCTAATCGCGATACAACAACATTAACCTAAAACATTCAAAACAACAATGGCTTAATTTACTGTTATAAACTGCTTGCAACCCAACAACTATCCGATCGCTCGCCAAACATTTCCAAAGCTTATAGTTCAACCTTGAATTGCTGTCGCAATAGTCACAAATTTACGAATGCCCAAGAACAAACTAAATATATACATACACTCACACACACACACACACATGCATGCATGCACGCATATAAGCTTGGGCACATGGACAGCAAGAGTCGCGTCGTCGGTAATTGACATACTAAGCAATCAACAATAATCAACATTCAGCACTCAACATTTAACAAGTATTTAATTAATGCGTTTTTGTTTTTGTTCAAATTGTTTTCTGTGTTGCCTCATAGCATCAAGCGCCCGTAAAGACGCTGCGCCGCAGGGGATAACGCAGAGCATCTTGTTGTGGCCATTAACAAAGCAACGCCAACACAGACACAATCACAGACAATTTTACATATTACTTCATCGAACAACAACGCAAGATGAGCTGTTTTAGCAGTTATTGGCTAAGCTGAGCTGATAGTTTGGTGATTATACGCCACGTTGAGCCGCTCGCCGAAGTAGGGAGCGAGGCTTTTCATACCCTAAGCGCTTACCTAGAATCCACAATTCTTGAACGTTTGCGCGTCGCTTGAATGGCTACGTGAAATATTTATGAAAAATATTTAATTAAATTATCTCGCTGACGACATTAGCGGCTGTGGCGTGCGGTTATTTGTTGCTAGGATGGGTTGAGTTGAGTTATTTTTGTCGTTTACTAAATTTTTATTGACTTTTGCTTCAGTTGAAATTCTGCCAAAGCAAAATCTTTTGCATAATTACAGCGATAATTGGATATTAGTAATATTTGTTACAATTTTGGGCTGAATGACTTGTTTGCTTAGAAGCTTGGTTAGACATCCAGTGCTTCAGGTGATAATTTCCACCAAGCGGAGTTATCTGTTGCAAACAATCGATGCGAATTCGGTGATTTTTGACTGGCATTTACACTGACTTTTGACGCAATGAAGCGCTGTGAGAATTGTCGTCTCTGAAGTTGCCCGCAGTTGTTTTGTATCGAAGTTGCCAACTGCATTTGAATCCAAGTTAGTTGAGCTTTGTTGGATATTATCTGCGTACGTTTATGGTCAATTTAAGCGACATTAATTGATAGTTCGTTTGCTAATGGAAGTGCGCCGGCGTGTGGCAATAAGCAGCGGTTTTATAGTTTACGATGCAGCTCTCATGATGTCACTGGTTGGCTAACTGACTAGCTCACCATGTACACGGTGGAGCGCGTTGCCCATAAGTGTGCATGTGTATATGTGCATACAGCTAACTGCGTTATGCAAAGCGTCCAGTGTGGCAGATATCTTCGACAGTTCGAATGCTTTTGCATTTATAGATGAATTAAATTTACTCCGTATCTATTAACGTCGTAATCAATTTATAAGGCAAGTTTTCTACTTAAGGCAAATATTTATGTTTAGTATTAAAGATTTAATAATTTCGAGTTGAAATATTATCTGTTATGAGGAAGCTTCGATAAAAAACCGATTTGAAAGTATGATAGTAAACCTGATAGAGATGTTCAACCCATTCCAAAAGAGATTTGCATAACTAAAGGGTGGTTAAATTTCAAGGGCCGATATTGAATATAAACCACACCTAAACATCAAGTTTTTTTCTGCATTTAATTTGACATTTTTCAATTTCAGACTAACTCAACTTTTTATTATGAAAACGGGCGTTCAAATCAAAATGCATATCGCGCACTTCATCTTCTGTCAATAATCAGAATTGCCGCATTTAGGCGAATGATAATCCAAGAGTGATTGCCGAAAAACCGATGCACCCACAAAGAGCGACTGTTTGGTGCGGTTTACGGGCCGGTGGCATCATTGGGCCGTATTTTTCCCAAATGAGGCCGGTCAGGCAGTTACTGTGAATAGTGTTCGCTATCGTGATTTAATAACGAACTTTTTATGGCCAGAATTGGAAGATATGGATGTGGACGATATGTGGTTTCTACAGGACGGTACCACTTGACCCACAGCTAATGAAACAATGGCTCTTTTGCGCGAAAAAATTTGATGACCGAATAATCTCACGTCGCGGCGATGTCAATTGGCCGCCAAGATTATGTGATTTGACACCGTTGGACTTCTTTCTTTGGGGTTATTTGAAAGAAAAGGTATACGTCGCTAAGCCAGCAACAATTCAAGAGCTAAAGGATGAGATAATTCGGCACATCAACGGCATAGAACCTCAATTATGACTCAGCGTCATCGAAAATTTGGACCATCGAATGGAGGTATGCTGCCGAGTCCGCGGCGGCCATTTGGCCGATATTTTGTTTCCTACGTAATTGAGCCATATCAGTATTATCATAATAAAGATAAATAACAATAATTTTCTAAAAGAATTGTATTTTATTCAAAATCAACACCGGTCCTTAAAACTTAACCACCCTTTAGAAACTGAAAGGAGAAGGAAAAGAACTTAACAGGTGGAAAAAAGGGAGAAGGGGCTTTGGATTAGAGGTTGACAAACAACTGAGGCTTATTCCATTCGTATTAGTCGCTTCAATGAATTTAATCAGATTTGTGATATTTAAACCTGCAATACCCCCAGGTGTAGCAAAAAGGTGAGAGCCCAGATGTCTAAATCTTTGCCCTACGAGAGCAGGGTAGCTGAGCAGAAAGTTCTGAGATTCTACATCGAAATACAGAAAGAACTTGAAGCAGTCCCAAGTCTCATCGCATGGACTTCTAATGGACAATATTCGGTAAGGATACCTACCAAATTCGAAAGCAGCGGCTTTGTTAGCCTTAGAAGTTTCCACGAGCGCCCCCGATCTAACTGTGGCCAGAAGGATCTCGCAACTTTGCACGTTTGCACATTAGCCCGGCGTTCGCTGAGTTCACGGGAGGCCCATCTTTTCATGAGCAGACCACAGGCTCTCAAGGCAACTCCAATCCTCTTATTTTGCTATGAAATCGACTCCAGGGTCCCCTGACACGAAAGCCTAGTAAGCTTTACATCGACGTATTCGGATGCCAAATGGAGAAGCCAGTCATTCCCCGACTTATTTTGAATGCAAAAACAACGAGTCCAAGGCTTTAATTGCAGCTTGGCTGTCGGAGTACATATTTGCATCCTTTGCAGTATTTACAAAAGTTAGCACCCAATCCTCTGCTTCTTTAATTGCGGCTACCACCGCTTGGGAAACACTACACTGGTCCGGAAGCCCAAATTTGAGCTAAAGGGTTTTCCAATAACGGGTGTGATTGGTGAATGGATCGTTTGTGCTATCGAGAGATGATTAACGATTTTTTGTGGCCGGAATTGGATGGACAACGTTTATTGTCAACAAAACGGCGCTACGTGCCACACAAGCAACGAAACCATTGATCTTTTACGGGTAAAGTTTCAGGACCCTGTTATCTCTCGAAGAGGTGATATTGTGATTACCATTGTGGTCACCGAGATCTTGTGATTTAACACCTTGCGACTTTTTTCTTTTTAGGCCACGTGAAAGAAAAGGTCTACGCCAACAGCCCAGTGTCGATTCAAGACCTCAAAGATGGAATTCGTGAGGCTATCGAGGGCATAGGGCAGCCACTTTGCAATTCGACTTTCATGAAAAGGATATTGTCCTGTAAGCGTGGTCATGGTGGTCATTTGCCTGATGTTATTTTCCACTATTAACGGCATACTTTCCTCTTTTTAATGAAATAAACATCCGCTCGTTTATGTTAAAAAATAACATTTTTCTTTGAATATCGAAATAACACCTCTTATTGGAAAATCCTTTATGTGGAGAGCTCTTCGCAGAATACTCTCCCACCAAGTCATCCGTCCAACGTCGAGCTATCTGTTAACATGTATGGGCCATGGACATGGCACTGCCCCCAAATGTTGCACACCGCCCTTTCCTCCTTTTAGAGAAAAAGTTTCTGATCTTATTCCTTGGAGATTCCACTACAAAGATAATTTTATGCTATCGAAATCCAGCTATAATTTGTTAAAAATGTACATTTTCAGCAATTTACAACAAGCCCTTCATTAATCAAGATTTCATTGATTTGTGATATTAACATACAAATAGAAAATTTTCGAAGTGTCATCCTGAGGTGTAAATAAAATACATTGCTTGCTAAACTTTAAAAATAATATGACAAATGGAAGAATTTTTTAATACATTTTTTTTTAATTTTTATGATATGATTTTATGGTATTCTAGTACGTGCGTTTGCTGACAATCGTGCAAAATGCAAATTAAAAATTATTTATTCTTTCAATTCTGGAATGCCAGGTCAATCGTATTCAGCAAAGGTTTCAGTTATTTGCATAATTAGAGAGTCAGTTATGTTACTTTGTAAATAAAAGTAATTTGGATGTCATTAACCGTTACACGAAATTAATGGCATAGCAACACCGGCGTTCCAGATCAATATTTTCAGTTAGAGAGACATGATTGCCACACCCTGCAGCGTGACTCGGGAGTGAATGCCTAACAAGCCAAACATGCGAGTGCGTACTTTGTATGGAAGAGAAGGCGTGACAAACCAAAATCAAATAAACAAAATTTCTTTTCTTTCTATAGGAAAATTCCTATATATTTCCCGGTCAAAAAGCGTTTGAAGAAGTCCTCTACTCTGGCGGTAAAAAAACTGAACCAATCGATTTTCACAAGCAGTGCTCGAGGTCAGTTTTAAACTATCAAGAAAATTATTGAAACGTTTGAAAAGGTGATTATCACTTAGTGCCAGTCCTGGACTACGCAAGCTCTCGGCCATTGTGCGAGAGATACTACCCGTTGGCATTAAAGAAGAAGAGAGGCAGCAGCGCTAGTACCTTTCTACAAAGCGTTGTTGGACGCACAAACTAATGCCAGTCATGGTACCGAAATGGTATTGAAGGAAACACGGGGAAGTTGATCTCTACGTGACGTAACTGAAGAGAGGTGATGGATGTTTTAAAGTGTATCTACACCGCTTTAATTTGGAAAACGACCCCTTTGGCCCGGTCTGCCTTGACGAACTATGTAGAGGGTGCAAGGCATGTGCTATTCCTGTGCCCGTGTTTTGATACCGAAAGAGCAGATCTTCGCAGGGTTTTTGGCGAGCATCCCACAGAAGCAAACCTTACGACGCAAATGTGCGATAAACCTGCAGAGTGGCGCACATTAGGTGGTGTTGCAGCGCGTATCATGAAAACCCTGTGTGACGAAGAATAGGTCTGAAAGGCGAACCTAAGCCATCAACAGCTTGATCCTCAGGCTAATGGACTCTCGTACTGTATTATTGTATTACTTAACGGCAAGGTTCTGGGAAAAGCAACCGTTCGGGCAAGTGGAGGTTTTAATTCGAGTTAAAGTCACACATAGAAGAGGTAGAGACAGTCGAACACCTTCTATGCGGGTGTGTGGCTCTGCGTAGAAGACGGTTGAGATTGTTCGGCCGTGTGGATGTTGCGAGTCTCAAATTAGCTAATATAGCCAGTCACACAATGGTTTAGAAAGGACAAGTAGAATAAGGATAGGATAAATCTGGTGGTATCACAAGCGGTCTCTAACTGGCCTAGGTGCGTCGAAGCACAGGCACTTCACCTAACCTAACAATTGCATGGTGGTTCACTTTGCGCCACAAAATAGGCGCTTAAGCAAACTATAACCACTAAAAACATCAAACTTGCAGATGCCCTGCTTTACATAAAAATACAAAGAGCTCTGGTAGCCATTTGGGGTCAACAAACCTCAATTATAAATAAAAATCAGCTATTGGAGGCTTAACAGTTCTTGCACATCGGAACATTTTTTATGATCTTCATCGTCAGTGTTAAGAAAATATTTTTCCTTTTTGACTCTCTTGCTCTTCGTGGATGATTTAAAAATTGTTTCATCTGTTAAGAACTCATTGGACGCTGCCCAGATAAAGCATTAACTCGAATTGAAAAATGTTCATCGTTGGTGCAAAAGGTCGCGTCTGTCCCTAAATATTAAAAAAATGTTTTCGTTTAACATTTTCGAGGCGTGAGTACATTTTTAGCACATCCTACACTATTTCTAATAATGTACTACAAAGTGTAACAGAGTTTAAGGATCCAGGGCTTATACGATACGAAGTTTTCCTTCAGTCGTCACAACAATTTTATTCTTTCAAAATCTCGGTTGTACTCGGTTCTAAGCTTCATTCGTGGCAATACACTCGAATTTTCTAAGCCGTATACCTATATACCTTTGTTCGTGCTCACTTAGAGTTCGCTGTTATCATCTGGAGGTAAGGTCTCCAGGACCAACTTTGGATAAATAGAATACATCGCGCGTATAGAAAACATTTCTTAAGCAGGCATTAGGTTCCCTCGATTTGAGCCCTCTGCTCCTGTATTTCTCGGCTAAAACAAAATAATTTAGAATCTCTAGAAAAGAGAAGAGCAGTCCTTTCGCTTTCGTTTATTTTCAGTGCTGTTAATGACATCGTCCACTGTCCGCGACTTGAGCGGATAAGCTTTAATATTCCACAAAGAAGTCTTCATAATTTAACCCCTCTTAATGGGGGAAACTATGAGACTAAATTTCCGAGTAATGCAGCCATTGCTCGCCCACTCCGAGACTATAATTCGTTATCCAATTATAACCTGCTTGATTTCGCTTTTTATGAATCTAATTTTGTAAAAAATTTAAATTTAGTTGCTTAATATTGAATTTGGTATTCCCACAAAACTAATACGGCTATGCAAGGTGATGTTGCTCAACACCAACAGCGCCGTCAGAATTGGGAAGGACCTCTCCGAGCCGTTTGATACCAAACGAGGTTTCAGACAGGGTGACTCGCTGTTGTGTGTCTTCTTTAACCTGATGTTGGAGAGCGTCGTTCGAGCCGTAGAACTTAATCGCTCAGGCACAATATTTTATAAGAGAGTACAATTGTTGTGATATCGATATCATCGGCCTTAACAACCGCGCTGTTAGATCTACCTTATCCAAACTGGATAAAAAGGCAAAGCGAATGGGTTTGGTGGTGCACGAGGACAAAACGAAGTACAAACAAACAGTCGGCGCACTCGCGTATCGGCACCCATGTCACTGTAGACAGTTATAAGTTCGAGGTTGTAAAAGTTCGTTTATTTAGGAACCAACATTAACACCGAATCTCTCTTGCCAACAAGTGCTACTTTCGACTAAGTAGGCAACTGAGCAGTAAAGCCTTCTCTCGACGAACAAAACTAACACTACAAGACTCTCATCATGCCCGTCCTAACGTATGGCGCAGAAGCTTGGACAATGACAACATCCGATGAAGCGACCATTGGAGTGTTCGAGAGAAAGATTATGCGTAAAATTTTTGGACCTTTGCACGTTGGCAATGGCTAATATCGCAGACGATGGAACGATGAGCTGTATGAGCTTTACGACGGCATACACATAGCGCAGCGAATAAAGATCCAGCGGCTACGTTGGCTGGGTCATGTCGTCCGAATGGATACAAACGCTCCGACTCTGAAAGTATTCGATGCGGTACCAGCTGGTGCGTTGGAAAGATCAGGTGAAGAAGGACTTGATTTCACTTGGTGTGTCCAACTGGCGCCGGTTAGCACGAGAAAGAAACGACTGGCACGCTTTGTTGAACTCGGCCAAAATCGCGTAAGCGGTTATCGCGCCAATTAAGAGGAAGAATATTGAATTTTTATTGATGGCTAATATTTTAGTTGCCAAATTTGGTTTGTTTTTCTTTTTATTTTTGTCTTTTCTGTAAGGAAGTTTGTACTGTAGATTATTAAAGTTAAATAAAAAAAAAAATTAAAAATTATAAAAAAAAATAAAAAAGCTATAAATCAAGCAGTAGTATTACACACATTCAGATGAAGTGAATCAAAGAGAGCAAAACTTAAACTGCAATCAAATTACAATTCCCAATTCTGCCTCAAGACTGATTCTTTCTCCAACCAATCATTTTGAACAGGCATTATTAGCAATTTTCTAATATTGGTTTTGAAGCAATTTTCTAATATTGGTTTTGAAGCAATTTTCTTCGAGTGACTCATTGCTGTGTTTATCATTATTCATTTTGCCGCAGCAAACTTCTTCTCACAGCAAACGGCCGTCGTCTCGTTTTCCGCTTTCAGATTGCAGAAATGACTTGTCGCCAGCAGCGTAAGACATTTAACCATTTAATTGCAAATTAACCACGAACACGGCCGTCGGAGCGCTTCAAGCTCGCCGAGCATAGGTAATCAAATCACTTCACATAAAATAATTGTCAATTGACTTTCTATTAACTGTGGCAGCAGCGATATTCCTACAGCAGCCTATCAATGCTAACGATTCCTTATGGCGGTTGCGTTTGGCGGCGCGGCGCGGTCAAGCGACCAATAAACTCAAGTCAACTGTAAATTCATAAAAATCACATTCAATTCCTTCGCGTATACTTGGCGAAAACAAACTAGGTTTCAGCAGCAAACCAAACAAAAAAAAAATTAAAAAAAAACCGATAATAGCCAAGACAACAAAATAATTTGGAGGTACTTGTAAAAAAGAATGCTGCCAAAGTCACGACAACATTTGACAATAGCAGCTACAAAGTTACTCAAACGATTTCTGCACACATACAAACATACGTACATGCCTTTGTACATATGTACACACACACAACTAAAAGTGTATTATGTAGTTATGTGTTTTCATGCAGTTATCCAGGGAGAAAAGGCTGCACATAGCTTTTTGAAGGAAAAGAAGATGATGATGCAAATATCGGGTGTTTTTTGGCTGCATGAGAACAATCGGCATCTAACTAAGGTTTGACAGCTGAGAATGGAAAACTCTGTTGATATTTCTGTTCAGTAAATTTTGGAGGGAGCACTTCTCGAGCTTGCTAAATAATGACAACTGCGCATGTCGCAGAGAATGTGAAAATTCCGATTCCTTAATAGCTGACGACGGGACTGTCGTTCCGCTACCCGACCATGACGAGGTGAGAATAGGCTAAGGAACAACAAAGCCGCGGGAATCGACGGATTGCCGATTGAGTTATTCAAACATGGAGGCGAGGAGTTCGTAAGGTGCATGCAGCAGCTCCTATGGTCGGTTAAGCTGACTACGTGGATGAATAGAATTGGTCCTTTATGAATGCCGTTCTGGGCCCTCCCGAAGTATTTAATATAGAAAGCAGTCCCGGGAAGGGTGTCTCCACAGAAGGAGAGTGGCCACATCATACGACGCAATAGACGACGGTTGCTGTAAGTGCGAAGGCATTTTGAACCCTACCTCACTCACCAAAGACAAAAAAAATGGTCCACGTCTTCCGATTGGTGTGCTCTGTCCCACCTATAAGTAGAGTGATCCTCCAATTTATGCCAATTACCGCGGGATTAGTATTCTAAATATTGCGATATAAAGTTCTACCGAGCGTATTGTATACGACTGGATCTTATAAGTGTGGCTTTAGACGTGGAATCCATCATCGACCAGATATTCACAATACGCCAAGTCTTGAAAAAGACCCGTGACAGGAGAAACGACATGCACCATCTTTTTATCGATTTTAAAGCAGCATTCGACAGTACGAAAAAGAGTTGTCTATATGCTGCCATGTCTGAATTTGGTATTCCCGCGAAACTAATACAGCTGTGCAAGATGACCTTGCTAAATACCGGCAGCGCCGGCGCAATTCGGAAGGATCTCTCCGAGCCGTTTCATACCAAACGAGGTTTCCGACCTGATGGTGGAAAAGATCGTGCGAGCCGCAGAACTTAATCGCAATTTTTCAGAAGAACGTACAATTGTTGGCATAAGGCGACGATATTGACATCAACGGCCTTAAACACAGCGCTGTTAGTTCGGCGTTTTCCTAACCGGATAAGGAGGCAAAGCATATGGGTTTAGCGTCGAACGAGGGCAAAGCGAAGCACCTTCGCTCATCTAACAAACATCCGGCGCACTCGCATATCGGCACCCACGTCCCTGTTGCTAGGTATGATTTCGAGGTTGTGAGAGACTCCGTTTATTTAGGAACCAGCATTAACACCAAAAACAATGTCAGCCTTGAAATCCAACATAGAATCTTTCTTGCCAACAAGTGCCACTTTAGACTAAGTAGGCAATTGAATAGTAAAGTCCTCTTCTTACGAGCAAAGCTAACATTTTACAAGGTCCTCATGTATGGCGCAGAAGCTTGGGCAATGACAAAATCTGATTAGGCGTATTTTGGAGTGTTTGAGAGAAAGATTCTGTGGAAGGTTTTTGGATCTTTGCATGTTGGGCGATGGAACGATGAGCTGTATGAGCCTTACGACGACATGGAAATAACTCAGTGAATAAAGATCCGCGGCTACGTTACCTGGGTCACGTCATCCGAATGGATACAAACGCTCCGGCGCTGAAAGTATTCGATGCAATACCAGCTGGTGGTAGCAAAGGAAGAGGAAGACCTCCTTTGCATTGGAAAAATCAGGTGGAGAAGGACTTGATTTCATTTGGTGTTTCTAACTGGCGCCTGTTAGCACGAGAAAGAAACGATTAGAATGCTTTGTGAAACCCGGCTTACGTGGTTATCGCGTCAGTCACGGAGAAGCAGAAAGTTTGGTAAGCTATTATGTATCGTTTAATGCTAGAACAACGCTTCCAAATTGTGGAGATTTACTTTGAAGAAAAATAAATTTTATCGGGAAGTTCATAGAGCACTTCGCGCATTTTACAGGCGGCTTACACGGTCCGCATCATCGGTCCTTATTTCTTTCGAAATGCGGAAGGAGCTGCTGTTTGTGATTTGCGAGCGCTATTGAGCCATGGTGACAGGATTTTTGTTTCCAAAAATTAATCAGCTAAATATTGCCGACATTTGGTTTCAACAAGACGGCGCAATTAGCCACGCAGAGCGCTTAACAATAGATTTATTGGACTGATTGAATGGACCACGCAACTCGTAGCCGCGGCGGACATATAGTAATATTGCAATATTGAAAAAATAAATACCATGAAAATGCCACCAGGTTGGAATAAAAAAATCATACTCGTGTTTTGTTTTATCATGTTAAGCCTCAAGCTCTTAAAAAAACACCCGATATATGAACGACATAATAGCAAACCAATAACCGTAATGAGTATTTGTAGAGTAAAGTGGAAAGGGTAAATAAATTTAACAAGCTGGTCCATAAAATTCAACTAAAATAATATTGGCATTACTTTTATTTCCATAAAAGTCTAGAAAGTATAGTCGAAAAACTAACTTATTGCCTGCTGGCGACATTACAGCTCACATTTTTAAATTTAAGTTTGCCAACGATTGACTTTCTACGTAAACGGACATTAAAATGGCACTTAATGTCAAGATCTCATTAATAGAACTACTTTTACGAGTATAGATGTCTTCTCGTTGGGTGACAGTGGCCTTGCAGAGTACAACTACTTTTGCCTCAAGCCACTTTAACAGCGCCAGTGAAGTCAGAGTGTAAGCATTTTTTGTTTTAGTGATTTCAAAAGGAAGCGGCTACCGTTACGTTTACAAGCAGATTACTGCTATCGCTCATTTCTATGTACATCACGCAAAGTTTTGAAAAATATTTCGAATATTTCATCACATAACAATTCTGGAAGTCCATGGACTATTAAAAATAACGGACGTAAACTTTTAGCCACAAAATATTTTATAAGCCCCAAAACGCTAAGTACTTTCCCCATTTATTAACTTCAAACGAGCCTTGCTGCCAGACCAAATTTCAACGGTACTCCAAATAGACTGCCCACCGAAGTTCGTGTGTTTATTCGTTTTGCGAAATTTCGGCAGTCAGAATATCGCTGCTTTGGTTGGTGCTATACGACTACTAAGCTGGGCATTTCTACTGCTCAGTCTTCAAACTGAGGGGAGCGAATGAGTACTGTTATAGCTGGGTATCTATGTAGGAACTGTTGCGCACGAGTACAGTGATGTGGCGCAGAAGAGGCTGTGGCGGTGGGGAGTAGGCGTTGAAGCGCTGGTAAAAGCAGTCACTAACTCAAAAGATCGTGACCGCATGTCTTAAATGCATAATGACCGTAAAGTAGTTGCAGCGGCAGCAGCAGCAGCAGCAGCAACTATCAACAACAGCAGCAACAACGAGAAGTCGCTGGTATTTACTGAAATCTCAGCAACTAGGTAAAAAGTAAATTCTTTAACGTGAAAGAAAAGAAAAGCCAGCCGAAGCAATTCAACCTCAAATGAGTTGGCCCGAAAATCAAAGACTTTGCTTGCACACGGACCAGATTTGGTCGTAAGACAGGCTGATAGACGGGCTGGCGGAGAGTGTGGTGCCGACTAGTTGAACAGTTGAGTCAGTGTTTTGACGCAAACACTCAGTGTGCGAATGTGTGTGTGTGTGTGTGTGTATATGGCTGGCGTAAAAAAGGTTAAAGACATACGACCATCCGCAAGCCATTTACTTATTGAAAATTTACCGATTTCTGAATTGTGGCATAATTTTGGCATTGTTTTCCCTATTCTTCATTGTTATTGTTATTGTTGTTGTGTTTGCTTAGCATTTCTTTGCTTAAGCCATTCTTTATTGTTGTGTTGAAGGGTTTAATAACTTGATTAGATGCTTATTTATACGGCATGGCTGGTCGAATTTCATATACCCGCATGATAAATGAAGGGTCAAGTTTTAGTGCTGACACTGCGATGGGGGTCGTTTAGCTCAAGTTTTAGATGTTTTAATTCAGACCAGAATATTTACAATTATACGACTCGCAGAAAAACAGTGGTTACGCGATAGGTAAGAAGAAAAGCCTGCAAGAGGTCGATTATTCGGCGGTGTTTGGTAGAATGACACAAAAGCGCGGAGCAAAGAGTTTGTGCATTGAGATTTCAGAACTGCGACATCCTCAAACACTTTCAGAGAGGCTCTCAATATCTATGACTAAATCGATTGAGACTTGTGTGCCTGTGTATCTGCTCGTACGTCCATGACGCATAAATTGGGACATCTGAACAAGGCTTCACATATATGTATGTTGGTATCGGAAATGCTATGAATGAATGAATGCTAAACTACGATGCTTCAGTAATTAGTACCACAAATTTGCTCAAATTTCGTATACGGAATGGAATCAGTGAAAGACGTGCGTTAGGAAAACGAGTGTGACAACACCTTCTTCTTCTTCTTCTTAATTGGCGCGATAATGGCTTACGCGATTTTGGCCGAGTTTAACAAAGCGGTCCAGTCGTTTCTTTGTCGTGCTAACCGACGTCAGCTGGGCACACCAAGTGAAGCCAAGTCCTTCTCCACCTGATCTTTCCAACGCAGAGGAGGCCTTCCTTTTCCTCTACTACCACCAGCTGGTACCGCAATGAATACTTTCAGAGTCGGAGCGTTTGTATCCATTCGGACGACATGACCCAGCCAACGTAGCCGCTGGATCTTTATTCGCTGCGCTATGTCTATGTCGTCGTAAAGCTCATACAGCTCATCGTTCCATCGTCTGCGATATTCGCCGTTGCCAACGTGCAAAGGTCCAAAAATTTTACGCAGAATCTTTCTTCCGAATACTCCAATCGTCGCTTCATGGGATGTTGTCATCGTCCACGCTACTGCCCCATACGTTAGAGTGGGTATGATGAGAGCACCTTCATTGGTGAGATGACAACACCTGCATTCGAGTAAGTAGGTCTATATGTGCAACTCCTTTATCTAATTCGACCACAACTGGTCCACTCTTAAAAATAAAGAATAACTTTGGGATTGGAGGCAGCTAAATTCTAATGACATTGAAAACATCATTTTTAACTACAACAAAATGAATTGAGAATTTTAATTGATTAATTTCATAAAACCCCAAAAAGCAACAAGCACAGAAAATGAAACAAAAAGGTCTACAATTTGTACTCGATATGTCTCAGCAACCTTACGAGCTCTTCTGAGAGCCGTAGACTCCTTTTTGAGAGGATAAAATGCATACGAAATACTGAGTTAACTGAACAAAAATTTGTTGAAGCTGGAAAATTACAAAGCCCAGCAAATATTCTCCATAAGCATTGTAGAAAAAGGTCTCGTATTAAAGCAACTCGGTTGGTTTGTCTGCTCAGCAGTTACCGCAACGAAGCATCCACAAACAAGGCACAAAACAAGTGAACATGACAATCACCAAAGAGCTCTGCCGATCGGTATGTGTCGTGTTTACTTACTTAAGATTTCGGTAACCAAATTGCTATTGACTAAACAGCAAGAAAAACAATGTATAAAATCACCTGCAAAAAAGGTGGACTACGAACTAGTCGGTCAATGCATCAGGCAGGCAGTTGAGCTGCTGAGCAGCTGAGCAGTTAAACAGGCCGCCAGACTAGATCGATGCGCTCGAAGTGTGGCCGAGACATGAGAGATACAAGTGAACAACAATCGAAATTGAAACGAAAACAAAGCGAAATCAATGATTGGTGATAGCAACAAAAATGAAGCAAAAAGTAGCCTACTATCGAAAGCAAATCAAATGGGGGGAGAAAGAAGAGCGCGCATGTTGGTGTACGCTTGACTCGCCGTTGTTGACGGCGACATGTTGTCAGCAGCCCAACATAGATACGGTTACTTGCAACGGCAGCAGCGAAATGCCAATTCAATGCCTGCAATGTGCATTCCCGACGTTCCAACTAACCAACTGTCGCTGCTGATCGTGTCTCCCACAATCAAAAAGCACCCAAATGGGCAGCTTAGGGGGCAGCAAGAGTGGCGCTGCGAACATAGTTTGGCGGCGTCGTCGCATGGAAACTGCGCATGACACAGAAATCGCGGACGCTCACTTGCAAATGCGCGCTCGGTTGTTTGGACGGACGAAGCGTTGGGTGAGCAGTGGCTCGACAGCCACTTAACGAAAGTGTGCGAATGGTAAGGGTGAGTGTGTGTGTGTGTGTCCTCGTACTATATGACTGACTGATCGGCTGAAGTTTATGGACTCATCACAGCAATTCAAATACAATAGCAGTTTTTTGCTGTAGTCACAGCCACAGCCGTGCGATCGTCTCCCCTTGCGCCGGACTTACAAGCTCCGTCACTCACTAAAGACCAACTTTAGGATACGAATATTGGCTCGTTTCTCCAACATCTTGTGCAACGGGCAGCAGCAGCAGCATGCCACATAACGTTGCTTACACAATTGGGAAATTATTTTCATTGCTCCTAACAATTTTTTCCTTGTTTTCGGGCTGTTTTTGTTTTGCCTCCTTTTCGCTCGTTGCTCTTTTTCGCGCATTTCTGTTTCCACTGTGGCTGCAGCTTAACTGGGCACGGTGCGCTTTGACAGAGTGTTTTTTGTGTGCTCTGTCACATGGCTGTTGTTGCTATTGGAGTTGCCATTGCCATGGCTGGCTTTAAGTTTTTTGTTTGTTTTTTTTTGCTGCCGTATCTGTATCTGGCGGTTAGCGTAAGGACCGTTTGCGCTTGTAAATAAGCGACGTAAACGAGTGTTGTATTAATGTTCATAAAGTGGTATCTTGACGTCAATAAACGTCGCCGATCACAAGAGTCTCAACTGTGGACAAGACTGTGGCACATCCATCGCTGGTCGCAAGCTCTGATGACGATGACTGCTGTTGGACACATGGATGTATGTGGATATGTATGCATGAATGTGGCATCACCACGGCGCGTTGACTAGGAGAAGCTTAGGTGGTAGGTGGCATTATTAACTTATGCACCACGTGCAACTAACTGGGGTATGCAGTGCGTGTCGAAAGGTACGATGAGCAGCCACAGTAAAATGTCATACTAATTATCGGTCGAAACTGAATAAGTTGGTTATGCCTAGGCTGCGGAAATTTATTAATCGTAGACATGACTTCACGCATTCATATGTTTCATTTCGATTTACCAAACCAATTTTATGAGATTTGTTTGATTTTTTTTTCAATTTCAAACGTTTATTAAAAAAAATGGTTACAAATTTATTCTTCAAAATAATAGCCATCGCTAGCGACACATTTTTCCCATCTCTCAGGCAATTTGTGGATGCCGCGCCAAAAAAATTGGCCGTCTTTGGCCGCAAACCAATCATCGAGCCTTTTTTTGGGTTCTTCGTGAGAATTGAAGCGCTGGTCGGAAAGTGCGTGGCCAATCGATGCAAACAAATGATAGTCGGAAGGCGCCAAGTCTGATGAGTAAGCCGCATGCACCAGCGATGTTCGATTTTGCGGTGCATTGTCATGAAAAAATACTTTGCTCTCTGACGCCGATCGGCATATTCTGGGCGTTTTCGGTGGATAGCGCTGTTCAAATGGGCCACTTATCGTTGGTAGTGTTAAACGTCAACTGTTTCGCCTGGTTTTAATAATATAGCTCGTACCAAATCATACCACGCTGATCCCAGAAAACACACAGCATTGCCTTGCGGCCGAAACGATTTGATTTGGCCGTTGTTTTTGGCTTGTGGCCGGGCGGACCATACGATCGTTTACGCTTGGGATTGGAGATACACCCATTTTTCATCACCCGTAACGATTCGATGCAAAACCGACTTCCTTTTGAACCGGGAGAGCAGCATTTCACAAGTGGTTTTTCGGTTATCTTGCTGCCTTTCAGTCAGCTCATGCGACACCCATCTTCCGACCTTTCAAATCATGTCCATGTCTTTCAAACGTTTGGAAATGGTTTTTTGGGTCACTCCCAACTGCTCTGCCATCATTTCTTGCGTTTGACCATCATCTTCATCCAACAATGCTTGCAATTCATTCGGCGTCCTCAAACTTTTTCGGTGGCCGGCCACGGTCCTCGTTCTCCACGCTAAAATCACCACCTCGGAATTTTTCAAACCACCTGAAGCACTGTGCTCTTCTTAGAGCATGTCCACCATAGGCTTCTTTCTATAAGCATTTGATGAGCTTGAGAAGCGTTTTTCTTCAACTGATAGTAGAAAATCAACGATGTACGCAAATCGTAGTTCGAAGGCACGAAATTCGACATTTTTAAGATCGACAAAAATGCATTGTTGTATGAAACGTAACAAACAATGAACTGAATATTGTTGACAGAAAACAAGACATTTGGGAAGGTTTAGAAATACTCCTAGCGAAATCTAGGGACTAATAGCTGAAAGTCTCATTTCATAGGTATCTACCTGTATTTTCAAGAACAATTTTACATAAAAACACTCATCCCGAGAATAACTCATTGAAAATATTTCTTAAAGTTATAACTACAAATGTAACGCTAAGAATTTGTATAACTAAAAAATAAGAGTTTACACTTATTGGTATCTTAAAGTAATAATAAGAATAAGGTTTCTAATAATTTTATAAAAATATAAGTGCACACTTTTATTGAAAGAGCATAAAAATTTCGCAAAATAAAATATTACTTAAAAACGAGCGGCTAAATATGAAAATGTAATAGAAATGCGCAAATGTGCGTGAAAATGCCTGGTCGGTCCAGTAGCTGTTTCTGCCATCACCCGGCCTCCCAAGTGGTGCGGTTAGTTTGTGGCTCAGTGCTGTGTGAAACCAATAAAATCCTGGTGTTATTTGAAAGTGTGAGAGTGTATATGTTTGTGTGGGTGCATAGGTGTTTGGGGGTCATATTAAACGAATTTCGGGGTCATGAAATAAAGAAAATATATTAGTTAAAAAATTAAAACGCAGTGATGAAACTCACTGATGCAAGAAAATGGCAACTACAAAAATGATAAAATAATAATCCTCAGAAAAATAATAAAGTGGTACAAATAACAATAATAAAATGGTTAATACCGAAAATCCTAAGTAAAAGTTGCCACATTCCAGATCATAAAATAAAGCGAAGCGTAGTTTTCAACTGACTACTCATGAAATATCGAATATCTAAAGTGAGTATGTATTAGTAAGTGTGTTTGCAAATACAAAATAAATTCTTCAAAAACTTCTACAAAGCAAATTCTATATTCATACCAAATGAACTACTGCGATTTTTCTAAACTACTTTCAATCCTAAGGGCCATCTCTTCGCAATCCTCCAACATTAAAGCTTACTTTATCACTGCAATAAATGCATTTGCATACTCTCAAACCTCTGTTTAATACTCGGATCGATATATATAACGGATCAATGTTTATATGCGTCCTTTTAAACTGTACTTGATTTAGGCGGATCTAAAGTGATATGAAACTAATTAAGGCGTTGGAAATAAAGTGCCCTTCACTGGCATTAGCAGCCTTGAAAATAGTTGAACAAAATAAGTATTTTTACTCATTTGCCGTAACTCAGCACTAGCGGGCAGCTGAGAAGGCGAGAAGCGTGAAAGATAAAGGGTGATCAGATTGGAGGTACTTTTTCCAATAGGGTCCTTTTGACAGATCACGCATGACTACTGTTAAACTAGGTTAGGTTAGGATAGGTAGTAATGGTTGCCCAGAGAGTGGGCCCACTTGGACGAAAGCCAAACTTCTTTCATCCTTTGTGATACCATTACAAGAGGGGCAAAAGAGGTGAAGGAAAAAACGATAGGACGAAAAGAAGAGGGTTGGGGTGGGTTGAGTATTTGTGGACTATGAACGATGACTGATTTATGGTTGTGTTAGCCTCTTTATGCTGCTGATGAAGTTCATCAGATGTTTGATATCAAGACCTGCTATATCAGCAAGCGCAGAAAAGAAGTGAGAACCAAGTTGCTTGAATCTTATCCCCGCGAGAGCTGGGCAGCTAAGGAGCAGGTGCTGAGATGATTTCACCTCATCCTCCATACAGTTGACGCAAAAAGGACTCGAAGTAATTCCTGTTAAACTAAATACATAATTTATTTCAGTATTCATTGACATTCCAGCATGCCAAGACTTACACGTCTCAACAACGTTTACAAATCGTAAAGTGAAAAGTGTTCATCGCGTGCTCAGACCCACTTATGGTGTACATAACCGTCTTATGGAACGCACTATTCGGCAAGCCTTCGGCAAAATTGAGAATAATTGTACATTATTGGACCGATTAGGCTATAAATGAGAGTTTTGACGAAGAACCAGAAAAATCGATTTGGCGCCGATCTCAACAACTTTGCCCATCTTATAATTCTACTTGAGCGATTTTGCGCAAAGATCTTGATTTAAAAAGCATATACAGGTGAATGGATTGCGTTATCGAGAGATGATTAAGGATTTTTTATGGCCGGAATTGGATGGTATTGATCTGAAGAACGTTTATTTTCAACAAGACGGCAGTGCGTGCCACACAAGCAACGAACCCATTGATCTGTTACGGGAAAAGTTTCCGGACCGTGTTATCTCTCGAGATGGTGATCACAATTGGCCACCGAGATCTGGTGATTTTAAACCTTATGACTTTTTTCTTTGGGGCCTCGGAAAAGAGAAGGTCAACGCCAACAGCCCAGGGTTGATTCAAGACCTCAAAGATGGAATTAGTGCGGCTATCGAGGACATAGGGCAGCCACTTTGCAATTTGCTTATGGAAAATTTCATGAAAAGGATATTGTCCTGTAAGCGTGGTCGTGTTGGTCATTTGCTTGATGTTCTTTTCCACTATTAGCGGCATACCTTCCTCTTTTTAATGAAATAAACATTGAATATCAAAGTAACACCTCTTATTGGAAAACCCTTTATATGAAGCTAGTCCAAAGATTGAAACCGGCCGATCCCCAAAGCGTCATAATTTCAGTCGTTAGGCGCTTGAAAAACTTGCCAGAGATCCGCATTTTGCGACCCTAATCTTGTTCAGCGATGAGGCCCCGTTTTGCATTTTTGGCAAAGTCGAAGCCATTCAAGAAGAGCCATTACATCTATTGAAAATAACCGTTTGGTGCGGCTTATGGGTTGGAGGAATCATCGGCCCATATTTCTTCAAAGAGGATACTGACGTCAATGTAACAGTGAATATCGAATGCTTTTGCGCCATGATAAACGACTTTCTGGTGCCGAAAATTAAAGCCCGTGATTTTCAAGACATTTGGTACCAACAAGACGGTAGACGGCGCTACTTGCCGTACAGTCCGTAACACAATGGATTTACTGGGACGTCGTTTCGTTGAGCATTTTATCGCTTTTCCCGAAACAGTGGATTGACCACCAAGATCGTGTGATAACACACCTTTGGACTTTTATTTGTGGGGGTATGTAAAATCTTAATGCTTTGTGCATAAAACAGCTTCGATTGAGGCATTGGAAGTCAACATTACTAAAGTTATTCCGAAATAACGACCGAAGTTCGCCAGCGAGTCATTCAAAATGGGTGTTTACGGGTGGCCGAATTATGGCGCAGTTGCGGCCAACATTTGGAAGGGAGTATCTCTAAAAAACAAATGTGACGAATGGTTCTACACAAAAACAATAAAGATTGCCAAATCAATTTGAATTTTCGTTGTCTTATTTCTATTTGATATCCGATACCTCTAAATTGATCACCCTTTACTTTAAAATTAGAACCAGCTTAGAAAAGCGCACTTTATTGATAAAGTGATGAAACAGACCTGAATTTATAGGATAAACTCGTAAGCACAAATTTCTACTTGTAATTACAATAAATTGGTCTCATACACCCCCTTTCACATATTTTTCATATACATATATTTTTTCCATATATTATTATTTTTATATTATATACATAGTATATTTCTCAAATATATAGTTCAAGCTACCACTTAGTCCATATAACCAACAGTTTCGAACTTTAAAAAAAAATTTAAAATTTTAAAAAATTTAAAAAAAAATTTTACTAAAAACTTTATATTTTTCGGCAAATTGTAAGTTTCAGCTGCTTACAAGATAACGTAATTTTTGGCATTGAATGTTTGTTTTTGTTGACAGTACTAGAATTTTTTTATATGAAAAAAAACTAGCACATACTTTGGAGGGAAGCAAAAACTTTTTTAAAAATCAACGCTGTTCTGTATACACTTGAAACTTACACTTTGTTATACTAAAATTAAATGAGCTATAAAACTGCTTACTCAGAAAAATTCTAAAAATTGTGGTTAAATAGTTAAAAGTAGCGATGAAATTTCGAACAATTTTGTACACAGTGGGTCACTGTGTGTTATACTCGTATGGCTTTTGTTGTAGTATGAACGATGCATATTTTTATACAAAAAAAGTGATGTATTTATAATTTGGAACGTGGTGCATATGAGACGAAATCGTAGGGGTACGAATTAATGGCGGTTAGTGTAAGTAGAGCAACTTGACAAGCTCCATGAAAATCAAGCTAAGACCACACTAAAGTGCCTTGCAAGAGTTTCAATTAAGCGGTTATATACCTTGTGTTGGACTAAAAAATCGAAAATTGTTTTATGGCATATTCTAAAAGTACATCATCTTAAAAATATAAATTCAAAAAATCATAAAGATCTGAGCACTAGAACGAAAGTTAAAGACCGTGGAAGCGCGCGACCTTTCTTGGAACGAGAAGTGCACGCAAAACTTTAGACGCGATTATCTCGAAGTCGTGTTTTTTGAAAATTACCGCCGCGATGATCATTATTTATCAAAAAATATTTGACCGATTTGCGTAAACGTTTTTTTAATTATTCAAAGTTACAACCTCGTGAATTTGAACGGTTCACTTTTTATAAATATTTGCATAGTTCGCTGGAACAATTTTTTTTTTTTAATTTTTCAACCGCCAAAAATGGTTTTTTGGTGCAAAGTGGTTTTCATATCGAGAAAAATTTGTTTTGAGTAAATAAACCGTTCAGATTCACTAGAAAACATTTTTCTACAATAATCATTTAATTTTTTTGAATTCAGTAGAGCTGCTCATGCGCTACTGTGATCACCGCAAATCTCTTCTAAAAAAAAATAAAAAAAAAAATAAACATTTTTTAAAATAAAAACACCAAAATGTATTCTTTGAGACTCACCCTTCAGTATGATATATGCGTCATTTGAATAAAAATTTTAAAACATATAAAAAAAAAAAATTATTACAATCGTCCATTTTTTCGGGCTTAGAAGGTATATAACCCCTTAAATATAAAAATTCAATACCCTATTTTATATTAGGTTCACTACTTTTGTCGCTTACTTTACTTTGCTTATTTTAGCAAAATAAAGTGCACGTTTTTGTTCGACAAAAACTGTAAACTCGACATTATTCCGAATACCAGCACCAATCCTTAGCTTCTAAATAAGTTGTGATAAAAATTAAATATTAATTAATAAGTAAATGGTATAGTACTTAAAATTTTTTTAAAAATAAAAAATAAAAAACAAAAACTAAAATACGTAAAAATATTAAAGCCAAAAATCTACAAAGAAAGTAAAGAAAAAATTTGTTTTTTTTTAATTTTCCAACGAAAATCGTTGTCTTAAAATAATCTTAACTTTAAACCAAACGTCTTCCCATATTCTTTCAGTAAATTAGCAAAATTATTAAGTGCAAGCATTTAAAGTTTCTTTTGATTGCATTTACTTTGGATCTGCTAAATTTTAAGCTTTTAAACTCAGCGAACGCAGCGTACAATAAATTTCGTATTAAGGAAATTCACGACTTTCGCACGGAAGACGAATTCAACTACTGCAATTTAGAAAATATTGCACTGGCCTGTAGTCAAAAGTTAGTAATTAATTCAGCTCAAAATTTTGTACAGCTTCAATTTTTTAAAAGGAAAATCTTAAAATTTCTTTCTAAGCCAGTTTAAGATAGTAAAGCAAGTAAAAATACCAAAATAGAATTTAATTTTTCAAGCAACAATGTTTATATTTTTAATATTTCTTTCATCATCTTCCTCCTACTCCTCTCATTCTTCAACGTTTAACCAAAACTAGAGCTAGAATAAATTAGACTTATTTTCTAAAATAATAAATAACTAAATTAGTTAGCGCTTAAGGATTACGTCCATACGATCATTATTGATTAGGCATTTTAGGCACACTAAAGGTACTCCATATCGCTATAAATATACTGCACACTTGCACTTACACATATACACAGTATACACATACATTACACCCTATGTACAATGTAGCTAATTAATACGTTTCTGCTTTTTAATTATATGATTGCAACGTCTAACAAAATATATACAACTAATCATTTAAATTACAGCGTTCGATGGCTAAACTAAAAATGTAATTACAATTTGTTCGGAACGACCTGTTTCTACGCTCTGTTTGTACCGCCGAGTTCAACACTCGACTGCGCTTCGTCGCATAGCAACACTTACGAGAACAGCTTAGAAGTATTAGACTAGACTAAACACTATATCGACCTAAGGCTAAGGCGGCTCTACCAACTTTCAGTAAATCGAAAGATCTGCACCTCGGTGCTCAAACCAAACTACAATTGCCACCTACTGCCAAAGCTGTACGGCGAGTATCTATAGCTGGGACTACCGAACGAAGCGCCACTACTCACACCGAACGGTGTGCTATGGTGGAACATATCAAAAGCCGAACCGAAAGCAGTGCGCGGCGGTGTCTGATAGAACATGGCCGCAGTGGCAGCAGCTGCTACTGCGGCCTGTTGCTGATCTTGTGTCGCTTGTGTTTGTGTATGCGTGTGAAATTGTTGTTGCGCGGAGGTGTGATGCGGCGATTGATATGTTCCGCCATGATTACTACCTGCGGTACCTGAAGAGGCGACAGCGGCGGCGGCGGAGGCGGCTGTGGTTTGGGAAGCATTGTTACTCAATGGCGAAGCGGTTAGGCTGTTGAGTAGGGACGAACCGATTTGCGATTGAGTATTTATGGAAGCGCCCAGACCACTACTATTATTGTGACTTGCGTTCGAAGTAGATGTCGTTGTAGTTGTGCTGGAGTTGGTTGGCGCCGCAGAGTTCGCGCTGGCGTACAACGCGGCCAACAAATCGTCAGTGCTGGTCAAGTGTGCGGCAGTCTTGTGACTGGGGGCACACGAACTGAAAGCGCTCGTCGCCGAGTGCACAAGACCGTTCGCTGAACTTGTAGCCAGATGCTGCGATGTTGTTGGCATGCGTTCATCTTTGATATGGCAAGGTTCAGAGGATCCCATATTTCCAGAGTTATGATCCGTAGTTGATGTCGTTGTCTCTGCAGAGGGTGTAAGCGCCGCGTACTCGGTGGCGGAGAAGACATTTTGAGTGACCGCTTCAACGCCAGCAACACTCTTCATGAAGGCGGCTAGGTGGAAAGCAGCTGCCGAAGTATGTTGCTGTGATTCGCTTTCGACGCGATTCAAATCGTCCAGATGGTCGCGCACTATCAAAAGCACTTGCTCATGTAGCTGATCGGTATTGCCTCCATTCGCCACCGAGCTAGCGGACGTTGCTGTCGTCACCGCCGAACTATCCGAATTCGCGCTGTTATTCGTGCTGGCCGCGGAGGCCAACCCGCACACTTTAGCTGAAACTTTGGTTAGCAGCGCTGGAACATCCTTGTAGAGGATATCCAGCAACTTACCGGTGGTGAAGAGCACGATCGCCTTAAGACAGGAGTATTCCGCCGAATCGACGTGTAGCGCCTTCAGTTTTTCCACCTGTTCCTGGAAGATACGTATGTGATCCATGAATGCAACCACGCGATCCGCCGCCATCGGCGAGGCATGGAGACCAGCAGCGGCCAATAGCGGAGCCACATGCAGCGGCATCGAACATTGACTCGCATTCAAAACGAATAACTCGGACCAGACTAGACGCAGCAGCGCTACTTGATCCGTCACTTGCAGCTCGGGAAAGAACGGGATATTCTTGGCCCACTCCACGGCAGAGAAGAGTAGGCGTGCGGCCAGTTCGCAGATGTTATCAATACCCATTATATTGTTCGGCTGCATGCATTGACCATAGCGGGACGTTGGGTAAGGTTCGGCGCGCAAGAGCAGTGAAATGTAGGAACTTAGATAGGAGTGACCGTTGAAGCCGGCGACTGCCATGGGGTCACCATTGGCGAGCTGATACTGCCCATGCATACCGGCCAAACCGGGCTGAGTAGGTGGCACACGACCGCGTTGAACAGCTGAAAAGAGAGAGAGAGAAAGAGAATAGAGAGAACAAGAATTAGTAGGAGCTTAAAAAGCAAAGAGCTAAACGTAAGTAAGTTAGAGCTGGAGGTAGACGGCTGCCTGCGGCACAGCTGGTAACCTAATACCTTATTTAAATATCTAATTTTCAAATTTTCAAATACGAACAATTACAACAAAACTGTTATTTTGACCACGACATCACACGCCGAACAATGCGGCTGGCAGATAACGCCGTAGATACGCATTCAGAGTGTGTCATGTTTTCAGGCGCGGCCACATGCAACAGCAACGACAATACTGAGACGTTTACAAAACATAAACCCCTAAACTAGCAGCCGAGACAAAGAGGTATCAGCAACCTCAATCTCAGCGCATTGTTATACGAAGTTTAGGCAAGACGACAAGCGGCAGCAAAGCAATGTAGAGGACGCAACAAGACAAAGAATATGGTTTTAAAGATTTCGCAAGACCCAGAGCAAAGCCAAACGCAGGGCAGGGAGCGAATTGCAACCCCTTGTTGAGCATTACGGTGAATGCCAAGCATTGGCAGAGATACTTTTCAGCGCAGATACGCACTGCGTCATTAAACAAAATACTTCGAGAGTCTTGAATACGCAAAAGACGTTAGAGCGCATGGCACGCGGAGCAGTGTAAAGCGGTGGAGAAGAGGTTAGGAAGCAACCCTTCGTCGCTATGGTACAACTAGAACACACATCCAAATAAAGCTCAAGCGTTTGGCTGTTTGTGTGCAAACTCAAATTATGTAAAATATATTTTCAACACATTCGCCAACTTCGTAAATTTACAACACAAATTTGCATTGCTGTTTTGAGTGTTGAGTGAATTTACTTTTAATTAAAATGCACAATTTACAAACGATAATATATATGTACACACATACATACACAAACACACGCGTATGCTTCAATATACGTAAACGGAACATTTATGGGCACATTGCCCGTGCGGCGTGTGGCGTTGCAGAGGGGCATCGCAAGCAATCATCGAAACACGTGAAACCTTAATGGAAACTTTTTACACAAAGTCTATTAACATACGTACGCTTGTATGCTGGTATGCGTGCATGTAAGAGTGCATTCTTATTGGCGCGGAGTCATTGGAGCTCTTGCGTCACTTTCTTCGGCTTTGTCACAAGCAACGGAATTAATTCCATTCGCAAAAATAAATACTTCATTATTATTGTTATTTCTTTTGCCTTCTTGGCATGGCACAGAGATCACAGCAAAGCAGTTTGAGGGGGCTAGCAGCGACGCTGTTGAAGGATTGTTCTGGATTTAATTTTGTTGGATTGGCGAGCTTCCCAGCGGGAGAGACGGTATGGATTTCGGATAGTAAATTTGACTTGGATTTGAATACTCATAATAATAGAGCGGCGCATACAGCTTTCAAAGATGTTTAGGCCAAATTTGTATGTGACTATCCGCTCCCAAGAAGGTTTGTTAAGGGGGCAGATACCTGTAAAAATTTCAAAAAAAAAAAAATTTTTTTCACAAAATGTCAATATAATCCTTTAAGAATATGTCAAAAAAATTCAAGTATTTCTTATATTATAGATCGTCAACCGTGACGAGCGCTCGAGCGCTAGGAGAGGTATAGTTACGTTGCCGACTTTAGACGCGTTTTTCTCAAAACTATATTTTTCGAATTGGCGTACACGATAGCTCGAAAAGTTATTAACCGATCTCCCTGAAATTTAGCACACATCTTTTTTATGTGAATTTACAATTTCTACAATTACAATTTTGTAGCAAAAATAATAGGAAAATTCGCCCCAAAACTAATTTTTTCTAAGCATTTTATTCCGCGAATCTTATATCATATAGAAATTATGGCACTAATAAACAAAAAAATGGTTGGTGTTTTGTATTCAGATCACTGACGCCGATGCTAGAATACCCGCCGATTGAGAAGCTCCGCTGCCTTCCTGGATAAATTGAGTGTACATCCGCCATTTTAAATGATTGAAATAAAATAAAAAAAAAATTATATTATTTTAATATATAAATAAACTATATGCCAATTAAAAAAAAAAAATAAATTGACTTCTTCATTTTATTTGACTTCATAATTTTAATTCTTCAATTTAATATGGCCGTTTACAGGTATCTGACCCCTTAGTAAAAAGTCTGTCAATGGGCGATTGCTGTTAGAAAAAGTTTTCCATGTTTAATGGCCGGGAGTGGGAATCGTACCCAGAACCTATTGTGGGTATATCACCACAAATACCCGACAGTTACAGTTACGACAGCCGATAGAACATCATTGCTGAGTAAGTAACGAATATCGGCGCTGAGCTGCATGCAACCTTAACTGAGGAAGCCGTAACAGCCGCTGCGTTTGGGGTACGGTACACTAGACAGGGCTAGTTTACTAGCAGTCCTTGGTCGGAAAAAACCCGAGTCATTTCGCTAACGTAGAACCGGCTGCAATGCGGCTGAATGTAAACCCCAGTAAACTAGCCCTTTCTAGTGTACCGTACCCCAGCCGTTGATTTGTATAATTCGCCAATAACTTTTAACTTTTAGCATTTACTGTTTATGACTTACTTTACGCACTGGATGCTCGTAAATGGAAATACATTGCAGCATGCACAATAAATAGCTGTGTATGTATGCGCACCTCTGGCTGGAATATTTCATTATTTCTAGAGTTACAGTGCAAATATTTTATTCGCTTCAATTTTCAATTTTTTTCCCCCCATTTTACGCTGGGAAACCGCTCCAATAGGTACTCGTGGCCACATTACATGTGAGTACCTACTTATATATGTATGTATGTGTGTTGGTTTGTATGTACGCACCCACAATTCAAGCGAAATAATATGCAAACTATTATCATTTGTAGAAATCTGCGCAAAATGGGCAGAAATGCAGCGAAATAAATAAAACGGAGAACAATGGAGCCCGAGGTGTCTGAGTGTAGATTAGAAAATTTAAAGCAGCAAAAGCCAATATACAAGTAAATATAGTTGAACCGAGAGTACTAGTAGAAGTGTGGTAAGTGAAAATGTTTTATTATTTTTTGTATTTTATTTCATTTTATTTTACTTATGCGATTGATTTCTCAATTTTTACTTTTCGAGTCTCCATATGAGTTTTATGAGTTTGCGCGCTACTCGCACAGGAGAGCGCGCGTTTTAGTAATATTCTTCGAAAGGCAACGCTCGCCGTTCTTTCTTATTTTCGTAATCCGCATATTTGCACTCTTTCCATTCGGTGATTTCCTAAAGTCTGTACAAAGGTAGCGTTGCGACATGCGACCGTTGGTTAGACCTTAGCCAGGCGCACTGGTCAGCGCACTGGTCACTTCGTACCCTTCTTGTCATTGCTTTTATTTATGGCAATTAAAAATTGTCTATGCAAATTTGCGTCTATCTAAGGGTGTACGTAGCGGGTTTGACCGGTTTTTATGCATGGAATCGCTCGAAGATACCGATTTATAATTTCTTATGAAAGCGGCAAAGTGAAATAAATTCTTCTTACGCGTATTTTGTTTTGGTCAGTTCACCCTCCCTTCTATCTTCGGTCGCCCTCTTTTCTCTTTCGTCTGCTGCTCTTCTAATTCCTACGGCGCTGACGAAAAAGTGAAAAATTTAAACCGGCAATTATTTGGACAATGCGTTTGCGTAATTGTGTTTTGATTTACATTTTTCTTTCCTTCACTTTTCTTCGCTGTATTTCCTCTACCTTTAATGGCTTACTAACCGAGTGCGTTACAGCTGTTCTCTTCGATCCACTGCCGTCAAGTGACAAGTTTAGGTAGATTTTTCCTGACTGGACATGCAAACCAGTTTCGGCAGGCACACACACACACACACACGGGGGCTATCGGTCGACTGACCATTGCGATTGTCCAGTTGTGCATGACGACTATGCGCCTGGCCGGACATTAAGTTATTAATGAGCCTGGGAAAATAGCATTCGGCTGCCTTTTTGGCACCTTTCTGGCCTTTGTGAGGTATTGTCGCTGCGCTTTGTGACCGGAACCACAATCTTTTGATCCTCACGCTACGAGTCGTTCTGCAGCCGAGTGCGCAGGGAACCTAGAAATTTAAGCTGATGCTGTGCGGTTTATGCTTTTATTCAAACATGCACTGACGTCGTATTTTCGGTTTTGCTCTTGCGCTACTTCTTTCGTATACTGCTTTCGGTTGAAAACGAAGCGCTGACAAAAAAAAAAAATGAGCAACTCGCGCCAAAGCGTCTGCTGTGCACTGCCCTAGTCCTTCTGTGAAAAAGGCTTGATTCTTTATCTTACTCGCTTCTTCCCGCTGTGCTCTGTCGCTCAGTTACGTACTCACTAACTCACTATTGCCATAAGTTCATTGCGATCAACACCGCAGATTAGCGGGATCAAAATGCGCAAAAGAAAAGCAAACAGACTGCATGGAAAGGCACACAAACAAGAGTAAAATGCAATAAAATGGCGATGGCAAAGTGGCGGGGCTGTGAGTGCTTCACTATACGCTTTCGATGGCATGCACACTCAAGACAGGAGAAAGACGAAAGTTTTTGCCAAAAACTTTATGCAGTCACAAAGGTAGCAAAGCAACAACAGTGCAGCAGAACATACCACACATTTCTTGAGTCTCTTTTAGCGTTCAGTTTAAGCGATATTTCTATTTTATGTTCTCTTTTGTGCGCTGCTTCATATTTGCTATTTTTTTATTTATTCATTAACTTTACCGCTAATTTTTTCGAGTTTGCATGCCTTAACGCGATCGGCACGTGCTCAAGCCTCCTTCGTGACACTCAAGTTGCTTCCTACACCACGCATTTTATTGGCCATTTCCTTGGCTTTTGTCCCTGTTTGTGCTGTGTTTTTGCGCGCTTACGCAAGGTTATGCTGCGTGTCATGCGATAAATCGGCGCGTCAAGTGCCTGCTTGAGCGCGTACTTTGGCGTTCGGTTACATTCAGCGGGATAAAGTTCGATGAGGCTTCTGTCAAATGCGTGTTGAAGTGTTGGCTGGCAGAAAGCGGCGGGAAATTAGTTGATTAAGGGCGAGGGCTGCAAAATGTGTGTTTCTAAAGCGTTAAGATATATAAATAACAGCTTCCTCCTGCTATGTGTTTAGAAGGCGTGGCGACTGCTGCATTTTCACAAACTTTAACAAAAATCGCACTCTGCTAAGGTGCCACCAAAACAGTTGAGTCTTCTAATAAATCAAGTTCTTATATCTTTTTCTATGAAAAACGACTTACAATGGCACAACAAGTTGTTTTTGGTGTTTTTAGTATTTTTTTATTTTTTTTCCTATTTTTGAGTTGTTGTTTTTTGTGTTTTTTTTTTGCTTGTTCTTACTACCACGAACTAGTTTTGCATGCACCGTGTACCTTTGTAGCTGTACATTTTTCATACCCATTATTTTATGGGCATACCTGCATGTGCGTGCATGTGTGTGTGTGTGCCTATTTCCAGCTTGCAACAATTGACACAACAATTTAATTATATTAACCTACCACCGTAGCAACTTTGGCGTTGAACCTTAAACTTGCTGACCGTTTCTCAAATCGGTTCGCCCAGACTTGCCCTTTGTCCAGTTTTTCTCTTTATATGTCTTCCTTATTTGCCTGATTTTTGTTGTTTATGTATTTTTATTTTTTTTTTTTTTGGAAAGAAAACTACATTTCATGCTTTGAACTTTTTATGAGTTTTTTCAACGCTTTGAAGCCTGATAAAAGGGTGCTTTATGCCTAAAAATGTTGTCATTTTAATTTGTTGAAAACGTTCTCACGATATTTCAGCGGCGATACGAAGACTAGAGGATAACCGAATTGATGTTGAACCAGTTTGGAAGTCTGTCAACAAGCACACAAAATGTAAATGTAAGAAATTACGAAAAAAAACGTTAAACTATTTTCACAAATTTCAAATCAAAAACGGACAGTAAAATTACTGGTGAGAAGTGGCTGAACTGCGACGAGTCGGGGACACCGCGGGGTGGTGGAAAAGGTGTTGAACTCTTTTCCTAAACACTTCTGACATTCGACCGTTTCGAATGTCAGTGCTAAAACGTGGTCGCCAGTACAAAGTTTACATGACACCTTAACAGGTATGAAAGCAACAACAACAACATCAGCAAGCGACTATTGCGAATGGCAACTACAACGAGCTAAGCACTTGGCAGTAATATGTCATTAATGCGGTTTATATGACCACTTAAGTGGTCATATTTCGCAGCTAGCCACTTAAGACGTGCACAACAACAGCGACAGCGACTACATATGCACATTTAACACACACATGCACATACATATGTGTATATATGCATGAGAATGATCGTTTGCGCAGCTACAAATACTACTAATTGCGCTTGTCCCAACCGCATAGCATCAATAGCTGGCTAATGTATGAATTTTTATAATGCCACTTGTGACTGAGTATCAGTGTGCATGTGAGTGTGTGTGTGTGTCTATTTAAATTATTTTTAACAACATTTACTGCAGCTTAATTACAACGCTCCTCAACTGTTCGACTGCTCTATTGCTCGGCTGCTTGGCTGCCTGACTACTTGACCGCTCAGCTGCTCAGTTCGCGTTAACATTCCTGTCATTCACTACTGCGCTTGCGTACCCAGCAAATTACTATCGATTGTAACCCAAATCGATGTGTATAATCAACAAATATACATACGAACACCGATTTATCTATGCATGTATGTATGTATGGCGAATGGCACATCTATTAATTGTTGCCTTTGAAACGGGTATTTTAAGCGCCTAACTTGCTTTATAATAGCAACAGATTTGGCTGCAGCGCTGCAAATTTTCTAAAGCTCTTGTAAATATTTGAGTAAATATTAACAAAAGATTGCAAAAATTTTCGATTCAACACGAATTGCAGTCGCTTGCACGGACACTGAGCGAAAAATAAGTCCTCAAGCTCAGCATAACAGACAACTGAAATTGAAGTGGTTTATCTGAGCGCAGCGAGAAGTTATGAATGCTTGCGTGAATCGGGCGATATATGCTTGAAGTTTGATCACAATGAATTGAACGTGCAATTAAGCTGTATTGGCTGAAATCGTTTAGCCTTTACCGCCTTGGCGTGGATTGTTGTCCTTAAGTTTTTTGCTTAGGGTTTTCAGCTTACAGTCTGTTATCTACATAAGAGCGTGGTCACTGTTAAATAATAGCAACAATTGATTTTTCGAAACTACGCAAATTGATTGATAATTTGGTCGTCAATACTCAATGCAAATACCTCAGTAGCAAGTCCAATCTCCTGCATTGTCAATAATGGCCTGACATCGTCGGGGCATACTTTCCACTAGTTTTTCGGCATATTCTACCGGAAAAGACCTCCAAATTTTCCGAATTTGTCGAGAAAGTTGATCTAAATTGCATGGCTGGCGTCTGCAAAGCTGCATTTTCATCAGAGTCCACACTTTTTCTATGGGATTTGCATCCGGTTACTGAGATGGCCAATCTAAAGTGACAACTACGTTTTGCGCCTTCCACTCGCTACACGCTCGGTACCGATGTTTCGGATCGTTGTCCTCTTGAAGGATCTAGCTTTCATTTTTCTTAACATACCATTGCTTAGCAGATGGTAACAAAGCCTTTTGATATATTTTATTCATTTTTGCGGCATTTAAATTCTCGGTATATGAGATCAAAGTACCGAAACCTTTGTTGGAGAAGAACCCCCAAACATGGACCTTCACGGGATGTTTAACAGTCCGTTGAAACATCCTACTAGTGGAGGTTGCCAAGGCGTGTTTGATGCTCGGAAATGCCCAGAAGGAGGATTCATCAGAAAAAATTGCGTTGCTCCAATCGCGGTCCAAGTTTTCCTTTGCCCATTGCACTCGTTTTTCAACGTGTTTTGCACTCAACATTGGTTTTTCAAAAGTACTGCGATATTTCAGTTTATTGGCAAGCAAGGTCCTGCGAATCATTCCGGAAGATATAACAACATCTTTTACTTTCAGCTCCACGTAAAGTCAAAGTTGGATCTTTCGAGAACAATGCAAGAATCTTTTTTCGTCTTTTTTTGAGACTTTGCTTGCACTTCCGCGATGAGGAAAATTATCAACGTTACCGACATTTTTATAGCGATTTATCCACTTGCTAACGAACTGCTTCGACTTTGCCATATATTTCGCAGCAGCAGTTTGCGTTAATTTGGCTCCTTTTTCATGCAAACATAGAAAAATTGCCTCAAAGCGAGAAGCGTAAACAGCACTCATTTCGAAAAACCAGTCAATTGAAGGCTAAATTTGACAGACAGCTGACTCTTTACAAAAAAACATGAAGGACTGATGTGCCCGTGCCCTCTATGTCATAGAAAAAGAAGCAGGACGCTGTGATGTTTTATCTACGTGTAACAGTGACTACGCGCTTATGTAACAGACTGTAGATTGAAAAGTATGTATATTTGCTCATATTCCACAAGCGTTTGAAACACCTCTCACCGCTGCTTTTCCTCAGTGCATTTGATTGACAAAGCTTGTGATAGGCAATGACAAGCGGCTAATTACTAGGGGCCACTGCCAAAGCAAAACTGACTGCTATCGATGCTGGGCGATTAGACATAATCACTAAGCCACGGTGACGTCGTCAAAGTCAACAAGTTTATAGCCCAAACTAAGCGGCACTTAACTCGCTCGTACTGCTGTTTATTTTTAGGAAGCCAGCAAAGTTAATAATTATTACATGCATACAAAAATATTGTTAATATTAGCACAACTGGGTAAGCACAAACTGACAAAAAAGTCGAAAACAAAAATTAAAAAAATAAAAAAAAACCAAAAGACATCAAAATGCGCCAAGTTGGCTTTTAATAGCAAACAATTAAGCATCAAAAGCATGTTGAGCAGCGGCCTGCACGAATGCCATTGGCAATGCAGATACGCAGTTATTCATAAATATGTACATACCTATACGCACACATACACATGCAATATTTACAATATTCGCGTATTAAGTGAGTAGCCGCATATTCGAATGCACATATTCATGAATGTTTACCGTCAGCGGTAGAGTAAGTTGCTGAGCTGTCAAATGTGACAACACAATTGTCAAACAATTTAGCCATCGGAGTGACAGCTGACGGCTGGATTCCGCTTCGTAGCTTAGCCAACAAAAATTAATTGTTACGCGTTTTAAGTAGCAATTAAATAACACTGAGCCTATGGGACAAATGCACTGAATTATTAATTATGAATCGGCATGGAATTTAATATTTTCAGTGCTTTTTTGCGCTCAAATGTTGGCACAGGCATTGAACTCCGCCACACGCTTCAGAGCAATTGTATGTATGTATGCATGCTCATAAATATATATTTATTTCATAATTGATTTTCCAATTTCCAATCATTGCAGTGCATTTGCTGACGCTGTGACAGTGCGTGACAACTCTGGGGCTAATGCTACAATTTGTTTGAGGTGGGGAAATTGATGTTGCACTGTGCAAGCAATTAAATTTTCAAAGGTTGACGCGCGTTGAAATTGAAAAAAAAAAATCCTTAAGGGGTTACATTCATCCAGAATTTTCAAAAAATAGATTTTTTTTACAGATGATTATTCTTTATAATTTTAGACGTATTTCTGTGGAGGTAGGTAAGTAGGTACAATGGCAAGAGTGGCACAGGCACACTTCAAGTAGCACTTCTGTGCCATTTTGATACCCTAATGTGGACCATTACCTGTGCGAAGAACAATTTTTGGGAAGAGAAAACCTTCTACAGCCATCCAGTACTGTTGATGTAGTGGAGGAGAGAAAAGGGATATAGACTGAAGGATTTCTTTAAGGCATCCCCAGACAACACGCTAAGGAATCTCAAGCGCCTAACCGCCAGAGACGAACATTTGCTGAGAAAGTGTTCAACAGTCTCTTTCTTTGCAGGATCCCCACAGCTTCTGCAATAGGAGTGGTACGGAATTCCAAGTATCTCCGCATGAGTACCGATCACCCAGTGACCAGTGAACACCGCAATGAGTTTGGAAATTGAATGGCGCGGGATTTCCATCACCTGAAGCGTTCTGTTTATATCGTATTGAGGCCATAGTGTTTTCGAAATAGCACACAATGAGACAGACCTCCAGCTGTCTTGCGCTTTTTTTTTAGAAAGAAATTGTGTAGTTTCCCTTTAACAACGGACAAAGAGACGCCGATGTCTGAGAGAGGGACAGCTGAAACCGGTTCTGTCGACCACTTCCTGGCCAGCTCATCGGCAATTTCATTTCCCTTTATATTCCTGTGCCCAGGAACCCAGATAAGGGAGATGTTTCCTGCTCGATCGAGATGTTTGAGTTTCTCCTTACAAGAGTTCACCAGAAGAGAGCTGCAATACGGCGACGACAGGGCCTTGATCGCAGCTTGGTTATCGAAAAAAATATTAATGTCTCCCTCCCAACAACGGTCCCGAAGCATTTGCATGCCTGCAGGATCGCGAAGACCTCTGCTTGAAAAGCGTTGCTCGTTTCCGGCAGTTTAAAGGATACCGAAATGCTGTCTGATTTAGAAAAAACCCCCGCTCCCACTCCAGATTCCATATTGGATCCGTCAGTGAAAACGGAGGTACCTATATCCGTGCCGACTCTCCCTTCCTTCCAGGCTTGCCTGCTTGGAAAGATAGCGCTAACACAACCCTCAAATCCCAGTTTGCGGATGGAGAGATCAGTGCGAAGAACAGAGAAGGAAGAGGAGAGCTGCTGCAAGATGCTACTATGTCCTACAGGAAATTGTCTCCAAAGGCCAAGCTCCTTCAACCTAACAGCGCTCTGAGCAGCAATGGATTTAATCTGCAGATCTACAGGAAGTAAGTGCAGAATAACGTTGAGCGCAGCAGTTGGGCATGTTCAACAGGCACCAGTGATGCCCACACGTGCAGTTCTCTGCACTCTCTCCAGTTTAGTGGTGTTGTAGCCCTTCGGGAGAGCTACCCACCAAACTAGGCAACCATATGCCAAAATTGGTAGAACCACTAAGTTGTACATCCAAAGCACGACACGTGGCTTGAGACCCCATTTTTTCCGAATATAATATAATTAGATTTACAGGCGTGGAGGCTATACTGGCCTTCTTAACTCGATTTTCTATGTGCAGCTTCCAGTGGAGCTTGGGGTCAAGTATTACACCAAGATACCTGACTTCCGATGCGAGTGTAAGACACTGGTTGTTTAGTCTTGGAAGCTTAAAAAAAAGTCGATTGTAAAAATTCCCCATAGGTACAAAGTTATGGTCGAAAATGTAACTGCCCGACGAGAGTTTGATGCTAAAACACACACGAATCAAGGCAATGAAAGCAACAAGAGAGGCCAGAACATCTCGTTGACTGGAAAAAAATAAAAAACAACAATTGTTTACTGATCAGGAAGATTAGACGAAAGTTAACAAAATAAATTAAAAAATGCATTTCAAGTTCTTGCTTTAAATGCGCGCGACCGCGAGCGAAATGCACTTGAAAGTCTGAACTCTTTTTTCTCGAAACTACTTTTTGCGGCACGGTCTGCATGATAGCTCATATAGTTTTTAATATCTTTTGATACGTTTTTTTTTTTTAAATATTCGAAAGTGTTTTCTCTATAGTCCGGATTTTTGACGTTTTTATTAAAAATTTTTATAAAATCATTAAACTGTGGCATTTATGACGTAAAACGCATTTTTTTTAAATGCCATAAACTGCAAAATTTTTCGAAATTCAAAAATTTGGCTCGACAGACTATGGAGAAAGCACTTTCGAATATTAAAAAAAAACCGCATCAAAAAATAACTACAACTTTATTTACATGATTTTTTTTGTACTTTCTACAGATCCATCAACATTTCAAAGAGAAATGATGCAGACCGTGGAGCAACTTTTTTCATTTTACTTTGGGTCACGTAATTTTTTATATACTAATTTTTGTAAAGAAAAATTAAAATAAATTTTTTTTTAAGTTTCAGTCCTAATAAACAATGTGTAAAATTTTTTATATTTATTTCTATTGCTATCCCTTCTAAAAACAGTTTTTCGTTTAGCGCATTTTTGACGCTGCTAGACGTATGTAACAGTGGGACATTTTTTTGAAAAATAACAAAATGGCGGACTTTTGAGAAAAATGTGTGTTTTTCAGGTGGAAATCAGACTGTAGTATGGAAAGTTATTGCTGAAAAGAAATGAAAGTAGCACCTGCCAGAATGACAAGCCTACAGAATAATAATAAGTTTAACTTTTTCGCTTCAGATGTCTTGAAAAGCCAAAAGCTTTTTTTTAAGACGCTTACTTTGTTGCCGCACTACTACAAAAACATTTGTCAAAAAAATAAAATAAAATTGTTTTTGTATACTATTTGATGCCAATAATAACAACCTACAAAATCAAAGCGATCGCATTTTATTTTCTCAAAAAAAAAAAAAAATTCTAAAAAATATCTATAAAAATGAGTATTTGACCAGACTACGAGTACTACCTTAAGGATTTGTGGTGTGTACTGAAATAAGTGTCCGTTTATGGTAGGTGTGCGCTTAAGAGAGGTTTCGCTAGGAGAGGGTGGAAGAGCACTACATTGTAGTGCCTACCCTAAAACCAATTTAGTCTAAGTAGATTTTTCTATCGATTTTCACAAATTTCGAAAAAGTCGTATGAATAATTCTTATTTCCTAGGGAACAAAAGAGTCTACTTGAGTCTACAAATATTTACTTAAATAATTAAATAACATTTTGTTATAAATACTTATTTTCTTATGCTAAGCTTTTCATCCTCATCCATGTCAAAAACTGTTTAAACGATTTCGTTTCAAAATCATAGAATATCGCCATTATTTTTTTGATCTTTGTTGGTGTGAGCAAATGCTTGCAGTATAATGTAATATTATATACATATAAAAAATCGTATCATGCTTTGTTGCAGATTGCTTACAGGGTCCAATTGACTTAAGAATTGAAAGCCATTTACTAGCCAATTTTTTATCGCTTCTCAGCTTGGGCCTTAGCGTAAATTTCAATTAGACTAAGTAATATTCATAATTTTCTGTTTTTGTTCAATTGAATTGAAGTTTCACCTGGATAGCTGTGCTAACGAATAAAATTTCTGCTTACTGAAATGCCACACGTGACTGTCGAGAGGTGAGTGGATTTCTTGTGTACTGCCCGTGCGTCACACGTTATACATTTTTTGAAAGAGCTCTCTTTGAATAACGAAATTTTGCCTGCATTTTTAGTTTAAGTTAATATGAAAAATTCTAAAAATATTCTAATTATAATACACCTTTTTCTAGGGATAGCTCTCTATAGCTACTGCATATGAATTACTCCTGTAAAAGGTATCGGCGGTATTAAAAACGGCAAAATCGGGCACCTGGTGCGTCTATTTTTCATATAGCAGTATTTCATATATGTAGTAATAAAATTTTTTCAAAGTAAAAAAAATTAGATAGAAGAAGAATCTCAATCCATACTTTCTGTTATCATTATTAAACGCTTCTTCTGTTCTGCATCATAGTGGATACTTTCCTTGTCCCAATATTTTATGGCCAGCAACAGACGGTCGCCGTAGTCGAATGGTTAAGTGTGTGACAATCATTTGGAAGTGCCCAAATATCCGGGCATGAAACATCAAATGATAGAAAAAAGTTGTTTTCGGACCTCGGCAGGCAATGGCCAACCGTCGAGTGTATTTCGGCCATGGAAAAGCTACTCATAAAAAAACCTCAAGTCGTTCTGAGGTGGCGTAAAACTGTAGGCCCCTCCATTTGTGGAACAACATCAACACTAGAGTAATAATATAGATAAGTAACTACACAAGAGGTTGGGATAGGGTTGTTGATTAAGTTTTAGAAGATTAGTGGATAGTGTGAGTTTGAGCGGAGTATAATTTTATACATAGTTTTCGCAAAGAGTTAGAATTTTAATTAAGTTAGTTTAATAAATTTGCAAATTAAGTTAATTCTATCGTCATCTGTGTTGTTGAGTAGATTCGAAAGTTCAAGGTTAGGATGAATTGCATTTCTAGTGATTCCAATCCTGGGCAGGTATCGAGAAGGTGTGTTATCGTGTAGTCGTTTGAGTTGCAAAAAGGGCAGTCTGGTTTGACTGTGCCATTGAGGATGTGAACATGGGTGGCTATAGTGTGACCGATTCGAAGGCGTGTAAATATCTTGCTGTTCTGAGAAGATATGTGTGTAGAATATATGGGCTTGATGCCGATAGGATTGGACTTTTTCTAGTGGTGTTGGTAATTAATCCATTGATTATTGTACGTTTCCTGAAGAGACTTCAGTAAAATTTTCCGAATAGCTTTGATAGTAAAATGTGCACTGAAGTGAAGAGGTTCTTGAGGGGCTTCTTTGGCTCTGGTATCAGCAAACTCGTTGTCTTGTATTCCGGCTTGACCCGGAACCCACATGATCCTTATGGAATTTTTATTTATTAAGATATTATTTCGGATTTCGGTGATTAATGGAGTTTCGTTAGAATGGTTCAATAGAGAGTCTATTACAGATTTACTATCGCTGCAAATAATGAATTTGCCGCCTTTTTCGGAAACATAAAGTACCGCTTCAAGCAATGCAGCTGCTTCCTCTGTGAATACTGAGCAAAAGGAAGGTAAAGCACCGACTGAGATTGTGCCGCCAAGCTGGTTTGTGACTGCAAACGATGTACTGTTGTCTGTTTTAGATCCATTTGTATAAACAAACTGCCATTCGTTTTTTAAAGGAGCAACGATGTCATTGAAATGTTGGACGTATTCATTAGAAGAGGTCGTTCCTTTGGGAAATTTTATATTAGCAAATCCGCGATAAAAATAGCTTTTGGATTCAAGCCTGGTGGGAAAACTGGAATTGGTGGCAAAATGCTTCTAAATTCGTATTTTCACTTTTAAAATATTACACAGGAAATGCTATCATTTATACATCATCGCTGATCCAATTCCTGATTCCTGCGAACTGATTCCAATTATTGGCTCTGGTCCCCGTGTAGGGAACCGCTGATCCACGGTTGACCAATTCATCGGCAATTTCTTTGAACACCGGAGTGTCCGGGAACCCATATAAGTACAAGCCTGTTCTGTCCTGCGACAGAATTAAGCTTCTTTTTACATTCTTGAATAATCTTCGGGGTTTGCTTCGCATTCTCCAGGGCCTTCAGTGCGGCCTGACTGTCACTGAAAACTCCAATCTGTTTCCCGCTCCATCTCCTCTCGATTATCCATTCAGCTACTTTGAGGATAGCAAAAATTTCCGTTTGGAAAACAGTTGCGATTTCGCCCATAGCATAGTGATAATATACTTATTACTATCGTTAAAGTACCATCCGGTTCCAGGCCCTGTTTCATTTTTGGACCCATCTGTAAAGAAAATATTCGTCAAGCCTCCCTGAATGCATTCTGGATTGCTCCATTGCCCACGCAATGGAAATCTAACATCAAATTTCCTTCCAAATAAAACTATGGGTATCAGGTCGTCTTTTGGGCGCGAAGAACAGTGGATACTACTCAGATAGCAACTTAAAAATTTCTCTGTGTACCGAAGTTCCGTCTGCTGCCAGAAACCTCCTACTTTTCCTTAGTTTCTCCAAAATTTTAGTAAATATAAAAATAATAAATGAAAAACTTAATCTTTTAGTAACTTTTTTAGCAAGTTTTTCTTAGAGAAATTATGCACTTTGCGGTGGATAAATTGTGGATATTACTAAGTCAAATATTTCTCAACCAATTTGTGAAATTCACTGTGCGGCATCTCGATCAATACCAGTGCCATAGCGACATAAGTGCCGACTTCAGAAATTTAAGGTATGAAAACAAATGATCTTTAGCTTCATTATTTCAGCATCCTGGCGATGTGAATTGATTGCCTCAGAGCTGCAATTTTACCCAATTTTTTTCTTGAGGATTATCATTAAAGAGCCAGACCGGCACTTCAACCATTTCACCTACCTACCTATCGTTAAAGAGCTTCTATGTTAAGCGAATAGCTCAGAAATAATTCTAGGTCTTAAGCGAATTAGGTGTGCATTGGGTGTAGGAAAATTGGTCGTATGTACCAAGAGGCCAGCCGAGACAGCTACATGAATGGAATGGTGTCGTGTTACTTGCTTTTTCTTATAAAACCCTAAATTGAATTTTTTGCCATTTATTTCACTTTTAAATGCTGTAAGCTTGAAGTTTAAACTGCAACTCATATAAGTGACAATTCGTGGTGTTTACTCAATTGAAGTAAAATAATGGGAAATTTGTACCGGTAGCTATTTGGAGCTTTCTCAGTATTTGTCTCACAGGGATGCTTCTATGCTTCTAAGCTTCTATGCGTCAATGCAGTTGTTCTCTTTTGTTACCGGTGAGGTCACGTTAAGGGCACACGTGTTTAATTCATTTTATGACTGTTAATTATGTTCCTCGCCAGTTGCGGTGTTGTTCATACTCGGCAGCCAACATGAAGTTTCTGCAAGCTTGAATGGAAACATATCCGAAATCAAGTTAGTTGTCAAGTCTAAAGAATCTGCTGCAATAGACTTGGCTTATCTGTAAATATCCGTTTGAGCGCGCGTTTGCCCCACTCAGCGCAGAACGGCTGTGTGTGCAGCTTCATTGAAATGTTGTGCATTTTTTATTGACATTATTGAAATCGCTCACAAATTCATGCATGTGCGTGTGTTTGTGTTGGTGCTTAGTAGGATGCAGAGACTACTTACCAATGCATGCCTTAGTTTTTGCGCAAGTTAGCGCGATTAATTTGTTACATTTACTCTTGGCAGCGTTTGAAAAAGAAAAGCAAAGAAAAAATGCACAACTCGCGAGATGAAGTGGTGGTAAGCGATTGTATATTTATTTCTTATTTAGTTTGCGATCAGTTGCGAGCTCAGTGTCGCTTTGCACTTGATGCAGTGGCTTTGAATTGAATTGAATTTAATGACGTAGCTAAATGCACATTTGTTACGCATTTCATTGATTTTTGAGTGGAATTGCGATAGTTAAAAGCGTTGTATCAATTAAATTGTTTATTATAATTGAATTCTTGGGCGCATTGTTGGCCCAAATTGTTGAAGCGGCCGAAAGCGGCCTCACCAAAGCTAATTTGTGTCGTATGTAAAAAAGTTCACGAAAAAGTTCGGCTTTTCTGAAAGCATACCAGCTGCGTGTTTTTATCTGCAAAATTCCAAAGCTAAATAGTTGTTGCCATGCGAAATATATTATATGAAAAAAGTGTTGTTAGAAAATACTAAAAGCGCATTTTTGAAATTCAGCTCATAACTGTCACCCAGCAACCAACTGTCACTCAGCTTGAACAAAGGATAAAGCGCAGCACAGCGGTACAAATACGCACAATTTTCTCATACAAGTAGCTTAAGCGCGTCCGCTGCCTCACGCATACATACATACGTACATGTGCACACACATATGCATTTGCGCATCCAATTCGGCCGTATTTAAAATCTTTGCTAGCTTTTGCATTAGATTTGCGCAGAAAAATAGCAAAGAAAAATGTTTGCAAAAGTATTTTGGTTGGACAACTTTTCAGTCGAGTGCGGCTATTTTTCTCAATCTAAATTTAGCTTGAGTTCTTTGAAGATCAGACCTGCTGGCTCGGGTGCATGCGACTGTGCCAATAGCACTTGTCACCTAACGAATTCCCCAACGTTGATCCAACCGCTGGCGGTGGTTTGCGAGTGGCTAATGTCAGCGATGAACCGCATAAGTTGAAGGCATGCGCTGCCGCTCTATTGCCACGCCATTGTAGAGGTGTTCCCATCCAATAGTTGTTCTGAATTCATTTATTCAATTCGTAATTGCTTTACTTATTGGTATCAATTTTTTTTTATTAAGACTTTTGCAAAACGCGCATACTTCCGTTTCGATTCACTGCGTTCTGCTGCCTAATTCTGCCGCCGCTGCTCTTGTGCTGGCCGCGCGCCTTTTGCTGCTCTCATTCAAACCGTCGGCGCACAGCTGATAAATTCACTTTACGTTCGACTTGAATTCATTCATTCATTCATTCATACGTTCAGCCACTCAGTCAGCCTCTATATTTGACTTTTAATTGACCCTTTTCATCATCAGAATGTTGTTGATTTGTTATTGTTAGTGGTTTTTGGTTTTTCGCTCGCTTGTTGAGCGGATGCTTTGTAAAAATTTGAAATGTCGCGCACATTAGTTTTCACTTTGTTCGCAAATATTTCCTACTTTTTTTGTTCGTATTTTACTAATTAATTTCAATTAAATTCAAATCGTAAAAAATTAAATATTTTGCAATTCTCGCTTACCTTCGCGTCGCATTCCCATTTTCAGGCACTTTCTTAAACGGCAATATTGACATTGGTTGCGATGGTGTTGATCGATCGGGCAATTTCTGCTCCCCCGACACGAGTAGGTGAGGTTGCGTCGCACTGAGCGCTTGAAGAATGATTTGCAGCCTGAAAAATGTAAATGTGGAGAAAATGTCAAAAAACGACAAAAATCAATAACTGAAATGCTTAAAAATTTCAAATACAAATATCGAAAAAACATATAATATATCGAAAAAAGCGTTAGACCAACTTTTTGGTATTGTCGGGGCGCGGATTAGGCCCAAAATATCTGATTGCAAGCGCTAACCAAAAAATAAAGTAAATAAATAAACCAAAAATCCTGTGCAGCGCAAGGCAAGCGTAAACATCAGCTATTGAGTTCACTTGTGTCAGACAGTGCAAGTAGCTTACGAATACACACACACACACACACACACACAATAACGAGCCTGCACTGCTTGCCTGAATCCGTGGCACAACGGATTTACTGCTGGCATGCGAATCGCCCTAAAGTCCTGTTGCCTTTTAAGCCCTAAATGTGCTTATGAATTGCATTTAGTGGAAGCTCTACAATTTTCGCTTCAAGCCGCTTAAGGCACTGCAACAAAAATCGAACAAAATTGCAGAAAAACGCCTTGAAAAATGAGACACTTGCGCCACAGAGTCATCCTTTTCTAGCCATTTTGTTGCGGGCTATTCAAGGACTTAGATACGCGGCCAAAGTAAATGGGGAAAATGAAAGACGATTAAGTAAATGTAAAGGAAAAAATCGACGAGCATTATGTGCGCGCGCACACGTGTCTGTGTATGCTAATGCGTGTGCAGAAACGCTTTTGTGGTTTCCTGGCAACCATTAGCCAGCGTAAGCCAGCGAGGCATATGAGCAAAGCTCTGCGCAAAATCCAACAAATGCATAGAGCAATCAGTGCAGCGTGTAATCAAACACTTTCCAAATACCTACTATGCGTTTCCCACTGCTCCACCACCCTTAGTTTGCTGGTAACATAAAACGCAACAACTCAATTCTTTGTGGCAACAATGGTTTTTCAAAAGTCCGCATTTAAATTCTATTTACTTTAATTTATAATTTTATACTAACTACCCAGCAAGCAATTCTAAGATCGTTCGATTTCAAAACTTGCCATCCTACAGCGCCAATATATGGATGTATGAAGAGAATTTTTCACAATAATCCCCGCTTTTTTACCACTTTAACTTTATGCCAGTGCACCCGTCGTGATGAAATAGCAGAGTTTGGGCAGTTTATCGAGTGGGTATACGAGTGATAGTCATAGAGATAAAAAATCGTTTTATCAACCAATTGAAACTTTATTTATTTATATATTGGGGGTACATATAATTAATTTCGTATTTGTTACTAACCTCATATCTATTTATGTAGTCAATATTTTGACAGCGACAGCTATTCTATGTTAAAGCACGCCAAAAAATCACGTAAATTTGATTGTTACAGTAAATATTAGTAAACACACAAATTTTTTTTATTACAGTCAAAATGTCAAATTACGTTCCAACAGAGCAGCATTTGCGGGGAGGTCTGCTTTTGTTCTTGAATTTAAAGAAAAGTGCAACAGAAGCACATCGTTTACTCTCAGAAGCTTATCCTGAATATGCTCCAGAGTATGTCAGCAGTGGGTTGCACGATTTAGAAGTGGTGATTTTGACACAGAAGACAAAGAGCGATCAGGTCCATCAAAAAAGTTTGAAGACGAAGAATTGGAGGCATTACTCGATCAAGATCCATGTCAAACTCAAGAAGTACTTGGAAAAACATTGGAAGTCAATCAAGAAGCCATTTCTAAATGTTTAAAAGCAGCCGGATACTTTCACAAACAAGAAAATTGGGTGCCACACGAATTAAAGCTGAGAGACGTTGAGAGACGATTTTGCATGTCTGAAATGCTGCTTAATCGCCACAAAAAGAAATCGTTTTTGCATCGTATTGTCACTGGCGATGAAAAGTGGATTCATTACGACAATCCAAAGCGTAGAAGATCATATGTGAAGCCAGTCCAACCGGCCAAACCGAATATTCATGGTTTGAAGGTAATGCTCTGTATTTGGTGGGATCAGAAGGGTGTGCTGTACTATGAGCTGTTAAAATCAGGCTAGACGATCATGGGAGAGCTATACAGGCAACAATTGATACGTTTGAAGCAAGCAATAGCCGAAAAACGGCCAGAATGAGCGACCAGACACGAGAAATTGATTTTCCATCATGACAATGCTCGGCCACATGTTGCAGTATCGGTCAAAAATTATTTGGAAAATGCCGGATGGGAAATTCTACCTCACCCGCCTTATAGCCAAGACATAGCTCCTTCTGATTACCACTTGTTTCGGTCGATGCAGAATCACCTTTCTGGAATACGGTTCACCAATGTGGCTTGATGACTTTCTCGGCGCAAAAGATGAGAAGTTTTTTTTGGGATGGAATACATAAATTGCCTGAAAGATGGGAAAAAGTTGCCGCTTCCGATGGACAATATTTTGAATAAAATATTTTTTCACGTTTATACTTAAATAAATGTTTTTTTTTTTTAACAAAAAAATACAAAATTAATTATATGTACTCCAATATACATTTTTCATAGTTCCTAGATGAAACATAGGGCCTATGTTTTATTTATTTAGTTTAGTCAAAAAATACGAAATTTCTTATTGACTATTGACTTAGTGGCAATAAAACCATTAATAAAATAACCAATAAAACGAGCTGAAACCAAAATACAAGTAATCTAAACAATAAAAATAATCATCCACCGATTGGAGGACATTATTAGAGATAAATATAATATAATGTGACGATTGTGTTAGTAGAATATTACGTGATTTAGAGTAAGTGACTTTTTTTATTTTTTTATTTTTTTTTTATTTATTTGTTCTTTTAAGTTTACACGTTTTAAGTGACGTGGAAACATTTTTTTTAAATCTGAAGAGTTACATGAGTTCATCATTAAGTTCAGCCTGGAGCGTAAGCAAATCCTCGCGGTTTCTTATTGAGGCAACAAATTTTAAGTCATCTTCATATAAGCTGCCTGGCATTTATAAATGAGACAAAAAGTAGTAGTGGGCTCAAAGCACTATCCTAAAGTAACCCCATATTGACACTGAAGAGCACAGAAGCTTCATCCGAAATTGCAACAAGGCAACTCCTCTTACTTAGCTAAGATTTCAACCATAAAAGGAAAACCGACTGAAAGCCAAGAGAGCTCAGTTTACATGAAAGAATACTTTTTCTCTGAAGTAGGTTAAGATCTTTAAAAAAAGTATACATTTAATTCAAGGTATCAGTTTTTTTAATTTAAATTTCTTAAAACTCTTTTGGTCCAAATGATCCACGCATTCCAAAAGAACTGAAATTTTGAGAAATAGCGAGAATTTATGGCATAGCGTGGATCATCCCAGCAAGCATGACATCGGAAACGTGCATAATTTATTGAAAAAAAAAAATAAAATTCGCCCATTGAAATGTTGAAGGTGAAGTCTAAAGTGAACAAGACTGGGGTCATAAAAATGCTTTTTAATGGCGCTATCTTTTTAATGAGTTAGTGCGTTGAAAGTTACATCCCGAGCTGACTTCCAGTCCAGTGAAAGCTTGGTGACATTCGGTTTAGTGGAAGCGAAGTTATTGCGTCTAAAGTGTCATTTGTGTTTGTGTATCGTTTGTGTTATCGGTACAAAAATGAGTTTCGAACAAAGAGCTGATATTAAATTTTGTTTTAAAATCGGTAAAACGTTTAACGAAATATTTGAATTGATGAAACAACTTTAAAGCGATGATTTTCTATCTCGTGCCAGAGTTCATGAGTGGTTTACACGTTTCACGTTTCAGAGATGGTTGTGAGGACATAAACCTCAATGAACATACGAGCCGCCCAAAATCAGTAATCACCGAAAACTCCATCGAAACTGTTGGTAAATTTATCAAAAATGAACCGAAATCATAGTTGAAATTCATGGAATCGGAGTTCAGTATCTCCAAAACATCGATTCATCGCATTTTGATTGACCATTTGCGCTTACGAAAGGTCTGCGCACGTTTCACTCCGCACAAGATAACACAACTGAGGACCAAAATTTGTTCAGAATTCAATATTCAAAAGACCTCATTAAAGAGGCCAGAAAAGACGAGAACTTCCTTTACAACATTGTAACTGGTGAAAAAACGTGGTGTTTCCAACATGAACCTGCAACTAAGCGTCAAAGTGCCGAATGGAAGGCCCCAGATGAGCCACCACCCAAAAAATCGCGTTTGAAGAAGTAATTTGTTTTTACGATTCCAAGGGATTGTCCTCAAGCAGTTCGTGCCAATGGGCCAAACCGTGAATGCGATTTTCTATTTTGGCGTTTTGAGGTGTTGGTTGCATCGCATTCGTCGAATTCGCGCTGAATACCGCGAAGGAGGAAGCTGACGCTTATTGCATAATAGTGCACCATCTCATCGATCCACTCTTATGACTGATTTCAACAATCCTGATATGGCTCCCTGTGACTTCTATCTATTCGGAGAATTGCAGTTGGCCATGAAGGGAAAACGTTTTGCATCCGTTGAGGCCATCCAAAAGGCTTATACCTGAAGGACATTCCGGTCAATGACCTGAAACACTCTTTCGAAAAGCTTTTAGATCGCTCAAAACAGTGTATCGAGGCCAGAGAGGATTATTTTGAATAAATAAAGCCGAAGTTATCAGAACAAAGCTCCTGTTGTTTCTATTTTAGCTGAGTCTTGTTGATTTTGGACTTGACCTTGTACATAATTGGGATTCACTCAAGCAACTGTTTATCGCATTTCAGCCGGGATGCTTAGATCTTTTTGAATTCAATTCAAATTTGTGGCGACGGATTACAGATTCAAGTTTTATAGGCTTTGATATTTTGACATTTGGGCAATGGGTTTTAAACAGAATGAATTAAAGTCTTATTAAATATGCCGGCAATTGCTTTTCATTTCAAAGAACATTTTGCAATATGATTAGCATGTAACATCAACGTCCAAAATGTATTCGGGCGCTTTCGAGTCTGATTCCTAGTGCCTTGCGTTTAGTGAAAACGTGGGTACTCCATGTAAGCTTGCAGTCAAGGGGCATTCCGAGATATTTTGTCACATTACTCTGGGGTATGATTAGGTTATTGTAAAGGTAACTTGAATAGATTTTGTCACATTTGAATTTATTTTACAGTCTTTGCGCCATTGAGTTATTTCATGAAGTTCTTTTTGGAATTTAAGAGCAGCCACAGCAGGAAGGGAGTCAATTGCGAGTAAGGCGGTGTCATCTGCAAAAGTTCCGACGATAGTTTCCTCAGTAGATCGATCCCCTGGTAGATCGTAAGTGTGAAGCAAATGCAAGATGCAACCCTTAATACTACCTTGGGCCTGTATATTTGCATGTAATTATTGAATGCATATATATTTTTTTTTTGGTTACAATCCATTTTTCCTGAAATTTTTCTCTAACGGTGAACGCTTGCGGAAGTGGTCGAATAACAGCCTCAAATATTTTAGTCACTAAGGTGTTTGCTGGGTGGATATGCATTGGGTGCATATGTGTGTGTGTGTGTGTATCGTGTATATGTGTATGCAAGAGAGTGGCCTGGCCCAAATTCAGTCCGCAAATAATTCACAGAAATTGCATAATAGGGCTGCAATTGATATTGTCTGGGAGTAGACGTTTGGCCTGGCCAAAAGTATAATATGACTACATTAAGTGAGGCGGCAAATCGCCCGTGTACTTGCAGCATCCTTGGGCAACAACTGGAAAAATCTTAAGAACAACAATAACATTGGAAATGTTCCATTTATGCCAAGCACGCTAGAAAATTCCCAGGCCAAAGAGGCGAACGTGCTGGCGCTGCTGGGGCAGGTCCGCAAAGAGGCGGCGGCCAGCAACCAGTTTCAATAAGTGACTGTTGGGCGTAAGTGTGTGTGTTTGTGTGTGCTGCAGCAACCAGCAAACAACTTCACAATAAGGGCTTAGCGCGCTGTCGAAAATCGGAGAGAAAAAACACGGCAACACAATGGCCAAGTGAGCGAACGAATGCGCGTGCGCGCACAACAACACCAACAAGAGGTGGGAAGATATGAAACGGTGAATCAAAACAAAGCAAAGAATCGAAAAACTTTTGAAAAAAAAAACAAAAGAAGTATTGGGCAAATAAACGAACATGAACTTGCGCCGACCAGCTAAAACATGGCTAAAACCAATATAACACACACACACACACATGCATGCTGATGCGTTCAACGGCAAGAGGCAACAACTGTGCCACGCACAAACAACAACAACCAAGGCGCAAACGAAATGTATAGCAACGCCAAATATAATACAAATATGGTTGTGAGCGGCAGAATTTTATAAGCGCGTCCATAAACAAATCGCCGTTGCGGCCCTCGAAATGCGAAATGCAATAGCAGGCAAACAACAACAACAACAGCTACCACCACTACTGTAAACAGAAACAATTGCTGCAAAGCAAGCAACACCGCGATAAAAACGTTAAATCATGTTTTAGCCTTTTCCGTGTCTGCCGTTCGACGAACGCGCCGCAAATCGTTTTTCCATTACACATTTCGTGGGTCCACCCTTTTGCGGTTATTGATACCCCACCCGGCATGGAAGGAGGCAGTTCGGCGCAGTGAGCATAGCAGCTCGAACATATGTATATCGATATGCGGGCGTATATTTACATAACTGAGAAAAGGTGGGTGTGTGAGCTAGTAAAAATCCGTGGCAAACATATTGGATTGGAGTTTCTTACTCATCAAACATGGCCTTTGAGGTAGTCGTAGCTCCCAGTAGCGATTAAAGCCAATCGAACTCTTAATATAATTTTTTTTTTTTTCAAAAGTATTGAGTTGTAAATGCATAGGAATTTTATGCGCGCATTCTATTTGAAGATCGTCAACTGGTTTGCTTGCTTTCTGTTGATCTGCTATTCAATAACTCTGATTTATAGTGCAAAAATGAGTTGCTGAAACCCAAATATTTTTGCAAACAAACGAGTGCGCGCATCTGTTTCTTAATTCCTCCGAAATTACATACTCCTACGCGAAATCAACGACCCCCAGCCCCACTTGCCGCCAACTGGCGCATTTGTGATTATTCGTACGCCGAGAGGCCTGTGCTGTACGGGCAAATCCCTTGTCGCGGTATCTTCATCTGTGGCGCAGTATCTTCATCAATAGGTTAGAGTAAAACAAAACACACACTCGCACGCAGCCAACGCAGGCACACACTGCGACAGCGTGAGGCTGCAGAGCTCCAGATGCTGCTGAGATACGGGCGCATATGGGCAGTGCTACACGTAACTATCAGTACGATATTGTATAAGAAGTGCAGGAAAATCATACGAAAACACACAAAAAAAGCAAAAAAACAGAAATAGTCGCAAAAGCACAACAAAACAGGCAAACAGCCAAGCATCCAAACATCCAGTTTGCTTGGCGCGCTACGACGTTCGCTGGCTGCCTAACTGAATGCATTTGTGGCACGGAAGTAGGTAAAAAGGCGCAACGAAACTGTGGCTTGGAAAAAAGTCGTGACTTGAACAATATAGTTGCTGCGCGATCGCATGGATCGTTTATTGTTTGTACGTGTGCATCAAATGCCTGGGTGCCGCGCACCGCCCACCCCCATGGCCCATTACGTAGAAGAGCGCAGGCTGTGGTGCTATATGAGAACTGCGCTTTACTGAAAGCCGAACATAGTTAACTTGAACAGCTGACGCCGACACACACACACACACACACACACACACGTACAAGCAGAGCTACATATGTTCGCTTGTTTGTAAAGCAGGTGATGCATATTGCAGGCTGCAACCAGCAAATCGTTGCCCCAAAACCGAAAAACCAAACAGATATTGGCAATAGCGGCGAGCGGCAGCCGAAGGATAGGAGGCGAAACACGGGTATTTTGATGATGATTTTACAGCTTAAAAGGAATTTTATGAGCATTTACTATTGTTCGAAATATGGTGAGAAAATATTGTGCGAGTGTGAGTAAGTGCGCGGGTGTCGTACGTACCCAGTGTTGAGCAATGGTTTTGAATAGAAGTGGCTTGCTATGAAAGCATCGGATATGGAACAAGGTAGTGCTCCCTGAATAGTTCATAGTTTGGCTTCAAAGACTTCAACTCGCAGTTGATTCCTCTACAACGCGCCCCATTTTCGACTCAATTCAACACAATTCCGCCTGTCATCACGTCCACTCAATCGACAGGTTTGATCCGTAGACAAACAAGCCGGCAGCCGGATAGATCAGCGCTGCTTTAGTGTCAGTTGGTTTACTAGAATTTATTTTGCTAAGCATATTTTGTCGGATTTCCGCGTTTTTTATTTTGCGCTGCTTTTCGCTTTTATGGGAGCACCCGCAAACAGTAACAACAAAATAAAACGTGCTTAGATGAAATCCTTTTGAGAATAAAAGCAAAATTTCATTGCTGCGTCGGTTGCTCCTTCCTATTACCGTTGTGTTGTCGGTGTCGCCCGAGGTCTGCGTGATACACATGTTTAGATACGTGGCGACACAAAATTAAGCACACTTAAACTGAGGCACAGCACAGCGACGAAAAAACTGAGTCGCTTAAAAATCGTATGCAGGCGAGTGGTGGCAGCGACCGCCAGGCATCAACATAGCCAACTACTTGAGTGGCAATAGACGCCAATTCGCGACGTACTAAATGCGCCTTGTTGCTGCATTTAACAGTAAATTCGTGTTGCACTGTTGCAACATTGATGCGCAGTCGCAACACAAAATATTCAATCGGAAAGCAACAACAACAACAAGCAACATGCGCAATTTCTATGTACCTACCAGTAAAGGACGGCTGGCAGCGATTTGTTGGCTCGGCCGCAGCCGCGACCGTCTGTTGGCGGTTGACGACTGCCCTCGCTGAAATGTATCTGTGAGATACATTTCGTTAATTGAATCCCATTAAAGGTAATTTTATGGGAGGCGTTAAGCCAAGAAACGTGTACTTAAAGTTGGCCATTAACATGGTTCGAGGGAGCAATGGATGGGTAAGCGGCTGAAAGTTTGAAGTTTAAAATAAGTTTCCGTTTAGCCATTTAGCCTTTGCAGCTGTAGTGGTCTGCAGCGAAAAAAGCTGTGAAAACGCTGCGAACGCGCTTGAGTTGACAAAATCCCCAACTTCTTGTTGAGAGTGAGAAAATTAGATACTTCTTGTTGCACGTTGTTGCACTTAATACTGGCTGCGCACTTTGTTTGAAGCTACAACTTCTCTGAATTAGTACAGCGGCAGATAATTTTGCCACAATTAATGACAACCGCCCGGGTAGTTACACGGAAAGTGTTATTTTCAACAAGTTTCGGTGGACAATGGCGGCCACTGTGGCATGTTGCATGTTGCATCACCACCAACCATCCGGACGGAGCATGGCGCGCAAAGGCCATAAAACTGTCAAAATCACTCAAAGCGACAAATAAACTTGTCCAAATGTGAAGGGCATTGCAATACGCGCAGCAACCAAAAAGCTTAACATCTTGCAGAAGGTCGAAAAGAAGGATGTTGACAATGATCGGCTGCGATTTCCTTATAATTTGTTTATTTAAGCTGTCGCCGCGACGGACAGCGACCGCGGTAAATGAAGAGTGTAGCAAAATGTTGGCAGGCAAAGAGGAGAGGCGGCGCTGTAGATCAACAGCGACTGATAAGGCTGGGCCGTGTTGAAAGAAGTTGGCGGTAGAGCGCGGAGCGGAGGTGTGGCAGCGCAAAGGAATGAAAGTAAAGAAAAAGCGTAAAACAAAGAGATGTTTTTGTGACTTTTGTTTTTAATTTTTTTTTTTGCTTGCTTTGCTTTAAATTTGGAGGCTTATAATGAAAAATGCATGAATGTCCAAAAAACAACAACAATGCTGTACTGCAGATTTTTAAAGCCTTTTTCAACACAACTCAGCGCCTCTCTTCGTCTCATCGCAGTTCACACAAACCTCGTTTTTTCATGTTTTTTGTTTTTCTGTTAAAAATTTAGCCCGCATTTCAGCTGACTCGGCAATTTAATAAATTCTGCTTTTAAATATTAATTATTGTTAATTGCAAAAAGCACTCTATGATGTATATTTTTCTACAGTTTTTTACAGTTAAATAGCGCTGCGGAATAACTCAAAAGTGGCAGTAACCCAAGAGCAGCTCTGCAGTACTGTGACTTCGCTCTTGCTGCCACACCGCGTCGCAGCAATTAACACGTAAAGTTCTGGCGCAACAACTAATTGAACTTCCTGAAACTAAATTTACTCGCTGTGTAAATACGCTTGGCGCGCATTTGTATGAATTCATTTCGAAGAATTTTTATAACAAGAACCATTAATGAAGCTTAGATACTCGAAGATTACTCGCTCAAGCACACACACATACATACATAAGAAGCATGTGTAATGGCTCTAGGCGGCACGAGTATGCCACAACTGCGCGCTACTTTGCTTTGAGTTTGGTTTCGCGGCGATATGCGGCGCCTCCGGGAGAGGTATTGGGGTTTTCGGGGCGATGTAGACTTGTGGCCCATGGCCCGCGTTCCGTGATCCACTAATGAAAGTGCAGATATTTTAGCACGCGCATGCGCGCATGCAACAACGCCTATAATGCTTCGCTGCACAAATTAAAGCATGAAATTGCGCGCTCTGCAACAACAACAACAACACCAATGCAAAGTGTACCTCAATGGCAAAGCGCATTCAGGGCAGGCGCACCGCGCCGTCCAGTCCATCCAAGAAAACATTTATTTATGATTAGTAGCGCACTCCAGTAACACCAATAACAAATACGATACATAAAATAAAATAAAATCAACCAAAGCAAAAAACAAAAATAATAAATAAAAACATGAAGCGCAGTTATAATGACTGCAAACAAGCGTATGTGCACTAACAAAAACAACGAAGCGTACAACTCCTAACACAAAACTGATATGAAAGCAGTTAAAAGTACAGACAGCAACAAATTATTGTAAATTGACAAGTGCGCCTCTGCTGCACTCAATTGGCAGATCGACAAAGTGACAATAAAAATTTCGTACAATTAAAATTGAATGCCACCGTTTGTTGTTGGCGGCTCCATACATTTTCGAAGTGAAGCAGATGATGCCACTTTTGGAGTCTGGCGGTGCAGGCATCACGCGGCTGCTGTTACGCGCTGCTTGCTTGTGGCAGCCAGTCATACAGATTCACCTACTTTCGGTAATTACTGAGCTGTCTGCCGATGTTGTTGCTGCGTTGCTGGCAATAATGAAAAAAAAAATCCAGTATAATAAATAAAATCGGTTCAATAAAAGGCAAAGACGGCAGCTAAGATTGTCATAAGGCAAGAGGAAGATAAACAACTACAAAGTGGAGCGTAAAGTAATGAAGTCGTCCAAGCGCTTGACAAACTGCTTAAATGATGGCCATAAAGCAGTCGACAGAAAGGCAGCAAACAAAAAATAAAAATAAAATAACAAAGAAAATCTAATTAACCAGGTAGATACCTATGAAATGAGACTTTCAGCTATTAGTTCCTTCGGCAAAGTTTCTTATTTTGATCCCTAGAATACGATTTTTACAGAGCAATGAGCAATTTTAAAATCGACCCGCCCTAATATACCTGGTAGTTAATTGAAACGTTTTGAAATGTGGTAGAAAAATTAGAAATAAATTCCATATATGCGAAAAACCTGTACTTCCGTTATCCGTGTTGTAGTTATGGCATTTCTAATTCATATTCTATTGCCAATTCTTTGAAATAATTTTTGCCAATTTTTCACTCCTCACAACCCATACACAGGCACCACAAGCCGTGTGCGCGCGGGTATTAACAATTTTTCGGTCAACGAGCAGCGTGAACTACAAAACACTTCAAAGCCGGTAATAACACGCTTCGACGCTGGTGTAATACTCAAGTACAACTACAATAACAAAATATTTAATGCAAGTATGAAAATTATGCTGCCGCTGCTGAGCTGCACCGACGAGCCATATTAATTGCCTAATGGTGGCTGATAATGATGTTGCCACAATTAAAAGCTAAACAGACAAGTGCAGCTAGGCCCAGTCAATGGTAATTAGCGCACAACAACAACAACAACCTCAATAAAACATCTGCAATACGGCATGGAGGCGACGTGGAACGTGGCTGCCAAGCGCCAAACGTCATAGCGGTGCTTGGAGGAGAAACCCAACTAAACGGCAGAAAGAACGGTGTAGCGCACACGCGTTGCAAGCACACCACACATGCGCTGCTACGCCCCAGTAAAATTGATAGCCCTGCAGAAATTAAATATTATAAATAATAACCAGAGCAACGTTACATGCACTGGGACTCACCTACACACGCACACAAGCATGCACACCGCTGCCTGGTTTGATATGAGTAATTGCCACATAAGTCTAATAAACTGCACTCAAAGTAATTAGCCGTCGAGATTAAGGCAGCAGCCAGAATGCAACTAGGCGGCTGACATGAAGCCCAAATGGCTAGAGGGTCGACGTAGCAGTACTTCGTTAGTGAAACGGGGTGGGGTAGGCTTTTACAGATGTACAGATGTAAATATGCCTGTAGATTTATTAGCCAGAAATTGGTTTGGTTAAAGCTATCTATGCATAGTTGTGGAAGATTAGGTATCGCGTGAAACACTAGTCATCATATACTCACTTATATGGAGGATTGAACACTAATTGCAAAGCTAACCATTTTTGAATTTCGAAACTCTTGCTTTTTAAGCACTTAAGGAGTGCCAGACAAGTACTTCACCTATGCACTTTTATAAGCTGCGGACCTACCCTTTATCTGAGCTTTCATATTCGACATTTCAGAGCAAACAACTTTATCCTAAAATATTGTGAGCTTTCACCTCCATATGAGCTTTCTACAAATTAACGAAGCTTTCAGCAGTCTATCACAGATATGTTAAAAAACCTTAAATTTGATTTTCCCATGCCGTCTCAATCTTTCTTTCAGCCTTTGCTAGTTGATCAGAGTTTTTGAGATTTCATTTCCCATCAAACCAGTTGCCTAACTGCTTCAGCAGATACCTACATACACATGTACATATGTATGCGCATATAAACACTTCATATGCACTCTCTCACCCTCCGCTCCACAAGCTGGAGAAATGGAAGTGCGCAAAATGTTGTGATTTCATATGAACGAGCATGAACTTTGCTAATTTAACGTCAAGTTAGTGAGAGAATAAATTTGCCGCAGGTACTTAGGCATGAGAGATGTGCGATAGCTGTAACTACAACAACACTAACACGAACAATAAATGCAGCAGCAGCAGCAACGAATAGGCAATGGCAGTAAGTGGCGATACGCCCAGGGACGTCGATAGAAGTTTTGGGCCTAGAACTGGAAAGCACGACACGGACTCATGAACATAACTTAGATGAGAAGTTTGAAAACAATAAACATCCGACTATTTTAAGGACGCATGCAGATGAAATTGTGTAGAATTAGATTTTTTTAATTTCGAACGATTCTTTAAGTTTCTTCTAAACGACAAGTTCTTTATTTTCATTTTTCTAATCTGCGCACAAGCCGATTTTTTTTTTCGGGAACGCAAAATTGTTTTTGACATTAATTTAATTTTGTTGTAAGACAAGTGATTGCTAAAAAAATGTTCTTCTCTCGTTGGTAGTTGCAAATTAAAGTTCATTTTACCTAGACCGCCGTAGCCGAATGGATTGGTACGTGAATACCCTTTAGAAGTGCACATAGCGATTCTCCGGGCATGAAACAGTAAATGATAGAAAAAGTTGTTTCTAAAATAAACCCCGATTGCCGAGTGTATTTCTGCCATGAAAAAGCTCCTGATAAAAATATCTGCCGTTTGGAGTCGGCTTGAAATTGTAGGTCCCTTCAATCGTGGAACAACATCAAGACGCACGCCACAAATATGAGGAGGAGCTCGCCCAAGCACCCAAAAAGGGTGTACGCGCCAATTATATATATATATATAACCAGGGCCGTGGAGAGAGTATTCGGGCCCCGGGGAAACTTGAGATGCGGGTCCCTTCAAATTATGTCTAATTCATATAATTCGAATTACTCTCGAGTCCGGGCCCCTCTGAAAACTCCGGGCCCGGGGGAAAAAGTACCCCGGTTTACCCCAAGAAATAAAGTATTTTTTATTTTTGCACTTACTTTGCAAACCACCCTAGTATTATTTAAAAAACAAATTCAAGTTTTATTCCGTTTGAAAGACTTTGCAACGCAATCATCCTGACTTGGGCTTGTCAAATATTTTGAGAAATAAGCCCTGACTTATAAGTACCTTGAATTTCTGAGAGTAAATTAATGCCATTCATCTATTCTGAGTGCATACGTTCGAATCTCCGTGAAGCAACAAAATGAAGAAAACGTTTGTTTTAATAGCAGTCGCCTCTCGGCTGGCAAAGGCAAAGCTCCGAGTCTATTTCAGCCTTGAAAAATCGCCTCATAAACTTAAAACTGGTCCCTCCACATCCCGAAAAGGGTGTAAGCGCCAATTATAAATAAATACATATAATCTATTTCGTATCAGAAAGATTAGAAAATATTCCCAAGTCGATCCTGTTGAGTCAAAATTTAATTATGCGCCTCATGCGAAAGGCCCTCTTGAAAATTAAGTTTTTTCATATTTCAGCAAAAAATACTAGAAATAATTTTTAATGCATCGAAACCTTTCGCTCGCTCTTATTAAAACCGGGCCCAGCTGGATACCCCTCTTTCCTTCTCTTTCGACGGCCCTGGCTGGTTCGCGCATAACCATTATGCTGCAGCAACATTACCTAGAGCACAGGTGGCGAAGCGTTCGACAGTTGATTATACGAAACATGTAGTTATTGCATGTATTGTTGTAGTTGTTGCATGACCACACTTGTGTAATGCTTGCGATACTATTCGGGCCGACTTATTGCCTCATAATAACTGGAACAGATGATATTGCATTGTTTTGGTTTGGCCACTTTTTAGCCACACTTCGACTTGAACCGGAACTTCAGCTTCGGTCAGGCAGAAAATGTTTCAGAAATCTCCGCCGTTAATATGTTGCTCATACTCGTTGAAAGTAGAAGCATTTTCCACGCCTAGTGCCAGGAATACACCTACATACACACACACACATACACGTTTCAATGATACGCTTCTCAGCGATAACACTTCCAATTGTGTGCGAGTGATGAGCAGCCTAAAAATGGTTGCACAGCATTTAAATTGAAACAGTGTCGGCTGGGTGACCGACGAGTAATCGCAAGAAAAAAGTAAAGTTCTGAAAATCTAACCAGTCATATCCCTCTATCTAATTAATATTTAAGTAATAGAATTGTAATGTGGGACAGGTGTTTCGGCTGGAGTCCATTTGAGCATCGTTTAAAACTTCGCTCATATAAGAAAATTTGATTTTATCTTGAAGGCGCAACGTAAGCAAGTCTAATAATTTCGCAAAAATACAATTTTCGTACGCTTAACATTCGTAGCGAAACCGTGAATCATAGCGGCGCTCGCTCCAGTCATGCCAACCTTGGCGGCTGCAAATCGACTTCTTTAAGCGGGAGTATGGCCAATCTGAAAATGCGCTTAAGAACTTTCCACTTAAGTAAGTCGAAAGCTAAAAAGGTACAACTCCAGCGCACGAGTACGAATTTGCGTCTATTTGCGCCCATGACTTGCCCAACCGCCCTGCACTTCGCCTATGCCTCTGATGGCCACGGAGCGCTTCACTAAAACGTTAGTTACGCTCATGCAATAAAATTCAACGAACTAAAGCGTTAAATCAGCAAAAGATACAAATGAACGAGCTGGGCACAGGTAGACTGGATAGATAGACAGATGGCTGTGCGGCTTTGTGGCAATGTGGCAATGTTGTTGCGCGCAGATATGAGCTCGGATGCAAGATATTCACACGGCGGCCATACCGCACGGGCTGGCTGAGCTTTGCCTGCCACTAGCTTTTGGCGCGCGCGCACCGCAACGAGATGAGGTATGTGACGGCCGTGTTGCAAGCACTGAACACACACACAGAGCCGCGTATGTGCAGTCACAACAACAGGAATGGCAAATCGGAGAATAATAGAAAATTCTAAGAGAATGAACAAATGAAAGACTGAAATAGGAAGGTAAGCAGCCCAGACAGACATTTAACGCAAAAAAAAAGATATATATGTATGTATGTATGTACGTATGTACGTATGTATAAACAAATCTACAATGCTATCATTATCCAGGTGCCAAGTGAATGGGCAACAGCAACAATATGTAAGTACAATGCAGACAACAAAAACAATAATGGCCAGTAAGAACACAATAACAGATGCAACAGCAATGCCAACAACAGCAGCAGCAACAACAGCAATAACAGCAGCAACAACAACAACAATAATAATCGCAATACACCCAACAACTGAAACAGCAATAAATAAAATGAAAACTTCGAAAAACAGCGATAACAACAACAACAACAACATCAATGTACAGATAAACCATACACACGCTTAGGCCAAGTACTCGCAGACTAGGCAACAATACGCGTGGCAAGTACTCACACTACAACTACCACACGGCACCATCGTTCGCGGCCAAAGTAATAACAGTAGAATCATTGAAGAAAAAAACCGAAAGGAAAAGAAACAACATTTTTGATTCATGTGTTATATCGGGGCGTGCATATGCATGTGTGCGTGTGTGTGCCAGTGTCGCTGACTTTAGTAGTGAGTACTTGTAGCAAATTTACTTTTTAATCCTCATTCAGCCAAACAGCACCGCGCAAGGCCCGATTAAGCGAGCGACGGGAGGGCGAAAAGGCAGACAGACAGACAGACGGAGAGTTTGCCGTGGTGAGATATTAGATAGATGCAATCAAATGTGGCAAATCGAAACTCAACAGTTCGAGAAAACTTTTTTTTTGTTTTTTTTTTGTAGTGAAAAGTCAAAAGAGGGAAACAAGTGAAAATCTGATTCATTTTGTAGACTTAAGTTAATTTAGAGTTCACTTGGAGAAGTGAGGTGCAGCTGGGTCAGTACAAGGAATTAAAATTTCCCTAGCTGTTAAAGCTGCTAATCATTTCATTTTACACACACATTTATAGGAAAAGGGTATTCCGCATTAGTGTTAATAGATTTTTGCATCTCACAGAGATATTTGAAAAAAATATTTTTTCTAGTACAGGAAGCATAAATCGCACAGTTTTGAATGTGATTTCCCTGCGAATATTTATTCTTATTTAATTTAGATTATATTTTTATGAAAAAAGAGGGCTCGATCTCCCACAAAAACTATCAAAAAAATCATTAAATTTCCATTAAGACTTCGCATATTTTAATCAGATCTAAAAAATTGCAGGCATGCAGTGAGGCCAACTGATGGTGTTCAGCGAAGAGGCCCATTTTTGCATTAATGGCTATGACAATAAGCAAAATTGCCGTGTTTGGGCTGAAGAGTAACCTGAGGCCAGCGCCAATGTAACAGTGAATGGCGATCGCTATGATAAACGCGCCATGATAAACGACTTTTTGATGCACTCTTGTGCGTTTAAGAAATGCTTGCGAAAGAAATCGGTGCTTCCAAGTTTTGTTATGTAGTTTTTATCTGCTTTATCGACCGTAAATATCAAACGAAATGTCAACACGTCGCACACTGACTTTCAGAATATTGAAAACAATTGAGATGTATTATTTTTTCTATTAATTGAAAAAATTTCTCACCGCATGCATCTTTCAGTTCGTATTTACTCCAATACTTTGAACGACGCCCGGCGGAATTGGTCGAAAGCTTCTGCTACCTCGGCTGCATCATCACGGCAGATGGTGGAGCAGATGAAGATGTCAACTGCAGGCTACTAAACAAAGCAAGGGCGGCGTTCGAGCGAATGCATACAGTATGGGGGAGTTCGCAAATCTCAAAGCGCACTAAACTACGAATATTCGGCTCATGCCGGCGTGAAGTCCGTATTGTTGTACGAAAGCGACACATGGCTGGTCTCTAACACCATCGCACAGAGGCTACAAGCCTTCATCAACAAATGCATCCGCATCATCTGAAGAATATTCTGGCCAACCACCAACAGTAACGATACACTGTGGAGATTAATGAATGAGGAAGTCATCCTTAGGCAAATCAAATGCAGAAAGTGGCGATGGATAGGTCACACATTGAGAAAAACATTATATAGCATCACGAGAATGTCACTTGCCTGGAATCCTGGGAGCAGAGATCGCGGTCGACCAAAAAACACTTGGGGAATGTCGACGCTGCGCGAACTAGCTGATACCGACCTCTCATGCGACGGTGCGAAAACAACAGCACAGAACTGTGTACGTTGGAAGAGATTTGTCGAGGCCCTAGGCTACCGATAGTAGCGAACAAAGAAAAAAAAACAAGCCAAATGATTTAACGGATTATAGATCATTCTCGGTGCGCCTTTTTTCTGTAAGCGCAGATGCATACGAGCACAAAAATAAAAAAGGCTCGCAAATGTTCGCAAGCAATTTTCATAATCATGTGAAGAGTAACATTCGAAAGTGCAGCTGGAAAAGTGTTTGGGATGAATTTCTGCCTCGGAAGATTAGGTAATTTTTATTTATTTATTATCATTAAAAAGCAGTAATTAAATTATTATTACACTAGAAAAGTTAAATATTTCACGATATTTTAAGAAGATATAGTGCTAGATTTTCCCCTTTCGGTTTACTTTTTTATTATGATGGAATTTTGTTTTTCCAACTCTGTCTTCCAATCAATATTTTTTCCGCTTTCATGCGAACTAGACTTGATATGGATGCTGGTGTTGTTGAATATCTCTCTTTGTGGCAAGTGAAGTTTAGCTAAATTTTTCGTTACTAATAGTAAATTTGTTTTAAAGTCGAGACTGAAAACGTGTGATTTCCCTTAAAGAATTGCCCTAATTAGCCAGCGCAGGCGGTTAATGTCCGGGGAGTTAGTGAGTCATGAGAAAAGCGTAAACTGAAAAATGCTTAGCTTTGAAAAAAACGTGCCCACAAATATACAAATTTACACAACAAAAACAGTAAAAAAATGCTATCACTTGGCAGTGAACTGTTGCAGCGTGCGATTGATTAGAAACTTTTAGTTGCAAAATAACAAAAAAAAAACTTCAAAACTAAAAACAGCCACAACCAATACGACAGTTGCAGCAAATAAAAGGCCCATTCGCCGGCGACAGTAAGTACTCGTATAGCGTTAAGTACAGCGGTTAAGTGTCTGGCGTTGCTTTTGTTGCTGTAGCTGATGCTGCTGCAGCTCGTGCAACGCGACGACTTAACGTGCAATAATTAATTAAACCGTTACATTACACAAAAGTTTGTGGCAATTCAGAAGTAGCTAAGCAAGGCAGCGATCACGACTCGGAGAGTCGTACGTTCGCCAGTTCGTTGGCGCGCAGAATTTTGAAGTTCTCGCAAAGCGCCAGGCTAGGCTTTTCATTTTGTGTGAGCAGCAACGCAGGGGCGCGCTGAATTTTGGGGAGGTGGCAGTGTCGGTTGCGAATCGTGCCTCAGAGGATTTTGCCACACTCAATAAAACCAAAAAAAAAAAAAAAACAAAAAGAAAAAAAAAATTAATAACAAAAACAAAAGGATGCAAGTTACTTGCGGGCTGATTTGGGGATTTCCTGAGTAAAACTGCAGCGTGCCCGCAGGTCCTTCCCCCAAACCATGCCTGCATCGCTGTCGTTGTTGTTGTTGTGCTATTTGTTTTACAAGCTCGCTTTAATGACGACGAATTTTGTTTGTTGTTGCATGATTGCAGCGGCTGCTGCTCAAAGTTGTTGTCGCTGCTGTTGTCATTTTTGGTCGTCGTCAGTGTTATCGCGACTGTTTCCGTTGTTGTTACTGTCATTGCCTTGGCGTTGTCGCCGTTTGTCGTTTTGTTGGACTTGTTATGTTATATTTTTATTGTTGTTGTTATTGTTAGTGGTGCTGGTGCTGTTATTTTGTTTGTTGTCAACAATGCGCAATACATTTCGGTCGACTCTCATTTTAAAGTACACAGCCTGGCTGGCAATTAATTTTCTCTCTGTGCGGAATTGCAATCAAAATGAAAATTTCTATGATTTGCAGAATGGCGGGGGTTGGACTTGTCACAGCGGAATTGCGACGTTTACTTTTTGGCTTTCAGCTGTGCAAACCAACGATTATTGCTAATATTGGTAGTTGTTGTGGCCAACATTTAATTAGTGGAATTGGTATAGCAAAATCAACTGTAATATTTCCCACGCCCTCGAAAATTTTGTTTCGCAAAGAGGCCTGGAAAAAGTATCATAGTTTATTTGTCGACATTATGACTCACGAGCAAAGATTAGGGGCGCCGCTAAGAAAAATCGCCAAATATTCTTTGTTTTCTTCAACTTCTTCTTGATTGGCGCAATCACCGCTTACGCGATTTTGACCAAATATTCACTTAGTGACTCCTAAAAGCCTCCTACTTTACTTACGTAATACTCATTAGAGGCACTAGGTTAGGAACTACCACTATTTATGCACTCGTTTGCGTCATTCACTGATAATGGCGACAATGACAAGCCGCAAAACCGCTTAAGTTTAATAAAATTGAAAACAAAAAAAAAAAACAAATACAAAAATGCGCACAGACAGCAGAAATAAAAAAAGGCACTAACGACTACAGCAAAAATTGCGAAACTTTATAATTAATTTTGACCTTTTGCTGGTGCGAACGTGCGCCGCAACTGACTGTTGGAGAGAGCCATTCAGAACAAATGATGATCATTCGAAGACAAGGCAATCAGAACTTGAATGTTACACTCACACACACACACACACAACTTGAATATGACATTTGATCGTTTTAATCATTGCATGTGTGTGGGGCTCGCATGGTCATATACACACACACACACACACACACACCCATATGCGTGCATGTACTTGTAAACTATAAACACTAATTAATGAAAAGGTAAATATTCATAGACGCAATGGAATATTTTCAACAACAACAACAACCACATTGAGTGCGAAATAACTCAGCGCAACCTGAGTGGCAACATTAAACTTGAAATATGGCCGCAATGCAGGCACTTAAAGGTGTGCTAATAATATTGCATATTTACATGCTGGGCAATTATCTGTCGGGAATCGTTGATCGCGATCTATTAAAAAGAGCCAGAATCTATTCAAAACAAAGCGAAATGTAGCCGAGAGATGCGCGCGCGCACGTCACACGGAATTAATGTGAACAATAAATCAGTTACTTAGTGGGCTGATGGTTTTACCGCTGCGCGACCCAAGTGGCAGCGCCGTTGGCCGATGTCGCATGCGTGCGATTGCAGCGAGGGAAAAATTGTCAACTGACACAGACGAAAGTCATTAGTTGCTTGTGACTTCATTTGTGACGCGCTGGGAATTGGTTGGTGCGGTTGTATGTCTTGTGTGTTTTTGTGAATGTTTATTAGCTGGTTTACCGCTGCAACTGCAACATGCTTATGTTTTCCAAATTAACATTTTCATGAATTTGAAATTAGTTGAAAACAATAAAAGCAAAAGGCGCCAACTATGTACGTAAAAGGAATTCGCTATAAAGTGTCGTATAGCAGAGCAAAAACATACATATAATTTTTCAGCTTAATAAACGAAATAAGCAACAAGACATCAAAAATTAAATGCAGAGAAATTAGCAGTAGCAACATGCTAAACAAGCCCTCAAGACGAACACGAACGAACAACACAGGCCTGAAGAAGCAGCAGAAGAAAAAGGCAATCATTTATGAAATTTTAAAAAGGGTAATAATAATAAAATGAAATAAAATTAAAGAAGCATTAAAGAGGCAAAGGAAAATAGTGGCGAGTAACAACGGCAGTACGTTCCCACGTTCGACAATTAAATCGTCCCCAACGGCGGCGGCAGCGGCGGCAGAAAGCGGCTCTGCTAATTTAATCACATGCAACAAATGGCAATGCCACTGCCAGTGCCGCGCGGAGTTTGTACGTCGCTATGCAACTTCTTGCAAGAAGCGCAGCTATCGCATTTCCGAGTCCGCTGAACTGTTGAATCGTCAAACAAATCATGTGGACACTGGAGTGACTACTTTTTCGAGTGAATAGGCCCACGCTCCAGAGCGCGGACGTTGGGCAGGGGCGGGCTTTCATGTGGTGGAGTGTGCACTATGGGTAGACAACAACAGCAACAACAAGATATAGTGGATTAATGTTGCGAGCTTATATTAAGTTTAATTTGAAAATTACCAAACAACTTGTGTGGCTTTTTAATTAAATCCATTGTGCGACATATGTATTGGTTGAATTTGTTTGCCTTGCAAGTATCTTGCAACCTACGGCTATTTGATATTATGTCCACACATTTATGAAATTTGACAAAAATTAATGCTTGCGATAGTTTAAGAAAAATATATAATATAAAAAATAACAAAATTGCGGTAGATATGCAATTAAAAGCGCAAACTTAACTTTCGGAAGGAAAATAAGTCGCACAGAGACATTTACGCCAGCTTAAACTATTCAGCCCCACGCGTGCTCATTAGCGGCCCGAGCGGCCGGCAAAGTTGTACAAAAATGTATGAGGATAAAACTTAAAAGCAGAAATTTAGTTTATCTTGGACTTTAGCTAACAAATTCTATCGAAAAATTCTAGTACTAAGAGTGTGAAATTGGGCAAAATAGTTTTTTTTAACACTTCTGGTATTTATGGTATAGACGATGACAACATACGATGAAGCTGCACTGGCAGTGTTAAAAAAAAACGATTACGGGAAAGAGTTTTCAACTTTTGCACGTTTATAAGCTGTATGAGCTGAGTACGGCGCTATAGACATAGTGAACGAGTTAAGGTCCAGCAGCTCCGTTGGCTGTATCAGGCCCTACGAATGGCTACAAATGCTTCCAGTATTAGATGCAGCAGAGGAAACCCAGGCCCATTGGAGTATTGTTGACATACTTAGAAGAAGGAAGACTTTGTTGGAAGCTTGCAAGAGACCAGATTTAAGTGAAATACTCTAGATAACCATAAATTTAAATCTTAAAAACATATTTTCAAGCTGTAGTTCAAGTAAAGTCTTAGATCTTTTTCGTACAAATTATAAATACAAATTATAAATTTTTTAAATTTTTTTTTAATTAAAAAAAAAATTTTTTCACCTACTTTTAAATTTTTTCTCCATCTGCTCGCCACTTTAAGAAGACCCGGTGGTCTAGAAATTTCAAAAAATCGATTTTTTGTTTTTTCGATATTTCGAAAGTATAGTAACTTAAGGATGTACTGTGAAATTTTCATGCGCAAATTCCCAATATTAAAGCTGCAACAGCCCATCAACTAGGTGGAGAGCGGTCCGCGAAACGACTTTTTTCGGCCTGGTGTTGTCAAAAAAAAAAATCAGAAAAACTATTCACCCGAATCGTCTGAAAGCTTAATATGTTGCTCACAATATCAATGGCTATCGCCCGTACTAGAATCATATTATTTTTTCAATTATTTATTTTTTTTTATTAAAAAACTAAAAAAATTGATTTTTAGAGTGACAAATTCAAAACCCCGCCATTTTGTCAAATTTTTTTTTGTTTTTTATTTTTTTATTCTAGTAGCGGGTCATAGCTACAGTCATACTGATTAATAATTTTTTTGGTTTTTGTGTTTCAGACAAATAGAAGAGCCAAAATGGACAACACCGTCCAGGTTCAATTTTTCGAGAGGGTCAACTTCAGCGCCACTTTTAAAATTAATATATTAAAATTAAAAAAATTTATTTTTTCATATTTGTGTGTAAAAGAAGTTATATAAAAGGCCTAAAGTATTTAAATATCGTTTTTCATATTTTCTATTGAAAAAAAATCCTAAAAATACCCTAAATTTTCGAGCTGTAGACCACCGGCACCGGCACTTAAGGAGTCAAAATTAAGCAAAAAATAACAAAGAGTGTGACAAATTAAAAGAACATTTTTGTCGATCAGTGTAATTAGGTTGCGCTTTATTCTATTCCATTCTAAAAGTATAGGAAAATGTTATAAGACAACAATGGGAGACAGCCAACAATCAATGGGAGCGACTTTACTTTGCTCTAAAAAAGCCAAGAATATCAAAAAGCCAATACAAATTGCCAAAAAAAGTTTCTTTTATCACGCCGAGGAAACTGTTGCATATATCAGGCGTTTTTATGGGAATTTAATGAGATAATAGAAAACAGAAATATTGTTGGAAAGGGTTTTTTTTTGTATTATAATCGGGTAGATAATTTCATGGCATTTATTTTTGGGATATAATACGCGGTATATGTTTGATTATTTTTTCTAATAAATCTGGCAGTATGGCGTTAGTGTTCGCTTGAATATAGCAATAAAACGATTGTTAAGCGCGCTGTATGGCAAGTTGCGCCGTTTTGTGGAACCAAACGCCATCGATGTTTCGCTGATTATTTTTTGCAAACAAAAATTCAGTCACCGTTGCTCGTTGGTGCTCGCCATTCGACAGCACCTTCCGCATTTCGAAAGACATAATGACCGATGATACCGCCAGTGCTGTATGGACTTGACAGAAGATTTTTTTTTTTTTTTTTTTTCAAAGTGAATTTCCACAATTTGGAAGGCTTGTCAGAAACCTTACTGAACAGAAGCACAACTGAATATTTTGGCATTCTTAACCCTTTGGGGACGGAGCCGCTTGACGAGCGAGCGCCGCTGAGGACGAGAGGTATTGAAGTGCGCAGTAAAGAAAATGCATTCGTTGAACGTTCTAAAAACTAGGGCTTTATTTAACACAAGATACTTTTTTTCACAAAATCTAAAAATATTTATAAACAAACTGCTATCACTGCTAATGTTGGAAAGCCTGAGTGGATTCGTTATTGCGCGGATTTCACTTCCACTTAACGAGGTAATGCCGTCATCTTCCGTCTTATCAGATTCAAAGTAATATTCGTCCGAACTGTCGCGATCTAACGCATCATCTCTAGATCGCTTAGCTATCGTGCGTAGGATAAAATATAAAATGTATCAAAGAACTCAAATTCGTTCTGACTCTACCGTCGTCTCACAACGTAAGTTTACCTTATAAGGAAAATAAGACTTCATCGCTAATGGCCCTAATGTCTTTGAATGAAAACGTGGCTCTTTTACTATACCAATGCGTATCTTATCGCTCAGAAGGACAGACCCCGCGATCCTCACACCTACGAACTAATTTGGGCGGCTATATGCCGGCACTCGTTTCCAAAGGGTGAAGTGTCAAGCCACAGTTATCGATATCGATAATTCTCCTGCAGCTAAGAAGCTCATCATACACACATATTTCACTAGTTTCACATTGATAGGATAGAGCGCGTGCAGAAGTTGTTTCTCAAACTTGCCTTTAGATTAGATTAGATTAGATTTATGGGGGGTTGGAAAAGTCCAGGCACTCAGTCAGGAGACCATTGTACTAAACCTGGATAGATTTCAGTAGAAAGAATAGAGATAAGAAAGATAAAAAGTGGGTGGTAAGCTTTGCGTTCATTGGGTTTCTCGGATCCTATGCCTTCGCATATTGCACGCTTAGCGCTGCTCAATTGAAATCGCTCGATAAACGAAGGCCAATATTATCTTTAACTTTTATGTTTTGCATTATACAAGGCTTTTTATGATTGTCACTCACTTTTAGAAAGCATAAATTTGAATGTTCCGCGGAGGTATCTTCGTGCTTCGTTGCCTTTCTATGCAGTTAATGCTGGAACGAATTTTGCTATTGGCCTATTTGCGAATTTCACCAAATCTCAACAACTATCGGTCTTGATTTTACTTAGCCTAAAAACATTTTGACTGATATTCTGAATGCGACGCCCTCATTTATTTATTCAATTAATAGTCTAAAAAAAATTAAATTAAAAAAATTAATTTGAGTATAATTGTTAATTAGGCTGTAAGAAATTATTATTTTATAGATGAAATATGCAAAAATTAATAAATATTTGCAGAGTTATATTTTGTGTTAATTAATTTGGCTCATGCGCGAATAAGTTTTTGCTTTGAGCAAGTTTTTTTCTATTAAAAAGTAATTAGTAAATGTAGCAACTTGGAGCTTCGAATTCAAAGCCTGCTTGATCTTTTTTTCGCAGTCTAGCATTTAAAGAGCATTTCGTAAGTTTAAGCAACCCAAAGTGGTGGTCTGACGTCAATTCTAAATTTACAGATATAGAAACTTAGGCATGTCGACATTTTTCAAACTTTTAGATAACTTACTTAAATGGCTACTTTGGTGCGAGTAAAGCACACAATGAACTATTATATAAATTTCCAGCATTTTGGCGATGTTTCCAAATGCCCCTATACCCGTTCTATTTCAACATTTCCCTCATGTAAATGAGCGGCTCTTGAGTTTGAGTGTAGTGTATACAAAAATCATTTCATGAAAAATTAAGCAAGCAAAATTTAGTGACATTTTTGGCTTCACATAACGCACGCAAGCATATCTAACGAGCCCCCACTCGGCCGGACAGCCAGCCAGTAAGTTGCATCACTCACATCCTCATTCTCATTCTCATTCTTAGCCGCATCCTAGTTGATTTCTACTAACAAGTTCAAACAGCAGCGAATAATCGTACCACAGCCGACTTTTGCTTTCCTTCGAATAACTTTGCGATATTTTTTTGCGCATATCTTTTTGTGCTGCGAGTTGTCTTTATTCTTGCGTTTTGCTTTCTGCAGGCGAAATTCTTTTTATTTCCTCGGTGACTTATTATTTGGTCGTTAACATTTCGCCCATGACAATGCCGCCCCGCCTCCTTCACTTATGCGCGTCTTTTCTTTGCTCCCCTTGTCTGTCCGCCTGCATGTCTGTCTGTCTCCTGTCCCGCTTTGTCTGTCTGGTCATATAATACGCCACTTCATTTGTATTTATTTTTGTATAAAAAATGTAAAAATATCATCAACCTGGTACGCCTCGCTACGTTCACTGCCATACTGCTCGCATTTCGTAACAATTTTTCGCTTAAAGCCAGTGAAACTGCACTATTTTGCCACAATAATTTGTCAAAATTTGCTACGCTTATGTAAAACATAAGGCGGCATTAGATAAATTTCAATAAAAATGAAGTTTATTTAGTTGCGTACAGTGGATCCTGGGCGCACAGAAGGAGGTATCGGAATGGTGACTGAATTGTGAGTCAATCGCCTGGAAATTAGAAATGACTGTCTGCCAATGGAGATGCTACGAAGTAAGTGCAACTTTTGGATATTTCAATAAATTTGCCCGAAGCCGCATGCGATTGAGACAGTTTCTCTATCAAAAACAGTAAAACTTTTCTGCTGAAAATACTAAAATTTAGTTAGTATGAAAGCTTAGTTTTTTTTTACTTTTAATTAAAAAAAAAGTTATTATTTCTTCACGGCCTTATAGAAATTGTTTCCGTGCCTTGGATTCAAGCGCATCATTGAATCAAATGAAGTAACGAACCCTTTTTCTGCCGTAAATTCTCAGAGTGCCTCCCAAAAGCGTACCTAAGTAGGTAAACGTCTATGTGCGCGGTTGACTGCAAAATGTGTGGCAGTGCGGTGGGCGTTTTCTTAATTTTTGGCAATATTTACTGTATGTACGCCATGATTTTGCTTGCTTTACATTTTTTCTTATTTATTTGCTTTGTTATGCTTTAATAATTCGCTTTGTGCGCTCTTATGTATCATATGTCTGAGAGTTTTTCGCACATGCTCAGATATTACGCCTCAGTTGTACGCCTCGTATCCGAAATTTATTTGTTCAATGCATATAAATGATTTATTTGCTATTTTGTTAAAGCTCAACAAATGTGTCCAAATTGGAATTTCAACGAAATTTATTGAAAAAGTCAACAAGTCAAGCGTTAACTGGCTTGCGTGGCTAACAAAGGCGCCAAAATTCAATAAAATATATTTTCATACATATCTACATTTTCTTTCTTTCGATTTTTATTAATTTTGGATGCCATTAAAGGTACACGATTTTTGTGTTAAAAAGCAGTAAACAGCAGCTACACACACACACACACATACATGCACACTGTAGTGCTGAAAGTGCAGAAAAATGTAGGTGTGGGCGTATAACTGTTTACAAACACATTCATGCATGTGTGGGTGCAGGGGCGGTCAAGGTGTAGTTGGGTGTAGTTGGTGACCACTCCAAATTACCGCGCGGTTTGTGTATTTTATTGCTTTGGGCTTTAGACAATAATGCAGTTCCGTGGGAAATGTTGCCGGCGGCTGGAGCGTGCAGAATGGAGTAATCGGATTGCTTTAAAACTTCGTTTTTCGAATTTGATGCGCCTTGAATGGCCGAATGTCGCTAAATTATGAATGAAACGAAAATAGTTCCAGCTCAAAATCTGTAAGAGAAGGAATATAGATAGACTCCTTAAATAACTAACGGATTTAATGGCAATGTAAAAACTGGCATTTTTCATTTGCCGTAGCTTTCCCATATGGCTGCTTCCAACTACAAACTAAAGCCCAGCATTTGGCACCATTAACACCCAGCCGCTAAATGTAGAAAAATTATAAATGCAGGAAAATTAACTGCAGGAAAATGAACTGCAGGCAAATATGAAGAAGTCCAACCAAAAAAAAAAATCTATTGCGCACGCATTATTAATGATCTCAACACTTTCAAGTCGATTGCCTTCCCTCAATGCATAGAATTCCCTCTGTGATACTTGAAGCTGCATTGGGATTCTGCAATCCTAATGGCCATGACAAATAGTTAAATTAATAAGCGAGAATTGCAGAGGACTGCGATGAACGTGAAAAACAGTTGCGAGCAGAAAAATGTTGGCGGAACTTTTTTATTGTACGTAGGCCTTTACGTATTTACGCATTCTCATTATAGCAAAACATTTGAAAAATAAAGTAATTACGAAAAGTTCTCTCTCTTGTGTTATTATAATTTTCACAAAAGAGGATTTCTAACTGAGTAAAGAGCTTGTTGCATTTTTTGTTTTTTACGTCACGTGCGACGAATAGAGGTCCTGCTGTTCCCTAGACTAGGCCGCGCTGTGCGATCGAATGTAAATGGGCTGAAGTAATAGAAAATTTTTAAATTAATGCGCGCTGCCTTATCAACTCGCGCAATGAATTGAATTTTAGTTTGGTAAACCGGCCTTGACTCTTTGGAGAATCTCTCCCGCCAACAAGTGCTACTTTCGACTAAGTGGGCAATTGAGTAGTAAAGTTCTTTCTGAAGGAAAAAAGTAACACTTTACAAGACTCTCATCATACCCGTCCTAACGTACGGCGCAGAGGCTTGCACGATGATTTTATGCAAATATTTGCACTCTCTGAAAAGTTAAAGTTCTGAAAAATAAAATGCGATATTATAGAAAAAAAATAGTGAAATTCCTGGTGCAGAATTATGGAAATTATTTCAGAAGGCTTTCAGTAGACATGTCTTGCTACAAAAAAAAAACAAAAAAAAAATGTTTACAAGTCGCAAAAACAATTCAAGAAATTAATTGTACATAGAAATCTTTGAAGACGAAATTGACCTTGCACGACCATCAACATCAACTGATAAACAACATACCCAGAAAAATTAAAAATTTGTCGATTCACAATTTTAGTTAATACTGCAGAATTTCATTTGGACTAATGTCATATTATTCTGAAAGCTGTTTTTTGTCTGTGTAAAAGTGCAGCTGCTCATCATTCTCTTCACTGTGTTTGGCAGACCATAGCTTTTGCAGCTACATTCTTACATTTAACTCGGTCATTAGTCAGCTCCTGCCAATTGGCCATACTCGTTGTTCTCAGGCCATGTACGCAGAATCCAGCCACCTTTTCCACAGTTTTTCTTTTCCCATCGCTGCTCTGTGAAACGCCATGCCAGTAGCGTTATTTTTTGGCATTCTGCAATATGACACAACCATCTTATTCACTGACTCTTTATATATCTTACTGCAATTTCTCTCTCTATAAGTAAATCGAGCTCTTCATTATATCTTACTCGATGCGCGCCTTGTGCCATGCAGAGGGGACCATATACGTTTCTGTGTATTTTCCTTTCGAACGGAATTTTTAGTTATGTCTGATGCTCGAGCGCCTATACCTCGCAACCGCACGCATACATTGACCTGAATAGCGGTCTCAGCTACCCACAGTGCTTTGAATGCTCGAGCGAATTTCGCTAAGAATTTAAAAAACTATCATTCACAACTTTCGTGTACGCCTGATTTAGCAGGACGCGTGATTTCTGGCTATTTCTTGAGCTCTAGAGGCCGCTCCGAAAATAGAGTTTTGCTGCGAAATGTATTGTACCAAAAGTGAGTACTGCGCATTCGATTAAATGGGAATAAAAATCAGAATAAGAATTAATAAGAATTTCCGAAGTTATGAGCAACTTCACCTAACTTGTGATCAATTACGGTACTGGCTAGTTATAATAGAGGAAGTGAAAGCCCTCCGCGGCAATGAAAAGGCCACATATGTAGAGCACGCCTGTACTTCACTTCGATTTTCCGATGGGGTGCAAGAGGAAACGACTGGCGCGCTTCTACCAAAATCGGTAGGCGCTTATTGCGTCTGCATGCTTCCCAAGTTTCTCACATGACTGTACTTCGCATGCGACTGTGCATGCAAAGGATGTACCAGCTATGTGCGATTCCACATACACATACATACATTCACATATACATATATAACTAACTGTGCGGTATGCTCTCATCATTAATATTATCACAGCATTTTATCAAGGTGAAATTTTTCTCGCGGCGTGGTGGCCTCTGAGGCTTACCTACAAAGATGCATACACACACACACTCAATAAAAGACATTCCCGTCGCACGCCAGCATGCGGAAGTGTTAAAAGGTTTCGCGTTCCTAAATGACGTTTTGTTTTGCCTAGAAACTGTGGAAAGATGAAATGCGCAATTTCGTGATATAATCGAGTCGATTCAAGACTTTGGCAGGATTTTGTCCGAAAAGTGCGGAATCAATGAGAAAACTTTCTATATGGAAAATATTTTAGTGTGTAAATATTTGCCAACCTAATTTACCATCTATTTTTGGCGCCACTTCGTACTACACGCACACATACTAAAAAAAAATGCAAAAAAAAAAATTATTACTTCGCCTCTTTCACTTAAATGTGCCTGGTACCAACTACACTTTGCTAGCTTATGGTCAAATCACACTGAGCTTCTTCCTTTCTTCTTTCCGCATAGGAATGAAAATGCAGAAAAATCAAAGAAGACGAAAATATTCGTTTATCTTCATAGGTGAACAACAGCACGTCCATCCATCTATTCGTACATGTCCTTTCGCAACAGACCCCGTGTCCAGCGCGACTACTCAACTCAGCTCCGCGACAGCGCACTTACGAGTATATCCATCAGCGTTGCCAAGTCCATTTGCCTGCGTTGTGCGTGTGTGCGCTGGCTATCTATGAGTACTTTTAAAAGAAATCGCGTTTGCCACAATTAATCTTCTCGTATGAGTTTGAAGGCATGCAAGTACGCATGTATGTACACATTTATAGATGTGTGTGTGTGTGTGGTTGTATGGGGAAAAGCCAGTTGCGCTTAGCGGCAGAGAGGACAACAAGGCAACAAGGCAGCGAGGCAGCGAGGTTTCATCGTCTTGTGCTGTGATGGGGGATGGCTTGGCTTGGCATGAAAGCATTTGAGGTGTGCAAGCAAAAGACATATGGACAGCATAACTACAACGGCAACAGCAAAACCAACAACCGCAGCAGCATTAACGGGCACTGCCGAGCAGCAACCGTTGGTCATATGGACATTCAAACAAACAAACACACACACACACACACACATGCATACATAGCATACATACGTGCATGGCTTGTCATGACTAGACCAGGCGCAAGCATCGAGCTGCAGATAAAGAATCAACAACAAAAGCAACAAGAACAACAACAACAACATCAGCCAAAAGACACAATAAACGATAGCGCACAAGGCATGCGACGGGATTTTTGAGTTGTTCGCATAGGTGAGGGAATACCTTTGGGGAGGACGTGAAAGCGAAATGTACTGTACGCGCAGCAGTTATTGACAATGAGCGGAAACTTAAAATGTTCAAAAATAGGCGGCTTGTACGTTGGCAGCACTTTTCAGCTGCTTTTAATAGTTTCTCAGATTTTCTTAGCAAACCTGAGGATTTGCCGCTTTTTGTAAAACATCAGCAGACTTAATATTTTTGTGGTTTCACATACAACCGAGATGATTAACATTTTAGACACGAAGCGCATGAATTTTTATTAAACTTTAAGGCAAATTTTTTCCGAAGAAAATTTTTGTCAAGATCATTTTATACTTTGTTGTATGTGTGAAGATATCGATGTGCGCGTGTGTATGTGTTTCAGTGAGCAAATCAAATTGCAAGCAACGAGGTGCACAGCGCGGAGGTGGGAACGCAACGCCAAATGACGGCAGTGAAAACGCTTATAAGCGCTTTTAAGTATTATATTTTCGCGAAAAGAAAATAGCTGCACGCTCATATGCCTACTTTCAGCAACACATAAACACCAACACCACCAAAAACAACAACACCAGCTATCAACTGCAGATCTCATTGTGTGCGCCGCCTATGAATGCCTAGAATAGCGACGGCCGACTGAGCACTCTGCGCATCTTCTGCTTTGCTAGCAGAATAGAGTACTTTTGTAGTGTCATGAGTGCATGCGTGCGTGTGTGTGTGTGAGTACGTGTTGTGCCCGATAGAGCTGCGCTTTCTAGAGATATGTACATGGCAGAAAAATGTAAGGAAATAAAAGAGTTGATTACTATCAGGCCTGCTATATCTTGAAGAGTTTCACAACAGCAACAACACCCGCCGATATGCGCAACTATGTAGCAGAAGAGGCGTTCAAAATTCTTAGTTGCGCTCCGACGCTGTTTCTTAAATGTTTTTCAGTTTATTTCCCTTTTTATAGGCGCGGAGTACTTGTTGTTGTTCTTCCAGCGGCTGTCACCTCCAACACTGGATATTCTTGCTAAAAGCTGGCTAACACCTTGGGCTTAGCGTCGTTCTTATACTCCACTAATTCCTATTTGCTTTGATAGATATGTCGCTGGTATTTACTTGTATATTCTGATTCTTGCATTTATTTGCTCTTTCGCTCCACCTTTCCATAACAAAACGCTTAGCGTTTAATAATCAGCGTCCCTTCTTTAATTCCCCATTCACATGCAGCCAGGTGGCCGTCTTCTTGTTTACCATCTATACAAACTACTGCTGCTGTCGTTATCTGGCTGGGTTCTTGGTTCGTCGCCGCACGCAGCCAGCAGAGTATGACAAGTGGCGTGAAGCGAGCGCTGCATATCTGCATCTTCACGTATAAACAAACCTGCATGTGCCCATACGTATGTATGTATGTATGTAGGTGCACTGCACCTAATCCACCGTCTTCCGCTACTTCTTCGCATTGCTCAATTCGGTGTTGTTTTTGTTTTTCTAGAACAAAGGCGCGCATTTAAGTGCATAATTTGCATGTTTGCACAATAATTGCTTTTGAAAAATTACTAGCATCCAGATATGAATGTGAGATATCCGTGGAGCGCTAGCGCTCGTAACGCGGGGAGTGCGCGCAAAAATCGCTTAAATGCGCCGCGCTGCAAAATGCCCGCAGTGCTGGATATTTCGCTGGTGGCTGGTGGCCGGTGGCTTGCGGCTGGCCTCCCAGTAGATGGCTTTGACTTGTTATCTTATCAGCTAATCAGTTCGTAGTGTGTGAATTAGTCGAGATAACTGCGGAGTTTCCGATTGTGCGGCAGAAATGTACTATTTTAAGTCGTTTTTCTCGTTTCAACTCCATTGGCATTGTGAAGATCACTGATGCTCATATCCAAATTTTTAGTTGACTGCATAAATTGCGAGCTGTAATCGGTATGAGCTTTACGATGACATACACATAGCGCAGCGAATAAAGATCCAGCGGCTACGTTGGCTGGGTCATGTCGTCCGAATGGATACAAACGCTCCAGCTCTGAAAGTATTTGTTGCGGTACCAGCTGGTGCGTTGGAAAGATCAGGTGGAGCAGGACTTGGCTTCACTTGGTGTGTCCAATTGGCGCCGGTTAGCACGACAAAGAAACGACTGTCGCGCTTTATTAAACTCGGCCAAAATCGCGTAAGCGCCAATTAAGAAGAAGAAGAATCGGTATTTAGTTCCCATTTGGTTTTGAAAAAAATCGTATTGTTTCACATCGAGTTGAATTGGCCAATCAATCAATCATAATTGAATTCTCGCGTTTATTCAGTAACTTGCCAACGCTTTTCGCATTCATATCAAAATGTTTCCAGTTGAGAACACGACAATTTAGCACCACTTGACATGCCGCAACCCAGCCATTTGTGTTTTGTTTTTTCTTTCCACATTCGTGATTTACGTGAAACATGCCAGCGCGCATTTGCATGGCAATTCTCTAGTTATTCAATCATTCGATTCACTACTTTCCGCATATTCGTCGATTTTTTTAGGCCTTCGATTGCTTTCGCCAACTCATCAAACTCTCATAATTCACCTGAACTGTCAAAAATCCCCAAACGCGGTCGACACGCTTCCCAGCAATAACAACCACAGCAAATACTAACGCCACATTTGCGCTTCGCAGCGGTGCTACCGGCCCCTAACTGCTATCTGGTATCTGAAACTAACCATTGAGCTATCAAACTATCAAACTGGGGAAACATTCAGTTTCCGTCCGTCCGACCAGTGGTTTCGTTTGTGTTTGGTCATCATCGCTGCATGCCACATTCATCCAACCACGTCAGCCGCCCGCCCGTCTACTCGCACTTTACACCTTTGCATTCTATTGGTTGTCTCGCACTTTTTCTGATTTTTCAAATAGTTCATAAAAATAAAATCAACTAAAAAAATATTAGTGTTGTGGATCGTGTGTGCACGACGATAATGACTGCGCATTTACTTAAACACACAGCCACACACATGGGCACATTGGCACATGGGCGCACAAATAGCTTGGCACTGATGGTTCACTAGATTTTAGATATTCGAACTTTCAGAGGGGAAGCAACTCTGCTCATTTGCCGCCTTGCGGATGGTTCTTTGTTCGGCTTGCCTGTTGTTGTTGCCAGCCCCTGGCTGCGTGCTGCGACCGCGCTTGCAAATCTGTTGAACTATGGCAATTGAAACATGATTGTGTTACATTGTGTGCACACATTTGACATATTGATTGGCATTTCTTGATTTGCGGTTTCGAAAAATTTGATAAAATTGTTTTTTGTTCTCTTTGTTTTGCGTTTTTTGTGTTGGCATCGCTGAACGGTGTAAGGTTGCATGGTGCTGTTGAGGTGCGACGAGGTGATGCGTGCAATCGGTTGGCTGGCGTCAGAGGTCAATAGTGATACTTTTGTAAACACATAACTACTGCTTATGTGTGTGTGTGTGGAGTCGTCATGAACTGAATGCGGAATTTTCAACTCTTGTTTGCTTATGACACAAAGCACTTCCCAATAATTACAGCTGCCATTTATGATAAGAGCGGCAATGACGGATCATCAAAAATTGGCTTTTATAAAATGTTACCATATAAAAAAAGCTTAGCGCAAGCAACTTTGCAGATACGGGCCTCTCAAGGCAAACCAAGGCAGAGGTGGAACACCCATTTTCAGATTATCAACTAAAGAGAATATCAGAATATTAGCTATGAAGAACTTCCACACTCTTTTATTGGTTACGAAGCGGCTGAGTTGCAGAGTGAGTCCGCACCTTCAAATAACCCGCACTGAAGCGCAGAATATTCTATGTTTTTTTTTGTTGGAATTAGGCATTTTTTTGAGAATTAAAATTAAAAAAAAAATACTGATAAATGGAATAAAAAATTTAAATACCAAAAATTGCTTTAGTGAATTCGGCTCTGTAAATCTCTTTCATCTTTGATTTAAAAATTTTCTCAGTAAACAAACAAAAAATTCACAACCTTCGGAATTCTACATAAATGCGCAAAGCATTGCATCTCGCAAAACTTAAAGCATAGCAATTACTAGTAGCCACTTATCACCCATTTTCATTACCTGCTATGCCTTTTTGGCATTCACTGCAAACTCTTAGTTCTTTCAATATTTTCCTACCCCCATCACTTTCAATTACACACTTTTTTGACAAGCGCTCACGCGCTGACACTTACCTTCGCAGGTGAATTGTCCATAGTGCTTGCCGGAGCTCTTGTCCCCGCACACCACACACTCGATGTTCTGTTTGCAGTCCAAATTCTGCTTGGAGTCGCTGTTGCTGCTTTGTGAGTGCAGGCTATTTGCCTGAGAACTAGGCGTTGTACTGCCGCCGCCGCCGCCACCACCACCTCCACCGCCCGCCGCACTGCCGGCGCCCAAGCAACTAGACGCCGTCTGTTGGCCTTTGATCATAACGCCCAGCTCCTGTCCGTGATTCTGTTGCGCCGCCGCCGCATGATGTGCGGTCGCTGCATGGTGCGCTGCCGCAGTGGCCGCCGCCGAAGCTGCCGTAAGACTGGAGAGATCCTCTTTGATTGTGTGGTGTCCGCTTTGGTTGAGTGCATTCGATTGACCACCGGTCAGACCGGAGAGGTCCTGCTTGATGCCCGCCGACTGTTGACTGGCGACGCTGGATGGTGTCGTACCGCCGCCGGTACCCACAGAGCTGCCACCCGCGCCTGCTGCACCGGCCAATGAGCCGGGTCCAGCGGAAGCGTGCAGATGACCTCCGAGGTTGGGATCATGCCATGCAGAGGGTGGTGGCACGCCCAATGCCATGGAGCGCGGTAGGCCGAGATCGAAGGCGGACAGCTCGGCGCCGGATTGCGGGCGTGGATTGAAGAAGCCGGGAGCGGTGGACGGTGAGGCGCACATGACGCCGCCACCGTACACGCTCAAAGAATTATGGGTGATAATTTTGGCGGCTTGCGGGGCGTAAGGGGGGAATGAAGTATGCACTTTGCCGGTATCTCGTCAACACGCAACGGGACGAGACCGTTTGGCTGGTTGTACCAGGCGCTATGTTCGTGTGTATAGTTGCACGTCACGTATATATGTTTGCGTGTTCAATCACACCAAGCGTCGCTATAATCCTTTTTATTACTTTCAAACGAGATTTTGCAGAAAAGTGATCGCAACACTGCAGAATTGTTTTATTGGTATTTTTTTTTTTGCGAAAATTCTTTATGTATTTTCATCAACCAGTACTCATTTTTTGTATGATGAATTTTTTAACAAAACACTCAAATGCAATATTTTTCACTTTATCATAATTTCTGATCGAGCAAAAACTTCTTGCACGCACGTTTTGTAGGTTGTCGCGTTGCCGCGCTGCAAAATATATAAAATATATTTATTTTTATTTAAAACTATACAGCACTCGATATTTTTAGACGCACCGCGCGCGTATTTTACTGAATTTATTTTTTATTTCGTCAATTATGAATTTGTGTCCGTGCGTTACAACCGAAAACTTCACAAGACTTGCACACACTTTGTAAAATTTCAGTTGTTTTCCTTCTTGGCATATCTACGCATGTAGAAATAAAAAATAACTTTGTTCAGAGATTCGGAAAAAATGCGCGTCATGCGAGCAGCGAAATATTTACTGTTTTCATAAGGCCTTTTAGAGCCTGACTGGCAAAACATTCGTGGCAAAAGGTACACGACCCGACCCGACTCGACCGTTTCGACCTAACGACACATCACACAAATCTCTCATTCCACCACTCAAACCCACCAAAGCACAACACACACGGGCGCTCAGCACAGAATGTACACAAACTCGCGTACGCGAGTATTCCAAGCAAATCCATGGCAGCAGTGCAGTCAGTCAGAGTCAGCCACCCTGAAATCTAAATCGTACATTCATTCGTCTACGCCGCTCGCACGCCCAATGTCAAACGGAGGACGCATTTGAGTGGAAGTGGTTCGCCGACTCGCTCGCACCCATGCACAGGGGCTGGGCAGCCACAGTTGTGTCAATGGTGGTGGTGGTGGTATCGGCATGGTGGCGTTTGTAGTGGTGTTCGCAGTTGTGTGGCCTATGTCTGCGCTCTATGGCGGGGCAAGACCTTCAACGTGTTTGGTTGAGCGCCGCCAAAGCACACACAACCGCCGCACTTATATTCATTACGTTCGTGTGTGTGATGTGTGCTGTTATATGCACTGGTTTTGTTCAGCGGTATTTGGGAGACATAGATTTTTTCACTCCACTCACACCACTCCAAATTTGCTACTCGCAAATGCACAAAAAGCGCTCAAGCCATTATTTAAAAACTTTTTTCTTTCGCTTATTTGTCAAATGACTGCTGAGCAAAGCTCCACACGGTGTGAGTGAATTAGTTCGTTGGGTTTGTATGAGTTGGCTTCGTTATAGAGCAGAGCAAAGAGTATGGCATGCATTGAACTCGTTTTTCTTATTAGTAAATTTAATGTATCAGGCAGATACTTCGTATCTGTTAGTTGCCTTTTTGCTTTTAAAATACGCCACTTAGATGTTGTTCTTGTTGCAGCCGTTTGACTGTTTTGCTTACATTGTTGCTATTTTTTCTCGTTGTTTTTAAAATGCGTTTTGTTTTTTCTTTTTGTTTTGTTGGCTTTGTAGCGCGCTACACTGCTTCAATCGCGACAAGAGAAAAGAAAATGAAGCAGATAAGCGAAAAGTACCGCTCGTTCGCCAAGAGCAAAAAAGCCACTTAAACCGAAAAACTTCACTCCACTTCACTAAATCCCTCCCCAAAATTTTTTAATGACTTTGGATGAAATTTTGTTGTATTCTCAAGCTTTGTTGGTGTTGTTGGCCTCTTTACCTTATCATGCGCTCATTTATTGTAATGATTTTTTAAGCAACAGTCGCTGGCAGCGCGCTTTTGGTTGGTTAATTTATGTAAATGCTGATACCCAGCCACGTACCAGCTGGATATACCTTCATATTTACATACATACATACATGCTCATATGCATATGTGCATACATATATAGTAAAAGTGTATGCATAGGTATGGTAGTGTATGTTTTCAGTGCACGGTTAGTATGTGCATATGAATGTATGTACGTATGTATGTATATATGTATGTATGTATGAATGTATGCATGTATGTATGCATGTATATATCTAAGTAGAAATCAATTTAAAATGGTTTGCACAGATTTAGAGCAGGAGAGCAATAACTTTAAAGCAAGAATAACTGTCATACACTAACATGTGAGCTCAGATGTAAACAGCTACAATTGAACAAATGGATGTGCTCACATACTTACAAATGCGTAAAATATGTGTACATCTGTGTGCAACCCGCTTAATGTGTATGCCACCTAATCAGAATTTTCAATAAAAAAGAAATTTTCAATAGATTATTTTGGAGTGGCTCGGGCTCATTGGAAATTCCAAAACGATTTGATTTTTATGCGCTCAACAAAGCCTAGCCAAGTGCTGGCGTAAACAACTCTAGGAGCTATAATACAGTTCATCGAATTGGATGAATTATGATTTAAAAAAATATCGAAATAATCAACCAAATGGAATCGATTAGCAATTTTTACGCGGAAGACCGTCATGGGGTCATTCACAGGCGCCAAAAGCTGTATTTAAATAACTTCATTTATAGAACCACATATCTACAAGTAAAAGTAGAGGAAAGACTCTGTCTGGCATCTATCAAGTGACGCCTTTACTACATAAAGGGTTTTCCAATAAGAGGTGTTAATTTGATATTCAAAGAAAAATGCTTTTTTTTAATACAACTGATCGGATGTTTATTTCATTAAAAAGTGGAAGGTATGCCGTTAATAGTGGAAAAGAACATCAGGCAAATGACCACCACGACCACGCTTACAGGACAATATCCTTTTCATGAAATTCTCCAGAACCGAATTGCAAAGTGGAATTGCCCTCTGTCCTCGATAGCCTCACGAATTCACGAATTCCATCTTTGAGGTCTTGAATCGACCTTGGGCTGTTAGCGTAGACCTTCTCTTTCACGTGGCCCCAAAGAAAAAAGTCACCTCTTCGAGAGATAACACGATCCGGAAACTTTTCCCGTAAAAGATCAGTAGTTTCGTTGCAAGTAGCGCCGTCTTGTTGAAAATAAACGTTGTCCAGATCAATACCATCCGATTCCGGCCATAAAAAATTGTTAATCATCTCTCGTTAGCGCAATGTAGTCATTCATAACACTTGTTATTGGAAAACCCTTTACTTGGTTGTTCAATAAGTTTTGCGGCTCGATAAAAAATCATAATTTCATGGTTTTAAATTCACTTTATTATTCAGTTTAGGCTACCTGAACATCAATACACTTGTTCCAAGAAGATTCCAATTTATGGAATCCATAACTGAAGTAAGAATCTGGAAGGGCTGCAAAATATGCGCCCATAGCTGTTATGACCCCATCAGATAGAAGTCGCTAGGGGCCAAGTATGGCGAATGCTGCGGATGCCCCAACAATTCCAACTGGAATTCATGGATTTCAGCCATTGCCAAAATGCTCTTGTGATATGTACATTGTCCTGATGAAAAATACTTTTTTTTAATAAAATCGACAACAAAGCGAAAACTATTGCCTGAAAAAAACTATTACCTATAAAAATATCATCCCGCAATTGCATGGCTTCATTGATGATGAATGCCAAAAAGCCATCGGCCACAACGCGAATCGCTTTCGGGCGCTTTTGAAAGAAGCAGCAAGAAGCCAAAAGAAGATACTTAGAGTCGGCCAACAAAATATATATATGTAATAACTGGCACCTACACCCTTTTTGGGTATTTGGCCGAGCACCTCCTCCTATTTGTGGCGTGCGTCTTGATGTTGTTCCACAAATGGAGGAACTTACAGTTTCAAGCCGACTCCGAAAGGCAGATAATTTTTGGAGGAGCTTTTTCGTGGCAGAAATACACTCGGAGGTTTGCCATTACCTGCCGAGGGACGACCAATATTAAAAACAACTTTTTCCTCATTTTGGTCTTTCACCAAGATTCGAGATTCTCTCTGAATTCCGAATGGTAGTTACGCACCAATCCATTCGGCTACATCGGCCAACCAAAAACATGCCTAAAAATACTAGCAGGAGGTTTGTGGCCGTTGCTAAATATAAGATTTATGCATACTTAAGACATGGAATGAATATTTCTCCACCCCAACTGCTCATGGAAGCAGGATATGAAAAATCTTACTTCCCATCTTTTAATTTAAGATGGTTAAAGAACAATACACCCTTTGTGGGCTGGCGCCTAAGCTATATCATAAAGCGGAAAGAAGTTGGTAAGTTACCCGCACGAACTCTACCAGGAATGTCAATTCCAGATTTTCAGCAATTCGGTCCCGAATTATCGGGATTATTTGTCAGAAATTGTGGGATTTTAGTGATTTGTAATTTCTTGCGAGGCACACGAAATGAAAGCAGAGAAATTTATTTTGCCAGAGAATACCTACTAACTTCAGACGTTGCAGCACCTCGAGATTAAAGAAAATGAATCGAGTGATAATTTTTGTTTTTACTTTCTTACTTTTAAGAATATTTCAAACGTTTAGTCATTTCAAAATTAAAATTTTACCCGAACTTTTAATGCTGGCTTTTACTTTTGCGTTTGTTTTGCGAAACATTTTTTCAGGCTGCTGCAGGTTTTGTTAAAATTTACATTACATGATTGGTATAAGCGAAGAATTTTTTAAATTTCAAATGGAGATAAACAAATAAAGAGCTTTTTTCATAGAATCGTCGTTGTAAGTGATTCTATCAGATTACTTAATTCTCTCTTACTATTCTTTTTTATTTTGAAGACGTTACCTGACACAGGTCATATTTAGATCTAAAGCCAAACATTTTTGAAAGAGGTCCAGACTTCAACCCGTATATCTCCGTCGATGATAGCAAATGAATAAAATAGCTGGTATTCAATGACTGTATTTCTATTTTTCAAGCACAGAGTTGATGAGTCAAATAATTTTGCAGTGAGCTGTCACTGTGAATGTGATGAGTGATAGTCATTTTTTAGAGTTACACTCCAAAAAAAAAGGTCCACGCGAATGATATGTACTGGATCAGAATTGGACATACCAAACTCACACACCAACACCTCCTCACAGGAGGCACCCAACAATAATGTCCATTTTGTGATAATAACCCATCAGCTGACCATCTTTGAAACGATTGTCGCACCTTAGAAAGTTTCAGGAAAAAACACTTCGGATCCACCAAACCTTCTGCTCTATTGGCTACTATTTCTATCACCAATATAACTGCTTTAAATATTTTTTTGAAATATTGTAACTTAACTTGTATGATTTAATATGATTTGCTAATAATAATACAGACAGTTTTATCTAACTATCGAGTTGTAGGCCCTGGCAGCTAGTACTCGCTCTAGTATTCGTTTTCGTATTATATATTAATGCTAATAAGTAAACGCTCTCATTACAAAGACTTTCTCTTGGCTGAGTATGTAAAATCGGCTGTCTGCAAATGAGCGCCAGCTCCAAGCATCACCTCATTTCAACCTAAGCTGATATCGTGAAGCGAGGCTTCAGAGTGGGAGAAAGCTGATCAAACCATGGAACAAAGAAGCTGAGGGAATAAAAATCGAGCTTCTCCTTTGATCGTGTCGTGTGTTTAGTTGTTTCCAATCCCGACAGTTAGAGCTGAGCTTGCTGGGTGTGCCATTTCATTGCTCATGAAAAGTGCTAACTACATTGAGTTGCTTGTAGCAGCTTCTCCCAAAACGATAATTAGAGTCATAAATCTTATATTTATTTATGTTAATATATAAGTCTATACGAGGGGAATTCCAAAAGGAAGGCGACTTTTTATTTTCTTCAAAAAATATTTATTTATTTATCAATATCTATTTTGTTCCCTTCAAAGTAGTCCCCCTTAGATATGTAATAATTTACCCATACCAAAACTTTTACCATCCTCGAGCCACCTCTGAATAACAAAGGCCTTAATATCGCCTGAAATCTTTCACTGATTAGAATTTGTTTTCTGTAGATTTTGTTTTGGAAACACGAAAAGTTCGTAAAGAGTCAAGTCCGGTTAGTACGGGGCTTGAGGCAAGACCAAGGTTAGGTTAGCTTGAAGCGGTTGTTCTGTTTGACACACTCAGGCTCATAGCCCATTGTGATGCCGCGTGGGTAGCTTGTTCCTATCTCTTCTAAAACCAGTGTGTGCTTTTCAATAATTTTAGAATATCTCTGATTTCTGCGGAACTGAGACCTTCCAACTCATTAAAAAATTGTTTACCTACATATGTAGAATACTAAACATGCGTCTCGATAGAGCAGTACAGTGGCTTAGTAGGTGCGAGATTGTCTCTTCCTCGTCCTCATCAAGACAACTTCTATAGAAGTCATGTGTTTGCACACCCATCCTTTGCGCGTGTCTACCTTTTAGGCAGTGCCCCGTTATGACTGAAATCAATGTGCTAAGACTATGTTTATTTTGGCTTAGCAAAGATTCTGTACGTTTAGCATTTAGAGTCGGCCACAGTTGACGGGCGATTTTGCAGGTGGCTTCATTACGCCATCTTTCGTTTGCTTTCCTTACGATTTCTTCAAGGATGAGTAGCTTACATGTCTATGTACTCATCGGTTAATTTGGTGCCGAATCTCGCTAGTTCATCAATTCTGCAGTTACCCTCAATGTCGCGATGGCCGGAACCCATGTTAGCTTTAGGTGAAATGACTCAGCCATCTCGCGTGCGGCATTTCATGGCTACCTAGGAGGTTGTCGACAATTTTGTGAGGCAAGACCAAAAGATTTAGTTATTTTTATATAAAGTTTTTCCAGAAAATCGCCGAGTATATTGAAATACGTACGTACACCCAACTCTCTTTTTAGACAGACTTTTTTTGCACGGTTTTGAAAAAACACGACTCACGAATACATTTTTTTACACAAAGTTTTCGTTCTTGCACGGATCTCAATTTTTTTTTCTAAACAATTCATAATTCTTATCAAGATGTCTCATAAGGGGGTGTTCTTGTGCATAATTTCAAAAAAGTCGAATATTTTTTGTTGCATATTTTCAAATATTAGACATTTAGGAACATGTCGTTAAGAGGATTTCTTAAAATTCCATTAGTTCATGAATTATTGCCTTTTTGGTGACATGTCATCGGTTTCTCAAAACTACTTTTTACGTGCTGACGATAAGGATATCTCGAGTTCTAATGAACCAATTTACTTCAAATTTGTGGAGGTTGTTCTTTATACATTACTTCAAGGGATGACTCTATCTCGAAACTATAACTTTTAATTTAGTAATTAAAAAAAAATCGGAATTGTTGAAAAACGAAAAAAAAAATTTTTTTTTCATATTTAGCAAACAATTTTTTTTTTAATTTTGCAAAAATTTTTTTTTTTCCAAACAAATTTTTTCCAAATTTTTGAAAAAAGTTTTGTTCAACTTGTCCAAGACTTATTTAAAAATAATCGGAATTGTTGAAAAAAAAGAAAAAACAAATTTTTTTTTTAATTTTGCAAAAAAATGTTTTTTTCTCAATTTTGCAAAACAAATTTTTTTCCTATTTTCCAAAAAAAATTTTTTTTTTTTAATTGGAAAATTTTCTTTTTTCAATTTTGCAAACAAATTTTTTCCAAATTTTTAAAAAAAGTTTTGTTCAACTTGTCCAAGACTTATTTAAAAAAAATCGGAATTGTTGAAAAAATATGCGAAAAAAATTTTTTTTTCAATTTTGCAACAAATTTTTTTTTTCAATTTTGCAAAAAAAAATTTTTTTCAACTTGTTCAAAACTCATTCGATGGCGGCATCTATAATAATTAAGAACCCGCTTAGTTTTTATTTTTCAGATCACCAGGAGGAGGCTGGAATCATGCAGGGTGTCCTGGCCCCTCTTTTTTCTGGACCCCCTTACTTAGACTGCGCATATTTTTGTCACCTAAATTTTTTGTTTGTTTAGTTTTTTATAGTTAGATAGTTTTTAATATAATAATTACTAATCAATAAAGAAAAGATAAAAAAATGGATGATACAAATTTTTTTTGCCTCCTTTGTACAGCGCCTCAAAAACCGGGCGAAATTCATGCCTCTACACCAGAATACCCACTTAAGTAAAAAATTGTTTGTGTAAGAGGAATAAGTACTTTTTAGAAGTAACCAAGTCCGACTATTCATTAAAGCTTCAATGTAATCTTTAGGTCGCGTCTATAGATTGCGTTGGATAACAAGTACTGTACAAGGTGGCGCAAAATTAATCACCTAATATTGTTTTTGAATCATTAATTTACTGAATAAGAAATAATAAATTTGAATGACCTTTAATTTTATTTGATCTGTACGTTAATGGTATCACAACGGACCTGCAACAGGTTTAAGTGTGCCACCAGACCTACCCTACGCTTTGCTTATCTGTTTGTATACTGCAACTCTTAGTTCACGAGTGTCAAATTTGACTGATATAAGACGCCATTTATAAACTTTTCAAAATTATAAATTTTCCGGTAGGGCGATTAATTTTGCGCCGCCTTTATAAACAATTCGAGAAAGCAACAAACAGTGGCTAATAACAAACTTCGTTACAACGAAAAAACCAAGAGAAGACGTAAATAATTTGAATAAAACCCGAGAGATGAGCTGGACATATCTACCTAACATATCTATTGATGGTAGCATTTTTGGTCAAGTAGCGATGAATACAGATACGCATTCCAATGTGTAAATGATTTCACCTACTTGGACATTACAGTATCAACCAACCAAGCCATGTCGGTAGCAATCAATGGCAGAATACGGGCAGCCAAAAAAGCATAGAATGCTAATATAAAATTTCTCAGATCTAAAAGATTATCGCGTGAGCAAAAATTTAAAATGTATAAAGCACTGATACGACCTGTGCTTACATATGGCTGTGAACTATGGACGCTGAAAGCTAACGAGACAACGCAGCTAATGTGCTTTGAAAGAAAGAAAGAAAGATCTATGGGCCGCTTAAACTGACAGATGGCACTTAACGTATTAGGCACAATGCCGAACTGGAAGACATAATTTAAAAAGTCAACGACTTAGATGGCTGGGACATGTGAGGGAGCGATCAACGAGAAAGGCACTAGATCTGCGCCCAATGGGAGAAAGTAAAAGGGAGCGCCCGAGGAAAAGTTGGGTAGAAGATCTTATGGAAATGCGCGTGCAATTGGAGGGAAGTGGCTGTAAATCGAGATCGATGGCTAGAAGCTGTGAAGGCAGCAATGGTTCACCAAGGACTATGACGCTAAGAAGAGGAAGAAGAAGCGATGAATAGTTGCAAAATAGATTTTTTTTAATTTGTATTTTTTAATTAATTTAAATTTGTATTTTTTTATGTTTTGTTCTCATGCATTAACTTTTTCACTGTACACCAATTTTACGTTTTTTTTTTGTAATGAAAATGAATTGTTTTTGTTTTTTAAATATGTAGTTATATAAGTTATATATTAAGGGTGGTAAAATTTCAAGGGCCGATGATGAATGTGAACCACACCTAAACGTCAACGACTCCATTGGACTTCTTTCTTTGGGATGATTTGAAAGAAAAGGTGTACGTCGATAAGCCAGCAACAATTCAAGAGCTAAAGGATGAGATAATTCGGGACATTAACGCCATAGAACCTCAATTATGCCTCAGCGTCATCGAAAATTTGGACCATCGGATGGAGGTGTGCCGCCGAGGCCGCGGCGGCCATTGGGCCGATATTTTATTCCATACGTAATTGAACTATACCAGTATTATCATAATAAAGAGAAATGATAATAATTTCTTAAAAAAGTTGTATTTTATTCAAAATTAACACCGGCCCTTAAAACTTAACCACCCTTTATAATATGGATTTCACTATTACTTCCTTTGCACGTTTTTTTTTTTTTGGTAAAATATTTAGAGTTTATTCATCTTCCATGATTTTTTATTGTTGTGGAACCTGTGCCCAAATTTCCCATATGTTGCATGTATCTTTGTATACAATTTTCTTTTGCACGAAACTTCGGAAATCGAGTGTACGTTGCCAGCGAAGTTTGAAAAGTCATCTTAATTATTGAACGCACCTCGTATACGTCTGCGAGACTAGCTAATCAAAAAAATTGTTAAACTATTTCTAGAAATGACAATTAAATATAGACAAATAAAAAAATATTCGTGCCTTATCAGCATAACATGTGAGACTTTGTTGATTTTTGTTTTGTTGTTTTTTTTTCTACTTTTTCTTTGATTTGTGCATTGATTTTCCCATCGCGCTCTCGTGGCTGCGCGAAGTAACTGCATTACTTGTAAACATTTTTCAGTCACTTTGATTGTTGCCACCAAGTCCCTTCCTCACTACTTGGCTTGTTGGCGTTCAAATCCTATTAGCTTAAAAATGTTCACGCTCTAACTAATTTAATATTGCAGCCCTATTGCCAAATGGGAGGGAAGTCATGTGCCGCGATTTAGTTGCGCTGACATCTAAGGTTTCGGTGTGCCACGAAGTTAATGCTAACTGTGACATCTGGCACACCCTAGACATCCAGTGCAATTCGCAGTTGCTGTGCTGGCCAGATCGGGGTGAACTATGTTCTGTATGCGCATACCCACAGTAATTGGATTTTTGCGAAATATTTGGATGTTTGGGTGTGCGAGGTTATCGATTGGTAAACTTTTAAGTAAATATATGAATGAAACACAAAATCGAAAAGAATTTGCTATAGTTTGTGGAACGCATAAGAATCTACAACTTATTTAATATTCAACATTAAGTCCACTGTCCGAAATTCTTATGCACCAACAACGAATGGTTGTGAAATTTAAGATTTTTAAAACTCGCAATTGCGTAAGCTGCACTGAGCCACCAACTAACCCCATCCACTCAGGTGGCAGCATATCAATAGCAACGGTCATACCACTTTGCCATCACTCGGCTTAAATGTGTCGCAAATGCTCCAAATGCCGTTGCTGACCATCGTTGTGGCCACTCACTGCTCGGACTTTCGGCATTGCATTTGGCATTCGAGTCCAGTTGACAGCTCAGAAGGGCAAATACTGGTGATGGTACTTTGCACTACATTTAAAAGTGACAACGTCAACCACAACAACAACAAGAGCAATGACAAAAGCGAGTTTGTACGTGCCGTTGGCTAGTGGGCAATGCGAGTTGCTCATACCACATGTTGGGCGCAAACCGTAGAGTGAAAGAAAAATGTCAGAAAAATTCTGCCATTTTTTCCTAAGCCAAAGCACAGACGTTTTCGTTGTTTTTGTTTTGCCTTTTACCCAGTTTGGGGTTGTGCACACGACTTCACTGTATTAGTGTACAAAAACGTATGTATTTGTGTGGTTGCCTACTTTGCAGCGTGGAGCGTGGAGCGTGGCTCGAGGAGCAAACGTACAATTGGATGATAAACGAGCGGGCATCATGGACAGGGTTGGCTGATTAAAAATTTTTTTTTTTTTTTTTCGTTTTCTCAGCATCTCACATTTTCTTGCGTTCTTTCTTCCGCCTAGTGCAAACTTTATCACCTCTTGGCCCTTCAACGCCGCTTCAGCACATTGCGTGCGTGCTACGTGGTTGGACGCGGTAATGAGTGCAAAGAAGAGGTGCTAATATTATGCCAACCCATGCGGACCGGGATGAGTGGCGCTCTGGGGCCCTAGGGCACGAGAGTTTGCACTTTTCTCGCTCTTCAAGCAACCTCAAAGCGGCATCGGCACACACGTCAGGCCACACCATGCGAACGCTATTCTTGGTTGTTCATCTTCATCTTCTTATTGGGATTGGGTTTTTGATTTTCTTATTTGCACGAAATTCCAATTGGCATTAGACGACCAAGTAAGAAAATCACTCACATTTTACCATTTCTAACTAGTTTACAGATTTGAGTTGTTAATTTCATGCGCGCGCCACATGCATAATATACTCACACACATACACATGCACATGCGGCAGTTCTCTCCGCTCTACAACGGCGCTGTTTCGTTGAGTTTTCGCCAGGCAACTCAACTCAAACACACCGTTGCGTCTGTGTGAGCGCATGTTTGCTCAAGCTGAGTGTACGCCCTTATTGGCCACATCGAAGCAGCAGTAGTGTGCTCTCGCTCTAACACATCGACCACTGCATTCGCACGCAGTGACGGACTGCGCGCCATCGATGTATAGGAATGTGTGGCCGTGTTGTGCTTGCTGGACCGCTAGAGGTCTCTTTTGCTCCAATTGCTGGAGCATAACCTTTGTGCGCGGCCCTCGATGAGCTCCAATATGCCACGAAGGCTCCCAATGTTGTCGTTTGTGTTGTTGGGATTGCTTTGACAACTGCTCTGTTTGTTTGATTTGATTCGGGTTGCCCCACTTTGTGCTGCTTCCTCTTCTCTATGTGTTTGCTGTGCCTTGTTGTTGCTTTTAGTTTTCGTTGCAATTGAACCTAATCGCAGCGCCCTCGGCACCTCTGGAACCTCTGCCACCTACTGTCCGACCTCCTCCGGTCCGCCTTTGCGCAGCTGTAAAACCTATGATTTTCTTCGTCCGTGCATACACCAACATACACACGTAAGTGTGTATGTGTATATATTTTATTGTTGTTGTCGGTAGTTGTTGCCTCTTTCTGACTCAATGCTCGACGCTGTCGTACCAGATGTGGTCGTCGTCGGTGCTCAGAGTTCGCGCGCATCGATGCATTGCACCTCCACCCTTTCGGGTTAAATACTGACAACCCTATTTGAGCGCCTTTTTGCACTTCATGAACAGTCGGAGTCAGTCGGAGTAAGTCGACGCACCAACCACACCTCCCACCCACTCACTCACCGGAAGGCATTTGGACGCCATTACTGTGGGCGGTGATACCACCTCCACTTCCGTTTCTCAGCTAACAGCGTGGAGGCTGTGTTTGCTTATTGTTGGTTGAGGGCGACTGAAAATGGCACCGCATTAATGAATTTCATTCCGTTTTCTTGCACTTTTTCTTTTCGGGATGCTTTTGATATGACGGATATTGTGGCAAAAGGTTTTAAAGATTTTTGCAGTCGAGAAAGGGGAGTTCAAGCTTGTGGCGAATTTCTTTACGCTTCCAGCAGATCTAAGGGAGGACTTCTGTTTTTAAAGGTTTCATAATGGGGAAAGGTTGAAGAAACTTAGCCAAGTTTACCAGAGGCATCACTAAGCCTTTTTTATAATAAAAATTAATACAGCTTATTTTTAAAAGAGGTATTTCTACTTTCTCCCAATACAGCTTCTTGTTGTTAATCAGCACTCTAACTGGGTACAGTGAAATTAGAAAAAAAAAACAAAAATTACAAATCATAGTTGATATGATTTGTAACGATTTTGAGCCACATTTAAAATATTTTAGGTAAAATCAATTAAAAGGTCAGTTTATTACAAATTGGAGACTAAAACTCGGATATCAGTGCAAACAAACTAAGTTATTTCTAATTCGGTAATGCAACAAATGCAAAATTTCAGTAACAATTATAATCTACGAGTGATAGGTTGTTAGCTCAGAGTCTTAATCCACTCGATGGTGCAGCTACCTTAGATTTACCTGGAGGGGACGGCATTTTCAAGTCAGCCGCTTGCAACAAGTCAGACGCTGTTTGCAGCCTCCCACTATGGAACAGACGCGGCGGAAGGTTTTTAGGCTTGATGCATATTTGAAGGCGGCATCTTCTCGCCTTGTCGATGCTGTCTACGAACTTGCAGTTTTTTAATCAGAGGAGTGTAAAGCCCACTTCACGTCCACACCACAGTGGAGTAGCAACCTATCAGCCCTTCGCGCTCCGGGACGCCGCTCTAGCAAATAATAATAATAACAAAGCAGCAACTAAACTTTGAAGAATAGTTCCAGGAATTTTTTGTATGCTTTCGTGGATAAAGGCTGCCCTCTGCATTTTTTTTTTGATTTGGAAGAGAGCTAAAAGCTGTTTTTAGAATGCTCGTAAAGATAATAACTGCCCGACTACCAGCATCAAGTACCAATTGTCGGTTCAGAATTGCAATCTTACTTATCGAGCACCTGACCAGTCTCGGAAAAGGAAGTCCTGAGAAAAAAATCAGTTGCGCTAAAAGCAAGAGCCCATGAAAAGTGAGTCTAAACACACTTCTTTGCTATTCAAAGCTTTTCAGAAAATTTAGTTAGAGTCACTAGGCATGGGCGTCGTCCTCCGAAAACTGTATGCACCTCACAACGCGCAACACCGCACGTATAATCTCTCGCTCGCTCCACTTTGTTCACCTTTTGCTTTTCACACTTTACAACTCAGCGCTTTGAGTAGTTCAGCCTTTTCCGAGTTTGCTTTTTGTTTGCTGCCTTTGTTATTGTTGTAGCCATCGTCACTTTCTGTGCGGCGGTGACTATTTTTTCTTTGTTTACCGCGCACTTCTATGCAGCTTCCACACGCTTCTGAAGTTGGAAAAAAAGAAAATTTCCCAACACCACCCATCCAAACGCGCAAACAAGCCATCTCGCCTACCAGTCCGCCAGCCAGCCAAGCGGCGTGTCGTCCTTGTGGCCAACTTTATGAATAAGTGCTAAAATGCCAGAGTCCAGGACCGCATGGACCAGGCCATGTCATTCTGGTTAAACTGATGGCCATTGCGCTTATGCTCGTTGTTGTAGTTTTTGTTTGCTCCTTCATTGTTGTTTTTGCATTTCTTTTTTTTCATTCATTTGTGTTTTTTGTTTGGAGAGGCTTCGCAGATGATTCATTGTGCTTGTTAGTAATCGGTGGGTGAGGAAAGTTTGTTGTCGTATTCCTCCTTGTTTGCTCCAATCCAAACCAGACTCGCCGCATAAAAAGGAGGAGGGTTAAGGTTAAAAATGGGTTTGGGGAGATGTATGGCGAGGCAAATGAAAAATATGCAGAACAGTCTATGCGACGCTCTTTGGAGCAATGTTGTGCCTTGCGTGTGTGTGTGTATGTTTGAGGGCGTGAGTGTGTAAGTGTGTATTAACGACAACAAAGTGAAACCTCAAACAACAAGATTTGATGAATTCATTTGGTTGATGGATATGGTTTCGGGGTTGAGTGCGAGTTCGGACTACTTTTCTGACAATGCGATTCGTATGCGTTTGGACAATGACAGAGATGATTTAATGAAATTGAATGTCCTTGAAATGGAATTGGTCGAATTTCTGCAATTTAAATCAGAATTTAAACACATAAAATTTACTAAATTAATTAAATTATAACGTTTTTACCAGGAAGCATTAAAATTAAAATATAATTTAAAATATTTATTGCTTAGTTGAGCTTGTCCCGAGTTCGTTACCATGAAACGTCATCGCTAAGAAACATCGACGACCTTCGAGTGGCTGTGAATAAAAATGTATCATTTTGTTGATACCACAAAGCCCATCACATAGTTTTGCTAATTCCTATGCAGCGTGCCTCCCTTCTTCCTTTTTAAGTATGATTTCATCAGTTCATAACCAACTGGTTGCATTCAATTCCTATGCCAAGTCGACCGTTGCGTCCGAAAATCCACATAATTTGTTTTCTATCATGCAATTTTCGCCTCAGCTTTATTCGTGTTTGCTCTGTAGAAAATTACGCGAATATCTGGTATATTCCTGAACGGTACTTTAATGGTAAAATTATAGAAAATTCTAGCTTCCGCGAATGACATCGAACTGCAGGAATACAGCAGCTTAGAAGAAGAACTTTCTTAAACTTGGGAACGCAGCCAAAAGCTTGGGCTTCCGCATAAACGGATCGAAAACTAAATTTTCGTGCACTGGAAAAGTTCCAGATGAATGCAAATCTGCCATATTAATCGGCACTTACACTTTCGAGCGAGTGGCGTCGTTCAAATATATTGGATCTATCATCTCTATGAATGCAACATCCGAAAAAGAAGTTAGTGCGAGGCTCCATGCGGGGAATGTAGTCTTTTTTCGCATTTTGGGGCTCAGTCCCCATGCTTTTCCAAAAAGTCTTCGAAAAGGTCAGCCAAAGAATGCGCTTGCGGCTTTTGCAGTAACTAATTAAAGGTAAAACACTTACATAAATGAAAAATTCAATGGATGGAAAATTGTTTCATTAACCAAAATATCGACACGACGAAAATGCGATTGTTGAAACTTCGAAAATATTCCCATAAGTGGTATTGACCGTAATAATGCAATAAAAAATAAGTTTTAATGACTTTCAATTTGTTCATTCATAACCCAAAATTCCAACGATTAACTACTGAATATTTAAAATTCTTTAAGTAAATTTGTACTAAACGAGTATACGCCTAACTGCGGAAATTTATTATCATCATTGTTGGCGTGACGGTCCGGGTTGAACCCAGGTCTCCCTCAATAACTTCGACCAAGAATCTCGATCTTTTGCAGACATCTTACAGTTTTGGCATCGTCATTAACTGTGTCAATCCAAGTTTTCCTCTTCGGAAAGGTTCGAGTCTCTTCGTTTCTTTCTAAGCGAAAGAAGCTGAAACTCTATAAAACAATAATTAGGCCTTGCGTTACTTATGCTTCTAAACCCTCGGAGATGCGTAAGGTGTGGATGAAGAAAAGCCTAACGTATTTGAGCGAAAAATCCTTCGTCGCATCATTGGAGCGGCGCGACTAAATCACGTCAAGTATCGCCTACGTCACAGCGATGAATGCCCAGCTGCGCTAAACGACTTCCAAATCGCTGACCACGTCCAGTATCAGCATACTAAGTGAGCTCGACATATTCTGAGGATGGCCCAAACGAAAGGCAAAAAAGCTGTGCAATAGTAGGCTGTATATGCCTTATAAAAGGGCTCGCCCAGGGAAAACCTGGATTGACACAGTTAATGACGATGCCAAAACTGTAAGATGTCTGCAAAAGATCGAGATTCTTGGTCGAAGTTATTGAGGGAGACCTGGGTTCAACCCGGACCGTCACGCCAACAATGATGATAATAAATTTCCGCAGTTAGGCGTATACTCGTTTAGTACAAATTTACTTCAAGAATTTTAAATATTCAGTAGTTAGTCGTTGGAATTTTGGGTTATGAATGAACAAATTGAAAGTCATTAAAACTTATTTTTTATTGCATTATTACGGTCAATACCACTTATGGGAATATTTTCGAAGTTTCAGCAATCGCATTTTCGTCGTGTCGATATTTTGGTTAATGAAACAATTTTCCATCCATTGAATTTTTCATTTATGTAGCGCATTCTTTGGCCGCAAGCGCATTCTTTGGCTGACCTTTTCGAAGACTTTTTGGAAAAGCATGGGGACTGAGCCCCAAAATGACTTACTGGGCATTCACTACAGTTGTAGTCACTTACGCTTCCCTTGGCATTATGGCCTAAAGCTAAGCAACGAAAAGCGGTAAATGAACTCAACAAAATGTACCGCCTCGTCTGTTAAGTCTGTTAACAGGAGCATTGAAATCGTCGGTATAACAGGAGCAATGAAAACATGCCCAACTCACGTACTAGGTGCGCTCTTATGCATACCACCACTTCCCATTTCAATTGAAAAAATAAGCACGTTTGAAGATTAAAAAGCATCTCCTATCTAAAAAGCGGAGATATGAAATGACATTTAATGACTTTAAAAGACTCCCGACATACTCCTGTTCTTTATGGGGTTGATACATTATCTCGCAAATCCCCCAAAAATAATTCTATCAACTTCAATCTTGGGTCTTAGATTTGGTATGCTGATGGGTCGAAGATAGCAGAACAGAGGCGAGAATCATTGCGTCCAAAGTCAAAAAATCGATACCAATGGGGTTTTCCCAACAATCTTCTAGGTAGCAATACATGCCTTTGGGATATATAAGTAAGATAAGAGGGAATATCACGGTAGAAAAATGAGAGAAACCCACATTTATATTTGATTCAGTCGGCCATGCGGCTTTGGAAGCCTTCTAACAACTAGCTCCTCCACCACATTTTGTTTTTTTTCCTTGATCACTCCTGCCGCTATCAGTCCTAAGTAGTGGGAATGGCCACCTGTCGTTGCTTACTGCTTTGAGCGCCATCTGTGTTTCAGATTTTTCTGGCAGAAGGATCACACAGATGGTTGAGGACTTCGCTAAAATTGGTGTGTCTGCGCTATTACCGCGGTTGCTCGCTTTCTCTTGCCGGTGCCACTGATGCAATGTATTACTGTTTTTCTTTTTTATTTGGTGGTTTTGGCAGCTACAATGCAATTAATGCGCTGACGATTGTGCGAGAGTAAGGATGTAAAGGATGGAAAGGATAAGTTTTTGCGGTTGAGGAATGAGATTTTTTTTTGTTTTCTTTTTAGAAACATGGAAAGTAGGTAAGTTTGGGAAAGTGCGAGGACCGTGCTTTACGTGAGATTCGAACCCACAACCTCCACCATATACCCCACCGAGGCCTCCACCATATACCACCTCAAAAATGATAAGTGACTGCCTGAATCTTCTCAACAGGTTAGGGAGCTTCAATACAGTATTATTAGGTGGGGTTCCTGGACACGAGTGACTTAAGGGAAATGAGATAGATAAAAAAGGGGCAAGAATGCCTCTAATTGAATCTGAGTCTTTCTGTGAACTTACAGAGGGCCACATTAACGAACTTCTCAGGAGGTGGGAGGAGAGAAAATTCGTTGAACACTGGTCAGGGACAAGGGAAACAATTCTTAACGCCGAACAGAGGAATTTCTGCTAAGCTACTTCCACTCAGCAGAGTAGATTGAAGAATTTTAACGGCTTACTTTACAGGCCACTGTAGTCTGAGATATTACTTAAACCAAATTGGTCTCTATGAGACCATCATCTGCCGATTATGTGAAATGGACGCTGAAATTTCAGAACACATACTTTGTAAATGTCCTGCACTAGGCGGAAAGAAATTATAGGGTAGCTCAGCATACAGATCTCTTTTGGTCGCAGTGCGCAGTAGCCTAATATTAATAAAAATAATTACCCCTGCATATTTCCATAACTCGTAGTTGCAATTTATTAGGTGAAAACGTAAGAAAATTTTCTTGACCGCACATCGTTGCGCTTCATTAAAAGCGGATTAAAATGCAACGCAGAGACCGAGCCCGCCAAACAGACAAAAGTGGCTGAAAGCAGCGAAAATGTTCTCACGCTGACCAAAGCGACAATTCCATTTCAGCGAGGGTTGGCGCATAGTGGATGTAGAATTAAAATGACAAAATCGTAAAGCAACAGAAAGGGCACAACAACAACGGTTCACCCCGAAAGGAGTGTGCAAACCCAAAAATTTTTACTAAAATGTGTAAAATTTTTAAAATCAAGCGGAAAATTTAAGGAAAAATGTCTTTTCCGTTGAATCAATGCTACTTTCTTCAGTTTATTTGTGCAGTGCAATCAATGCGCCGGCTAAGGACGAAGGACCAGCTGCGTCGCTGACCAGCGCTGTGGATAAGCAAATGTGTGTGTGCATGCGTGTGTATCTACTTATATTTACATACACATGCAAATGGGGTGGGTATTCTATGAGTACCACAGATCCTTTGCAGCATCAGTTTGGCTGTGATCTCTTACAAACCGCCTCAAGGGTAGAGGTTAATTTGATTTTATTCTTTGTTGCATTTTTTTTTCACTCAAAAGGTCAACCCAGTGGATATTTTGCATCTCGTGAACGTGAATTTGCATTTGGCCTGGACTAGGCGAACGAGTGCGTGTGATTTTGATCTTTCGCTATGATCAGTGGTGACCTGAGGTTTGGGCTGTGCATTGGGCTTGATTGACCTTACGTGAGAATGCGATTATGTACGAATGCGCACACGCAATCATATAAATGAAGTGACCAGCTAATTATTTCTTTTGTTGCAACTGAAGTTATGGGAAGAAAGACTCTGATTTTGCGACCGAGAAGAATTAGAAAATTATGCAACTTTTATTAGCACTGAAAATTGAGTCATCGTATTTCTAAGAATTTGAAAGCTGGTTCCTGCCACATTGAGCAAATTAAAAATTAGACTTAAGTCCACAAATATCATATTAAGTTGGCTTGCGTATTTTCAATTTAATTTTGCCCAAACTTTCTGAGTGCGCTGCTCCCCACATGCGCAGCAAATCCTCATGTGTTTATATGTTTTATTCATGCCCCCGTGAAAATTAACAAAACGCCATATTGTCTGTTCGTACGCTGGTACGTGTGGATGTGCATGTGTGCCTGCATGTAAGGCATGTGCGGTTGTGTGTTCGTCTATTGACAGCTCATAAATAAAGTTGGGCGTTCTTGTCGCTCGCTACGAACGCTTTTACTGCTCGCTGCCAGCATTAAGTGGGGTAATGCTTTCGTATTCTGCTTGACCTCTTGACATGCGCGCACAAATTGTGTTTTATGTGAGCACCGAAGTTGTCGACCAACCGGCCGTCCAGCCGACTCCATCGATTACATACCCACATGAGCTTTAACTACATAAAAGACACGAGCTACTACATCCGCACTTACTTTTATTGACAAATGCGTATTGGCGTCCATGTATGTATGTCTGTTTACATTGCATAAATACATAGATAGTAAATGTATATTAGCTCATCACATACATACTTATTTGCGCGCATATTTAACTAAACAGTCGAGTAATTAATGCAAATGAATGCCTGGCATTATGCAACAGTAACAGCCCGCGCCGACTGCTTCATTCCTCCTGCACGAGAATGTGTGGTTAAAAAAATGCTTCAATAAAGATACCTATACATATATATATATGTATCGGGTGTTTTCTTAGCGGCATGAGAACTACCAAACAGCGGAATGCGCATAAATGTGAAGTAAGCCGAATACCTGCATGTACCGTTTGGCGAAAAGAAAACAGACCCACGAGGGGCCCCTGTGATAATGGGCAGCCAATAACAGTAACAACAAGTTTCAAGTGCCTAGGATCGATCCTAAGCGAAAATGAAACCATAGACGAAGTTGTGACACATAGCGTAAATGCGGCGCAGCCTGACGGGCGTATTATGTGACAGGAAAATACCACTAACGATTAAGAGAAAGGAGTACAAAACCTGTGTGAGACTAACAAGAACTAGAGGAAGACAACAATCGACCTGGCTAAATACGATATAAAGGCTGGTTATATTTCAAGGGCCAATGTTGAATGTGAACCACACCTAAACGTCAAGTTTTTCTGCATTTCATTTGACATTTTTCAATCTCAGACTAACTCAATTTGAACCATGTAAAGACACACAATCGAGCAACGCGTTAAAGTTATTCAGGCTTATTATGAAAACGGGCGTTCAAATCAAAATCAGCGGATTCGTCAATAAGCAGAATTGCCGCATTTGGGCGAATGATAATCCAAGAGTGATTGCCGAAAAACCAATGGACCCACAAAGAGTGACTGTTTGGTGCGGTTTATGGGCCGATAGCATCATTGGGCCGTATTTTTTCTAAAATGAGGCCGGTCAGGCAGTTACTGTGAATAGTGTTCGCTGTCGTGAGATGATAACGAACTTTTTATGGCCCGAATTGGAAGATATGGATGTGGACGATATGTGGTACGCGAAAAATTTGATGGCCGAATAATCTCACGTCGCGGCGATGTCAATTGGTCGCCAAGATCATGTGATTTGACACCGTTGGATTTCTTTCTTTGGGGTTATTTAAAAGAAAAGGTGTACGTCGATAAGCCAGCAACAATTCAAGAGCTAAAGGATGAGATAATTTGGCCCCTTAATGGCATAGAACCTCAATTATGCCTCAGCGTCATCGAAAATTTAGACCATCGGATGGAGGTGTCCCGCCGAAGGCGCGGCGGCCATTTGGCCAATATTTTGCTCCACACTTAATTGAGCCATACCAATATTATCATAATGAAGAAAAATGACAATAACTTCCTAAAACAGTAGTATTTTGTACAAAATCAACACCGGCCCTTGAAACTTAACCACCCTTTAAAAGGACATAAGGGGTTAGGTGTAGTCTGAGGCCTGAAAAAATTCTGATTTTCAATAATTTTTTTTCTGTTAGTCAATTGCTTTATTTTACAAAAATAAAAACATAGCATTAATACACCATCTTTCAACTTGACTTAAGCCAAACTTCAAAAACAAAAAATTAATAATTGTAAAAGTGATCGCTGTTTGTGTGGAGCCCGTTTCTCCAGAAGTCCCTTGCGGTGATCATCTCAACTCCTTGGAGATTCCTCAAAACCATCGATCAGGCCCGAGTTTTTTATGTTTTTCAAAAGCAGTATAAATTTTATTGAAATCTACTAAACGGTTTTTAAGTTAGAGTGATTACCAGTTCAAAAAACATAGTTTGAGAAAAACGCATTTAAAGTTTTGCTATCGATTGCCAATTTGCTCGAGCGCGCTTTATTAATTGTTGAATAACTCAAAAAGTATTTGTCGGATTTACTTAAAATATTCACGCAATATTTTTAAGATTTAATACTTTAAGAAAATGCAAAAATAATCCAATTTTTTGAAAATTCTGACTTCCCCTAACCCCATAAGAGAGCAGCACTTTGATGATGTGACGACGTAGGACAGAGGAACCTGGCGCATGAGGACAAGTAGGGCTAACCCAAGTAGGGACAAGGCAAAGAGAGAGATTTAGAGAGATGACAACTATCGATATCGATTACTATGGTTTGACAGCTAAGATTTTCAAACTGTATTGACATTTCTGTAAGTCTTGTCAAGCCATCAGGAATCGTTTAACGCCAGCAGCACGCTTTCAATTTAGAGAAATTTACTTTGAAAAAGAATTAAATAAATCTGTCGTTGTCGTTCTCAATTTGCTAGTCTTTGTCACTCAACTACGTGGAAAATTTTACGTACAGCTCTTAGCTTGTTTGTTGTTGTGGTTGTTGAAATGGTTGAGTATTTCTACTAAAATAATCCCAATTAGCGACCAGCACCATTTTACTACCCCTGTCCTTGTTTAATGATGTCTTGTTCTGTTTGGGTTTTGCTTTTAAGTCAGATCCAATTTGTGAGATCCAGGTATAGCTGCAAATTCTTTATCTCGATGTCTGAGATCTCATTAATTTGCTGTAAGAACGGCTTACCGAAAGAGCGAAGTCGTGCCCTAGTTAGCCCTGAACATTCACATAAGTAGTGGAAAAGACTTTCCTTCACCCCTTCCGCTTGACAGCTTCTGCAGTGGGGTTAAAGGGTAGGTTGAGTCTGGCTGCATGATCCCCTACTTTCCAATGACCTGTAAGGGTTGCAGTGATCCGTGAGATGTTTGTTCGAGAACATCCTAACAGGTTATTCATCCTTTGGATTTTGTACGACGGCCATGTGTTTTTTGTTGTAATACATGTATAGGGTGGGCCATGTAAAATTTGCTTTTTGAATCGGCTATAAAAAAAAACTATTCAATATTTTTTCAAACTTTTTTTTTTATTTTGAAGATTGAACATTGTCATTTATGAATAAAAAATAATATCGTTCAAATGACTGCCACGACTGGCTTTACAGTTGGCCCAATTTTTAAGCACATTTTCGATTGCTTGCGCTCCAATTTCATGAATGGCATCAATCGTCTCTGGATGGTTCGCATAGCATTTGTCCTTAACGGCTCCCCACAAAAATAGTCCAACGGGCTTAAATCACAGCTCCGAGGCGGCCAATCGATATCGGAATTTCGGCTGATTACTCGGTTTTCAAAAACGGTAGCCAAAAGTTCGAGTGTAACTTTGGCAGTGTGACAAGTTGCACCATCCTGTTGAAACCAAATGTCGTCCATGTCATCCTCTTCAATTTTTGGAAACAAAAACTCGTTGAGCATGTCACGGTAACGCTCGCCATTTACTGTAACCTCGGCTTCTCGCTCATTTTCGAAAAAAAGTGGCCCGATGATGCCGTCAGACCAAAAACCGCACCAAACAGTGACTCGTTGTGGATGCATTTGCTTCTCTATAGTAACGTGTGGATTTTCTGAGCCCCAAATCCGACAATCTTGCTTATTGACTTAGCCACCGATGTGAAAATCAGAAAAGAAGAAGAAGACTCACCACTTTGGAAATAGGCTTTCAATATTTCCCAATTTTGTTCAAACGTATAGCGTCCCATTTCGTAAATGTCAAACCTTTAAGTAAATTATGAACACATTTGACATGTCATTTGTGTTACCATTCTCAAAAAAATAGATGGTTCAAAAAACAAACGCTATATGGCCCACCCTGTAGTTAATTGCTTCCATCCTCTTTCCACTGCCTCTGCTATGTCTAGTGTTGAACCTTTTCTTGCTAGCCCATCCGCCATCTCATAACCCCGTATGTTCCTATGACCGGGAACCCATATCAGAGTAATTGGAAGCCAATGACCAAGCAACTATAGCTCCTTTCTGCACTGTAAGACTAACATGGATGAAATGGATTTGAAATCTAAGGCCTTAATAACTGTTTGACTGCCTGAAAAGATAGCTACTCTTGCACCAACTTCCTTGTAGAGTTTTAGTTTTTGTATGCTTCTCTGATCGCTAATAGTGCTGCCTGGAACACGCTGGCATAGTCAGGAAGTCGAATTCTTTTCTTACTTACTTGCCTATAAAATACAGCTCGTGCAGGAATTGAACGAAAATGATCAGCGTCTGCGTCGTATTTTTGATGATTGGTTTCATTTAGATTTATGTATTACTCAAATTTGTAGGAAAAAATAGTCAAAATTTGGACTGATCGAATGGACCATGTAAGAGGTAGCCGAGGCGGGCAAGTGCCGAATATCATATTAAAAAAATTTCATGAAATTATATACCAAATTATAATAAGTGAAATGCCTTCCAACAATATTTCTGTTTTGTGTTGTCATTTTAAATTCTCATGCTCTTAAAAAACACCCGTTACATAATATTCAAAGTATTCGAATGCGTTGGTATGTTTGACTGACAGCTATATCCGTAGCCAAAAAATCTATTATGGTCACGTTATCAATCCGTTGTCAAATAAATAATACACATATACCTTCGTACATACATACATACATACATACATGCATACATACATACATACCTATAGACATACACACTTTCATACTAATGATGTAGGCATATTTTTGATTTTTATGATTTTTAAGAGATTTGTGGAAGCAATCGTCAATGCGACGCAAACAGCTAACACAGAGAGCGTAAAATAGGAAATATAATCAAATTTTGTATTATTCTTAGTTAATTACGATAGATTTTGATTTAAAACCATTTCAATCTTTCAATTATATCTGCTTAACTGCCTTAATTCCAAAACTACTCCATTTTCAAGGTTAACAAATGGAGCTCATCTGAATACGCAAATGCATTCAAATGTTTAACAGCAGCCACTAGAAATAATCACTAATTTATAACCATGCAAGTACAGTTGCGAATACGAAAATACCCTTTTTGGGTGTTTGGCCGAGATCGTCCTCCCATTTGTGGCGAGCGTCTTGATGTTGTTCCACAAATGGGGTGACCTACAGTTTTAAGTCGACTCCGAATGGCAGATATTTTTATGAGGAGCTTTTTCATGTCAGAAATACACTCGGCGCTTTACCATTGCCTGCCGAGGGGCGACCGCTTTTAGAAAAAAACTTCTTCTTCATTTTGGTGTTTCACCGAGAATTCCGAATGGTAGTCACGCACCAACCCATTCGGCTACGGCGGCCATGGCCAAGTCCAGTCAATATAAAAACTCGTCCAAATCGTTCAAGCCGTAAGTGAATCAATGAAAGAATAAATAATAAAGTAATCAGATGATTTTCTAGAGATTCGCCTATAAAAAAAGAGTGTAAATATCTATAGATCTAACGATGCCTGTTCATTGATTTCAAACAAGCATTCGACAATATTAAAAGAGATAGGAACCAGCACATATTGCTTATTCTTGGAACACCTGCCAAACTATTAAGGCTCGTTAGCGCAACGCTCAGAAATACACAAGCAAAAGAGATCATTCAAGAGAAGCTCACGGAGTCGTTCCCAGGTATAAAACAAGGTGATGCCTTATCAACAGTCATATTCAATTTGATGCTGCACTTTGTCGTAAGGTAAGTCAATAAAGGTGGTACCTTGATAACTAAATCAACCCAAATATGTGCTTATGTAGAAGGCATCACTATTCTCTCAAGAAATAGGAATGACTTAAAAGAAATTTTCTTAGAAATTAACAAAATTACGAACGATATTGGACTTTTTGTAAACGAGGGCAAAACCCAATATTTGTGGAAATCGAGGCGGCCTGCTCATATGGCAAATTTCCATGTGGCAGTGCAGCATTTTAAGTACCTAGGAGTTATGCTCGCATGTAGCGATGATTCAACTTCCACCGTCAGGGATCGCATCAACGCCGCCAACAAAGCTTATTACGCCCACCTTAACTTGTTCAAGTCTAAAGCTACAAAGTTCACTATGTACAAGACTCTTATTCGACCAATCCTAACATATGGTTATGAGGTATGGACTCTTAAGGTTGATGATTGTGCTCAGATTGCTCGCATGGAAAGAAAAATTTTAAGAAAGATCTTTGGCCCAATAAGAATGGATGATGGTACCTATGTAATCCGATTGAACTCTGAACTGAACGATCTAACTCAGAACGAGACAGCTGTGGGTTTTGTTAAAGCGCAGCGCATAAGATGGCCAGGACATGTGATCCGTATGCCTGTTGACTGTACCGTGAAGAAAGCCTTGACAGGAAAGCTAATGGGCGTGAAGGCCAAAGGCAGACCGTTGGTTAGACGCAGGGGAACACGATCTTAAGAAGCTGAGAATACGTAACTACGAAGCAACAGCTCAAGATAGACCGCTTTGGAGGAGCATTTTGAAGGAAACTTTGGCGCACCCCGCGTTGTAACGCTACGAAAGAAGAAGAAGAATATCTAACGATGTGCGTGACTGCCGATTTGGTGCTTCGATTTTGAAATTTACTGTAGAGTCATGAGAACATCACGAGACAAAACCTAAACAAATTAGCCATAGTTGTTAAATTGTATTATACGTTTTTGGGAATAACTGCTGTCTAAAGATGTAAAAATTATGATTTGACCTATGGTAAAATTTTCAATCTCGAAAACACCATCAGTTATCTCTGATTGTAAATATATTTATAAAAAGTTACAAGGGTCGTTTGAAAGATCTGTGCAAGGTCAAAAAGATAGCAATACTGGCGAATCGAGGAACTCGAGTGAATTTTTTCCATCACCTCAACGCACCAGCTTATGCCTTAGCAGTGTGGTCCCAAAATTAATGGAAATATGGTTCCAACTTGTTTCACATCCTCCCAATTCTCTAGACTATTTGATCTCCAATTTGAAGATTTTATTCAAACGAGGAGGTGATTGTAGAAACGAATGGCTATTTTGCAGACTGGGACAAATCCTATTATTTTGAAGGGATGAACATACAAGAACAGCTTTGGATGAAGTGTAAAAGCCTGAAAGGAGTACAAGTCGTGTTATTTACCCCAATCAGTTAAGTAGTTTTTATTCTTGCACAGACTGTGCAAAATACTCTCATATTTGTGCAATTTTTTACAAGCCTCTGGTCTGAGCACTGAATAAACTTAAAAGTAATTTCTTTCGTGAAACGACTTGAAGGTGGGGCTAACGGAATATCATTTAGGCTCCACCCTCTTGATTGAAATATGGTAAGCTTACGATTGTGCTAAGTAAATACTTACGGAAGAAGAAGGCGCCACAAGGAGCTCATTTACATATTCAAGTGCATACAAGCAGATGCAAATTTGCACATTTAATTGTCAACAGTATCTGCACAAGTGGCGAAAACGTCATAAATATTGCAGCGATAAGTAATGCGAAGAAAAATTTCACTGCTCTTTTTAGTCGCGTAGGTTCAATCACTACACCTGAAAGCGTTGCTGGCGCATCCGAAACACGCCCACGCATCCGCATATGTGCATGTGATTACATACGTACCTATGTACATGTGTACGATACATACATACACATGCACATATGTGTGATACATACATGCATACATACATTTGATATATGCGTTTTTGGGTTGCGAGCAAATGATGCGCGTCGTGCATAATCACACAGAAATGTTGACAATCGCAAATCAAATGTTGACAAGCCACAGCAAACACACCAAGCAAACGGCCGCACTACAGCACCGGGACACTAAATGATAAAAGGCGCATATTAAACGATAATTATGACAATAGTACGTGATGATTGCTGTATATTGCGTTGCAACAAATTAAAAACAAGCAACTCGAAGAAATCCTGCATTAATCACGCCGCTACAACGCGTATTGGGGCGCGTATGCCGTTGCCGTTGGGATGTGCAACTATGAAGATGTTAATGGGACGCGCCAGATCGTGTGCGTATTCATGTTGGTGTGTGCGTCGCCAGGTTGCTGCTGCAGTTCAGTGATTACACGCTCACTTCGCATTGCAGCCGTCAGCATCATCAGCAGCGGCAGCGGCAATAGCAAAAACAGCGACTGCGGTGGCATATTTATGAGCGAGATCAACTTGCAGCAAATGCCGCAGGGCCCACATCTAAGCCAAGAAACCCACGTGCATGCATTTGAGTGCTGCGTATGCAACGGTGGCCAAAGTGGCTCATGTCAGATTAGAGCAATAATTAGTTGGTAGGAGGGAACGTCAGCGAGCAAACAACGCCGCAAGTGTCACTAAGCGATTAGCGGATATCGGCAGCAGCCAACCAAAGAGCAAAAAAGAAAAAAAAAAAAAATCGGAAAACAAGGAAAACTAAGGCGAAACAAGGGAAGACACAATGTGCAGCTAATTCAAAAAGTAAACAAAAATATTTATTTTCGAAATAAACATACATTTGGGTTTTTTAAGTTGTTATTGAAGAAGATCGAGCAGCGGCACAACAACTTGAGCGCACACAAGCGCGCGCACACGAGCTAAAATTAATTCATTCGAGGTCACTCGTTCTCTATTGGCGAGGTCAAGTTTCGACCCATTTTCCGTTGTCTGAACCTATTAAAGACTTGAGTGAATGAGTGCTTGCACGGAGCAGCAGCCGCAGCAACATGTTCCGACGTCTGAGGCACGCACCAGTGGCTGTGTCATGTCGGGACGTTGGTGGTGGGAAGCGCGGGCGGGGTAGCAGTGCTTGTAAGAAATTATTAAATTTGAAAATATGGAAATTGTGCAGCTTGTTTTCTGTAAGAGCATTTCTCCAAAGCTCAGGGGGTGTGCAAGCGCATGAAATACCTAATACAAATATTGTTGAGTAAAGAAATGAGTTTTACAAAATGTTCTTTTTTTATGGGTGGATATGTAGGAGTGAGCCATGCGGTTTATTTGCTTTCAAGTCCTAGCAGCACAACATATTCACGTTTATTTTCTCTCAACATATTTGTTCAACAAAACTTTGTTCTGAGAAATTAATTAAAATTTATTAAAATTGGCATAAAATGGAAGGGGTAAATAGAGTGGAAATCAAGAACACCATTTCGACATAATCAGAGTCTAAGTGGGACTAGTAAATACCTCTTTGCTTACAAATACAACTTTAGTTTCTTTATTTCAGGAATAACTATTTTTTTATTATTATTCCTGTAAAATTGCTAGGCAAACATGGACAAGGCTAAATCTGCGTCTGTCCAAGAATATTATAAAATTGAGTATAATTCAAATTAGGACCTTAGTAGGGGCCCTCACAGCACATTGTCTCATAGGAAATCATGCAAAGAGATTAGGAGTTTGCACGCATGATTTCTGTCGTAGCTGCAGGAATGAGGAGGAGTTGGAAACAATTCAACACCTTTTTTGCACATACCCGTCTCTAGCCAGAAGCAGGAACTGATATTTGAGATACTACTTCTTAATGAATATAGATAATCTATACACTTTAGGTATCAACAACTTTTACGCTCAGTCGAAAGCTCAGGATGGTTCAATATGGAAGGGGAAATGTAGCCCAGCTCACAACGGACCCATTTTGTGGTCTAAGTGGCATCGGTGTCTCTATGTGCAATGCGGCTGCCACACCTAACCTAACCTAACTGGGAATAAAGCCCTGCAATCATTTGGTTGTAAGCACCCAAAAGTGATTGTCTTAGTAAAGTTCCACATGAGCTTCTTCCTCTTCTTTTGTTCGAGCGGACTTTACTACCTTGTCGAAGCAACAAAATTGTTCTGGCCTGTAAAAGAAGTTGATGCTCCCAACTTTGCTAACCATTTACTGATATATCTCCCTTTTTTTGTAAGCATTAAAACTCTTATTTCACTAACAAATTAGAGAAGTTGAGCTTGCGATATTGAAGCAATTAGTTTAGTGGAGTTTTCGGAGAACAAAATTTATGTGTTGAGGACGGTGGTTTAAAAAAATCTGTGTAAGAATAAAAACTATCAGGTCAGTCCATAAGTTCGTTCGTTTTTTAAAGGTGGTTTTAAAATTAATAAAAGAGGGTGGTTAAAGTATTTATTAGTCAATAATATATTTTCCTTCATTATTTACAATGTCTTCCCAACGTTTAGGCAAATTTTTAATTCCCTGCTCAAAAAATTGTTTGTCCTTGGAGTCAAAATACGCTTCGATATCCCTTTTTATAGCTTCTTTATAAACTTTCATTTTCATGCCGTTGCAGCAGATGAGAACACACATTCACTCTCTGCCGAAGGTTGGCGACGGAAAGTCTATGCGGAAGCCATTTTCCCAGCTTTGAAACCTTTCCCAAGTGAACCAGGTGCCTGTGAACTGTTCCATGCGATGAATCATATCGACGGTCAAATTCGGCTCAGCTTCCACGAGTTCGAGCAAGGCGTCAGAGTTAAAGACTTCAGAACGACCAGCGCGCGGAGCATCCACGTCGCAGTTACCGCTTCGGAATTTTGAAAACCACTTTTGCGCAGTCCTTACACTCACGGCATCCTCTCCGTGAACAGTGTTTATTTCTGCAGCAGCAGTTGTTGCATATTTACCACTTTTATAAAAAAAAGTACAAAATATGCCTCTTATACGCGTTCGAAGATTCCATTTTACTTTTTAACAACACGTGCTTCTATCCGCGATTAAAATCACTTGTTGAATGCTCAATATATCTAAGAAAATATAAATAGTTCCCTTATATTCCGCAAATAATTTTTTGTATGCAAAAATCGTACGAAAGTGAAATTATGGGTAAAATACGCACGATCTTATGGACTGACCTGATACTTAACTATTTGGGATAAAAAATTTTTATTTTACAACATTTACTCCTTTTAGGTTTATACCCTTCATCCAACGTTGCTCTAGTTTATTCATCCCTTCCGAATTATAGGATTTGTCTAACTCTGAAAAATAGCCATTCGTTTCTGAATCACCTCCACGTTTGAATAAAATCTTTTTCCCAGCTAGCCATTTCTTAAAATTGGGAACAAATGGTAGTCCGAGGGATCCGAGGGTGCCAAGTTTGCAGAGTAGGAGGGATGTGAAACGATTACTGCTTAGGCGTCAGCTGGTGCGGTGCTGTGATGAAAAAGGAAAATCACTCGACTTCTTCGATTCAAACGAATATCAAACACAAAAAAATATACCGATTTGGGTGAAACTTGGTGTGTGTTCTTTCAAGAGACGCTACTAACTAAACATAATCTCTACATGGGCCCCAGTGCCATGTTTCTAACTTTCCGAATGGTAGTGGCGCACCAATCAATTCGGCTACGGCGTCCGCCTTCTTATCAAATATAACATTTTATATTCTGGCCGGGGACCGCAGTAAAGAGGGTTCAAATTTAGTAATTCAACCACACATAAACACCTTTTGCTCTTAATATAGAATAGATTTGATATGTAGAAGGCAAAAAGTGACAAAAAGCAGAAGTAGCTTTCAACACTGAACAACAATGAATTTTAGCATTGCCTTAGGTTAGGTTAGGTTAGGTTAAATGGCCCGTGCTAGGAGCCTACTTGAACAAAGGGGAAGGAGCTTGGAAAAAAATGAAGAACAGGGTTGGAGTAGAGGATGGCGATTTACGTTTGAGTTAACCGCTTTAAGCTACAGATTTGTGATATTTAAACCCACAATATCCGCCGGTGTAGCAAAAAAGGGAGAGTTCAGATGTTTAAACCTTTCCCCGACGAGAGCAGGACAGCTGAGAAGAAGATGCTGATCCCAAGTCCCGCCGCATGGACACCTAACGGACAATAAAATACCAACGAAATGCGATAGCTGCGGCTTTGTTAGCCTTAGAAGTTCTCTCGAGCGAGGGCGCTACCCTTGGTAAAAAGGATCTCGCAACTTTGCATGTTTGCGTACCAGCCCAACCCTCGCTGAGTTGAAGCGAGGCCCATCTTTCCTTGAGCAGACCACAGGTTGTCAAAAGAACTCCAGTCCTCTCAAATTGCGATGAAGTCGTCTCAGCGTCCCTTGTCTAGCCAGCTCATCGACGCAGTTGTTTCCCTCTATGCCGCTGTGATCGGGAACCCAAATTTGCCTAATATCGAAGTATTCCGATGCAGTCGTGAGAGAAGTCAGGCAATTCCTCGACTAATTTCGAATGCGCAAACAACGCGCCCAAGGCTCTAATTGCCGCTTAGCGGACGAAGTAGATAGTTACCTTCTTCACAGTAATTACAGAAGCGAGCAACCAATCCACTGCTTCCTTAATTGCCTTACAAGCCAGTGATCTCAGAGACGGTGGAATACCCTGGCGTTATGAGGATTTTCATCCCGCCATTTAAATAAAAATCAAAAAAATTAAATTAAAAGAAAAAACAAAAAAAAAATTGTAAAAAAAAACTTTATTACTTTTAAATTGTATAGGGTGATCAATCATGAGGTGATTTTTTCAATAATTAAAAAAAAACAAAAATGTAAATTGTGTTCAAAACCTTTATTTATCATTTGAAAGGACATTCTTTGACATTTACTTTTTGAATATGACTCATTCAAATGTTGGCCGCAACTACGCTTAAGGTGGTCCATTCTGAAGGTCCAATTTTCAATCACTCGTTCGAGCATTTCGACTGGTATGTCGTAATGTTGGCTTCCAGAGCTTCAATCGTAGCTGGTTTATCAGCCGTTGTTTTCTCTAGGTGTAAAGGTAGCTCTTGAACCTTTTCTGGTTGCTCTTCAACAAATTTGCAACAAAATTGCAATTGCAATTTTGCTTATTGACGTAACCATTGAGCCAGAAATGCGCCTCATCGCTGAACAAAATTTTGCTCGAAAACAGCGGATCTTCTTCAAACGCTGATTTTCATAATACAGTTGAACAATTTGTAGACGTTGTTGCGGTGTGAGTCTTTCCATGATGAAATGCCAAACGCTGTTCAACAAATCCACGAAAAAAAACAAATCCATGAAAAAAACTCCTCTTAATTGATCACCCTATATAATCACCTACTTTCGATTACGAACAGCAAATAAATAAACAAAAAAGTTACATTACTTTAAAAAAATATTTAAAGCAAGTAAATCAGAAAATTTTCGGATCCAAAGAATTTCTTCCTGATACCCTTTAGATGCGGCAATCGCTTAAATGAAAGAAATAAGTAAAAAATTTTAAATTTTTGGATTGGAACTGAGAAGCTACCATATAATTCTCAAAGTAAGTTATGAGTAAACCATTCATGCAGAACAAAGTGATAGTCCAGTACGTGTATATTTTTTTAACAGTGGATAAAAGTTACCAAATTTTGCAGGTGAATGTGACAAATTTTTTTTCAGAAAATTCCAAAAAGTTCTTTTAAATAAAATATGTGACAACTAAAATATTGTCCGAGAATAATTATCTGAAAATTTCAGTGCAGTTTGCCGATAACATAAAAGGCTTTTACTTGTAATCGAGTGATATACTCGCCTACCTATGGGTATATGAACCTTTGTACATGAGGGCAGCCACCGTAGCCGAATGTGTTCAAGGGTGACTACTATTCGATAGTTTTCGGCTTTGAAACTGGCTGTGGGTACTAAGCACTAAAAATTATAAAAACAAATTTTTCCTAACAGCGGTCGCCCCTCGACAGGCAATGGCATACCCCCAAGTCATTTCTGTCTGACATGAACAAGTTTTTAACAAAAAATCAAAAAAGCGCGAATCGTTCTCGCCTCATTGAATCCATTTTTAACACAAAATTTAATACTAACTCGTTGTTGCAAATTCAAATCCATTTTTAAAACTATAAAATATCGAAACACGTACAGAGGTAAATTTACTCAAGACCGCGTAACTTTACAAATATCAAGTAATGGCAATGAAATTTTGCTAGGGTGGTATGTTAATTACAAAAGTGGTCACCTAACAAAAAACAAAACAAATACAGAACTAAAATCAGTTGATTTAGAGAGTCATTTGGCGGTTGTTCCGGGAACTGTTTGATCAAGGTAGTGCATGTACTCTGCATGCAAAGAAATTGGAATTATAAAAATTATGATATTTTAAGAATTTCGGAAAAATGTTAAGATTTACGTGAGCTGTAACTGACTTCAAAGTACAGTCTGTGTCAGAAAAAAGGGAACCGCAATTATTCATGAAGTATAAAAGATATATGTATATTTAAAATTTACGAGGCCCAATTACTCAATAAGCCGTGTAGTTTCCATCGTTGTTGAGCATAGCCTAACATCTTCTCGGCATGCTTTGAACCAGCTTTTCTGCGTAGCTCGTCGACAAAGAGGACCAGATTTTGCGAGCTTGACGCCAGAGTTGCTTTAAATCGTGGACTATCTTTTCGACAAAATGCGTTTTCATAATTCTCCACACATTTACAATGGAGTTGGCGTCTGGGGACTGGGAAGGTCAGACCATTACTGTGACGTCATTTTCTTGTTTTGTTGTTTCTCAATGTGTTTTTCTGAGAGCAGTGGTTTTGATGATGTGGGACGGTGGGAAAAGTTCACCTCCTTCAGTCCACGTTCGATGGTGTTGATAGTGTTTTGTTCACTTAATACCGCTGATTCCACACCACAACAAACTTTTTTGATTTTTTAATTACTTTTGTAGCCGCGGCGTGAGATAATTTCGGCCCTTTCGAATGCGTGCATAAAAATACTGCCTCAAAACGCTTCGTGTACTTCTCACTCATTTTTGTTTGGTTGCGTTTACGGGAAAGTTTTCGAACGACACTAACCTGAGTTAGCACTGGCGTCGCCCTTTAGTGGGACTATTCCGCAGCAAAAAGCAGAAATATATCTGGTAGTTAAAAGAAAACAAAATCGGGTATTTGCTGACACAGACTGGACTTATAAAAATTTCAGTATCTTCATACTGTTGATAAAATTTTGAAATATTTTTATGCAGACCTTTGAAGCATAAACTCCAGTATCATGTGATGTGATTTTTTAGAAAAATATTTTGAGAGATCTGTTTTATTTATAAAAAACTCCAATTATGGAGGTATTTTCAAAGGCGTGCAGCTCGCGCAAGTCTTTATATTTCTCCGAAATATTTTGACGAAGGTCTTAGCATATGCCAACTTTTATAATTCCGTTTGGAAAAGCCGTTACTTTTTTTAATTTTGATTACTTTGGTGAGACACCCTAATTTACATTTATACATACACTCATATTAGGTATTTATTTCAATGCAGTATTTGGCATATTAAACAGACTGACATACAGTTACAACTTAAAATATAATACTAATGTAATTTTTTTTCAATACACATGCACACATACAAGCAAAACCATACATATGGCGATGCTTTATTTGTAACTAAAATTAAATCGGAAACGATTCGGTTTATCGATCGATCCAGACGCTCAGGAATGCAAATGTAAAATATTCGCCAGATCAGCAGACGAGGCAGACAAAGTTGCATTCAACACAGGGGATCGTCTGAGAATTGTCACATATTGGCTGCTGATCGTCGAGCACAACAAGCAAAGGCCGTGAAAGAAACGGCCAGCAAAAGAAATATTAAAAAGAGCCTACGGAGTTGGGTGCGGAAAATTGTTTACCATTGTATTTTAGATGCAGCATTGGTTTGCTCGAAAGTTTATATATAATATGTAGTAACGCGCCCTCTTCGTCACGTAGTGGTAAAGGCCCTCGAGTCTTCCTACATGGAAAAGCTGGACGATTAAGAAAGCACTACTACCCCTAGTGCAATGAAAAGTTTTACCCAGTAAACTCAAGGATATATGTATGTGTGTATGTATGTATGAACTTAATGAGTATCTCGATTTTTATTAATCCTAGTAAAATGCCAAGAGAAACTTTCAATTTTTGAAAGAAAACATTTTTTTATTTTATTGAAAAAATGAGCTAAGAGATTCTGCAAAAGTGACGGGAGAAAGTCTCGCCAGCTGCAGTAGCCTCCCAAAATCATTGCCGCTGCTGCAAATCGCCACATGGTGTGCGCTCTTTACCACCGCTACCGCTGCAAAAGTGCCATGCAGTTTCATTGACTTAACAAGTATGCCAGGAATTTCAGCGGATGGCGAACATTTTCTGAAATTAGACAAGAACGTGATTTACGGAACCTCTGAAAAATAGCATCTTAATGGAACCGTCAACACAGCAAACGAATGTGGAAGCAGCAGCGCTCACTGGGTGTGTGAAAGTACAAGTGCATGAGTATGTAAATTAAGAGCCACACAAAAAGGAAACGAGGAGCCGGGGCGCGCAGAGAGCAGTGCCAAGAAAAGCACATGTGATACATTTGCAGCGCCGCAACTGTCACTGCCACTGTCACCGTTGGCTGATGGACCGTTGAAGGGGCGCTGCTGCTGCTGCTGCTGCTGCACACGATCAATGTGGCGCACGAATGACTGCCTGGCTAGTCCTCTGATTTTCCTGCGTTTGTATGTGTATCAAGTGATCATCACTGATTTATGGTTCATATTGATCGTGGCACTACGTTGCTCGCCTCATGTGCCGCTCCGCGTTTTTCATGGGCGTTTGGTGCCCGCGGAAGCGCACAGCACAGCTTTCAGCATTTCGATTTATTTACCACATGGATGTCTGCTGTTTTTCTTCTTGCTGCATGCGGTGACATATGCGATCAAAAGAATTTCCATTGCCATATATTTTATCGAAAGTCGCTTTATGTCGACTAAAGTTTCTGAATGTCTATTCAATGACCTGTTTTCGATTTATTTCGTCGCATATTTTCGCTGAAGCTTTTACTTTGGTAACTTATACCGTGAGGTTTTGAGGCATTCTTTGGTCGTGGGTGATCCTGTACATAAATGATGAATTGTGTTTTATTTTAGTAGATCGCTTTCTGATATCTAGAAGTGTTATTTGTCTTTAGGGGTGCAAATAGAGGCTTCAAAGAATTCATGGTTTATTTCCGTTATTGTAGTTTTAATCAAAGAAACTACAGCTAATAATATTTCCTATTGACCATACTGACGACAACACAATTGACTCGAACCCTTTGCCAGGTAATGGGGTTAGCTTCTCTGCCTATTTGGGATAACAGAGCAGATTTCAAAGTATTAAACTCTTAGAGTTGCTTGAAAAAGTTCATGGATATGGTATAAATATTACTTACTTATATAAAGAGCCGTCGAGATAAACCAAAAAAATGTTTAAGGAGGCCTGTAATAGTGGCGTTAGATTGCAAACAGCTGAAAAAGGTCACATTTTTAGTGCGTTTCCTGCTGATTGCTGATAACATAGTAGAGCGCTAGTAGGTGCTGGTGCAACGATTAGTCGAGACAGAAAAGCTGCGCTGCTGAAATCGCAATAGCGCCAGCGGACAAGTTGTTTTGTGACAAGTCCGAACAGAAAACTGTCAAACTTTCTACTAAAACTTAGAAGGGAGATGTTCGGTTGATGGTCAGTATCATTACAGGACACAACCCATGGGGTCAGCATATGACCACCATTGGAATCATTGAGGACTCAGTGTGCCTGTCATGCTGGGAGGAGGCGTATAGCACCGAGCACTTTCTCTGTGAGTGTCCTGCCTTTGCTAGAGCAAGGCTAGGAGTTTTGTGTTCCGATGTCGTGAGAATGAGTAAATTTCGTTCTCTAAAACTGGAGGACATTTACAGATTTTCCAAAGAATCTGGAAAATTCTCACATGACTAACTATCTCTATCTCTGTCTCTATTCTCTCCTATCTCTTTCTCTGATACTTTTGTTCTTCCCTCCTTGACTATCTACCCTCTTTCTAGAGCTTTAGAAACAATGGGCTTTTTAACCTGAGTGTTTTAAGAGCCACCAAATCTCCTGGTGCTCCTTGGCTCGACCTTTTCAAATATCAATTTTCAATTTCAATCTGCGCAGCGTAGTTGACCGAACCTATGCGGTACCTATTTTTTCTCTCTTGCTCTTGCACTGGTTCAAAATCGGATAAAGGTTAATGCAAAGTGCAACACCACTCAGGATGTTCTGGAGGCTACTACCGGGAAATTAATGACCACAATGGGCAAAGTGTGTATGTAGACTCTTCAGGCCAAAACTGGAGCAGTTTATTCCAGCTGACGAAGTTTAGGAAGATAAGTAAAATGGTTGAAGTACCAGCCTGGCACACTTCAAGTAGCACTAAAGCGCGAATTTGATCCCATTATGAGACCTCCAACAGGCAGATATCTACAGCCAGCCAGAGCTGTTCATGTAATGAAGAAGATTGAAGCCATTTAAGTTGGCGCACTGCCATATGCTATCGAAGAAATTACTTTAATCATCTGGCTGCCAAACCCGGACATTTACAGAGAAATTGCTCAGCGGTATCCTTTTCTAAAAGATTCCCACACATTCCATAAAGGGGGTTAAATGGTAAACCTAGCTTTTTGCGTGTGTGCTGATCATCTAATGGCCGGTAAATAAAGCTACTGGTTTAGAAATTGAATATCGTGGAGTTTCCAGGACTTTCTGAGTCCTCTGTCTATTATACTGGGACCAAGAGGTTTTCGAAATAGCACATGAAGAAATGGAGCTACATATTTTCAGTCCTTTACTGAGAAACTATTTGTTCAGTTCCCCTTTAACAACTGTCAAGGGGATGCCGTTGGCCAGGTGGGAGATCTCTGAGACCAATTCAGTCCCTTTCCTGGCAAGATCATCAGCAATTTCATTTCCCTTTATGTTCGAATGACCAGTAACCTAGATCAGAGATATGTTACCAGCGCACCCAAATGATTTGATCTCCTCCTTACAGGAGTTGCCTACTTTGAATCTGCATCATGGCGTCGTCAGAGCATTGACCGCGACTTGACTATCAGAAAAAGTGCGTGCAGCGTAGTACACATAACAGAAGTGAAACTTTCACGGCAGGCAAAGAAAGAAGGAAAGACCCGAGAGTGAATGAGGGAGAGAGAGAGAGAGAGAAAGAATATATATCTAAATAAATTCACAACATTTGCAGACAAATAGACAAAATTTACAAAAAATGGAGAAGGGACGATCGGTATAGGTAAACGCCGGACACAAACCGTGGCAACAACGCGTACTACTCCGAGCGCTTATCACCCGCACATACGCAGCGATGCCAGGACCGCAGCAATGGCACAGATTACCGCAAGGCAGTACCAATAAATCACCTCTTTATAGTACGCACAAGTACTAGCCAGGAAACGGAAATAAGTGCCAAAAAAAAAAAAAACGCCAACAAAATTGGCACCAAAAAACGCCCCAAACAGTAGGCACCAAAAATATATTTCCTACAAGTTTGCACCAACAAACAAGCTTCAAAAATTAGGCAGTGTTATTTCTCACTAGAAATTAGCAACAACAAGGGAAAACTCAGGAAAAATAGCCTAAAGTATCTCTAAGATATATAAAAGATACAGCTCTCTCTCTCCTTTTCCTCTGTGTTATGTCTTTTTTCTCTCTCGCGGAATGAAAATGCCCAAAACGTTGCATGGCCTTGAAATTTTACTCTCCATTCTCGCTCGTCCATCGACGCATAAAAAGTTTCACTTCAAAAATGTTCATATCTGCCTCGTTCCCACTTTTCCTAACTATTTTGCGTGTCTGCACGATTGCAAAGACTTCTGCCTGAAGAACACCAGGAGTATTCGGTAATTTTAAGGAAATAGATAAATTGGTTGATGTAAAGAAAATTCCTGCTTCGACTCCCGATTCCATCTTAGAGCTGTCAATGAAGACAGTGAAGAGGGACCAGCTTCGGTGAAGATTTTATCCTCGTTTCAATCCTGCATACTTGGAAATATTTCTTTAGCACGACCCTAAAGCTGCAGTGTACGGATAGAGAGATATGTACGAAGTTCAGAGGGATCCAGTGTTAACTGCCTAAAAATGCTACCACGTCTCTTGAGAAATAGCCTCCAGAGGTCAATATCCTTTAACTTGATAGCATTTTGAGCAGCGTAGGAAATAACGTAAAGGTCGAGGTGACAGAGGTTACTTTGGATAATTCTCAACTGCTACGTGTGTTGTTCCATCCTACAAATGTACGTGGAAATTTAAATAGTTTTGGATTGTTATTCTTTTAATTTAATTTTTAAGCCCAATATTTCGGATTTATCGCGACGACTTCATTTTAAGTAGCTGCACTACAACACTGTCAAAATTTTTTAAAAATTTATATTAACGGACTTTCAACTGTCAAATTGTTTCATTATCATCATCACTCCCTCGTCTCCGTTGCGGAGCATAGAGCCTAAATAAACTTTTTCCATTTTGTGCGATTCCCGGATATAGTTTTTACTTGCTGCCTGGCCATTGTTTTGTTCACGGCTTCGTATTCCTCTTCGATGCTGCGTCACCAAGGTCTGCCTCTTCTGCGTTGTCCTTCGGGGTTGCAGTCCAGCGCTTGTCTGCTGCTTTCAGTGCCACCTTTCCGTAGGCTATGGCCAAGTCATCTCCATTTACATTTCTCTTATTTCAGTTGCGATTGGTTTTTAATGGCATCTTCGATGAAATTCGGATTTAGATATCCAGGAGTCTGCCCACCAGATACGTAGAATGCGTCTGAAGCAGCGGTTCACGAGCACTTGAAGCTTCTGTACAATTTCCGCAGACAGACACCAGATTTCACAGACGTAGAGCAGAACTGATTTAACGTTTGAGTTGAAATTGTTTGCATTGCTTAAAATGGTCGCATTCATAAAGAAAAGTTCGTTGAACAGAGGCTGGCAAATCATGGACTAGAAACTGGCATGGCATTATTTACTGCCTAATTTGAACTATGATCTATTTATGTATTTCTTTTTTACCAAAACACATGCAATTCTTAACTGGCTTATGCAATAATTAATTTACTAAAATACTTCGTACAGAGTTCCCAACGCACAAGAGGCAACCACTTTGTAATAAAAGGTTTAGATTTTAGTATCCTTTGTCCTTTTAAAGTATTTCAGAAGCCGCAAAGTTGTAGCACAACCATTCACAAACAGATAATCAGAAGACACATCAAATCATTAGCATTCCATAGATGTAGACGCAATTTCGTTATGAAAGATTTCCTCGAAATTACTTCATCCATAACTAATTTTAGGTCACACGAAGTGGTAGGGTCTCCTCACCTCAATGACCATCTCCCATCTAAAAATTAAAATACGCTGGCACGTGTATACAAACCTAATCTTTGTTCAACTAAGCTAAAAAGTGGTAAACTGTGAAATCCAATGCTTGGTATTCCAATTGAAATATTTTAATATGTGCCAACCTATGCGTCTCTTGGTCTACGCGCTCAATGGCGAACACAACGCCACCCACACTTTGACGCATATCAATTATCAACCTGAAGTTATGAATTATGCCCTCGGGGCGCAAATCCTTATATCGGTTACACAAAACACATGAAATACAATGCAACAAAAATGGACAATAACCCATGCTCCGGATTCACCTTCTAGGACGCCATGCTGCTTCCTTCCTTCCGCCAAACGCCTCCGCATAAAACGACCAACAAACGAGCGGTGGTCGGAGGACTTAACCATCTCACATGTGTGGTTAATTATAATTACGTAATTTTAATATCATATCCGGATACATACACACTCCTGCCACAATAAACACAATAAAGCGACGCCACCACTGCCAAATGTGCAGATGTGTATGTGCGCCGGTTGGCAGGTATGTTGACGTTCGGTTTAATTTGTGCACGCAATTGCGGTTTATTGGCCTGACTTAGAAGGCGGCGCGCCGCACACAGGTCCTGGGAGGGTTGCTTGGAGCCAAGCCATTGTGTCAGCGCGCTCATTTGAGCATTCAGCCCACCGAGACGCAGCAAGTAATGATGAATGAAATGCGATTTTCAATGACAACAACAAACCACCCCTTGTGTTGACGTACAAACGCACCTCCCCCGCTTTCAATCGACTCACTCCACTTCTTTGCAGGCAACTTTGATTGAGCATATCCGGCGGGATTAGTAGCACTGTTTGCGACAATGTCTACTGCCACCGGGAAGGGAGTGAGTGCGGCTGGGAAGAGGGGTGGCCGGGGCTTTCGTTGTTTGTGCACTCGGCTGAAAAATATTGGCTTTTATGCTATTGATGCCGCAAAGAATTTGATGTCTACTGACAATTAAACAATGTGATCAACTTAAGGCGCGCGCAAACCGCACTAAGGAGGCGGCGGTAAATTGAGGCTGAAGTTGCGTGTAATCCGCGTATCACTCGTTTGATTGCAGCGCTAAATCTTTGTAGTTGACTACCAAATTGGCTTGCTGCGGTTGTTTTATGGCAAGTTTGAGGGAAAACTCATGTAATTTGCGGGATTCTCCTGTTTATTAGCGGGATTAACGCGTCATACAACTTGGTAATGAAATTAAACTGTAGTGAGCAGGTGGAGCAAAGAAGTCGAGTAAATATTTCATTGACGTTCAATACCAGTAATACTTTCATGATTTACCCTAATACTCGCGCGACTCTTCTAATGTGAAACCTTTGTATTGAAATTCCACTTTTGGGTAACAATAATGCCAGCAATTACTGTTATCACTTGTGAGCCCGAGACAAAAGCCATAACAACAATCTTCCCAATTGGTTATAGAAACTTCATAAGGCCAGCGCAACGCCTGTATGGCGAAGATGTAGCGAAGCGGAGAGTCGTGCGTCTGGAGTGGCTATGAAATGGGTGAATGCGCAGCCAACGCGTTGCCATTAGTTAACTTCACTTTTGATTGATTTCAATTAATCTTGGGTGCGTGTAATTAATCATTGAACACTTTAATATGGTTAACAACTTCTGACCAAGCAACGGTTAAAAAGGTTCGGTTCAGCGCACGAACAAGTAACTGGCTAAAGCGCAGCACCGCAGCGGACGGACATGTGAGTAGTGTACGTCAGCACTTAGGCTCGCAGCCTTGCTGCTCACTGTCGCTAATGTAAAAAACAGAAAAAAAATGTGTACACACAAAACAATATCAAAAAAAACGAAGCGCATAGCTAAGGCGAGGAAAAGCACTTTTGTGGTCGCACATTGATTTTGGACGCAAGATGCACCGCACAACGTTCGCGGCTATGGGAGCTTGTGTGGAAATGCGTTGGTGTTGCGCCCCCAATAAAAAACCAAACAGTGCTACAGTGCTTGGCAACGGACAACGCTTCAAATGAGTTATGGGCCTGAATGCCAACGCAGAAGAATCACAACTCGGGTGAAAAGGAATTCCCAGTTGAACTGTTTGCTTCCTACTGCCAATGCCGCAACCTAAGCGAAGTGGAAATAAGCAAACAGTGCCAAAATGAGTTAACTCAGTGCTGCCAACTAATTGTAATACTCGTATGTATATTATTGTGCTTCATGCCCAACTCTCTCTAGGCAGCGCGAATGTGCCACAGCAGCAGCCGAAAACATATGCACTTCAACTGCTAGGCAGCGTGGAAAGTTGCGCGCTACGATTGATGGCTATCAATGGCTGTGAATGATGTTGCAACATTCCACCCGCCCAGCTCGACGCGCCCTCGCGAGCACACATTCGGTGCGCGTAGCAAAAAAAAAATCAGAAAAAAAAACAGCAGAATAGACGCGATCTTATGTGCAACACAACATTGTGGCTTGCTGCACACAGCTTTTGGAGTATTGATTTTCCCAGGGTTTAATGGCCATTAAAACAAATGACTGGAAGCGTTTTACGGGCGAGCGTGAAGCTCAGCGCTGGCCGCTCTTTGATTGCTTTATGCGGTAAGCGAATCGCAAGCAGTGGAAGAAAGTAGGTTGCAGGTGGGGCGGTTGGTGCTTGGCGTATATCATTTGAATAACTTGATGCAGTTTGATGTTAATTTATTAGACTTTGATTGAAATTGAAGCTGAGTGATTTCTGGCATGAATCGTTGAACACTGTAGGCCTGCTTTATGCCCCACGGTGATTTAAATGCAAAGAAGGTACAAAACATGCGCTGCTATTTCGATTGCGGCATCAGACGAGGTATATTAAGATAGGAGAGGCAAACCTATGTAGACTGGTCATATACGGGAGAGTGGTCTCGTACTGATAGCTCAAGTGATATAGGCTATAAGGGTGCACAGAATATTTGCTTTTGCTGAGTGCTATGCTGAACTCTGCAGAGAGAAGTCTTTTTACGTCTGATGCCGATTTGGTCAAGCATAATTGAATACTGAAGGTGTCGTCTTCCCAACACAGTTTTTTTATTTTTCGCGATTTTGACAAGTCTGACGTCAGGCTGCTTATCAATACAAACAAATGAATAAAACAAACAAGAGAAGGAAAACTTGCATCTTTGTGAATATTCAGTGAATGGCGTGGTCCAGTATTGTGATTTGTGAGATTTCAACTAAACAAACTAATGAAAGCGAGGCGCCGTGTGTTAAACTGTGAAAGCGCAAATGAATATAAAGCCTCCAAATGCAGTTTTGTTTTGCGTTTTTATGTCGATGTGTGCGTAAAACTCTTAAGGCTTATAAAGTCCAGTTAACATAAGAATTCAAGCCGGCCGATCATCAACAACGTCGTGTCTTTGCTGATTGGGTCGTTGAAATGTATGAAAATGATCCGGAATTCCATCGAAAAATCAGCTTGAGTGCTGAACCCCATTTTCACCTCGGTGGCTTCGTCAACAAGCAAAATTGTCAGATCTGGCGCTCAGAAAATCCAAGAGTTATTATTGAAAAGTCTCTCTATCCTTAACGTGCGACTGTTTGGTGCGGTTAATGATCCGGCGGAGTCATTTGACCTTACTTTTTCGAAAATACAGCTGGAGCAGCAGTTACGGTGAATGGATTGCGCTATCGAGAGATGATTAACGATTTTTATGGCCGGAATTGGATGGTATTTGGATGGACAACGTTTATTTTCAACAAGACGGCGCTACTTGCCACACAAGCAACAAAACCATTGAAAAAAAAAACGCCGAGAAACGCGTTACTTCTGTCCAGCCTGTCCAGGGAAGCCAGCCCTTTGTGTGGATAATTGTTTTAAAAACTTCCAGAAACAATAATATATTACTTTATTTCTTGTATTTGAGTTAATTTTTCCATTATATTGAATGAATTTTTTTTTAATAAAAAAAAGCTCACGGAAGCCAAACCCAACATTTTTTTCTTTTCCCAGAAGCCATTTATCGATACTAACACTATTATAATACGGTTTTACTCATAGCTACACAAAAAGTGGTACTTTTAGGTAGTACGAGATGACTCGTAGTTGGCTTCCTGGAAGGGAAATCATACTACGAGTTATCTCGTAGTTGGCAGTCAACGTGTTAAGTTTGTCTTTTTTTTTATTTTAGGCTAATTTAAAGCTACTGAAACTGTAACTTAAAAAAACTGTATTATCAAACCAAAGAATGTTAAAAAAGGTCACTCTGAGAAGATTTTAGTGTTAATGAAAATTTGTTGGTTCTTATAAAATTTGATATTTTAAAAGTGAAAATTTAATTTTTTGCTCCTTTTAAGGTTATGTTGGAATATTAAATCTTCTTCTCTCAACGCTTCTTAACATTTTACAAAGCGTTTAAATTGACTGAATGCGAATTAAAACCATAGAGGTGTAATCGTTTCATCCGGTCCTCAATCCTTAGTGGGACATAGGGCATCAAGAGGTGTACTCATAGAAAAAAGAAGCAAAAAAATACCAGAAAATACTAAGGAAACCATAATGACATTTTCACAAAAAGAGTACCTTATCTAGCTACATAACCCTAATATCGCAAAAAAGTCGTTCCCTTAACAAAAGAGTTTCGCTTAACAAAAAAAAACTCATAAATTAAATTGTACATAACCATAACACATTTATTTAAAAAAGCCCACGTTTAAAAAAAAATGTGTCACACCTACAAAGTTCTTTAAGTAATTCAATAAAAAATTGGTGTTTTATTTTCTTTAAATGGGCATTTTAGTGCGTTTTTATATCCAAAGTTAAGCAACACTGCAGTAGCGAGAGAGAGATTTGGCTACTGAAAGGAGAAGAACACCAACATTTTTTTTTACATCTGGACGCATTGCCCGCGATTGCGCTAATGCTAAATAAAACTGAGTGAATTATTAAAAAAATGTATATTTTACAAAATTATTAATTAATTAATTAATTAGAACAGGCTAGAAAAATGTCATGAAGAAATAACTAAAGCTCCGAGACTAAATAACAAAAAAAAGAAGCTAAATGAAGTTACGAAACTGGTGCTAATGTGACGTCACTCAATTTCAAATTTGCTGAGAGCAAAGTAACGGTACCACGATAGGCGCCATTTCATTATTCTTTCCATCATGGGTAGAACTAATAATGCTTCCATGCTCCATGCCCCGATTTCTAGAACTTTCAGAGAATTTACTTCGCTTGCAAATCATATTGGCCTAGATTTTTCTTCCACAAAGTACCACTTGTAAATGTTGTTAAAATTAATATTTAATTGGATTCTAAGTATTATCGAAGGAGTGGATAAGTCCGCTACCCTGGTAGCCAATTCACAAAAGATGGTGGCGCAATTGGAGATGTGGCAGCTCGTATTTGTAAAGCGCAAACTGCGAACTTTCAATTGATAATGCCATCTGCACGGATAATTTATCAAGAAATACAAAACAAAAAATTTACTACATTCTACTAGAATGTGTGGAATTAGAATGAATGATTCTTTGTATTCTCCAATACTCTTTCTCTGAAATCTAAATATAAGAAATGTTACACTTTTTTCATTAAAATGAAATAAGTCAATTATAAGTTTAGTTCATTTGTGATTGCATTGTTTACCATTAATCTGTTTTTCATAGTCTATAAAAAATATTGCATTTTTTGATTATTAAATAAAAAAATGAATTACCTCTGACCTTTCTAAAGTACTATTGGAAAGGTTTATTATCTAAATAAATGTTTTTAATTTAAAGGGTCATTGGAAAATTTACCTTCGAGAGGTCAACGCTCTTGCCAGTACCGAATTAAGTTTGTGAGCCCTTTTAGCTGCACATACGTAATAATACATATGTACATATGTATCCATATATATAGTATATAGTGCTTATACATCAATAACTACACAGAAATGTATGTAAATTGATATTCCTCATAATTCGTAAACCGCCGTAGAATATATTTGGTTTGTCCGCCAAAGTATAATCGCCTTTCACTTTTACTTCATTCATTTACTGTTTCGCCGTTATACAGCAACATTTCGAAAGCCGAATTTCAGCTCGTTCGAAATTCTTAACGAAATTTCTACTTTCTTAAGCATTCAAATCTGTTTTAACTATTGCAGTATGAAAATTGCACCCCTAAAACTCATTACTCACACAAATACCAGAACGTAGCCGAAAAGGTAAAACTTTCACGTTAAAATATTCTATGCCTACATACGCCAGTTGTTTTTTTGCTTATTTCTTGAGCAGGATACGTTTGAATGTAAAAATTCTTAGGCGCAGCGATAGACTGCTCCAGTGCCCTCCACTTTAGCTGTTGGCTGGAAGCAGAAGAAGCCACGCAAGTACGAAAAACGAACGATTTTTTTATTTGCTGAAAATTTTGTGCCAAACTTATGCAGTTTCGAATAAATACTTTTATGTACTTATTGCTAAATACAGTTCAGTAGCGAATCTCATTTCATAGAAAGGCATTTCTTTTGTAAATTAACTATTTTTACAGAATTATTCTTTTGCGAAGGAAGGATCGGTGTCCTAGTGAATTTGTACGTTTGAGCTACATTTCTAGAGATTTGATTTCTGGTGCATTTATATACATTCGTAAGACATGCCACAGCCAGCGGGTCGGCAGGATCTTCATTCGTTGCACTATGTCCATGTCGGCGCAAAGCTCATTGCTACATTGTCTAAGATATAAGGCGTCGGCAAAGTGCAAAGACCCAAAATTCTTCCACAGAATTTTTCTCTTATGCACTACAAGTGCCGCCTCAACGAATGATGCTTCTTCGCCATACAGTAAGACTTGCATAATGAGAGGCTTATAAAGTGTGGTTTTTGTTTTTCGAAAGAAATTTATTAGTCCATTGCTCGCTTAGTGTAAACTAGCACTTGTTCGCGATGTACAGTACGCAAAGATTTCGCCAACATCAAACTGCTAAACGGCTCTCAGCAAATTTCAAGTAACCAACTGATTTTTTGAAGTATTAAGTGAGACAACAGCGGTTTGTCTGCAACGGAGGCCTACAAAAACCAAGGTTGTGTGTGTTGATTTCATATGAGAAATCAGCGCAGCCCCAGTCCATGCTACTTCGTTGCCATTTGAATAAGGAAGAGTAGGCATAGCTGTGCTGTCAACTCTCCTATGACATAGCAGCCAAAGTTACGCTCACAATTTTTTTGTTTGATGGCCAAATCTTAGAGTCTCTTCTATCCGCCACTTCTCTGCTCGCTATACCACTATCCCTCTGCTCGGCTAATTTGACGAAACATTTGCATGTGAAAGCAACAACATCGAACAAGATATGTTTATTTACACCAGTTGCTTCATCTATTCGCCTCTTGCTAACGCTCGGCGGAAAGAAGAGGCCTCTTTGCAATTGTTAGCAAAAGCAGTTCTCCGTTAGATTTCTTAGCTGGCATTATTATCGGTCTTAGTGTTTGTTCCCAAGTAAACGATCTATTTTACTACTTCAAAATTATAACTTTTAGCTATCACTTGGATGCTTATACGCGAATAGGGCGACTGCTTGTTTGCTGACAGAAGGTATTTAGACTTGTCCTGGTTCATTTCTAGAACCATTCCCCTTTGCTTTCTTATCAAACTTAGAAGAAGAACCTCTGCACGTTAGCGACGGCGAGTATCGTAAGCGATGGAACAATGAACTGTATGTAAAGGGTGTTTTTTTTAGAGGTTAGGTTTTCAAGATGAAATAAAACGTATATAATTTAATGTTATGGCCAAGAATTTAGCTTTATTATAAAGATAAGGGTTTGCCATTATGTTTTAAAAATGATTTCGGGCAAGTGGCCGCCGTAGCTGGCTCGAATAAATTCCAGCCGAGAGGCCCAATTTTCGACCACTTTTTGCAGCAATTGGGGCCGTATGTCAGCAATAACGCGCCGAATATTCTCTTCCAAGACGTCAATCGTCTCGGGCTTATCTGCGTAGACAAGCGACTTCACATAGCCCCACAAGAAATAGTCCAGCGGTGTTATATCGCACGATCTTGGAGGCCACGCCACAGGTCCACGGCGCGAGATAATGCGCTCACCAAAAGTTTCCTTCAATAAATCGATTGTTGCGTTGGCTGTATGGCATGTAGCGCCGTCTTGTTGGAACCAAAGGTCGTCCACATCAACATCGTCCAATTCAGGCACGAAAAAGTTATTAATCATGGCTCTATAGCGCTCTCCGTTGACTGTAACATTATGGCCGGCTTCATTTTTAAAGAAATATGGACCAATGATTCCCTCTGCCCATAGAGCACACCAAACAGTGACTTTTTGAGGATGTAACGGCGTCTCAGCAATGGCTTGTGGATTATGTTCACTCCAAATGCGACAATTTTGCTTATTGACATACCCATTCAACCAAAAGTGAGCTTCATCGCTGAACAAAATTTTCTTGTGAAAATCGGGATCGGTGGCCATCTCGTTTTGGTTCGATTTGAAAACGTTGTTCAGGTGTAAGTCTATTCATTATGAAATGGCAAACCAAACTGAGCATAAATCAAGTGACAGCTGTCAAAAAGACCATCTACGAAAAAAGTAGTGCCAACTTGAAAACCTAACCTCTAAAAAAACACCCTTTAGCTTCACGACGAGCGTATCAAGATACCGCGGCTTCTTTTCTGGGTCATGTCGTCCGAATGGATTTAAATGTTCTAGCTGGAGGTAGCAGAGACAGAGGAAAGACTCCTCTGCGTTGGAAAAACCAGGTGGAGAAGGACTTCGCTTCACTTGTTGGTTCCAACTAGCGCCGGTTAGCACGAGAAAGCAATGACGGGCGCGCTTTGTTAAACTCGGCCAAAATCGCGTAAACGGTTATCACGCCAATCGAGAAGAAAAGCAGAAAAAGAGGAAGAGCTAAGGTCGCGTTTGTTGAGGGTGAATAGGTTCAACAATATTTTCCAGCATCAGGTCGAAAAATTCATACGACAGGAAGTCTCGTTTGGTATGAAACGGCTCGGAGATTATCCTGCTCAATTCTGACAGAACTGCTGAACACTAACGTCGTCTAGCACAGCCGTATAAGTTTTGCGGGTAAACCTCTTTAGCTCTATGTTCTGTTAATATCCATTTATAATAAAATATATACTTTTTAACGAATTTTGAATAAAGTTTTCCCACACCTGTCGGCTTTCCGTTGGCATTTTTTTATTGTATCCAACGTGCCGCTTAATCCAGCAAAAGTAATTTCAAATATTTGAAATCCAAACATTCCTAAAAGTTTTTACACAAATTTTAATTTGATTTCCTTGTGAGTATGTAAGTGTGTATGCATGCATAAGTTACATATGTATAAGTATATAAATATCTTCCCATGCCGCCCAATGCCTGTTGTGTTGCCAAATGTAAATTGCCGTAAAATTGTGTGTCGTCAAACTCGCGTCGCGTCAATGAGGGAAACTTCATTTTATCTTAATGTGCCAATAAATATCCAGAATCGCTGCAACCGAAATAAATTTGAAGTAGTATTACAAGAAATTATCGCATGCGCGGGAAAGAATGCCGTTTAATGGCGTTGTACTGGGTTGTCGGAATGTTTGTGTGGCTGGCGATTAGAAGTGGCTGCGAAGGGAAAGCGATTGTAATTAATGTACCGCTACCAACTATTCGGCACTTCGGTAGGCGGCAGTTCGATTTCAGTATTATATGAGCACATTCAAATTTAGAGCTGCCGAAGTGCGGGGAGTTGGATTTTGCCAGCATGCAACTAACTAAATAACAACAACAAAAGCAGCCTTTACGTAAGTCCCGCTGCGCGTTACGGTTCGAAAATAAAGCTCTGATCTTTATTGCGTTTAGCATTTCTCGTTCGGCTGTAATGAGCTACTTAACAACATATCAACGCTCCCTCAAAGTGGCTTCTTCCTTCGAACATCTGCCCATCTTTTGAATGTCTCGTGCCGCACTCAGCGCGCAGCAGCCACTCCTACGCTGCCTGAGTGTTTTTTCAACACTTCACACAATGAGACAGCTACTTAGTGAAAATACATTTTAACCCTCTCGAAATGAGGAAAAGGGGCCCATCCATGTCTGCAATTGCATGTATCTGATGCTGCTCGGTGGATTGCCTACCTCTTCATCGATTTGTTTGTTTATATCCAATTGTAATGCGTTTTGATGCCACTTGACAACTTCATTTTGACAACCCATAAAATTTTATAGAACGCTTGTGATTTTGCGTTCAACAACACGTGAGTACCTTGAAGAATTGAAATGAAATTGTCGATCGCTCTACGAGTAGCGTGTGAAGTGTAAGTGGCGCGTGTTGCAGCCTACTTCGAAAACCGTTGTTGCGTTAAAAGGGTTCGTGTGCCATTCGGCCATAAAACTGATAATACCCGAAGGCAGCAGATGGTTGGCTCTGTCGATCACTTGCGAAAGAGCACCTGAGATGTGGTTTTTTTTCACTGTTTGGCATCAGTCTGCGCTGCATTAATTCATATTTCGAAATTTTATGGTTTTACGAAGGGCATAATTTATGAAAATGGATTTGTTTGGTATCATTTTTATTGTGATTTTTAATTGCAGATAATTTTGAAGAAACACCAAAAATACAGAAATGTCTATGAGGCTTTTAGACAGAGTTTTCGTGGGTTGATCAAGCAGCTGGTATATTGACTTATGTTGAAAACTAATTCAAAAATTTTATGTAGCCCGAATTTGTCGTCATAAGTACACAGTTTTGTTTGCGCGAATGAGCTTCAGTGGTATAGGAATGTGATATTGTGTCCAGCCACGCCTTAGTTTAGGTAATTAAGTGCTTAATTGAGTTATTGACTTTGCTGTTCACACAAACGCAATTAAGCTAACTCAACTAGCCTCCGCGAAGCTACCTTGTCGTGGTGCGGAGGCTTAGTCGAATCACTAATCAGACCTTATCAGTGGATAGGAGTGTGGTGGCTTGAATACATTCCAGTATTGAGCGAAAGCATTCCACTCCTTTGGTTCAGGCTGCTGTTTGAACGATGACCAAGCTCTGCTCTGGGGTGGAACAAGGTGTTATACGACCGGTGCCGAGGTTCAGCCTGGCTGGGGACCCAGGCCAAAAATAGCCCAGTCGCGAACGGAGTGCTCCGGATACCTGGCGTATGGTGGCCAACTGCTCAAAAGGCGAGTTACGCTAAAATCATGAGTAGGGTACAAAGAACAGCTTTTTTACGCATGTCTGGTGCTTTAAGGACTACCCCAAATAAAGCGCTGGAAGTGCTAATCAATTTACCTGCACTAAATTTGGTAGTAAACACGTGGCTGCCGCCTCGGCGCTCAGACTCAAACGTATGACGCTATGGAAAGACTGGTGATTTGGCCATGCTTCTATTTTACACTCTCTGAATAGTCGCAAACAAGCAATAGACTACTCTATTCCTAGGCTCACCTTCGAAAGGCTCTCGAAGACGAGTATACCGCCACAAAGAGAGTGACAGACACCAAGACCATGGAGAAGAGGGGAATTAAATTATTATACAGATGGTTCCAAGCTAGACGATAAGGTTGGCTATGGAGTTTTCTCGAAGGAATTAAGACTGGAACTATCCATTCGATTACCAGACTACTGCAGCGTCTATCAGGCAGAGGTGCAAGCTATAAAAGAAGTGGTTACATATCTACCTGTAAATACGCATGCCGTAACAGAAATGACTATAAATATATTTTCGAATAGCCAGGCGACCATCAAATCAATGAATGCGGCTATACTAAGATCGAAGGCTGAACAGTAATGCCAGGCAGCCCTAAAGGAGATTAGTGACGTATTCAAGGTCAGCCTTATTTGGGTTCCGGGGCACATATATATTGAGGGAAATTGTAAAGCTGATGAGCTACCCAGAAAAGGGATAGTGATAAAAGTACCATTGGAATACCTTTGGCCACGAGTAAACTAAGATGAAGATACATTTTTAACAGCTAGGCTACTATGGTCGCAAATAGACAAGAAAAGGACAAAGGAATTGCTTAGTCTCTCAAGAGATAATATCTCGAAGGTCGAGGCTTATAAAGGGTGGTTAAATTTTAGGGGCCGATATTGATGTGAACCACACCTAAACGTCAAGCTGTTTTCTGCATTTCATTTGACATCTTTCAATCTCAGACTAATTCAATTTGAACCTAGGAAAGCTAAACAATCAAGCAACGCGTTAAAGTTATTCAGGCTTATTATGAAAACGGGCGTTCAAATCAAGATGCATATCGCTCACTTCATCTTCAGTGAGGACGCACATTTTCACCTCAGTGGATTGCTTAATAACCAGAATTGACGCATTTGGGCGAATGATAATCCAAGAAATATTGCCGAAAAACCAATCCCCCACAAAGAGTGACTGTTTGGTGCGGTGTATGGACCGGCGGCATCATTGGGCCGTATTTTTTCCAAAATGAGGCCGGTCAGCCAGTTACTGTGAATAGTGTTCGCTATCGTGAGATGATAACGAACTTTTTATGGCCCGAATTGGAAGCCATGGATGTGGGCGATATGTGGTTTCAACAGGACGATGCCACTTGTGACACAGCTAACGAAACAATGGCTCTTTTGCGCGAAAAATTTGATGGCCGAATAATCTCACGTCGCGTCGATGTCAATTGGCCGCCAAGATCATGTGATTTGACACCGTTGGACTTTCTTTGGGGTTATTTGAAAGAAAAGGTGTACGTCGATAAGCCAGCAACAATTCAAGAGCTAAAGGATGAGATAATTTGGCCCCTTAATGGCATAGAACCTCAATTATGCTTCAGCGTCATCGAAAATTTGGACCGTCGGTTGGAGGTGTGCCGCCGAGGTCGCGGCGGCCATTTGGGCGATATTTTGTTCCGTACGTAATTGAACCATACCAATATTATCATAATAAAGAGAAATGACAATAATTTCTTAAAAAAAATTGTATTTTATTCAAAATCAACACCGGCCCTTAAAACTTAACCACCCTTTATGATCGGCCATTGGCTATGTGGCAGGCATTCCTCGAGACTAGAAGTTTTCTCCCAAGAATATTGCAGAAGTTGCAGAGATGAGCAGGTTGTCTAGGTAAATACTTTTTTAATTCTCTTACAGAGCTGTCTGGCGTGGGGTTTGGATCAATTCTACGTTTCATAAGAGCCACAAAATGGTTCCACGAAGGAAAGTAAATAGGGTTCCCGTGCAGCACAGTATTATTACAATGGACCTGTAAGGTCTAAGTGACCTAACCTAACTCAACTAGCATTTGATGGCACTTTGATGGAAAGTGTTTTAAGTGTGTTGGTTAGAATATAAAAGTGAAGATAATTTAGCTTTAGAAGAAAATTTAGTGATGTAGTCTGTCTCTGCGTGGATGTGCGCATTTTTACCACTCGCTGTGGCCTCAACTGCCTAAAATTCCTAATTGCGGAATTAGGGTATATGTCTGCGGCCAGATTTTCCGCAAGCAGAAATCTCTTTCAATTTTTTAACCATCCGACGCTAAAATTGTCATTTTATACAAAAAATGGTTACTTTTTATGAAAATTGATTTATAACTTTCTTATCCGCAGGGTTTAAAGATAAAATGGCACTGATGCTTAATGATACGCTGAAATATGCTTCTAGGTATTACATCAGTCTTCAGGTGACCAACAGCATCAGCCCAATTCAAGCAACAGCCGCTTTTGTGAAGTAAAGCTTAGATAATCAGCAGAGGTGAAGAAATGTTATAATTGAGCAGTCAGCGCGTAGTCAGATGGTTAATCTCTCAGACGTTCAGCGCAAAAAAATGATTAACAAAATACGCGCCTGTGAGCAGTGCAGTGCGCGCTTAAGAGGCGGCAACGACGCGTTAACAGAGCAACAACTCAATAACCTGATTGTCGACGGCGCGGAAAGCAGAGGATTGAAGTACAACAATGCCAACTCATTTAGCCTCTTGTTGTTTTTGATGAATGATCTCATCAGTAGGTGTCGAATGTCGGTGCTCGTCAGCTCGTCAGTTGCTATGCTCTCATGATGCTTTTTTTTTGGGAAGGGGCAACTGAACGACTCATGAAAACATAATTTTCGCGCAAAAATGAGGGAATCCTTAAAATTAATATAGTAAAAAAAGGTATAAACTCTCATATGAATACAAGTGTACTTGGCATAAACTCATATATAAATTAATATGCATATGCAGGAATTGGTGCCTGTTCACATAGCCACGCTGATTTTCGAAACTACAAACATCTGTAATTCCCAAAAAAAAACCAAAAAAAAAATACACGTCTTCGTTCCCACATAAACAGCAAAAGCCAAAAGTGATAGCGATTTCTCGCTGCCCTATTGCCTTGGCTACCACCTTCGTTCATTCATTTTTCACTTACTCTGCCTTTTTCCATTCGCACAAATACTTGCGCTCGTTCTCGTACATCTCTAGCAACGTTCATTTCTTAATTTTCTATATGATTAATGATGTTAAATTATGAACTTGCTTGTTCCGAAATGACATGCCACGTCGATGTTAAACCTCAGTTTTGTTAAAGAGCCGAGAGAAATGACTTCATTAAAACCATTAGCGCCCATGTGTGAAATTCGATCGATTGCTTTGCCTTTGACCACAAACCATCAACTTATTGTTTGTACAAAAACAATAAAAAGTAGTAACAATATTGGTGTATTAGGCGAAGTAAAATTAAAATTGCGTGATTCACAGTCACAGTGATGCCATAAAAGTACTTATGTATGTGTGCATACATATTTTTTTTTAATTGAGATGCTATTACTCAAGTATCAATAGATAAATATTGCGGTAAAACTTGTGCGCCTCATTGAGCGCTGGTCCTGCGCAGACCATTACTTAGTGCGACTCACTAACACATTTTAACGATATTTTTTCCTTCACCACAATTTTAACGACTTTGCTATTCGTTAACCCATTTCCTACCGAAAATCGGTAAGATAAAATCAGTTGTTTGGTTAACATGCCGATTATCGCAAACTAAACGACAGTAATTATGTTGTGGTTAAATTAAACAAGAAAACAAGAATTCGTACTTTGAATTAAAACTGTGAAATTATATTAACAAAAACTTATTAAAAACACGCGAATATATTATTTGAATAAATGCTTATGACCTATCGCGTGGAGAGGAGGTAGTGACCTCACAAAATGGTGAATTGACGTTTGCCCCAGTATGTGGACAATCCTTACCATTTGGCTGCAGGTGAGTTCTAAAAACTATTCCGGTTAACTCTATACTTGATTGAGGACCTAATTTCTCAGGTTCATAGTCATCTTGAAGGTTCCAGAATCGCGTACCCTTCAAGCTAATTTAATTCTAAATTATGCCATTATACAAAGTCAAAAAATCAGTCATAAGAGTGGTTCGATGAGATGGTACATTATCATGCAATAAGCACCAGCTTCCTCCTTTACGGTATTCAGGGCGAATTTGACGAATGCGATGCAACAAACGCTTTAAAACTCCAAGATAGAAAATCGCTTTTACGGTTTGGCCCATTGGCATGAACACCTTCAGACAATTCCGTTGGAATCGTAAAAACAAATGAGCATCAACTTGATTTTTGACTTCTCCAAACCTGATTTTTTGGGTGGTGGCTCGCCTGTGGCCTTCCACTCGGTACTCTGACGCTTAGTTTCAGGTTCATATTGGAAACACCACCTTTCATCATCAGTTACAATATTGTAAAGCAAGTTCTCCTCCTTTCTCGCCTCTTTAATGAGGTCTTTCGAATGTTGAATTCTGAGTAATTTTTGGTCCTCAGTTAACTTGTGCGGAATGAAACGTGCACAGACCTTTCGTAAGCCCAAATGATCAGTTAAAATGTGATCAATCGATGTTTTGGAGATATTCAACACCGATTCCATGAACTTCAATGATGATTTCGATTCATTTTTGATTATTTTACGAAAAATTTCAATTGAGTTTTCGGTGATTATTGATTTTGGGCGGCCCTTATGTTCATTGCCATTTAGAACTCTGGCACGAGATAGGCAATCATCGCCGTAAACTTCTTTCATCAATTCAAATGTTTCGGTAAACGTTTTACCGATTTTAAAACAAAATTTAATATCAGCTCTTTGTTCGAAACTCATTTGTGTACCGATGACTCAAACATGCTGCCACTTAAGACGCAAGAACTTCGCTTCCAATGAATCGAATGTCACCAAGTTTTCACTGGAACTCAGCTAGGGATATAACTTCCAACGCACTAACTCATTAAAAATATGGCGCCATAAAAAACATTTTTATGACGCCAGTCTTGCTTATTTTGGACTTCACCTTGTATTACTAGGTACTAGCTGTACTGCGATTTTTGCAACTGGTTGTTATCAACGACACGTAGGTGAGCAATGAGGAATATCCAGGAGCCAGTCGTCCGTGAGTCGCAGCATACATCGTGTAACAGATGCGCTCAAATGTTCTATTTTATGCGCAAAGGTGCGGCTTCCTATGACCGAAATGGAGCGGCAAGCGGTAAAAGAAATTCGATTGAATTGCTCGACTGCGGCGCGGCTTCTTTTAGGAGCTGTCGATGATATCCTCAAGTAATATATGCACAAAAAGTATTGAGTAAATATTAATTTCAAATAAATAATTATTTTACTTAAAAGAGTTGGTGTTCGGTTTTGACCTAGAGGTTCTTCGAACATTGAGACGAAAAGCAAATATTTATATAGGCTTAAAACTGATTTCCTGACACATGAGGCAAATTATTTCGTACGTTCACTTTGGCTTCTGCTGCAATAAGTTGCGAGTTCGAATCGTGATTCCACCATTCGTGATGGCTTTAAATTTTTAAAAATTTAAGTGTTCATTTATTATAAGAAAGGTAATTGTAATAATGAAATAGAAATTGTCCGCCTTGTTTAGAGACTAATGTGATCACGGCTCTATGTATTAGTTATTAGTAAGCAGCATAGAAAATATTGTAGAAAGCATTTGGCGAGAACTAACAGAGTTTTTTAAAATGCTAAATGTTCTAAACTGAATTGGTTCACGGTAACGTTGCCTCAACACATCTTTCATCGTTTTTATATCAAAATCTCTTTCAATATTTTGAAAATGAATAATTTTTATTAGGTGCACAGATGTGTACTTCGATTTTCATTTGCTTCAAATCAAATTTAGTGCCAGCTTTTAGCGGGGTTAAATTTATGTCTGGCTCTATGTTAAAAGCCAGGTACTAATTCGAATATGATTAAAATAAACTATGGATTTTCTTTAACTTCTGTTTAACGAATATAAAACCGGTTTTTTTCACCATGGTTATGCACCCACAGGCTTATCATTCCCTATAAATGAATTTACATTCGGTCAAAAAATATCGGAAATTGTTCATTAAAAAAGCGCGTGTTACAGATTTGCCCAAATTTTTTTTGCTGGAATGTTGGCACAACTGCCCTCTATAGTATCGCAGTGTACAGCAAACACGGGTCTACGAGTGGTACAAAGCTTTTGCAGAGGGCCGAGAAGTCGTGGAAGATTTGCCCCGAACTGCTCGCCCATCAACGTCTTCAACAGATGAAAACACCGACAAAGTCAAGGAAATGGTGCTGGAAAATCCTCATTCAGGTTTAGGGAGATAGCTCGTGACCTCAGCGTGTCTCACGAATCAATTCGCAACATTTTACACCATCAATTGGGCAGACACGCGGTTGCTCGACTCGTTCCAAGAAAGTTCAAAAAATTCATCGGAAGAAGGTGACTAAAGACATGCTTGAGCAAGTGAATTCGGACCCAACGATTATCAAGCGCATCAAAACAGGTGATGAGACGTGCGTATATGAGTTTGACATGCAAACCAATCAACAGGCGGCTGAATGACGCTATCCACATGACCCGAAACGCAAAATACCACGTCAAAGTCGGTCAAAAGTTAAAGTCCTTCTACTCATTTTCTTTGATTATGATTGGTGTTGTGCATCCGGAATTCATTCCAAATGTTTGTACGGTAAATAGAGAATATTATTTGGAAGTTATGCAACGTTTGCGAGAGAATGTGCATAAGAAACGCCCCAATTTGTGGAAAGAAAACTCTTGGATCTTGCACCATGATGATGCACCGTCTCACAAGGCTCAAATGGTGAACACTTTTTTGATCAAAAACTAGACAAATATCATCGAGCAATCACCGGATTTAGCCCCTGTGACTTTTTTCTCTCCCCAAAACTTAAATTGCCACTATGCGGACGCCGCTTTGAGTCGATAGAGGTCATTAAGGAGAATTCGCTGAAGGAGCTGAAGAAGATCTCTTCAAAAGCGTTTAAAAGGTGCTTCCATGACTGGACATATGTGGATCTTTGGCATATATGTATTGCTTCGAGTGGAGCCTATTTTGAAGGCGACAAAATAAATTTTGATGAGTAAACCATTAGTTTGCGTTTAATTGAACAATTCCCGGTACTAATTTGTTGGTATCCCCACAAAACTAATACGGCTCTGCAAGATGACGTTGCTCAACCCCAGCAGCGCCGTCAGAATTGGGAAGCACCTCTCCGTTTGATACCAAACGTGGTTTCAGACAGGGTGACTCGCTGTCGTGTGACTTCTTTAACCTGATGTTGGAGAGCATCGTACGAGCCGCAGAACTTAATCGCTCAGGCACAACATTCTATAAGAGCGTACAATTGCTGGCGTATGCCGATGATATTGACATCATCGGCCTTAACAACCCCGCTGTTAGTTCTGCCTTCTCCAAACTGGATAAAGAGGCAAAGCGAAAGGGTCTGGTGGTGAATGAGGACGAAACGAAGTACCTCCTGTCTTCAAATAAACAGTCGGCGCACTCGCGTATCGGCACCCACGTCACTGTTGACAGTTATAAGTTCGAGGTTGTAAAAGTTCGTGTATTTAGGAACCAGCATCAACACCGATAACAATGTCAGCCTTGAAATCCAACGTAGAATCTCTCTTGCCAACAAGTGCTACTTTGGACTAAGTAGGCAATTGAGCAGTAAAGTCCTCTCTCGACGATCAAAACTAACACTCTACAAGACTCTCATCATGCCCGTCCTAACGTATGGCGCAGAAGCTTGGACGATGACAACATCCGATGAAGCGACGCTTGGAGTGTTCGAGAGAAAGATTATGCGTAAAATTTTTGGACCTTTGCACGTTGGCAATGGCAAATATCGCAGACGATGGAACGATGAGCTGTATGAGCTTTACGACGACATAGACATAGCACAGCGAATAAAGATCCGGCGGCTTCGTTGGCTGGGTCATGTCGTCCGAATGAATACGAACGCTCTGGCTCTGAAAGTATTCGATGCGGTACCAGTTGGTGGTAGTAGAGGAAGAGGAAGGCCTCCTCTGCGTTGGAAAGATCAGGTGGAGAAGGACTTAGCTTCGCTTGGTGTGTCCAATTGGCGCCGGTTAGCACGAGAAAGAAACGACTGGCGCGCTTTGTTAAACTCGGCCAAAATCGCGTAAGCGGTTATCGCGCCAATTAAGAAGAAGAATGCGACAGAATGTACATCTTATTCAGTTCTGGTTGTGATATATTCGGATCGAGTAATAAAATCGGTACCGACCAAGTGGCATATTAAGCTTTTCTTAGCCCAAACTTAGGAGTTTCACAAATATTTCAGATATGGCACAGAATTTTGTCGTTGTACTATGTGTTAGCACCATTTTCATAATTTCCCTTTTTTTGTCTAAAACATATTACACTTAAGAAGGACGTTAACCAAAAGTTCTAATAATTTCTAAATCAAATGCCACATACACATACTCATACATATATTTATTTTAAAAAGTATATAGATAAATAGCACAAGAATAGGAATGCCTATACACAACAATAAAAGCAACCAAAATATTTGTAAATACGTATAAGTACATATTATACATACATATGTACATGTGCGCCACGATTATATCACTTTTTTCTAGCATTATTCCCTCTTTGTGAATGTAAAAAATAGGGACGAGTCCGAATTAATTAAGGTCAGCAAAAAACAAATGTGACAAAAAACTCCGCAAATCTGCCTCTTCACGAAGAAAGCCGACACATAACGCCTTATTGTGACAAGCTGTGAATTAGCTGCCCGAGATAAATGAATTCTTTAACAAAACCCAACAAGAGAAAACACTTAAAAAATTTGCAAAAAAAGTAATAAAAATCGATCGGTAAAAACGCATATCCTGCATAAAAAACCAATCACGTCGAATAGAGTAAAAGATGATCGAAAACTTCAAAACGCACCCTACTCTAACAGCGTCCGGCCATATCGCATCCCATTGGTGTACACACACTCACATTCCTGTCCGTGATCTACCCCTGTCTGACCTACTTTATTTGCTTACAAGAAATCTGTAATACGCAGCTGTGTGGGTTCGTGCCGAGTGGCGCATTTTCTTACCGATCGCCGTTGGACTTTTACCTGAGTTTCCCCTTGCGTGTCTTGTTGCAAAGTAGAGCAAATAGGCAAAAGTTGCAGACGAAGGAAAATGTGCGAAAATCTACCCTACAAAAAGTTGCGATTTCCCGCAGAAAACAATCGAGGAATTGTAACTACCGAAATCTACTTTCATTCTTTGCCCAAATCCGCTGGTTAATCGGGACACGTTCCGCTCTATTTGCATTTCGGATGTCCGTTTCGTTTGCATGTCAATAAATTACAATATTGTAAATTTGAATTCGCTATTGTTGTCCGGCTTTGGGTGTGCATTTTGGGAGGGGTTGCCGACACTTTCGGGTGTAACTGCTGAAGGTGATGCGAAGGATTTTAATTAGGCACGGCACTGCGACAATTGTTGCAAATAGTGCAGCGGCCAGTTGTAGCTAAGAAATCGAGGGAATTTGAAGAAAACTTTTGTTAATTTTTGAAATTTTGCATTTTGGTTCCCATGAAATTAGAATTTCGTGTTAATGCATTTAAATTGCGCAGAACTTCTGAATAAATAAACGACATCTTCTCCTTTTTTGGCTCCTTTGTTTGATGGCCAAATGCAAAAATCAAATAAAAATAATTTCAAATGCAGCAACCAAATTTATGAATGCAGCAAACATTTGCTTTGAGCCGCGCAGACAAAAAGAGAGTAGGGAAATCTGCAACTGAAATTGGGGTAGTTGGCAGGACTTGTGTACATACATCCATACATAATTCATAAAAGTAGATACTTCTGGCATTTAACAAATAAACGCCGTGGTTCTCAAGTGAGCCGAAATAAAATTTTTATTAATATTCAGAGCCTACCAAATGTTCATGCCGCATATTTTTATTAGCTATTCCAAAAAGTGAGTTTCTTAAATCCTGAACTGAGAATAGCCGAACTTCGGCATGCGTGGCTCTGCTCTGCTCTGTGTGAATGCGCGCATTTGTTTCAGAAACTCATATTTTTGCTTATTTCTAATGCCGTAATCCACTTAACTTCCATCTGTAATGACTTTTGCATTTTCTTCGATTTTTCTACGGAGCGACGGCAGCACATGGATGCGTAAGAAGTGTGCGTAAAGTGATCTGTCATGCAACAATTGAAATGTCAAAATTTTTGTCAGTTCAATTTTTTCCAGCGTTGCGCCAAAGAGTGACAACGGTGCCTAGGCAGTATGTGTATGTGTGTGTGTGTATGTGTGTGAATGTAAGTAGAAGCTCCTTCAATGCGCACATGTCTACACACCTTCACATACAACGCATTCAATGGGACGTTCCATCATCTGAGGTGCAACGTAAAACAACAACGCAGTGAAAGGCAACACAAACGCCAACAAATGTCAGACTCGCGTCAAAAATGTTGATGTGAATGAGAAGACTTGCATATGTGTGTGTGTAATGTGTGAAAGCAGCGCAGAAATTAAATTGAAATTTCAACAAAAGCATCCAGGTTGGCTGCTGCCTCTTTTTGCTACTGCTCGTGTTTTTTTTTTTTTCTTTCGCATCGGGCTCCTTTATTTTTTCCATTTTCAATTTGTTTGTCAACAAAGTCGTCCTTTGCGAGTCCTTTTGATAAGACTTGATTATGCATCTGTACAGATGTACGTAATCAAATACATATGCAAACACACACATACACATTTACGTGCATGCATATGTGTGGATTGTGTGACACGAGCGTACGCGTCCGCGTCCGTCATTCGAGCAGCCAACCATCCATTGCGTCGTCAAGCCAACGCCCGCGCACAAAGGCTGTGTGGCGCTTCCGCTTTTGAGTCCCGGTGGCATGTGCGAAATATTTGCAAAATATATAAAAGCGGCAGGCGTTGAGGAAAAGGGGCGAGCAAAAATTGTAGATAGATAGAGTGACATAGTCGGTCTCTTTGGCGAAAAAACGCAACGTTTCATGTTGCCATTTCAAAGTGAAATGTCAACCAAATTAAAAAAAAAACCTCTACTCCAACCCTCGGAGTTGATAAAGGCTTCGGGCGGCGCGTGAAAATAATCGGAAATGGAAAAATTAAATTTCCTTTGCAGAATTCACAGTTTTTAGAGGCGTTAAGTATTTCTTAACATCGTAGAAGAAGACGCAGGCTTATTGGGACTTCGGACATGGAGGGCACAGGCACGAAACCGAGACAATTGGAGGCATATGCTACAGCAGGCGAAGACCCGACCAGGGTTGTCTAGTCAACAATGATGATGGTGAAGTATTTCTTTCTCTCTTATTAAGACATACAAACTCACGGAACTCGCATGTGATATGAAACCACAAACTTTAAAGAAATAAAGCTTACGAAGTCAAAGTATCTATCGATCGGATTGCCTCAAATATTAATTATCAGCATAAAGGCGCCGAGTTTACCATCATCTAGATTTCCTCCGATGCCGAATTATGACATATAGTATTACAACCAAGGCGAATCCATACAAGGTGCCTTCGCTAAGCAGCTGATTTCTTTTTTTTTCTTGCGATTTTGTGGTTTGAATGTCAAAGTGCCCCGCGTAATTGTTGTCATCTTACTTGTTTAAATATATTTTCATTGAAATTTTGAAGCAAAGCTACCTTTTAAGAATTCGCGTTGATTTTTCTTTTGGTTTCGAAGATATCGCAGGCCAACTTACACCGACGATGTCAACAAAAACCACACGCGCAAGAAGTCAGAAAGCACAAGTGGAAGTGGCACGGAGGTCAGCAGGCTAGTACTCGACTGGAATCTCCAGGGTCAATAGAACTAAGGCAGATCTTTCGTTGCATCGAAAGTGAAATAAAAGCTGTAAACAAAAACCTGATGTGGTAGCAGATAAAAGCAGAAGCAGGGAACAGACCAGAGTGGAAAGGTTTGCTTTGGCCCTAAGGAACTCGAAGAACTATGATGATGCTGATGAATTCACGTTGATTACAATCTTTTCTACTTCAAGTCCGTTTTTTTCTCCTAAACTCCTACGCCGGTTAGTGCCGCGTGGAGTACCTTTACATGCCGGACATATATTGAGGATGTCGGGGTCGATTTTGGTTTAAAAAATAAATAAATAATTGGCATGTACACTTCGCTTAGATATTTGGCCGAGCTCCTCTTCCTGTTTGGCGTGTGCGTGTTAATGTTGTTCCCCAAATGGAAGGTCCTTGAGTCTTAAGCCGACTCCGAACGGTAAATGGGCCGACATTTTGTTGTTCCATGCACGGAGATTCGAACCTACGCTGCTAACCAACATTTAAGCTGCTATAATGTCCGGAACGTAATTGTGACAGAATAACACGAGTCTCATGAGACGTGAAGCTCTTCGTCTGCAAAAGGTAGAGGTAGAACTCCGATAATGACATTCGGAGGGTGAGACTCCCGGTGAATGTCGTTAATTGCCTGTTTGTACACTAGTTGTCATACGTTATCCTGAATCTCTTCAATAAAACCCCGCGGCATGACTTGAGAGAAGGTTATACTCCAGTAGGTTCCTATTGGATTATTCTTACAGGAGCTTCTGTTGACACCAAAGAATACTTGTATATACGAGTAGGATAACTTACTTTTTCAGCCTGGACTGATTGTGACTTCAGCCACTATTGCCAGTAATTTCTTCTTTGTCCTGAGAAGTGGACTGAATAATAACAAGGCGCTTCAAGGTTAAAAACCTACAGTATTGGGAAAGTGAATTACTTCCTGCTTTGTGGGTAGACCAGCTTTGATTGAGGCGCTACTAAAGTTTTTGACGAGATATCGACCGAAGTCCTCCGGCGAGTCATTCCAAATTTGTGTATACGAGCACTTGTGGCCAACATTTGAAAGGGATTATTTAAAAAAAATAATAAATGTCATGAATGGTTCTACACAAAAATAATAAAGACTGCCCAATCAATTTGAATTTTTTCTTTCATTTTAATATACCTTTCAATTTCCGATACCTCTAAATTCATCACCCTTTACACAGTTTTTCAGGTTAAATAAAACATTTCTGATACCTGTAGCACACTTTTTCATATTCTCCTTCTTCTTCTTAATTGGCGCTATAACCGCTTACGCGATTTTGTCCGAGTTTAACAAAGCGCACCAGTCGTTTCTTTCTCGTGCTAACCGGTGTCAATTGGAAACACCAAGTGAAGCCAAGTTCTTCCCCGCTGATCTTTCCAACGCAGAGGAGGCCTTCCTCTTCCTCTGCTACCATGGTACCGCATCGAATACTTTCAAGGCCGGAGCGTTTGTATCCATTCGGACGACATGACCCAACCAACGTAGCCGCCGGATCTTTATTCGCTGCGCTATGTCTATGTCGTCGTAAAGCTCATACAGCTCATCGTTCCATCGCCTGCGATATTCGCCGTTGCCAACGTCAAAGGGCCAAAAATCTTGCGCAGAATCTTTCTCTCAAACACTCCAAGCGACGTTTCATCGGATGTTGTCATCGTCCAAGCTTTTGCGCCATACGTTAGGACGGGCATGATGAGAGTCTTGTAGAGTGTTAGTTTTGTTCGTCGAGAGAGGACTTTACTACTCAGTTGCCTTCTTAGTCCAAAGTAGCACTTGTTGGCAAGAGAGATTCTACGTTGGATTTCAAGGCTGACATTGTTTTCGGTGTTAATGCTGGTTCCTAAGTATACGAAGACCTTTACAACCTCGAAATTATAACTTTCAACAGTGACGTGGATGCCGATACGCGAGTGCGCCGACTGTTTGTTTAAAGACAGGAGGTACTTCGTTTTGTCCTCGTTCACCACCAGACCCATTCGCTTTGCCTCTTTATCCAGTTTGGAGAAAGCAGAACTAACAGCGCGGTTGTTAAGGCCGCTGATGTCAATATTATTATCATTTTTTTTTTATATTATATCATTTTTCATATTATATAATTATATTATAATAGATCTAAGGAGTCACCTCAAATGCTGTCCGTTTTCCAGGCATTTTTGCGTTCCTTATATTTAAGGAACCTTTCTGGTCTAGAATTTCGAAGAAATCGATTTCTTTTTCATTTTATGATATACTTTTAAAAATATAAAATGTAACAGTACTTATGGACACTTTATGACTGATTGATGACTAACGCATGGGTAACAACTCAGCCAAATAACGGTATATCACATCATCTTAGGAATCGATGCCGAAAATAGAAATGTTAAAAGACATTCTTGACAGCTGAGAGAAGCGTTTGTTTTTGCATTTTTGGTGTTGCTTGAATTGGTGGATTCAAAAGGCTTACCATTAGGAAATACTGGTTGGTAACTTTGTAACTTAATCACATAATTTGGGAAGGCTACCCAAATTCAATAAGAAGAGATGCTTTTAGTTAAAGAAGTGTAAATGATTTGAATATTTTAGTATGTCGAAACAATTTCTTGACAAACTGTACATTTATTGTCAGCATTACTACTTTATTATAGTGCGAGATGACAGAAAGAAAGATGCATTTATGAATAAGCCAAAAGCTGGTATTACGAAAAGTTCCATAAAATATATTACAGTTAAAATGACTTCTTTTGAGTTCAAACCCCCGCTAATTTCCACTTTGGTCCATCATCGCATTCCACATCATCTTCAAATACTCGCGCCTTAATTGAGTTATCACCGGTTCGCGCGTGCGGTCTTATAAGCCAAGTAGCGATGAAGAAGAGATATCCAGCAATTAAGTGAAACATCCGGCCAGTCGTAAATGTGTTATGTACTCCACCAAGAGTACTTTTCGGTTACAATACTCCGAATAACGCAATAAACTTTTGATCTTTGTAACAGAGTTGTGTAGTTCCGCAAGACGCGCCACCTAAAAAGGCAATAAAAGTTAGTGATCTTCTTTTTGAGGTGACAAGCACTTGGAAAATGTAATAAAAATAAGAGGAAACTATTATTATATGGAAATAAACTTAGTTCAAATTGTTAAAATTTTATATAGTCACACCAACACACTCAAAGTAGTGATTGCGCAAGAGAGCGAATTAGTTGAATTTGAAAACAAAGATGGGGGAAACAAACTAATAGCGATTTGCGGCTATTCAGCTCACGTCGATTTGTTAATTTTCTCACGTTGTCTCCAACAACAACAACACTTCCTCGATGTTCGCCAAAACAACGCATTTGCAAGTACCCGATGACCCTAAACATGTCACATGTCGGACCCTTTAGCTTCGGCGGCCCAAATCTGCTGTGTAAAACTTGCAACAGCCGTAGTTGCGTCTCTGCTTGCGCTCTTTGCCAGAGTTAGCTAACCGAGTGTCGTCAGCGCAGTGTTTTGACTTTTAACTGTGCTTTGACTGATCTGCTCCATTCACCTCCACTTGGCGCTCTGCCTTATGCTTCGAGGCTCCACCTCGCACACCTGCTTTTCCTCATTTGCCGTCAATTGTCTCAGCCAGTTCAAGCATAAACGCTTGTCATTATTCTCGGCCTGGTTGTTGTCTGTTAGTTGGTTGGTTATCATTTGCGCATCTGATTCTTTCGCCGATTTCTTGTGCTTTCCATTCACATTCTTGGGGTTTCGGTAGTTCCAATGTATGAATGCACGTCCATACAGATGTGCAATGTGCAATAGTACCTGATGCTATGTCTATGTATGTACGTATTCCGGCTCTGGTGTCATAATTTTCTGTTTGTTTTATCTTCGCCGCTCTTCACTGTCTTTGCCGCCGTCACTTGTTACTGTTGGCGTGTTTTTTATAGCATAGTTTTTTGGTGATGCAGTGCTGCAGTTGCAACGTGCGATGCATGGCCTCGGTGCAAGAACAGCGAGTGTGTTTTATATACACAGACACACACACATGCATACATACGTACCTGGTGCACAGTTAATTGTAGGACTTAAATGTTGAAAACTGTGTTTCTTCAAAGATTTTTATTATCTCTCCGTAACTACTTCCGGATTCCATGGCTGATAGCTGACAAATGTAGGTACGGGTACGAGTTTGTACGTGTATGTGCACACCAATAAAAGTTGTGGAATGGATCTCCAGTTGTCTTCTAAATATTAAATTTATTTTTCTAAATAAATAGTAAATATGTATAAATGCATATACAGTTGTAAATAAAAAGCCAACTTAGGAATAAAAGCAAATATTTTACGATCTGAAAAGTTAATAATAACTTCGTTTGTTTGCCGAGAATTCGTCAAAATATTTGTGCTTTGGAGTGCACCATTCAACAGTTTTTACAAATTGAGTGCATAATTATTTCTAAGACATTTTTTTGGTCATACAACAGAACAAAACTATTTTTTAACCTGTTTTTGACGAGTGTGTTTTAAATTCTAGCGCTTTTATTGCTGCTTGACTGGCCGAGTATATGAAGACTTTATTTGTGGATAATACTCTCGTTTTTATTACCGTAAGTCCCTCTTTTATGGCAGTGACTTCCGCCTGAAATACACTGCAATGATCAGGTAGGCGAAATGATTGGCTAACTCTCCACCTACTGTGTTGTCCAGTTTTGAGCCATCTGTATAGATTTTTATATCATTTTTTGTAAGCCCGTTATCCCATTCCTCTTTGGAAGGAAATACTGTGACGATGGATTTATTTAAGTTGATGTCCTTGGCCTTACAGAAATCCGTTGTACCAGGAATGCAGGGAAATTTTTCCTAAATTGAAGGGTGTCCTCTCTAGGTCATTCTGAGCAGACCGATTTCTCCTAATCTGAGAGCTGCCTTGGCTGCCAGCTGTTTGCATACCGAATTCCTCTATTGGTAATAGGTTAAGCATAATATTTAGTGCCCCAAGGCTCCTAAAGGCCCCGCAGATGCAAAGTACATGTACATGTACCTACATGCACCATGGGTTTTTTGATATATAACTTAAATAAAGCCGGCCACCATACTCGTATACCATATGTTAGGATTGGTGTTACAATTGATGTGGGGGAAAGACCCCAACTTAGTCCTATTAGCTTTTTACAAGAGTAGAGCGATGTTGTCGCTCTTTTTACTCTATCTTCGACATTTGAGTTCCATCTTAGTTTTTTGACTAGTATTAGACCTAAGTAGCGGGCCTCATCACTGAATGACAGTGCCGTTCCACCTAGAGTCGGAGGAGTTATATTTGGAATTGTGTGTTTGCTTTTGACCAGTTTTTAACCATGTTTAGTAAATCTTGCATGACTTCACAAAGTGTATTGGGAAATTTCCCTCTTACTATCATTGCAACATCATCCGCATATGCTACGACGTGCTGTCCTCGCTCCTTTAAGCATTTTGCATTTTGAGTCATCTTCTGTTCAGGGTAGACACGCTAAGGCGGTCGCTTCTATAGAGATATAGAAAATTATTTCCATTTCCGATAAAAAAACAAATTTATGGACAAGCATTCATTTGCTTTTTATTTATAGCCAAATTTAAGTAAATTCCAAACACAAGTAGACCACCCTGCACCAACAATCGCTGCTATACCATATATCTCTCTCACCCATTAACATGGTGAGTGGACTGTATGTCGTATTCATAAGCCCAAGTCTCGTCTCCAGTAATGATGCGTTTGATGAATGTTGGGTCAGATTCTGCCTTGGACATCATGTCTTAAGCGATATCAACGCGGTCCCTGCTTTGCATTAAATTCAGGTTCATTCGTATCAATAACAAACCCAAATCGTTAGCTGCAATGTGCTGCACGGATTCATAAACAATATTAAAGTCTTCTGCAAGTTCTCTGATGTTTATTTTGCGGTTATTGATCATCCATCAGTTTTCGATGTCGATGGCCTGCCACTTTGTTCGTCATCCCCGATGGACTCACGATCTTTTCGGAAGCGTTCATGCCACTGGTAAACGCCTGTTTTCTTTAGAGGATCATTTCCGAAACAGTTTGCCAACTTTAAAACAACGTAAACATGTGCAGAGGTAGATTTAGGCAAGACGGCCTAACTTTGATAAATGTCAGGCAATGGCGATCAAGTTTTGATAGGAATGTTAATCGCAGATGTGGTAAGCTTACATAACAGAAACTTTTAGGGTAGACAAAGAAAGAGGGAGATACCCGAGAGAGAATGAGAGAGAGAGAGAGAGAGAGAGAGAGAGAGAGAGAGAGAGAAAGAATATATCTAAATAAATTCACAACATTTGCAGAAAATACAGATAGAAAAAATTTACAAAAAACGGAGAAGGGTCGACCGGCGTAGGTAAACGCCGGACACAAACCATGGCAACAGCGCGCACTACTCCGAGCGTTTATCACCCGCACAAAGGCTGCGATTCCAGCACCGCAGCAACGGTACACCCCGGAATGGAAAGCACTTTATAGTACGCATAAGCACTAGCCAGGAAACGGAAATAAGCGCCAAAAACTAAGCACCAAAAAAAAAAACGCCAAAAAAATTGGCACCAAAAATCGCCCAAATAGGCACCAAGGAAATATAACGCGAAAAAGTAGGCACCAAAAATATATTTCCTACAAGTTTGCACCAACAAAAAAGCGCCAGAAAGTAGGAAGAAATTAGCAACCAGAGTATATATTAGCACAGTAGTAGAAATTAGCACAAGGAAAAACTCAGGAAAAGTAGCCTAAAGTGTATATATAAGGTATAGCTCTCTCTCTCCTTTTGCTCTACGTTATATCTTTTTTCTCTCTCGCGGAACTAAAATGCCCACAACGTTGCATGGCCTTGAAATTTTACTCTCCATTCTCGCTCGTCCATCGACGCCTAAGAAGTTTCACTTCAAAACGGAATCAAATCAGTTGACTTAGAGCGTCATCTGGCCGTGGTGTCGGGTGCTTTTTAATCCAAGAGGTAATTATCATTCAAATCATCAAATCATTAATGTCGCAACAGTAACAATTCTTTAGCTCTTAAACTGATTTTGATATTTAATAAACCTTTATTTGCGAAATGGAGTTTAACGGCAAAGAGTTGTGCTTTGTTGTACCGTCACGATTTGAAAAATTAAAAATCAATCTATACATAACTTAAATGCAATAAAAATTATATTTTTGCACTCGAAAATGAGTTGCCTTGGAGCTATTCCGAAATGAGTTTCGGTTTCAGCGCGCCAAGCCGTGCGGCCAATTATAGTCTGGTTCTTGATACTGAGAGTGAAATCAAATATTGTTAGCCTTTTTTTAGTTTTGGTTGGGAAAAAAAGATTGCCGCAGCAAAGTAAGTGCAAATGGACCTCTGCTACAATCGAAAACACAACAACATCCTTAAATTAAGATTAATTTCAAACACTCGACATTCACAACAAAAACAATATCGCTTCTTAATTCTGTGAGGGTTTCCAAATAAATGGCGTTGCCTTAAATGCTGGATTTTAATTAACATAATTTTACAGATAATATTTTGGTATGAAATTTCACCTTTTGACATCGGAGCTAGAGGCAAATAACACACACATACATACACACATACATACATACACCAATGTGTACGTTTGCATCGCGCGGAAGCTGTGTGAAACGAGCTGTCAAAGTGCGCACGAAAAGTGACAACTAAATTAATAGACTACAAGTTGGCGTATCCTGATCATTGCCATAGCTTGTTGTTGGGCGCCTGAGCTGTGAGTTCATTTCTGGACGCATCCTGCACTTAGCAACTTTGGTTAAGTTCTCATTTCGCGTTGGCATTTCTTAAGTTACAATTGACAAATTTCGTTCTTCTCGCATTTAGGATTATTGTTTTTGTTCGTTTCGTGTTTTTTCTTCTGGTTAGTTGCCTTTTTTGTTGCTTTGTTTTCAAAATTTCCATAATTACCTCATCAAGTTGACTGATGAAGCAAATGAATCTCTGTCGCGGTGCCATTGTTTCGGGCACTCGATATGCATAAATTAAGTAAAAATGAAAATAAAAACAACAACAACACTCGAATGCTAGCGGGACATAATAAATTTAACAGGACGGGTTATGTGTTGTCGCAGCGCGTCCTTCACCTTGCACCCTTTCACCCTGCTGTTCAGCGCATGCTGGGCTCTAAAGGCTTATCCTTGGCAGTTGACCAGATTTTGTTTATATTTAATGAAGTGGATTAGTCATTGCTCTGTGGATAATCTGAATTATTTAAACAATGTCCTCATAAACGGCTGGGTATCGAATAAAAAAAAAAAGTGCTTGAATTTGGAAGCAGCTATCGAAGAGAAGTTTGCTTAAATATTCATGAGTAGTACAGTGAAAAGCGGCAATTCTCATCCTATCAGCGTCTATGGCTGAGCCAACGCAATTCTGGTTTCTAATGCAGTACTGTTAGCTGTGCTATTTGTGTACACAGTTTTGAATAAGATTCGCATTCACTTTTCTGCGCGTGATTGATAGGCGCATTGTTGCTTATTGTCAGTTGTTGTTCGTCGCTGTTGCATGAAAATGTTTCGCACTCGCATGCATTGACCAACTGAATGAGTTTCGAATTAAATAGACAACAGAGCAGCCTCAAATTACACCTGGGCTTGGCGCGCAAAAGAAATCCGTTGCCTACTTGCCAGAGGTTGAGTGCTGAGCCTTTCATTCATTCATTTATTAATTCTTTTTTTAACAAACATGAAACATGCGCAAACAGATTATTTTCATAAATTATACTAAATTAATTTCTAAGACGACAGCTATGAAGATTTCGGGACGAAACCAGCAGCCAAGATGGCACATTCGCAAACTGGACACTGGGGAAATATGACTGCAACAAAGGCATAGGAAGAATATAGAACTCAATGGCTTGTAGGTTAACGCCATTTGAAGGGTTGGAAATTATGTACGCGAAAGGGTAATGAGGCTCGCAGCGGCCAGTTCAACTGTCCATTGGTCAGTCACGCACGTAATTCGCTTGGACATAAACTTTGGGAAAGTGTGTATGGCTAACGCGTGTGTGTGCGTGTGCGTGTGTGAGTAGATCCTTCAACCGGACACACAGGCAGCAGCAGAGATCAGAGGTCATCACCGTACTTTTGGTAATTTCTTCTCACCAATAGCCACTACACTGCTTAGTCGAAGACGCGCCGGTCAGTTGCAAGTAAAGGATAACGCAGCAGGACATGCAAAATGTAAATGTGATTTTCGTTTTTCGTTGAATTTTAATGATTTTTATATTTAAATTAGCTTGGCGCGCCTTGGCTAAGCTGACGGGTGTGCAAAATGCTTTATGTAGCTGAGTACATAAATGGTAAAAGTGCACGTGTATGGGTAAGTGAATATCCTTATTACCTATTCTTGACTGCATTTATGTATAGCAGCTTATATATTATTAATACATTGTATCATAAGTATGTATGTATGTATATGGCCTGCTGTTTTGGGCGCTCACATTTCGAAGCTTCTAATTGAGGGGAGTGTCCGTTTGAGTTGACCCTTGCGCAGAAAATGGCATTTGTCATGAACTCTTTTCAATTGCCTTTTCTTATATCTTTGCGAGCACTCAAGCATATGCCGGAAAACAGAATAGTACATGCCTATATACATATGTACATAAGCGATAAATAGCGCTGAGCTGCCCAATATTGGCGAGCAGTTGAGCTAAGCAGGAATGAATTGGGTTGTACACCATTTTGAAAAGCTAACAAGCGCATACATACACACATTTTTAAGAAGTATTTAAAGGCAGGTATATGAGAAGTTGTATCCTCATATACTAAAGACACTGGATGGTTAGACAGAACTGAAATAACCGTCATAGGCAAATAAATTTCTGTGATATGTTGGGATTTTTTTGTTTACTACAGGCTCCGGCACTCGAAGTGTAACCAACTTCAGACCGCTTGCGCAGCTGATGCACGGGCATCGGCTGTCTGTTAGTTGGCTAAATGCGAAAAAAGAAAATCAGTAATGGATTTCAAACGCAATAGTGTGATTGCATTATAGTTGGCTGGAAAATCACGACCAACGATTGTTCGTGAGCTCGAGCAGCTTAAATTTTATAACATTTTGTTTATCGCACCATTACTTGTTACAATGATACTAGTCACATCGCGAAACGTCATGGAGGTGGTCATCAGAAGACTGCAACGTCACGTGAAATGGTTGAAAAAGTGAAGAAGCGACTTGGGTCAATCCCCGACGAAGTGTCAATCAAATGGCGAGAGAACTGAAAATATTTGACCATAGCATTCGCCGCATATTGAAAAATGATGATCTCAAAGTCAAGCCTTACAAGATCCAAAAGGCGTATGATCTCGGACCAAAACAGCAACAAGTCAGACTTGAGATAACGAAGGAGTTGCTTCGCTTGGTCGAATGTTCAGAAGTGTTTTCTGTCAAGAAAAATTTTCAAATTTAGCAATTCGGAAACTCTCAAAACGATCGGGTTTATTTGACCGACCGTTCGTACGAGAATTTGAGTCATCGATGGACCACCAGGAGGCCGCATCCGCCGGGAGCGCAGTTAATGGTTTGGGCCGCTTTAACTGCAGATGGGCTCTCTTCAATCGTTTTCATCGAGCCTGGCGTCAAGATAAAGGCAAATTATTATCGGGAAAGTATTGTGGAGGTTGCTTTGAAGCTGTTGGCAGACAAACATTTTGGTGATAGAATATGGACGTTTCAATTTGACTCGACACCGTTTCACAAAGCTCGAGTGAGCCAAGACTGGCTAAAAAACAACGTTCCGAACTTCCTAATGGCCATACGATGGCTTTCAAATTCACCAGACGCGAAACCGATGGATTATTCTCTTTGGGTAATTTTAGAGAGGAAGGTCCGAACTAAAAGATTCACCAGTCTCGAGGCGCTGAAAGAAGCCATTGCCCACGAGTGGGCCAAAATACCTGCACGTCACATTCAGGCAGCTTGCGATTCGTTTCTGGACCGTCTCAAGGCCGTAGTCTATGAAAAAAGGTGGTCATATCGAGCAAAAGTAAATTTATTCTTAATATCGTATTATTTTCACACATTTTTTACTTTGAATTTAATAAAACTTATTTTCCAAACTAAATTTATAGCCTTTTTAATTGTTACACTTCGAGTGCCGAAGCCTGAGCCTATTTTCCACACATAACAAAAGCCTTGAACTGATAAGCTTAGTTAATTATGTTTCTTATCTCTTTTCGGCCGCCGTAGCCGAATGGGTTGGTGCGTGATCACCATTCGGAATTCACTGAGAGGTCGTTGGTTCGAATCTCGGTGAAAGCAAAATTAATAAAAACATTTTTCTAATAGCGGTCGCCCCTCGGCAGGCAATGGCAAACCTCCGAGTGTATTTCTGCCATGAAAAAGCTCTTCATAAAAGTATCTGCCTTTCGGAGTCGGCTTGAAACTGTAGGTCCCTCCATTTGTGGAACAACATCAAGACGCACACCACAAATAGGAGGAGGAGCTCGGCCAAACACCTAACAGAAGTGTACGCGCCAATTATTATTATTATTATCTCTTTTCTGTACTTCTTTGATACCGATTTGTCTTATACAAACTTTTTTCCAAACTTGACCGTTTCCACCAGTTCACCATTCACCTGCTCAGGCAGCTGTCTCTAACCGTCATTTCTAAAAATCAGGTGCCAGCAAGCAAAGCAAACATAGAATTCTCCACAGTCGACTAACTCCTGACTAAGTAAATCAAATGCTGCTTCGCTTCTCCGCAACCGAATGCTTGCAACCACAACCACTTCCAATTCGGTGGTTACATAACAACTGCAATTCTGCTTTGAAATTGAAAAATCATATTTCCTGTAGTCAAAACAATATCTTCCGGTGGTAAACAGAACTGCGATAAGCGCGTCAGGGTGAGCAACAGCGGCAATAGCGGCAGCCGGAGCAACAAAAATCACAAAGTCATATTTTTTTTCAAATGCAAACCAAAAATGCAGGTCCTTTGTGCTACAAAGGACTCTCGCTGGTTTGTTGTTGTTGCGCTTTCAACTGCTGTTCCGCTACATGTCACTTAATTGTCATGCAATCACTTGATTACTTGACGCAGTCCGTCAATCAAAAAGCGCGGAAGGATATTGCACCGACCACAAAGTGGCCAAGCGACTGCAACGCTTTGTTGGCGTGAAATAAGCGAGAAGCTGAGCAGTCGCACTCGCTCAGGCACTAATACACATACACATAGAAACATTATGTTAAACATAATGAATTTCACAACTGTCCACTTTCCGGCAATAGACGCATTCGAGGGTGGTGAGCGCGGCAACTGAGCGCAGCGACAGCCAATGCACCTTGCATGGGAATTTCCCTCGCGCATTTTCAGCGCAAAGTATTTGCTTGCCTTATTTGCTTTTGTGTTAGTGTTGTGTGCTACTCAAACGCCGGATCTTGACTTCCTCACTTCCTAATTGTCTTTTTGTTTGCGTGCAGCGAGGCGCAACAATCGGGGAAATGACCGGCGACTGCAGCTCGCTGTGACTGCGCTGGCGGTTAGGTTGCTGTGCTGCTGCCTTGGACAGGATAATTGCCACTCGAACAAGATGTTTGTCCTGTTTAGCTCTCTTCCGGTTTGAGGTGTTTAAGCGTTTTTGTGTGTTTGACCAATCAATTTCACATAAAATTTCCCATGAAATAAATCCTATTTGAAAAAGAGAAAATTATCTCTATAATAAAGTCGCGCTTATTTAGAAGGCACTGTAAATGATCTCACAATGAAAGCACGAAATTTCTAAACAAGTCACTTAATTTTCGCATAGCATCTAAGATTAACTTCAACGGTATCGCTTTAGTCTCAATATTTCTTATAAATGTAGCTGATTTTTTAAACTCAAAGTAAAATTAGTTAAAATTATTTTTTTATTATTCGTCTGCTTAAAAATAAAAATGAGTTTCCATGAGGAATAGTGGTGCTACTGGATATACAGCTACAGTAAGGCGACTATATTCAGACGCGACTTACAGATTCCATCCGGTCAAAGCAGAAAGAGAGGGAGTTTTGTAGGGCCACTCCGATGCAACGTTGCAAGTAACGTTGCTCCACTACGAGGCGCGTTAATGTGTCGCTCAGTAAAGTAGAGATTCTTGCGTCCTACAGTTGGACAATTCGGCCTGCATATATGAGACATCCGAAGAATAAATCGGATTAAGGCGAGCCCGGTAAGGCAAGGAAAGCCACTCTATCGCAAAAGGAAGTCTCCCTGTGTTTGAGCAAAATGCAAGTTTATCGCTTGATAGAGAAAGTTTTCAGATGAAAGAAACGAGAGTCTGAATAATATGTTTGTGCGAAGGGCTTGGAGCCTGAGGTGTTGGTCGATAGGTAAAATATCCAAACGTTTTACAGAAGTTTTTAAGTGCGCTATGGGTGTGCAAACACATAAGTTCCGTTGTCCAGACGAGGAAGAGACGATCCCGCACCTTCTGTGTCACCGTCCTGCTCTATCTAGACGTAGACATGCCATTTTGGGTGGGCAATCCTTCAATGAATTGGAAGATCTCGGCTCTGTCAAAATTAGAGATCTCAAAAAATTTTTGAAAAGTATACATTGGTTTTAGGGGGGATAAGGGCTAGTTCCCCACGCGGCATCACACTGGGCCATGAACATGAGTGTGCCCCACAGTGGACAACCGCTTCAACCTAACCTAACCTAAATGTGACTGACTTAAGTGATGGTGGGAACATTTCTCTCACCTGCTGAATGGTGATAGCGGAGGATGTCACAGAGAAGATTAAGTCTACAATCCCCCAATTGTCAAAGCCGAGACTGTTTATGTGTGACCCGATTATCCCGAAGTGTTCCGTCCAATCCATAACAAGTGGGATTCCGCCTTTTGCGCCAACTATTTCTGATTTAGTCTGCTGCACATTACATATAAGACCTCATTGAGCGTATTCTGCAAAATACTGATTTCCATACCAAATCAACGGATTGGACCGATCTGCACCATCTCTTTGTCGAATTGAAAGTTTGTCGATTCGAAAGGGTTTGAAGAAGTGGGCTATTTACGCCATGCCTGAGCTTGATATCTCCGAAAAAATAATCCGTCTGTGTAAAATGACGGTAGGCAATATCAACTGCTCAGCCAGAAATGGCCAGGACCTCTCCAAACTGTTTGATATCAAACGAGGTTTCAAACAAAGTGAATCCCTGTCTTTAACTTGACGCTGGAAAATATTGCTCGAGCTCTTCGCTCAGTTATCATATTTTATATGGCCTGTTACCGTCGATCTCAATGAACGAGCTGTTAATGCTTCTTCTTCTAAGTTTGACAAAGAAGGGAAACAAAAGGGTCTGGCACTGAAGAAGGACAAGAAAAATTACTTGTTACCTGGAGCCGCAGAAATGCTACCGAATTCGGTCAATATGCAATAAATATAATTGATTTTATGTGCCATCAAATCCTTATTAATGGTGAAAGGCCATATAGTCCTATTGTCTGAGGTTGCACAAGAAGCATAGACCGATCAGATCGTTCCAGGAAGAGTTCTCGTTCAGCAACTAATGAAGACGTTCTACATTCATTATTTTTAACATCAATGAAGGTTACTTTAGAAAAGCGATTACTTGATGATGTCAAAATGCACTTGGATCTGTCTGGAGTCCAAAAACACAATAAATATTATACTCTGCTCTGACTAATATATATATATATGTATAATTGGCGCATACACCCTTTTTGGGTATTTGGCCGAGCTCCTCCTACTACTTGTGGCGTGCGTCTTGATGTTATTTCGCAAATGGATGGACCTACAGTTTTAAGCCGACTCCGAACGACAGATATTTTTATGAGGAGCTTTTTTCATCGCAGAAACACACTCGGAGGTTTTCCATTGCCTGCCGAGGGGCGACCGCTATTTGCAAAATGTTTTTCTTAATTTTGGTGTTTCACCGAGATTCGAACCTACGTTCTCTCTGTTAATTCCGAATGGTAGTCACGCACCATTCGGCGGCCGCTCTGATTAATAGGAAAAATCAGTAAATGCTTTTATAAACATTACCAAAGCAGCAAAGGTCACGGGTATCCTAAGTTGATTAATGGCAAACATCGGTGGGCGCACAAAACAAAAGAAAGCTAATTATGGCAGCCACAAACTCAATTCTCATGTACGGCAGCGAAGTATGGGGAATTGTGCTAAATTGCAAAGCCAAGCGCAAAGCACTGGAGGCTGTGCAACGAACAGCGGCACTCAGAGTTGCCTCAGCCTACCGCACTGTCTCAGGCGCAGCAATTTTTGTGGTAAGCGGGCAGATACTCATCGGCCTTATGGTCCGGGAACGAATGGATGCGTGGGGTTCCAAGAAGGAACATGTCATCACTAGCTTTTCAGAACGGAGATGCCAAGCCATGGGGCGGTGGCAAAGCCGATGGGACACTGAACCGAGTGGCAGATGGACGGCGAAACTTATTCCATCTATTAGCAAATGGGTCCAAAGGAACTTCGGGGAAGTGAACGACTCCTTAACTCAGTTCCTCTCGGGCCACGGATACTTCCGGAGATATCTATACCGCATGGGTAAAGTAACCGATTCCAAGTGCATTACTGCGAAGTGCTGAGCGATGACGCTAAACACACATTTTTTAGGTGTGACAGATGCCCCGCGGAACCAAATGCTCTGAGGGAGCAGATTTGCGACATCGCGTCGAGCAACACAATCAGTAAAATACTCGAACGCGAGGACAGCTGGAACGCGGTAAAGAAATACATAGAGAACGTACTATGAAAAAAAAGATTGACCTCGACACAGTGTAACAAAGCGAAGCCGCACAGAAGAAGACAAGACAAGAAGACGAGCCTATAGCATGAAAGCTGGCTACAAATATGGTGGACCCAGACGTGGGTGAATAGAATAGGTCCTTTATGGATGCCGTTCTGGGCCCTCCCGAAGTAATATAGAAAGCAGTCCTGGGAGGGGTGGCTCCCCCAAAGGAAAGGGATAGTTTTAGTGGCCACACCACAAGACGCAGTAGACGATGGTCGCTGGAAGTGCGAAGGTATTTTGAACCATACCTAACCAACCAAAAACAAAAAACACATTTTTGTATTGCCAGTGTTGTGCTCGTCTAATTTAAAACAGTTGATAAGCTGCATAGTTCTGCCTTCTCCAAACTGGATAAAGAGGCAAAGCGAATGGGACTGGTGCTGAACGAGGACAAAACGAAGTACCTCCCGTCTTCCAACAAACAGTCGGCGCACTCGCGTATCGGCACCCAGGTCTCTGTTGACAGTTATAATTTCGAGGTTGTAAAGCACTTCGTTTATTTAGGAACCAGCATTAACACCTATACCAATGTCAGCCTTGAAATCCAACGTAGAATCTCTCTTGCCAATAAGTGCTATTTTGGACTAAGTAGGCAACTGAGCAGTAAAGTCCTCTCTCAACGAGCAAAACTAACACTCTACAAGACTCTCATCATGCTCGTTATAACGTATGGCACAGAAGCTTGGACGATGACAACATCCGATGAAGCGACGCTTGGAGTGCTCGAGAGAAAGATTCTGCGTAAGATTTTTGGACCTTTGCATGTTGGCAACGACGAATATCGCAGGCGATGGAACGATGAGCTGTATGAGCTTTACGACGACATAGACATAGCGCAGCGGCTACGTTGGCTGGGTCATATCGTCCGAATGGATACAAACGCTCTGGGCCTGAAAGTTTTCGATGCGGTACCAGCTGGTGGTAGCAGAGGAAGAGGAAGGCCTCCTCTGCGTTGGAAAGATCAGGTGGAGAAGGACTTGTCTTCACTTGGTGTGTCCAACTGGCGCCGGTTAGCACGAGAAAGAAACGACTGGCGTGCTTTGTTAAACTCGGCCAAAATCGCGTAAGGGGTTATGGCGCCAATTAAGAAGAAGAAGATAAGTTGTTATGTACGTCACACCTATCAGATAATAAGCTCTCGAATATTGAAGATGACTTCGAATTTTCTAGACATTTCATTTAAAATCTCACAAATAGCTTCTGAGGTTCATATCAACGATGTCACTTTACCCCGAATATTTCCTTTACTATTTCATCAAATTGAAACTAATGAACCTAAGCCGCTGCACCCCTTCACCAGTTGCCATTCACCCTCCGCATCGGCACAATGCTTTGCTGCTAAGTGCGCCTTTGGTGTTGTTAATAATAGACGATATTTAGCGAACAATTTGCGCTTCAACGCGCCTAAAATGCCACTCGAAAGCAAAAAAAAAAAAAACAAAAAAAAAAACAAAAAATTAACAAAAAGCCAAGTGCGCTTGAATGCTTACAATACACAGATATTTGTTCGCACGGCGGTGGCGCTTGTTGCAATATTGTGACGACAAGTGTCAACTTAAGCGCGTTAAATGTGGGAAAATCGTCGGCAGTGGCAACAGTCCACACAATGCGCGCATTTGTTATTGCTGCTTAGCGATGAAAAACCGTTTAACACCCTCATTCCGGAAGAAAAGATGCGAGCAGACATTCTTAGTGCAATAAAAACGTAGGTAGCTAAATCGTTTGTGTAATGCTAAAAACTCTAAATTCCGAATGAGCAAATCATTTCAATCCGATTGTCGTCAATGAATGCTAATCGCCCGCTTTGTTTGCTGTGAGAGAAATAGCAACCACAACAACAACATATGATGCTACTTTGCGCCGCAACAAAGGCGATACGGCGTGACGAGTGTTCAAACAACAAACAACAATTGCACAACAACAAATACTTGTATGTAAAAAGTGAATTCAACTATTCAAAACTGTTGCCAAAAGAAGGGCCGTTGCAGTAAAAAACTTTGTTGAGCGCACGCAGCATGAGGCCGAGCACAAGCACACCAACACATTCAGCACCGATGAGTGTGTGTGTGTGTGTGTGTACCTTTGCTTGTGTGTGCGTGTGTTGTGTGTTTTTGTAAACCTTGATAATCGTGATAATAATCCTTTCAGTGCAGCACTTAAGCCGATCATGCGTGGAAACTGAAGTCCCATTCAGGCATTCATTCACTCAGGCATTCCGGTCCACTCACTGCTCTCGTTTACTTTGTGCGCTTTGTTTGTTATTCGCATTGTTTCGAGGTCCTTTCGTATCCCTTTCGTTTAGCGCATCTGTCATGTTTGGTATTCCTTGATTTTTTATTGCGGCCTTTAACTCTTCAACTCTTCGCTTTTGCACCCTTCAACAGTGTCAGACTTCAACAGCTTCTCATGGTCCATTTATTGCACGAGTGATCTCCGGTGCTACGCAGCATACACGGCTTGATCTTTGTCTCTGATCTGGCTCGGTTTGTATTTAACTCGTTGAGGGTTTGATCTTGTTGCTCGGCTTCTTCGAAATTCCGAATTAGGGCACTCATTGGCTTGTTAAATTATTGAGGTCATGTTCATGCCTACCACTTTTGTGTGGCCAAGCCGAACGCGCGCAGTTGATCATCTCTACTCCGGGCGATCACAATGTTTACACAAGAAGGGTTGATCTAATTTTCTTCGTCTTCAAGTATTTTATCCTTTCGGCATTGTTGCTGCTGGGATGCTGCTAATCAACTTTGACTTTACATTGTGTGTGTGTGTAATTTGTTGATTTGTATTTTTTCTTTTGTACTGTCACGTGCTTGTAATCTGCCAGAAAAGAAGAAAAATTAGCAAAAGAGCTTTATTACAATTTTTTGCATTCGATTTAATTTGATCTTCAATGGGTATTTTTGGCTTTCATTGAGTTTCTTCGCCCTAAAACCATTTCTCGGTTCAAAGTGGTACATTTTCATTAACCTCACGCACATTCTTAAGTTCCTTTGAAATTGTTAACTTACCTCAAAAATTAAAATAATTTCTAGTCTCATTAATATGCATGTTATTGTTTCGACGCTGCTCGAGCGGCATAAATGCCAGGCAGCTAAAATTTATCGCATGCGATTAACGCCAACAGCTCGGATGATGGGTGGCTGCTAAGTTGATCTGTCGCCCCCACTTCCAAAAGCGTGCTCTGCTTGTATGCGTGCGTGTGCAATAAATTCTAAGAGTGCTAATGTGACAATATCTACGACACTAACAACAACCACTTGGTATTCAGATTAGCAGCAACAACATTAATATCGTGGAGCATATGGCGTATTTGTCCTCATAATCCGACAGCATTTGCCGCCCACTCGATTGCCAGACGCCTCCGCATTTTCCAACGCTTTCGACTTTGTGTTTATTTATTTATTTATCTGAGTATCAAATGATTCCGACACATTTTATTTATAAATTTCTGTAGTATTGTATATTGCAAGAGATCAAAGCGATCGCGCCGCCATTTGTTCAATTCGTGTCAATTGCTTTTGTGATGTTGTTTTAATTGATCTTCGGAAGTGTAATAAACAAAGCGGTTAAATTGGTCTTATACTCGAAAAATACTCATTTGGTGAAATAAGAAGATTTACTGTTGAGTTGGAATGAATTCTTTGAATTTCTTAGAAGTTGGCAGAAGATTAGATTGGGTTAGCATAGTTGACCTAATATGGGGCAGACTTTGGTGATTCACAAACACTTCTGGCCCACAAAGAACAGTTTCTACGAAAGCTAGATTTTACTGATCGCACACGGGCACCAAACCGAGGTGATCAAACCCTTAAAAAACGCTCATGGCGCAAAAGCTTGGACGATGACAATGAGTATTTGAGGGAAAGATTCTGCGTAAGATTTTTGGACCTTTGCACGTTGGCAACGGCGAATATCGCAGGCGATGGAATAGTGAGCTGTATGAGCTTTACGACGACATAGACATAGCACAGCGAATAAAGTTCCAGCGGCTACGTTGGCTGCGTCAAGTCGTCCGAATGGGTACAAACGCTCTGGGCCTGAAAGTTTTCGATACGGTACCAACTGGTGACAACAGAGAAAGGGGAATGCCTCCTCTGCGTTGGAAAGATCAGGTGGAAAAGAAATTGGCTTCACTTGGTGTGTCCAACTGGCGCCGGCTAGCACGAACGAGAAATAACTGGCACACATTGTTAAACTCTGCCAACATCCGGCCTATGTTCACTGAGAACACGAGTTACATGATTTATTCGATCAGTCCAAATTTTCACTACTTTTACCAATAAATCTGAATAATAGATCTAAATTAGCCCAGTCACCAAAAAGGCGACGCAAACGATGATCATTTGGCTTAAATTCTTGCTGTTGCGAGCTGTATTTTATAGGCACGTAAGCCAAGAATGGGTTGGTGCGCGACTACCATTCGGAATTCACAGAGAGAACGTCGGTTCGAATCTCGGTGAAAACACCAAATTAAGAAAAACATTTTTCTAATAGCGGTCGGCCCTCGGCAGGCAATGGCAAACCTCCGAGTGTATTTCTGCCATGAAAAAGCTCCTCATAAAAATATCTGCCGTTCGGAGTCGGCTTGAAACTGTAGGTCCCTCCATTTGTGGAACAACATCAAGACGCACACCACAAATACGAGGAAGAGCTCGGCCAAACACCCAAAAAGGGTTACGCGCCAATTATATATATATATATAAGCCAAGATCCTTAAGGAAAATTCTCCACTTAGGCGAAAAACAAAGACCAACAAGTTGAGAACGACGACATTTCGCCGTCTTCTTCAGCTCTTCACTTTGTGAACTTCGCGAACAGATTTTTTTTTTTTTCAAGGTAATTTTCCACTTTTCCACGCCATTACAGGGTTCATGTTGACTTGATAAACCTTACTGAACAGAAATATCAACGCAGTTTGCCATTCTCAGCTTTAAACCATAGTTATCGGTATCGATAGCTCTCATGCAGCTAAACAAACACCCGCTCTAAGGTCTGTTTTGTCAAAACTTCTTTACCACAGTAAATTTTGGCCGCAGGGAAGGATTTTTTTTTTTTTTGCGCAGGACAGACTAGCAAATACAGCACTCAGGCACAATGAAATCCATTTTACTGCAGTCGGATTCCCTTTAAATTTTCTTTAAATCTACTCGACCTCCGAAGAAATCTGAGTAGATCTTGTCGTACCAAGGAGCAAAGGTGGTCGCTTCTTAACACATCAGTGCCAAAAACCTCAAACCTGATACGAGCGAAGGCGGGGCAGACGCACAGAAAGTGCTCTACCGTCTCACCCTCTTCTTCACAAGCTGGGCAGAGTGCACTGTCTGAGATGCCCACCGTTTCTATGTGCTTTGCCCATAGAAAGGTGCCCGTCAGGAGGAACTGCGAAACTCAGTGGGACATGACAGTTAACATTATTTTTCTCCATCTGCAGCCTTTTTCAGCCTGCCACGCTCACTTGTTGGTTAGAATAACCCATTTGCTAACCGTGGCTAACGTGAGGTAACCGGGCCAAAAAGTTAGCCTCAGAGCCCATCCTAGTACGACCCTTGATGGCATGCAGCAAAGGGGCATGGAGAGAATCGTTGAATCGAAGTCCATGCGTTTTCTGTTTTCTAATGCCGGACAGGGGCCGTACCAATTTCCATTGTGTTTCAGCCTGCAAATGGCATTCAAAGCCTCTCCTTGGATGAAAACATCAAGTGGTGGTAGACCAATCAGAGCATCTAATGCCGGGCCTGAAGTAGTCGGAAAAGCTCTGGTACAACAGACTGCCACAGTGCGTTGTAATCTCAATCTCAAACCTCCTGACTCCCACGCGAGAGACTCTACTTGCTACTATAATCGCACCTAAAGTCAATGAAATGATTAATAATTCATAAAAGATTGCAAACTCGGGCACCACATGAATTATTATCAATATTTTACCACATTTCCGTTTGGCATTCTATTGGCGCTAGTTTCCTTACGATGTACGCAAAAATATTTTCCCTTCAATGCATCCCACGTCATAAATTTTAGCGTATTTTAAGTCATCTGCCATGTACGGACGAGTACATACAAACATATGTACCAGAAAAGTAGCCTGGCTGGGAAAAAATCCCACGCTCGTCAGCGACACACACCTTTGCTTTTTCGCTTCGACGAGTAGTCCTCCATGTACCCACTTCACCGGTCTTCACTTGGCTGAGTAGAGCATTAGAAACACATTAGAACCCACTCACACGAACAATAGCGGCCTCAGTGCCGCAATGTGCGCGCCACAAGATGTGCAAAATAGCTGTGCAGCAAACAGTTGCAACAACTGCTGTGACGCAGCACACAACAAAGACCGCTTTTGTCCGCAATCAATGCGAGGCTGAGCACTTCAAACAGCCAGGATGATGCATAAGAAAGAGTAGTACAGATTTTTTTTGCTTTGCTTATCTTGTTTTGTGTTTTGTGTTTTGGCTGTAGCTTTTGCTTTTGTTGTATTTTAGTTTTGTTTGTTGCACAACCAAGTCAACCGCAAATGATGCGAGACGACAGCGGCGGCTGCGTAGGCTGTGTGGCAAACATCGCTACCACCAATACCAACAACAACAACAGCAGAAACACAAATAAAAACACTGCGCTGCTGTTGTGACCGCAAGACGCACAGCAGGATCACCACAACAAAGGCAAGGAACTGTAATGCCGATGTTGTAGGAAATCAAGAAGCGCCACGGCCGACGTCACTCTACAAGATCCATATCTGTGAGATACTCATGTGAGACAAAAGACTTGGCTACTTCATCTGCCACTTGGACTTACATTTGCGGTCCGCGTGTAGGCTGTTATGCGTTTTGTTCTTGTGTGCTCGTTAAGTGGCTATAAATGGTCACAAAAATACCGTTTAATGAGCGCGCACAGCTTGAACGGAGCGCCAGCCTATGTACGCCAGATTGATGAGGACATTTTTGAGAGTCCTGCGATTGCGATTGAGGTCGAAGTTAAGGCAGCCTATTATCCTGCCGACGTCGAAGATCGTTTTGCAGCCAATCAGGCGATTTGACTAGCTGCGATATGATTGGAAATGTGTTGGGAAGCATTTCCTTTATTTGCTTTTGTAGTTGCCTACTACTAACTTTGCTTGATTCTTTTTTCGGATGCCTTTCGGAGATTTATGTACTTCCGTTGGTTGAAGCGTAATAAGAAAGGTTATTTATGCCGCACTCGACTGGGTTAGAAGGGTCCAACTTTACATTTAAAATTAATTCGCTTTTATTGTTAGAAAGAATCAAGATTCATGGGTACTTGGGCATACAAACCCAGTTGCATGGGAAAATGGTCAACGCCACAGCCACACATACCTCATGTGTGACAAATCAGTGTGCGGACAAAGTGTCTTTGCATAAAATCCAATTTAACAAGAAACGCGCACAAAGCGTTTTTTCCACAAAACCATCAACAAAGCCAAGCAAAAAAGCTCAAGTTGAGCGGCGCATTGTCATCAGAGCAATTTCGTTACAAATATCCACTCACATTTAAGCTCATCATTATGGGCTACATCCTTTTTAGCCTTAAACGCTTAACTCGCAAAGCATCCCCTCTCCAACCAGCCGTGCGTTCATTTCCGCCTTCTGTTGTGCGCATTTTGGCATATGCAGAAAATAATGCCATAAATGCTAAGCTTCAATTGTGACTTGGTTTTATATTTAATATTCCATAACCAGGCCGTCGCTGCCTCTCCTCAGCGCGCAACTAACCGCAAGAGTTCAGCATTTACCCTTTTCCTTTTCCTTTCACTCGCCTTCGCCCACTGGCGCCTGCAAGCAAAATCGCATTTGAACGCCTTTATGCACACGCTCAAGTGTTGCTGAGCTAAGGATAATGACGATGATATCCTTTTTATTTCAAGTTGCCACTCTGAATGCAACAAACCAAGCGAAATGTCGTCGAACCTTCATTCAGTTTTTCCCAACAACAAAGATAAAAAACAATAAAAATTCAGCTTTATTCGCGGCGTAGCAAATATCGCATGCGAGTATATAATGAGGGAAGAATGCGATAGAAAGTGGCAACAAAGTGCAAAAAGCATAAGACATAAGGCAAAACCGCACGATAACAATAACAACAATGGCTATGCAAATATGCAGTTCGCAGCAATCGGCAGCCGGCCCATCGCAGGAAATGACTATAAAAAGGATAATACTTAAGCACTTGAGACCCATCAGCGCACTCTGCTAGATGAAGAAGCCTTGCCCCACACCACCAGACGATGCAGCCACATAAGTGGTCATTGAGAGGTTTGTTAATCTTTCTGTTTTTCTTTTTGTTTTTTGCTGTTAATGAAATTGTATTTCGCCTGTAAGTAGAGTAATAGTTTGGCGTTTGTTTTGTTTCGAAAATTATAAAGCATCGTGGAGATATAAGTACCACCATTTATCTGAGCTTTGCTTATAAGTTAGTTATACACAGGGCTGGAATGGTTCAGGACTCAGGGGTTTCACCAAAGTGGGTCTGCAACGTTCGAAGACTGCCACTGTGTGAAGAAGCGGAGCAGGAAGAAATAAAATGAATTTAAGTAACCTCTGAGCAGTTATTTTATCACTGTCTGGGAAAGACTGCTAAACACTGTTTGAAGAACTGACGGGACACTGTCTCACCACACATTGCGCAACTAAAATGGGATTAGTCCAGAGCGATGCGTGTAACAGATGCAAAGAAGCGAATGCCCAGAGTACTTTAGAACACCTACTCTTTCACTACCCTGCTCTCTGTAGGACTCGACAAAGCAACATATTTTTCATCCTTGAAGGATGTTGGTGATACAATGGATCCTCGAGGTCTATGTGAGATCTTTTTACAGCTCAGCCAGCACTACCTAACCTACCCAACCCATAAGCAGTTTAACTTTATTCACTAGAGCAGAATAAGTTGTCTTAATAAATGCTACTTTAAATGATTTTGAGGATTTGAGGCAGCTTGTGGTCAAGTTTTTAAATAAAATCTTGCAAGTATTTTTATACCTTCTTGTTGTTGTTGCTGTAGCAGTAACTTTGCCCTGTCAGAGTAGCGTAATCACCGGTCGTTTTCGTCTAGCTCCTCTAACGGTAGGTTCAGAAAACTTGCTATTTCGACAGGTTGGGCTCAGAGGGAGAGGGGTGCTAGATGAGTGGGTTTGATGGGTCATGTAAAAAGTTAGTTAGTGTCGTGCGGGGTGCCTTCACATGCCGGACATATGTTTAGTACGTTGGAGTCGCTTCGGGATAAGTAGGAGCTTAACCGGCTACAATATCCATAACGTAATTGTGCCAAGGTTAATCGGGACTCTCGTGGAGGTTGGAGCTCTTCGTCTGCAATGTGTGGTGCTTGGACTCCGATGATGGCATTCGAGGGTTGGGAGGTTAAGGAGGTGGTAAGTATCTCCCGATGAATGTCGTTAATTGTCTGTCTGTTCACAGTCCGATCCAGTAATTGCCATTCTCATGGCAGCCGGTTCTACGTTACCGGACTGAGTCGGAGTTTTCCCGACCATGGGTAGCCGCCCCAGTAAACTAGCCATGCCTAGTGTATCGTACCTTATACCTTCTTCTTCTTCTTGATTGACGAGATAGCCGCTTACCCGATTTTGTCCGAGTTTATTCAAGCGCGCCAGTCGCTCCTTTCTAGTGCTAACCGACGCCAGTTAGACACATCAAGCGAAGTCAAGTCCTTCTCCACCCGGTCTATGCAACATAGAGAAGGCCTTCATCTTCCTCTGTTACCAGTAGCTGGTACCCTCATCAAATATTTACTTTCAGAGCCGGAGTATTTGTATGCATTCAGTCGACGTGACCCAGCCAACGTAGCCGCTGGATCTTTATTCGCTGCGCTATGTCTATGTCGTCGTAAAGCTCATACAGGTCATTTTTCCATCGTCTGCGATACTCGCCGTCGCCAACATGCAAATGTCCAGAAATCTTTCTCTCAAACACTCCAAGGGTCGCCTCATCGCATATTAACATCGGAAAAGTTTCTGCGCTATACGTTGGTACGGGCATGATGAGAGCTTTGAATGGTGTTCGTTTTGTTCGTCGAGAGAGGACTTTACTACTCAGTTACCCACTTAGTCCAAAGTAGCTCTTGATGGCAAGAGAGACTCTACGTTGGCTTTCAAGGCTAACATTTTTATCGGTGTTAATGCTGGTTCCATGTTTGCAGCTCTGAGTGTTTTTATTTGCATTCGTTTCGTAGCCGAATGGGTTTGTGCGCGACTCTGAGAAAAAAGAATAATAATGAGATAATAACGATTAAGTTAAGTTTTAAGGGACAAATTTTCAAATATTTTCGGCAGTAAAAAAATTTTTTATTTAGATCTTCCCGGTGTTACTACAGTAGAGGGAATCCTAATATTTTGTCGAGGGTTCCGACGGCCGCCGTAGCCGAATGGTTTGCTGCGTGACCACCATTCGGAATTCACAGAGAGAACGTAGGTTCGAATCTCGGTGAAACACCAAAATTAAGAAAAACATTTTTCTAATAGCGGTCGCCCCTCGGCAGGCAATGGCAAACCTCCGAGTGTATTTCTGCCATGAAAAAGCTCCGCATAAAAAATATCTGCCGTTCGGAATCGGCTTAAAACTATAGGTCCCTCCATTTGTGGAACAACTTCAAGACGTACACCACAAATAGGAGGAGGAGCTCGGCCAAACACCCAAAAAGGGTGTACGCGCCAATTATATACAATATATATATATATATAGTTCTGATTTTTTGCGTATATCTGTATTAAGCACTCACTGAGCTGATACAAACTACCTATTCATGCATGTTTCTTTACAACAACAACACCAATATCAGCTTTATCAATTAGCCAGATCTGACCATGTTCAGCCACAGATCGGATTATTACAAACTTTAGAAAATATCAACAATATTAAATAGTTATGTGCATACATACATACACACATACAGGCGTACATACAGGCGATGCAATCATTAGTGGGAGATCGCGCACCTCTAATTGCTGGCAATTCACCCTAAAAATTGATGTCGTCGAAGATCAGCGTTGTGCGCCAACAATTCGCTTTGGCTGGCTGCCGAGCAGTGGGTTGAGCTGAGTTCAGCGAAAGGACAAAAGTTCAATTGCAGATCAGTGTAATTTAACAAGCAGCACGGGGCGTCCAAGCGAGGCGGCGTTGATCGGGGCCGTCACAAATTCATTGTGTTTCACACTTATTTATTAATCGTCAACAAGTTGTTTATATAAATAAATAAAAGCGTTTGTGAACAGATTAAAAATGGCAGCGCTCTCACGTGTTATCTGCTCGAAATGGACACTGATACGCGGGCATGTATGCGTGTATGTATGTATTTGTGTACTTATAAATCTTGTTGCAAAACAGCTATGCCATTTTATTTAAATAAACAACATCGGGTCTTGCAATAAAATTATAAAAATAAGCACTGAAGTGAATGATTTGCAAATTAAGAATTCCATTAAATTCGATGATAAAGAGATTCCCCATCATTTTTATATATATATATATTAATGTATGTAATTATTTTTAGTGCACCATAAAGACGATTCTAAGGAAGCAAAAAATACATCAAAAAATATATTATAACCTAATGAAGTTTTGTGACTTACATATTTGCTCTGATAGACACTTTTTTATATTTATAAAGACTTTTGTTTTTGCTATTGATGTTATTGCGCTAATGGCAATAAGATTCAATGTGCGCATACTTATGTATGTATGTATACTAGGGTAGTCAATCTGATAATATAAATTTAATTATATTTTATAAATTTCTGCAAAGCCTTTACGTTTTATCTCAGCGCTTAACCGTAGGCGAGCAGCGCACCAGTGCTGAAAGTATTTACTAGAAGCCTGGACATTTTCATCCATGAGGTTAGCTTATGAGTGGGAGAACCTGGGATTGAGAAGGTGTGGCTTGAGCTTCGGGCTTCTGCTTAACACAATGGCCTATCTTTTGGCCTACATTCGATTGCATCAAAAACAACAATTGTGGTTCCAGCATGAAGGTGTTCAGCCCATTTTTCGATTGCGATGTTAGGGAGCATTTGCAACAGACTTTTCCATGAAGATGGCTAAGAAGAGATGATATCCATTAATGTATGTATGTTTGCAAGATCGCCTATTTTAAACCTTCCAGATTTCTCAATTTGGAGATATTGTCAAACTTAAGTCTTCCAAAAGTAGGTGTATGCCGTCTATGTGTAGAGATGAATTTAAACAGGAATCTCTGAAGTGAGGGAATTGCCATTCTGAGCGACAGTCAGGCGGCACTCAAGGCCCTGTCATCCTTTGAGGTTAAGTCTACACTGGTCCTTGAGTGTATCCAGAAACTGAACTCGTTAGGAACACACAATCGCATCCGGTTAATTTGAGTCCCACACAGGGGTATAATTGGGAACGAAGTAGCAGACGCCTGGACTAGATAGGCTGCAGCCTCGTTACCAATAACCGAGCCTTTTCTTGCTATGGGACAACACACAATCAAGGAGAAGCTTTGTAGTAAAGAGCTAAGGCTAAGGGAGTTTAGTTGGCTCCAAAGCCAGGCTAATCCTTACTGGGGGATTGGACCTCAAATACATATATCTATAATATCTGTCAAACATTAGACTACGATAAATACCCAAGAAGAATTGAGCTACGAGTTAATCAAAAATGGCTTCAAATCTAAGCCGCGATCAAGGCTCTGACGACGCCATGGTGCAGAACGAAACTATTATAGTAAACTTCTGTAGGTAGGTAGGTAGGTATAGTGGTTGTCGGTTGACACACCTAGGCCTGCTGTAGGCCCATTGTGATACCACCGGGGTTGTCCCCTCTCATCACTCTACATTGTCCACATTGAACCAACCTGTGGCTTTGATATATCTAACAAGGCTTGTTATTTTTTATATTGGCTACTTCTGCCAAGTTGTTTAGGGAACTTTTTCCTAAAATATTCAACCTTCTTCTATCCAGAGCCATGCACCCGCATCGAAAGTGTTATATAGTCTCTTCTTCTTCAATGTCGTTACAGCTTCTGCAATAGTCGTTATAGGGCGCTCCCAGTCTGCTGGCATGCCTGCCAATCAGACAATGCCCTGTTGGGACTCCGAAAAGATTTCTCATGTTTACCTGCTTTGTTTCAATAGTCGGTTTGTGCGGCCCATGTTCCATTCCGGCCACGTCATTCTGCCAGTTGCACAGGTTAGGGACTAAAACCATAGCAAACTCCTGTAAGGAGGAGATCAAATCTCTTGGGTGTACAGGTAGCATTTATCTGATCTGGGTTCCAGGATATAGGAACATAGAGGGAAATGAAATTGTTGATGAGCTTGAGGAAGGGGACTGAATTGGCCTCAGAGACCTCCTACCAGGGCATTGGCATCCCCCTGACAGTTGTTAAAGGGGAACTGCACAAATTATTTCTCAGGAAAGCGCAGATTTCATGCGCTATTTCGAAAACCCTTTGGCCCTAGTACAATATACGAAGGACTCAGAAAGTCCTTTGAACTCCTCGTCATTCAATTTTCAAACTCGTAGCTGTGTTTACCGGTCCCTGGACGATCGGCACACTCGCGGAAAACCTAGAGTTACCATTTAACCCCCATTGCAGAAGCTGTGAGGACCTTTCAGAGAAGGAGATTGTAGAGTATTTTCTCTGTAAATGTCCGGGTTTGGCAGCTAGATGATTAAGATCACTGGGTGCGCCAACCTACATCCCATCAATCTTCTCCATTACGTCCATTGCTCTGGCTGGCTGTAGATATCTGCCTGTTATAGGTCTCATAATGGCATCAAAACGGCGCTTTAGACCTACTTGGGGGTGCCAGTGTAATACTTCAACCATTTCAAATGAAAGGAAGACACTTTGGACACCTTATGTTACTTCATTTTTTGTTTTTGATTTGTTTGTTTGTATATAAAAAGGTGATTGGAAATAAAAGTATCAGAAAAGAGAGACTTGCCATTTCTCTCGATTAGTTTGCGCACCTATGTTTATAAGGACTTTTTGTTTTATCAATTTTTATTAATTTACTTTAACTCCGGTTGGAGCGTAGAGTCAGTCTAGTTTCAGTAATCAGTTTATTTCGAAAATATGAGGGATTATGGGCATGCCATTGATGCACTTTTATATAGCGAGCCGCTTGATACAAGATAGGTGCCCGCTGTATCCACCATTAGTCTGTTGACCGACGCTACATTTTGCCTTGCAGTATTATGTGGATTGTTCTTAACCTCGGTTTTCACCCTCGACCTTACTGGGTGGGAGGCATCGTTCTCGGGCATCATTGCACTTACTGACCGCCCTCCTTACGACAAGGTGATAACCCTCGATAACACCCTATACAAGGTGAACTCTAAATTAAACAAGACTGAGCTAAAATAAAAACGACAGGAGCTTTGTTCTGATAACTTCGAGTTTACTTATTCAAAATAGTCCCTCTGGTCTCGATACACTATTTTGAGCGTTCTAAAAGCTTTTCGAAAGAGTGTTGCAGGTCATTGACCGGAATGCCCTTCAGGACGTCGGTAAAAGACTTTCGGATGGCCTCTATGGACGCAAAACGTTTTCCTTCTATGGCCAAATGCAATTTTCTGAATAGGTAGAAGTCACAAGAAGCCATATCAGGCGAATACCGCGAGTGATTGATGGTTAAAATGCGAATTCTAATAAAAAAATTAGTCATAAGAGTGGATCGATGAGATGGTGCACTTTCATGCAATAAATACCAGCTTCCTTCTTCGAGGAATGCGATGCACTTAATGCTTCAGATAGAAAATTTCATTGACGGTTTGGCCCATTGGCACGAACTTCTTGTGGACAATTTCCTTGGAATCGTACAAGCAAATGAGCATCGACTTGTTTTACTTTTCCGACGCGACTTTTTGGGTGGTAGCTCGTCTGTGTCTTTCCATTCTGCACTTTGACGCTTAGTTTCAGGTTCATGTTGGAAACACCACGTTTCGTCACCAGTTACAATGTTGTAAAGGAAGTTCTCGTATTTTCTGGCCTCTTTAATGAGGTCTTTGGAATATTGAATTCTGAACAAATTTTGGTCCTCAGTTAACTTGTGCGGAATGAAACGTGCACAGACCTTTCGTAAGCCGAAATGATTAGTAAAAATGCGATAAATCGATGTTTTGGAGGTATTCAACTCCGATTCCACGAATTTCAACGAAGATTTCGGTTCATTTTTGATAAATTTACGAACAATTTCGATGGAGTTTTCGGTGATTACTGATTGTGGGTATGTTCCTTGTCATTTATGTCCTTACAACTATCTCTGAAACGTGTAAATCACTCATGAACTCTGGCACGAGATAGACAATCATCACCATACAATTTTCTCATCAATTTTAATGTTTCGGTAAACTTTTTACCGATTTTAAAACAAAATTTGAAACTCCGATGAGCCAGGAATGTAACTTCCAACTTCTAACTCATTAAAAAGAGTTTACAATAACGAGCTTAGTTGACCGCACTTCCTTGAACTTCAACAAAACTTTGGAGCACCCTAATGCAAATCTATATTTGTGATTTACATTTCTCTATATGCGTAATTCATGATTGACGACGATTAAGAGTCCTATGAACAATTTAAGAGAATCCAACAAAAAGTTATACATTTTGTACATAAAAATATGAACATCGCATCGTAGTTTATTTATTTCACTTAAAGATTAGGAAAATATTAAAAAGAGGTCAGGCGACCTCACATTAAAAAGTGCTGATAAGGCGCTGAGTATGCGTTCAAGCTGCTGTATAATTCTCGCTTATCGCTGAAATTTTGCTGTCGGAATCTTTTTATTTTCGAGGAAAAAGTATTTTACGGATTCTAAATACAGATGCATACAAGTTTTCTTTGTAATTGTATAATTGTGAAACGTGAATTATCAGTATGAGCATACATACATACATACATACATACATATCTGCAAGAAATATTGGGTAAACCAATAAACCGAAATCTTTACTAGAATTGTTAGTTTTTTACTACAATTTGTTAGCAGCAGTTAATTTATTTCCTATTGAGCACTTTCTTTGTAAATGTCCGGGTTTGGCAACTGGATGATTATGGTCACTAGTGGCTCCTTTCTTCGACAGCTTGGGGTAGTGCTCCAACCTAAATACCATCAGACTTCTTTGTTACACCAACAGCTCTGATTGTTGTAGATATCTGGCCGTTGGGGAGTGTCAGTTGGTACTTCAACCATTTCACGTACTTACCTACCTAAGTTTGTTTCCCTACCGAGTAACAAGTATTAACACACAGATGGCCCTAATTAAAATGTACGGGTTTTCGAACCCCTTGTATGAACCCCTTGTTTTTCTAATTTTGATCACACTTGATGCTATAATGGATTCTTCCAAACATAGCCCAGCATATCAAGCCAGGGAATTTAAAAAGTAAATCTTGAAACGCTTGGCTGAGATGTATAGTATCATCAATGAATCCATGTGAATGATGAATGACTGTTCACATTCCTGAGAGATGCGAGAAATATGTATACACTTCTACCAAACAATGTCATTATCTATATATATAAAATTAAAATTATGTATGTATCTATAGATCGACTTGCCTCCTAAACGCATAAACCGATTGTAACCAAATTTGAAACACGAACTGGGTACCTTACCGGGATGGTCATGGGCTAAAAAATATTTTGATATATATAGGGGGCGTGGCACCTCCCATACAAATGGAATTTTTAACAGTCCGTATTTCTGGAAGTATTTACGTTAGACCACTGAAATTTGGTAAAGGGTTATATGACATTAATCCTTACCACATCCAGAAAAACGGCGTGTAACGAAAAAGGGGGCGTGGCACCTCCCATACAACTGGAAGTATTTAGGCTAGACCAATGAAATTTGGGAAGGGGTTATATGAGGTTAATCCCTAACACCTCCAAGAAAACTGAGAAAAACGAAAAAGCGGGCTTGGCACCTCCCATATAAATGCAATTTTTCATTGTCCATATCTCCGGGAGTATTTGGGCTAGACAACTGAAATTTGGTAAGAGATTATATAAGGTTAATACCTAACACCTGCATGAAAACTGGTGATAGCTAGAAATGGGGCGTGACACCTCCTATACAAATGGGATTTTTCATACTGCATATCACTGGACGCATTTATGATATACTAGCGTACCCTCGCCCGCTTCGCTAGACGATAAATTCAATGATTTGCTGAAAGAGAATAAAATTAATACGAAACAAAGCAAATTCTTTGATACAATTTCATTCGAACTTTATTGTAACACTTTTTGGTAGACAACGTTTTTGGTTTTTTCATCTTTCGCGTGAATAATGACGATGGTTTGCCAACTCGTGAGCAAGCTACATACAATTGTCCATGAGAAAAAATTGGGTATTCTAAATTAATACCGCACATTTGTAGATACTGTCCTTGCGCCTTATTAATTCTCATAGCGAAGGCAAGGCGAATAAGGAACTGCAAACGTTTGAAATCGAATGGTAAATCCGCCGGAATCAGTGGAATTCAGGGTATCAAAATGTCTTCTCCTTTGTACTTCCCTTTCAAAATTGTTGCTTCGATAACGTTACCCATTAGCTTCTTCACAGCGAGTCTGGTACCGTTGCAAAGTCGGGGCACATTACTATTGCGCAGCATAATAATCGGTGCTCCAATTTTTAATCGTAAATTATGAGGTGGTAAGCCTGGCAAATCGAGTGAGTTTAAGAATTCAGTTGGATAATTTACGACCTCATCTTGATCAGTAATAGTGTCTATTGACTTATACGCAACTATGTCAATAGGTATTTGATCTAAAATAGCTGAATTTATATCATTGACGTCCTTATTTTTCCCAGCTAAAATTGCTCTTTCGCTGAGTCAATCATGGTTTTTGTAATGTTGAACTATGTTTGGAAATACACTCTGTATCAATGCCTCTTTAGACTGTGCAAAAGTGCAGAAATTGTTAGGCAATGTTATCATTCCTGTTGTTTTTGAAAAAAGGTTTATTTTTTTTGGTTAAAAAGTGTTTTTTGAAGTTTTGAAAAACACTTCGCTCTAACAAATTTCTTCTCAGTTAATTGCTGAAAATTAAATATTTTGAAAAAACTATTTTTTTTAATTTAACGTTTTTGAGAAAATTTTGTCCTTGAAAAAATTTCATACTTTTGCAAAAGTTTAAATTGATTTGTTAAAAAAAATTTTTTCCGCTTTGAAAAACACCCCCTCGAAAAAATGTATTCTCTATTAATAGTGGAATATGAAATGCTTTGAAAACACCATTTTTTTTTTAATTTTGTTGGGTTTTCAGAAAATTTTGTTTTGAAAAAATTTCATACCCTTGAAAAAGTTTTATTTTATTTTATTTGTTTAAAATTTTTTTTTTTTGTAATTTTAGAAAAACACCTCTTCGAAGAAATTTCTTTTATCTTTTGACGTGATAACGTCTTATAATTCGATTTAACAGGCTGCACGCACGAAAAAATGTGTCGTTACCTTGCTCATTACTGTTCATATGTAGTTACCTTGCTCATATTAGTGTTACCTTGCTCATATTAGTGTTACCTTGCTCATATTAGTGTTACCTTGCTCATATTAGTGTTACCTTGCTCATATTAGTGTTACCTTGCTCTTTAGTGTTACCTTGCTCAGTAGTGTTACCTTGCTCATATTAGTGTTACCTTGCTCTTTAGTGTTACCTTGCTCATTAGTGTTACCTTGCTCTTTAGTGTTACCTTGCTCATTAGTGTTACCCTGCTCATATTAGTGTTACCTTGCTCTTTAGTGTTACCTTGCTCATTAGTGTTACCTTGCTCATATTAGTGTTACCTTGCTCATTAGTGTTACCTTGCTCAGTAGTGTTACCTTGCTCATATTAGTGTTACCTTGCTCTTTAGTGTTACCTTGCTCATTAGTGTTACCTTGCTCTTTAGTGTTACCTTGCTCATTAGTGTTACCTTGCTCATATTAGTGTTACCTTGCTCTTTAGTGTTACCTTGCTCATTAGTGTTACCTTGCTCATATTAGTGTTACCTTGCTCATTGCATTGAATGAACTGCAAGCGAAAGCGCGGAAGGAACGACAAAGCAAACAAAGCAAACGAACGGCAACGTTCGACATCTTGCTCTCCCCTACTCAAGTGAGCGTATATATGTATGTATATGCGCATATGTACATATATAAATTCACGTATTTGTATTTGCATATGCCTTCTTATTGATTATTATTAATTTGATATACTTGAAGAATTTAAAATAAAACCAAGTTTGTTAATAATACCTGTTGTTTTAATGTTATTATTATTAATTTTTTTATTATATATGAAGGAAAAAATGTATGGTAATATTTACCATATCTATACTAATATTATAAAGAGGAAAACTTTGTTTGTTTGGTTGTAATGAATAGGCTCAAAAACTACTGGACCGATTTTAAAAACTCTTTCACCATTCGAAAGCTACATCACGAGTAACATGGATTATATTTTATTTTGGAAATAGGGCTCGAGATATAGGTCAAAACGTGGACCCGGCTAACCTTCGAATGTGTATGTACAATATGGGTATCAAATGAAAGCTGTTGATAAGTGCTTTAGTACGGGGTAATTTTCATACCTATTGATGACTAGGGTCTGGAAATATATGCCAAAACGTGGACCCGCCGTGTCTTTGCACCGAATTAAACCAAACTTCCACATATTGTTAAGGAGGTATTGAAGATGGTTTCCGTATAGTTTGGGTACCTATTGGTAGATAGGGTCTCGAGATATAGGTCAAAACGTGGACCCGGGTAACCTTCGGATGTGTATGTACAATATGGGTATCAAATGGAAGCTGTTGGTGAATGCTTTAGTTCAGAGTATTTCCATCCGCTCCGTGACTAGAGTCTCGAGATAGAGACCAAAACGTGGACCCTAGAATGTGTTTGTACAATATGGATATCAAATGAAAGCTGTTGATAAGTGCTTTAATACGGGGTAATTTTCATACCTATTGATGACTAGGGTCTCGAATTATATGCCAAAACGTGGACCCGCCGTGTCTTTGAACCGAATTAAACCAAACTTACACACATTGTTAAGTAGGTATTGAAGATGATTTCCGTATAGTTTGGATACCTATTGGTAGATAGAGTCTCGAGATATAGGTCAAAACGTGGACCCGGGTAACCTTCGGATGTGTATGCACAATATGGGTATCAAATGGAAGCTGTTGGTGAATGCTTTAGTTCAGAGTATTTCCATCCGCTCCGTGACTAGGGTCTCGAGATAGAGACCAAAACGTGGACCCTAGAACGTGTTTGTACAATATGGATATCAAATGAAAGCTGTTGATAAGTGCTTTAATACGGGGTAATTTTCATACCTATTGATGACTAGGGTCTCGAAATATATGCCAAAACGTGGACCCACCGTGACTTTGAACCGAATTAAACCAAACTTACACACATTGTTAAGTAGGTATTGAAGATGATTTCCGTATAGTTTGAATACCTATTGGTAGATAGGGTCTCAAGATATAGGTCAAAACGTGGACCCGGGTAACCTTCGGACGTGTATGTACAATATGGGTATCAAATGGAAGCTGTTGGTGAATGCTTTAGTTCAGAGTATTTCCATCCGCTCCGTGACTAGGGTCTCGAGATAGAGACCAAAACGTGGACCCTAGAATGTGTTTGTACAATATGGATATCAAATGAAAGCTGTTGATAAGTGCTTTAATACGGGGTAATTTTCATACCTATTGATGACTAGGGTCTCGAAATATATGCCAAAACGTCGACCCACCGTGACTTTGAACCGAATTAAACCAAACTTACTCACATTGTTAAGGAGGTATTGAAGATGACTTCCGCATAGTTTGAATACCTATTGGTAGATAGGGTCTCAAGATATAGGTCAAAACGTGGACCCGGGTAACCTTCGGACGTGTATGTACAATATGGGTATCAAATGAAAGCTGTTGCTGAATGCTTTAGTACAGAATATTTTTCATGCCGCTCCGTGACTGGGGTCTCGAGATATAGGTCAAAACGTGGACCCGGGTAACCTTTGGTTGTGTATGTACAATATGGGTATCAAATGAAAGCTGTTGATAAGTGCTTTAATACGGGGTAATTTGTTATGTTATGTTATGTTATGTTGTGTTATGTTATGTTATGTTATGTTATGTTATGTTATGTTATGTTATGTTATGTTATGTTATGTTATGTTATGTTATGTTATGTTATGTTATGTTATGTTATGTTATGTTATGTTATGTTATGTTATGTTATGTTATGTTATGTTATGTTATGTTATGTTATGTTATGTTATGTTATGTTATGTTATGTTATGTTATGTTATGTTATGTTATGTTATGTTATGTTATGTTATGTTATGTTATGTTATGTTATGTTATGTTATGTTATGTTATGTTATGTTATGTTATGTTATGTTATGTTATGTTATGTTATGTTATGTTATGTAATGTTGTGTTGTGTTGTGTTGTGTTGTGTTGTGTTGTGTTGTGTTGTGTTGTGTTGTGTTGTGTTGTGTTGTGTTGTGTTGTGTTGTGTTGTGTTGTGTTGTGTTGTGTTGTGTTGTGTTGTGTTGTGTTGTGTTGTGTTGTGTTGTGTTGTGTTGTGTTGTGTTGTGTTGTGTTGTGATGTGTTGTGTTGTGTTGTGTTGTGTTGTGTTGTGTTGTGTTGTGTTGTGTTGTGTTGTGTTGTGTTGTGTTGTGTTGTGTTGTGTTGTGTTGTGTTGTGTTGTGTTGTGTTGTGTTGTGTTGTGTTGTGTTGTGTTGTGTTGTGTTGTGTTGTGTTGTGTTGTGTTGTGTTGTGTTGTGTTGTGTTGTGTTGTGTTGTGTTGTGTTGTGTTGTGTTGTGTTGTGTTGTGTTGTGTTGTGTTGTGTTGTGTTGTGTTGTGTTGTGTTGTGTTGTGTTGTGTTGTGTTGTGTTGTGTTGTGTTGTGTTGTGTTGTGTTGTGTTGTGTTGTGTTGTGTTGTGTTGTGTTGTGTTGTGTTGTGTTGTGTTGTGTTGTGTTATGTCATGTTATGTTATGTTATGTTATGTTATGTTATGTTATGTTATGTTAAAGTATATGTTATGTTAATGTTAACTCATTATCTATATCCATACAAAATATGTATCAAACAAATAAAATTAAAATTTTCTTTTGAAAAATGCAACCATTCAATCAGTATTTTCTTATGACGTTATCACGTTAAACTATCGTCAGTAAACCGACTTTGCAGACAACCTCTTTTTGAGGAAAATTTGGTTTTGAAAAAATTTCATGCTTTCGAAATTTTTTTATTTTACTTTATTTCTTCAAAATTTTTGAAAACAATTTTTTTTATAATTTTCGAAAAACACCCCTTTGAAAAAATGTTTTCTATGTGTCATAGTGGTATTCCATTAACTTTTAGGATTATAGTCAAATACTTACAAATATCTACGCTTTCACAAATAGCAACAATAAACAAATTTCCTCAAAACCAAAAAATTTACTTTTTTTCTAAAAAAATTCTAAACAAACAACGTAATAAATTTAGGATTTTGTGTTCACGAAAAAACGGTATTGTTTTTATTGTATTAACTGAAAACCAAAATGTTGCAAAAAATCAAAACAAAACTAAATTATTTTTTTGTGTTCATTTGGTCCATATGTTCCATAAAAAGTTGATATGGTAAATAATATGCAGGGTCTGATACACGCAAATTTCCATTGACCATTATAGTGAGAAAATTATCGATCACCAATTCCAACAGGATTTCAAAATCAGAGTTGGAATGAGTTGTTGTGTGGTGTACTTCTGAAAAAAATGAGAAATAAACAAAATAAATCTAAAAATTCGAATTCTAACTTTATCTTGTGTATGTTCTTATTACCTTTGAATTTTTCCAATGAAGCACCATTCATTTTAAATTTTCCAAGAATTTTTTTTATCATTTCGCGTTTCTTTCCTTTTTCATTCGATTCCAACATTTGTTCATAGCCGAAAACATCGTTTGCAAACGAATTCATTTCCATATAGAATTGGTCAAAGAAAGCATTGCTCAATTGAATTGAAACATTATTTTCATAAATACTTAGGACCTTAACTAATGCACCTTGGTACATACCTAACGCAGATATTCATCGCGACCTTGACATCGATACTATTGATGAAACAATACAAAGCGCTAGCAGAAGACACATAAATAGACTATTAAGGCATACAAATCCTATGATGAGAAGACTACCAAATAAAGAAAAATCTACCCAAAGTCGGCTTAACCGTCAAACACCAACAGATCTTGCAAAATCCTTGTAATCAATTGTCAACTAATCGTATATATCATTGTTTGTTAACCACTTGTTTTTAAATAATATGTATGTATATATTTCTTCTAAATGAGCTTGGGGGCATTGGCCCTTCAATATCACTCTCATTCCATCTTTTTGTAAATCAAATTACTTATTGTCTAACGACAGGTGTAATATTTTATGGAAGAAATAAAAAAAAAAAAAAAAATTTTCATTCGAATCATTTGAAATTTCTGTATACAATACATTTCTGTATCACAATACAAATACAAAAAATTCAAAAAAAGTTGTACACATAAAATGAATGTCGATTCGAAACTTACTTTAATCTAACAATCGAGCAAGTTTTGTTTTGGACAATATTTTGATTTTTTCTTTTTTTTATATGAAGAAAATATTTAAAAGAAATTTTTTTTTTGCTAAAAACCTTCCCCTAGTGGATCCCTATAATATGAAAAAAGAACGAATAAAATTGGCCTCGTATCGGCCGAAAAAAATGCGGACGAACGAACATCATTTCATTTTTATATATATAGATTAGAATACCAAAAATTGGTAAAAAGTTTGATGAAGTTAGTATTTAGTACTCCTAGAAAAAATATGAGCTTAGAGAAAAATGGGGGTTAGACCATTTGATATAGAAACGAATTTATATTATCAACGATAGAGGTATTGCTGAATTGAATGCATTCTCTTATTGGTAAAGCTTTTATCTGACATACCGATGTGCAATATAAGCAAAAACTCAGGTCAAGGTAGGGTTCTAAAGACATGTAAGCTAATCTTGTGGGATGAGTGCACAATGGCCCATAAAAAGTCGCTGGAAGCTTTAGACCGATCTCTGAGAGACTTGAGAGGTAATGATCAACCAATGGGTGGTGCCTTACTCTTAATGGCAGGGGATTTTCGACAAATTCTTCCAGTTATTCCGAAAGGAACCGCCGCAGATGAAGTGAATGCCTGCTTAAAATCGTCATACCTATGGGACTACGTTCAAAAATTGACTCTTTCTACAAATATGAGAGCACATTTGGGAGGTGATGATTCAGCAGAAGTTTTTTCTGAACAACTACTTACAATAGGCAATGGAAAAATACCAGTTCCTTTATCACCAAATTTAATTTCTTTTCCTCCAGGTTTTTGTCAACTTATGTTATCAGTCGATGCTTTGATAGAAGGGGTATTTCCAAATATTTCAGCCAATCACACAAACTATAGATGGCTTCGAGAAAGGGCCATTTTGGCACCTACGAATGACGATGTAAATGTCATTAATTCCAAAATTCAAGAAATACTACCAGGAACTGTAACAACTTATCATTCCATTGACACAGTCGTCGAAGAATCCCAGGCTGTTCTTTATCCCGTTGAGTTTCTTAACTCCTTGGACCCATCAGGAATTCCTCCTCATCGACTGATGCTTAAAAAGGGGGCCATGATAATTATGCTGCGTAATTTGGATCCTCCACGTTTATGCAATGGCACAAGGCTAATCATCACGAAACTTTTACCGAATGTTATAGGAGCTATGGTTTTATCAGGAAATTTTGAAAACCACAAAGTTTTCATAGCAAGAATTCCAATGATACCGACGGATATACCTTTCAATTTTAAACGCTTCCAATTTCCTATTAGACTGGCTTTCGCAATGTCCATAAATAAAGCTCAGGGACAATCATTAGCTGTAGCAGGAGTCAATCTAACCAACTCATGTTTTACCCATGGCCAATTATATGTAGCCTGCTCCAGAGTTGGCGCACCGAAAAACCTTTTTATTTACACTCAAAATAATATAACAAAAAATGTCGTATATCCGATCGTTTTAAATAATACCTAAACTGACTTAAAAAAGTTAAAGTTGTTTTATTTACATTGCATACTTTTTGATAGAAATGTGGGGGGAAACCCACGGGTATAAGCTAGTTCTAAATAAAATGGAGATGGAAAAACAATAGCACGGAGGCAGCTAAGAGGAAAGAGCAAGCTTTTGGCACTGCCAAACACAGCGTTAATATGTAAATATTAGTTAATTATTCTAGTATGTTGAATGATTGAAAATGTTGCAGAAAGCCTATGGCGAGTGAGCTTTATGAAAAACACGGATCTACGAGTGGTGTAAGGCTTTTGCAGAGGGCCGAGAAGTCGTGGAAGATTTGCCCCGATCTGGTCGCCCATCAACGTCTGGAATGGATGAAAACACTGAAAAAGTCAAGGAAACGGTGCTGGAAAATCATCATTTAAGTTTGAGAGAGGTAGCTCGTGACCTTAGCGTGTCTCACGAATCAATTCGCAACATTTTACACCATCAATTGGACATGAGACGCGTGGCTGCTCGACTCGTTCCAAGAGAGTTTAATTTCTTTCAAAAAATTCATCGGCAGAAGGTGGTTGAAGACATGCATGAGCAAGTGAATTCGGACCCAACGTTTATCCAGCGCATCATAACAGGTGATGAGACGTTTGTTTGACATGCAAACCAGTCAACAGACGGCTGAATAGTGCTATGCACATGAGAAAACACCCAAAAAACCACTTTAAAGTCGGTCAAAAGTGAAAGTCATGATACTCGTTTTCTTTTATTATCAATGGTGTTGTGCTCTCGGAATTCATTCCAAATGTTTCTACGGTAAACAAAGAATATTATTTGGAACTTATGCTACATTTGAGCGAGAATGTGCGTAGGAAACGACCCAATTTATGAAAAGAAAACTCATGGATCTTGCACCAGATAACGCACCGTCCCACAAGGCTCAATTGTGAACACTTTTTTTACCAAAAACTCAACAAATATCATCGAATAACCACCGTATTCACCGGATTTAGCTCCCTGTGACTTTTTCCTTTTCCCAAAACTTAAATTGCCACTCCGCGAATGCCGCTTTGAGTGGATAGAGGTCATTAAGGAGAACTCGCTGAAGGAGCTGAAGAAGATCTTTCCAAACGCGCTTAAAAGGTGCTTTGATGACTGGGCCAAGCGTTGGCACATGTGTACTATATTGCTTCGAATGGAGCCTATTTCGAAGGCGAAAAAATAAATTTTGATGATTAAGCCATTATTTTACATTTAATTGAACAATTCCCGGTACTTGTTGGGCAGAATATATTCCCTAAGACTTCTACTTGCAGTCTTCTTATTTCGCTATCAATTTTGCGCGTTGCTTGTTAAATGTCTTTCATTGCCAGCATTCTCTCTTGCACCCGCACCAGTCTATCCAATATTGAATCCAAAATTATGGGGAATTCAGACATAGATTTAAAATTTTGTTGGAGCAAAGCTTGCTTTTCACTTTTCATTCCCACTTTCTCCCCCGGCGTTCTGCTTCATGGAGTTTTGATGCGTGCAGAAGTGTATGCTGAAGTCGGTGGACCTGTCAAGGGGCTATGACAGAAGTTTGCCTCCTCGTCACTGGATTCACTGCCACTGATGTTATTTTCGTAGTGTGGTGATTGCATAGTTGAGGAACTTCCAATTGCTAGTACATATTCAATTTCCTCTACGCAAGCCTCAAGTCCGGCTGCCTTGTTAATCATATTTTCACTGGCAGTAATTGCCTTTTCGGTCCTCCTAAAGGGTCATCCATTAGTCCACTGTTTGGATGCCTTGTTGAAGGAAAGGTTTTCTTCGCCTGATACTTTTTCTTCAAAAATCTATAAAAACCACGAATAATAGTAACTTTTGAAATATATGAATTTGAAAACATTTGGAAACAACAATGCTATACATTATATGCCCGCCTTCCTCCACCACTTGCCATCTTTAACTGGGCCAAATTCAGTTTTGTTGCTAGCTCTTCCCAAAGCCTATTCATCGTACCTCTACCTCACGCGATATTCGGAAGTTTATGTGGAATTCGGAAGTTTATTGTCAAACTAGGGTTGTTGCGAAGATACTCCAACACGACTTTTTTTTTGGTGTGGTTGAGTTTAATAAAATTCGTCCTATAATAATTTCTTACAAAAAGCATATTTAATTATATATGCTTACAATTTACTTACATCTTTGGTTAAATCCCATCGTTTTCCGGCGGCTGTTGGTGTTCGAATGACAATTCGATCAAACGAGTACGTTCAGCACTCGTTCACATATGTATGTCATAGTACGAAATATGCATTTTTTAGTGACGAATCGTACGTTAACTGATGTGATGATTCGAGCCCTGCATACTTTCGAATGATAGTCGCACGCCAGCCCCTTCGGATACGACGGCCGCTTAGATAAAGGAATAGAAAGGAATTCGGGTTCATGCAAGTTCAGCTTTTACATCTTTATCCATTTGGCAACCGCCGCTGTCATGTGGGATAGTGCGTAACTACCATTCGTTTGGTCTTGGGTTAGATGTTCAATGTAGACGTACTTTCATTCTGAACAGGTAAAAAATTAAATCTGTTGAAATGCAAAAATCCTCAGCCTTTTCATTTAGACCGCCGTGAAATTAGTAGACGTTTGGGACAAAGATACTTTGATGGCGGCTTTTCACATTCAAATCATTAAGGCTCGTGTATATCTCAGTTTCATACGCAAACTACTAGGTAGGTAGGTGGAATGGTTGAAGTGCCGGTCTGACACTTCTCAAGTAGCATTAAAGCGCCGTTTTGATACCATTATGAGACTTACAACAGGCAGATATCTACAACCGATCGTCCAGGGACCGGTAAACACTGCTACGAGTTTTGAAATTGAATGGCGAGGAGTCCAAAGGACTTTCTGAGTCTTTCGTATATTATACTGGGACCAAAGGGTTTTCGAAATAGCACATGAAGAAATGGAGCTCCATCTTTTCAGCGCTTTCCTGAGAAATAATTCACATTATTAATAGGCATGAAGATTATGCTCTTCTCTGCAGGCAACATTACACCCCGTTTGGTGGATGTGGCGCCTGCAGTGAAAGCTGATAATTTTTAGCTGAGTGGCGTATGCAGATACAAGCGGTCTTTTATAATAATAAAACATCAGTTCGATAAATAACTTGAAATAGATAGCCACTATAAATATTGAGCAGGCGAAATAGTGAGAGTTCGTACACGCTGAATTTTCAATATAAAATTTGCATACTTTTATTGAAAATCCGTCCTACGTGGAAGTAAACTAAGCTTTAATTATGCAGACACAGGCGAAAAAAGAAAAAAAGACTTCAATATGGTCCTAAATGGCACGATGTGCTGAATTAAGTAATTATGTCGAAAACATATGATTTCATCTTCTAAAAACAGCAGCCTTTCGGGTCATCACCCATGCCTCGGCAGAGTTCAGTGTTTAGTGTTCAGTTCAAATGGCCAATGGCCACAGAGCTACTAATAAATTGCGATGCTTGCATAGTTTTCATCCTTTTGTGTAGAAAAACAAAGTGAATCCCAACCAAAGCACATACACACACACACGAACACCTTTCACTTTTTACGGCTGCACCAAAGCCAAATATTTGACACACCGCCGAGGCCCAACTGACGTCTTCTCCACCCCATTTATTGCATATGCAGCTTAGCAAGCGCAGCAGATGTCCCTTCGACGGCCAGACTTGTTCCGTATGTCCCATTAAGGGACTACACACAACAAGCATTCACATAATTATGAAATGCTTTTTCTGTACACTTCCTTTGTTGTTGTTGCTATTTTGTAGTTTGTGCGCTGTTGTTGCGGATTGTTTTACTTCAATTTGCCTACAAACCATAATTTATCTTTGGAAACGTGCTAAAATCGTTGGTCAGTTGCACAATAAACGCTGCGTCAAGGATTATTGATTATGCAAAGTGCCAGGACAAAGGGATATCCTCACGAACAGGACGGACAGCCAAGGAGACAATTCGGCCTCAAGCGAAGGCGCAGCAAATCATCACAGTAGAAGGGTTGAAGCGAATGGTGGTGGTTGGTGTCTTCGAAGGAGATGACGCTTCAAAGGAAAATATTGGCGTCGCTTAAGAAAAGAATAGGCGCAATGAAGAAAACAAAATGCGCCAGCAGATTATGATTTGTTTGATGGTTCAGTTGTTACCTGAAGTGCAAGTACATCTCAAATTACTCTCGCGCGCTGTAAAACTGACCACTGGCGATCGCCGTTCATGGGTTGCTTGGAATTCGTCAAAGCGTGTGTTTTAAGTTATTAGAAGGATAATGTTTTTTGACATTTACCGTTAATGCTGTAAAGTGACAATGCAAATGGGCAGTGTTAGCTCCTTTGAGACAATGTAAAACTGACCGAACCATGCAGCGCACATGAATGGACTACGCTGATGGGTATGTGTGCGTGTGTGTGTGCGAACCTTGGCGTTAATGGTCATTTTTGCATGGTTAATTATTTTTATTTTTTCTTGAATAATATCAGGATACCAAACTGGTTGAGACATTGTGTGAGAAAAATCTGTACACTTAATGATCCAGCGCGAAGATCATTTACTCGAAGGTATTGCCTGCCTGAGCAAGATGCCAACTGGCTATTAATGGCGTTGACCAGAAACGTTGGGCGTTGATCGATGTCCGCTCGGATTAAGGCGATAATTAATGATGAACTTGGTGAAATATTTGGTGAGAAATCTTCGGTGCATGTAAAGGGACATACAATCACACTTGCACACATAGATCCCAATTGCCGTACCGTTACTTTTACGAAGGTGAGTCAAAAAAAATTCAAATGAGCAACAATCTAACCTTCAAATTATTCAATATCTCTCTCTCTCTCTCTCTCTCTCTATCTCTATCTCTATCTCTCTATTTCTCTCTCCCTCTATCTATCTCTCTCTCTCTCTCTCTCTATCTCTCTCTCCCCCTCTTAGCTACACACAGTCTGTGGTGGACCATCGCTTCATCAACAATCTTCTTTCAACATAATCTCACTTTATTTAGTTCTACGCACTCCATCCGATGTTTCGATGCACTCCAAATAGTTTCCCGCAGGCCTCAAACAGACGTTGCTTTGAAAACAGGAAATATTTCGGGTTTCTAAATTTGCCGATTATGGCGGTAGAGGGAGCAATAATCCTATTTATATCAACCTATTTTGTCATTGTGACTGCGAACTTGCGCGCCATTGTGCTGGTGGAGATTTCTTTTACTTTTCGGTTTTCCTTCATATCGGCCGAACCGTGGAATCGATCGAACTGCTCTGCATAATATGAGATACAATATGAATGAAACCCCACACATAATAAAAAAACCCGTCACTGTTACCTGATAGACCACCTCGACCTTCTTCATCTGCGATAACCTCGATAAGTGCACAAACTATTTCCCGGTCTACGGCGTCTGCTGGCGTAAAAACTCGATGGAAAATCGCCAAACACTAATTTTAAGTGGTCAAACATTCTTATCCAAATATGTATTAGGTGCGCAACTAAGTTTCCGCTGTTTGTCAATAGATGCCGCCAGCAGTGTGTGCTAGTCGATTCTAACATAAACTAAACATCATAAGCCAAGCGTAGACATATGGTAAACAAACTACTTTGACATATTACTGACATTGGTTTGGTATCATACGAGTATACTTTTGCTTTTGTGAAAATGTCTGATTTTGTACCGAATAATCGTCATTTACGGGAAGTGTTGATTTTCCTCTTTCATTCGAAAAAAAACGGCGGCTGAAGCGCATCGAGAGCTACAAAATGTTTATGGAGATGCTGCTTTAAGTGAAAGAACGTGCCGAGATTGGTTCCGTCGCTTCAAAGACGGTGATTTTGATATTAACGACCGTCCGCCGTCCGCGTAAAGGAAGGCCAAAAACCTTCGAAGACGGTGAATTGCTCAATGAGGATCCGTGTCAAAAAGAGGAAGAGCTTTTTCAGTATTAGGAGTTAACCGTCAATCCATTTCCAAGCGATTACGATGGGAAATTCTACCCCACCCGCCATATTCTCCAGATATTGCGCCGTCCGATTATTACCTGTTCCAATCGATGGCACCAGCAGTTACGTTCATATGAAGACACCAAAAATGTCTTGATCCATGGAATGCCTCAAAAGATGAACAGTTTCACCGCGACGGTATACGAGATCTACCAAAAAGATGGGAAAAAATAGTAGCCAGCGATAGGCAATACTTTCAATGATTCACTTGTAACCATTTTTTCAGAATAAAGTTGTATTTTCATCAAAAAAATAGCGAGAACTTAGTTGCACACCAATATTTGTGTAAAACTAAGGGCACTGATTAATGTAATAAGCCTCTTCAATGAAATGAGATCGTTCAATACCATACGAAGAATTTTGTCAACCATTCCTTGTGTGGTGTCAACTAAGCTAGTTAGACCCAGTAAACCTATAGTGGAGTTCCTTTGAAAGATGTTTCTTGACAAGCAAAATGTACAATAGAGTTCGAGGTTGTAACGCCATCTGTAAAATGTCAAGTACTTTTAGACCCATTCTCACACTACAAAGTAAATGGTCTTTAAAAAATCTGGAATTTCGCCATGTGTTGTTCTTAAAACTCGACCATTCTCGCAATAATTTCAATAATTTTAAAGCATTGTTCTATAGCGTAACATTGTACATCAGTCTTCTTGACAAATCTCAAAGTTGTCAAAAAAAAAACCGTACCGTCTGGGAATTATTCATTACTGACATCTAGGCGTCTCTCTTCGACTCAAGACTCTTTATATGCATTCTCTTGAAGCCTTGCAAAGCAGAGACTAATATAATATCCTACTGCGATAGACCACCCACTTGACTAATATCCGAGCCTCCAAGGTCAAAAGAGCGAAATATTCAAAGGCATTAAGCTGACCGCACTGCAGAAAACAATACGCGGTCCTTATAATGGGCAAAAACTACAGCAGATAATCGTTCGATCTCCACTTCTAAAATTTCGTACTACGGGAAATAAGACTTTTAAAACTTTTTTCGTCTATTTGGCGTGTGAAAATCATTTGCTAATATAGATTTTAGACCACCAACCACATTCTATTCTAAAATTTACTTAACACGCAGACCAAGCAGACGTTATGAATTTTTTGTAAGATTCTTCAGCGAACCAATTGACCTTTTGTACATCCTCCTAACAAGTTTATTTCAAAAGAATAGTTTATTGTGTGGCGTTCAAAAGTCTCGAGACAGCTGTGCAAATGTCAAGAAGAAAGTGTCAAAATCATCATTAATAATCAGCGAAATGAGCGCTGCCTCGCTGCACAATCGCTCGCACTTCCCAGGACAACGCACAGTGACCTCTCCGTACCTATGTCTCCTGAAGGAAAAGGAAAGTGTAAACAATTCGTTGGCAGCTCCGAAGATGCATCGATGGCAAATGCAAAAGTGTGCAAACAAGTCAACAAACTGGACATTGAAATGGCGCTGTTGGGGTGAAAGTCGGAACGGAAAATAGCTTGCAATCATCGGCAGGATATTCGCGTATCAATCGACGAAGCGAGTGTTTGCTCGTTTGCTTGTTGTTGTGTGCTGTTTATGGACGACGTTAAATTGAAAAATTATGATAAATAGGATAACAAAGCAATGGACGGGAAAGGAAGTGACAGAAGCAGCTCATAAAACCAAACGATATTAATACGCTTGTACTACCAGTCGGACGTGCATTTATTCGAACGTATGTGTGTATGGTTGTGTGTTTGCTTTTTTAACAAAGATGCCTTTTTCTCGCCACAGGCTCAAGTTTATCAACACCAACATAATCATCATCATCGACACTGTGGCCAGAGCAGCCAACGACAACAGGACAACAGGACATCAGACTCATCATTGGCGTGAAGGTAATAAAAGGTGCCACCGCAGCGCGGGAAAGGGTTGCTGCGTGTGTTGCATGCGTGACTGCGGCATTATTTACATAACATGAAGGTATAATTCCATATCTGCGAGGACACACACAATGTCCCGATGAGTGCGGAAACAAAGGCGAAATAATAGCGCACTGCAAGAAGGAAGCATGAAGCGCTGAAAGAAATCCTTTCGCCACAGGATATCATTTACGATTTGTATGCAAAAGAATTTGAAACGTGCGCCACGACTCACAAAGGCTACGAGCGAGTGCTGCGTAAGTGGACTGCAGAGATTTTCTCAATTACTTTGCCGTTTTCTGTTTTATGCCATTGCATCCGCCAAGCGCTAGTTTGACCATAAAAAGGATTCGCAAGGATATCATAGTTGCGCCCGTTGGCAAATGTCCTACCTCCATGCAACGCAACTAAATTTTTTGCACGTTTACCCCAACGTTTTCTCTGCTTTTTTTTGCAATTGTTTATCTGCTTTGCAATAGTTCACATCGGCTTATCGGGCGCTCACCCTCCAACAGCAAGCGAGGATATGTTGTGTGTTAGGCAGCTCGCAAGGATATGTGCAAATATATTCCTTCGTAAATATGCCTCCGACTCCACGCACCAGACATTTTCTCGGCGAAAGGGTTCACCGTTGTAATGTTGACAAATGTCGAAAGTTTGGCGTTGCTCAGTGCGGCAACAACACATTACGATATGTGGCGGCTGGACAGGAGATAAGTGATGGGTATGGGGAGGCAGTCTGTCCGGATATCCGTGGCTTAGTGTTGTAATGTGTTGGTTACACTTTGGCAGTGTAAATTATATTGTTTTAGGACTTATCAGTGAAGGCACATCGCTAAACGGCAAAGGTGCGCACACACACTCAATCACACTGGTGCATGTTTGTCCTTTATATGGTGGGGGAAGGGTTTATATAGCCTTAGAAATATTTACGACGGCCATGCTTGCTTAGAATGCGCATATTTTAAGGATATTTGATTTGAGAAATGGTAAGAAATCGTTCGGCAAGATTAGCTGGCTAAGTTTTTGCCAAAACCAGTAAAGACTCCACAACTTATCTACTTCCAATCTAATGCTGCATGATTTTCGTACCCACCGTGCACACATTTTCAAGAATAGCATTTTTTTTGTGCCTGAATGGCATTTTAGTGCCATGCTATCGAACTCGCTTGCACTAAACGCTAAAAGTAACACCCCAAACTCCTTCCAAACCGTCAGTGATCACTTCTAACCGCAAAGTCAACGCAATGAAAAGTTCTCAAGCAATTAAAAAACGAGAGAAAACATTTTCCCATAAGCATCTGTCACAGATCGAAATTCTCCCTTGCTCGACCGCAATTCCAAATGTGCGCACTGCATCCTGTCATATTCTGCAGGAAATGATCTTTGATCCGGAAACAATAAAATTACTAGTCACAGCCTAAGGCGAACTTTAAAAAATCTCTGTTTTTAATGTCACGCATGGCCCGCATGCAGACAAAGGACCTCGTAAATAAATGTTTGAAAAGTGAATTAAACCACCTGCAACATGTTTACTCGCTCTGGAAAGGACAAACACATAGCAGTCGATCGACGCCGAGCGAAGCGTTGTGAGGCGAGCTAAGTGCCGCATATGATTTGAGTGAGGGGAAGAAAAATTAAAACAAATGCACCAATTGGTTGAGGGTAGCAAAGTGAGGGTGAATTGGTAACAATTATTAACCGCACCGAGTTAATTGGCAAAATTGAAACGGAAAGTGTTGGCATTAATATTTAAAAATTTTAAAGTTCTTAAAAGAGGGGCAAGTAGGCTTTAAGACAAAAAATCGCTTGGAACTGTACCCGTTCAAATCCTGTTAAATTGCCATATTCTGCAACTACCGTATTTTCCAAATATTGAATAGGAATAAAAAACTGCCTTTCGGCCTTAACTTTATTCTATATGAAAAAAGGGTGAATGATGCTTGCCCAAAATTGTCCTTTTTGAATGCCATGAGTTGGAACTCGGTCCTCTGAAATTGTATTAGGTGCGCAACTTAGTTCCCGCTGTTTGTCAATAGATGCCGCCAGCAGTGTGTGCTAGTCGATTCTAATATAAACTAAACGGCATAAACCCAGCTTAGACATATGGTAAACAAACTGCTGCGACACATTAGTAATTTTGTTTTGGTGTCATCCGAGTATACCTTCGGTTTTGTGAAAATGTCTCATTTTGTGCCGAATAATCGTCATTGGCGGGAAGTGTTGATTTTCCTCTTTCATTCGAAAAAAAACGGCGGCTGAAGCGCATCGACAGCTACTAAAAGTTTATGAAGATGCTGCTTTAAGTGAAACAACGTGCCAAGATTGGTTCCGTTGCTTGAAAGACGGTGATTTTAATGTTGACGACCGTCCGCGTGAAGGAAGGCCAACCACTTTCGAAGACGCTGAATTGGAGGCTGGAGGCATTGCTCAATGAGGATCCGTGTCAAAAGCAAAACGAGCTTGCTTCAGTATTAGAAGTTACCCGGCAATCCATTTCCAAGCGATTGCATGCTGTGGGACTGATTCAGAAACAGGGGACTTGGGTTCTTTATGAGTTAAAACCAAGGAATGTTGAACGTCGTTTTTTCGCCTGTCAACAACTGCTCCAGCGACGAAAAAGGAAGGGTTTTATCCATCGCAACGTGATGGGTGGTCAAAAATGTATTCATTACAGCAATCCAAAGAAAAGAAAGTCATGAGGACTGCCCGGTAATAGTTCTACGTCATTCACGCTACGAAGGTTATTATATGTATTTGGTGGGACTAGGTTGGTGTTATTTATTGTATTATGAACTGTTAAAACCAAGCGAAACCATCACTGGGGACTGGTATCGACTTTAATTGAAGCGATTGAGTCGAGCGGCCGCAATACGCGAAGAGGCATGAAAAAGTGATTCTACAGCATGACAACGCTCGACCGCAGGTTGCCAAGCCCGTTAAAACCTACCTGGAAACAGTAAAATGGGAAATCCTACCCCACCCGTTATATTCTCCAGATATTGCGCAGTCCGATTATCACCTGTTCCGATCGATGGCACGTGGTCTAGCTGACCAGCAGTTCCATTCATATGAAGACATCAAAAAATGGCTTGATCCGCAGATAACCTCACAAGATGAACAGTTTTATCGCGACAGTATACGAGATCATCCAAAAAGATGGGGAAAAAGTAGTAGCCAGCGATGGGCAATACTTTCAATGATTCATTTGTAACCATTTTTTCAGAATTAAGTTGTATTTTCATAAAAAAAAAACACAGCGAGAACTTAGTTGCGTACCTAATAAGTTCCATAAAGAAATAAGTTTTCCGACGTAGCATGCCCTTGAAAATTAATTCAAAGGAATATTGTGAGAGTAAAATATTGTCGGTTTTTTTCTTGGAATATAATACAATATATCACAATGGACCTGCCGAAGGTCTAAGTGTGTCTTACGACAACCACCCTACCTACCCTACCTAATACAATATAATATAATTTTTTAGGACGAAACGGAAGCGAATTTTTTAAACATACAAAGGTAGGTAGGTACGTGAAATGGTACCACATTCGACTCCCGCTTTCATCTAGGCACCATGAGTGAAGACAGAGGTACCAGCTTCGGTGCAGATTTTCCCCTCGTTCCAATCCTGCCTACTTGGAAAGATTGCCCTGGCACGACGCTCAAACAGGTTGCGGATGGACAGATGTGTACGAAGTTCGATTTCGAGATCGCGCCAGATCGGAAGTGGCCGAAGTTATCTAGCGATGCTTTTCCGATCATCATCATTGGTGGCTGGCCACCCCTGGTAGGTTTTTCGCCTGCTGTAGCATATGCCTCCAATTGTCTCGGTTTCGTCCTGTGTCCTTCATGCCCGCAATGCCAATCAGCCTGCGTCTTCTTCTATACCGTCAATCCATCTAACCGGCGGGCGGCCGTCTTCTTCTCTGTCTGTGGTATTTACCGACAGAGTATTTGTTGAGGTGGGTAATCTGTATTTACCCGCAATATGTGACCTATCCATCTCAATCTGTTGATCATGATTGTGGTTATCATAGATGGGTGCGCATATAGTTTTTCGCATAACTTTTCTCTCGAAAATCAACAGCTTCTGTTTATCTCCGCATCTCTTCGGATGCCATAAGGATTCAGTGGCCCATTTCTGTAGAAATTTTGTTGTCATGATTAATGCTTACTCAAAGGTATTGATAACTATGTACTTCGAAACCATAGTCACCGATTTTTAGTAATTGACCCGCATTGTGTCTGATAGAGTCCGATGTAGTAGAAACTAGCGCTTTAGTTTTGGCTTCGTTTATTTCGAAACCCATACATTTTGCTGCTCTTTCAATACTTGCGAAGGCTTTTTTCGAGCCGATTATGTTTGTGTCGTCCACGTAAGCCAGCAATTGAACTGATCTAAACAAAATAGTTCCCTTTGTGTTTACGGCAGAGTCCCTGATAACCTTTTCAAGGCCAATATTAAAGAGGATACATGAGAGCCCATCCGTTTGCCGAAGTCCGTTCAGGGTGGGGAACTCTCGCGGCGGATTGTTCTGAACTCTTACTACGTGCCTTACATTCTGCATAGTCGAGAATGTTAAACGTATTCACTCATCGGGAATACCGAATTCTACCATCGCTGGGAACAGCTGGTTCCTATTTATGCTGTCGTAAGCTGCTTTGAAGTCTATGAAAAGATGATGCGTCGTAATGTCGTATTCGCGAGACTTTTCTAAAATCTGTCTTAGTACAAAAATTTGGTCAATCGTTGATCTTCCTTTTTGAAAACCAGCCTGGTAGCTACCAATGTTGCGTTTAGCATGCGGTTTCAATCTAGCGCTAAGAATATTTGAAAATATTTTGTAGATGCTGTTCAAAAGCACTGATTTCACTTCTACTTGACGAAGTATTGCCGTCATCTTCCGTCTTATCAGAGTCAAAGTAATATTCGTCAGATCTGTCACTATCTAACGTATCATCTCTAGATCGCTTAGCAATCGTGCGTAGGATAAAATATAAAATATATAAAAAGCCTGCTGATTCCTCGGGCAGTGACACTGAGAGACTGAATCGAAGAACTCAAATTCGTTCTGACTCTACCGTCATCTCACATCGTAAGTTTACATTATAAGGAAGATAAGACTTCATCATTAATGGCCCCTAATGTTTTTGTATGCTTACCCTATCGCTCAGAACGACAGGCGTCGCGAGCCTTGCAGCTACGAACTAATTTGGGCGGATATATGCCAACACGCGTAAAATGGCTTGGGCAGCTATATGCCGACACTTGTCCCCAAAGTTCAAGTTTGAGGTACAGGAGCGCGCGAACCGCTCTCTACCCAGTCAATGGGCTGTATAAGCTATAATATTGGGAATTTCAGCATGAAAATTTCACAGTATATTCTAAAGATTCTATACTTTCGAAATATCTTCTTCTTCTTTATTTGCCAATTCGTTTCCGAATATAGGCGATCATACAATTTATACAATATATATTACAATTAAATATCGAATTACAAAAATATTTTACGTTTAATATAAATTTGTTATAATTTCATGATAAAGGTCTCGATTTCTCGCTGTCTCCAATAAAGTTCCTACATTGCCAATTCCAGTCCAATGTCCTAGATATATTTCTCAGCCAGGATAGTTGTTTTCTGCCTATATGCCTCGTTTGCCTTCTATTTTTCCTTGCAGGATTAGTTGAAGTACATGATATTTGTCGTTTCTCATAATATGACCCAAATACGCAACTTTTCTTCTTTTATGGTGGTTAGTAATTGATCATGCTGAATTCTACGCAATACTTCAGCATTTGTTACTCTATCTGTCCAGGGTATTCTTAGAATTCTTCTATAAATCCACATTTCAAATGCTTCTATTTTATTCATTTCAGTGGTTTTAATGGTCCATATCGAATTTTTAATTTAATATTGAAGTCATGATTATTAAGAACCTTTTTGTACTTATGAAATGCAGCCCCAGAAATTTCAATTCGAGCTTTTATTTCTTTTGAAGAATTCCAATTTTCGTTAATCCAGCTAAGTATTTGAAATTTTTTACTCTTTCTACGAGCATGCCATTAATTGTTAAGCTTGTGTCAACATAGGTGTTTTTTCTGCTGGCAATCATAGGTATATATAGTTTTATTAATATTGATTTTTAAACCGAAGTTTTTACTGTAACGCGTAACAACATTGACTAGCTCCTGAAGTCCACTTAGACTGTCTGATAGGAGATTTGTGTCGGCAACGTATCTGATGTTGTTAATGTTTGTCCCATTTAGGTTAATGCCAGTTTCTAATCCTTAAAGTGCTTCTTGAAAGAGTCTTTCGGAGTAGATGTTAAATAGTAATGGTGAAAGAATACATCCTTGTCTAACCCCTCTTAGTATAGGTATAGCGTCTGTAGTTTCGTTGTTTATGTTAACTTCTGCAGTTTGCTGCCAATAAAGATTGCGTATACATACATTGGATTTCTTTTGTATGGATATCCATATCGAAAACATAAAAAATTGATTGTTTGAAACTTCTAGACCGCCGGGCTCCCTTAAAACAAACAAAAATACCATGAACAATTCGATAACTGGGCACATGTACTTATAAATAGATGTCAGTCACATGTATGCATTGTCTATATATTTGCTTTGGGGAAAAGAAATCCATTATTTTCGCGGTAGATGGCTGTAATGATATTTCCTAAAGTATCGATCAAATAATTTAAAGTTTATGTTCGTTGTCAAGGTGACATTTCACTTTAAAAAAAGTTGGCAAATTTTACAAAACAATTCATTATTGATTCATGAATACTAAAGTAGCATCCGCATTTTTAACAGTTCACAGCTTTATGTTGTCACCTCCTGTTGGCTTGGGCTTGAAAAGGGGCTTGCCTGTCCCGCCTGCTAGTTCACTTAATTCATTTTTAATTATATTTCATATAAATATTTAAAAAGATACTCGTTTTAATTTTCAATTACCGCAAAACTTCCGTGATCCTTAGAAAATTTTCTTCGAATAGTGGAATAACTATATTTATATATTAGGCCGGGTCGATTTGTGGGGAGGCAACAAATCGCCCATTGCTCTGTGAAAAAATTGGGGGACATCAGAATTCGTTTTAGAGGTATGGTTCCTTCGGCAAAGTTTCTTATTTTGATCCCTAGAATACGATTTTCACACTCGCCCTATTATATATATATATAGTTGGCGCGTACACCCTTTTTGGGTGTTTGGCCGAGCTCCTTCCTCTTCCTATTTGTGGTGTGCGTCTTAATGTTGTACCACAAATGTAGGGACCTACAGTTTCAAGCCGACTCCGAACGGCAGATATTTTTATGAGGAGCTTTTTCATGGCAGAAATACACTCGGAGCTTCGCCATTGCCTGCCGAGGGGCGACCGCTATTAGAAAATTGTTTTTTTTTATTAATTTTGCTTTCACCGAGATTCGAACCAACGTTCTCTCTGTGAATTCCGAATGGTAATCACGCACCAACCCATTCGTCTATATTTGGCGTGGTTCTAATAAGTCTTTATACGTAATTTACTAAATAAGCTCAGAAGTTTTCAGAATTTCGTGATTAATACAAATTAATTTTAACCGACCCACAGAGCGAGTAATTTTTTTATTTGCATGCAGCTGAATTTCTTTTGAAAAATAAAAAAATTATAAAATGTCCTAGCCGAAGGCCTTCGTCGCCAGCGCTGCGAGTCGTATTGTATTTGTGGAATATTTATTTATTGTACAAATAAATAATAAATTATCGCCCAGACCAGCATTAGAAACGTGACGACTGGCGCCCTTGGCAAAGGACGTAAAGTTAGTAAAGTAATAAACATTTTTGCCCGCAATCTGCCGAAGACATGTCGACCTCCGTTTAACTAAAAATAAAACCGAAACCAATAAAGGCGCGCTACATCGAAGTTCGAAAGTGTTGTAACCAGAAGCAGCCAGTTGTTACAAACAAATACCTCGCTAATGACACCAACAACTCGATCACTTTTCAATCACTTCCCCGTGTAGTAATTAGAGTCGACACTTCCCAAGCGATTCACAAATACCCACGCACAATTTATAGGATACTTGATTTCGTAAATGAGTGAGCTAATTGTGGGAATTGTGCGGCGTGGCGGTGCAAGGGAGGTGGAAAGCGCTACAGGCGCTAATTTTACGACGCTGAGGATCGTGATCAAGTTTCCACAACTAAAATGCCCTTCAACAAATACAAAAGTGTGAGTACAAAAATAAAGAGAAAGTAGGATTATTTGCGAGGGTGGGCGTGAGACAAACCATTCTAGCTAGCACACAGTTGGCATGTTCAATTAATTAATGCTGTTTCGGGTTGAAAAGAGTTTCGGTTTATTTAGGCACACCAAAAGTGCTTAGGCAGCTGATTAATGCTCTAATGTTGAATAAACGAAAGTAATACTAGGGAGAGAAACTAATAAATCGACATTCAACGCAAGACAACGAAAGATACTTGAGCTTGCCTACGAATTAACAGTTTATAATTTCTCAAAGTGCTTCAGTCGTCGTCCGCTTGCCTAATTCAGTCTGTGTTCTAAATGCCCTGGCAATATGAATGCCTCTTCCTGTGTCCTTTTTGAAGAGCACAAATCTCAAACCGCAACCGGACACATGGCGAAATACCGCAGACCTGCCGTCTGCCACGTCTCCAACCCCCTGTTGGCACTTAAGATCGCCGAGCGGCAATCAATGGCCCAGTATGAGTTCGGTCTGCGCTGTGTTCCTACAAATTGCACCTACAACTCCGACAATGGAAACATAATAACTCACCAATGCAATTAAATGGTTCAACTCTACTCACAGTGCCGCTCGGTAATTCTACACTCGAGTATGCAGCGCTGCGTCTGCGCCTGCGCACACTTGTTCAAGCCCATTGCGCCTCGCCCGGCAAGTGTGCGCAGAGTGAGCAATCAGGATGCCTTGGGCAGGCACTTGTCGTTGGGCACGTTTGTTTGCATTTGTATTTTATCGCTTTCGCTTTTGTTTGGCTCAGTGTTGTTTTATTGTTTGTTTTATTGTTGTTATTTGCACTATTGTGTGCATTTCGTATTGCATGTCCTGCTGTTGGCGTGTTTTTTATGGTTTTCTGCTTGCAATCAGTTCGGCTGAGAGGTTAAGCAAAAGGTTCCCAGGAAAACCGCAGCATGTGCTTTGGGTTTTGGTGAATGAAACCACAAAAATGGCAAAAGGCAAAATGTAAGGTGTATCCGAAAACTTGTAAGTGATATCTTTGCCTATCTGGTGGTGGATAAGGAAATTTAACACTGCATTTATTGCAAGAGTTTGGACAATTCCAAGTGGATTTCGGAAGTGTAAGTAAATTTTGCTTTTATTTGATTTCAGCTCAGGCGGTTGAGATTTGCTGATCTATTTCATTTCTCATTTTGAATTAAGACATACCCACATACTGCGATGGACTCATTGTGCTTCACCATCGATCACTTCCTACTCAATTCATTTCTCTACGTCAGATTTCGTGCCTGAGTAACTTCACCCGACAGTTTTCCATTTGCTTCTAAATAGAATCTGTAGCTGACGGTGTAAGCTGATATGTGTGTGTACGCCACCAAATACTAATTAAGCGTAAATCGTCTAATTTCTTCCCCCAACACCGACAACAAATGGCTGTACTAAAAATAAAGGAAGCTGTTCAGAATAATAAAGAAAACATGTTTCATTTAAGCAACAACCAACCCGAACACCCGCATACGGATCTGTGGGAAAATTTCTAGCCAAAGGAAAACTGTTTCGAAATCAAATAGGAAAATCATTTGCCAAGGAAAATATGATTAGTGCTGCATTGTTTTCCCTCAAGGACTCATTATTGAACTGTTGCTCCAAATACGTCGCTGCTGATTTGTCGGAAGACGACTGCGCGCATTGCTGACATTAAAAATTCTCTCGCGGTGTTCAAATTACCTACGCAGCGGAGGCGATCAGCGTTGATGAAATGCGCTTGTGCACGACAAAGAATAACAGAAGCGAAAGCGGACGGAGCTGGAGGAAACAGTGAAAGGCGCGTAGTAGCGAAGTTGACGGGATTATATAACAAATGTATTCTTTGTGTTTTCATAAATGCCACTGGCGCGTACTTGTATATGCTTGGGAAAATCCGACAGTCAGAAAACTTCTGGTACTTCGTGCGCTCAGCATAAACAAAATCGATAGGAAAAATCGTAGCGGACGTCCGGTTCATACATTTCATACAGGGAATATCAATTTTTTATGGATTAAGGCAATGCGCTGTTAAGCTTCAGAGCTACTACTGCGGCCAGCTTAAAGCTAACGTTGACATTAAAATTGCATGAATTTACTAATGCATGTTGCAGATATGTACCTATACATACACATGCCATTAGAAAAATAGCTGGATATGATATGCTGTAGATAGCTTGACACTTGCATCACACGGAGGGCTACTACACGCCTATCCTGTATATCCATCTGGCACTGTTAAACGCCTTTTTGACATCTAATGTGACTACCAGGCAATATTCTTTTGCACCACCTAACCATCGCATGCCTTCAAATGCCTTTTCCGCAATTACTTTTACGACCTCTATCGCGTCTTTGGTAGATCGATTTCTCCTAAAGTCAAACTGGTAGCTTGACAGATGTCCATCTACATATGTTTCCAGCCGATTTTTAACCACAAGCTCAAACAACTTACCGATGGAGTCCAACATGCACAGTGGACGGTATTCATTTGGAGTGCAAGCACCTGGTTTTTTTGGTACAAGCACCAATTTTTGTAATTTCCAGATATTTGGAAAAACGCCTTCTAACAGGTGTACATTAAAAACTCTGGCGAACAAACACGGATTTTGTGACTCTGCTTTTTTTAACGCAATGTTTGGAATTTCATCAGGCCCTGGCGCTTTTCGAGACGATAATTTGCTACTCGAGTACTTCGTCTGCATTTACCGGCGGAATGTTGGTGGCTGGTTCGTTACCTAGCGTTCTAACGAAGTCAGGTTGTGAAGGGAAGATTTGTCGTACGATCTGCTCAAAGAGAGCTGAACATGTTGGTTGTACCGTCTGCTTCATCTTACTCCGCACTATTTTATAGGCCGACTCCATGGCTTATTATTGACGCCGTTACATAGCTCTTTGAACATACTGCGCTTGATATCGCGAAATGCTAGGTAAGTCTGAGTTCTACAACGTTAGTTGCATTCCGTTAAGATTGGCATAGCTTTCTGGTCCATCTGCAATCTCATCGTTCCACCAATATACTGACATACGTATTTGGCGTCTTCCTTGTCGGATCATAGCGGTAACGCATGCTTTGGTTGTGGCTGAGCTTATCCCCATTGCTGCAGTTTCAACTGTAAGTATTACCTGTGGTCGAAGGCTATCTCAAAGAGCTTCTCGTAGAAGGTTTGCGTTTTGGACCCATTCTGGCGTTTGTAGGGTATTGTGCCTACTTGCGCTTTTTCGATGGCAGTGACTATTGCTCCATGATCGCTATGTGTGTAGTAGTCGCTGATGTGCCATCTTGTAGTTCTACTTGGTCCCCTACTTATGAACGAGAGGTCTATGATGGAACCAGTACCATTTTTGCTAAATGTGTTCTATGTGCCACTGTTGAGTAGATCGAAGTCAAGTACTGCTAATGCATTCAAAAGCTCCCTGCCCTTCGGGTATGTTCTTTTACATCCCAACTCTGCTGCGCACGGACTGAAATCATCTACTATAAGTGCCCAGCTCGTAGACCGTTGTGCGGGCTTTGCGCTGCTTCGCAGTGGTTGAGATTAAGTTGGAAAAACTTCATACTTTCTTCTGTTGGGCTGCTCTCTTGAATGCGAGGCACATTCGGCTTCCCGACACATGGTTAATGTCCCTTTCATCCATGTGGTCATGGCTGCTTTAGGGTCTACCTTCACCGGCTTGGGCACGAAGAAAGTCCATGCTGCGAGCGGTGGACACCAGCAGTTGAGGAGGGCGCAGAACATGTGCTCTTCACGTGTCACCGCTCAGAAAAGTAAGGGCTAAACTGGAAGACAGCATTGGTGGTAGCATCATGCCCGAGAATTTAGTGTCACTGATGTTGAAGAGCCAGGACAATTGAAACAAAGTTCAACACATGGTTACCGAAATAATGCAGAAACTCCGACTTAGCAGGCAGGCTAGGCGGATGCGCGAACGCCAAATAAGAACGTAAAGCAGCATACCAATCCAGAGATGAAAATACAGGTAAACTGATGATACCACTATTAGAAACTAACTTTTCTAGTGGAACGAACAGGGGCACGGTGAGAGGAGGCGTATAGATCCGACAGAGGTAGCTCTCTTCAGAAATGACTTAACAGTGGGTGGTAAGAGTCAGATGCAGCTTCTGACGTTTCGCATCAGAACAGTAACTGACGTTGAGTGCAATACTCAAACCGCCTCCCGACGAAATACTTGACGGTAGTACCGGGGAGATCGGTACTTTGACGGTAGGACGTTTAGTTCGGGTTAAAGTGCCACACCAACGGGGTAAGACTATCGATGCTTCATCGTCTTAAAACAAAACATTCACATACCATATTTCCTACAATGGGATTCACATTCCATTAATTTAAAATGCGGTATGTGTGAGTGTGTCCGAGCGTGTTTTCATGTTTTTATCATTCCCGTCCGCAATTAGTTTCGTACGTAATCAATAGCTTTAAAACCACCGCTGAAGCAAGCTGATATTCAGTTACTTGACGCATTTCGTGGGCTCTCTCATTACCATAAATGCCCTTTTTTTAACACTGATGAAGAAGAAATATCACTTACGTTTTCTTGGGAAATAAAATCAAGCCTCTTACAGCTATTGATTGACTTCTTTTTAAGTGAACTAAAATCAATGTCATGTACAGGAAGAAGGATATGATAATTGGCCCCAAATACCTTCATATTTGGTTTTTATTTCCATGCAGTTTATATTTACATATATAAGTATTGTATTTTATTATGTAATATATTATGTAAGTATTTGTGTTGCATTGTAATGGTTTCTCCTATCCTTTTTGATAGCAAATCAACTTCAATGCAAAGAGTATATCGAATTCGCCATTTCTTGGACAGTGACATGCATTTTTTCTGGTAGCAGCTGTTACAAGAGCTGGGAATTTCTATATTTGGTTGTTCATACATAGTATAAATCTCAGTCTGACTGCTGAAGTGTAATATTTGCTCTATTACGGTGAAAAGCTCTGTAGCCCAGTCGATTATTATCGTCGAATTAGCAGAGCAGTTGAAAGGCTCAGATTCAATAAATGATCGTCAAAAATAGACAACAGGCCACGGCCCCAACAGGCCAAAAACTGTTTAATTTGTTATTGTAAGATTCATATGTAATGAAAAAACTGCCAGAGATACCTGATGAATTAGTGAAAAAGTATTGCGCAAAATTTTAAAGCATTGGTCGAGCAGATTTGGAGTTATAGTATACAAATTTCTGAAAAACACTTGAAAATCGAGCAGGTATTGAAGCCCAGCCTGGAGTAACAGGCTGATAACAGGGTCATAATTTCGGCAATTTTTTTCAGTTTCTTGAAATTTTTACGCAATATTCTTGAGATTCCAAAAAAGTAAAATCTTTATATATAAAAATGAATGTTTGTTTGTATGTCATCGATGAACTCAAAAACTACTGGACCGATTATTATAAAAATTGGTATATATATGTATTTTTTCACGGAGAAGGTTCGTAGAATATGCTCATTGATGCCACTTGCCACCAGGTGGCGCTGCAGAGTAGCAACTTCTACCCCGTTCAATCGATTGCCATGAAAATCAGTATGACCATGTATTTTTAAACAGAAGAAACGAATATGACATGTCTTGTGATTGAAGACATATGTTTAAAACTCACTAACAAGGCACTGATGCAACTGGGAATGCCTGCTTCAAACCGACCTGCAAAAAACCTTTTGGATCGTGATTTGCAACGAGAAACACACTATGATTCTGACGAACTGGGGACATTCGTTAGAACAAATCTTCCGCAGTTGATTCCAGAACAAAGCACTGCGTTTGACAGAATTATGCGTGTAATCACAGAACAAAGCAGTGGACTGCTTTTTAATAGATGCTCCCGGTAGTACAGGCAAGACTTTTCTTCTTTCACTAATTTTGGCAACCATACGATCACAATATAATATTGCACTGGCTATTGCATCATCTGGAATTGCGGCAACTTTTTTGGATGGTGGCCGAAAGGCGCGTTTAGCATTGAAACTGCCGTTGAATTTGGAAACACTGAAGCACCCACATGCACCATCAGCAAAAACTCTGGAATGGACATAGTACTCCAAACGTGTCAAATTATCATATGGGCTGAATGTACAATGCCTCACAAGAAAGCATTGGAAGCGCTTGACTGTACACTGCGAGATTTGAGAGGAAACAGACGGATCTTCGGTGGCGCACTCATTTTACTGTCTGGTAATTTTCGACAAACACTGCTTCTTGTACCACGTTCAACACCTGCTGATGAGCTTAATGCATGTCGTAAATCATCAGTTCTGTGGCGTCATTTACAGAAATTGACTATGAAAACTAGCATGCGTATACAACTACAACGGGATGTATCGGCTGGAAATTTTGCAAAACTGTTATGGGATATTGGAAATGGGCGAATGGAAATTGGTGAATCTACACAATGTATCAACCTGCCAGCGAGCTTCTGTAAGATCACAGAAAGCATCGACGAATTGGTGCAAAAAGTTTTCCCAAACATTGCACAAAACTACAAAATCCATCATTGGTTCAGAACGCGTGCTATATTAGCAGCCAAAAACATTGATGTCAATACCATCAACTTCACCATTCAGCATGGAATATCCAGTGAAACGACAACATAGGTATAAGTCCATCGATACGGTGGAGAATCAAGACGAGGTTGTGAACTATCCAACTGAATTCTTGAATTCGCTTGATTTGCCAAGCATGCCGCCGCACGTTATTACATTGAAAATTGGCGTACCCATCATTCTTCTTCGAAACATAAATCCACCACAACTTTGCAACGGAACCAGACTCTCAGTCAAGAAAATGATGAACAATGTTATCGAGGCAACAATTTTGACTGGAAAATTCAAAGGTGAAGACGTACTGTTGCCACTTATCCCAATGATCCCGACAGATATGCCATTCGAATTCAAACTTTTACAGTTCCCGGTGCGACTCGCTTTCGGAATGACTATTAACAAAGCACAAGGACAATCGTTACAAGTGTGTGGATTCAATTTGGAGAATCCATGCTTCTCACATGGACAGCTCTATGTGGCTTGCTCACGTGTCGGAAAATTTTTTGATTTATTCGTCTACGCACCAGATGGAAAAACAAGAAATATTGTGTATCCCACAGCACTTCAATCAACATCGAATTGAAACCAAACTTTGTAATGTCACAATTTTTTCGAAATAAACAAAATCAATAAAATGGCTTAGAATGAATTGAATATTTGTGTACTGATTTTTCTTTAAAGTTATTTTTCTTACATTTATCTTCTGTCCAAATATGAACGAGACGGTATCAATAAAACGGTCCGCGGATCTCATATGGCAAAAATAAATTTTTTGTTTTTTGGTAGGATTGTTATAAGCTTACATGGCAAATTTCAGCGTGATATGTCACATAGTTTGTTTTCTGTGCTACTGTAAACAAGTCAAGCTCGAGTGTGTTCTTCGAATTCTCTTTTATGACTTCAATTGTCTCAAAATGTTTTCCACGGAGCGGCAACTTGAGCTTGGGAAACAGGAAAAAGTCACATGGAGCCATATCAGGCGAATACGGTGCTTGCCGAACGATATTAACATTATTTTTGTTCAAATAATCGCGAACAAGACGTGATGTGTGAACTGGTACAAAAATAAATTTTTTGTTTTTTGGTAGGACTGTTATAAGCTTACATGGCAAATTTCAGCGTGATATGTCACATGGTTTGTTTTCTGTGCTACTGTAAACAAGTCAAGCTCGAGTATGTTCTTCGAATTTAATGATGGAAGTTCAAAGAATTTGTTTGAAATTTTGTTATTGCAACAAAATTTCGGCTTCAGACGCCTTAAAAATGTTGCGGACAACCTATGGGGACTCTGCTATCGCGTGCACGTGTTTTCCAGTGGTACAAATCGTTCAAAAAGGGCCGTACACCGGTTGAAAACTTGCCTCATGAACGTCGTCCAGCAACATCAGTAAACGACGAAAACATAGGAAAAGTAAAGGAAATTGTGCTTGAAAATCGCACAAAGCGCAAAATCGGTTAACGCTGAATATTATTTGGACGTTTTAAAGCGTTTGCGCAAGAACATTCGTCTTAAAAGGAAGGAATTGTGGGACAACAAGTCATGGTTCTTGCATCACGATAATGCACCATCTCACACATCACGTCTTGTTCGCGATTATTTGAACAAAAATAATGTTAATATCGTTCCGCAAGCACCGCATTCGCCTGATATGGCTCCATGTGACTTTTTCCTGTTTCCCAAGCTCAAGTTGCCGCTCCGTGGAAAACATTTTGAGACAATTGAAGTCATAAAAGATAATTCGAAGAAACACTCGAGCTTGACTTGTTTACAGTAGCACAGAAAACAAACTATGTGACATATCACGCTGAAATTTGCCATGTAAGCTTATAACAGTCCTACCAAAAAACAAAAAATTTATTTTTGCCATATGTCATCCGCCGACCGTTTTATTGATACCGTCTCGTTCATATTTGAGTAGAAGGTATTTTAGTTGTTGGCGTAGCAACGCGCGCCGGGTACAGCCCGTTTTTTTAATAAAGATATCAAAAATCGGGCTCGACAACTATAGAGAAAACACTTTCGAATATTTAGAAAAAAGAACCGCATCAAAAAATATTAAAAACTGTATGAGCTATCATGCAGACCGTGCCGGAAAAGGTAGTTTCGAGAAAAACGAGTTTAAATTTTCAAGTGCAAACGAAGGACAGGTACCTGTGCGCATCAAACTCTCGTCGGGCAGTTACATTTTCTACAATAACTTTGTATCAATGGGAAATTCTTACAATAGATTTACACAGAAATACGCCTAAAACTATAAAGAATAATAATATGTAAAAGATTTTTTTTTTTAATTTAGAACAAATGTAACTAAAATACCTTCGAATCGCAGATTGTAGATGGAGAGACCAGACGAAATGCAAAATCAGCAGAACGTTATGGCCCACCTACAACCTCAAGCAATCGTCGACATTGATAAACATGAAACGGCGGGACGCCTGGAGACTAACGGCAGTCATAACTGGCTTTTGGTCTAACGGAGAACAAGCAGCCAAAATGGGCATCCTTCACAGCACATATTGTCACAGTTGTAAACAACCAGAGAAAAAGGAGACAATCTTCCATTTCCTCTGCGAATGCCCAGCCCTATGGAAGGACAGAATGTTAACCCTGGGCCGACTGCTGTTCGAGAATCTCGAACCACTGTCTGGCTTAGACTTCAACAACCTAATAAGGTTCCTAAACTGCACAGACTGGATATAGTCATGCTGTAAATAACCGTTAAACAAGTTGGTAATGGGGATGTGGCAACAAAATGGTGCGGAAGCGCTAGTTGGACTCTGGAAGAGTCACCACTTTCACCAACCAACCAACCAACGTATGTAATCCCTTAAAAGTAACTCAAAAAACAAACTGCGTGGTTCGCAAAGTGATGGGAGTGGGGCCCCAGTAGTGCAATGCTAGCTACATCAACCAACCTTCCATAGCTGTGAAAATATTCATCTTTATATTCGTTTACTTACATTAGAAAGATGTTTTAGTTCTCACAATCAGACTGAGATTCTTTAGAGTGAGGAGCAAATTTGTATGCTACTTCATACTTCCGACTTTTTGTCGAACAAACAAATGTGGTTTTCATATTGACTCAGAGGTCAGCTACCTACAAAACGTTGGTTTACCTTATTTGCACATATACAAGTGCATTCATATCTAACTGCCTGTGCAATGCCTGCAACTCCAAATGCCACAAATTCCCATGAAGTGGCTACTGGCAGCCTCTTTTTCAATGTGTCATCGAAATTTTGATAACTCAAATAAATTTAAACTGAAACAAACTCTCTTCTCTGGCAAAAACAAATATTTAGTCGCGCTTTCGCTTGGAAACAAGATTTGTTTGCATTTTTACTGCGTTACGCAGGCTCGCACTTCCTTCGATTGTTGGGTGTTTGAATAATGACTTCATTCATAAAAATTACCATACCATACCAATACGATTAAAGCGCTATTCATCTTTTGTTGCATGCAACATGTGTATTTTAAGGCAGGCAGTGTTTACACTCCGCTTCGCCAGATAACAACTTGGCAACGGAAATTCTTCTTCTGACTGCAGGTGAGTTTGCATCCACTTTTCTTATCAATTGCGATAAGCGATTTGTGTTCTTGGTTGCATAAAATAAACAAAGAAAATTAGGAGAGACATTTAGAAATTAAACAGAAGTCAGCCGAGATGGGGTGGTATTCAGCATAATTTTTGAAATATATTGTAGACACACAAGAAGAAGATATTCAAATGCTCGAATTCCAAGCCAAATGGTGGAGGGCAGTAGGGGAGTGCTTACTTATTTCAGCTGTGCGAGTACTGAGTACCAAAGTATTTGATTGCAGAAGTTAAAAAATAAAATATTTGTGTTCTTCAAGTCGCAGTTCAAATACATAAATACATACAAACATTTATCCTAAAATCAAACTTGGAATTTCTTTGGTTGGACATATCAAATTTCAGAAAATCACCCGTCCATTCACAACTTCAACAGAATCGCAGCTACCACTTAAGTTCCGATTTTCCACACCAAATACGTTTGGGTTGTTACCTGGAAGTATCAATATTTAGGTGTCATTTACATCGATTATTTCGCCTTTCAAAGTGCCACCACGAAAACGATTGATTGATTTTTACCTGGCTATGGGAAAACACTAACACCAAAGCACTTATTAGCACGTAATTCGATATCAATAAAAAAAAATCGAAGAACGGTGACTCGCAGTGAATCGAATAAAGGGTGAAATGACACCTTATACTGGCGAGGGTTTGAGACCAATTGAGTAGCACGCATTTGAAACGGTGCGAGAGGGTTGTGCCTGTTGGCCGACGTAGCTGGTTACATGTTTAATAATATTTAATAACAATTTACAAGTAAATACGCGAATTATTATTAAGCGGTAATTGATATTTCATCGAAGTTACAGCGTGCAGAGGGACACAAACGAAATGGGTAAGGAGAAAGAGGCGGAAGTACGAAATCAACTGGGATTTCCTGAAAGTCGTTTTATGTTTTCACAAAGGCAACGATTGCTTTGCGTGACATTTGGAAAAATAGCCTGGTGGTTGCTGAAAATTCATAGTTTATTTATTAATACTTTTCACTTACACTAACAAAGATTTACAGTCTGTGTTAGAAGAAAATACCCGATTTTTTTTTCTTGTAACTACCAGATATATTTCGTTCTGCTTTTTGCTGCATAATAGACCTACTCAAGGACTACGACGCCAATGCTAACTCAGGTTAGTGTCGTTGAAACCCGTAAACGCAACCAAACAAAAATGAGTGAGAAGTATGCGAACCGTTTTGAGGTGGTATTTTTATGCACGCATTCGAAAGGGCCAAAATTATCTCACACCGCAGCTACAAAAGTAATTTAAAAATCAAAAAAGTTTGTTGTGATGTGGAATCAGCGGTATAAGGTGTCCAAATATGTTAATGACTTTTCCGAGCGTGACTTAAAGCGTGTGGCGACAAAAAATCAGGATATAGTGATCGTCCCACTTTTTAAGCGGGACCCTTCTTTGTGACTACGCCAAGCACGATCAGCTCCTCCTAAAAAGGGCATAGATATAAGTATCAACATCGAACATCGACTGAAGGAGGCCAACATATCATACCGTCCGACATCATCAAAACCACTGCTCTCAGAAATACACATTGAGAAACAACAAAATAAGAAAATAGCGTCACAGTATTGAACTGGCCTTCCCAGTTCCCAGACGCCAACCCCATTCAAAATGTGTGGGAAATTATGAAAATGCATTTTGTCAGAAGGTCAGTGCACGATTTAAAGCAACTCATGCGTCAAGTTCGTAAAATCTGGTCCTCTTTGTCGACGAGCTACGCAGAAAAGCTGGTTCAAAGCACGCCGAGAAGATGTCAGGCTATACTAGAAATCGATGAAGACTACAAGGCTTATTGAGTAATTGCGACTCGTACTTTTGTCCTTAAACGTTTAATGGTTTTTATCGAACGCAACCAAATAATTCCGAAACATCAGTTTGGTTTCAGGAATGAGCATTCGACAATTGAGCAAGTCCATAGACTTGTCGAAAAAATACAAACAGCGCTCGACCGAAAACAAATCTGTTCAGCAGATTTCCTGGACATATCACAAGCCTTCGACCGAGTGTGGCACCAAGGCCTACTCTTTAAAATAAAAAAGAAATTACCACTAAATACCTATTTGCTCCTTAAATCATATCTAAACCAACGAATGTTCTACGTAAATTACGAAAATGAAATTTCCAATTTCCAACAAATTAAAGCTGGGGTCTCACAAGGCAGTATATTAGGTCCAATCCTGTACTTAATTTTTACATACGATCTGCCAACCACAAAAGGTGTACTAACTGGCACTTTTGCCGATGACACCGCTATTATGGCGACAGCAGTGGATCCCGTAGAAGCCTCTTATATGCTCCAAATAAGCATAAATAAAATCTCCAAATGGCTCCGGAGCTGGCGGTTGAAAGTAAACGAACATAAATCTCAACACGCAACCTTTAACACAAAAAGAACCCCTGCCCACAAATCAACTTAAACCGTATTCCAATTCCGCAATGTGATAGTGCTAAATATCTAGGCATTCATTTGGATAAACGGCTTACGTGGAAAACGCATATCTTTACAAAAAGGAAAGCTCTAGGTTTAATATTTCGTAATATGTACTGGCTGCTAAACCGCAAATCCACCCTCTCAATGGACAACAAACTTATCCTCTACAAATCTGTGATAAAACCAGTCTGGACTTACGGAATCCAACTGTGGGGTACTGCGTCAAATTCAAACTTGGAAATCCTGCAGCGTTTCCAGTCCAAGACTCTATGCACCCTAGTCAACGCTCCGTGGTACGTGACAAATGCCCAAATTCATCGGGACTTAGACATCCCTTCAATAAAAGAGGAAATACAAAATGTAACCAGTAAATACCGAAATCGACTTCAATCGCACCCAAATGAACTGGCCTCTACCCTCATGTCACCATCATGTGTCTTTTTAAGGTTGAAAAGAAAAACACCAATTCAGCTCGTACAAGAGCCATCTATAAAATATTGAATTATTTATTAGAAAGGATATTTCACTGGAAATATTTCTTTAATACTAAAATCAAAGCCACTCGAAAATACAAAATAAAGTTTTAAAAAAAAAAAAAAAAAAAAAAAAAAAAAAAAAAAAAAAAAAAAAAAACTTTTGTACATACTTTCATGTACAAAATTTTAAATATATATCTTTTATACTTCATGTATAATCGCGGTTCCTTTTTTCTGACACAGACTGTACTACAGAACGATAACAACATAACGGGCATGTTGAAGTTGTCTCCCAATTGGGAAGGCCTTGACGCGCAACTTATCGGGCTGCATGTACTGCATAATTTAATGATTTCGATTATCATTTAATTGGAAACTTCATGGTCTATGAGAGAAATATTCACACTTTTGACTAAAATAGTCATAAAATGATTTAGGGTGTTTTTTTTTGTTTTGTAATTCAAGATACTTTTTTAAGAGATAAGTAAACAATTTAATTTGAGTGTACCGCATGCAGATAAGTTGGTATTTATTGGCTGTGCCACCAAAGCCACAGTAACAAACAAATTTTTTGGTCATAAACATGTCAGCGTCGTGGCCAATATTTTCGGTTCTAGCGATAAAGTGTTCTGCAGCAGACGAGGAATCGTGCGAGAAATGATATATGGGAATGGAACTTCCAATTCGAAAGCGATAAGAAGCAGCAGAACAGAAAAAAAAGAAATGCATGTAACTGTAATTCGAGATGCTACAAGTACTTCTTGACCGTAAATTTGCTGCTGCTACGAGGAAAGTGGAGTTCAATGCACTTTGAACTCCGCAATGCACATATACATACATATGTGCATCACAGTATACGTGCATACATACACATAAAAGTGCACTATTGATATTGGCTCTGCATTGATTTTTTACTCTCGCTTTACTGAAATGACTTCCAATCATTCCTTTCTACTAATTGGCTTATTCAGCAGCATACAGGCACATCGAGAGCACAACCCGCTCCATACGCCAGGCTTTGAGTGTTCTCACGCAAATTGTAAGTTACAAAAACAAAAAAGTAAAAATATGGAGGTATAGTCAACTACACATTTACATGTCACCAGCGCGTAAAATAAATCCTTAAAGAATTCCTAGCCTTCGTAGCTGGAACGGGCATATGTGGAGTACTCCTACTTACATGCATACATACATACAAACATACATACATACATACCTACATACATACATACATACAAACATTCATGCCCACGCACGCAGTATTGATCTGCGTTAACATAATTTTTGTCCAGATGTGTCTCGTTTCGTGTTTTAATATTATTTTTTTTACTTCTTGTTATTGCTATGGTATTTTTAGTTATTTACCGTTGCGGGCATTTAAATATGTGTAGCTCGCCACTTTTTCTCACACTTGAAAGACTAATTTGTGATTTTTAGTATTTTGAGTATTGAGTTCTCATAGGCGGAACCATAAACGCGCATGTTTTTTGTCGGTTTTATTAGTTGTTCTGGTTGTTTGAAGAATCATTTTCCGGTTGTCTACTTTTTAAGGAGGATATGAATGATTTACGCGTTACATGCATGCACACCTTTTATGGACTGCTTTGTGGATTTTTGTTTAACCAAAATAAATGGTGGGACATATTTTTGTTTTCTTCAAAATGATATTTTAATTCCAGGTAATACCAAGGCTGTTTTCATTCTGATATCTGGTGTAGGTGCCAGATTTTGTGCATACATTTTTTATTTGATCCTTTTATTCCTGTGTGGAGCATAGGGCCTCTCACTAGTTGAGCTTGAAATAATATTGAACCATGGCAGGTTATTGACCTACCGCACCCGAGTCTGAGCGCTTGAGCTGCCAGCTGCACCCAAAGACAGGCTTTGCTTCAGCATCTACTCTGTGCGCTTGTAGGTTATACCGTCAGTCGTGGTCGTCAGAGCTTCGTTTTTCTTAGCAGGATGCATCGCGTGCAGGTGAGGACTGTTGGAAAGTAGTGGCTGTGTTTTACGCAAGGTTTTGCGAGGAACGGCCCATTTTTGTAGCAGTTAACAGCAATAGGGAGAAAGGAGTTTCGATAGAGGAAAGCTAAGAAAAACTTATAATATAAACAAAATTAATAAATAATTGGCGCTGATACCTGAGCTCCTTCTCCGATTTGTGGTGTGCGTCTTGATGTTGTTCCACTAATAGAGGGGCCTACAGTTTCAAGATGATTCCGAACGGCAACTATTTTCATCAGGAGCTTTTTCATGGCAGAAATACACTCGGTGATCTGTCATTGCTTGCCGAGGGGCAACCGCTATTAGAAAAAACGTTTTCTTCATTTTGGTCTTTCACCGATATCCGAACATACAAACTCTCTGAATTCCAAGTGATAGTCACGCACCAACCCATTTGGCTAAGGCGGTCGAGGAGCGACTGCTATTAGAAAAAAACCTTTTTTCTATCTTTTTGGTGTTAAAAGAAAAAAAAATGGAAGCAGTTAATATGAAAGTCGGATAGTTCTTCAGATATAGTTAAAAATTCAGATCTAAGATGTGGGAATCTTAACCCGCTATGGCAGGTAAGTTTAGAAGTTAAGGGAATTTTATCACATTATATTGTACTTCAAACAGTTACCGCAAAAGTTATGTTATGTTGAGTCTCACCCATCGAACAGGGCCCATTTAAGGCACTCAGCGGTACGAGTTTGTTAGCTTTCAAAACTTCCTCGATCCACACATAGCCAGAAGGGCAGAGAGCCAATATCGAATAAACCCTCTCATGCGTTCCTTGGTTAGTCAAACTTTTAGTCAAACAATTTCCTAGAGTGTCCTTGGGACTCGCAACTTTAATCGCAAATTGAAAGCGCAAACATGGAATTTCATCTGCATTGCATTACTGACATATCACTCTGTTCATCTACTCTACTCCTGTTTTTTTTGGTATGCGGACCTGGGAGGTGGAATCTTTAAAGATACGTATGTGCCGGCTCATACGTATGCCCGATTCACATGCGTTATTCCCCGGCTCTTTGAACTGAGTTTCGTAGTGCCTGCGGATTAAATCCCCCAATCGCCTCGCTGTTCTGCTTTTCCCCCACGATATTACCAGTTACGATATTCCGTCGAGAGGGCAGGGTGTGTTTATTTACTTATTTGTCTGCGTTCATTATCATCAGGTCTCAGCCTTCGTATAAATGATGAGGCTACGTTACTACCATAGCTCCACGTTTCTTCAGATTCTAGCATATATTGTACTAGGCTAGGAGCTGCCATGCTCTCGCCGATATTTGAGCGCCACATGCTTCGTTCTCCATCAAATCTAGAGCATTTTAACAGGGCAAGCTCAGGAGTTTCATATTTTCTTTGGCAGTATAGGCAAAATGGGGATGTGCTTGTATTTGTACAAATACTACCTGGGACAGCCATGCCCCGGTAAAAACTGCGTCATCATGAAATTAACGTTTCCATGTGTTCTCCGGATCCATTTCTGTATGTCGGGGATTATAGTGAAAGTGGTTCTTCCCTTCCCGCTTTCGTCCATTTGGTCTGCCAGTTTTGCAGAGCGGTATCATCGATCCGGCGTCCCTCAGTGAGCCTTTGTTACCAGAAACCCACGCGTTTTTTCCATACTGGTATTTTTGTTTCATGCATTTTACCTTCATATCGAGAGGGATTCTGCCTGTTATTACCCCTGCTGCTTCGTCAGATATAGTCTTATAGCCTCTAATGATTCTGACATTGCATAATCTGTACACCCGTTTAGCCTGTATCAAGTAGCTGGGATATTTCACTACGTCGCCCCACACTGCCACAGCGTAAAACAGGATCGAGTTGCAGACGCTTGCTAACAATGCTCTCATTTGTTGTCTTGGTCCACCCACATTGGGCATCAGTCGCGATAAAGTCACGCAGGATTTTGCAGCTTGCGAGCTTGCGTATTGCAGATGGTTTTTGAAATTGAGCCTTCTGTCGATCATCACCCCTACATAAATATTTTATGGTATCTGCTGATGTTATATTGTGACCACCAACCTTTATTTGAAGGTTTTCAACTTTTCGTTTAGAACTTATGTGGTTCTCGGTCTTACGGTCTGCTAGTCTTAACCCAGACGATTGTAACCATTGCTTAATTTTATTGATGGTATCCACTACCCTTCGTGAGACCTCTTTTAGCGTTTTCCCTACGACTACCACAGCTGAGTCATCTGCATACCCAACAATGTTTGCTTGTTTGTGCTGTTCAACGCGTAGCACTCCATCATACATGATATTTCACAGAGCCAAGCCTAGTGCAGAGCCTTAAGGAACTCCTCCAGTTACCTTATAGCTTTTGGGGTTTTTGGGGCCTACGTCTGTATTATACCACAGGGTTCTGTTATCAAAGTATGAAGCAATTAGCTTTATCAGATAATTCGGCACATTCATAATCCGAAGTACAATCAGTATTTGGTCCCACTTGGCCGTATTGAATGCGTCTTTAACGTCCAGAGTAACGACTGCGCAATATTTTTTGGTTCCTCCTAGCCACATTCTACCAGAGATAGCAGTTTTTGCAATTTCGCATACTTCTATTAGGGAATCTACTGCACTGCAATGCTTTCTGAAACCGTATTGGTGAGTTCACAGAGTACTGCTCTAGCCGGTTACCGATTATTGCTCTAGCACTTTGCAAGCGGTGTCCAGCATACAGAGCGGCCTGTATGATGAAGGATCTTCTGGAGGTTTTCCAGGCTTCGGCAGTAGGACTAGTCGCTATTGTTTCCATTTCACCGGAAAAACTCCGCTTCTAACGCATGTTGTGTACATGTTTCGAAAAACTTCTGGTCTCACTTGCAGTGCTTTTTTCAGCACGGCGTTACTACTACTACTCTACTCATGTACGCGTACATATCTACAGTTAATGCATTTCTTTGGTAGTAGATTTTCATTTTATAAAACGCATTACTTTATTTCCTGTAATCGCTATTATCTGTGAAATTAATACTTAACCCCACTTGAGCTGTGAAGCGTTGCACGTTAATCGCTAGTTGGATCTTCAAAATCCATTACTTCGCACGCCTCTCTGTTAGTCAGTCAGTCAAAGCCATCAATTAGCCACTAATCATGACAACTTAACAGAATCATTTATATTCGTAATTTCATTAATTATCCCTTAATCAATTGAAATTCAATTCGCTAATTAACATATCCACAATTGCAATCCATTGATCAGAAATGTCGGAATGAATGAACGAACGATTGTGTGAGGAAGAGGAAGGAGAAGACGATTAAACGCACCGCAGGCGACCGCAAAGCATTTGCCGTATTAAAAATTACAATTTTTCCAACTGAGACTAACAAAGATCAGCACTTGTCGGATTCACCCCCTGGTAGGAGCTATTCGCCGATCGCACCCCCTCCAACGATCGGCGAACTACTAAGGCTAGAAGCCGGCAATGCCGGTAGACCACCCAATCGAGGTGCTCTGTGTGAAGCTGTCGTCAACGACGTCAAACACGCCGCTCATTTGGAAGTTGGCGGTACATATATATACTATATATGTATACACATATATAGATGCATATGTATGTATGTATGTGCGGACTTTTTACTTTTTTAATACTTACGTGCTTAACTTTTGCTGATCGTCAGCGGATTATAGCTGTTGGCGATGCTACAAATCAAAATGTAATGATTTTATTTAAACAACTCGAAATAAGAGACAATTAGTCATGAAAGCCAGCCGCCATAATTTGCCTCCTAATGAATTGACATTTAGCACACACACATCCGCACACATCATACACTAGGAAATACGTACGAGTGCACATGCAACGAAAGTAAGGCAGCTTCAGCCGTCTGCGACCAATCGTACGCGGCGCACAGAATATAATAAAAAAGTCAAAAGTTGAGGTCTAAAATAAAATAAGTATAACAATGGAGAAAAGAGGTTAAATTACGCTGATCCGCAGACAAGCTCGAGATGTACGGAATAGTGCCTGCTTTGGCCACCGCAGCTTCATTCATGTCTCATTGCGACTGCCTGCTGATCTGTGGAGCTAACCTTACAAGTCGCATAGAAATTCATTCATAAAATAATATTTTGATTATGAGCGTACATACATACATACATACATAAACATTCACATATATATGAATTTGTTTTGTTTTTGTATTTCTTGGACATTGAATGAACGGATGAGTAATAAGTTAGCGAAGTTGCTGTTGGTGCCTGTGTTGATCAAAGGTTTGGGAATGGTGATCGCATGCGTCTGCTCGTTTTGAGATGAAACCTCAATTACGCGCTGACCCAGTGAACTTGTTTATGTAGCTCATACCGGTGCGCGTCGGGAAATATCTGCTTATTTGGATACAAATTTATTTTATTGCATTTCAAATTAGTTATTTAAAACAACTCTTCTATCACAGAATAGCGTTAGAAAAATGTATTAGACTAATTAAATAAAAAAAAAGAGAAAATCAAAAAGCAACAATCAAAATTTCTCATTTTTTGACCGCCAGAGGAAGGTAGATAGGTAAAATGGTTGAAGTACCAGTCTGGCACTACCCAAGTAGACCTCCAACAGCCAAATATCTACAGCCAGCCAGAGCTGTTGAAGTTGACGGAGAAGGCCGATGGCATTTAGGTTGGCGCACTGCCACAGGCGGTCAAAGAGAATCTTAATCTTCTGGCTGCCACACCCGGACATTTATAGAGAAGTTCTCAAAGACGTTGTAAATCGAATAAATAAACCCGAAATGCTTTTGCACAATTAAACGACGCAGAAACTTCAAAATCCTTCAATCAGTCCAGACGGAGCCTCAAATCTTTATTTCCAATGTAAAATCTGTGCTGCTATATGATTGCGATCCCTGGACGCTAACATCTGTGCTGACCTGGAAACTGCAATCTTTTATCAACTCTTGCGTGCGCAAAATCTTAAGGGGCTGGTGGCCGCATATCATTTCTAATACGGACCTGTTGAATCGACTAATGAACTCCCCATCGAGGGGAAGTGAAGGTTGATGCGTAAGCAGATGACGTTGTGATTCTAAGAGCAGATTTAAATAATTCTGCTATCAGGAAAACACAAGAAGTAGTTCTGGGGAAACTAAGTAGATGGGCTGCGAGCAATAGTCTATATTTTAACCCAAGCAAAATGTAATTAATTCTGTTTACAATTAAAAGCAATATTTCTCAGTTTAAACAACCATCAATCAATGGGGTTAAAATACCGCTTACAGACAGTGCGATATATCTAGGCAGTAGTACTAGATCCGAGGCTTAACTGGGAGCACAATGTAGAAGGCCGGGTAGAAAAAGCTTATGTAGCTTACTGCACTTGCAAAAGGGTTATAAGTAGAAACTGGGGCGTAAAGTCTAAACTCGCACTTTGGATGTATACCGCCATAGTAAGACCGATTATGTCACACGGAGCATTAGTATGGTGGCCGGCATTAAACAAACAGTACAACCTTAAGCAGCTAACGAGCGTACAACGAGCAGACAGTGCTGAAATAACTGGAGCTATGAAATCGTGTCCAGCAGAGGCACTTAATGGCATGCTCCACCTGTTGCCAATAGACTTACAACTATGACTAACAGCAACGAATATCGCTTACAGCATAAAATACGGTGGTTTTTGGAATGCTGGACTGCTGGTCATAGTGTTATTTTAGATAACCTAAAGCTTACTAGCACCTCATTAGATTTTACCACAGCTACCCCAGACTTTAGAATCGAGTTATGGTAAAATTCCCCAAAGGAAAGAAATGGGATTTGAATGGACTGCGGCGTTGGTTACTGTGCACAATCTAAAGACCTTTGAACTTCCAAGACTTTTCACCAGGGCAATTGGAATAGTATCTTTCAAGTAAAAAGGAAGCTTGCAGCATAATTAAAAACCATCCACAACAACTGTCGCTTTCTCTGAAAAGCCCTCACAGCTTTTGCAATGGGGATTAAATGATAAACGCAGCTTTTCTGGGCGAGTGCCGACCGTCTAATGACCGGTAAGCAAAGTTATAAGTTTGAAAACTATTCGGTAGATGTCATTTTTGAAGCTGCCATTTTTTGATATTTGACTAGTAGAAACTACGCCATTAATAAAAATGGAACGATACACGCTTAAACAATGCATTGAAATTATTATTCAAAATTCACTATAAAAATGGTGAAAATTTGGCAGAGACGGCTCGTAAAACTCGAACATTTTTGGGTCATCGAGAAGCACCTTGACGGACCGCAATACAGAAATTGGTGAAAAAATTCGAGCTGTTGGGACAAGTTAGTGATGTGAAGAATAAAACCCGTGCACTTCGCTCAAGAACAGCCGAAAATCGAAAATATTGTTGTAGCCGAAAGTGTTGAAGAAAACCCAGGTTTGTCCATTCCTCGTCGTTCTTTGGAATTAGGAATTCCACAAACGTCATTACACTGTATTTTCCATAAATATTTGGGTCTTAAAGTCCGGCTAACATAAGAACTCAAGCCGGCCGATCATCAACAACGTCGTGTCTTTGCTGACTGGGTCGGTCAAATGTATGAAAATAGTCCGGAATTCCATCAAAAAATCATCTTGAGTGATGAGGTCAATTTCCACCTCGGTGGCTTCGTCAACAAGCAAAATTGTCTTATTTGGGACTGAGAAAATCCAAGAGTTATTATGGGAAAGCCTCTCTCTCAACATGTGACTGTTTGGTGCGGCGGTTTATGGTTTGGCGGAGTCATTGGACGTTACTTTTTCGAAAATCAAGCTGGAGCAACAGTTACAGTGAATAATATAAGTCTCAAGCATAAATTTATTTTTTATTTTATCGTATTATTTATTTTATTTTATTATTTATTTTTTTTTATTATTTATTTTATTTTATTTTATTATTTACTTTATTTTATTTCATTTATTTGTTTTTTTTTTTATTGCATTCCAAGAAAGGAGTGATTTACATTAATTGGCGACAGCTTTGCTGCAGGCCAATAATTTGTAACAGGTACAAATTGAATAAATGTCAAATTGAATAAATGTCTATAAATATTATATAAAATAGTTAACAATTTTACAAACAAGAAAAACGTTTACTGTAAAAAGTTTCGGACTATATGACAAGAATTGAGTAAAGCTGTTTTCTGCATGTCGAAAATTAAATATTCGGGGAGTTGAAGAGTTTTCACGTTGTCTGCTAAGTTTTTATGCACTAGTCCGTGGGCTGAGATGATAATTGGTAGTATGTGCACCTTCCTTAGCTTCCACTGGCGTTTGACATCAATGCCTAAGTCAGAATATTTGGAACAGCAATATCAACTATATAACCAGTCGCTTGAGATTTATCAATAAGGAAAATATCTGGCCTATTGTGGTCTCTTGTGGCATTTGTTAAAATTGTTCGGTCGTAATATAGAAGGTAGTTGGAGTCTTCTTGAACAGGTTCTGGGGTGTATCTGAAGTACGGTATTTCGCTTGGATTGAAGTTGTACATCTGCGTCAGTTTTAGATGGATTATTTTCGCAATGTCATTATGTCGCTTCAGGTACATAGAGTTTGCCAGTGTGGTGCATCCCGCTAGCACGTGGTCTAATGTCTCACTCCGACTATTGCATCTTCGATGTAATTTCTAGTTGGAATCACAGCATCTTGTATGACGAAAATGGTACCCTCCGTTTCGTCAAATATCGACCTGTTGGTAAGCCATAAGTGCGACAATTTTTGGTCGACATGTGGGCTCAGCAAGTCTTTTCGATATATGCCGTGGACAGCCATTTCAGACCATTTTTGGATTTTTTCATCTATTGTGGTTGCGTTCTTGATTTCGTAGGATTGATTCATCCGAAGTGGGGTGTAATTATTTTATTTTATTTTATTTGACTTTATTTTATTTTATTTTATTTTATTTTATTTTATTTTATTTTATTTTATTTTTTATTTTATTTCATTTTAGAATATTTTTTTCCTTGGAACTGGTGCGATTCTAGTCGCTCTTGTACCAGATTTTTTTCCATGAACTGAAATGAAAGTTTAGTTGAAAGTCATACCAGCCGCCAACCAACACCCGTTAAGGCTCCAAGCAAAAACCGCAATCGATCGCAGCTAAAGTACCCAAAGCGCTTTGAATTAATTTCAATAATTAGTTAACAAAAGATGTGTCAACAAACAGATACGACTGCACAAGGGACAGAAACCGACCTTGCTACTGCTGCGAACGCAAGCCAAATCATGTCATTAAGTAAATTTTCGCACGCGCCCCAAAGAGAATTTTTTTTTTTTTTCGGGATGACGCCTGTGAAGGGAAAACTCTCATGAGTGCAGCTATAACGGCATAGCCTCACAGCTACACCCATGTATTGTACTAAACACCTCTCCACTATCTCCCGCTCTCCCCTCGGATCTGTCCAAAAAAGGAATTACCTCACGGGGCTGGTTATGTTTTACATGCGCGCAGATTCGCTTCCAGTTATCACCCGATTTGAGCTTAAAATCTATAATATTTTCTCCGTTTAATATGCTCCAGGTTTCGGGAGCATAGCGCGGGCATTGAAACAATACCTGATCAGCGTATTCTTTCCTCTCCCTGCAGATTGAGGAGTTTGGTGAACTATCATGGAAGTATTTTCGAGACACTTCGTACACTGAAAGGAATTGGGTTAGATAGAAGTTTGTTTCCCCACGGTTCCTTTCTAACCACGTCGTAAGAATGGGTATTACCCAATGCGTCCATCTATCTTTCGGTGATCTGTTCCACCGGTCTTGCCAGTAAGCGATCAAACGACGTCATTCTTCTTTGCCGTCTGGTACGGAGAGCCTTAAATACACTCTCTGCATTTCTTTCGCCAAAATGTCTACGGGGACTAGACCGGCTATAACGAAGGAAGCTCCGTCCGAAATTGTACGGAAGCAGTTTTTTTGTGTAGCTATTTATGTTAAGTGCGTCAGCCAAGATCGGTGCGGCATATAAAAAACAGAGCTGACTACCCTGCTATATAGTATGCTTTTGCTGTGACTAGGTTCGCCCTTGTTTAACATTATTCGTGACAGATAGGACTGCGCACTTGATGTCTTTTTCACGGCATATTCCAGGTGCGCTTTGAAGTTTAAACAACTGTCAATCATCACTCCTAGGTATTTAGTAGGGGGCTTTGAACTAATAATTGATTTTGATTTTTTAGCTATAATCTTTTTAAACAGTTGGTTTAAACAGCTGACACACGTTTCGTGTTTTGTTTCACTGTCAAACATCTTCAGTTTGTCTATAATTTAACCATGAATCATCTTACGAACAATTCTTGCAAATCATTGAATTTTATTATAAAAATGCGCTTCTTACATTTTATGGTCAGTTTAATCGACCCACTGAAGCGGCTGTTCGAGCTATTGTGACTAAATATAGAACCAAATTTATATTATTGGACATCAAACCACCAATACCACTCCCACTTACGTAGAGTGTGAACTGAAGAAAATATCGCAGCTGTATCGGTCAGTGTTAATGAAGACCATCAATTATCGATTCGTCGCCGTTCCCAGTAATTGGGCCTCTATTACTCAACAACGTGGAAACTTTTGCGAAAGGATTTAGGTGTGAAGCCTTTCAAAATACAGCTGGTGCAAGAATTGAAGCCGAACGACCTACTGTAACGCAGAATTTTTGGTGAATGGAAAGTTGGTCGAAGATCCGCTTTTTGACGTGATAACGTCTTATAATTCGATTTAGCCGGCTGCATGCACGAAAAAATGTGTCGTTACCTTGCTCATTTGTCGTTACCTTGCGCATTAGTGTTACCTTGCTCATTTGTCGTTACCTTGATCGTTTGTCGTTACCTTGTTCATTTGTCGTTACCTTGCTCATTGCCGTTACCTTGAATGAACTGCAAGCGAGAGCGCGGAACGAACGACAAAGAGCACAATCGGCCCCCGCGTTCGGCAACGTTCGACATCTGGCTCTGTCCTACTTGAGTGAGCATATATTATATATGTATGTATATGTATATGCGCATATGTACATATATAAATTCACATATTTGTATTTGCATATGCCTTCTTCCTGTGTGCATGGTAATGAACCATTTCTCTGTTGAGAATAGGACGATGATAGAAAAAGTAGGAAATGAAAGGGAGTGTTTCGAGTGTAAAGTGTCTTGAAAAAGGCAAATCGATGATGTTGCCTCTTAGTGTTGTTGACTTATTAACGTCTGATGCACAATCGAAATTGAAGATATCTTTCATTAATTTGATAAATGTTTCGTCATTTTTCACGTTTGTGTAAATGTAACTTGACCTATTCCATTGCAATTCCATTTACCTCCTCCTCTATATCCATACAAAATATCTATCAAACAAATAAAATTAAAATTTTGTTTTGAAAATTGTAACCATTCCATCAATATTTTCTTATGACGTTGTCACGTTAAACTATCGTCAGTAAATCGACTTTACAGACAACCTCTTTTTTTATCGAAAAATTGTGTTGAGCGATGAAGCTCATTTTTAGACCAATGGGTACGAAAATAAGCAGAATTGTCGATTTTTTTCCCAAAATGCAAGAGCTTGACTTGGATGACATGAGGTTTATTTTTATGTTAAAGCTCATGTCTATTTAGGCAAGCCTTCTTCAATTGACGCATTGGAAGACAACATTAAAGCGTTTACCTATATGTGAGATACCGGCCGAAACATTGGAAAGAGTATGCCAAAATTGGACTAAGCGGATGGACCATTTGAAGCGCAGTCGCGGTTAACATTTGCATGAAATAATCTTCAAACATTAAATTATATGGACTGTACCATCGATTTAAATAAAAATTTCATGCATTTTTCTGAATTTTACGTGTATTTTTTGAAAAACTTTCCTATAGCTCTTAAAAAATCACCCTTTAATTACAGCCCCAACATTTACATTTATAGTTTCCACTATCTTTCTGCTGGTTATTGGCTTTGAAATAGTGTAAATAGAGAATTTCGTAACGAATTTTTGTCAATTAACGTAGTTATAACCAAAATATATATGGCAGATGTTTACTCTTGTGCAACACTTGCTTGTATGTGCCACATGCCAGTTACCTAAGTATGTATGTATTTCTCTGCACATTCAAATGATTCTTCGCGCCTCTATCGAGTCCACTTAAGTCATAATTGAGAGATTAATTTATTTTCAGACAAAGCGAAAGAGACCTTTGCCACCATTGCTAATATTTAACGATTGGCATTTAGTGTTTCTAACAGTTTCTAATTCTGCGCTTGACGCTCGTAGCCTTTCTTCGTCTTCCGGTGCATTTCCCAGTAAATATTTTGTCACACAATCACTTGGACGCTATGCCGTTTGTTAGAATTTGGCGTCACTTTGGAAGATGAATGTCTGGATATTTGTGAAAGGTGGCCAGCAACTATCGAAACGATACTTCAATGCAATAATTTTGCTTACTTGCTTTTGCTCAATGTACCGTTAAAGCAGTTATTTTACGACATAGCAAAATTGAAATGAGCAAAAAAACAAAACAAAAAAAAATGCAGCTGAAATATCGACTTTGCTGTTTTTTGTAGCGCTTATAGTTGTTTCCGACTGCGTTTAAAGCTTCTGCGCACACTGAGGTCAAAAGGTTAAGCCCCGCTACCAGTTATGCTACATGGGACAGTTGTTGCAACAACAATCTCGTTAGAAGGACCACTAGTGCCTGCAATTACTTTAGTTGCAAGATGGGATTGTAGTGCAACCCTGCAAATGAGAATATTTCCTTGTTAGCCTAAAGCAGTAAAAAATGGCCAAATGAAATCCAAAGCTCATTCTTTCATTCTCTCCACCACAGCGCCTTGCCTGCATACCGGACGCAGAGGTCAGTTGCGTTCGTATGCGCTCGTGTGCTTGTATGAGTGGCCGCGCATTTTAGGGTAGAAAATCACTACGCAACGGTTTCCTATTGGCCGGGTCAGAGGTCAAAGTGTCCGAAAACTTCTCAGACTACTCCAATGTGCGAAAAAGAATTTCTTGGTAAAAAACCGGATATTTAATTTTTTGTTTAAAAATGTTACGTAAGAAATTTTAATTTCACCTCTGACCTCTGCTGAAACTATGCAAGTTTTTGAACAGGGACTACGCAAATACTATGTATTTTCACATGTGAACAATTGCGGAGAAAATAGGAGCAATCGCCAAGAATTTTCTGGAAATTCCAGTACATAGTTATAGCGCCACTGGAATTGTAAAGTTGCACAAAAATATAAATTTTTACCATTTTCGTACAAAGGAAAGCAAACTAATGCGTAGTCTGTAGAAGAAAGCTCTCAGGAGCGTGAGCGTAAACTTCTCAATATCAAATCTTCTTTCCGCAAGCCAATTAACCAGCAACGGTGTTTTTTATGACAGCCTGAAAACATTTTCTGTTACCTTTTGGCCGCGTTGCCACACTAAACCAAATCCACTTATCGTAAGTGAGGAAATATTTTTGATTTCTGCGGTTTGCAATACGAATCTACGCATTTGAGGGTAAAATGTTGCAGCTTCCTCAACGGGCCACATGAACAGACGATGTTTGTTGCGAAAGGGGTGCGGTAACTGTAACACTTTCTTGATATTGTTGCTTTTATTGTAGCGTTTCGAATATCTCTTGCACATCTCACCGCTGACAGTTAGTGCTCGAAGGTAGGACACAAGCCAGCTCAGATTACCATCAGTTGAGCTGAGCAAAAGGACCCGCATGCATATCTATGCGCTGATATTTAAACGGGGAATTTGTGGCACTGCAATGTCAAAAAGTTGCTGCTAATAATGTAATCAAAATCAAATTTCATTTCACAAAAAAATTAAAAAAAATTCAAATCTATGTATGTATGTTTGCTCATAGCTTTGTATGCAAAACATTGTTACTCATTTAATTTCGAAAGGATGCTGAAGGGTTTGCGGCTGAAGAATGTTACGAGTAGCGAAGTCACGTGCCATTGATCACTGATACCGCTGAGTGCTTGAGAGTGAGCATCCGAACACGCCAAACTAATCTAGGCATATACACACATACGTAGGAATCCATATGCATGAATTGTGTTAACATTTGGTCAATGGGTGCAGATTTTTATCAATTATCTCTTAAAAATATCAAATAACGTGAAAATTAATATTCGCGATTGAAATTACGAAATGATACTTTTGTCGGCTTTGTTTGTTTCGTTGAATATAAAAATGCGCCTGGAAGCATAAAAAAGCATAAATTTGTTTGAATGGCATTCACGAGAGAGAAAGAGAGAGAGATTTTACGCAAGAGGATAATCTACTCAAATCTGTTATATTAAAACGCAAATGCTAAGTATTTGCTTATTTCTTTTTAAAGGAATTGTATTAGGTGTGCAACTAAGTTCGCGCTGTTTTTTTTTTATTTGTGAAAATATAACTTTATTCTGTTCTAATAATGGTTACAAGTGAAACATTGAAAGTATTTCCCATCGCTGGCCACTACTTTTTCCCATCTTTCTTGTTGATCTCGTATACCATCACGATACAACTGTTCATCTTTTGAGGTTGTCCACGGATTAAGCCATTTTTTGATGTCTTCATATGAATGGTACTGCTGGTTAGCTAGACCATGTGCCATCGATCGGAACAGGTGATAATGGGACGGCGCAATATCTGGAGAATATGTCGGAAGGGGTAGGATTTCCCATTTCAGTGTTTCCAGGTAGATTTTAACGGGCTTGGTAACGTGAGGCCGAGCGTTGCCATGCTGTAGAATCACTTTTTCAAACCTATCCGCGTATTGTCCCCGCTTCTCGCGCAGTACTCGGCTCAATCACATCAATTGAAGTCGATACTAAACCCCAGTTATGGTTACGCTTGGTTTTAACAGTGCATAATAAATAACACCAACTTGGTCCCACTTAGTTGCACACCCAATACATAGCATAATCTTCGCAGCGTGAATGTCGCCATGACTTTATTTTCTTTGGATTGGTGTAATGAATCCATTTTCCATCACCCGTCACGATGCGATGAAGAAAACCCTTCCTTTTTTCCGCCTGGAACAGTGGCAGTTGTTCACAGGCGAAAAGATGACATTCAACATCCCTTGGTTTTAACTCACAAGGAACCTAAGGCACCTGTTTCTGAATCATCCCCAAAGCATGCAATCGCTTGGAAATGGATTGGCGGGCAACTCCTAATACTGAAGCAAGCTCTTCTTGCGTTTGAGATGGATCCTCATTGAGCAATGCCTCCAGCCTCCAATTCAGCGTCTTCGAAGGTTTTTGTCCTTCCTTCACGCGGACACTCGTCAACATTAAAATCACCGTATTTGAAGCGACGGAACCAGTCTCGGCACGTTGTTTCACTTAAAGCAGCATCTCCATAAACTTTTAGTAGCTGTCGATGCGCTTCAGCCGCCGTTTTTTTCCGAATCAAAGAAGAAAATCAACACTTCCCGCAAATAACGATTATTCGACACAAAATCAGACATTTTCACAAAACCAAAAATATATTCGTATGATACCAAAACAAAATCACTAATGTGTCGAAGCAGTTCGTTTACCATTTGTCTAAGCTTGGTTTATAACATTTAGATTATGTTAAAATCGACTGGTTAAGGCAACTGCTGAGGCCAAGAAAGTCGCACATCTCGAATTTGGTGGGTATCCTTACCGGGTATTAACCCTTAGGTATCCATGCGGTGAGACTTGAGATTATTTCAGGTCCTTCCTGCAGAAGCTGTCTGGATGATGAGATGAATTCATCTAAGCACATTCTTCTCAGCTGTCCCGCTCTCCCCTGGCTAAGATCCAGATATCTTGGCTCTCATTTTCCTTTTATACCTCCTTTGCCACTGCCCTGCTCTAAGCAGAACTCATTACAACTGCCTTGGATCAGTATACTTTTCATCTCTGAAGGCTATTGCTGGCAAAGATTTAAAGTGTTGATTGAAACTCCCCAAGACCTGTATCACGAACTATGTTTAACACGATTCCAACAACACAGGTAACACTACAAACCTTGTGGTCTATTTGAGATCTATTCAGATCAGCCAGGTATATCTAATCTAACTTAACATGCGAATATCGCAGGCTTAAATAACACACCCTTAGTGAATTAAATCAGCAGCTTGAAGCGGTTAACGCAATTGTATATAGTCACCATTTGATCGTCATCTTCCTCTTATCCAAAGTCCTCTCTTCCTTTTTCACCCTGTTCGGTTCTTCTCTCTCTCTGTTTTCCTTTGTATGGAAATTTGGTCAAATTCGATTATTTGTCCAAGTGGGCTCTTATATGAGCAACCGGTTAACTTAACCGCGTGGGCAACGAGAAAGCTCCTCGTGACGTTCGAAGTCGATATGTAACTGCATGCTCCCCCATCAATTGTTAGAGAAGCTCGGCCAAACTCTTAACAAACACACTTTTATTTTAATGGATCTGGAGCACATTTTTAAGAATGTTCAACTTTAGCCAGACATTTTAAATCTGGACTACTGAAGTTCTGATGGTGTTTTTAGGAAGTTCGGCAAATTACGTTTAAGAACATGCAAAATTGTTTATGCCACATAGGTATTTAGTTAGTCTTCTTAACAAATTTTGGCATCATAATCATCAACATCATCCAGCCATTTGGGTCCACTGTTGAACATAGGTCTCCTCCATTGATATCTAAATTTCTCTATCTTGCGCTGTTTTTATCCAATTTGTCATGGCTTTTAATGCCATCGTTGCATCTTGTGGGCGGTCTCTGATTTTTCTTTTGTCTTCTCATGGTCTCCGTTCTAGGATTCCCTTTGTCCATCTGTTCTCTGTAAAGGGCGCTTTGTGGTCAGCCCATATCCATTTTGCTTGAGTAACTCTTTCGATTCATCGGTAACTTTAGTTTTCTGTTTCTTGTGTTTGTTTTCTGTTTTTCAGAGCTGTTTTTGAAATTGTGTGTCTTCTGTTTGCGCCCAGTATCGATTTTTCCCGTGCTCTTTGAGCCATGCGCAATTTCTGTGCAGTATTTTTCGTAAGAGTAGAGATTTCGCAGCCATAGGTTATAACGGGTAGAACGCATTAATCATAAACCTTTTTATCTATACTAATATTATAAAGAGGAAAACTTTGTTTGTTTGTTTGTTTGTAACGAATAGGCTCAAAAACTACTGGACCGATTTTAAAAATTCTTTCACCATTCGAAAACTACATTATCCACGAGTAACATGGATTACATTTTATTTTGGAAAAAAATAGGGTTCCGTAAGATATTTGGATTTTTCGGACACAAACTGAAAAAAATCTTATATATAAAATAAAGTCAACTTTTTGTGTGTGTTCGCTAACCGGCCGTGTCTGAACCAAATTAAACCAAACTTACACACATTGTTAAGAAGGTATTGAAGATGGTTTCCGTATAGTTTGGATACCTATTGGTGGATAGGGCTCGAGATATAGGTCAAAACGTGGACCCGGGTAACCTTCGGATGTGTATGTACAATATGGGTATCAAATGAAAGCTGTTGATAAGTGCTTTAATACGGGGTAATTTTCATACCTATTGATGACTAGGGTCTCGAAATATATACCAAAACGTGGACCCGCCGTGTCTTTGCACCGAATTAAACCAAACTTATGCACATTGTTAAGTAAGTATTGAAAATGGGTTTCGTAAAGTTTGGTTGTAATTCGGAGCAGTGGCAACGGGTACAGCGTTCTTTTGAGCCAGCCATAATGTCGCTTACTTTTTTAACGCTTGGGGCGGAACTGAACTGTCAAATTGACAGTGTGAGTTACAATGTGTCAATATTTCTTTCTGATTTGGATGCCATAAGGAAAAAACGTAAGTGCAACATGTAAAAATTGTTTGTGAATTTTTTTGGAGTGGATTTTGGAACAGTGAATAATTTCTTACGAAATTTGAGAATATAATGTGAAATCCGAATAAAATTATGTGTTCGTGGAAAAAACAAATTTTTTCGTTTTTTTTTTTTTTTTGAAAAATATAAATGGATAATGGTTAAAAAAGCTCCAATGCTTAATAAAACATATAAATTGAAACGAAAAATTCATGGATGATCAGGAAAAAAGACGATTGTTTCTTAGTTATTCATATGCGTTGATTTGAAATTTAAAAACAATCTTTTTCCTCTTTTCCTTTTTTCAATTTATATATTATATTTACTCAAAAACAAATAGAAAAACAAAAAATATTGTTTATGCCAAAGCGCTTGAATAAAGAATAAAGAAATAAATAATATGAAAACCATATATTTTCTGTTCTAAACCATATCTATTCTATTTTAGTGTGCCCAGCGAAGGGGGCCGGGTTTGCTAGTTAAGGTATATAGGCAAATTGCTTTTAAACATATCTTTGAGCTTTCTAAACGCCGCCCATTCTAGACCAAATCTTCTTGAATTTCCCGAGTTTGATTAGGTAGGTAGGTATAGTGGTTGCCGGTTGACACACTTAGGCCTGCTGTAGGCCCATTGTAACACAACCAGGGCTGTCCCCTCTCCTCACTCTACATTGCCCTCATTGAACCAACCTGCGGCTTTAATATATCTAAGAAGGCTTTTTATTTTTGTATTGGCTACCTCTGCCAACTTATTAAGGGAACTTTTTCTTAAAATATTGAACCTTCTTCCATCCAGAGCCAAACACCCGCATAGAAAGTGTTCTATAGTCTCTTCTTCTTCAATGTCTTTACAGCTTCTGCAATAGTCGTGATAGGGTGCTCCCAGTCTACTGGCATGGCTGCCAATCAGACAATGCCCTATTAGGACCCCAAGAAGATTTCTCATGTTCTTCCTGTTCAGTTGTTGTTGTTGTAGAGCATAAACATTCACCATATATATATGAGGAATGCTGCTGAAGTGACAGTCCTTGGCCGGATATAAATCCGGGTCGTTCCGGTAGCGTAGAACCGACTGTGGTGGGACGTGTTCAGTTTCAACAGCCGGTTTGTGCGGCCTATGTTCCATTCTGGCCACGTCATTCTACTTGTTGCACAGCTCAGGAACTGAGTCCATAGCCTGTTGGCAGCTCTGATAGTGTGTTTGTCTATAAGCATCTTACAAGTTGCTAAAGGTATAGGTATGTTCGCTTTGTCTAGTTGGGCCGGAATGTGGTACCCAATCTCGCCAGTTCATCTGCTTTGCAGTTGACTTCTGAATTTTCATGTCCGAGATTTATATTTAAAAATCATCTAAAGAAATCCAATGTTTCTAAACGGTAAACTAAGGTTAACTTCGCTGACCAATAGTCATTTCACCTACTATCTGTAGTGTCCATAAGTAGCTGTTGTTGACTTCTATGCCTCTAAGACCCGGCAACCAGGGCAGCTTTATCCTACTATGATAGTTCTGTCAAAACGTCGATACATTCTTTTACTGTCTTTGAGTTAATATTAGGCGCTTTTAAAGCTTTCAGGCCGATTAGCTATCTGAATGATATTTATATCTCTTGTGATGAGAACACTTTTATTTAGGGCCAACAGACCTTCCCTGATAGCCAGAATTTAAGCTTGAAATACACTACAGTGATCCGGTAGCCGGAATGAGATATTGTCCTTCATTCCTTCAGAGTGAAGACTTCCGCCTACTTGTTCATTTAGCTTGGAACCATCAGTATAGATACTGATTCCGCTTCTATTGTCCATTATCCCATTGTCCCAATCTTCTCTCATTGGGAAAGTTGTGGGAAAGGATGTGTTTACAAGCAGCTGAATTTTCATGTCCGAGATTTATATTTAAAAATCATCTAAAGAAATCCAATGTTTCTAAACGGTAAACTAAGGTTAACTTCGCTGACCAATAGTCATTTCACCTACTATCTGTAGTGTCCATAAGTAGCTGCTAGGAAAACTTACTGCACTCAGCAGGTGGAGAGGAAGTAATACAAGTAGCAGAAAAATCCAATAATTACAACCTCTAGGGTAGAGAAATTCCGTTCATATACTAAATTTATCTATAATCAGTTGAATTGATCGATAACTCTTTTAACGATATCAACAAAATTCATCGACTTTAGAACGAATTCCGTTTGTGGTTTCATTATCCTAAAATCTTGCGTCCGTTTTAAAGTCTGCCTCGGATTTTGTGGCATGTGGCACTTTCCTTGCAGGCGAATTAATAGCATAACCGCAAAAGCCACCAATGGCATGTGGCACGACTGCTTGGTACTGACATTTGTTCAAAATACCTCAACGAAACCAAAACTCACACCTGCCTATTTGATTTGCACACTTCTTTGGTGCATGGCTACATCAGCTTGGCCTTTTACTTTCCTTCCACGCCCATTTAAGTTTTACAAAGGTAGATAAGTATCTGCATATGTAAGTGTGCAGGCACACGAATGGCTCTAAGTAGTGTATCAATATCCTGACCACCACCACTTCCTTGAGCGGATGTTCCTTTCCGAAGAGACTGAAGGTGAGCGAAGGCAGTTTTGACTTACACTCCTGGCTGCTACTGGTCACAGCGTTTGGTCAGCGCCAGCACAATGCCCGAATAGCGATCAGCACCACCTACTAAGTATGTAATGCCTTAATCGTATTGTTTTTCTTGCTTAAATGTTGTCTTGTGTGTTTTGGTCACATCAGAAATGTAATAAAAATATGTACGTTTATATATTCTCATGTATGCAGTTTCTCCGCTTCGTCGCCGTAATGGCTATACAAATATTTTCAATAAAGTGATTTGTTTGCTGCCGAAAGGACCTAATGTCCTTGCTACTGCTATGAGCTCATACTTGCAGTTATAGTTTTGTTGAGCAGACAACTCGTATTGACCATATTTATGAACATTTTAACCTTTTTATGTCTTGCAGACGTTGTTTGTTGCTGCACTTTGTTATTAGTGGCGCTGATGCTGCTTCTGGTGGTCGTGTTACGTGCGCCTGTGGGTGTGTTAAAGGGCGTATATCCTTTCCTTTTCGGCCGGCCGACAGCATTTGTTGTCCACACAGCTTGTCACCTACTATTACTATTATCTCTGCTTCTTTTTCTTACTACTCTTCGATGGCCATTCGAAACTATTTCGTTGCCCTCTTTTTAGGTATTGGAATTAAGGTGTCAATCTGGTTGCCGTCTACTTTCTGGTGTAATTTTGTAAATTTATTAACACAATTGTCGCTTGTACTTCGCCTTTGTTGATTTGTTGGCTATTGTTTTTGTATGCGTTGTTTGTTTTTGCAGCACTATCTATGCTAGTTTGGTTAGCATCTGAACTTCCGAAAACAATTTCATGCTCATTTTGTGGCTGTTAAATGCCTCAAATTGCATTGTGGGCGATTACAATGGCTTGTTTTTGTGGACTGATTTCTATTATGGGGTGATAGATGGGAGTTGACGGAACCGTATATATTTTCTTTTATAATCAATATCTTGATTATTAACAGATTTCGTTCTATTGAGGAGCAGATGTGGGAAGCTAACACAAAAATCGATTATGCGCTAATTGTATAAATGGCATTAAAAAAGTGGAGCGAAATACCTTTAGTTTCTCTTTATTATTTAAAAATCATCAAATCTTGAAGGATTTCATAACTTTTCATGAAAAAAACAGTGCATAATTGCATTGTACTATAGGGTTTTCCAACAAGAGGTGTTATTTTGATATTGAAAGAAAAATGCTAATTTTTAGTATAAATGGTCGGATGTTTATTTCATTATAAAGAGGAAGGTATGCCGTTAATAGTGGAAAATAACATAACCCCGACCACGTTTACAGGACAATATCCTTTTCATGAAATTTTCCATAACCGAAATGCATCTTTGAGGTCTTGAATCGACCCTGGGCTGCTGGCGTAGAACTTCTCTTTTACGTGGCCCCAAAGAAAAACGTCACAAGGTGTTAAATCATAAGATATCGGTGGCCAATTGTGATCACCTCTTCGAGAGATAGCACGGTCCGGAAACTTTTCCCGTAAAGTATCAATGATTTCGCAGCTTGTGTTGCACGTAGCGCCGTCTTTTTGAAAATAAACTTTGTCCAGATCAATACCATCCAATTTCGGCCATAAAAAATCATTAATCATCTCTCAATAGCGCAATCCTTTCACCAATAACACCTGTTATTGGAAAACCCTTACAAACTGTAGGATAGGATACATGGCTGCCCATGCGAGGGAGCCTGCTTGGACAATTAATCATAGTCCATCCATTTTGATACCATACAGGAGGGAAACACTTAAGGAAAAGAACCTAACAGGTGGAAAAAGGAAGGGGGTTTGGATTAGAAGATGACGATCAACAGTGGCTAAATACGTTCGTATTAACCGCCTCAAGTTGCTGACGAATTTCACAACAATGGTGTAACAATGTCTAAATCTTTGCCCGATAAGAGCAGGGCAGCTGAAAATAGGGTTGATTCCACGTCATCTTGCATACAGCTTCTGCAGAAAACACTTGAAGCAGTCCTAAGTCTCAACGCATGGACACCTAACAGATAATGTCCGGTAAGGACACCTACGAAATTCGATAGCTGCGGCTTTCTTAGCCTTAGAAGTTCTCTCAAGCGCCCCCTATCTGCTCGTGACCAGAAGGATCTTGCGACTTTGGACGTTTACGCACTAGTCGAGCGCTTGCTGAGTTGACAAAAGACCCATCTTTCCAGGAGTAAGCCACAGATTCTCAAGGGAACTCCAGTCCTATCGTTTTGCGATGAAACCGTCTCCAGGTCCCCTGTCTAGTCAGCCCAGCAGTTTTCCTCTGTGCCGCAGTGACAAGAATCCAGATGAGCCTAATATCGTAGTATTCGGATATAATCGGAGGCATTCCCCGAGATTTAGGTTCTTTACAGTAATAACAGAAGTAAGCAATCAATCCACTGCTGACTTAATTACCGCTTCCTCCGTTTGGAAAACACTACAGTGGCCTGGAAGCCTAAACTACAAACTCTAAGGTTTTTTCAAAATAACAAGGTTTCGGCAACAGATTCTGGGGGATGGAGCGGATAGAAAATATGCGTGTATGAGCGATTTCAAAATCTACGGTTGAATCTCATCTTAGGAATGGGTAAAATTTTGTATCCTCTTGCGCATCTTTACGGTGAAACGATATAGGAAACTACGTGACCCTGACATTTGAGACTTAGATGTTGTTTAAGCGACTTCCGCTTAATTTCAATCCCCCCCTGCAAGTATGCAGCACGTTGTGTCATTGTTTTGTATTTCATTTGCCGGGCAGATAGCTGCATCTCTCAAAAGGCTTATGACATTGTAAATTTAAAGTGTACGCTAGAGCACACTACAGGCTCAATGCTCGCTCCAATTAATCGCATCAACAAGTTCTTTTCAATAAGAGCGTATCCACGAGGCACCAAGCCACAAAGCTCAATAAAAGTGCTAACAAACTTTCTAAGTTATCAAATCAAGTAAATAACCACGCAAACGAGCTCACCCTGAAGCTCTGTATCACTCTCGCTAATCTTGGTTCCTCTACTCGCCCGAAGTTAATCAGATGTGCTCAGTAGGTCGCGATAAACACAGCGGTCAACATTTTTGTAAACAGTAAAACACTTTAACTTTCTAAAGGAAAGGGCAAAAAACATTCATAACAGAGGGATGTAAAGAACCTATAAAAATATTTTGCTTAAAATCTGCACCAAAGCTCAAAATGCAACTTAAACACGAGAAATAAGATAAAACGGAAAATGATATTTCGATAATTAGTATCTATTGACAAAATAGGAAGCTACCGTATAGAAATACGTGCATATATACAAGGTGAAGTCCAAAATAAACAAGACTGAGCTAAAATAAGAACGACAGGAGCTTTGTTCTGATAACTTAGAGGTTATTTATTCAGAATAGTCCCCTCTGGGTGCGATAAACTGTTTTGCGCGATCTAAAAGCTTTTAGGTCAGGTCATTGACCGGAATGTCTTTCAGGATGTCCGTACAAACCTTTTGGATGGCTTCTACGGACGCAAAACGTGTTCCTTTCAATATCCAAATGCAATTTTCCGAATGGTTAAAATGCGATTTCTAGTAAAAAAATCAGTGACAAGAGTGGATCGATGAGATGGTGCATTCTCATGCAATAAGTGCCAGTTTCCTCCTTTGCGGTATTCAAGGCAAATTCAACGAATTCAATGCACTAAACGCTTCAAAATGCCAAGGCAAAAAATTACATTGACGATTTGGCTCATTGGCACGAACTTCTTGTGAACAATTCCCCTGGAATCGTAAAAACAAAGGAGTATCGACTTGATTTTTTACTTCTGGGACGCGACTTTTTGGGATGGCTCGTTTGGGGCCTTCCATTCGACACTTTGACGCTTAGTTTCAGGTTCATGTTGGAAATACCACGTTTCATCACCAGTTACAATGTTGTAAAGGAAGTTCTCGTCTTTTCTCGCCTCTTTAATGAGGTCTTTCGAATGTTGAATTCTAAGCAATTTTGGGTTCTCAGTTAACTTTTAGAGGCCTTAAAGTAATCTTTTAGCTGGTGTTGGACGGTCTTAGCTATTAATAGACAACACTTCCATTAATATTGTACTGTTCATACGACAAACTGGCTTTAGAGGCAATAAAATGGATCAGATCCATAAGGCCAGATCTCTAAATTGGACTGACATGGATCGCTATTATGTGAATGTATAAAGAGGCCCAACAATACTCTAGGCGAGAGGCCCCATCTTTTGCCAATTGCGCCCTTGCATCCATACAAGGCGATTGTTGCCTTCCTTACTCTCTCCTCAATGTTGGGCTTCTACCTTAGCTTTCTGTCAAGGATTAGACCTAGGCACTTCACCTTGTCAGAAAGCACCAACGGAGCGCCCCCCATCGAAGGGAGTTGAGCTCTGTATATTTTATATTTCCTCGTGAAAAGGACGAGCTCCGTCTAAAGAGGATTCACCGATAAGCTGCAGTCCGCTGCCCATCGAACAACTACGTTCGGATATCGCTGCATTAAATCGTGCAGGGTATCTACAAACTTTCCTCTAACAATTAATACCACATCAACCGCGTAGGTAGTCACCCTACAGCCCCTCCTCACCAGCTCCTCCAGCAAGTCATTAATAACAATGATCCAGAGAAATGGTGGTTGCGGCGTGCCCCTACTCACTTGCCGGCGGAGCGAAAGGCCGCCCAACTTTGCCACAATTTTGGTAAATAGTCGTTTCTTAAGCTAATAGCCATCATGCCAGATCATGTAGTTTAACTCGGTGGAGTCGTAGGGTTAGGCCTGAGGTGTTGAGGAGTCTGCTAGCTTCCTCATTCACATGCCCTTGAAGCTTAAGGGAGTGGGCTTGTACTTGCTTTTTAATTTCTTCAGCGGCCGTACAGATCTGGAGGTCATGATGAAAATCCTTGTTACGGACGAACCAAGGTGAGTTTAACCTATCTAGAAAGAAACTCATTCTGGAGTCGCGCTCACAATTGTGCGCCATAAGAGCACACAGGTTTTATACTTTTTTTTATTTTATTTATTTATTTTTGTTTCTTTATTTATATATTTTTTTTTATTCTGCTATGTATGGAGAGCTTTGATTTTCGTTCAATTAGCCACTTCGTTTTTATTATCTTTAGATGGATTTCATACTCCTTCCACCGAAGCATAACCTACCGCAGATTTTTGCAACTGCGGATTATAGCTACAGTCATAGCCCGCGTTTGGGAGTTTTCATTTCAGCTGACCCATTTTACGTAAATGCATTATTAATCTTACCAACGGTGACGTCGGAGTAGTCATGGGCTTTTTTAGTAGTCATTACTGAACACCGAAGAATTTCTGAATTTCGGCTGTAGCATCTTTAGTTCAGCTTAGTTAGATTGTATGACGACGAGCAGCAAGCGGAGCAGATAATGCACCCTTTCTGCAGTTTCTAAGGTCCCCGTTCTTGGCAGCATACGAGCCAAAGATCGTACAATTAGCCAAAAGACCTTGCATATCTGTAGCTGTGTAAGTAGATGCTAATTACAATAGGTGGCTTATTCTCTCATTCAATACTAATTTATGAATCTGTCATCCACTCGCACAATGCTGAGCGCTCTACGCTCAAACTAGTTTTTTTTAGCTGTAAAACAAAGTCTTCTAAAAATGTTGTTTATCAATGGAAAAAATTTTACATTTTTAATAACCAAAAGTTCATTCGAAAATTACACTAATCCTTTCAACTGATCTGCAACACCAGTTCACCAGTGTCAAACAGAGCCCCGACAACTCATCCCTTTAACCCTTTGACTCAATAAATGGTCAAATGTCATGGAATCTTAGTGAATCGCATCATGTCGCCTCATCCAGGTTGTTCAACAACAATTTTGCGCTCCCCCTAAAATACATGGAAACAAATTAAAAAAGCGTTATTTCCAGCATCCGCAGTACGCAGCCCTTAACCCTCGACGTAGAGGTACAATAATCGCCGTTGATTTGCCAGTTTGTCAAATAATTAAATAAAATTCCTGCCAAGTGAGTGAAGAACAAAGATTTTTGATTGGAATAAAAGTGAAATGAATAATAAAAAGAGAAATGTCAATCAAAATTTAACGCGACTTAAGTTGACGGCGCGCTGTGGAGATTAGGAAGTCTAACGGTCTCATTTCAGTTTCGGGTGTGCATATGTATGCATGGCTATGTGTGTGTATGTATGCATTAAAGTTCACATAAGCGAAGATCTCGGAAATAATCAAATTAAATTAAATGGTTCAATAAATGCTGAACAAGTAACGGGAGAAAGGTGAGAGAACACAAGCGTTTTGGCATAACGTTTTATTTACTTTGATGTACATACACACATGCACGCACACATAAACATGTATGGGTGAGGCTTTGTGCGTATGCGATAAGTTACATTGCAATTACGAAAGCGAAATAATGGCGGTATATGTATATATGTATGTATGTAAGTATGTATGTATGTATGTATGTATGTATGTATGTATGTACAATATATATGTATGTATGTATGGAAGAATGCTCAAAACGCCATGTTTCGCACACATAGAAATAATCTACATAAAAAAAATGTTGCCATTCAACATAAATCTTTATATATTGTATAAGTACATACATAAGTCCATCAGTACACATACATACATACATATGTATGTATGGGAACACAATTCAAAACCCCGCCATAATCTTCACTTCCCCTTATTTATGTGGTAAGCACAAATTTTTAATTAATTTTGTACCCATAAAAATCAAGATTTCTGCGTTCCAATCAAAAAAGTGCCCAAAATATTTCTTAGATCCTTCGGCCAGTTTACCGTTCTAATTTCAATTGTCAAAATTCATTTGGTTGCTTTACATGTGACTGGCGTGTACACTCATACATACATACGTACGCGCGTAATTTACTTAGTCATACAGCCGCGCATATGCAAATTGCTAAAGAAAAAACCGAAGAAAAAAAGAGCCCGAAAACAAGAAAAAAGTATCTCGGGGTCATCAAAGGTCAATACCGGTCATTTTTTTTAGCAACGCAACGCTTGTACGCAACTAAAAAGGGTGCCTTGTTCTTGCTTAGTCCAGTAAGCCGCCAAGAAGTAACGAACTATCCAGGTGTGCTTCCAGGCTTTGTGCGGTTTTTCAAGATTATTCCATAAGATTCATAAGAAAATCTGAAATCATCAAAGTGAAATCGCATAATGATTGTTATGATGCGTGACTGCTCGTTTTGTATGGCACATGGGTGTGTGTGTGTATTTACATGTGCATGTGCCACTCCATGTGTAAGTATATGTGAATGTGTGCATAGATGAGTAAGAGTTAATGCATTTCTCGTTTACAACCACCACCACCGCCGTTACGTACGTACACAACCAGCCGCAGCAGATGCCCTATTTTTTCTAATCAATTTTAGTGCAAAGTCGCATTTCACCGCCGTTTGTTGCGTGCCACATATCAAAGTGGCAGGCGTGCAAACAACTTGCAACATCATAACTTATGCAATTAACGCAGAACTCTTGAGATGTCCGCTGATTTTGACCAAGTGTCCCATCTGTTCAGCGATGTCCTGCCGTTGTTCACTTCTGTGCCAGTTTTTATGGCGCATATCAAAATGGTGCAACAATATCGATAGGAAAGAGGCAGCCTGTCATAATTTCTTCATTACCACAGCCTGTTCAATTCAATTCCATTGTCATTTGCCTCTGCTGATTTTTGTGACGTCTACGAGGAGCTCCGAGAGAGAGCTGCGTTGTGTGGGTCAGCATTGATTTTATTGAAGTGTGATTTTCATAAAATTGATTTCGATATTCGATTCCTTTGGTTGGCTGTTTGCAACGGTCATTCAACGCTTCTGTGCGCGATTGACAGTTGGTTTAACGATCGGCTATACTTCATTAGCGTAATTCTAAGATCTGCAGATTTCTATCAATAGAGACATTGAAAGAACCAATTCGAAATGCCCGAGCAACATCAAATTCCTGTGTTTTAATTTTGTGATTTGGTGAGCATATTTTTGGCTCTACTGTCAGTTTCATATATACGAGTATAAAGAAATAAATAAAATATCGTAAAATGGAAATAGTAAACAAAAATTAATTGATAACTATGCCAAATTATATTTTTATATTAGGTACGGGAATAAGTTTTCGCCCTTCTTAGTCAAAGTTACGAATTATTTCAACAATTAAACAATAGATGATATTATGTGAAGTATGTGACATTGGAACCTGCAACTCTACTCCATCTTTCAGGCAGCATACGGATTCCTCTGACGAAAAATTCGAGTTCCTTTGACTTGATCCATTAATTAAGCCAGTTGGCGATGCTCTCATAAGAAGTGAACCGCTCTCCAATAAGAGCTGACTGCATTGATCAGAACAGATGGTAATCCGAAGCTGCAATGTCTGAGGAATACGACGGATGGGGCGAGGTTTCACAATTCAGTCCCTCTAAATATTTATGGATCGACTTAGCAACGTGTGGCCTGGCGTTGTCATGCAGCAAAATCAGTTTGTCATGTCTACCGTCCCATTCCGGCCGCTTTTCTTTAAGAGCTAAGAGCTCGATTCAAACGCACTAGCTGCAGTCGGTAACGATCGCCAGTGATGGTGTCGATGGACCTTTTCACCTGGCAGGCTCCAACATTTTCGACGCTTAGGGTTATCATAATAGATCCATATTTCATCGCCAGTGACGATGTGATGCAAAAAACCTTTTCTTTTCGATATCTCCTTTAATTGATGTGGCACCCAGTTACATGTGGCACCCAGTTACCCTTCCATCCAACTCTTTAGACATATCATCAAGGGTTGGACTTGCGTCACTTTTCTTTAAAAGCTAATAATGAAGCTAATGACTTCCCGCAAATGCTTTTTTTTGGGACGAACGCAGACATTTTTGACATCAGATAAAAAAGGATCCTTACGCTTCAAAGGAATGTCAACTACTGCTATCGAGACCTCACATATACGCCTTCAATGCACCAGTATATTACTAGAGCAAATACAAAAATAGTATTAGCAGTGATACCTCTTTTACGAGGGCGGAAAATGATTTCCATATCCAATATATTTTGTAGTTGTTCGCTTTAGCATTGAGACAGATTAAAAGATTCAAAAAATTTAAATAATTTTTCTTCTAATCTAATCCGTTAATAGAAAAATCTTGACCGGTATTGTTTAGTATTTTGTACTAAGCCCATTATTTTTGATGACTTCAGCACTTCTCTTTGGCATAGAAGAAATTAAGTTACTTATAACTTCCGGTGATATGTTGAACCAGGCTTCTTCAACAGCTTTAAACAGAGCTTCTTTTGCTGTAACATTTTTTCAGTTAATTTTCAAATTTAGAATCTCCCATATGTTCTCAATCGGATTGAGATCGGGAGATTGGGCGGTCAAGTCTAAGACCTCTATAGCATTTTACCCTAACTGCGATTTACACTGCCTAGAGACATGAGAGATAGAGGATCTCGCAACTTGTAAGCTTCTTATCAATGATGCACTAAACAGTTTTGTAAATCAAAGATAGATTAGTGTACATACCTGTGAAATTGCTAGGCAAACATGGCCAAGGCTAAATCTGCGTCTATCCAAGAATATTATAAAATTGAGTAGACTTTAAATTAAGACCTTAGTAGGGGCCCTCACAGGACATTGTCTCATAGGAAATCATGCAAAGAGATTAGGCGTTTACACACATGGTTTCTGTCGTAGTTGTAGTAATCAGGAGGATTTGGAAACAATTCAACACCTTTTTTGCACATACCCGTCTCTAGCCAGAAGCAGGAACCGATATTTGAGATACTACTTCTTCATGAATGTAGATAATCTATACACGTTAGGTATCATCAACCTTTTACGCTTTGTCAAAAGCTCAGGTTGGTTTAATATGGAATGGGAAATGTAGCCCAGCCCATGTGGCTCTATGTGCGATGCCGCTGCCAAACCTAACCTAAAGGATCGTTATCCTGGTGGAACTTCCATTTTAATGGCATTTCTTCCTTAGTATACGGCAGAATTACACATTTAAATACATAAAGCGATCCATTACACTCTCTACTCGGTGAACAGGACCGATCCTTTGTCCAGATAAGCATCTCCAGACCAAAATATTTGTTGTTTTGGCCTTCTTGATAATGGTAATGGTTGTATGGGTTAGGCTAAGACCTTTATGCACTGCGACCAGATTGATCTATTGTGCGCCTCTAATTACTTAATTCTAATTATTTAGTATACCCAGGAATCGAACCAGCTCCTTAGCAGGGAGCAATTGTAGGTCTTCCTCCTCTAGTAGGTACGAGCACGGAATTCTGTGTATCCTGTGGACTAGTACCTCACAGTTGATGATTACGTGTTCCATAGACTCCTCTTCATCAACATCTTCCTTCTTAATCCCCTTATACCGTCTGAATCTTTTATATTATATTTGGATTCATCGGAGCACAACTAAGTTTTCCGTATCTGTACTGTCCAGCTAAGATGGGATTTGGCAAACTCAAGTTTTGCTTTCTTGTTTTCGGGGCGAAATAAATGGTTTTCTCGCTATCCGTCGACTGAACTGTGAATGGAGAGGTCATTCGAATTGTCATAGTACTAACTGATCCACTTTTTATGTTAAAAACTTTGAAAAATGTTTGGTAAATCTTATTAATACCGCACTAATAAGAAAAGTATGGTACAAAAATATTGCAATACTGTATGTCACTTTATTGAATTACCAGGCATTATTAGAAATCCTCTGGGTTAGTTTTGGCCAATATTGTATGTAAAGGGTTTTCCAATAAGAGGTGTTATTTTGATATTCAAAGAAAAATGCTATTTTTTAACATAAATGATCGGATGTTTATTTCATTATAAAGAGGAAGGTAAAACGTTAATAGTGGAAATTTTTTTTTTTTAAATGACCACCACGACCACGCTTACAGGACAATACCCTTTTCATGAAATTTTCCATAACAGAATTGCAAAGTGGCTGCCCTATATCCTCGATAGCCTCACGAATTCTATTTATAAGGTCTTGAATCGACCTGGGCTGTTGGCGTAGAACTTCTCTTTCACGTCACTCCAAAAAAAAGTCTCCAGGTGTTAAATCACAAGATCTCGGTGGCCAATTGTGATCCCCTCTTCGAGAGATAACACGATCCGGAAACTTTTCCAGTAAAAGATCAGTAGTTTCGTGGCAAGTAGCGCCGCCTTGTTGAAAATAAACGTTGTCGAGATCAATACCATCCAATTCCGGTCATAAAAAATCATTAATCATCTCTCGATAGCGCAATCACCTGTTATATAACACCTGTTATTGGAAAACTCTTTGCCTGTAGCCATAAAAACTTTGTAACTTTAAATCTTGTAGTAATAACTCAAAAAAAATTATTTATTTATTAGGAATAAAGTTGAATGAAATTTTCAAATTTAACTTTCTTTCAATCCCTTTCAATGCTAAAGCCAATTTGGTAATAACTATTGATAAAAAAAATAAAATTTGGCATAGTTATCAACATATCTTCATTTTACGATATTTTATTTATTTCTTCAAATAATCTAAGGCTAGCCAAATCATAGTGTTTAGGAGCCACCAAATCTCTTGGGGCTTCTTGACTCGACCTTTTCAAAATTACAATTTCAATTTTCAACCAAATCAAAACGTTCGATATAGACGGGAGGACGATGAGGTGCAATAGTAATACCATCATAGATTCCCACATCTTGGTCGCACACTTCATCAAATCCGTTAGGGCATGAACAATCATCTGCATGAACTTGGCTTGGCAATTAAATCGTATCGAAAAATGTTTTACCAAACTGAAAGAAATTTAATATTTATATTAGAATTCCCATCGTGTACGTCATCTTTTCGTTCATGAGTGCATTTTCATACAAATAAGTGCATAATTGATTTCGCTTTCGACCAACTTTTTTGTAATCCAAATACGTTAAATAAAGGTGGTATTACCTCTACCCTCTTCTTTAATGTCTAAATATGAAATTAAGACTTCTGCATTTCGTCCTCTTTCTGTGCTAACCTCGTAACTTCATTTTTTTCGACATTGAGATTTTTAGTGAAAAACACTCCTTAGCACTCCTGTTACGTAAAACAAAACATACAATGTTCATAATGATTATAGAATTTTTTCAGGGCGTTTCGATTTCTCTCGTATCTACATGTTCGAATTCAAAAACCTCGTATTTACTATAAGTATCGTATCAAATAAGTTATAATTTTTCATGAAGTTAAGTAACTCTAAACATTTTTATCGATTTACTGAAAATTATGATTTTGTAGATACTAAGTTACAGAAAGAAGACGATTTGTTCATTTTAAGCCTTAAACTTTTAAAATTAAAATATTTGTATCGCATAAAATACTTATTTATCTCTTATATTTCGCCAAAGCGAAAATTTTGGCTGCCTACGCGCTTATGTATTAACATATGTATGTATATATGTATGCATGTATGTTTGTCCATAGTGTACTAGACTATATAAAAAGAAAATTTTTACTATTATTTAATACATAAAAAATCCGTTTGTTTTAGCGAAAGTAGGGGATTGAAATCAGTGCAAATCATAAAAACAGAATTAGTCACAGCAACAGATAATTTTTACAATTAACAAGCAGACCAGGGAGGGACTCTGGTCATGATTAATTTTACAACCAATGTTCACCACCAAAAATCAAAAATCAACCCAAAAAACATGACAACAACACAATTCGCAGACATTTTTAGCGCAGTCATCCCAATACACACACACACAGAATGCATTTTATACGAGTACATACAAACATACGTTAATATTAGGAATGCCAATATTAGCAAAAATTTTGATCCCGAGATTCGGGACTATGTTGAAAGCAATTCGTCGTGGAACCTAACTTTTTTAATATGAGCAGACATTCAATAACTGAAAGCTTTTAAATATATCGTGACATAAAACTATTTAAAATTTAAAATAAACTGATTTTAAGAATCACTTATTTATTAAGGGGTTATATACAGTTAGAATTTTCAAAAAATCGATTTTATTTTATTTTTTTTCTTAATGTACATATATTTAAGAATACACACAGAAAATTTAATACCGTTCTGGTGAATATTTCCAAAGATACACGCAAATTTGAAAAGGCGTTTCAAAGTGCTTGAAAGTACAAAGCCGGAGACTCATGGTGCAGCTGGCAATAGGAATTACACTTGGGCCCAATGCGCATTCATATGCCGAAAAAGAAGATGAGCAGCGCGTGAACATTTCCGTCTCAGAGCGCGTGAGAGCACCCGAGATGGAAGAATGGCCCGCAGACAACATCAGCTCAAGTTATTAGAAGCTGCCGAAGCGGTGGAGGGTGTATTATATGGTCGTAGAATAGGCAATTCCATGTAAGTTAAGTTGTTTATCCTATGTAAAGTGCTTTTTAAACTTTAAACGCGTTTTTCTCAATGGTGTTTTCAGAGTCGGTGGCCAACATTACTCGAAAACGGCTACACCGATTAGTCTCAAATTTTAACATGAGCTTCTTAAATATATTTTTTAGTAATTAATTGAAGATTTTTTTCACCGACAATAATTTTTTTAAGGCCGAAATTTTGGTCAAAAATCGATTTTTTTTTTGTTTTTGAGAAACCGCCATTTTGTCAAAAAGATTTATTTTGCTTATTCCTCCGATTAATTACTAGAGTTAACATTACTTTAACGAAATCTGTTTGGTTTTTTAATTTCAGAGGATCCAGTTCAGAGTTATAGCGGCCACCGCAAAACGTCTTTTTTGAGAGGAGCTCCCGGAGATCAGCTGTAACTAGTTTCCAAATAAATATTTTTACTAATACGAAGGCTTAAAATGCAATTAAAAAATAACATAATATGTGTACAGATTTCTAGATCAATGAATTTAAAAGTTTTTTCAGAAAAAATTCTGGAAAAATCGCTTTTTTCGGCCTTCTAACTGTATATAATCCTTTAATAAAAACAAATCTTAAGGTGTGGAAAAAAGGAATATAAAACCGAAATTAACAATAATAAAGAAAAATTAATAAAAATGTACAAAAACAAAAACCAAAATTAACAATAATAAAGAAAAATTAATAAAAATATACAAACACAAAAACTCTAAAAAAGTGTATGCCCCACCATAAAGCAGCCATAAGTAATCGAATATAACTAAAGGGAAATTTAAAACAAAACCCATAATTAACCCTTTACCGCATATGAGCCTATTTTTGAGCACTTTTGATTCAATTTTACAATATATCAATTTTTTTTTTATATTTACATATATTATATTTCATATATTTTATTTATTTTATATTTTACTTATTATAAAATAATTCAAACTATTTTGATTCATCAAATATATTTTATATTCAGCAATAATAAAAAAATTGCCTATGACCTCACTCTTGTGCAAGTGGGTGAAAAATCAGAATTGAAGTGCGAATGATTCATTTTCAGAGTTTCAGTTTCGGTTATAGTGTAAAACGTACGTACTTTTTGACAAAAAAAAATGTTTTCATGAAATCGATATATTCATCTTTTTCGACCGATAATAATTTTTTCGCTTTCCATCTGGCTTCTATGCTTCACAACTAGTTTTTATATTTAGTTGTGCAAAAAACAAAAAAAACCCAAAATATACAACTTTTTCATTATTTGTTTAAGGGGATAGGGGTAGTCAGAATTTTGAAAAGGATTGCATGTTTTTGCATTTTCTTAAAGTAAAACATCTTAAAAATATTGTGGTAAAATTTGAATTGAATCCGACAAATACTTTTCGAGTTATTCAACAATTAACAAAGGGCGCTCCGGAGCAGATAGCAAAACTTTAAATTCGTTTTTCTCAAAACTATGTTTTTTGAACTGGTGATCACTTTAACTTAAAAACCGCTTGGTAGATGCCAATTAAATGTTTAGTACTTTTGAAAACCATAACTAACTCGTGCCTGATTGAAGGATTTTTTTCTCAAAAATTTCAATTTTTTTAAGCAATTAACTGTCGGTTTTTTTCTCGAAAATCTGAAAAAATATTTCCTGAGGCCACCATATTGAAAAAAAGCTTCGATCAGACACAAGATTATCTATTAATAAAATTAATTTCTGTTGTCCGATTGATTTTAGATGAATCTCCAAGGACTTGTGATGATCACCGCAAGGGACTTCTGGAGAAACGAGCTCCTCACAAACAGCGATAACTTTTACAATTATTGTACTAATTTTTTTTTTTGAAATTTTGCTAAAGTCAAGTCGAAACATGATGTATTAATGCTATGTTTTTATTTTTATAAAATAAAGAAATTGACTAGCAAAAAAAAAAAATTATTGAAAATCATCATTTTTTCGCGCCTCTGACTACCCTAACCCCTTAATATGTCTTATTGATAATTAAATAAAGTTATTTCCCACGCGAAACAATTTTTTTTCAACGCTATATTAGTTCATGAAGGAATGGTTTAATTATTCTTATTGCATTTAAAATTTTTACGCAAGAACAGCAAAACATTTGAGCTGGAGTCGGCCAATGCTGATCCGAACTTGTTACATAAATACAAAACCTGCTAATAAAAACATCTTTCGGCCTCTATACTTTTCGCTTGAACTGCCAAGGGAAAACAAACCCTTTGAAGGTAGTGACTCCTAACTCCATAATTACAAAATATTTATACTTGTTTTACCGACGCAGCGGATTATTCATAAATTCTTGGACTCAAGGATTCCTTAAACTCTCGTTTATATTAGTGGCGCTATGAGTGCATTCATTTAAGTTTTATTCACAAAAAGATCCTAGCTACAATTTTAGAACTACAGTACAATCGTGATAGTCCGACATTTCTTAATCCGACACGTTCGGTAATCCGACAACCTCATAACGTCTATGGATGCAATTGGCATTATTTTATTTTGATCAGTCGTAGCAGAGCAGCAGAGGGGGATTGTGTTTTGTTTCCCGGTCACAACGTATTTGTCATTAAATTTGAACGACGCCAGTTCTCTCGCGATTTCTGACGGTGTTGATGTGATTTTTTTTCTGTCTTTTCGTGTCGTTATTTTCTGATTTGGTTTTACTTAGTGATGGCATCAACGTCAAACTTCAGTGATCCTGCAATGTATACAAGCTAGTCCCGGGCTATCGGGACTGACATCCCTAATACATACATACATATGTATACGCACTGGAAATGCGCTCATTGTATCAACCGTATCGGCTGCACACAGCAAATTTCTAATTTTGCACTATCATTGCATCACAAACAAAAACAAAATGCATAAACAAACCACGACAACAACAGCAAAAAAAAAAATGTCGTTACAAGCTGTCAAAGAAAATAATTGTAAAATCAGTGCGATTCGAACGAAATTTCTGCTGCGTTTCGATTGCGTACACTTTGTTGAAAATTTGGAGAAATCGAGCAAAAATCATGCGGAGAAAAAATTGTGTTAAGCGTAACGTGCGATGTGCCAAAAGGAAGCGTTAAGTGAAGTGAATGTGCCGTGCTTATAAACCTCCCTGCTCGGCTACCTCCAGCCCATGTGACTACCCGCTCGGCAGTAGTTGTCCACGTATTTACAATTTTTGCATATTTGCCCATTGGCATCGAAATGCGCTGGCATGGAAAATTGTTGCATCCTAAAAATGTATGTGTTCATTTGCGAAATTCCATATGCCGGCACACACATTTACGCAAAACTGTAAATATGGTTTAGTGCATTGCTGTTGTTGTTGCTTTTGCATTTCTGGTGTTAATGATTGCGCAAACGTAGCCCTCGACTTTGCCGCACTCTCGTTGTTTTCCACTACGCATATGTATATGTGTGCATGTGTATATATGTGTGTGTACATGTATGCCACTGCGATCAGGCGTCTGTCTATTGCTTACAAGTTCACCTTTGACCTCCTCAAATCACTTTTACCGTCGTCTTGTTTTTTGGCAAATATTTTTACATGTTTTTTCGGCTTACAATCGAAAGGTCTTTGAAGTTTTCGTAGCAAAATTAAGATTTACTACAAATTTGCTTTGTTTGCGAGTGGGGCAGGGAGGTTCTACAGGGATAAATAGAAAATCGTTCTATATTAACGGAAAATATTTACAATGCCAAAACAATGCAATAACATTTGACACATGAAATATACATACAGATATACTATATACTTACATGTGTATGTACCTACAAAACATACTTATGAACTGTGCAGCCTGAAGGGATTCAATATTTAGTTCGTAAAAATGTAGACTTTAAATAAACGTACAAAAGCCATGCTGCTACAAAATTTTCCCGCGTTTTATGCATCTACATACACATTTATGCATGAAGTGCACATATACATACATAAACCATACGAATTTCCTATATAATTAAACTATGCATTTGATTTCTTCAAACCTTTCAGAGATTTTTCTCGTAATACTGGCAGTTTCTCGCCATTTCTTTTTCCACTCTTTAACCCCGAAGATCATTGCATTTATTATAAGAAAGCGACACACATATTTCTCAAGAGCTTTCTTATTTGCTTGGCGCACCTAAAACCTGTAACCCTAACGGTCAAATGTCCATCAAATGTCAAAAGTTCATTAAATATTGTCAAAATTCATTTATTAAGTTCGCAGCACCAGCGACAGCTACAAACTGGACCACTCAGCTTCACCCTTTGAACCATTAGCGTTGTTATTGTTGGTGTTGTTGCTGCAATAAACACACTCTTATCTGTAAAGCAAAAGCAACTCACCGTACAAATGTATGAAATTAACGCAATTCGACGCAAAAGTGTCAAATACCTCACAACTCTTCATATGAACCCATCGCAGAAAGCCGAAAAACAAGATCAAGAAAGAAAAACAAACAGAACCTAAAAGATTTGACAAAACAGCTAAACAAAAAAGGGTAAAATACGGAAATTAGTTGTCCTACTTTTTTACCGAGAGGGGTACTTTTGATCTTAAAATTACAACAGCATCTCATGACCCAAGGCGGCATCTCAAAAGACCACCAGAAAGGCATAGAAAGCGCATTTAACGGCTTTAATGAGGTCGAGGAGGGTAAGGGTTGAACGGTAGGGTTGTGGTGGTATGGTTGTGATGCTGCAATATTTTAACTGGATTTACAGCTCGTAAATTTAATAAAAAAAAAAAAAAATAAAGAAAACAACAAGCACGAAAACAAAGTTGCTAAGTATTTAAGCACTGAATTGCTGGCAGCACTTTTGATCTTGCGGCCCCTCGCCATAGAAATTACTTCGGATCGACGATAACGAATTGACAGCGAATGCGAGCTCTTAACTTCAATTAACATGCAATTGATGCTCATTTAAGATAAGTAATTTGCAGATAATTTAGCAATCGTCAATAAAAAAAATATTTTTTGCATTGTTGAGGTTCCCGCCCTTCATATTTTTTGCTTAAAATGTGAAAAGGGAATGAGATGGTCTTAAGGGCACAGATACCTGTAAAGTTTTGAAATTTTTTTTTTTTTGTTTGATAAAATGTTAATATAATCCTTTAAGATGTAAATTTAAGTAATATTGCTCATATTACAGATCGTCAACCGTGACGACTCTATTCTTTGCGTTCGAGCGCTGGGAGAGGTATGGTTACGTTGTATTCCAACGCGTTTTTCTCAAAACTAAAGGGTGGTTAAGTTTCAAGGGCCGGTGTTGATTTTGAATAAAATACAATTATTTTTTGAATTATTGTCATTTCTCTTTATTATGATAATACTGGTATAGCTCAATTACGCATAAAACAAATTATTGGCCAAATGGCCTCCGCGCCCTCGGCGGCACATCTCCATTCGATGGTCTAAATTTTCGATGACGCTGAGGCATAATTGAGGTTCTATGCCGTCAATGTGTCGAATTATCTCCTCATCCTTTAGCTCTTTAATTGTTGCTGGCTTATCGACGTACACCTTTTCTTTCAAATAACTCCAAAGAAAGAAGTCCAACGCTGTCAAATCACATGATCTTGGTGGCCAATTGACATCGCCGCGACGTGAGATTATTCGGCCATCAAATTTTTCGCGCAAAAGACCATTGTTTCATTAGCTGTGTGACAAGTGGCACCGCCCTGTTGAAACCACATATCGTCCATATCCATATCTTCCAATTCGGGTCATAAAAAGTTCGTTATCATCTCACGATAGCGAACACTATTCACAGTAACTGCCTGACCGGCCTCATTTTGGAAAAAATACGGCCCATTGATGCCGCTGGCCCATACACCGCACTAAACAGTCACTCTCTGTGGGTGCATTGGTTTTTCGGCAATCACTCTTGGATTATCATTCGCCCAAATGCGGCAATTCTGCTTTTTGACGAATCCACTGAGGTGAAAATGTGCCTCATCACTGAAGATGATTTTCTTCGAAAATTGGACGCCCGTTTTCATAATAAGCCTGAATAACTTTAACGCGTTGCTCGATTGTGTATTTTTCTATGGTTCAAATTGAATTAGTCTGAAATTGAAAAATGTCGAATGAAATGCAGAAAAAACTTGACGTTTAGGTGTGGTTCATATTCAACATCGGCCCTTGAAATTCGCCACCCTTTATATTTTTCGAATTGGCGTACACGATAACTCGAAAAATTATTGGACGATCTCCCTGAAATTTTGCACACATCTTTTTTATGACATTACTTTTTATGTGAATTTACAAGTTTTCGAAAATTTTTCGAAAGAGTTATTTTTTCGTAGCAAAAATATTATATTAGGAAAATTCGCCGCAAAATTAATTTTTTTTTTGAAGCATTTTATTTCACGAATTTTTTCCCCCCATTTTTCTTTAATTCATATAGAAATTATGACATTAATAAACAAAAACATCTTGGCATCGAAATACCACAAATTGTCAAAAAGTATCCCGCCTAGCCCCATGGCTGCTAAAACCGACATCAATAAACATCGAACTGCACGACTACTCTAAAAGCACCAACAGCAATAATGCTTTTTCCAAACTCTTCCATCAACTAATTGACACCAAAGAATTAACCGACTGCAACTTGCTCTTTACTGACGGTACCAAATCCGTAAACAACACCGCTTTCGCAGTTGTAAATAACTTCGGGGATCATCTATGTGTTGGGCACCTCCCTCTACATGCTTCCCTTTATACAGCCGAAGTGGTGGATTTACTTAATGCTATCTACCATGCATCTACCTACAAAGGCAAGTCCGCCATTTACTGCGATAGCTTCTCCGTCCGCGAAAGCGTTAGGAATATCTACAACGACAGCCAACTTGTCAGCCAAATCCGTGACTTCTTAATAAAATACTCGAAGCAAATAAAAATAGTTTGGATCCCCAGCCACAAAAGCATACAGGGGAACAAACATGCCGATTCAGCTGCCAAAAATAATACATATTTTCATCTTTTTCATATTATCACCTATTATAACTCTTCCCCTATTAACTGCAAAAGACCACCTTAAAGTTATTCAAAACCACTGCAACCTAAAACTCAAATATTGGGCACATTTCAACCTCCCATATTATTTAAATAATTCAGAATGCAAGAAATCCATATACCCATCCACATTCCAAAAGAACTTATAAGCCTTTTTATCCGCCTAAGAATTGGGCACACCAACCTCACCCACCAACACCTATTAAAAGGCGATCCAACTCCTGTATGTCCCTTTTGTAGAGACCAACTAAACATAAGTCACCTACTCGATTTATGTCCTTTGCTAACCCACAAACGCATCTCCAGATTTGAATCCACCCCACCTTCCTCACTACTCAAAACTATTAACAACCAAAGCATAACTAACTTGTTTAACTTTCTGAACGAAATAGATCCACACAAAGCATTGTAAAATTAACTTCAACTTAATCAACACTACGAAATCGATATCACTTAGGTGCAAAAACACCGAAGCCAATGCAGCCAGTGTGTTAAAATTGTTAGTGCAATATTTTATATAATAATAATAAACAAAATAATAATAAAACAAAAAATGTTTGGTTTCTAGTATTCAGGTCACTGACGCCGATGCTACAATGCCCGCTGATTGAGAAGCCCCGCTGCGACCTTCCTGGAAGAATTGAGTGTACATCCGCCATTTTAAATGATTAAAATAAAAAAAAATTGTACATTATTTTAATGTGTAAATAAACTGTATGCCAATTTTGAAAAAAATAAATTGACTTCTTCATTTTAAATATCTAATTTTAATCAAAATCAGGGAAAATATGGCGGTTTACAGGTATCTGCCCCCTTAAAACAAAACGCTTGGTCAAGTAGATTTTGAGTTATGGTATACGAATTTCTGAAAAACAATTTTTAGTCGAACAGGCACTGAAACCCAGCCTGGAGTAACAGACGCTCAAATATTCATAATTTCGCCAATTTTTTTTAGAGCCTTGAAATTTTTACGCAATATTCTTGAGATTCCAAAAAGTGGAATATTAAGTGAAACAAATTAATATATAAATATTATATCTTATCCTTACGAGTAAGAAATATTATATTAAAATGTAATATACTACAAAAATATGCGCCATTTTCGCCAAAAGGATTTGCCATGAAGCAAAATATACAGAAAGAGTGAAGAGGATTGATTCACTGCACTTAAAAAATATTACTTGCTAGTTTTAGTGAACTTGGTGTAATAATATAGAAATTATTTATAATTTTAATGACTCAATACAAAAAATTGAATTTTATTATAGACTCTTTTTAAAGACTCTATTAACGATAGGTTTTCAACCACGACTCAACATTTGTGGGAATAAGAAGGATGAAATACTTACTGACTCACATGAAATAATGGAGAGATGCGTGGAGCACTTTAAGGAAAATCGGGGCATATGAATTTGAAGCGGTGAAAACATTCACGTATTTGGGGCTTAAACTAAGCCACGACAATGCAATGAGCATCGTAAACGACGAGAGAATACAAGCTGCACCTAGAATTGGATAGACTTCAACCGGTCGAAATATCATTACGCGATGAACAAGCAGGCTTCCGTCCCCACCGGAGTTGCGTAGATCAAGCGAATACTCTGAGGAGAATTATTGAACAATCCTTAGAGTGGAACATCCCACTTTATGTGGTGTTCATTGATTTCAAGAAGATTTTTGATATCATCAATTGCACTGCAATATGGTCTTCCCTAGGAAAAATAAAGGAGTTCCAAGGAAAAAAAGGAGTGCAGATTATAAAGGCACTCTACTGTACTACAGAGCTAACAGTTCTCCACAATGGCGCCACAAGCACTCCATTTAGAACGACATCCGGCGTGAAACAGGACTGTCCACTGTCGCCACTTATTTTCGCGGTCACACTTGACAAAGAACGTAGTATGCTGGAAAAAAGAGCCAAGGCATCACTTGGACGCTATCCCGCCAACTACACGACCTCGACTATGCTAACGATATTTGCCTGCTTTCACACAGGCATTCCCACATGCAAGCCAAATCCCCTTAATTTCTGTGATAACTACTTAACTAGTAACTTAAATTTTTCGAATTATTTGTGGGCATACAGTTGCGAACGGAAAAATAGCAATACCAAAAAAAAAAAAAAATTATAGATTTTTTCAAAAAAATGTTAATCTAAGAAGGGTTTTATTATTATTTCGAGCTATTACTCTATTCTTCAACTGAACACATATTTAAATTAATTCTTTAACGTAAAACAAAACTTTATATAAAGAAAGTTAGAAATTGCGGGTTTATATTAAAATAGTAGAGACCATCTAATTAACGCATTCTGACCGGGTCTCTAAAAAAATTAAAGAAGAACTGCATTGACAAAGTTTGTTGGTACAAAATTGCAACTGTATACCACACATTTCATGTTTCCGGCATATTTTTCCATATTACGGACTTATTTAAAAGCGAAGAGTCCAAGTTCAATTGTTTAAGTAAAAATTCCACTTGATTGCTGTCGCTGATGTGTCCAGCAGACACTATTTGAAATATTTATTAATAAAAGTAATAAAGAAGATGAATCATCTACATCAAGGGCAATATGAATTCCGTCGCAATAAGTAGCAATAACAACATCCGCCATTCCTGATAAGCGCCAAGTTTTTCGTATTTCACATTTCGCGTGACACATTCCTGGCTTTGTTGGGCCTACCATCTGCATCTCAGCCGCCGCCGCTATCTATCTGCCTGAATCGATATATTTATAGGTTTATTCGTAGCTAATTTACAAATACAAAACGAAACAATGAAGTACTTGAAATTTTACATTTTCACATTAACTTTTTTCTTTAAACTGCAAAAGCTTTTGTTGAAAAACTGGCGGCTGGCTGTAGGGAAATTTTAAGTGGCGCAATCATTCACATTAGCGCCGTCACTTTTGCTCCAAAGTCAATTCTAAACTGCTCCCCACACCACTCGACCAATGTACGGGGCGTATTTGCCCCAAGACAGCTGCGGCACCCCAACACCCAGTTCAGGCCAAGCGCCAATACATGGCTACACAAACTCGCAAACAAACGAAATCAGGCATACGCGCACACACTCGCCCACACATACACACAAGTACTGCATACAAAAGTTGCTCGCATTTGAGTGAATGAGTTTGCCTGTTTCGTTGAGTGTGTCATATAAACGGAAAGAGGCGGAGCTATGCGTTTTGACATTTTGTAAGAGTGTGTGTGAGTGCTCGGTTTGAGTGAAATAATCTAATCGTGTTCACTCTACTCAATTGAGTTTCGTTAAAAATGATTCCTATCAGTTTTCTGGTATGAGTGCTGTTCCAACATTTGCTGTATTCAGTATTCTGTGAAGTTCTGTTAACAGCTCTGTTACAGAATACACAACACAAGAAACGATGCCCAGTAGGGAAATGTTAACAGTAGCAACTAAAATTTTAAAACGCCTGCAAAGTTTGCACGGTATACATAAGCTGTTTTTTTTTCTTCGCGTGAAAAATGTACGTTGCAGGAACAGTTTCAGAATTAGAATATTTAATACATATAAAGGGTTTTCCAATAAGAGGTGTTATCCCCGTGAAAGATCAATGGTTTCGTTGCTTGTGTGGCACGTAGCGTCGTCTTGTTGAAAGTAAACGTTGTCCATCCAATTCCGGCCATAAAAAATCGTTAATCATCACTCGATAGCGGAATTTATTCAGCAATAACACCTGTTATTGGAAAACACTTTAGTAAAGCAAACAGAGTTGTAATTGCTTGGCCGCGCAGGATTGCCACACATTTTAAACTTTTTGCGAATATAACCGAAAAAGTAAATAGATGTCAATAATCATTTTAAAATATCTTACCGATGTGCTCTAGTTTCCAAAACAAGAAATAAAAGGCATTTTCGAAGAAAAAATGGCTTCGTTAGAAAAAAAATGTGCTACAGTGGCAAATGATTTTTCGGATGCTGTAGGTAGTTCGGGGAAACTTTCTTTTATCACATTTATAGCAACTCTAATACTGCCCTAATAATTAAAAAAAGAGTGTTTGCTAAGTAAAAAAGAAAGTTACTCAAATAATTTTTGCAAAATTGAAAGTCTCCTTTGTGATTTGGCCTTATATTAATAAATAAATTAATAAATTTTAATTCAATTCTGCTTTGCTTTGCAGTTAAGGTTATAATTGTTAATTTAATAAAAAAAAAATTCTATAGGAAATGGCAAATGGAATTGGCAAATTAGACAGAATCACTTTGTGGCAATAACATTTTTTTTAAGCTGCAGATTTATGGCACTAACAAAAATGCTGGAAAAGTGACTACGTGGGCTGAAAAATATACACGCTGCAGCTAGCATTGCCAGTATAAAAGTATGTCGCCAAACTACTTTGGTAGTCTTAAAAATTAATTCCAACATACAAGGTCCGGCACTCGAAGTGTAACCAATTAAAGAGGCCATACATTTAGTTAGGAAAATAACTCAATCAATTCAAAGTAAAAAAAATGTGTGAAAATAATACAAAATGAAGCATCCATTTACCTTTTCCCTTGACTATGGGTTCAGAAACGAATCGTAAGCTTCCCGAATGTTACGTGCTGGAATTTTGGCCCACTCGCGGACTATGGCGTTTTTCAGCGCCTCGAGACTACTGAATCTTTTAGTTCGGGCCTTGCTCTCCAAAATGGCCAAAGAGAATAATCCATCGGATTCGCGTCTGGTGAGTCTGAGAGCCATTGCGTGGACGTTATGAAGTTCGGAACGTTGTTTTTTAGCCATTCTTGGCTCACTCGAGCTTTGTGAGACGGTGTCGAGTCCTGCTGAAACGTCCATGGTCTACGACCGAAATGTTTGTCTGCCCACGGCTTCAAAGTAACCTCCAAAATACTTTCCCGATAATATTTTGCATTTTCCTTGACACTAGGCTCGATGAAAACGATTGGAGAGATGCCCGTGCATCAGCTGCGCGAGCAGTCTGAAGTTGGTTACACTTCGAGTGCCGGACCCTGTAGATTAGTGAAAGCAGTGTCTAGCCGGTTACCTCACCGCTCGACTGCCCGAGTGAAGTTTGGCCGACGAAACCCTTCACTTAATTGAGCCTCGTCATACGATTTGCACATTTCTTCCAAAATAAATCGGTTAAGTTAGGTCAGCCACGTTGCTTGCCCAAGACAAGACACTCCTTGGCGCTAAGGCTCATTGTGATAGCTGCATTTGATTAACATCTCCTAACTAAGTTGTTTTAACCACTTAGATCTTTTTAAGAAGGTAACTATTTAGTCCCTCCAGTGAGACATTTAGCAAATTTCTAAGGTCTTCTAAGAAATAATCGCCAAGATATTTGGCACGGCTACTTTGAAGTGCAGGGCATTTCTAGAGGAGGCTTTGTACCAACTCAATTTCTTCTTCACCTCCAAAACTCCTGCAGAAGTCATTGTGAGGTACACCCATTCTACTGGTGCCAATAGTGCAATTACCCGTTATAACACGAGTGTGGGGACACTTGTAGTTGATCTGCTGAGTTCAGCAGACATTTTGTGCTTTAAAGATTCAGTTTTGACCACCTTCTATTGGCTTCCGCGATTACGCTCAAGTCAAGCGTAGTGTACAGGGTTGCCCATATTCGACGGACCCATCTGGCAGTCCTGTATCTTTTGACAGAGACGTCAGATCGCCTAATGACATACCGCGTTGGAAGCGTCAGTCCAAGCAGATATTTACCATGGAACAGTGGCAGTTCTGGTTTCAACAAGACGGCGCTCCACCACACACAGCTCGCACCACAATCGATTTTTTGAAGAAATTGTTTCCTCGTCCTCTGATGTCGAAAAATGGCGATTTTGACTGGCCACCGCGTTCGCCCGATTTAACGCCACCTGACTTCTTCTTGTGGGCATATTTAAAATCAAAGGTTCATATTAATAAGCCAAAGACCATAGAAGAGCTCAAGAACAACATCCGTGAGGAAATAGCCGCTATTCCAGCCGAAATGTTAGCTAAAACTATGGAAAATGCTGCAAAACGGGCACAATACGCCGTACAGGCTCAAGGCGACCATTTGAGAGATATCATATTCAAAAAGTGATGTCAACAAATCTACTTGAACCAAATAAAATGATTATTATCGTCAACATCAAAAAAATTGTGTTTTTCTTTCCCTTCACTCCAGAGGGGCCGGGGACTCAAGAAAGTGTTGTGTTGTGATATTGGATAAGCGAGAGCAGCTTCCGCGTACTTTAACACACACATTGATGTGCGGTGAGGCCAGTGCCTTGATCGCTGCTTGACTATCAACAAAAATGGCAAGGTTTGCCGTAGGTAAGTCCATTAGTCTTATCTTACTTGCTGTTTCGCCCGCGTAGATCTCAGCTTGGAAGACACTACACCGGTTTGGGAGTCTAAAGGAACAATTTAAGGATAATTTTTCCGAGTACACTCCTGATTCCGTGCCATTGCTCATCTTTTAGCCGTCAGTATAAATATGATCTGATATGACTCTGGTCTGTGAATCCTTTTCTGTCGGGTTTTCTTATTTTGTAGACTTTTTCAGCTCTACCTTTCGAACCAGATAGTCTGCTTTCGATGCGTCTTTCCACAGATAATAGAATCTGGTGCGTGTTTCCTTTTAGCACGCCTGCTGCTTTAATGCTGGAAGCAGATTTGGTCGCTATCCCTTTAACATCAATGGGTGGAATATGAAGGATCACTTCCAGCGCCGACTGAGGTGTCGATCGGAGTGCACCTGTGACACCTACACAAGCATATCGTTGGACTTTTATGAGATTCTATAGGTAGGTACCATGTGATGGAATCATTTTTAAACACAAAATATGAGATTTTCCAGTTACAAATGAATTAAGTTTGTTTTAAATTTAGTGTATGGTAAAAAATGAATATCACAGATCGCTGCTCCTTAATTCGAAATGGCTGGCAGTTGTAGGAAAGTAGTTTTCTAACAACTTTCCCACTTTTCAATCAAAAACCGCCTTGAAGCTTCACAATTAGAGAAGCAGCTCGTCATAAAACATTCAACACAGTTAGGCTTAACCAGTCAGAACAACTTGCAAGCATACAAATACTTCACAATATTTAAAGGTAAGACCATTTTTTGCAAACATAAAATATTTAAATCTTGTAACATTAACAGCTAATTTTGTTTCTTACTTTTTTCATGCATCCGATTAGCAAAGCGTTTACTATGTCACATTTGTGTTGTAATTCCAGTGTTGCTCTTTTGTGCTGAAACATTTGAGCAGCTGACGAAATGACAGGCCAAGCCCCATTGATTAGCAAATGGATTGGCAACCTCGGGAAATTCGAAAAAGTCTGAGTTAACTCAACCAAAAGAGTCAACTAAACAGATAGCAGAGATCATTAGCACAGATCAAAGGAGATGTGCACACAATTTTTTGATAAATGGATAAATTGATATTATTGACAAGACAACTGACAAATTTTCTTATTGCAAACTCGCCCCTTCCTTGCAGTATTCTGCTAAAAGGTGTTTTTAATTACTGCTGCCGTTTGCTGGTCCTGGTTGGCTGCTGGCTGCTAGTCGCTGGTTGACATCAATTAAAATGCGCTCAAAATGAATGGAAAAGTGCAAATATTTGCTGAGTGGGAAACGTTAACCAAAGCGATGTAGTAGCACCAACGGACCGGCCAGGTTGTGTGCAAGCCATGGAAGAAGGTTTGCGGTGGCATATCATTAGCACCCCAGCTACAAGAAGCCGGCGCTTGTCGCTGGTGAGGGTTGGCGCAGTAGCAGCCACACAACGTAGTCATTTAAGATGCCGAAAAGAATGAAACGAATCTACAAAGTTGACATTTGTTACAGAAACAACAAAAACAAAAAGCTGACAGCATTTAAGAGTAAATACCGGCTGACTGGGTGCAGTAATTTGCCAATATTTGCTAGTACATCATTAATTATATCGCAACAGCAGCGAGCAGTGTGAGTGTGAGAACGCGCAAAGGTAGGGGGAAACGTGTGGGAAGGCAACTCGAATGTTTTAACTGAGTTTTCCATTTTGCCGCTGCTAATTGCCGCTTTGGCATTTGAATTTCTCGCACAGCTTGGCAGCAAGAAAACAAATTTGGTTGTGGTGCGAAGGAATGCGAGAACGCGAGAATACAAGGCAGACAGTCAAACTACGAATGTTAGAATTCCTTCAAGGCGCATAAAAAGTCCTGCAATGCCAACGAAACTTTCACAAAGGCGAGGTGGAAATGCGTCTTTACGCTGGCATTGCACGAAATCGATTCGATTTTGAATTTTCTTGATTTGATTTTCCAAGTGTGGTGCATGAAATTTCCAGCCACAATAGCACTCACACGCACACACATACGTATGCACTTTTACGCTTGTGTGCAGTTGCAAGAGTGGCGGCAGCTGCGGCATATGGCGTATTGCGAATTTTCATTACCCCAAATAGAAAAATTGCCAGTCGTAAAAAGGCTAATAACCAACATTTGAACCAACGCAATTGGTGTTGTTGCATAGCTGAGGTGCCCATTAGTAACAAGTTCAAATTTAATATTATGAGTGCACCAGTCCAACGCGACGCGTCGAAGTGCATATGCGCTTGCGCATGAAGGCGAAGCGTAGCTCATTCGGCTCGGCGACAGTGAGCGCGATCGGCATCCTACATTTGCCATTCGCCGCCGATCTAGCGCTCATACCGCACTTGCCAGGCAACGGTCTACGTGTTTTGCTTTAGTTGCACAAGTGGAAATCATCGATTATTACACTTTGAATGGCCACCGATGCCATAGAGGAACTCAGGTGAGCGGTAATGGTCAATTGGCGTCACTCGGGGCTTGGGGTATCGGGCCACTGAGGTGCACAAAGCATACAAATGCCCAGCGCTGCATGGCCCCATGCAATTTGGCACAGACTATCGTATCCAAACCTTCGTTTGTACTCGTTTGTGCTATGCGCGTATGTCGGCGAGTGTGTTCGCTCGGAGTTCGCTCTTGCCGGACAGGCATTGTGTCTGCTCATACAAATTTGCAATTAACTTGCGGCCCCATTGAACGACATTGAATGAATCTTTTTCGCCGTCTGTCATATTGTGTATCCACTTGTCTCTACTTGTCTCTACTCATGTCCGTACATACAAACATAAATTCGTAATTCTGAAATATGTATGTAGGTATGCCGATCTCGGTTTGTCTTTCGGTCTGATAAATATGTATTTTTGTTGTCTCATTAAGTTTAAGATTTATTTGCCAGTAGCGAATGCTGCAACACAGGTAGCTGTAGCCGGTTGTGACATGGCAGATAAAATTTTGAAGAGATAAATAACGAAATTATTCTGCGGGCGGAGAGATTGCATATCGTGAAGTTGAAAAATAAAATTTCATATTGAGTAAAATGTAAAAAATATGCACCTACGCATGTAAATTTGTATATGTAGATGCCAGTAGAGGATTGATGAAATTGATAATGAAAACTATTATAGATTTAATAAAAAAAGGAAAATTTGTAATTTTAATTAAATATTTAAAGCGTTGCCACCTGTTGTTTACGTATTTATCAACTGAAAATAACCAAACCCAAATATATATCATATCAAGAGTGGTTAAATTTCAAGGGCCGATGTTGAATGTAAACCACACCTAAACGTGACGTTTGTTCTGCATTTAATTTGACATTTTTCAATTTCAGACTAACTCAATTCGAAAAAAAGATACACAATCGAGCAACGCGTTAAAGTTAGGCTTATTATGAAAACGGGCGTTCAAATCAAGATCCATATCGCGCCTTTTCGTGAAGAAAATCATCTTCAGTGATGAAGCACATTTTCAACTCAGTGGATTCGTCAATAAGCATAATTGCCACATTTGGGCGAATGATAATCCAAGAGTGATTGCCGAAAAACCAATGCACTCACAAAGAGTGACTGTTTGGTGCGGTTTATGGGTCAGCGGCATCATTGAGATGATAATGAACTTTTTATGGCCCGAATTGAAAGATATGGATGTGGACGATATGTGGTTTCAACAGGTCGGTGCCACTTATCACACAGCTAACGAAACAATGGCTATTTTGCGCGAAAAAATTGATGGTCGAATAATCTCACGTCACGGCGATGTCAATTGGCCGCCAAGATCATGTGATTTGACACCGTTGGACTTCTTTCTTTGGGGTTATTTGAAAGAAAAGATGTATGTCGATAAGCCAGCGACAATTGAAGAGCTAAAGGATGAGATAATTCGGCATATTAACGGCATAGAACTTCAATTATGTCTCAGCGTCATTTGGGCCATCGGATGGAGGTGTGCCGCCATTTGACCGATATTTTGTTCCGTACATAATTGAACCATACCAATATTATCATAATAAAGAGAAATGAGAATAATTTCTTAAAGAAATTCTATTTTATTTAAAATCAACACCGGCCCTTGAAACTTAACCACGCTTTAAATTCTGTCGAAAAAGTATCGGGAACTGTTCATGGAGGAAATTGTTCAAGGGGTTAGGGGTAGTCAGAATTTTCAAAAAATTTTATTTTTTTTTGCATTTTCTTTAAGTATAATATCTTGAAAATATTGTGCGAAAATTTGGAGTGAATCGGAGGAATACCTTTCGAGTTATTCAAGAATTAACAAAGGGCGCTCGGGCGCTCCGGAACAGATAGCAAAACTTTAAATGCGTTTTTCTCAAAACTATGTTTTTTGAACTGGTGATCACTGTAACTGGAAAACCGCTTGGCAGATTTCAATAAAATGTATGCTGCTTTTGAAAATGATAAAAAACTCGTGCCTGATTGAAGGATTTTTTTGGCAAAAATTTCAATTTTTTAAGCAATTAATTGTCGGTTTTTTATCGAAAATCTGAAAAATATTTCCATGGCCGTCATATTGTTAATTTTGAAAAACAAAAAAAAAGCTTCGATCAAGCAGAAGATTATCTATTAATAAAACTAGTTTCTCTTCTGCGTATGATTTTAGATGAATCTCTAAGGACTTGTGATGATCACCGCAAGGGACTTCTTAGAAACGGGCACAAACAATGACAGCTTTTACAATTATTATTATGTTTTTAATTTTGCTAAAGTCAAGTCGAAAGATGATGTACCTATTAATGCTTTGTTTTTATTTTTGTAAAATAAAGCAACTGACTACCAAATATCATCATTGTTTTTGGTCTCTGACTACCCGTAACCTCTTAAAAAGCACGCGTTACACATATGTCAAATTTTTTTTGCTGGAATGTTGGTACAACTGTCCTCTGTAGTGTCGCAGAGTTTGAGCGTGAACTGTCAATTAACTTGTTTAGGGCATTTACTTATATCAGTCAACCGCAGGTGTGCTCTGCGATTTTCACTGTGGATAAAAATATCGAACAAAGAATTTGTCTTAAATTTTATGTTTTGAACAGGATTTCGTGTGCCGAGTCATTGAAAATGTTGCAGAAAGTCTATGGCGAGTGTGATTTATCAAGAACACGGGTCTACGAGTGGTATAAGGCTTTTTCAGAGGGCCAAGCAGTCGTGGAAGATTTTCCCCGATCTTGTCACCCAACAACGTCTTCAACGGATGAAAACGTCAACAAAGTCAAGGAAACAGTGCTTGAAAACCATTATTTAAGTTTGAGGGCGGTAGCTCGTGACCTTAGCGTGTCTCACAAATCAGTTCGCAACATTTTACACCATCAATTGGGCTTGAGACGCTTGGCTGCTCGACGCGTTCCAAGAGAGTTGAATTTCTTTCAAAAAGTTCATCGGAAGAAGGTGGCTGAAGACATGCTTGAGCAAGTGAATTCGGACCGAACGATTATCCAGCGCATCATAACAGGCGATGAGACGTGGGTGTATGAGTTTGACATACAAACCAGTCAGCAGGCGGCTGAATGGCGCTATCCACATGAATCGAAACCCAAAAAATCACGTGAAAGTCGGGCAAAAGTGAAAGTCATGCTACTCGTTTTATTTGATTATTATGATGTTGTGTACTCGGAATTCGTTCCAAATGTTTTTACGGTAAATGAAAAATATAAGTTGGAAGTTATGCGCCGTTTGAGAGAGAATGTGCTTAGGAAAAAACCCAATTTGTGGTAACAAAACTCATGGATCTTGCATCAGATAACGCACCATCCCACAAGACTCACATTGTGAACGCTTTTTTGACCAAAAACTCGATAAATATCATCGAACAACCACCGTATTCACCAGATTTAGCTTCCTGTGACGTTTTCCCAAAACTTAAATTTCCACTCCATGGACGCCGCTTTGAGTCGATAGAGGTCATTAAGGAGAATTCGTTGAATGAGCTGAGGGTTATCTTTTCAAACGCCTTAAAAGGTGCTTCGTTGACTGGACTAATCGTCGGCATATGTGTATTGCTTCGAATGGAGCCTATTTTGAAGGTGACAAAATAAACAATAAACAAAATAAACAAATACTTGGCGTTTTATTGAACAATTCTCGGTACTTTTTTCAAAGAATGTATGTGTAAATAGGCAAACATGTTTTCTTAACATCTCTTTTTACATCTCAAGAATATCTTTTTACATCTTACGACTAAAATATTATATGTGCATTTCTTCATTCGACAAGTCTATTGACTCTTATGTTAAGAAAATTAACCAAAATTCCAATTAATTTTTTATAAAGTAAAAAAAATCTATTAAAAGACGATACTAATACAAGCCCAAAAATCTACATATATACGAGTATAAAGTTCCTTTGAAAAGTCCGTGCTAAGTCAGAGAGCTGACACTACTGACACGCATAGAGGTTATGTTTACTAAGTAGTATCTCTTAGAAGAACACACATTAAGTTTCAGCCAGAACTGTCTATTTCTTTGTGAGCAATTGCATCGAGGAAGTCGAGTGAACTTCCTTTTCCATCACCTCAACGCACCAGCTCCCGCCTTAGCAGTTGTGGTCGCAAATTTAATGGATATGGGGCTCCAACTCGTTTCACATCGCCCCTATTCTCCAGACTTGGCTCCCTCCGTTCTCTCGAAATACTATTTGTTCAAATGAAGAGATGATTGCAGAAACGAATGGTTATTTCTCTAACTAATATAATATTCTAAATATCTCCGTACAAATGTTATGGCATGGAAGTAAAATTAAAATGTAACTTTGTTGTTTGGAGAATTTTTTTTGTTACGCATATTTTGGGATTTTTAACAATTTTCAAGAAAAAATAAAATTTATTTATATCACAAAGTTTTTGTCAAAAATTCCTCTAAAGAGGCTTGGGTTAGGTTGGTATGGTTGCCCACGGAATGAGCAGACTTGGACGAAGAAAAAAATGTATTCGTTCTTTGTGATACCATTATGAAGGAGGTGAGGTGAAAGAGAAAGACCGATGGGAAACAGAGAGAGGGCGGGGAGAGGTAGTGTCGGGATAGTTAGGAGCATGTGGATTACGAATGATACCTATGCTGCGTTTGCGTCAACCGCTTTGTGCTGCTGATGAAATTAATCAGATTTTTAATGTCAGCGCCAGCTATATCCGCAGGCGTATGAAAGAAGTAAGATCCAAGATGCCTGAATCTTAGCCCCGCCAGAGCACCGCAGCTAAGAAGAAGGTGCTGAGATGATTCCACCTCATGCTCCATACATCCAGCGCAAAAAGGACTCGAGGTGATTCCAAGTCTCTCATCTTGCATTCCTCGCGCATACTATAGTGACCTGTGAGAAAACCCACAAAATTTGAGAGCTGATATTTTGTCAACCTCAGAAGCTCGCCCGAGCGCCCCCGGTTCACACGTAGCCAGAAGGATTTCGCGACCTTACAAGTTTGTGTACTTGCCCAACGCTCGCTGAGTTGGCGCAATGCCCATATTTCCAGGAGCAGACCGCAGGTAGTCAGGGGAATCCCAATTCTCTCCCTTCTCGGGGAAATCACCTCACATGTCTCTTGTCTGGCCAGCTCAACCGCCTCACAGTTTCCCGCAATGTTGTTCTGACCAGGAACCGAGATGAGGCTTATGTCAAAGAATTTGGACGCAGTCGAAAGTGAGGTCAAGCATTCCTTGATTAGTTTCGAATGCAGCGTCACTGACCCGAGGGCCCTTATTACCGCTTGGCTGTCGGAGTAAATATTTACTTTCTTGACTGTTATTACGCATGTGAGCAAACAATCAGCTGCCTCCTCGATTGCGGCTACCTCTGCCTGAAACACACTGCAGTGGTCCGGTAACCTGAATTTGAGTCTGATGGGGAGCTCCTCGCAAAAGACTCCTGCGCCAACCTTTCCTTTATACTTATTTTGCACCCCAGTTTATGGGAATAGCTCGAACGTATTTTTCACAACATTTTTCTAATCTGTGGTTTTTCTGCTTCTTAACTGAAATGGCTCACTGCCTCTTTAAATGAATTCTAAGTATTATCTTTGCTTTTATTCATGGCTTTTTCAAAGTTAGAGTCTTGCCAACAAAAATGTCTTCTTTGAGCTTTGCGTCCGATACATTTTTTTATCATACCACCTTGCTCAAAAAGTTCCCGGTATATATGCGAAAAATTCAAATCCATTTTTAAAACTGTAAAAGATTGAAAACACGCAACATAGCAAAAAAAATTTAGAACTCAAATCAGTTGACTTAGAGCGTCATCTGGCGGTTGATGTTTTTGATTAAGGTGGGTTTAGAAATTGGTTAGTGGTTTGAAAAATTGCTTCGTAGTATCAAAAATGGAGGTGAAGTGGGAATACCAGAATTTTTGAGCGAACTGATCGCCCCTTCACAAAATTTGTATTTCCATAAGTTAATGAGGGGATAATTTCATTGTGTACCTTAGTACCTAATTTTTTTTTCCTTGTTCACACCTCTCAGGAACGTAGAGCTTCGACAAGACTTGCCTTGCGTTGGTTTCTACCTAATCTGACAGGGTAAGTGATTAGCCTGCCGCTATCAGTCCTAAGTAAAGGAAATGCCCACCTGTCGTTGCTTACGAACAACGCCTTCTTTACTGCTTGGAGCGTCATCTGTGTGTCACATTTTTCTGGCAGGAGGATCGCACAGATGGTTGAGGACTTCGCTAAATTGGTGTGTCTGCGCTATTCCTCTAGATGCCACTAGATGCAATGTGTAACTGTGTGCTTTCCTTTTGTTGTCTTACTTGTTTTAGCAGCAACTATGCAAATAATGCGCTGACTATTATTGTGCGGGAGTAAGGATGCAAAAGGCCTGTGTAATTAAGGCATTATTATTATAAAATCTAAACTTGAATTTCATTCAAGAAAGTATTACGCTCTTATAAATTCTGATATTATTATTTGTCTCCAAATCCAACGTCAAACAAACTAACAATTAGTTATGGAATCAGAAAAATTGTACAAAGGGTGGTTAAGTTTTAAGAGCCAGCCTTGATTTTGAATAAAATACAATTTTTTTAGGAAATTATTGTCATTTCTCTTTATTATGATACGATTGGTGTGGCTCAATTACGCATGGAACAAAATATCTGCCGAATGACCGCCGTGGCCTCGGCGGCACATCTCCAAAGACCACCAAATGCAAATAGTTATTTATCTAAAGGGTGGTTAAGTTTCAAGGGCCGGTGTTAATTTTGAATAAATACAATTTTTTTAAAAATTATTTTCGTTTCTTTTTATTATGATAAAATTGGTATGGCTCAATTACGTATGAAACAAAATATTGGCCAGATGGCAGCCGCGGTCTCGGCGGCACACCTCCATCCGATGGTCTAAATTTTCGATGACGCTGAGGCATAATTGAGGTTCTATGCCGTTAATGTGCCGAATTATCTTATCTTTTAGCTCTTGAATTGTTGCTGGCTTATCGACGTACATATTTTCTTTCAAATAATCCCAAATAAAGAAGTCCAACGGTGTCGTGGACGTGTAGGTGTGGTTCACATTCAACATCGGCCCTTGAAATTTAACCCCCTTTATAACTGCATATGTTCAGGTGAAAACACGCACATACAAACATTTACGATAGAGAACGAGTATCTGGAAAAGTTATTGCTTTTTACAAAATTATGAATTGTACTTTTTTTAATTTGACGCGTCGAAATGCAAATAAGCCTGTGCGCTTACATGTGCACCCTGCCAGCCTAGGCAGCAAGGCTAACCACGTTCACCACAAAGCAAAATAATTTCCCAAAAGTGTGTCAATTCAAACATTTATGATAAGAAAAATCAAAATATGTTGAAAAGCCACAGAAATTATGAGAAATATAAATACAGTGCGCATATCATTAGACCATAAGTTATCTGAAGAATCCCACAGCCACTATGGGCCGTCGAGCAATGCAACAATAAACACTCAAGCACAAAAATAAGGGGAAGTCGAGGCGCGCAAGAGCGCAGAAAAGGAACATGAAACCCAACGTTGGTCATAACTTTGCAACAGCTTATGACTTCAATTAATCTGCGAATGCGCCTACGCAAACGCCGTACCGTACCGATGAACCATTCAGCCAGCTTCATTGGCTACTGCCACAACTGCTGCTCAGCTAGAGCAACAACGCCTCAACGGCTCATAGTAACTTCTACAGTTGAAATTGTCTTGGAAGCCCCAATGCGAGGAGTGGGCGCGGGTGAGCATCAGCGAGGAATGCGGTCGTTGGCGGCGTGGTGGAATCAATTGGTGGGTGCGGGTGGTGTAGGTATGTGCCGAAGTTGGTGGTGCTCATGGTAAGCCAAGCACAATGCGATGCAACGATGCACTTTGCACAAAACAATTGACCCGCAACTGCAACTGCACACCAACAGCAACAGAAACAGCAACAGCAACAGCAACAGCAACAGCAACAGCAACAACAACAGCAACAACAACACTGAGGGACGTGTATTCGAGTGGCGTGGCACCGGTTAATCATTCCCCGCGCAACTCGTCCACAACCAATCTTAGGAAAGGCGCAACGCTTGTACGCAGCGCGCTGATGGACTATGGCCACCTCGGCCAAGCGGGCTCACAAGCTACGGCGCACGCACACAATGGAGGGTTTTACTCAATGCACGCCGTATATCTTTGTTTTTTCTTATCGTCGTTTTTCATTTGGGGTTTTCGGTGTAGCAGACAATGAACGGTAAATGGCTTTTGGTATATATATTTTTTTTGTTTTTTTGGCCATTTGGACAAATATTATGATCTTCATGATCATCATTGTAATTATTTCCGTATTATCGTAAAGTATCAAAACCAAATCGAGGACGCGCACCGTCCCACCGTGTCCACAACCAACGTTTCTTTCAGCTATTAAGAGCAGATTTTTCGATTCACTCGGAGGCACACGCACACACCAGCCCCATGTCCACAATGGAAGCTGCGGCTGGCCCATCTGGTTATTTGATGCAAACGCCGCTCCGCCGCCGCACACTTAATGGCACAGGAAAAGCCCTGATTCACACACCCACTCAGTGTGCGGCCGACTCACGTTTCTAGCTTTCGGCCGACGGAATGCTCATGCGAAACCTGTCTATGCCATAGCCACTGCCATTCCATTCATGCCTTAGCTGGTGGTGTAATCGAATCCAACCAAAATGCATTCCCTAATTTGTTTCTAGTGCTTAGATGAGGATTTTTTTATTTTTATGCTGGGAAGTAAATAATTACTTTCATATATTTAGAATGTGTGTATGTAAGTGTGCATGTCTGTATATAAAAAGAAAAGGTATCATAATTTAAATTACCCACAGAAATAACTTTACGACTCCACTACTGAAGACGGCTAAGCATTTCTGTGTGTGTTTTGCGACTGAGCAAATCGGGAATATTAGCTGACTAGTTTTGCTGAAAGGCTTTGCAAAGTCTGTTTGACATTCGAAATTTGTTGTACAATTTATTTTGATCAGATAACAACCACATTAACAATAATTGGAGCCACAGCACGCATACCAAGAACGACGCTTCCAAAGGGATATAATTAGGGAAGCAATTGCCACAAAACTTCCATGACACCAGCACTGTCGCTGAAATTCTTGCACTCATAGATACTGTGAGGATTATAGATGTGGCAGCGGCAGCGACACTAAGCAACATCCGCTGAAGGCGCGAGTTAGATGACGCACCGAGTGCCAGATCTGTCGAGCATCTGAGCGCGACAAAAGGATAAAAGCCGGAAGTAACGAATATGAGTAATAAAAGTCTCCAACCCGTTGCTCACGGCGGCCAAACAAACAAGTGTATGCAAATATTCCTGTGATGAGTTAAATGGTATGGCATTAAAGGAAATATGGCAGCCGGGATATGCAATAGTGTGCCGGTTTTATTGTTTTTCCGACACGCTCCCCAAACCAGCTGCCAAAGCACTCATGTGCCACACAAAACGGCGAAGAAATGTCGCAAGTGTGGGAGCGTTGTGGAGTTGGAGTCCTGTAAGGTAGGGGTGATATGTCAGTGGTGTCTCGCCGCACAACGAGAGCTTACATGAATATGTGCGAAGCATTGTCCTCAAATGTGTGGATGTGTGAATGTGTGCCAGGCGTGTTTAATTCACGAAAAATGATACTTTGAGGAGCAGAGTAAGGAGCCTTTGCATAAAGGATTTCTTCTTGACTGTCTTTGGCACGATTTGGTGTGGCAGGCACGCTGGGGAGGCACAAAATTATTAACCATTAAGTCATTTTATTGTTTCTGCAATACGCGCAACGAGTTGACATACGCTTAGCAGCATAATGAAAGTCAAATACTTGCGACACAACGACACGCCAGACGGCGCAGCAGACGACAGAGCGCGGTTTGGTGGACGGATACAATTTAAATTCATTACATGTGTTGGAATGAATGCGTATTTCGGCCGATCGATGCGACGAGGCAAGCCAAAACAGTTGGATCTGCGTGTGTACGCAGCGTATGTGGCATGCCACTTAAGACGCCTGCGATTATAAAATAAATATGTTGACGGGTATGTATGTATGGCTGCGTGTATCTAAAGTCATTTAAGAAAACCTATACATACATAACTAAGCGTGTATCTTTTTACAAGCGCGCAAATAATAACAAAGGCATCCATTCGGCACTAAAGTGCACAAGTGAGGAATATGCAAATTTACAGGGAGGGGGGCGAGTGTAAATAATTGAAATGTTTAGACTTTAAATTGAAAATTAATTAGTGTACACATGTTTATTTGCTGTTGGTTTGAATATGTTAATGGTGAAAGGATATGTTCTTCGAAGTGCACATTTCAGGAATAACGAAAAGCTGGATAATTAAAAATGAAATGGCCCCAGTATCCTTGTGATGTGGCATGGGCTGATGCCTGCTTTTATAACGGCGGTTTTCAGTAACACCTTTTAGAAAACTCTCGCAATTTCTATATCCAGGATTCCCTGGTTAGGGATTTTTAACTGTCATAAAATATTCTTTAGCTTCAGCTTTAGCTGTTTGCTGCCCGGTTGAGATGTTTTCAAGAATTGTGGATTTGTTGCAAGCACTTTCTGAGTCTTTATATGGGTTTGTAGGAATATATATAAAATATATATATATATATAATTGGTCCTACACAGCCATTGTAAGACCAATACTACCACATGCGGCACTAATCTGGTGGCCTGCAATAGAAAAGAAATACAACCAAACCAAGCTGAACAAGATACAAAAACAGCGTGTATCTTAACCACAGGAGCGCTAAGCACCAGTCCTACTGATTTACATCTAAAAACAATCGCTACTTGCAGCGCGGTGAGACTCAGCGACATAGGAAACTAGACAACAAGATCGTACGGTCACAGCAAGAACCTCCTACAGGGACTCTCACTGCTCAAAAGCAAATCAGACGACACAGTCCTCGACCTTAACTTCAAGAAAGACTTACTGCAAAAGCAGCTATCTTTTCAGACAGTCAAAGAGGTATTACGGCCTTAGATTCCAATTCCATTTCATCCAAGTTAGTTTTACAGTAAAGAAAGGAACTAGAGCTGCTTGGTCACTGACTTTAAATTACTCTGATATGGTTTCCCAGTCATAGAAATACATGGGGTAATGAGATGGCAGATGAGCTAGCAAGAAAAGGTTCGGCACTAGACATAACAGAGGCCGTAGCGGTTGCTACACCTTTTAACACAATAAAAACATCCATTTTTCGCACTACTATGCTTTAGCCGAAAGAAGGTGGAAGCAAATAAATACGTGTAGTACTACAAGAAAAACATGGCCGTCGTACAACATCCACAGGACGAACTATCTGTTAGAATGCTCTCGGCAAAACATTTCACGTATAACTGGAAGCCTTACAGGTCACAAGAAAGTAGTGGATCCCACAGCCAGACTTAACCTCCCTTTCAATCCCATCTGCAGAAGCTGTGAAGCGGAAGGGGTGAAAGAAAGTCTCTTCCACTATCTATGCGAATGTCCAGGTCTAACTATAGCAAGACTTCGCTCTTTCGGCAAGCCCTTCTTACATCAAATTAATGAAATCTCAGACGTAGAGATACAAAGTCTACTGTTATATCTAGATCTAACGATGAACCTGTAAAGTATGGGAGTGTGTCGGGAATCTTGTAAGATTTAATATATCCGCTTATATCTCCACTTTTTAAGTCGGAGTCGCCATTCCTGGACGTTTATGCGAGAGTTTTGCCCATCCAGGAGGTTCAGGATGTCCTCTGTAGATGTGCTGTTTAGCTCCGGGAAGTTGCAAGTGAAGACTAAAGGCCGTTGTATGTCCTCTTCCAAGACGATCTTTACTTGCGCATCCTTACATGGTTTTAGTTTAGGCATTGCTGCCTTTAACCAGTTGGTTGTTTCTTCATTGCCACATGAAACCACTATATATAATATACTGGACGGAACATACAGCTTTCCTGCTTTTTCCTTATGGTGTCCAGGACCCAGTGTTGAACTAATTTTATGTAGGACATACATTGCCGGAGAGTGAGGTGGTATGAGAACCATCTTAGTGCTGCATGCAGCATCCTTGTAGAACATTTTTCCCGTCCCCTCTTACACCGCTGGGTTAGACACTGCTGCCTTTGCCCTTCGGCTTCTGTGGGGACAGTTGTCCTTTAGTGGAAAGTTAGGTCTTTTGGGAGAGCTTTGCTTAGGTGTTATGCTGCTGGAGCGCTGATGCTTCAGGTTCATTTCCTGCTGAGCAAGTTGTCTCGCCTCCTCTACTGAGTGAACTTGACCCAAGTGGTACGTAAGTCGCTTTCTGGCGGCACCGCTGAGCCGTATCTTTTTCACTTCCGTTTCAGTTGCAGCCGAGCCTCTGCTTCGTGAGGGAGGACCTAAGAATTGCTCCTCTTCCTCCGGCGGTAAAGCGGAAGTTTTTTCCGTTTGGCCCTAGGTCTACTTTCATCTCGATTTGCGCGCTAGCAGAGGTCGAGCATTCGCGAATACTGCATAAATAACTATATTTTATCGTGACTTCTTCTTCTTAAATGGCGCGATAACTGCTTACGCGATTTTGGCCGAGTTTAACAAAGCGCGCCAGTCGTTTCTTTCTCGTGCTAACCGACGTCAATTGGGCACACCAAGTGAAGCCAAGTCCTTCTCCACCTGATCTCCCAAACGCAGAGGAGGCCTTTTTCTTCATCTGCTAGCACCAGCGGGTACTTCCAGAGCCGTAACATTTGTATCCATTCGGATGACAACGAAGCCGCTGGATCTTTATTCGCTGCGCTATGTCTATGGCGTCGTTCCACCGTCTGAGATATTCGCCGTTGCCAACGTGCAAAGGTCTAAAAATCTTTCGCTGAATTAAACACTCCAAGGGACGCTTTATCGCATATTGTCATAGTCCACGCTTTTGCGTCATACGTTAGGGCGGGCATGATGAGAGCCTTGTATGGTGTTAGTTTTGTTCGTCGAGAGAGGACTCTACTACTCATTTGCCTACTTAGTCCAAAGCAGCACTTATTGGCAAGAGCGATTCTACGTTGGATTTCCAGGCTGACATTGTTATCGGTGTTAATGCCGCTTCCTAAATAATCGAAGTCTTTTACAACCTCGAAATCATAACTGTCAACAGTGATGTTGGTGCCGAAACGCGAGTGCGCCGACTGTTTGTTTAAAGACAGGAGGTACTTCGTTTTGTCCTCGTTCACCACCAGACCCATTCGCTTTGTCTCTTTATCCAGTTTGGAGAAGGTAGAACTAACAGCGCGGTTGTTAAGGCCGATGTTGCCGATATCATCGGCATACGCCAACAATTGTACGCTCTTATAAAAAATTGGGCCTGAGTGATTAAGTTCTACGGCTCGTACGATCCTTCTCATCCGAGGCTTTGTTGGCGTTTTCGCTTTTTCACGTTGACTCGCTTCCCGAACGGGTGCTCGGAAGCTACCCAGAGGATATTTGGGCTAATCCCGGAAATTGTGAGCTGTTTGAACCATATTTAGAAAAATCGTCCTGGCCACTCTTAGGTGAATGGCGATCAGTAACTTTCCCCTCTTGCGTGTACTTCTACAAATGAAACCAGCCTCCATCCCATGAGTAATTTGGCTACCCTGCAATGCAATTAAAAAGTAAGTTAATAAATGCACCTTCCTGGAAGCTGGAAATCGCAAATTGCCAAATCGTATGTAAGTTTAGCCCAAGATACCAGCACCTAAATATAAAAGCATGTGAATATTTTCTGCTCATGCGCAAATAGTTTTTGGCATCATTATTAAAAATTTTGTATGATTTGCATATCTTTGTTTCCCATCGGAAAATAGTTCGTATTATATCCTTCCATTGGCTGCAAAAGGCTGCAGGTGTTCAAATTACTCCAAAAAATTAGCTGCGCTACAAAAAACAAAAACCGAAGATTAGCCTTGGAAAATCCTGACCAGGTGAGTTCGCAAATCTTCCAAGTGGAAAGTAGTGCATTGTTTGCAGCTGCAATCACTCACTTGCAACATTCACATATGCAACATTAAAAGTACTTGAACGCGCAAAAGCATGAGTCGTCCACAACAACAACAAATAGTCTATGCACATTTACCAATGAAAAAGGAAGACGTAAATGCAGAATGCATTTGGGAAAATGGGATTATTTTTGCCAGAGTTCATAGTTGAGGAACGTGCCGCACAGCCGCGTTTTCGGACTCACCAACTTGCGGCATTTTAACTGAGACAACAAATCATAAAAGTTGTGCGCTTTGGCGGCAACAAGCAAGCGAAGTTCAGTGGTGCGCAGCTTCTTTCTGCACCTCCTCACCAAAAGATGAAAGAGTTGTGTGGCAGTGGCAAAGCCAGTAGCTTCCAGCACGTCGTCCAGCGTCTGCCCCAAAATTGCTAAGGCAGTCATCAATGCGCATGCGCACATTTCGCTATTGACATTTGTGCCTCTGCGTCAGCGCGCATGCTCACGCGACCGCGCGCGAATATCATTGATGATTGGGCGCAGTCTACTAAAATTGCGCGCAAATACACACACACACCATTTACCAACATATGTGCACATATGGCTTACAGAAATACATGAGTAACGTAGGCTTTGACATTTTGAACTCACGCGTCATTGAAAAAATTGGTGGCGTACTCGTACGGGTTAGTATATTTCGCTTATTATTGGCGTTTTTTTTCTTATTGGAATTTGTATGTACCTGCTGCGGTCTGTATGTACGGAGGTATTAATGCAAAAACAGTTTATTGCTATTACTTCGTATCAGTAAAAATGTTTATGCGATATTATCGCGCAATAAAAGCAAATAAATGAGTAAACATTTAAATAAAATTACACAGAAATACATTGTAAGTATGGATGTATGTATGTATGTGTAACTGGTTAATGAAAATGATGAGCTTCAATTGTTTAAGAATTTATTTATTTTTTATGTCGTTAGCAGCTGTAAATCAATTAATTTTTCTTCATACTTCCATCAGACCTCAGCCGTCCTAACGTGCGAATTTCCGCATGCAATCCAGTCCCAAAATCATAAGCAAAGTCAGCAGCATTCCGAAAAATCTCAAGTTCGCGCATCAACCGAGCTCCCGCACTACATAAATACTGCTGAACCAGATAATTTTCCATCAAACGCGCTCTATGGCAACGGATGTATCTCTTTCATGGGCCGTTCTTCGCAGCGGCGCGTGCGCCTATATATCAAACGCTCAGAGGAGTACTTATGCGTGCATGGGTGGCCACAAATCACCGGCGCACCGTAAAGTGTCAGTGGTATGGTGGCAGCCCCTCAAAAATGCCCGACTATGCGAAAGGTTACCGCCGCCATTGCCCGCGCCAGCGACACTAACACCTACAGCAATAACAACAGCAACACTAACACGAACATTGGCTATGACAGCGACAACGCCAACGACACGACATCGAGGCGTCCAGCGGCAAGCCAAGGAAATTGGCAGTTGCTTCTATCAGCCATACAAACACATACACATACATATAAGTAAGTATATTCGCATAAAAGTCAACGGACAGCATATAAAAAATTGCCAATAGAATTGCGTATGACCTAAAAGCATTTCTAGCCGGAGCGGAACGAGCGGCAGTGGTGAAGCTATAGGAGGTAGCAGCAGCGGTGGTGGCGATCACGGCGTATTTTATGGCCACTATGCGCAAAAACGTTAAAATGATAAATTGTTGAACGTTGGCAGTTCGAAGTTGTCGATATTTTTTCTGTGCCGTCGCCTTTGTCGTCGGTGCGGTGTGTTTATTGTTGCTATTAGCTGTGAGTACATTCTAAACGTTCTGCCTGTGCTACGAATGCTCCTGCTGCTGCTGGCGCACAGCCTGCCCGGATCGCGGGGGTTGGTGTGTCGTTTTTGACCGACTGCTGCTATCGGTGGATGGGCTGTTGCACAAACTTTGTGCTGCCTCAACTCTGCACAGCGTCTCGTGGCAGTGCCTTGCGGCGCGTCGAAAGCATTAGATGCACAATTTGTTTTGAGAGGCGCTTGAAGCGCCACTTTGGTGGCGGCTGTCTGACACCAGTCAGTGACCAAGTGAAGACCTGTTGTGGCGGACACTGGCGCTGTTGTCTTCTAAGTCCATATGTCGATGTGTCGATGTCGTTGCATAAAGCTGTGCTTTTGTTGTGCCTACGATGCTGTAGTTTCGTGTATCTATTCACAGGTTTTCGTGTTAATTGAAAATTGCTTGCTAATGTTGCTTATCTGCTTATCGCTGTCCGCATGCAGTTGCACGCAATGACTTCAACAACACCAACAACAACAACAACAGGATCAACAAGGCGCACCGTGGCAGTCCCAAGCTAACAGCTAATAGCAACGGCAGCAACACTACCAACTGCCATTTAAGCAGCAGCTCAGCAATATTCCTTAAACTGCCGTCGCTTGCTACCAACACCCCCTCAGCGGCCTTCCCGTTTACCCGTGCGCCGGCCAAGCGCACAACAGTGACTGAGTGTCCACGTCCGTACCACACCTCCGGCCAAATCAATTACCAACAGGTACATGCGCGTAGATTTTGTCAACTACACGTAAAACGCTAATGCCTGAGTGTGTGTGTGCGTGTGTATGCGCAAGTATGCGTGTGGCTGCTGCTTATTTTATTATTCATTATATTCGTCGACAACATTCAAGCTTGAAACGCACTTAAAATTATCACCATTGACACTGATTTTTTAGACTGTTCTCTAGCCCCGTTCCCCGTTCCGCATTGTAAGTCTTTGTTGCATGCTTGTAATTGGGTATTATCCGGCTTTCAGTCAGTTGACAATATTTTCTAAATTGCTCACTTGGTTGCTGCGAGAAAAACATTTTGTAACGAGTGATGGATAAGACTTGTCCAACATGGGGCCATAAAAATGTAATCATAAAAGTCTTGTATTGTTTGTAATTCGTGAATTTTCCGTGATATTTTCAAGCCGTACATACATTAGTATGTAGATACATGGCATATATTCGGTCATCAGACAAAGTCCGTCACTAATGATGGAACTCCTGCTAAAGTTTAGTGGCCTTAAGTGGCCAAAGAAACTCAATTTATTATTAGCAAACTAGATTTAATATTTCTGGCAAATTTCCAAAATGAATAAAAATGAACAAAAAACTGCTTTAGTGTCCCCCACTTCTCCGTCTAACCGTCAACAATTTGTTTTTATTTTTATTTTATTTTATTATTTTATTTTATTTTACTTTATTTTATTTTATTTTATTTTATTTTATTTTATTTTATTTTATTTTATTTTATTTTATTTTATTTTATTTTATTTTATTTTATTTTATTTTATTTTATTTTATTTTATTTTATTTTATTTTATTTTATTTTATTTTATTTTATTTTATTTTATTTTATTTTATTTTATTTTATTTTATTTTATTTTATTTTATTTTATTTTATTTTATTTTATTTTATTTTATTTTATTTTATTTTATTGTATTTTATTTTATTTTATTTTATTTTATTTTATTTTATTTTATTTTATTTTATTTTATTTTATTTTATTTTATTTTATTTTATTTTATTTTATTTTATTTTATTTTATTTTATTTTATTTTATTTTATTTGAGCTTAATCCATCTCGGCTATTGCCGGAGATTACACATCCCGGATAAAATTTTCAAGGGATTGTGCTCTGGTGGAGCGTAGTCCAAGTTCTACGCCCATGCGATTACTATTGCTTAAATATTTAAAAATCTACGAACTATTGCACATGTGTCCAGTATGGCCGACTTCTGCATGTCTTCTAAGAGGTGTTGGCAGTCATACTTTTTCAAGTTTTTTATTAAATGCTTAGGCACTAATCCAGTGGACGATATAATTATTGGAATTATATTCACTTCCCTCGCTTTGTACATCTGTTTCAGTTCTATAGCCAAAGCTGCATACTTCGATAATTTGGTGGAGTATGTGCTTTGGATGTTGCGATTAAGGGGCACCGCTATATCGATTACTTCGATCGTTTTATTTATCTTGTCGAACAAGATAATGTCAGGTTTGTTGGCAGCTGCTGTTTGATCTGTGGATATAAATCTGTCCCAGTACAGTTTAAAATTTGCATTTTCCAATATTGGCTTTGGTTCATATAATATTTAAAATATAAGACTTCTGCTTGTAAGAGACCGTGTTTTATCGCAAGTTGTTGGTGGAGGATCTTTGCTATATTGTTATGTCTCATGACATATTCACGGGGGGCAAGTACGCTACATCCAGCAATTAAATAGTCGATTGTTTCGCCGTCAATGCCGCACCTTAGGCATCTATCTTCTATTGCCTCGCCATGTATCGACCTTCGGAAATTCCTTGTTGGAATAACTCGGTCTTGGATAGCGATTGCGAAACCTTCTGTTTCAGAAAATAGCTTTCCTTTTTTCAACCATAAATTGGCTGATTGTGCGTCTATACATTCCATTTCGAGCTCATGCGGATGGGCACCGTGTATTGTTTTTGCCTTCCATGCTGAGATTATTTCTGCTGGGGATTTAACCCCCTCAGGTACTGGGAAATCCTGCTCCATCAGACTTAGCGGGGTAAAGCCGTTATCTGCCGTAGCTATAGCTTTAAATAGATGAGACTCGCTGCTTAGAAAATATGTACGTAGCTTTAAAGTTTGCGAAAAGTGTAGACGCGCTATATTAATGATTCCTCTCCCACCAACGTTTCGACGAAGCGATATTCTTTCCACCGCGCTTTGAGGGTAATGACTTTGGAACTTTGTAAATGTGGTGCGTATCAGCGTTTCCATCCGAAGGATGTCTGTCTGAGACCATTTTATTACTCCAAACGAGTAAGTCAAAAGAGGTATGGCCCAGGTATTGATTGCGTTGCATTTGTTTCCACTATTCAAACTCGTTTTTAATACTGCTTTCAAACGTGCCTCAAATTTGTTCATGAGGCTTCGCTTTACTAGCGTGTGGTTGATTCCTTTAAGTTGCAGAAATCCTAAATATTTATAAGATTCACTGCCATGCAAGTTGTCTTTAATAATATTTTGGTCTACTGCGTAGTTTTCTTCGGATTCATCAAGCTGACCTCTAATCAAATGTATTATTTTGCACTTATCTGGTCCAAATTCCATTCCCACGTCATCGCTAAAAGCTTTAGTGGCATCTATCAGCTCATATAGCTTATGCTTTTTGTTTGCGTACAGTTTCAAGTCGTCAACAAACAGAAGGTGGTTGAACGTGTGCTCTCTTACTTCAGTTTTGAGTATAAAGCCATTTTGTTTAAGTGTGAGAAGCCTGCTAAGTGAATTGAGACCAATGCAGAACCATAAGGGGCTTAAGGCATCCCCTTGGAATATACCACGTTTGATTGAAATCTGTTTCGAAACAGTTCCATTTAGAACCAGTTTTGTATTCCACTTGCTCATTATGCGGCCCAAGAGGGCAACAGTGACAGCACCGATTTTGTATATTCTTAATATTTCTAATAGGTAATCATGCGGCATTGAATCAAAAGCTTTTTTGTAGTCAATAAACGCGACGCTTAAATTCCGCTTTCTTCTCAGAGCTACTCCTGTGATAACAGTGTCTATAATAAGCTGATCTTTACAGCCCATTGTGCGCTTCCTGCAACCTTTCTGTTCTTCACATAAAATGCTGTTACTTTCACAGTGTTCATATATTCGGTTAGCGATTATTTTCCTCAAGAGTTTGTATGTCGTGCTCAAGCAAGTAAGGGGTCGTCCATAAATTACGTGAGGTGTTTTTTTTAATTTTCTATACCTCCCTCCCCCCCTGGTGAGATGTCGTGAGATTTTATTCAACCCCCTCCCCCATCCCCCAATCTCACGTGAGATTATTCAAAATGTGGGTTTCTTATGTAAACGCGTTGGATTGTTATTGTAAAAAGAGAAAAAAAAATTTGCTTCGTGCTTTTATTTACAATTAGTTAAGACTAGTAATCAATATTGCTGAGAGTTATAAGTGTAATAAAAATTTAACAATAGAAGACTTAAATCGTAACTTCTGCGATTAAAAAAAGAATATCTACTCTAATTCAGTCCATGGAGAATCATGCGCGGTTTCAAGAGAGACTATTGGGACCAACATGTCCATATGATTTTCAGTAAAATCATCTGCTCCTTCAACTTCGTTCTGATCTAGCCACTCTAAGCCGTGGACGCTTGCGCACAGTAACTCATTAGCTCGTCTTGTGACAATCCGTGAGGGTCGCACTTTGCGGAACATACGCGCTTGCTTAGCTGGTGCAATGTGAGCTGCTCGCCTGTGCTCTGCAGCTCTTGTGATAGACGCGAAGTAAATACCGCATGTACTGCAGCATATTTTCTCTAAATCATCACGTATTGCCCAAGTAATAGAGATCATAAGGCGTGCTGCTGAAGGCATTCAGCGGTTGAATCGGTAGGCGTATTAGAAATGGAGCAAATGACTTTCCGTCATGTTCTTTAAAGTCCGGAATTGTCAAACGTCCATCAACCTGAGTGATAGGGTATGGAGATGGCAGAAAACGGTCGTGAAGAATCATATGCAGATCACTCCGGCGTGCGCTGCAGCACTTAGGTCAAGCTCCATATGCAGCTTAGGAATCTGTTTCTTCATAGTATCTTGTGCTGGAGTGGGACGTACGTTAGATGGTGTAGTGCTCGACATAGCTTCATCCACATCATCGCTGATCACAAGAAGCTGATTTTGAATTATGTGAAAACAGTGAAGGAAATGACCGCGCTAATATTTTGTAGTTATGATTTTAGCATATTTTATCAAGAATTTCACTGTTTCACTTTTTTTATGCTATAAATTGTAACAATAAACTTTATATAAAAAAAAAGTATTTTCTTAAAAAAATATATACCTATTTAACCTACCTTTTGAAGGAGTGCTAAAGTAGACCGAACTTTTCTCTCAGTGGACTCCCTGAGAAGCCGTTCAATCTCATGTTTAATGTGATGTATTAACTCTTCTTTCTTCGGGAATTTTTGCTTCGCAGTATTTCATAATTTTATCACATCGTCGTGGCAGGACATCTTCGCCTTATAGACGTATCTTTTCACGTATGCGTTATAAAAATCTTGATAACTCATTTTAAATTAGTAAGAGCATGAACTGAGTCGAGTAAAACATTTACAAGAATAAACAAAGAAGGTTGGAACCTGTCACTCAGCTCGTACGATCTTGTTCATTGAGTCGCGCATTCGGCTGATAGTGGCGCGAAAACAAACGACGGGCTACACTGTACCGTAAATTCAGATTAAATTGGGCTATTTGGTATAAAACAAATATGGTGGTTTGACAGTAGTAATGTACATATAACGTCGAAGTATGAATGAAATTATTTTCTTTCGAACGAATTAGTGAATGATCTTAATCATACTACGATTACGCTTAATATTAAATCTTAAGCATCTACAATCTGGATAATAGACCAAAATAGTATAATTGTTTTTGTTTCAATCAGAAAAAATTTGCGTGATATTTGCCGAGACCCCCCCTCTCTCCAACGTAAGATTAGATGAGATTTGACTCGACCCCCTCCCCCCTTAAACATCTCACGTAATTTATGGACGCCCCCTAATTGGGCGGTATCTTGCTGGATCAGCAGATGGTGCGTCCTTTGGAAGAAGATAAGTTACTCCGGCAGTGAGAAATTCTGGGATAGCAGCTATATTTTTCAGTAGCTCGTTGTAGCATCTTGCGAGTGCTTCGTGCATTACTGAGAGCTTTTTAAGTCAGATGTTGTGTAGCTGGTCTAGGCCAGGGGATTTCCAGTTAGCTGAAGTACATATATTATTCTTTATTTCTTCTGCTGTTATGTAGTAGAAGTGCATTGGTGCAACGTTATCCGCTTTTTCTTTTTCTTTGGCTAACCAATTCGCATCAGCATTGAAGTGTTTTGCTTGTGCCCATATTTTCTCCCAAAACTGCTCTAACTCTTGTTGTTGTGGATATAATGTCTGAGATTCTGCATTGCTGTTTTGTTGCAGATTTCTATAAAAGCTTTTTTGATTTTTGTGGAAAAGCTGGTTTTCCTTCCGCCTCTGATTACTTTTGAGGTATCTTCTTAATCGCTTTGAGTAAGCGGCGAGTTGATGCACTTTCCTATCAATTATCTCGGATAGTTGGTAAATTTCTACAGTCTGAGGCTTAAGCGGCGTGATGATTCTAGATATATGCCTGCACAACCTTTTAGATTTAGCACCATTTTTAAATGAAGTAAGCCTCCCTAAAGATTCTCTTAGACCGGCAATTCGTGTTTCGAGTCTTCGTTTTTTGCGTTGTTGTATTTTTAAATGTTTGTACCTTTGGGTGCTTCCCCAGTAATCGTACAGTAGTGAGCGCAGAAACATAAATAAGAGTGTTAACATATTCCAAGTTGATGCTATTGGCGACATATGCTGGCAGAATTTTCGAGTTAAGTGTTTTTACCACTTCGTTTAACTTTTCCGATTCGCCTAATCGGGGAATCCTTGGTCTTAACAAAGGATCCATACCTTCATAATTCGCCAGATAATTATTGAAAATGTCTTTTACTTCCGTTCTTTATTAGTTTCTGGACTATCGCTTTCAGTACTTTCATAAATCAAGTTAATTTCAGATCGTACGTTGGTAAATTCTGCTAAATTTTCGGGCTGTGAGTTACGTGCCTCGATTATATCTGGTATTATTTCTGCTTCGCTTCTTTCCACTCCTCGTAGCTTTTAATTTCCTCTTGGTTTCCTTTTCTTACATATTCGTGTTGGAAGATTGCTTTTTTTTGTAGCAATAGTAGAATATCCTCGCTCGGCTGCAATCATTAGATTCCCTTATAATGAGGCTCTCCGTTTTTTGAAATGGGTAATTACATTTTAAACCTACTGCCAGGTGGTTAACAGATGTCCTTCTGGGTTAACTGTGTCCTTCAGACATGCATTCCCACAGCCGGCATATTAGGCATTTAGCGGTATGTTTTCTTCTTCGCTGAAACTTCGAAAGATGCCCTGCATTAAGAAAGAAGGGACACAAACTGAGAAAACATAATTGGGCAGTTTTAGTGCATTCACTCTACAGACCTGATTTTGCACCCAATTGATTATTTTTTTCGATCTCTACAAACCGCAGAAAAGCTGACCTCAATAGGGCCCTATCGATGCACTTGAACCAATTTTTGGAAAAAAATCTCAAGTTGAGCATTGCTCAAATAAGGCTTTACCCGCAATGTTGTCCAACTAGCAACAATCTCACCTCAGTAGAACTTCAACCTCAAAAAATATGTTTTAGTAGGTACCCCTTTATTTTAAAGTTACATTCACTTAATTTTTATAACTCTGCTTGAAAGCAACGCTGGTGTACTTCTTGCCCAATGGATTATTGTGTTTTTTAGAATTAGTGAATGAACAGGCAATGAATGTCAAGCAAGAAACAAATTTATTCGTTTTTAATTGGCAATGGAATGGGCGAATCATCATCTCGTACGCGTACTCGCGCGCCACCCCGAACGGGAACGCTTAGCGGCTTGAGCGACTGATTGCAATGTAAATATGAATCAATAAAAAATAAAAATATGTAATGCATGTACGTGCATATGTATGTATGCGTGCATGTGTGTGTATAAGTAATGTACAGTAAATAATTTAAAAAGAAAATCAAGGCCTCTGCCTTCCAATCAAATTTATTGTCGTCCAACTGGTGCCCTTTTGCTGAAAGAATTGCGTTTCTGAATCCAAGTAACTGATTGCAGTTGCCTCTCTTTTAATCAGAATGCGACTCTGTTTGCAGGTTTCTTGACACAAGCAAAATAATTTTTTGGAAAACTATTAAGAAATATTTTGGAGAGCTTATTGTAAATTGCGAAACAATATTTGGATCTCCACTGCGAGTCTGGTGTTTGCATTTGCGCAAAGATGAGATTTTGACATTCTTTCAGTAGTTTAAGTTTTTCCCTGCAGGGTGCTGTAAAGGGGCTGATGCAACCACACACTCAAAAAGATATATGTACACAAAGTGATTGCTTAAAAAATCAAAGAGTTGCGAGCAGTTCGATGATTGAGCGTCTCGTTGTCCAAATCTACCGCAAGCCTGGAGAGCTACACATCCACTCATACATACATACACAAGTACGTAGGCATGTATGCATTTGATTTCTGTGCCTCATGGCCACAATCACTTCATATTCATATTTCTTGCAACATTTACACGTACACACACATCCACCACGACGATTGAGCGACGCTCCTCCAGCGCGCCAGCGGTTCCAACGCCATGACTCTGCCGTTGCCTACAGATTGCGACATTCAACTGGGTCGATTTTAATTTGTTTAAATGAAATACTCATTTAAATTTTATTGACAAACAAATTGAATTGATTGATTTAAATGAATTTATGTGCACGCAGCGGTGAGTAAACCGCGTTGACTGCGATGCCAGTCAACGCCTCGAGACGATCTCAAAGCGCTTGAGGGCAAGAAACTGAATATATGTACTATGCGCATGGCAGGATCTTTGGTGCTTGCAAATGCATTTCCAATTTAACTGCTGGTAGGTGCAAAGTTCCTTGTTTCTACTACGGTCGCGCGCCAAATCGAATTTTGCGGCTAAAGTTCAACGCATCGATGGCCGCGATTGCCTTAGAGTCTAATGATGCGAGCGCGTTTTTTCATAAACATAAATTTTCCGGCCTCAAATGCGTTGCATAGAAAATTTGCCTACAAATGTCTTTCGAATTTGATGCGCGTAAAACTCGAACTTTGGCTAAAAGCGCCAGCGTCCAGGCCTACCCGTTAGACATTAGCGTCAACCAGATTTTCCTATGCGCTGGTATGCCGGTGATTGAGTGTGCGTGTATTTGTATGCATTCAAGTGATTTGCGCAACTCTCGCTTGGTTATTCCCATTTGACTTAGCCTTAAGTTTTTGGAGCTGGGAGCGGCGGGATGGATATATAGGAACTGCGACAAATCTGCGATAAATTGTTTGCCTCTGCATTAGATTTGGTTCAGACTGAGGTGGTTGCTTATTGCAAGTGTCATCGGCCTAGCGCCGCCTTTCGAGCAAACAACAAACCATGCACGCCGACCAGCGGCGACCCTTCGAAAATGTATTGCAATCACACGTCTGCAACCAACAGATTGTGAATGTACTGAAAGAAGAGAGGAGAACAGGAGGTGGGGTGTCTGTGGCGAATATCGGACAAGATTTTTTAATTAGTCGTTGTACAAATACTGAACTTTTTATGGATGTTCGAGCAAAGTTTATTAATTTACCAACGGCATTTCTTTCTGACTTTGTGGACAAGTGCCGGTCTGCGGCTGAGTAGCTGCGACTGCGCTATGCGCCATAATAAGCGGCATGCGGAGCGCGTTCATCGCAAGACGGCGTCAAAGCGCAAAACGCCAGGCAGAGAATATACCAAGTCTTGGTAGTTTGTGTACTGTGTGTGCATGAGTGTGTGTGTTACTTTTGACCAGTGGACCAATGCAAAGGTGGGCCATCATTCGCTTCATTCGGCATGAATGAAATTTCTCGTTTATTTGTTTGCTTGTTGTCGTTGTTATTGTTGTCATTGTTTAGCCGTTTGTTTTGGCTGCTTTCCTCTTTAGCGCCCCTTTAGCAGAATGACTGAGTCTGTGCGGTTTGAATAACAATTTCAAGCTTTAATTTTTACAATAGCATTTTTTTACAACTTCACGGTATTTCGCTGGTTATTACTTTATTAATGTATGGCAGAAAGCTTGACACTCTTGTGTAAACATCGGGTCGACCCTGAGCGCATGTTGCGGTGCCATAAGAAACGATTCCGACCAGCTGTGGTGTGCCATGCGCAGTTATAAGTGGGCCTCCAGAGTCACCCTGAAAGCAGGAAAATTTTAACAAACTTCGCGCCAACTCTTTTGCACTTCTAACTACTAAGCCTGAAGAATAGTAAATAAAAGAAAGTGAAAAAAAGTACTAACACAAAATTGATTTGATTCGGAACACTATTTGCTTTGCTCTTTTAAAACTTATTCATGTAAGTGGAAATATATTTGCCTACGTAAATTTCAGAGCTATTGTCCTAGACGTCCGCAAGTGTTTGTCAACTAGCTTGGAACGGTCATAATTTGAAAACCTAATTCAGGAAAAACAATTTGGTTTTGCTATTTTACTCACCACACAAGCACCGCGTCCGCGTTCGCCCAGCGTGCACAGCTCATTGGCAGTTATGCGAAAGCCACGTTGCGCACACTCCTGATTCGAAATAGTTCGATAGTCCAGCACTTGTAGCTGCTCTGGCAAGCCACTCGATCCGGTGGGCGTAAGGGAGCCCCAACCTGTCAAACGCACTGCGACATTCTCGCCGATGCGAGCGCGGCCACCCAGCGCAATGGTTCCAATTGAGGATTTGCCCAAATTGAATGGCGGCGTTACCTTCAATACGGCTATGTCGTTAGTGATGAGCGAATTCGATGAGAAGCTCGGATGTGAACGCATTGCTACAACCCGATGACGGTCACCACCATTGCGCCATGTCAATGTACCGCTCACAACGGTGATCTCGTTGGCAGTCATCTTGGTCAAGCAGTGGGCGGCGGTGAGGACATGGTTAGTACTGATAATGGAACCGCTACAGAAATGATGGTAACGACCACGTCGAAATACCTGCAGTGAGACCTGATAGGGAACGATTTGAGCAGCGGGTCGACCGCCATTGATGCGTGTGAGGGCATCGGCCAACTGGGGATTGCTAGTGATGTCCAAATCCTGCGCCACGGTGTGCACTACGTTAGTTGTTGAAGGAAGCGTGCTGAATGAAATGTCGTACGCATTGGTTACTGTTGTGAGATCGGCGTCATCAAGCTCGGAAATTTGGCCTTTGCTAAGGACAATGCACCAAAAGATGCACAAAAACTTTAACTTCAACATTTTTGTGCTGCGTAAACACGAAAACGACTACAGAAACTGACTCAGGAACTCAGCTATTTATGAATTTAATGATGCATCCGATCTTGTTGTTATTTAGTTAAAGCTCATGCCAACATAGCGGCGGGTTTGCTGTAAATCGCAGTACATACACGCAAATAAGCCTGAGTAAGTGACAGATTTGGGTTTTCTTTATTTAATCTGTACTAAAAGTCATTTTTCGCTCATAAGCTGATAAGGCAAATGCAAATAGTATGCAGCAGTGCCACACAGCAGCGTCGTGCGAGCAGTAGAACTTAACCAGCGATTGCTATCCGCTTTCCCTCCTATATCCCCCGCTCGGTGCTAAGAGTTTATTCTCCAATTAGTTGGTCTGGTATTTGTTTGCTGATTAGTTGCCAATACGCGAAAATTGGCGACATGTTTTACTTACCGCGAAACGCACAACAAAACATAAACAACCACAGCAATACTGGAGTAAGAACTGAAGATGCTTAAATTCATTGCTTGTTCTTCATAATCAGCAAATTGGTCATTTATTTTAATACCTAATTTGTTTACACTGCCACAAGTTGCCACAAACTGTGTTATGTACGAACACAAGCACCCGGCACAGTGGGACATAAATTATGATCCAGACGCATGCGTTGCATCCATACAGTCGGTCGTTGCGACCACTAAGCGCAAAGGTCTAAGAAAAAAAAGTCTCATTTAAGTGAAATGTGGGTCTATCAAAATGTAGAAGAATATAATATTTCAAGGCTAGAGTGGCAACAGGAATCCGGTGAATATGGCACCTTGAAAGCACACATTGCTCTTAGTTATAATAAAAAACCCCTCTCCTCCCGCTCAAGCATTAAGACGACGCACAGCTGATGCTTGTTTTAGCGTCGGGACACGAACCCGACTAGAAATTTTGGTAAGGCGGTGATTAGGCGCAAATAAGGCAGACCGCATTCCAAATTTGCGCCTCATAAGGCAGCCAAAGTAGGCCCAAGTCCCGAAAGGTATCGCCACACATCTGCCTCATTAGGCGCAGGTTCGAAAAACCGAACTTCGGTAATACTCCGGATGCCCTTCTACAAATCAGTTAGAGATTCCAATGTATGCCTAAGTGAGACACTGCCACAGATTTTCGTGACCACAACCAAATTTGGTATTGTTCTGGCATGCCAATCTTTGCCTTGCCTAACATGGGCCTGGTAAGGTACTCGTAACAGTGAGGCCTGCCTCAGTAAGGCCTGCCTAATTCGGGCCTAACTGATTCTTCGGCATGCCTCACTGTAATTCTAGCCGGGAAAGGCAGGAGTTTATTACGCGTATGGGTCTAAAACTGTTCAGCTAAAGCCAAAACTCAGCTGCAGAATAAAAAGTTAGCGGTACACGTACCATTATGTACCATTAACTGGGAGGGGACAGCATCAATTTCCTAACGGTTGAGAGTAAGTTCGTCACATCAAAGTTACTAGAATGAGAGTGAAAACCTTACCAACTCCCTGCATGGGGTTATTAGTTGGTATTACTGAAAATTATGAATATAAATTCTGGTTGCTTTTCAGAAACCCATAGGCTCGTTAGCCTTTCGCGTAGCTCATAAAGTCGCCAGAAATTAAACATCTCGTTTGGTCGTTCGGCTGTTTGCTGCAAATGTTGGCTTAAATCTGATAAAGGCTGCTTGTGGCTGTCGCATGCGTGCGTATGGGCTCGTCTGCATGCTTGTGTGCGTATGTATGCGGTTTTGTGTTAATCCATTTATTTTGTTTATGCAATATTTATAGGTCGCGTGTACTTGTTACCTAATTGATGACAACAAGTAGGCGCTTCTGCTGGCCCAAAACAACTTTGCAACATGACAGCAGTTGCGAATGGACAGTGCGAAGCATCTACAAATTGTTTAGCAAATATTTCACTTTTATTTTGTGACTTTATACGAGTACATAACATAAGTTGCATGATATCGCTGCGGCCGGTGCCCAGTGTTCATTTGCCCACTAGCCTTTTTATTTGTTCGTCAATCCAACCCACCACTGGAACCATGCTCGTATAGACATAGATGCGATTGCTCTGACAAGGCATTCTGCCATAGGAGAGTATGCCCAACTGTTTGGTTAAATCTGGGCTGAGTAACGCACCGCCAGAGTCACCCTAGATTATAAAATACTTATAAAAACAGTCTCGCCATTTCTCACACACTTACTTCACAAGCACCACGCCCCATTGTACTGTAAGCACACAAAACCAACTTGGTAACATATACGAAACCCATCTTTCTGCAATCATTGGTATTGATAGTAGTAAAATCAACAATTCCTAAATTAGTGCTGTTGCGATCCCAAACTATTAGATATGCTTGCTTGTTGTCTTCCATATTCTCCGTGAGCCGGTAGTCGACAGTGTCAATATGTGTGCCATCAATAGGCAGTGGCTCTTTAAGTTTCACCAGCGCAATGTCGAACCTGCGCAGTGACCAGTAGTATCTGTGCCGCACGACAAGCGAAATGGCGTAGCGTGGCTTTGGAGCCACCGAGAACTTTTCTACTCCAGCTACCACGCTCAACATTGCCATCGGATGACTCTCGTGGAAACAGTGCGCTGCCGTCATGATGATTTGGCTGTGAATGATGCTGCCACCGCACAAATGATAATATTCCTCTCCTAAATGGACTTGTATCGAAACGTGGAAAGGAATCGCGAACGGCAAGTCCCCATTCATAGTTTCGTTCGACTCCCGTAGTTTACTGACGGCTATAAGATTCGAACGCTAAAAAGTGTTTTCGATATTTTTTCCATTAGATTTACCTTCAATAAATTTTTTATTTTGACTGATCAGAGCCACTAGATGCGCTGGAAGTGCTGCGATTACAAATACTAGCAACGGATGCATCTCTTTTGGCGTTCGACTCTAACACTTGACTGTTTGCAAAAAATTGAAATTCACCGAATCAAGGAAAATTCTGTGTGGAATGAAGTAGACGTGTGTACATCTGTGGTAATTGTAATTTCACGGCCATTTGTGTGCTAGTTAAACTTAGAAATGGTAAATCATTATGTGAACTTTCGCTTATTTCAAAATATAAGAACATTTTTCACACAGCAAAACTTTACAGTCCCCACATTGTATCAAAATCTTTCCCAAATTGCGACTCCTACACCTCCGGACACTTCAGAAGTAGAGAACTTTTGCTAGGGATAACCGCAAATCCAGCTATCCAATTAAGCACTTAGTTTAGATATGTCGGCCTAGCATGCTTGGGCGAAATAAAGGGCGATCGATTTAGCAGGATCGGGATTTAAATTGAAATAAAACCACAGAAATTCAAACTGATTAGGCAATCTTTATTATTTTTGTGTAGAACCATTCCTGACATTATTTGTTTTTTAAATAATCCCTTTCAAACGTTGGCTGTAACTGCGCGGTAATTCGGCCATCAGTAAACACAAATTTAGAATGACTCGCTGGAGCACTTCGGTCGGTATCTCGTGAGTAACTTTAGTATTGTTGGCTTCCAATACCTCAATCGAAGCTAGTTTATCGTCAAAGCATTTACACTTTACATACCCCCCACAAATAAAATCTAAAGGTGTGATATAATACGAGTTTGATGACCAATCCACTGATTCGAGAGGAGAGATAAATTGCTCACCGAAACGACGGCGCAGTAAATACATTGTTTCACGGGCTGTGTGGCAATTAGCGCCGTCTTCCGGCTTATTGGAACCAAGTGTTGTGGAAATCACGAACTTCAATTGCGGGCATTAAAACGTCATTAATCATGGCGCGATAGCGTTCGCCATTCATTGTTGCATTGGCACCAGCCTCGTCTTTGAAGAAATGTGGGCCGATGACTCCTGCAGGCCGTAGGCTCCAACAAACGGTTGTTTTCAATGTTTGTAATCGCTGTTATTGAACGGCTTCAGGTTGTTCTTCAGCCTAATTCCAACAATTTTGCTTATTGACTAAGCCATTGAGCCAAAAATGCAAAAATGGGCCTCATTTCTGAACAAAATTTGAGTCCCAAAATGCGAATCTTCGGCGAGTTTTTCAAGAGCCCAAAGAAGGAACTTATGACGCTTTGGAAGATCGGCCGGCTTCAAATTTTGGTTTAGCTTCATTATTATATAGGCCAAGCTGTTGAGACGACGCCGATTCGATTCTTCTGGTTCTTCGTCAAAACTCTAATTTACAGCCGCAATATTCTCTTCATTGGGGCTGTACGCGGTCTAATCGGTCGAGTATCATCCAGTAATGTAAAATTATTTACAATTTTGCCGTTGGCTTGCCGAATGACGCGTTCGGTAGGACGGTTATGTACACCATAAGTTGGCCGGAGCGCTGAATACCTTTCACAGAGCATCGATTTTCATAACACAATTGTACAATTTGTAAACGTTGTTGAGGCGTAAGTTTTTTAATGATGAAATGTCAATGAATACTGAAAAAAAATATATATTTAGTTTTACAGTAGTCAGGCGTGGTCAGTCAAAAAATGTGAGCCGTCATGGGACGCCTGGCAGATGTGAAACATCGTGTGTGTACAAGTAATATGCATAAAAGATAATATTATTACAGGAATTACATATAGCCTAATGAAAAAATGAAGTATTACGAATTTCATACACAAAATGGTAACTTTATTTAATAAACATTTATTTACATGTGATATCAAAATTCGATATTAATATCATCGATATTAAAATATTTTCATCTGTGACTTCAGTAATAGTTATATTCGATGTTTCCTCTGCCGGTATTACTGTGACGATTGGTCGATGATAACTAAAGTACGTTACAAAAGTATTGGATGAAATATTATCAAGATATCTCACAAATACAGCATCTATTGTTGTTCCATATTTGGTAGTAGATTCTCTTGGACTGTTGTTGACTTGCAATTGAAATTCTTTTTGAAGTGTGCTTTGGTGCTGAAATTTTTTGAATTTTCAGGTGGCGCAAAATTAATCATCCAGTTTTGTATTTGAAAATTATTAAATAAAATAAAAAAAAAATTAAATAAAAAAATGACTTTGAGTGCGGAAATTTTTTTGAATTTTCAGGTGGCGCAAAAATAATCATCCAGTTTTGTATTTGAAAATTATTAAATAAAATTAAAAAAAAATTAAATAAAAAAATGACTTTGAGTGATGAAATTTTTTGAATTTTCAGGTGGCGCAATTAATCATCCAGTTTTGTATTTGAAAATTATTAAATAAAATTTAAAAAAAATTAAATAAAAAAATGACTTTGAGTGATGAAATTTTTTGAATTTTCAGGTGGCGCAAAATTAATTATCCAGTTTTGTATTTGAAAATTATTAAATAAAATTAAAAAAAAATTAAATAAAAAAATGACTTTGAGTGATGAAATTTTTTGAATTTTCAGGTGGCGCAAAAATAATCATCCAGTTTTGTATTTGAAAATTATTAAATAAAATTAAAAAAAAAAATTAAATAAAAAAATGACTGAGTGCAGAAATTTTTTGAATTTTCAGGTGGCGCAATTAATCATCCAGTTTTGTATTTGAAAATTATTAAATAAAATTAAAAAAAAATTAAATAAAAAAATGACTTTGAGTGATGAAATTTTTTGAATTTTCAGGTGGCGCAAAAACAATCATCCAGTTTTGTATTTCAAATTTATTAAATAAAATTAAAAATAAATTAAATAAAAGAATGACTTTGAGTGATGAAATTTTTTGAATTTTCAGGTGGCGCAAAATTAATCATCCAGTTTTGTATTTGAAAATTATTAAATAAAATTAAAAAAAAATTTAATAAAAAAATGACTTTGAGTGATGAAAATTTTTGACGTTTCTGGTGGCGCAAAATTAATTATCCAGTTTTGTATTTGAAAATTATTAAATAAAATTAAAAAAATAATAAATAAAGAAATTATATTGAGTGATGACTTTTGACCTTTACGCCCGCCATTGCTTGTCTGTTTTTATACAGCAGCTCTACACTTCACAAATTTAAATTATGATTGACGTACTGTACTATTTGTAAAAAATATAAAAAAATATAAATAATCCGTTAGCATGATTAATTTTGTGTCACTTTGTATGATAATCAAAATGTGTATTTAATATATGCCTTCCTCCATAGGCTTAAACTTTTTATTCAATTTCAACTTTTGCTCATTACGAGCTGGCATATCTCGAATTTGCTATTAAATAAGTTTGTACTTTTCATTTCGAATTAATAAAGCAATAAATTTGGCATTGCAAAATAGTTCCACTTGGTTTAAATAATTGAGTAATGAAACTTCTTTCTGTTGTGGCTTTGCTTTCTGTGACCTTTTGATATTTTTCAACTCAAACACTGACCTTCGTCATTTCTTCGCACAGAGAGCATGCCTCAAAGGTGCCCACTCTAGCCAGCCTTCCAGTTTCCCATGAATTCTCTGTAATCGAATTTCTATTATCTACATAGCAAATTACCGAACACATTCAAAAACACATAACGCACCAACATTTACTAAGGACTCACGAGCATCAAACTTGCCGCTCTTTAGCAACTCTACATTTGTCTCTCTAATATGGCACACATACTAACACACTTTAATCCACGTGATTTGTGAGTTGTTCCTTTGAAATTGGCTTAGCACTTCTCATACTACTACACATAAAATATATACATATATGTATACCTTAGTATAGCGTGGCGACCCGTCGAAAGCTGGGCAGAAGAGCTGCGATACTAGAGTTACTTCGCGCCGGAAAAAGCCCTAAAGTGATAATTTAGTGGTTTGGCTACAAAAAAAAAATGCAAGTTTACGAAATTGCAAAAGTTTTTCGTGAAGCCGACTGCAAGGATGATGTCTTTTCTGATGTTCACAAGGCAAAGAAGACTCAGGCTTGGCTCCAGAATAACCTACCCTACCACTGGTCACCAGATTTTTGGCCACCTTCAAGCCCAGACTGCAATCCTCTTGATTATTACGGGTGGGGCACAGTTGAAGCAAAAGTTAACGCGAAGCCTCATAACACTAAGGACGCTCTGAAGACAACCATCGAGGAAGTGATGACCACAATGGACAAAGAGGAGGTAGCTCGCGCATGCGGGCGCTTCAGGCCCCGGCTGGAGCAGGTAATTGCACGAGATGGAGGTTACATTGAATAATTTTCAACTATGATATGTGTACTCACATTATACAAAGTTAAGTGCAAATAAAATTATTTTTGAGTAAATATCCAATAGTTTTGTTTTTAAGTTCAACATTCCGGATTTACCTCGATGGCCCTGTATTTGCTTTGAATCCCACACAACTAAAAAAACGCAAGTTTGTTTAAATGAATTTAAAAATGCATTGATCGTCATGGAGAATGTTTTAAAAAACAAGAAAACCGTAAAACGTTCAACCACCAATGTTCATTTTTCCCTTGTTAGGCCAGTAACGCAGCAACATTCGTAAATACAAAATACTTACTAACTCATAATTTTTTTACTTTTTATTTCTATTTGATAAAAAGTTCCATACCACTAAACAGACACAGAGCACGCAAATGCATCGAGTTCCTCTACACACATCTCTACATCCTTCTTCTTTTAATGCCAATCACAATCCTTAAGTAATTCTCTAATAACCCTATGGCATATCCAAGGCAACTGCTTCCAAGCATTGAACCTACGTCTTTGAAAAAAAATGCTAATATTGAGGATTAACAAATCAGCCTTGACATTCATTAACTTTTGCTACTTTGTATTATTAAGCGCCGCAGCACCACAAAGCGCCATGCAACGTCAAGCAACATGTTGGCAACATAAGCTGCTAGTTGTCAACATAAGGAGGCAAGCAAACAAACGAGTCGCTCAAAGCGGACCAACAGTTCACGCCAGGACTATAAAGAGCACACCCACACACATACATGGACAAATCTTGCATTAATTTGTTTGCGAAAGTTAACCACAAACCAGTAAATATGAAAGAAACTACAAAGGGAAGCTAGGACATACGCACACACACATGCGCAAGGGATTAGCGGATATGTCAACATATGATTAAATACCTCAAAGGCAGCACCACTGCAACGAGCGGCAAATGGCTTAAAGGTTTGGAGTTAAAGGGTAAAATGCATATACTTAGATTTAATAAGAGGCGGGCGCACAATATGTAAATATTTTGGTTACTCCACATACTCGTACATTCGCACATCTGTTTTTTTATGCGCATGAGGTGCAAGTAGGTGCGAAAATGGCTCAATGTTATCTGAAAACACAAACATTTGTGTATTTATTTCTGAGTGTTGCATGAGTATGCTATTCACTATTTGCTTTAAAGTTAGATTACCTTCATTACCGTCACCTCCCTCTGCCTCTTTTTCTTACTCACCCACGCAAAATCGCCTACGATGACACTTTTCGAGGGTATCGTGCCGTGGAACTAAACAATTCTAAATAAGTCGCATCTTTTAGATCATTCAAGAAAGCTGATAGGCTGTGCGAAGGGCTTCAAAGCCTGCTTATTTAACACTCTTCGGAATCGGTAGTTTTCGGCAGAAATTTTAACCCTTTCAATACGGATTTTGTTTTAAGGGGAAAACATTTTTAACCATGAAAAGTTATTACTAGTGATCTAAATAGTATGTCCTCTTGTATAAATAAAGAAATTATTTCTAGGAATTGAGAAAATGCCCTGAGAAAACATTGTCCCACCCGTAATGAACAGTGGGACACACGTGTCCCAATAGTACCTATAAACGTAAACTATTAAATTAAGGACTCGGTGATATCCTTCTTTATTTTCATTTATTGAATTCATTTAGTTCCTTTTACAAGGTAACAAACAGTATTTTGAATCAAAGTTTGTGTATATGAAATTAGCTTGTGTGATATTTGGCAAAACAGGCCTTGCATAAAGGAATATTGCAAGAAGAACATATAGTTTTCGTACGTTGTTCTTTTTTCTTATCGGCGCAACTTTTGCAACGGCGTCGAGTTGTCTCCTCTATTGGAAGATGCTCTCCAACTCCGAATACAAATTTTGATCGGTGAGAGGGCCGGCCGCTTATACTACGACGTTTAACTTTTGCGCGATCTTTTCCATATGCCAAAAGCTGTTCTGATAATTCTACGAGAAAGGAAATCAATGGAACCTTTGTATGCCGAGTTTCTTCAAAAATGATCCAAGAATTAGAAACGCAAACCATAAGAAGCTTTTGAAAAACTCTTTTCCACCATTTCCCAGATTTTCTATTTGGATCGTAGAGAGATGAAAATTGATCTGAAAGGTCTACTCCGCCCATATATTTATTATAAAATGCAATAGCTTCTGGGCATGGAACATCTAATTTCTCTCCTTGTCTATTGGTTCTTTGTACGGTTGTCATCTTATCAGTATGGCAATTACTGATCAGTAAAACTTCTTTGGTGTCTTGTCATTTACAGACCAAACACCATTTATTGTTAAATTTGAAGACGTAGGCACCCCGTTCCATTTTTGGTCCATCAGTACTTGGTAATAGCTTCCTATTCTTCATAATGGTGCCTACTAAACCAAACTCCAAAGATTGTGCTAAATGTACGGTAGTAAAAAACCGATCACAGCAAATTACTGCCATTGGATTCGATATTGTTGCACACAATTTTTTTACAACTCGTTCTCCAAGAGTACCCTCTGCTTGAACCTGTTCCTTCCCAGAATAAATATCAATATCAATAACTGTACCCAGTTATGGAATCACATCTTTCCCAAATTTTAATTCCTCTTTTGATAGGCTTCATTGGGTTGTATTGTTTTAAAGTAGACCTTCCTTTGAATTTTGCCATAGCTTCGTCAATCGACTGATAAACGCAGTCAGTGCGAGATTTTTTAAGGCAAGACAGCATTTCATCAATATAATAAGTTTTAGTAGCATCTGATGGCTTTATTGGATCAGTGACATAAAGTTTTGATGACAGAAGGAAAAACCCATCTCGGCTGATGCAATTCTTCATAGCCATGTTGCCCAAAGATTGATTTTGTGACCAATAGATATGCATGTGGGGTAGTTGGTTATATGACATGGCCATGTATACACCGACAACGATCATCATTTCGTATTGATCAGTTGGTTGTACTAAGCCTTTTCCCTTCTTAGATGTAGAAGCATTTCGGTTACTGTTGTTTATTTTATTGTTAAGTATTTCGATTCGCTTATTTGTGCAGTCGGCAATTTGTATAAACAAGCTTCTTAGGAAAATCTTGAAAAAGATATCGAGTTCTCTTGAACTTCTATCAATTTTAGCAAGAATGGTCGGCATTAGCAAAACCGGAATAGTTTTTCTGGGAATGAAATTGGAATTATTGTTGTCCCATACTAAGTGTTCTGGGACTGGTTCTTGCATTTCCTCAACACGTTGCACTGGCAAAGTAAGATCATAATCTAAATCCAAATCACTTTCGTACGAACTTTCATCTGAATAATTTGGGTCAATAACACTATCATCGTCGAAGTCACTGCAGCTCTCAGAATCACTCTCTTCTCATAAGCTTCGTATTACGTCTTCATCATTTATTCGTAAACGCTTTCTATCCCGGGTTGTGTCGCTGGTTGAAAAAAGTTGAAAATTGTAATTGTTTAATATGATACTGTTGGGACACATGCATCCCAATGGCAAGCTCTGCTGGGACACATGTGTCCCAGATTTAGATTATGATCTATATCATATACAGTTTTAACACTATCAATTTCACAAATGTTTATTTTTATTCGCACGATATTACCTGTCCATGTTTCCACCAATTTCACAAAAAAATCACTTTCAGTAAATCTATAATTGTCGTTTTTCCACTTACTGACCTAGCACGTGCTACGATTTAACTACGACTGCAAAACATGTGTAGAGAAAAATACAAAGTATAACGGATCATACGGAGCATAATTGATGGTATATCTCGTAAAAAACTGATGGGAAGAAAATACACAGCGATGCAAAGAAATATTTGGCATTTAGTAAAACGAAAACACTCATTGGGACGCATGTGTCCCGTTAGTATTGAAAGGGTTAAATTACGAAGATTTTGTTGAAGAAATATTCTACACGGATTGTTTGCGATTTGGGATCGGTAAGTCGAATTTAATTTTATATGTAGATTAATTGGAAGAATTATACTAAACTAAATCCATTTTTTTCCTATATGCGACCCAGGATATGTCAAAGGAATCAAATCCTAACAAATCTACGCAACAAATCCCTCACCGAATAAGTTTTCACTATTTTGCAATTCTTGTGGTAAACCGGAATAGGTTGCTATGTTTTCCTCACATTTTAGATTATGGTGCATTGAGCAGTTTTATGTAAAAAATTCGAAGTAATATTTTTGTGAAACATTTTAAACTTCTAGCTCCCCAATAGATAGACCTTTTTTCTCTTTTATGGGAAAGAATAGAAATTAATCGTAATAGAGGCATATAATAACATATACCACAAGAATATTTGGCATAATTCTATTATAAAGGGCTTTCCAATAACAAGTGTTATTTTGAATTGGATTGCGCTATCGAAAGATGATTAACGATTTTTTATGGCCGGAATTGGATGGTATTGATCTGGACAACGTTTATTTTCCACAAAACGGCGCTACGTGCCACAAAAGCAACGAAACCATTGATCTTTTACTGGCAAAGTTTCCGGATCGTGTTATCTCTCGAAGAGGTGATCACAATTGGCCACCGAGACCTTGTGATTTAACACCTTGTGACTTTTTTCTTTGGGGCCACGTAAAAGAGAAGTTACACGCCAACAGCCCAGGGTCGATTTAAGACCTCAAAGATGGAATTCGTGAGGCTATCGAGGACATAGGGCAGCCACTTTGCAATTCGGTTATGGAAAATTTCATGAAAAGTATATTGTCTTGTAAGCGTGGTCGTGGTGGTCATTTGCCTGACGTTAACGGCGTACCTAATGAAATAAACATCCGATCATTTATATTAAAAACTATCAAAATAACATCTCTTATTGGAAAACCCTTTATGTACGCTAATAACTATGCACAGGGTTTTTTGTATTTGGAAGCTAGTCTCCCTTGAATGGTTTTTTTTTGTCATAAATTTGCCTTAAAAAGGGAGGACTCCTAACCAAAAAGTGTTAAAAATCATAGAACTAATTTACAAACTGCAACAAATAAGAAGTAACTCAAGCGGTTGGAGTTTTATCGCTATCAACTATCACTCTAAATTAATCAAACTTATCAATTACACTGGTCAACAGTGTTTATGTCACATGAACTTAGTAATGATTTTTGTTTATGTTAGAATACCTTCATTAAAAAAATATATAGTTTCGTTCCAGTCACGTCCAGTTTTTTTGTGACAGTTATATTATATATTCGTTTCTGACCTCAATGCGCGTTTTTGTTTGAACTAACGGGTGATTTTTTTTTTCAAAAAAACACACGTAAAATTCAGAAAAATGCATGCAATTTTTATTTAAATCGATAGTACAGTCCATATAATTTAATGTTTGAAGATTATTTCATGCAAATGTTGACCGCGACTGCGCTTCAAATGGTCCATCCGCTTAGTCCAATTTTGGCATACTCTTTCCACTGTTGCTGTTTCGGCCGGTATCTCACATATAAATGATTTAATGTTGTCTTCCAATGCGTTAATTAAAGCAGGCTTGTCTGAATAGACATGAGCTTTAACATAGCCCCACAAAAAATAATCTAAAGGCGTTATATCGCACGATCTGGGTGGCCAATTGACAGCTCCCGCACATGAAATAAAATGTTCACCGAACTCGCCTCTCAACAAGTCCATTGTTACGTGTGCTGTGTGGCATGTGGCACCGTTTTGCTGAAACCATATGTCATGCAAGTCAAGGTCTTGCATTTTGGGCAAAAAAAAGTTGGATATTATTTCACGGTAGCGCTCACCATTCACAGTTACATTACGATTCGCAGCATCTTTGAAAAAGTACGGCCCAATGATACCTCCAGCCCATAAACCGCACCAAACTGTGACCTTTTCTGGATACATTGGTAGCTCTTGCAATTCTTCTGGCTGATCTTCACTCCAAAATCGACAATTCTGCTTATTTACGTACCCATTCATCCAAAAATGAGCTTCGTCGCTGAACACAATTTTTCGATAAAAAAGTGGATCTTAAACTTTCTTAACAGAACACGCATTTTTATAATAAAATTTAATGATTTGCAAGCATTGTTCGTTTGTAAAACGATTCATGGTTAAATTATAGACCAAACTGAAGATGTTTGACAGTGAAACAAAACACGAAACGTGCGTCAGCTCTTTAAACCAACTGTTTAAAAAGATAATAGCTAAAAAATCACCCGTTAGTTTACGTTACACGTGCAAGTGCGCGCGTTAATATAAAATTAGATATATTTCGATATTTATTTTACAAATTCAACCAATCACGTTACGAATAAATTCTTCGACGTCTATATTTACGTTGGTCGTATACATTTCCATCTAAGTTATTAAAGGGGAAGATAACTTATCTTCGACAACTGTATAACTACTGCATTTATTTAATTTACATTTTATTTATGTGAATCACATCGTGAATATGCCACGAAAGTGTTCTAATAACCCCGACAGTTTCTGTTATGTATGTGAGGAATTAACTTTTACATCTCAGCGTCGGAAAAATTTACGCCATTAATTAAACAGTGTTTCTTAGACTATTTTGGATTTCCTGTGTCACATCAAGATAGATCCTGGGCTCCACATAAGTATATGTTGTGTAACGTGTATGAGACTTTTATTAGGCTGGGCTAAACAAGCGCATAGACATTTACCATTTGTTATACCAATGATTTGGACAGAACCAAAAGAACATGTTAGTGATTGTTATTTTTGTTTAACTCAAACAAAAGGTATTACTACTAAGTCTAAACACACTATCCAGTATCCAAACTTATCGCCGGCCGTCAGACCCATCTCACACAGTGCTCAACTACCTGTCCAAAGCCTCCAAATCAACCAGAAAGTCAAGATTCTTTTTCTAGTGCGGAATTTGTTCTCACTCAGTATAAAAGTGACTCAAGTTATGAACCGTCAACTTCAGAAGAGAAGCCTCATTTATTGACACAAAGTGATTTAACTCTTTCCGTCACGCTCTTTACTGCGACATAAAAAATTTATTTTTTGTTGTTAATTGGTGAATATGGAATACAAGTAACACGCGAATGCAAAAAAAAAAAAATATTTACCGTTAGGTTTTTGAGAAACAAGGTGGTCACCACCAGTAACCATCACGACTGAAGGGTACAAAAATTTATTAAAACTAATTCACTCAATTACTTCACTTTTTTATCTATTTTTAGAAAAAAGACAATAAAAAATTTGTTAATAAATTTACAAATAATTATTTCTTGAAATTCTGAAAAACATGGCTTTCCTTTTCGGAGGCAAAGTGGGACGTGGCATGTTCTGCATTGCCATACTGTGTGGACAGGGACGCTTTTGGTACTGCAAAAGGTGCATCTTCTAGTTGTGCCTCTAAGCGGTTGGTGTCGATTACTCTCATGGCGGATTTCAGCAGGCACGCTAGGCTTATACCGTTTTATAGCAACTGGTACAGGAGATCTTGGGCTTCATCCATTGCTGATCGCGGAACTTCCTGGAGCTCGCTTGTCAACTCATCCAAATGAGGTCTGTTAATCAGAAGCTCTTTATAAGCTATATAGCTATTGATAAGCCCACACTCTCAACAAACTCGCCAGGTATATCCATAGAGAAGGTCCTTTTCCATTTAGGAGGCTGCAAGGTCGTAGAGCTAACAATATTATTCTGACTTACAAAGTTTGATAATGGTATGTCATCCTCGTCGTCGAATAGCTCTTCATGGATATTCTATACATCTGTCCCACACACATCCAATATCGATTTTGACACTGGCCACTCAGGCGTGTCTAGATTTTCATCCTCATCGGAACTGGCTTTACTTTCAGTCCTGAAGGTAAATCTTCATACAAACATTCTTCAATTTTCCTTAGCGTCAATGATCGTTCAAAATCAAGTTTGAAAGCTGTACTGTTGCATAATGGAAACGGGCTCCCTTCAGTACCGGTTGCTCATGCTTCTAATATGAATAAGACCTATAAAACTATGAGATTTCTTCTTAAAAAAATTAAATACAGTGAACACGTTTGGAAAATTTGTGGAGATTTTTAAGTCATTGCTCTTTTGCTTGGGCTACAACTAGGTTGAACAAAATTTTGCTGTTTTATTTGCCAATGGGACAGTAGCGTCCGAAAAAATCACTACATAAAGAAAGATCTTAAGAATGATCCTTTAGTGAACCCTAATGACATATTTTTACCGCCGTTGCACATAAAACTCGGCTTGATAAAAAATTTTGTAAAGGCTATGCCCGAAGATGGCAGTGGATTTTTATACCTAATAGAAAAATTCCCCAAACTCAGCGAAGCAAAAATTAAAGAAGGAGTATTCGTAGGCCCACAAATACGGGAACTATTAAAAGATAAGGATTTTGAAGAAAAATTGAATGATCAAGAAAAACTTGCCTGGAAAAGTTTTGTGAACGTTGTTCAACATTTTCTAGGAAACTATAAAGCGGAAAATTACAAAGAACTAATAAATAAGCTTTTAATGCCATGTAAAGCTTTAGGGTGTAATATGTCTTTAAAACTACATATGCTGGACGCTCATTTGGATTTCTTTACAGCAAATTTAGGTGCTGTGAGTGATGAACAAGGCGAGAGATTTCATCAGGACATTTCCTTAATGGAAAAACGCTACCAAGGGAAATGAAGTCCAGGGTTGTTAGCAGATTATTGTTGAAAACTTAATAGAGACCTACCAGAAGCTAAATATTCACGAAAATGATTATTTTTTTATTGTACATACATTAAAAAAAGTTCGTTAAGTGTAATTAATTTTCCTACTTTTTACAAAAATATATGGTTCGATATGACAAGGATGCCTTATATGCCAAGTTTTTTTCCTTGACATATTATTGCTTGGTGACCCCAATATATTCAAACTGTTTGAATGTGAGTTTTTTTGTGACAAAAAAAAAATTTTAATTTTGTTAACCAGTATTATTTTATATTACAATTTACATTTTGAAAAACGAAAGGAATTGCATGCGCTCTGCCTTGTTGTGCGGCTCACTCCTCTTTCGTATACACTTTGCCTTGACGGCGCAGCTGCGTCGTGTGTTCGCTGTTGACATTGCGGATCTCAAGTGTGTGCATGAAATATGTGTTTTAAAGTTAATTTACCAAGCTTCATTTTGAAAAATTGATAAACGCAAAAACAACTAATTAGAGGAACATATCTTTTGTGTTATCACTGCAGCTTCGCATTGGTATTTATGTGTGTGGGCCTTTCGAACATATCGCATTACTTGTACCCCAATTTAATGCGGCGCTTAATCACTTAAGCTACTTTTTTTATTGAATATGCAAATTAGACGGATTTCATTAAATCGCTACAGCAAACGCAGCGCTGTGTGGCCCAATTAAGTTCGGAAGGATTAAGAATCCTGACACTGATACTACAGCATCATTTGCGTCAATTCCTATTGGATGAACGAGTGCGCAAACCAGGCACCACAAACCACCAAAACGTTAACAAATTCACACTAAATAAAGCCATTCAAATGTTGCTTATCTGCGCCATGGTTGCGTGGCATTTGGCGGCAGCGGGAGTGCGACAGCCGACCCGTCCCAATGATAATCGCACAATCAACTGGACGGGTGGGCAGGCCGAGCCAACAATTAACACAGTAGTGCAGAGATCAAGACCCGCGACGCAGCGCATGTGCCAAGTAAGGCAGGGAAGGGAAGTGCAAAAACTTTTTCAGAAGCAAACAAAGGTGTGCATAATTAATTCGCAAAAATACACGCTAACTCGTCGATGTCTGTCGTCGTTTTATTTGCTCGATCGCTACCAGTCATCCCAAGCGCACTCTAAAACAGTAGCAATAATCGGAGCAGTCTACTGTGGCAGTAGTCGTAAGCCATCAGCAACAACACAATAAAATGATTCATTAACAACGGCCAGCTAATGTTGCATGCAACACGAGCTCACACATCAACCCACACACTCGTTCCGCTCAAGTGTCGTTGTACGCGCCGGTAAGGTGCTGGTAGCAGAAGCTATGTGTTGCTTATTGGCTGATGATTTGCATCGCCAACCAGCCACAACAGCACACAACGACAGCGCGCTGGCTCTGGCGAATGTTGCTGCGGTGCACTGCCACAGGTTTAGTATTTCAACTGAGGCAAATCATGAATGAATGAATTAATTCGGCCTACCGCGCAAATGCTCTGAATCCGGATGTGAAACGTACTCGATGGCGGTCTATTGATTCGACACCTTTGGCTGGACTTGCCTTCGCTCAGCTGCTGACTCGTCGCCGTGCGCCCTTCAGATCAGAAATCAGAATATTTAAATTATTTCACTGATTAAAATTGCTGTGTTGTTGAATTGGTCAGCGCTGAATCGATCGACACCACACCATCAACCATTACCCTCGCTGTTGCGGCGGCTGATCGGCTGCTTCCCATAGTCTGGCATGTGACTGGATTTGTAGAAAAACGTTGACGTTGGCGTTGGCCACAGCTTTAGTTGTAGGAACACTGAAGGTGGTCCCTTCGTGGATGCTGGTGGCAGTGTGAGTAGGTGTCATTCCCAGGAAATCGCAATTGAAATGCCACCCGAAATTAAACAATTTGCCGGTGTAGACCGTAACCTATTCTTGTTGTTGCTGCCTCGTTGGCTTCTCTCTGAATGAGTGACATTGCTGGAATGAACAACGACTGCAACGGATTAAATCGACGTGTTTTCTTAATTACTTAATTCTCTTCTGGTTAATTCAGAAATTGGCTAGTCGTAGTCTCTTCATAGAAGAAGCATAATTTCTATATGCAGGCAGATATTTATATGAGAGAAACAGGTTTTTTTGTTGTTCTAACAGCGTAAAATGTGGTGCGCGAATTCTTTTCAATAAAGCCTCCATAATTTTGGCAATGTACGACTGTCAACGCCAATGTCGCTGCTACTACAAAAATACATACAGATAAACAAATAAACATGTCGGTATGTGAATCGAAAAAAGGGGCAGCCAACCGAAAAGCGAATTAAGAATTGCGTTTTGTTTTATAAATTTTATTCAGTACTGCTGTTGTTGGCCAGGACTCAGCTTGATACTGCACTCAGCATGTGGCACACTTGCAGTTTAAAGGTTACAACACTTAACAATAACTCTGCCCCGACACTGCCGGCATTGCGGCAATTGCAGTTGGCGAACACGAATCCCAACGAATCAGCACGCCCAATCGCAATGGCCATCTGCACTGGAGCTGCCGCGACGGAGTGTCATCTCAAAACGGTTTTTGTTTTTGCTTTTGCTTTTGGCTGCCTTTTATCAGTGCAAACAAAGTCACAATCTGTGACGCCCGCTAAAACTATTGATTTTTTTCGCTACATTCAGGCTTCTCGACATAAAATTGCCATACCTGGTTACCTGCACTTTATTCGGTTTATTTATTTGCATCACATACATACATACATACATACATACATACAAATGTACACACACTAAAGTAATGTAGCGGCGTTGCTCAGGGGGCTTTAATGCCCCGCTAGTTTCCTTTATCGTCGCACATACTTAAATATATACATACATATGTACATAAATATATACTTATATTTTATATTTTGTCCCATTACCAACCAGACTGTTAAAATGAGACGCCATAATCAGTATGAGTTTTATCAAAAAAACATATATATCTAATCTTCATTTTGGGATTCTAAAAGTTTGAAGTTTAGTTGTTGTTAAAAAAATATAATTACACATATATTAATGCCTCCAAGTTTATTGTTTTATTAATTAGATTTCTTTTTTGTTTTGATAAAACATAAAACTAATTTTCCAAGAGTTATTTTTTCGCTCGGAAATAATGATTATTTTTTAAGTTTTACATTTTTCATCAAAATTACATAATGTACAGGGTGGCTGATGAAAGCCGCTACCAAAAAAAAAATTGAATAACTTTTTTTCTTTTTAAGTTATCTGTTCCATTTTTGTTTTAATTTGCAGATTGATCCTTAAAATTTATTAAAATGGATAACTGGGATACACAAACAAGAATTTGGATAGTCCGCCGCTATCACGCACTGGAGTCCGTAGTTTTGGTACAGAGAGAGTACAGGCGGATGTTTGGCGGCGATCCCCCGAGCAGATGGACCATAATGAGACTGGTGAATAATTTTGCTGAGCAAGGAACAGTCGCAAGAAGGCCTTATCATCGAAACCTACCAGTTCGGACGGAGGAAACGATCGCTGCTGTAGCTGCAGCTATACAAAGCAATACAAGGGTTTCAACAAGAAGCTTATCTGCTCAACTTGGTGCCAGCCGACAGTCTTTGCAAACAATAATGCACAAAGATTTAGACTTATTTCCCTACAAAATTCAAATGGTTAACAAACTGAATGCAGCAGACTTGCCGATTCGCTTGGAATTTTGCCAGAAGATCCTGCAAATGGCGGAAGAAGACCAAAACATGTTAAACTGCCTTTTCATGTCTGATGAGGCCCATTTCGATTTAAACGGCAATGTGAACAAACAAAATTGTCGAATATGGAGTACTTCTAACCCACAGATACTCCACGAGACGGAATTGCATCCTCTTCGCGTGACAGTGTGGTGTGCGGTTTCTTCACGCTGTATTGTCGGGCCTTATTTTTTTGAAGAAATCACACCGTTACGGTTACTGGAGACCGTTATTTGAAAATGCTGAAAGAATTTTTCGATCCAGAACTACGCCGAAAGAGAATTCCTTTCAACTCTGTGTGGTTTCAACAAGATGGGGCAACGTCTCACATAGCCCAGACTGTTATGACAGAGTTGCGACGAAAATTTCCCAATAAACTGATTTCAAGAAACTCCGAATTTCGTTGGCCCCCCAAGTCGCCTGACCTTACTGCACCTGACTTTTTCTTGTGGTGTTTATGTAAACAAGAAGTTTATAAAACAAAGCCAACAAATTTGGATGAACTAAAACAATCCATTCGAGCAACAATTGCGGCTATTCCTGTCGCAACTCTCAAAGCAGCAATGAACAACTTTTTACTAAGATGCCGCACTTGTGTCAACGAGCATGGGGGGCATTTAAATTCAATTATTTTTAAAACTAGTTAAGCTACATTTAATAAAATTTAATGACCTTCAACTTGAAAAAAAAAATAAATGAACTCCATACACTAAAAAAAGTTATTTGAGTTTCTTAATGTAGCAAAATTCATCAGCCACCCTGTATTTATCGAAAACGAAACTTTTCCTTGCATAAATAATAATTAGTTTTTGAGTTTAATTTTTTTTATGTGGTAGATCAAAAAACTCAAAAAGTCATACTCAGATGGAGGATACAAAATGAAGTCCAAAATAAACGAGACTGGCGTCATAAAAAGGTTTTTGATGGCGCCATCTTTCTAATTAGTGAGTGCATTGAAAGTTACATCCCTAGCTGACCTCCAGTGAAAGCTTGGTGACATTCGGCTTATTGGAAGCGAAGTTATTACGTCTAAAGTGTCAGTATGTTTGTGTCATCAGTACAAAAATGAGTTTCGAACAAAGAGCTGATATCAAATTTTGTTTTAAAATCGATAAAATGTTTACCGAAATATTTGAATTAATGAAAAAAGTTTACGACGATGATTGTCCACCTCGTCCCAGAGTTCATGATTTACACGTTTCAGAGATAGTTGTGAGGACATAAATGACAATGAACATACGGGCCGCCCAAAATCAGCAATCACTCCATCAAAATTCTTCGTAAATTTATCAAAAATGGAACGAAATCATTATTGAGGTTCATGAAATCGGAGTTAAATACCTCCAAAATATCGATTTATCGCATTTCGACTGATAATTTGGGCTTACGAAAGGTCTGTGCACGTTTCATTCCGCACAAAGTTAACTGAGTACCAAAAATTGCTCAGAATTCAACTTTAGAAATGGTGATGAAACGTGGTGTTTCCAACATGAACCTGAAACTAAGCGTCCAAGTGCCGAATGGAAGGCCCCAGACGAGCCACCGCCCAAAAAGTCGCGTCGGAGAAGTCAAAAATCAAGTCGATACTCATTTGTTTTTTCTATATTGGCGTTTTGAAGTATTTGTTGCATCGCATTCGTCGAATTCGCCTTGAATACCGCGAAGGAGGAAGCTGGCGCTTATTGCATGATAATGCACCACCTCTATCGATCCACTCTTGTGACTGATTTTTTGACTAGAAATCGCATTTTAACCATGAATCATTCACCGTATTCACCTGATATGGTTCCCTGTGACTTCTACTTATTGGCAAAATTGCATTTCGCTATGAAAGGAAAACATTTTTCGTCCGTAGAGGCCATCCAAAAGTCTTTTACCGACATCCTGAAGGACATTGCGGTCAATGACCTGAAACACTCTTTCGAAAAGCTTTGAGATCGCGTAAAACAGTGTATTGAAGCCAGAGGGGACTATTTTGAATAATTAAACTCGAAGTTATTAGAACAAAGTTCCTGCCGTTTCTATTTTAGCTTTTCTTCTTCTTAATTGGCGCGATAACCATTTACGCGATTTTGTCCGAGCTTAACAAAGCGCGCCAGTCGTTTCTTTCTCGTGCTAACCGGCGCTAATTGGGTACACCAAGTGTGCCAGTCCTTTTCCTCCAGATCTTTCCAACGCAATGGAGGCCTTCCTTTTCCTCTGCTACCACCAGCTGGTACCGCATCGAATCCTTTAAGAGCCGGAGCGTTTGTATCCATTCAGACGACATGACTCAGACAACGTAGCCGCTGGATCTTTATTCGCTGCGCTATATCTATGTCGTCGTAAAGCTCATACAGCTCATCGTTGCATCGCCCGCGATATTCGCCGTTGCCAACGTGCAAAGGCCCAAAAATCTTACGCAGAATCTTTCTGTCAAACACTCCAAGCGTCGCTTCATCGGATGTTGCCATCGTCCACGCTTCTGTACCATACGTTAGGACGGGCATGATGAGAGCCTTGTAGAGTGTTAGTTAGTAATAAGATAAACAGATAATAAATAAGGTCAACCAAATAGAAGATTACCGAATGCAACACTCAAGCATCGCTATAATGTGTTAAGCGGACGTCGCTGTTTTAATAGCCAACTCAGATGGCCTACAACGTCTATTACACAAATTTTGAGTCACTGCAAAAATATTTATTGTGGAGGTGTCGGCTGAAAAGCCAAATAGCTTAGTCATATAAAAAAATCTATTAAGGTGCAAACTGTGATGAAGTTTAAATACCTCAGTGTGGAGATCTCCAGCGACCCCAACATTATCAAGGAAGTGCGAGAAAGATGTGATCAAGGCGGAAAATTACCAGGAGGTCTTAGAGACATAATATGGAGGAATAACCACTTAAGAACGGCAGGTAAACCCCAAATATACAAATCTGTGATAAGACCTTGTCTGACGCATGGTGCAGAGGCGCGAGCTGAAAATGTGAAACAAAACGAATGCTACGCACCACAGAAATGCAAATTTTACAATCCATTGCAGAAAAAATCTCGTCTAGATTACGTGTGGAATGAAGCAATAAGGGAGGAAAAAAAGTTACTGACATTCTTAAACTTGTAAGGAGTAGAAGACGAGCTTGGAATGACCATATAAGAAGGGCACATAGAATCGGATAATGAGGATTCCTAGAGATTGTAAACCAAGCGGAAGACGTGCAACGCGAAGACCTCCAAAGCGATGGAAGGATAGCTGGATATCTACGGCACTTGAAGGCACAAAAAATTATTTTATTATATTAGGAGGTTGAATTAGTTTTAAAGGTGACACACAGATGGCGCTATTTATCACTTTATCGCGTTGGCAATACTGAATATATATTCATGACAAAGCCTCATCCCTAGGCTTTGTTTATCAGTATCTGTCATTTCGCTGAAGTATAAACAACGCAGTGTTTTCGTGCTCCGAGTATGTCAACTTTCGTGCCGTCGAAACGCAATTTGCGGGAAGCTTTGCTTTTCTGCTTCAATTTGAAAAAAAATACAGCCCAAGCTCGTGAATTGCTGCAGGAGGCCTACCCAGACCATACTCCGTCGATTTCAACATGTGAGTACTGGTTTCGACGATTCAAAAGTGGTGATTTTCACACCGAAGACAAGGAGCGTCTTGGCCAGCCCAAAAAGTTCGAGGACGCGGAATTGGGGGAATTGGTAAACGAGGACTCGTGCCAAACCCAAGAAGAGCTTGCTGAATCATTGGGCGTTGATAAATCAACCGTTTGCAAGCGTCTAAAAGCGATGGGAATGATCCAAAAGCAAGGACATTGGGTCCCGTATGAGTTGAAGCTGCGCGACATCGAACGGCGATTTTTAACGTGCGAATTGCTGATCGAGCGACAAAATCAGAAGGGTTTTTTGCATCGGGTGGTGACTGGCGACGAAAAATGGATCCACTACGATAACCCAAAACGCAAAAAATCATGGGGTTTGTCCGGCCACGCATCAACGTCGACGGCCAAGCAGAATATTCACGGCAAGAAAATCATGCTCTGCATTTGGTGGGATCAGGTCGGCGTCGTATATTTTGAGCTGCTCCAACCGGGCGAAACAATCACGGGGGATCGTTACCGACTGCAATTGATGCGTTTAAGCCGGGCATTGAAAGAAAAACGGCCGGAAACGGTAAAAAGGCACGACAAGGTTATTTTGCAACATGACAACGCTCGGCCGCATGTTGCTCAACCTGTCAAAAAATACCTTGGAACGCTTGGCTGGGAAGTGTTACCCCAGCCGCCGTATAGTCCAGACATAGCTCCCTCCGATTATTATTTGTTCCGGCATATGAGTCTCGATTTGGCGGACCAGCGGTTCTCCTCGTACGAGGCTACCAAAATATGGGTTGAGTCATGGATAGCCAAGCAGCGGCCAGAATTTTAGAGAAACGGCATCCGGAAATTGCCCGAAAGATGGGCGAAAGTTGTAGCTAGCCATGGCCAATACTTCGAATAAAATATTTTGTACCGTTTTTTCACAATAAAGCCCCAAATCTTCGAAAAAAACCTTTAAAACTAATTCAACCTCCCAATATTTTATTTTTATTTTATTAACAGGAACTGTGATATAAAATAAATTTTATATTTACTCGTGTAATAAAATGTAATTTACATTGCGTGAAGAAAAACTGGCAAGAGGCCTATAATAAAAGACAAAGAAAGTAAGAAGAAAGATTTAATTCTACTACAAATACAATGCAGTTTTATAGCCCATTGAATTTCATAGTTTGATATATGGGAAAACGTTGTACGAAACTATCCATATGACGTATGCTCGCCATTTTTTTTTATACGAAAGAAAATATCCAACACCGTCTATAAAAAAATCAATATCATATTACTTGAATTATGAAAGTAGTTATAAGGCTTTCATTTACTTTTGCCTCTTTCGTTGCTCATGGATGTGAAACTGATATGAAGGTCGCTTAAAAAGTCAGTGCAAAGTCAGAGAGATGGCACTACTGGCGCATATCGAGGTTATGCTTGGTTAGTAGCATCTCTTGGGGGAACATACACCAAGTTTCAGCCGGATCGGTATGTTTCTTTGGGCTTGGCATTCGTTTGAATCGCGAAAGTCGAATTATTTTCAAAAAATGGACGAAAAATAATTTCGCATGTGCAGTTTGTCGCCTCAACTGGTGTGGTCGCAAAATTAATGGTAATAGTTATATTTATGGGGCAATGGTGTTGCACAGCCAATTGCAAAAATAATAATATAAAATAATAAAATAATAATAAAATATAAAATAAAATAAAAATTTAAATTGAATCAACCTATACATAGTTTTTCCAAGAAGATTGTCGTGGATATACAAAAGCGATAGTCTTGTAGACACTAGAAACGTAGCATTTATTAGTGGAAAACTGGATTTTATACTTACGAGTACATTGTAGTTATTGTTGTTTGGGGAATGCTGTTGGAGTGACAGTCCTTCGCCGGATTTAAACTAATTGTCGCGGGAAGCGCATTTAATTAGTCAACTGTACGAGGTGCGTTCAAAGAGTATCGCGAATTTTGTGTTTTTTCAAAAATTATTTATTTATTCATTAATAACTATTTTTTGACCCCTTTAAAGTAATCCCCATCGTATGCACTTGTACCAACGTTTTTTCCAACCTTCGAAGCACTTCAAAAAATCAATTTTTTTTTATCTTGTTCAGCTCCTCCTTCGATGCCGTCTTTATCTCGTCAATCGGTGGCTGTGGCATCATTATATATATATATATATATAATTGGCGCGTAAGCCCTTTTTGGGTGTTTGGCCGAGCTCCTCCTCATATTTGTGGTGTGCGTCTTGATGTTGTTCCACAAATGGTGAGACCTACAGTTTTAATCCGACTCCGAATGGCAGATATTTTTATGAGAAGCTTTCAAATACACTCGGAGGTTTGCCATTGCCTGCCGCGGGGCGACCGCTATTAGAAAAATGTTTTTCTTAATTTTGGTGTTTCACCGAGACTCGAACCTACGTTCTCTCTGTGAATTCTGAATGGTAGTCACGCACCAACCCATTCGGCTACGGCGGCCGCATCATTAGAGTTTTGTTTTTTGGCCAAAAAGTCGCGCACAAGCAACGATGTGTGAGCAGGGGCGTTATCGTGATGCAAGAGTCTATTTTTGTTCTTCCACAAATCAGGGCGTTTCTGGCGGACTGCTTCGCGCAAATTGCGCATAACTTGCAGGTAAAATTCCTTATTGACCGTTTTATCCTGTGGCATGAACTTATGATGCACAACGCCCCTGCAATCGAAGAAAATGGTAAGCAAAACATTTACATTTTACATTCGCCCGAACTTAGCGCGCTGTTTTCGCTCTTGGTTCGTGCGGCAGCTTCCATTGAGATGATTGAGCTTTGGTGTCCACGTCATAACCATAAACCCACGATTCGACAGCAGCTATGACCCTCTGGCGAAAATTTGGGTCGTCGCGGACAGAGCCCCCGTCTCATACCCAAATCATTGAAAAAATCGAATAGCGTGAGCCAATCGATATGTGTAGGTTCTCAGCAACTTCTCTAACGGTGATTCGACGATTGGCCAATACTATTTTCTTCACTTCATCAATGTTTTCGTCTGTTGTTGAAGTGCTCGGGCGTCCGGCACGCTTTTCGTCGTTCACATCTTCTCGGCCTTCTGAGAACATTTTGTACCACTGATGAGGTTCTTTGATCCATCTTTTTGAATAGGTAAAAATCGAAGACGAGCCGAAACACGTGCAAGCAAAGCAACTGTCAATAATTAATATAACTGATCATTCAAAATGGTCGAACTCGTCGGCATGAGTGAGAGACATGAGTACCAACATATCGCCCCAAAAAAATCGAAATTCGAATATACGTAACCTGTGAAAATTCAAAATTCGCGATACTTTTTGAACACACCTCGTATTAAATTAATTAAAATTCTTTGTTACCGAAATAGGAAACAAAAAACATAAATTACTGTAGAAAGTAGTTAAATAATTTTTGTTAGAGCGAGCGTTAAGTGTGAAGAATTTTTTTAAGTTATTTGTCTACCTTCCTCCACAACTTTCACCTAATCATGGATGCGCAACTCTTTTCACTTCAATAAATGTTTTTTCCTCGTTCTACCATGTTTGTAGGCAATTTAGGAAACTACGCATAGACATAGCCAACACTTCGTATTCCTTTTCCCTCGGTTGGGCTAACACAAAAGCATTCAAGGCTGTAAGCGCGTACTGCGTTTCTTTCCTGTCCAAATAAAATCATAAAATCTTAAAAAAATTGTTATGCAATTTTTCTAAAGAAATAAGATTCAGTTGCACGAATACTAAAGAGAAGGTGCCAAGCTCGATTAATATTTTTTTTTGGGCTCTTGCGGTTCTGAAGAGCAGATTTACGAAAACAACAAAGCATACGAATTATGACTTTAATATTTCCCAAATTCAGTACATTGCACTAATAAAATTAATATTTTCATGTATAAAAAGTGGGTCAAATGGCTCTATGGTAAGTTTTTTTGGTGGATGGATGTCATAGTGTGATAAACTCTAACGATTCACACAAATTGAAGTCCCAACAAATATACAATAAAATATAACAAATATACCTACATACAACTCATACTTCTGTTCCTTCTACGCGCAGGTGAACAGGCAGGAGGATATGTTTATGTGTCTGTGCAAAAGTCATAAAACATTTTATTGCAAGACAATTTCGAGTTGTCGCACAGAATGCCGCCAAAGAACGGTGTGTGGTCCCCAACGTTTACTTGCTTATCAGATGATCTCCTTTCGACGCTGCTAAGATGAAAAGATCAACACTTTTATGCGTAAGTGTGCTAAGACTGGATTTCAATCGTCTTTTGAAAATGTAAAAAAAAATCTAAATAATTCCGGAGCTGCATATCGTTGAAAAATGTGCAACTGACTGTATCCAATAGAACTAAAAATGCACCGAACCTTCAGGCAAACGACCTAAAAAATCGCTTCCTTCAATGAATGTTCTAAAAAACTGCACAAAACAATAAAGAAGCAGAAAATTATACAGGTTGAATTTTAATTTCCATTTACTACTAAGTTTAACTTATGCAAATTTGTTACCGCCCACTGCTCGCGATTAAAAAGTCACAAGAGGCCACCCCACATGTGGTGGCATGTGACTTTTGGTATAAAAGCGTCTAGCGGTTATGGCAAGTGGAACAACTCAGCAAATCGCATTCTAATCGCCACAAGAAAATGGGACCGAGAATTACGCCAATTTTGTTTTCACTCTGCTTGCTTGGAACAGGCTACACTTTGGATCGATTCAAGGGCACCGTTATAGACCGTAAGTGCATTTATTAATGGATTAGATAATTTTCCTTAACAATAATCATTCCACCCCAAGTGGATGCCTACTTCGAGTCGCACGACTTTGACTCCCAGGAGCGTGTGGTTGGCGGCGCCGCCGTGCCTGACGGCGAGTATATACCCTACCAGGTTTCCATGCAGTATCGCACGCGTAGCGGCAAGGACCGGCACTTCTGTGGTGGCTCCTTAATTGCACCCAATCGTATACTCACAGCAGCTCATTGCGTCAATGGCCAGGATGCGAAGCGCATCTCAGTAGTGGCGGGTATACGCGATCTTAACGACAGTGCCGGTGTTCGATCGCAAGTGTTGTCCTATGAAATTCACGAGGACTATGAAGAGTTAGTGACCAGTGATATTGCCATCTTGAAGATCGAACCGGCTTTCGAGTTGGACGGTACCAAGGTGGATAAGATCGATGTAAGTGGCACTGATAAAGTCGATGGAGGTCAGGCCGTCACTCTTTCGGGTTGGGGCGCTATGTGGCATGTAGGCCAAGGGCCGCTGGCAATCTATCCGACTTTGCTACAACGTATGTCCTACAAAACAATCACAAATGACCAGTGTAAAAAGGTGATGACGCACTTAACCGATACGGAGATTTGTGCACTGGAGCGTTTCGGCAAAGGGGCGTGCAATGTATGAAAGAAGTATAGGCAACATGGAAACTATGTATTTGTATGTTATAATTTTTTCAGGGCGACTCAGGTGGTCCACTAGTGATGGAGAATGGTGACAGCTTGAGGCAGGTGGGCGTGGTTTCTTATGGAACGGCGCTTTGTGCATCCAACAGCCCAGATGTTTACACCCGCGTATCTATGTTTGATGACTGGATCAAGGAACGCTTGGCCTGAAGGGAAATTGAGAGCATACATTTTAAATAATTTATTGATGAAAGCTTTCTAATTGGCGCTTACTCTAAAGTTTATTTAATTAACTGAAAATATGAAGAGTTATAAAACTTGTAAAATCGATTATTTTAAGATGAGGAAATCTTTTTCACATATTAAGAATCTCAGCAAAAATTATTGAGCATTGCGAAGAAATTATAAACCATGGTTTTAAAGGTATTTTATTATAGGGTGCCCTAGTTCCGCTATTTAATGCGAGTAAGAGAGAATTCCGGCCGTCGTAGCCGAATGGGTTGCGTGACTACCATTCGAGAGTGGGTTCAAATCTCCGTGCATGAAACAGTAAAATCACAGAATAAGTTTTTTCTAATAGCGGTCGCACCTCGGCAGGCAATGGCAAACCTCCGCGTGTATTTCTGCCATCGAAAAGCTCCTCATAAAAATATATGCCGTTTGGAGTGGCTTGAAACTGTAGGTCTCTCCATTTGTGGAACCACATCAAGACGCACACCACAAATAGGATGAGGAGCTCGGCCCCAAACACCCAGAAGGGATGTACGCGCCAATTATTTATTTATTTTAAGAGAAAATCCCGATAAGCAGTAAGGACGCTGGAAGAAAGAATAAGGAAGTGTACAATGGAGTAAACTGTTAAGCTTCAAATCCCTAGATAAGCCATTCAACTCGTGCTGCATACTTATACTTATACTTATACTTATACTTATACTTATACTTATACTTATACTTATACTTATACTTATACTTATACTTATACTTATACTTATACTTATACTTATACTTATACTTATACTTATACTTATACTTATACTTATACTTATACTTATACTTATACTTATACTTATACTTATACTTATACTTATACTTATACTTATACTTATACTTATACTTATACTTATACTTATACTTATACTTATACTTATACTTATACTTATACTTATACTTATACTTATACTTATACTTATACTTATACTTATACTTATACTTATACTTATACTTATACTTATACTTATACTTATACTTATACTTATACTTATACTTATACTTATACTTATACTTATACTTATACTTATACTTATACTTATACTTATACTTATACTTATACTTATACTTATACTTATACTTATACTTATACTTATACTTATACTTATACTTATACTTATACTTATACTTATACTTATACTTATACTTATACTTATACTTATACTTATACTTATACTTATACTTATACTTATACTTATACTTATACTTATACTTATACTTATACTTATACTTATACTTATACTTATACTTATACTTATACTTATACTTATACTTACGTACAAATGCGTAAATTCTTTTGGGGCTCCTCCTCCTAATTGAGGAACTTACAATAGCTGCCTTCAAATGGCAAGTGGCTTTCCAAGAAGGTTTTTCATGACGGAAATGCATTCCTAGGCTTCTTTATCATTTCCTCATCACAGTGGTCTTCGAACCCTGTAACTACCGCTTGGTAGTCGCGCACCAACCACTCGACAGTACCAACCTTTTATTATTCAGTAGGAATGGAAGTCAAAACTATGTTTTTCCTACAGGGTGCACACACACACACATGCATGCTTATCAATATTTCACTAATTTCCAGCAAATTCTAACCAGCATAATTTGTTTAGAGAACCCATCGAAGGTTTCCATGCATTTCAAGTGCAGTTCTCATTCCCTGACCTATCAGATAGCTATGCAAATGTAGCCGCCGGTGGTTGTGAGGTCGAACTGCTGGGCGCACTAATTACTCATAACTGATTGCACTGAATATCGAAGCGAAATGTTGTGCAACTACGGGTATAAATAGTCAATCGTCAATGCTAGACCTATACAAACAACTACAAAACCTCATACTATTAAATTCACTGGAACTCACTCAGCCTGGCACTAATTCCAATAGAAATGCCAAATATTAAATCAATTTTAATTTTAGCGCACTTGATTTACGGTAAGTCTAACTCGTTTTCTCGTGCATTAATTCGTTAGCTCTTCTTCAGCTGTTTCAGCGAGCGACACTGACTCAACGCGCATTGTTGGTGGCAACGATGTGCCTCCGGGCGAGTTTGTTCCCTACCAAGTCTCGCTGCAGTATTTTACCAGAAAAAATAAGTACCAACATTTCTGTGGCGGTTCCATAATAGCGCCGAGCCATATTTTGACTGCGGCTCATTGTTGCAAAGACTTCGATGTGACACGGATGTCAGTGTTGGCCGGTGTGCGGGATCTCAATGACTCAGAAGGTGTGCGGGTGCAGGTTGCTTCCTATGAGATACATGAAAATTACGAGGAGCTTGTGACCAGTGATATAGCTATTCTGACACTTGAAGAACCCTTGAGTTTAGATGGGACACGCATGGCAGCCATTAACGTGCAGGGCACCGAGCAAGTAGGTGGCGGAGTGCCAGTCACTTTGACTGGTTGGGGCTTGCGCTTGCCAGTACCTTTTCCGTTTTTGCCACCAGAATTGGATAACGTCAACTATCCAACTACGCTGCAAACCATGAACTATCACACCATTACGAACCAGGAGTGCAAAAATAGTGGAATGGAAGACCTCACAGAAACGGAGATATGCGCGCGTGGCGCTATACTCAAGGGCGCCTGCTCAGTAAGTATTTAGTAAAGAGGCACCTTTGCTTGAACTTTTTTTCAAATGAAACTTAATTTTATTTTGGCAGGGCGACTCTGGCGGTCCGCTGGTGATGAAAACGGATAACGGATTGCGTCAAGTTGGCATTGTCTCTTACGGACTCTTCGTTTGTGGCGTCTTCAGCGTCATTCCGGACGTTTACACTCGAGTGTCTGTGTTCGATGACTGGATGCGAGCGCGTATGCAGTAAAAACGCACTTAACTCTGCTGCTCACAAAAGTATTAAGCAAAATCACATAATCCACACAACGACATACCCAATCTACTACATATTTTAGGTTGGAGGTAGATTGTTTTTGCTATGAAAAAAAAATTATGATGTTTCATGTATGGATTGCTATGGCCCCCAATTGGGATGTTATCCTTGCAATAAACTTAAATTATGAATCCATTGAAAATATTCATTTTTCCACCCCCCAACTAAGCGCTGCGAACATTCATGCCACAAACACAATCGTACATAACTACACAATTCTCAAGGACATGCGATTTAAAATGCTCATATTGCCGTCTTTCCAACAAGCGTGACCAGACAGCGGTTTGGGGTTGTTGTAATGTGCTTGCGGACAATTTAATAATACGGTTCATAAAATAAGTCGACCGGATTTTTATGACATCGCATATGAATATGGTTTGCTACCGGCTACGCGCGAAGAAAACCAGCAAATTTCTTTAAAAACCAAAAGGAATGAAAAAGTTGGCGGAAAATTTAAAGTTAATACGAAAAAGATACGGGGCTAAATGAACATAAGTATGTATGTATGTATGTACGTACGTGTAGATATTTTATAATACGTAAAATGTAAGGGGTGTAGAGGGCTTGAGAAAAGCTGCGGTAGCTGCTATCAGCAATCTATAAGTAGTTTCTCAATTCCTACTCTCACACCCTCGTAACCTGACCAACCAACCTGAAGATGAGGTAGCCAATCCACATAGACGGCACGATCAGGGGTAACGGGAGAGGGAGCTTCTGCGGGGCTATATGATTTACAAGTCCCTCGAAGTTATGTAGTGTTTGTCTCCGAGTCGACGGCTGCAAAAGACGTCTATTCCTCAGATTAGAAGCGGCCTCTTGTTTTAGATTATCTGGTTATCTTATAAATAGAGCTAACCACATCTTTCCTAGGCTTGTAACTTATCGAAAAACCTTGCCTACCTCGTGCTAATTGAAATTTTAAGAAAAAAACATGAGTGTTAACCCGAATGGAAACCAGATTCCAAGTGGTACCCACATGTTATGGAAAATCCACTTGATTCGCCATGATGGGTGGATAGAGTTGTAAAATTCATGTTCAAACGGAAATGGAATCGGTACTACAATTGAAATCTGAAGCGCTCTGTCCCGTCCGGGTTAATCACCAGATAGCATCACGAGAATGACACAGAACTGAAACCCGCAATGGAGCAGAGTTCGCGGTCGGCTAAAAATCACTTGGCGAAAGTCGATGCTGCGCGAACTAGCAGATACCGATGGAAGAGTCTTATCGAGATGCTATCGCTCCCGAGCGGAGTAGGTAGGTAGGTAGGTAGGTGAAATGGTTGAAGTGCCAGTCTGGCACTCCTCAAGTAGCACTGAAGCGCCGTTTTGATACTATTGTGAGACCACCAACAGGCAGATATCTACAGCCAGCCAGAGCTGTTGCTATAGTGGAGAAGACTGATGGGATTGAAGTTGGCGCACTGCCCCTAGCTGTTGAAGAAAGGAGCGGAGGAACAAGATGCGGAGTGAACAAGGATATAAAAAAATGTCCTGCCAGGGAAGACAGGAATGAAGAGGAAGAAAATACAGAATGGTAGAAGACACATGTTTGCCCTTGTTGAATGGTATTTGAATGATATTTTCTCTTTTATAAATTATCAACAATTCAGCCTTCTGTCGGAGCTTCGGCTTCATTGGGGCTCGCAGCTTCTTCAGCTGGATGTTCTTCAATTACTTCGCCGCTAACGTCAGGTGGCGGTTCAGATTGTTCAGGTTTAGGTTCAGTTTGAGGCTCCGGTTCCAAGGCAGATTCAGGTTCATGTTGAGGCTCCGGCTCCGGCTCCGTAATGGGTTCAGCTTCATGTTCGAGTTCTGGTTCCGGTTCTATCGGCGCTTCCAACGCCACTTCGGCTTCTTGAGATGATTGAGTTGCTTCAAGAGGCACTTCTTCCTGTTAATAAATCATAAAATGCGAGGTAAAATTATTAAAATTGAGTTTTCAAAATTTACTTACCGCTGTCTGTTCAACCAGTTCTGTTGGATGCTCCTCGGCTATACCTGGGGCAGACTATAATGTAAGGTGAGTCTTTAAACATATATCTTCAATAGAGAATGCAAAGAAAATTTACTTACAACTATGATTTGAGAACCAGGCTCGCAAACTTCATCAATCTACACACAAAGAAAACATTAAATAAAAATTAAATAAAAACATTAAGTACATTGCTAGTCTTGTTGACCTTGCCCAAGTCTAGATCTTTTGAAGACGTCATTGACAAGTGGCGGCGAAAAGCTTTTTGAATCGTAACTGCGGCTTGATTTTCTATTTCTGTGAAGTCCAAACCGAACTAAGTGTAGATTAGAGAATTACAGCAGGAATGTTAATCTCAAATCTTGTAAGAACCGCTTCAATTCTAGCCTTCTCACCTCTTCCTCACTCTTTTCGCCAGGCGGCTGAGATCTACTCAAGGTTCTGCGCACAATATAGCCACGGAAGCTAGCCTGAAATACACAATCAGAGGCTCGTAATGAAAATCGTTGTATAAAATGTTCCTGTGCAAACCTGGATTCTAGTCGCTGCAATTCTTTTATTGTCCTCTTCTTGGCGTTTAAGCTCGCGCTGTTTGAAATATTGATAGAGCTCTTCGGTGCCTTCAAAGTCCTCGTTGGTGCAAATGTGAAATTATTCTCAAAATGTCTTTGTTTATTTATTTATATTATTATGCATACCTCGTGCGCTTTCATATAGGCATCGGCAAAGCGACGATACGCAGCCTCGATCATGGGTTGGGAAATTTTCAATTCTTCATCGGTGAATTTGCAGCGCTCAATCATGGCATTTAGCATATCCTGCTCCTCGAAGCGCACAACTTCGATATCTGTGCGTTGGTCACAACGCATTCGACTAAGGAAGCGCCGGAAGCATTCCTCCATATGTATTGCCATCTCCTGGGCCTTAGCCTGGCTGATATCACAGATGCACATATCCGCGATGATTTCGTCCACCACCGATAAAGCGCGATCAATGATGCTTTTTGCCACTGGATGCCAAAGATACTTGCCCTTTACATTTGCCACGACAAGAAAACTCATCACTTACCTCTGGCTTTCTCACGCGTCACGATCACCGAATGTAGATAGTCGATGATGAATTGGCAGAGGCACTCGGTGGTTGGCTGACAGCGTAAGACTTCGCGTGTAATGTCCGACAGCAATTCCGGTAGGCCTGGCGGCACATTTATCATTTGATTGCGAACTTTTCCGCGCTGTATGAGAAAATTCATGTTGCTGCGGCTAACGTCTTAAAAATTCCGATAAAAATATAAAACAATTTTTTAGGAAAAAGTTTTTGATTAGTCTGTGCGAGAAATCGTTCTAAAATATGTTTTTTTTTTATTTGAAAGTAATTGATTAGGGTGCGCTACTTTTCGTTTTGTAAAAAAAATCAGGTGTACCTGACATGATTTGAAGAACAGCGTCAAGATCGTGCGCGACGCTGTCGACTCTGCGTTACTGGAACGACCCGGATTTGTAGCCGGTCAAAGGCTGCCACTACAGCAGCATTGCGTAAATATTATGGGGATTAATACTGCTGTTACAACAACAGCAATAAGATATGAATCATTTTCTGCTACTTTTACTTTCTGTTGAAAATAGCAAATCTTACCAAAAGAAGATTAGTGTGTAAGTTGCTGATATCGAAAAAATTACTCAAAGGCTGGGTATATTTTGAGCAAATAAAAACTCAAACCAAATAATGCCTCAGCCACCGCATTCACCGGCCTAGAGCCACTATGACTTTTTCCTGTTCCCAAAACAAAAAAAGCCCCATGAAAGGTCACAGATTTGCCATAATTACTGAGTTAAAAGCCGCATCGCTAGGTAACCCAAGGTCATGCCAAGAAGGGTACACGCTAAGTGAAATGCAATTAAAGGCTCATTGTTTTCATTTAAGAATTTTTGAATAAAAACTATTTTTTTTTTTTTTTGAAATCGAAGAACCGTCCACTCTTAAACCATACGAATCATATGACCAGTCCGAATAATAGCGGACGCTTGTCACGAAAATAGGTTTTGGTTATTCTTTTTAAGAGCTCTGTGTTATGCTCTTCCTTAAGTTTAGCCAGATTATCAATTACTGTGGCTAACTGATTCAATTGCATAGAAATTTGTCTGTTGGCCATGCCAGTAGCCTGCCAGTTGGCATGAATCTGAGTGATTTCTTCAAGTGTTGGTGATTTTACTTTTCGCGTGATGATTTCGCAAGAATTCGTATTCGAATCGTATTGAAATATTTAATAGTTTAACAACATCAAAACTTCAACGCACAAATTCTATAGATTTCATACACAACTTAGAAGTAAGAAATGACTGCGAAGAAACAGAAATGACTGCCTTTAATTGAATTTCAAAACTAAATCCAACATGAAAAATTGTAAGATTACGAAAAAGGGATTTGAATGCTTCGAGCAAAATATGAAAAAATAATTAAAATGCAAAACTTCAAGGCCAAAAATGATGCACCGTTATAATTGACACAAATTTTAATTTTTAGGTTAACCCTCCGTTGGACATCTTTTTTAAAATCTTCGGTTGTGCACCTGGGTCTGGTCTTTTCTCGCCCTGTTCGAGAATCCTTTTTAAATGGTTGCATCCATAAATCGATAGAAAATCAAAGGAAGCTACCAGGAAGCTCAAGTCGTTAGCTATAATAGAAATTTGTTGAATTCATGTCCGCAATCGAAAAAGTCTGACCAGATCCGGGTGCCTAACGAAAGGTTAATGACAGTGTTTTTAATTAAATTTCACTTGATTATTTGGAAAGGCGTTGCCACAAATGTATTATAGCTGAATTGAGTATTACTTTGAAGAGGAGGTAGGAGCAAGTAGATTTTGGTGACTAATTAAATATTTTTCGCGCAAACTAAAAAGCCACCTTACTTTTTGAGCACACCTAGTATACATGGGACTGCAAAGTGACGTTGTTCGAAGTGTTAGTGTTTTTGCAGCGTTCCAAAAGAGAGGATAAAATAGCAGAAAATTCGATATATTCTTTAGTGCCACTACGGCCAAGGTGAAACCACAAAGAAGGCGGCAAAAAAAAATGAAAAATTCCTGCTGTCTTTAGATTCGACTTATGTATGTATACCTATAATCGAATGCAACAACAAAGAGATGATTCCAAAATTTCCTTTCTGCTCCTTCCTGATTTGAAGATTGCACAGGAATTGCGACTAGTCAGAAAACTGTTTGAAAACATCTACATAACTATGTAATATCAAAGTCGAAAAAACAAAAAAGACATTGAAAGCTTTTTACTTCAATGATATAAGAAATCTATAGAACTATACAAGGCGCATTCATTAAAGGTGGTGGCAGTAGACCAACAACAATATTTTGTACGTTTGATTGTCAAAGCAAAGTGTTGGGAAAGTAGAAAACAAAGAATGAATTCGCCTCGCTCAATTCTGGGTTGACAGCCACATGGACACGGCGAAAGAAAAAAAAACAAATCAGCTGATTTACCGATACCAACTTTAATAGATTCGTCTTGGAACTATTAAAATTTTAATTTCAAAAGTCAAATTTTTTAAATTTTTAAATTTCAAAAATTTAAATTCAAAAGTTTTCCAACTATTTGAACTAAATATTTAGTTAATTTGGCTCTTTGATTTGTAACTGTTTTTTTTATCCTTCCAATTATTAAACGACAAAAATAAATAAGTTTATTAAATTATTTTACAAGTCATTATCAAGCCAATATTAAATCAAATTCTTGATCTACTTGTTCTGGTGACTTGATTTTTAAGTTATTCAATTAAAATACTTTTTTTTAATTTTGACTTCACATTTTATTCAAACTTTTTCTACACTAGTAAAATTTTATTTTTTGACTTTTTCTAAATAAAATTTTCTGAACTTTTTTTAATTTATTTTTCTGAATTCTTCTTAATTAATTTTTCATAATTTTTCTAAATTTTTCCTATTTATTTTTTTGGATTTTTCTAATTTATTTTTCTGTTTTTCTAAATTTATTTTTCTGAACTTTTCTAATTTATTTTTTTGAATTTCTATAAATTAATTTTTCTAAATTTATATACCTGTATTTTTCTAAATAAATATTTTAGAATTTTTTAAATTTATTTTTCTAAATTTTTCTAAATAAATATTTCTGAATTTTTCTGATTTATTTGTCTGAACTCTTCTAAATTTATTGTTCTGCATTTTTTTAAATAAATTTTCCCCTAATTTATTTTTCTGAATTTTTTTAAACTAATTTTTCTGAATTTTTCTAATTTATTTTTCTGAATTTTTCTAAATAAATTTTTCTGAATTTTTCTAAATTTATTTTTCAGAATTTTTCTAAATCTATTTTTCTGAATTTTTCTAATTTATTTTTTTGAATTTCTATAAATTAATTTTTCTAAATTTATATTCCTGTATTTTTCTAAATAAATATTTTAGAATTTTTTAAATTTATTTTTCTGTATTTTTTAAATCTTTATAAAGTAATCTTTCTGAATTTTTCTAAATTAATTTTTCCGAAATTTACTGTATTAATTTTTCTGAATTTTTCGAAAATTATTTTTCTGAATTTTTCTAAATAAAGTTTTCTGAATTTTTCTAAATTTTTCTAAATAAATTTTTCTGAAATTATCTAAATTTATTTACCTGAATTTATCTAAATTTATTTTCCTGCATTTTTCTAAATAAATATTTCTGAAGTTTTCTGAATTATTTCTCTGAATTTTTCTAAATTTATTTTTCTGAATTTTTCTAAATAAATTTTTCCGAATTTATGTAAATTTATTTTCCTGTATTTTTCTAAATAAATATTTCTGAATTTTTCTAAATAAATTTTTCTGAATATTTTTCAATAAATGTTTCTGAATTCTTCTAATATACAGTAGGTTCTGTTTTTATGCGGCTTTTTTTTATGCGGTTTTGAAATAGTGCGGTTTTTTTTTAAATTACAAAATGCATGTCGACCTATCGGGAATTGTACATATAAACAAGATTCTAAACCAGCTAAGCAAAAACTCATCACAGATTACATCAGAAATGCTAACCCTACAAGTATGGAACCGCCTGCATAACTATCTAGATCAGACGTGTACATTTCCTAAAGTGACGAAAGTGATTTTACGCCAAATCCTAAACGAACGCGCAACATATGGGTATTGTCTGATTCTATTTCTGACTTAAATTTATTTTTCGATTCTGACGTTTCTTAAATAAAGATATAATTTTCAAAAATACAATATTTTGTTTATGCGATTTTATTTAATTATTTCAGATTCATGCGGTCTATGGAACGTATCTATAGTTATAATATGGGACTAGTGCCCTTTTTTATGCGATTTTATTACATTATTTCAGATTTATGCGGTTTTAGCATTTGAAACGTATCTATAGTTTTACTATAGAACTAGTAGCTTTTTTTATGCTGTTTTTTTTTATGCTGTTTCTTGCGGAACGTATCTACCGCATAAAAACAGAACCTACTGTACTTTTCTTTTCTAGATTCATTTCTCTGAATTTTTCTTCATTGGTTTTTCTGAATATTTTTAAATTAATTTTCCTGAGTTTATCTAAATTTATTTTCCTGCATTTTTCTAAATAAATATTTCTGAATTTTTCTCAATAAATGTTTCTGAATTTCTCTAATATAGTTTTCTTTTCTACATTAATTTTTCTGAATTTTTCTAATGTTTTTTTTTTTTAATTATTCTTTTTGAAGTTTTCTAAATTAATTTTTCTGAATTTATCCAAATTAATTTTTCTGAATTTTTCTAAATTTAGTTTTCTAAATTTTTTTAAAATATTCTTTCGGGATTTTTCTTAATTTATTTTTCTTATTTTTTTTTAATTATTTTTCCCAATTTTTCTTAATTTACTTTTTAGAATTTTTCGAAATTAATTTTTCTGAATTTTTCTATTATAAATAAATACTTCTGAATTTTTTCTGAAATTTTCTTAATTTATTTTTCTAAATTTTTTTTAAAATTATTTTTCTGGATTTTTCTAACTTTATTTTTCTGGATTTTTCTAAATTTTTTTTTAAATATTCTTGAATTTTTCTATTATAAATAAATATTTCTGAATTTTTCTAAATTTATTCTTCTAAATTTTTTTATAATTATTTTTCTCACTTTATTTTTCTGGAGTTTTCTAAATTTTTTTTAAATATTCTTTCTGAATTTTTCTAAATTAATTTTTCTGAATTTATCTAAATTAATTTTTCTCAATTTTTATAAATTTTATTTTTTTAAATTTATTTTATTTAATTTTTCTATTATAAATAAATATTTCGGAATTTTTCTATATTAATTTTTTTTTAATTATTCTTTCCGAATTTTTCTTAATTTCTTTTTTAGAATTTTTCTAAATTAATTTTTCTGAATTTTTCTATTATAAATAAATATTTCTGAATTTTTTCTGAATTTTTCTAAATTAATTTTTCTGAATTTTTCTATTATAAATAAATATTTCTGATTGTTTTCTGAATTTTTCTAAATTTATTTTTCTGAATTTTTCCAACTATATTTTTCTAAATTTTTTTAAAATATTCTTTCCGCATTTTCTAAATTAAGTTTTTAGAATTTTTCTAAATTTATTTTTCTTAATTTTTCTATTATAAATAAGTATTTCTGAATTTTTGTAAGTTAATTTTTCTGATTTTTTTTTTTTAATTATTCTTTCCGAATTTTTCTTAATTTATTTTTTAGAATTTTTCTAAATTAGTTTTTCTGAATTTTTTTTAAATTATTTTTCTGCATTTATCTAAATTTAATTTTCAAAATTTATTTTTATAAATTTTTCTAAATTTATTTTTCTGAATTTTTCTAACTTTATATTTCTGGATTTTTTTTTTAAATTTATTTCTTAATTTATGTAAACTAATTTTACTGAATTTTTCTAAATAAATTTTTCTGGATTTTTCTAAATGTTTTTTCCTAATTTATTTGCAAACATTCATTGGTAAGTGCTTTCCACCAACCAGTTTTTCAGGTTTTGTTGTAGCTTTCTCGTGAGCGAAATTATTTGTGGGTGTGTGCGCACGTTGTTGGTAGTTTATTGGGGGTGCCAACTAACTCACATAAGTGAATAAATTATATGATCAGTGAGTTTTTCAATATCTGCAATGCTTTGTTTTCGAATTAGCAATAAAAATACAAAGACGATGGCAATCATTTTTTACTTCACATTTTGTGCTCGTTTCAATATTTGGAGTTCCATCGAATGGAAATATAAACAACTAGCAAGCCCGGCCCACTTCGCTGGGCACACTAAAATAGAATAGATATGGTTTAGAACAGAAAATATATAGTTTTCATATTATTTATTTCTTTATTCTTTATTCAAGCGCTTTGGCATAAACAATATTTTTTGTTTTTCTATTTGTTTTTGAGTAAATATAAAATATAAATTGAAAATCAGGAAAAAAGAAGATTGTTTTTAAATTTCAAATCAACGCATATGAATAACTAAGAAACAATCGTCTTTTTTCCTGATCATCCATGAATTTTTCGTTTCAATTTATATGTTTTATTAAGCATTGGAGCTTTTTTAACCATTATCCATTTATATTTTTCAAAAAAAAAAACGAAAAAAATTTCATTCACACATAATTTCATTTGGATTTCACATTAAATTCTCAAATTTCGTAAGAAGTTATTCACTGTTCCAAAATCCACTCCAAAAAAATTCACAAACAATTTTTACATATTGCACTTACGTTTTTTCCTTATGGCATCCAAATCAGAAAGAAATATTGACACATTGTAACTCACACTGTCAATTTGACAGTTCAGTTCCGCCCCAAGCGTTAAAAAAGTAAGCGACATTATGGCTGGATCAAAAGAACGCTGTACCCGTGGTTGTAATTCGGTGCAAAGACACGGCGGGTCCACGTTTTGGCATATATTTCGAGACCCTAGTCATCAATAGGTATGAAAATTAACCCGTATTAAAGCACTTATCCACAGCTTTTATTTGATATCCATATTGTACAAACACATTCTAGGGTCCACGTTTTGGTCTCTACCTCGAGACCCTAGTCACGGAGCGGCGTGAAAAATACTCTGGACTAAAGCATTCACCAACAGCTTCCATTTGATACTCATATTGTACATACACGTCCGAAGGTTACCCGGGTCCACGTTTTGACCTATGTATATCTTTATTCGAATTTTTCTCACCTTTTAAACCTTCCCTAGACCTCCACGAATAATTCAAGACCAAGATAAGATAAATCCGTTCAGCCGTTCTCGAGTTTTAGCGAGACTAACGAACAGCAATTCATTTTTATATATATAGATTTAAAGCGAATATAATTTTCATTCACTAAACAGTCGACTCCAAAGGCCAATATCACTGGCTCTTATTTACACGCGTCGACTGTATTGCAGAAATCTCTCAATCCCCGTTTGGCTAGTAGCCGCCAGATGGCAGGGTAAGCAATCAGCTGTCAGCTGTCAGCGACGTGTCAAGCACTTGTTTTCTTTTCACAATAGAGTTAAGCCACCGTTTGGTGTTTTGTTGAAACAAATATTTGGAAGTAGTTGCAAAGGCATAATGGATGCGGCCAATTTATTGAATCTGGACGTGAACACGCTGTTCGAGCAGCACAGTGTGCCGGAGATCGACATCGTTCACAAGAAAATCCAGTCGGTTGTCGAAAACAAGCGGGAGGAGCTGCGCTTGATGGTTGGGTATGACTTCGCCGAATGCGCGAAAATAACATTTCTTAATATATATTTTGCTTTTTGTGGACAGCGAACGTTATCGCGATTTGCTGCAGGCTGCCGATACTATTGTGGCGATGAAAGACTCCAGTGCGAAGCTTATTGAACAGGTGGAATCCATTACTAAGAATTGTCGCAAACTTAACGAGCAGCAACTGTTGGGCTTCAAGACAAGTGCACCCGAAGACTTGATGCGAAATCGCAATGCAAATAAGCAGCTGAGTAATTACTTCAATACTATGGTGCAGATCAAGCTGTTGACTGCGTTGCCCGAATTAATATGGACGCACATTGATGAGAAGCGTTTCTACACGGCCAGTGAGTTGTTCATTTTTAGCAGGCACATAAGCACGGGGTTGCAGCTGGATGCGAACAACTCATTGATGCAACATCTGCCCGTAGCCAAAAAGCAGTGGGAAATATTAAAACCATTCAATGTGACAATAAAACACCACGTTTTGGCCGCTTTGGAACGCGAAGATCTGAGCATCGATGTGGCCGTCGATTGTTTACTCAGCTTGTTGCTATTAGAAAAGAATACTTTGAACGGAGTTTTTAATTATTTTCTCAATTTGCGCTGCACGGCGTTCCTCAGTTGCTTGAGCGAAACCAAGCAAAGTGGGAATGAAGAGCGAAGACGTGTGAAAGATCGGATATTAGCAAGCTTGCGGATACTAAACAGCACCGTTGATCTGATGGCCAAATGCTTCTTAGGTTTTTTGCATGTTTTTGGAAAACAATACAAAATTTATATTCATTTGTTCAATTTGTTAACTTGCAGAAAATGGCTTGCTGCTGCAAAAGTTGGCTGAGCTCAGAGACCTAAATGCACCGCCTACAATAACGTTAATGCACCAAACTGATGCGCAGTTTTCCTATTTGCTGCCGGAAATAATTTCGAATTTTCGCCCGAAGATCGCTGCACAAACATTGGACGAGACACAGGTGCGTGCTACGCTTGAACAATGGCTGGTGGATACCAGACGCATTGCCAGCACGCAACTGAAGCAACTTTTTGATTTCGTCTCGACAATGAGTACCATCAAAGAACTAAAAACAGAAGCAAATGCCTGCAGAAAACATCTGAATTTCGAGCAAATTGTTACGAAACTGCAGCTCTCGCAAACACTAGACTTCTTCGAGCTAAAATACATACCTCTCATTAACCAGCGCATCCATGACATTATCCACGATAGTTGGGCGAAAGCAATGCAAACCACCTTCGAAGCATTGGAACGCGCACTACCAGATGTTAGTTTGAGCACTTTGGACATTTGGTCGGAAAATGTAAGTGATTTGCCGCCTAGTTTGGAGGTCGCCTTATCCGAGGACCTCAAAGTTAAGAAATTGTTGATGAAAACAAAGGGTTACGATGCAGCCACCATCGCGCTATGTGCCGAATTCGACCGGCAATTGGAAGGCATTGTTTCTGAGATGAATGTGCTGTTGGAGGAGCAGGCGACACGTGCAGAAGATAAGCTTGCGTTGATAGTGTTTTTGCGTGAGACCGCCGAGGCGCAGTTGACACACTTTCTTAGCCGTATAAAGAGCCTGCACCTCCTGCCGACTCAGCGTGGTGAACTCATATTCGTGGCACGTTGCTGTGTGGCACTGGTTGAGTTGTGCCCCAACTTGAAGGTTTGTTTCTGCCAGCGCAGCGGTTGGCGCCAGTGGGTAGGGAATGTGGCCGCAAATAGTGTAGAGCACTGGAATCGAGTATGCCTGTTGCTTGAGGAAGAAACGTTCAAATTTTGGCAACAAATTGTAGTGGGAGTACTGGAAGAAAACAACTGCGAAAATGTGTTTCCTAGTGTTATTACAAACGACAACGTTTTGGAGGAATTCGCGGTAGGTGCAGCGATGGCTTCAAACTTTTACGCTTAAATAAATAACTTTGTTTTTGTTTGCAGAATTGGGAAACTGTTAAGCTAGAGCAAAAAGACGAGCAAGATGCCACCATACACTCCACTTTTCGCATTCCCAACCAACCGCGCATATCACTGCAGTCGTATCTTTTTGCATTGGTGCGCGCGCTAAACTCAATAGTACCACAAACTCTGCCCACAAAAGTGCTGCACTACTACAACCAGCAACTGTTGGCACAAATCCTACAGCACTACGAAAAAATCACGCACGACAAGTCGGCGATCAGCCAAAATATCGCTTTGCAACTGTATTTCGATTTAAAATTTCTGCAAAGCTTATTTGGCATTACGCGTGACGACCGTGCACTGAACGAACAATTCAGCAGTTTACAAAACACCTACAAGGACTTCATTGATCCCTTCGATTTCGAGCTATTCACCGAGCATATCTCGGCAAACATCAAAAGGGCTGTGTCGCGCTTCAATTGTCAATTTGGTGTGTTGGCACCATGGCTGCCGGCGCACATGGCTCCCGTTGGATCTGCGTTGCTAGGACACGACAAGGATCCGAATGTGTTGAGTTTAAGTTCGAGCGGATCAACGTCGCTGTGGTTCCCATTGTTGCCAATTGTAACGCCAGTTCCCGCTGCTGGTGCAGAGCAGAAAAACACTATTGCTCCGGATAATGAAAAGGTAAATCTCAAATTACAGCCTAATCATCAATGCAGTTCCAATATAAACCAAAAAGTGAACTTTCAATTCTTCTTCAAGAATGTTTTCTTTGATTTGTAGCTACACACGCGTAAGCTAAACCTATTTTGGGATTGATAAGTATGTCGTTTCGCTTAGGGCGATATTAGTTGTCTTGTTGGTTACTTTTCTAACAGTTTCATAAAATGTTAATTTCGATCCAAATTACCGCTAACTAGCATAGAGTACCCCTACATAAAATGTCGTATTGTGGAGTGGATTATTTACTACAGTAACGAAAGCTCGCTTCGCTATACAGAATGTAGTATAATCCACTCCATGTGCGTGTGTATGTACATATGTGTATGTGTACGAAAAAACTTGCAACCAAAAACTTAAAATTTTAATGTTTGCGTTTATTTGTGTGCCGAATTGGTCTCATAAATTACCTTTTTTTTAGCGCTGCAACTAATACGTTTTTTATTGATTTTGTCCAGTTTGATCCACTTTGAGTTAATTACTGACGCTTAATTTCTGTATTACCACTAATGTTTTTGTATAACCACAAACATTTATGCTAAATAAAAAGTTCTAACTTCCTCTCTTCTTTACCTCGGAATAATGCGCTCTCAGCCTACGCCAACACGTAAAGTTACTGCAACCACAATAACAACAACGGCGAACACAGGAGGTAAAGGCAAAAGTGATTCCAAAACGAAGTCCGGTGCTGCTTCTTTCTTTGGCGCTATGTCACAGGATTGGTTTCGATAGTAAGCACCCACTGCGGCTGCGGCATCAGACGCTGTTTGCTTTCATTTGGCACTTGTATTCATAATTGAACACGCAAATATGTATTATAGCGTACGGAGGTGTACATACATACACACATAAGTTTAGCCCAAGAGTACGCATTTGCAGAAGAATCGTCGTTAGTCGGTAAATACAAATGTGAAGGGCCAAACGCCAGCATCTCACCCATCACCCCAGCGTACATTTGTATATAAATAATTAATTACTTATAAGCCAGTCGCCTATTTTGACGTTAATTATGTTATTAAGCTAATATGTAATATTTCGTAAGTGTTGCACACCCCGCTGAAGATTGTAATGAAAGCCTAAAACTGAAAATAATGACCACAAATATAAATGCGCTTACATACACACACACACAGGTAAATTTGAATTATTAGTCTGCGACTAAGAGTACATAAATAATCTGCGGAGCAACAGAGCGTATGTTGCTATTACAACAACAATTACAAGCCAGCGTTGCTATTTCGTTTTTTTCTGAGTTCTATTGTAAGATAGCCAGGTCTAGTCGCAAAACGGCTACTAAACACGGAACTCAGCCTAAAATATGCAGTTATAGGTAACTATGAAACACGGCTGGTCATGTAAATTATAAAATATTTATTAACAATAAGAATTTACAAAAATATTGTATGCTTAGTAAAGCTAGCAACCGTAGTCATCTCCAAATTGGTCCATTTGCAACAGAACCCCCATTAACCAACTCTAATTGGATGAAACTTAATTCCTCTTTGCTTTTAACTGCTCTGGTCGCTCTCACCGCAGTCGACTCACATTTGCATAGCAACTGCAGGCGATGCATATGATGCTCGCTGTTAACTGCACTCGCTCTCACAGCAGTCGACTCACACTTGCATAGCAACTGCAGGCGATGCATATGATGTTCGCTGTTAACTACACTCGCTCTGCGAGCAGTCGACTCACATTTGCATAGCAACTGCAAGCGATGCATATGATGTTCGCTGTTAACTACACTCGCACTCCGATCAGTCGACTCACATTTGCATAGCAACTGCAGGCGATGCGTATGATGCTCGCTGTTAACTACACTCGCTCTCCGAGCAGTCGACTCACATTTGCATAGCAACTGCAAGCGATGCATATGATGTTCGCTGTTAACTACACTCGCGAGCAGTCGGCTCACATTCACATTGTAACTGCACGGGATGCTGTAGAGTCATGTGTGTATGATGTTCGCTAGTTGGACAGCGAAGAGCATGTTCGTTTAGGTAGATGACCAGCAGCCATTAACTTGTTCATACGACTACATATAATATTTGGAAAGGAGGCATTCAAATTCTGAAGGAAATTATGCTCCCACATGGCCATAGAGTAATGCCATTTCTCTAGATCTTTCAACAGTGTATTGGTAAAGCCTTATATTATAACTAAGAAGATAACATCGAATGGTCAGGGATTTTTTAAATTTATATTAAGTACGAGAGTTTTTGAAAAGTTCGGGCAAAAATAAAAACTACTTTTTTTATTTTTTGGCTTACATATATACTCTCCTTTTATGCTTATATACCTCGTCCAACGCTGTTCTAGTTTGTTGTATCCTTTCAAATAATAAAATTTGTCCAGGTCTGAAAAATAGCCATTCGTTTCTGCAATTCGCGATTGAAAAAAAAAAAATATTCTTCCCGCCAGCCATTTCTTCAAATTGGGTAACAAATAGTAGTCCGAGGAAGCCAAGTCTGCAGAATGGGGGCGACGTGAAACGAGTTGGAACCGTTTTTCCATTAATTTTGCAACCACAATTGCTGAGACGTGAGCTGGTGCGGTGCGTTGTCCTGATGGCAAAGGAAAATCTCTCGGCTTCCTCGATTCAACCGAATTCAAAATATAAGAAACTAGCAAACCCGGCCCCCTTCGCTGGGCACACTAAAATAGAATAGATATGGTTTAGAACAGAAAATATATGCTTTTCATATTATTTATTTCTTTATTCTTTATTCAAGCGCTTTGGCATTAACAATATTTTTTGTTTTTCTATTTGTTTTTGAGTAAATATAAAATATAAATTGAAAATCAGGAAAAAAGAAGATTGTTTTTAAATTTCAAATCAACGCATATGATCATCCATGAATTTTTCGTTTCAATTTATATGTTTTATTAAGCATTGGAGCTTTTTTAACCATTATCCATTTATATTTTTCAAAAAAAAAAAACGAAAAAAATTTTTTTTCCACGAACACATAATTTCATTCGGATTTCACATTAAATTCTCAAATTTCGTAAGAAATTATTCACTGTTCCAAAATCCACTTTCATTTGATACCCATATTGTACATACACAACCAAAGGTTACCCGGGTCCACGTTTTGACCTATATCTCGAGACCCCAGTCACGTAGCGGCATGAAAAATACTCTGTACTAAGGCATTCACCAACAGCTTCAATTTGATATCCATATTGTACAAACACATTCTAGGCTCCACGTTTTGGTCTCTATCTTGAGACCCTAGTCACGGAGCGGCATGAAAAATACTCTGAACTAAAGCATTCACCAACAGCTTCCATTTGATACCCATATTGTACATACACGTCCGAAGGTTACCCGGGTCCACGTTTTGACCTATATCTCGAGACCCCAGTCACGTAGCGGCATGAAAAATACTTTGTACTAAAGTAGTCACCAACAGCTTTCATTTGATACCCATATTGTACATACACGTCCGAAGGTTACCCGGGTCCACGTTTTGACCTATATCTCGGGACCCTATCTACCAATAGGTATTCAAACTATACGGAAATCATCTTCAATACCTACTTAACAATGTGTGTAAGTTTGGTTTAATTCGGTTCAAAGACACGGCGAGTCCACGTTTTGGCATATATTTCGAGACCCTAGTCATCAATAGGTATGAAAATTACCCCGTATTAAAGCACTTATCAACAGCTTTCATTTGATACCCATATTGTACATATACAACCAAAGGTTACCCGGGTCCACGTTTTGACCTATATCTCGAGACCCCAGTCACAGAGCGGCATGAAAAATACTCTGGACTAAAGCATTCACCAACAGCTTCCATTTGATACCCATATTGTACATACACATCCGAAGGTTACCCGGGTCCACGTTTTGACCTATATCTCGAGCCCTATTTCCAAAATAAAATATAATCCATGTTACTCGTGGATGATGTAGCTTTCGAATGGTGAAAGAATTTTTAAAATCGGTCCAGTAGTTTTTGAGCCTATTCGTAACAAACAAACAAACAAAGTTTTCCTCTTTATAATATTAGTATAGATAAACCGAGCTGGCTCAAACTTGGCGTGTGTTCTTTCACTGTTTTTTTGATGATGAATTCTTTTGGTTTTTAGGTATATTGATTTTTGTTTATATGAAAAAAAAAAAAAATTAAATATAAAAATTTATTGCATGAATTGATTTTCAATTTGAACTACATACTTGCTGAAAATAATAAAACAAAATTCTATACCCATATTGTAATTTTTATTTGCCGTTTTGGGTTTCCTTTGAGCATACTACCATTAATTCGTCCACAGCTGTACATGTCTTTCGCAAGTGTAATAGTTATTAATAATTACTACTCTTTTAAATAAATAAAAAAATACAAATTTTTGATTTTCGTTATTTTGTTATGAAATTAAAAATGTCAGTTGCTTTCTTCCCATACTTTTATGCTTTCAATTCATTTTACTTCGATATGTTTGAGTTTATTGAAATGTCAAATTAACACAAATCATCATTCCACTACGTTTACACACTTACGAACTAAGCATTTTGTTATTCGCTTATAAAATAGGATGGAGGATGAATGATTTTTTATACATATTTTCATGAACTTATTGGAGATGTTTAATGGGATTCGATGGGTTAATTTCACTCGCTGCTACTTCTTGCCCCCTTTTTTGCCACCTCCTCCACCGCCACTTGCTGCTGCTTTCTGCTCTTGCGGCTTTTTTCCACCGCCCTTATCACCTCCAGCACCGCCACCTTTATTTTTGCTTCCACTTTTGTCAGCTCCACCGCCACCACCACCTTTTTTCTGAAAAAGAAAGATGCACCATTGTGTAAATTTCATACATGTATGCATACATACATACACAGATACATATGTACAGTCCGGTTCACTTGATTAAAGGCAATAATTTTAATGGAATAAAATGGTTATTAAAGCAACCGTGACACAAGCGTGTCTGATAATTCCAGTAAATACTTTACTTTGTTCGAAAACAAACATGCGTTAACATATTATTCCATCTAACGGTATTTCACGGCAGTACAACTTCAGCAGTTGTAATATTGTGCTTGATTTATAGGTTCACTTGAATAGAGGCACTAATCAAATAAGAAAAAATAAAAAGAAATAAAGTAAATTTTGTTTTTACATTCATTATTTAAAGCTTAATAAATTACTTCGTAAGAACGTTAATGAATATATTTTTACAAATTCTCCAGATAGCCTAATGAAATTTCAAACCAGGCAGTTTTAATGATTCGAATTAGACTCTCAAATTCCACTCCCTCTTAAACCTTGCGAGTAAGCCACCCGCTAGATTTTCAATAATGCTCAGATCTGGAGAATACGGTGCCAATGTTAAAGTTTCGATGCTTCGAAGTGGAACACAATCCAAGTTTTGACCACACCTGAAATGTGTACAGGTGCATTATCCTGTCGAAAGATCAAATTAAAAGGCCCAAATGTTTAACGAATCGCGGCACAAAAACATTCCAACAGACAGCTGTTACCCGTCATTACTCGTCTACAATTTTCAATTCGAACGCGCCATAATACGAAAATGATCCACATACCATAACACCACCTACACGGCTGTGATGCCGACTTGCGTACCTTTCCTTCTTTCTTAAGTCATAGAAATAGTATTGTAATTATATCTATCCGGCCCATCCAGATTGAACATCTTTTCTTCACTAAATACTAACTGCATTCACCGGTATTGTTATTTGCAACCGAACTCCTTTCCATGTGGTCCCTTGCAAAATCGAAGCGGCCTTCTTTGCGAAATTTATTAAAGGGTGTTTTTTTGTAATTTTTTATGCTTCAGATGTGGCGCTTTTAGCTGCAAATGGCTACTATTTTTGCCATTTCTTTAATTCAGTTGAAAGTGCGGAATTCGATGCAATCTTAAGAGTTTTGCGGGTTTCTTTCGGTGTTAAAGACTTCGGAGTTCTGACTTTGTAGTTCTTACCATAGGAGGCCTTTGTTTCACGTAAAGATCTACAGCATTTGGGCTCCGACCAATCTTTTTGGAAATTTGGCGATTTGAAAAGTCCCACTGAGATCAAGATACCGATTTGTCCTGTTTTGCGATCTGTTCTGAACCTTTCCGCTCTCCCATTATATTACAATTAAGAAGTTTTCGACCAAACGCAATGAATGCTTAAAAAAACGATCCTTTTTCACAACTTACAGCTGCTGAAGTTTTACTGCCACGAAATACCGTTAGATGGAATTATATTTTAATGCATATTTATTTTCAAAGTACAGTCTTCACTGGAATTATCAAAAACCCTTGGATTACTAGATCAACCAACCATTACTACACTAATAACCATTTCCTCCCATAAAAATTGCCTTTATTCACGTGAACCAGCTTGTACGTATGCAGATAGATGCGTATAAACCAAGTATAAAACAATTAGAAGGATCGATTTTTATATATAAATTTGAAATAAATAAAAAAAAATACAAAAATTGACAGGTAGAGTGAAGTATGAATTCTGTGATTTTATTGCGTTTGTTTTAAAAGTTCGGTACGAATATGCCATATTAATATAGATGCATACAAAATATGTTGTTTACAAGTCTTATCGACTGGTCAGAAGGCTCCGATGATGATCGCAAAATAAGCAGTTCACGGGCGTATTTTTCTGCAGGACAGACTAGCAAGTACAGCACTCAGACACAATGAAGTCCAATGTTCTCCCGAGTGCACATTCCCTTTTTAATTTTCTTGAAATCTATTAGATCTTGTGGTGCCAAGAAGCCAAGGTGGTCGCTTCTTAACAAATCAGTGCCAAAGACCTCAAGCCTGATTCGAGCGTAGGCGGGCAGGCGCACAAGAAGTGGTCTGCCGTCTCATCCTCCTCTTCACAAGCTGGGCAGAGTACACTGTCTGAGATGCCTACCTTTTCCACATGCTTTGCCCACAAAAAGTGGCCCGTCATCAATCCAACCAGCTTTCTGCAGTCACCTTTGCTTAATGACCGAACGATTTATGACAGTCGGTCGGACATGACAGGTAACATCAGTTTTGTCCATCTGCAGCCTCTCTCAGCCTGCCAAGTTCGCTTGTGGGTTAGAGTCCCCGGTTTGCTAAACGTGGCTTTGATGGCTGCAGAAGAGGGTGGCAGAACGGGCTCCGGGCCAAGGAAGTTGGCCTCACCAAGTGGTGGTAGACTAACCAGAGCATCTAATGGCGGTCCTGAAGTAGTCGGAAAAGCTCCGATGCAACAGATGGCCATAGTGCGTTGTAGTCTCGATAAGGTCCTCCTGACTCCCACGAGAGCGAGTGTACTCATCCTGACTACTGATGCATGGTCTTATTATAGCTGTGTAGATCCATAGGACCTTGCTATGAGAAATACCCCACGTTTTCCCAAAAACACCCTTGCACTGCCAGAAGGCTGCCGGTGCTTTGGATGTCTTTGTTTCAACGTGTGACTTCCAAAGGAATTTACTATCGAGCATTACTCCAAGATATTTAATTTCTTTGGATAGCTGGATTTTGACTCTTACTTTCACGGGTGTACAAAACGCGCAAAATCCAAAATCCCAAACTCGCAGCTTCCACAAGCGCCACCAAGTTCTGAAATGTCGGCTACCTGCATCGCGATTTAAGTAACTTTGCAAAAAAAATTAATCAGCAAAAATACTGAACAAGTTTTCGCGCTATTAAGGGGTCCCGGTGGTCTAGAGCTCGAAAATTTAGAGTATTTTTAGGATTTTTTTACAATTAAAAAATGAAAAACGATATTTAAATTTTGTAGGCTTTGTATTTAGCTTCTTAAAATTTAAAAATTTTTTTTTGCTTTTTTAAAATTGTTTTTTTTTAATTTTAATAATTTAAAAAATCTTGCTGAAGTTGACACTCCCGAAAAATTGGATCTGGACGGTGTTGTCCATTTTGGCTCTTCTATTAATCTGAAACACAAAAACTAAAAAAAATTATTAATCAGTATGACCGTAGCTATGCCACGTACTAGAATAAAAAAAAAAAAACAAAAAAAAAATTTGACAAAATGGCGCGCTTTTAAATTTGACACTCGAAAAATCGGAGTTTTTTTCAGTTTTTTAATAAAAAAATACGAAATAATTGAAATAATAATATGATGATTCTAGTACAGGCGATAGCCACTGATGTTGTGAATAACATATTAAAATTTCCGGCGATTCGGCTGAATAGTTTTTTTTTGGACAACATTAGGCCGAAAAAAGTCGTTGCGAGATAAATGAGTTTAAAGTTTGAGGTGCAGGAGCGCGCGGATCGCTCTTTACCTAGTCAATGGGCTGTAGAAGCTATAATATTGGGTATTTCCGCATGGAAATTTTGCAGTATACTTTCGAAATATCGAAAAAACAAAAACTCGATTTTTTGAAATTTCTAGACCACTGGGTCGCCTTAAATAAAATCACTCAAAAAACTAATAGAGACAGTAAACTTAGAAACAAATAACCACTTCACGTTTCAGCTGTTTCATGTTGCTGAAAAACAGTTGACAGCTGAGTTCAGTGTTGCAAATCGTACGTTCACATACACACTGCTGTAAGCCTCTAAAGGCATGAACACAATGCAGGCGTCAAACAAATGCTTGCCAGCATCATCAGAAGCAAACCAAATACATAGCGCAAGTGGAACAAATCATTATGAAGCCGTAGTAAGTCAATTGCCACAAAAGCAAAAAAAAATTGGCAAAAATATGCACAGATTTAAACAACGAAATAGAAAATTATTCCTGCATTGGAAACTAAAATATGGATTTTCAAAAATAGGTGTGAGGCGTGGCTCCAACTTGCTAAAACACTGTCTGTGTACGCAAGGAAGGATGTTCTCTCATTATTGACAGAAAATAATAATAATAAAAAATAATAATAAGAGACACCGTCCACAGAAATTGTTTGCCCTCGACGATTTAAAAAAAAATATGGTCCTATTATTTCATTGCTTGCGTGAAGTGGCTGTTGATGTTTTAACCACTCCAAGACTGTCTTGCAACAATTTTTAGGCAATTGTAATCGTTAGGCTTAAGGGCTTGCTCAACTTTAATTTTGCACCCAGAACTTTCGCACCCATGAGCGAATCAAATCTTCACTTGGGGGGGATCACGTAAACGTTAAATATTCTGAACAAAATCTATGACGAGCAGTAGCACACGAGCCTTGAAATGCGTTGCTCATCCGGCTGCGATGTCGTGCCTAAGTAACCTGCACGAATAACGAAGCTCACGCGTTAGGATGAAACTTTAAGTTTAAAAACTAACTCTGCCATTGGCCACTCTGTATAAGAACTAACATCGCTGTTCTGACTTTTCTAACCTGGATAAAAGAAGGGAAGCAAATAGGTCTGGTAGTAAACGAGGACAAGACGAAATACCTTCGCGCGCTTTGTTAGACTCGGTGGTGCGTTTATCGCACCAATTAAGAAGAAAAAGTACATAGATATGTAGATCAACCATTGTTTGTATTTATAGATATTGTACTAATTGAATCGAAATACTTTTTTCGCAAAAGATTTACGATTTTTTACAGTCTTTAATTTGCTGTTATTAGATCGGTACATTAGGGTGGTAGCAACTGAGATATGGTGGGTAGGTACCACAACGGAGCGCCTGTGATCAATGAGCTTTTTCAGGAAAAGCCCACTCCTTGAGACAAAAAAATTGGTGTATCACACTTTAAAATCCGACAATAAATGCCGAAGATATGAAGAAAAATGCAATTGGGCGACATCTAGGGTTGCCAGAAAAAAATTTTTTTTTAATGTTTTTCAAAAACACTTCATATGAGGGGAGGTATGGGCGACTTTTTCTTGGTGATACGCTCTAATGTACATGTATAGGGTTATTCAATAGGTGCGCTTCAACTTTTTTCCGATAGGGAGGGCGAACGACGCAATATTTTTTATTTTTCGCTTGTCATTTGTAAACTTCATTAGTATACATTTCATCATGGAACGCTACACACTTGAGCAACGATTGCAAATCGTGCAAATTTTTTATGAAAATAATCGTTCTGTTGCTGCTACTTTAAGAGCATTACGGTCATTTTACGGTCCATTTAACAAGCCGTCCCGTTAGGGTTATGTGAAGTCATTGGTCTACAGTAATAAGCCGGCGACGATTTTTGAGCGGTAAAGTATGTAATTTTTCTAGTTTTGTTTTGTATTGTCATTGTAATGAAGAGCTGCCTTGAGAAGAATTAAATAATAATAATAATACCAAAGTATTATCTCCATAGGATAAAACTTTGGTGTCCCCACACCCTAATCTAATTTAGACAAATAAACGAAATTTTGCACAGTTGTTAATAAACTTCATAGCCATTGAGCGGCCGCCGAGGCGAATGGGTTGGTGTGTGATTACCATCCGGGGCTCAGAGAGAACGTAGGTTCGAATCTCAGTGAAACACCAAATGAAGAAAAAGGGGTTTCCAATAGCGGTCGCCCCTCGGCAGGCAATGGCAAACCTCCGAGTGTATTTGTGTCATGAAAAAGCTGCTCATAAAAATATCTGCCATTCGGAGTCGGATTGAAACTGTAGGTCCCTCCATTTGTGGAACAACATCAAGACGCACGCCACAAATAGGAGGAGGAGCACGGCCAAATACCCAAAAAGGATGTACGCGCCAATATATAAAGTTTTGTACATATGTATATAAATATATACAAGGTGAAGCTCAAAATTAACACGACAAAAAATATTTTTGATGGCACCATCTTTTTAATGAGTTAGTGCGTTGGAAATAACATCCCTAGCTGACTTCTAGTGAAAGTTTGGTGACATTCGGTTCAGTGGAAGCGAAGTTATTGCGTCTAAAGTGTCAGTATGTTTGTGTCATCGGTACAAAAATGAGTTTCGAACAAAGAATTAATATAAAATTTTGTTTTAAAATAGGTGAAACGTTTACCGAAACATTTGAATTGATGAAACAACTTTAAAGGGATGATTGTCTATTTCGTGCCAGAGTTCATGAGTGGTTTTCACGTGAAATTCACGAGTTCCAGAGCAAGAAACCATAAAATGAAATACAGATATTAGACCCATCCCGCACCTCCATAAGTGGGAACAATATTCGCCTTTATCAAGTTTTAATTGTGTGCTTGCTTTGTGGTTGCATATTTGATTAATAAATAAATAAATCAATAAATATTTAAGCTGTTTTCGGACTTAAATATGGAAGACGTAAAATATGATTTGTATTTTTTTGCTTCTTATTTTAGGCTTTGTACAGTTAGTAACAGAAGTAAGTATACACCGGACACGCTTTCAATTTTCCCCAATCGATTCCTTCAAACAACCTAAGTTATAACAAAATTGTGTTTTATTTACATGAATGAAATACAAAAGCCATATTTGATCCAAATAATGACAAAATTTTAAAAAGGAAGAAAATTATAGCTTTTTATATTAATCTTTATAAAAATTCATGTCTCAAAAGTAAGTATACAGTTCATCATATTATTAATTTGTGAAATCAAAAACATAATTAAAATCACATCCTAGTATTTGGTAGGATAACCCTTGGACTTTATCAAGTCTCCAACTCCATTCGCAGCCATACATCCCCAAACCATCACAGAGCCCCCTCCATGCTTCACAGTGCCGGTCATATTGTTTGGATCCAATTCCATATTAACTTTTCTCCAAACTTTTTCAGATCCACAGATACTGAACTTACACTCATCAGAAAATATGACTTGGTTCCAAAACGTTTGGTCATATTTTTATGAACTTTTGCGAATGAAATCCGTTTCCACCGATTGACACTACTCACAAAGGGCTTTTTTTAACATTGCGCCCATGATAACCAGCACTATGCAAAACCCGGCGAATAGTTTGGGTGCTAAATTGTTTTCCAGTCTCATTTTCAACTTCAGATTTCAATTTGGGGGCACTTATTTTGGGGTTTGTCCTGATTTTCCGTACGACTAAGCTTTTTCCTCTGGGACTTAAGAGCGGCGGACGTCCACATCGCTCTTTATTAGTGGTGCTTCCTGCACTTTTATATTTGTTCACAAGCTTTTGAACTGTAGCAAAACTCTTATCTATCAGACGACCGATTTCTCGCAATGATTTACATATGTTCCTTGTTGATTATAAAATAATCAGTTTTTTTAAATCCTCAGAAAGCTCTTTTCCTCTTGTTGCCATTACTAAAAATATCGCAAAAATTAATACAAAACGTACTTCCCTAAATTTTTATACTCACTTTAATTATTTCCTTTTAATACCTTTAACTTTTTTAATCAACACGTAAAAATAAATGTTTTGCTAACTGAACAATCGTTTGCTGTATACTAACTTTTGTGACAGAAATTTCGCTGGCATCAAAGACAAAGCAAAGCGTGGACAACGGTACCCAAAATTTACAGCTAAATTAAGGCGCATTTGAAAGCTTATCCCAGTACACAATTACCATGTGTAAAATATTTTGATTACATATTAAGGAAGGCGTTAGCGTCAAACAATTCCATAAATTAGGCTCCTGTATACTTATTTATGTTACTAACTGTATGACTCTGAAGCAGAGTTTCAATTAAGTGTTTATATGGCCGACCATCCGGATTAGTTTAATAGATAAGTACCTTAAAAAAATATTTTAATTTGGACAAATGCTATAATTAGTATTTTTGTGGCGAGAGTGAAATGTAGCTTCGACTGTACAGCCTGTGATGGCGGAAGTTAGGGAGCAAATAATTTATTCAATCAAATATTTTTTGCACTGCCGATCTACTTACGATCACAATAATTACTTCGCTTGCATAACACAAATTTTGCTTACATTTCCGCCGGTACCACCACCGCCGCTACCACCACCACTTCCTCCACCTCCGCCTCCCCCACCGCCACCTTTATTTTTGCCCATAACTACTGTTTCCTGTTTTCCTTTTTATTATTAACAATTCACAAGTAATCGCAGGGCGCGATTTTCGTTAAACCCTTCGATAGATGTTGTTGACGCCACCGCTCTGAAACCGTAACTAAAGTAAAAATAGAATTAGTAAAATTTTCATAAATATTTTCAAGCGCAAGTGCCCAGCGAAAAATACCAAATAGAAAGGCAAAAAGTGAACTATGCGATAGAAAACTTAAGAATAATGCAGCGGAGAATGCAAACGCAACAGACTATAAGCACCTAAAACCGAAAAGTGTTGAGAAAAAAACAATAAAATAACAAGAATATCTGCCGTCTATGATGAAATGCACAATAATCGTTTCCCATGACATTGCTACAGCCAAGGCCGTGGTCGTGATTTGCCGAATGCCGCGCCAACGACATTAAATAGCTCTGAATGAGTGTACGAAAACAAAAGTGCAATTGCATTTGCTTCCGCCACCTTCGCTGTCCTCTGCTGCTCGCTATTGATGAACGTCACTTTTCGGATTATTGCAGAAGTGCGCCAAGTGCCATTGCGACGCATTGAAGAGTGGCCGCGTGCCTCGCATGGGACAATGTATCCAAGCATACGGACTGATACATGTTCGTGCATGCAACAGGAGAAAGATATAATAATGAAGTGAAACACGTCTTCTTCTTCAAAGCACTTTATTTCAACTCTCAGTTTAACAAAAACTCTTCTTAACCTAAAGCTTAACTAATATTTAACATTTATGAGAATCGGAGAAAGTATGTTGAGTGTATGTTGAGTGCGTGAGTAAGCGTGCGGGTGTAGAGTGTGAGAAAGTATGTAAAACAGTTAGCATAAGTAATTAAATATAAGAGTAAGATTAAGTTAGAATTAAGAGTAGGTATAATATAGGAATAGGTATATACGTATATAGGGTGATCATGTAGCTCCTCCACCCTTAAGTTATTTGTGTCCTCGCAAATATCTATTTTAGTTTGTTTTTAATTGTTGAAAGTAGTATGGTTAAGTTATAATGAAATTAATTAACATTTTCAGTGCTCAAGTTGTATTTTCGTTTAAATTGGCTTTTATAATATTTTATTTTTCTATTATTTGAAGAATCCACAACATAGTTACCTTGGCGATCATATTTTTCGAGTTTCTTATATTTAGGTTTTGTTTTCGCAATTTGCCTATTAAGAACAATGTTTTCTATTTGTTTTGGCTCAGCTTTTCTATCTTTATTCAACTTATTTATTCTTTTGATTTTTTGTTGTTCATATTCTTTGCATAATTTACTTATCTCTTCTTTATCATAGTTTTTTATTATAAAATCAATTGGTCGCCTTTTTGTTGTAGAATGAACTGTTCTATTGTAAGCATTAAAGATTTTAAAAAGTTTCTCGTCTAAGTCTAAAGTTTTTCTAGTGGTGTCAGCTTCTAATATCCGTAAATGTTCATTAAGCGTACCATGTAAGCGTTCAATGTCAGAATTACCTGTCTTAAGGTAAGGCGTGGTTACGTGTGGCTCAATATTTTCTTCACTTAAAAATAATTTAACGGCGCTATGTAGTATACAACGCTCGTTATCGAAGATGAGTTTATTCATTTTCCCTAAAAATAAAATTCGTTGTTTTAAAGCTGCTAGAATCGCAATCCAATTTCTATCATTTAATTTATGAAATGTTGCATATTTCGAGAATTTGTCTATAGTGGTTAAATACATTTTATTTCTGCAAGGGTACCAAATATCTATGTGAACTATGTCATTAAAGTGTGTAGGGGTTTCTGTAATTTGATAAGGAAGTTTTAGGGGGTTTCTATCGTGCTTGGCTATAGCGCAAATCGAACAATTGTTAATATAGAGTGTTATCATTTTATAAAGCTTCGGGTAAAAATATTTATTCTTCAGCTCTAAAAATACTTCCTGTATACCTCTGTGATTATTTCGAATATGTTCTTTTTCTATTATTGTTAACATGTCATTTTTATCCGTAACTTCTATTAAAACAACGTTTGATTTGTACAAAGTAAGATTATTATTCTCAAAAAAATTTACGTATATATACTGGAACTTTATAAATAGTTCACTATCATCACAAAAAATGCACATAATTCCCTTGTTTATCAAGACTTTTTCCATGATATCTTTTAAATTCGAGTTTTTCGTTACTACTATATGAGTCTGACACTTTTTGTTAACGATTTTTATAAAAAACTGTTCACTTTGACCGTAACTGAGATATATCTGATTTTTGTAATAATTAATGCTTTTTTCTGTTATAAATATATATTTTAAATTATCCTCAAGAGCACTGTGTGCTGTTTCTATAGACATTGAATCCAAATTATCACACTTTTCATTATCAATTTCTATTTTACTGCCTTCAATATTATTGTACAAATTAGCTACTTCACTATTTTTATTATACTGCTCAAAATATCTGCTTAATGTATCTGCAACGTTATTATCTTTTCCCTTAATATACGTTATTTCAAAATCGTATTCATTCAGAAGTATTTTCCATCTTTGTAATTTCATATTAGGCTCCTTTAGATTGTGAAGCCAAATAAGCGGTTTATGATCCGTTTGGATGATGAACTTTCGTCCATATAAATAAGTTCTAAAATGCTTTACAGCCCATACCATAGCCAGAGCTTCTTTCTCTATAGTGGAATATCTTATCTCATGATCACATAAAGTGCGAGATGCATAGCATATAGGGTGATTTTTTTGGCTTAGTACCGCGCCAATAGCGAACTGAGATGCATCAGTTGTAAGCACAAATTTTTTACCAAAGTCTGGTGGCTGTAAGACAGGTTCATTGGTAATTAGAGTTTTTAATGTATTAAAAGCTTTTAAAAAAATCTATATTTTTAAAATCCAATATTGCGTTTGCCTTCAGAAATCGAACCATTGGGTAAGCTACTTTTGCGTAGTCCGGTATAAATTTCCTATAATATCCTGTCATACCAAGGAATTGTTTTATTTCTTTTACACTAGTTGGGGGTTTCATATTATTAATCGCCGTTATTTTCGAAGGATCCGGTTTTATACCGTCTTCAGATACAATGTGTCCCAGAAATTTTGTTGTGAAGTCAGCAAATTGACATTTGTTAAATTGAATTTTTAAATTCGACGCTCGTAGAGTATTAAATATTTTCTTAATTGAGACTATATGCTCGTCAAAACTAGTTGAAAATATAAGTATGTCGTCTAAGTAAACAACACAAATTTTATTTATATATTCCCTTAAAACATAATTAATTAACCCCTGAAAGGTGGCAGGTGCTGTCTTAAGGCCAAAGGGCATACGGGTGAATTCATAATGGCCATCTGCCGTTGAGAAAGCCGTTTTTGCTCTATCATTAGGGTGTACTTCAATTTGGTGAAATCCCTTTGCTAGGTCAATTGTGCTGAAGTAGCAACATTTTCCCAATTTGTCGAATATGTCTTGCATATTCGGAATCGGGAACTTATCATCGACTGTTTGATCATTGAGCTTCCGGTAATCAATGACAACTCGCCATTGCGGTGCCCCATCTCTATTCGCCTTTTTGGGTACAACCCATAAAGGTGAATTATATGGGCTATTACTTGGTACAATTATTTTTTGAGCTAGCATATCACGAATTTGCCGATCTACTTCCGATCGATGTATTACCGGATACCTATAAAGTTTACTGTACACTGGGATATCAGTTTTTGTTATTATTCTATGTTGAATTTCTTTGGTAAAGGGCAAGCTTTCTCCTTCTTTGTAAAATATGTCCTGATATTCGTTTAAAAGTGTACTTAGTATTTCCTTGTCTCTTATATTTAAATGTTTAGCAAACATATCATTGGATGATTTATCTATTCTATCTTCATAAGTAAGTATTTCTAAGTTTCCATTTTATATTTATACTTATTTTATATACGTTTGCCCCTTATTTATTTCCTTTTCTTAATCTTAGTGTTTCTTTTTTTTTTTTTAATCTTAATGTTATTTTTTTTTTTCACAAAAGTATATGTGTAAGTAAGTATATGTACGTATATTTATTTATACGAGTATGTACAGATATATATAACATAAACATACATAAGTCCGGATCACTCCCGCTTGACTCTCAGCTATTCAAAATTTGCTGCTGCGTGTACTTGATGCTGCGCTTGCAATTGTTGTTGCGTATGCACTGGAAATGGTGCAGGTGTGACAGCTGTTGGTGGCGATGTGGGTAACACCTGCTGCTGCTGTTGTTGTTTTTTGTTTTTTCTCTCTTAGTGAATTATAACGGCTTTTGATTTACCGTTTTTTTCACTTTACAGTTTCTAATAATTTCTTTCACAGCAAGTTTTTATTTTTGAATTTCAATTCATTTATTTATTCACTTAATCAAATAATTTGATTTTCACTTTCTTTCCGAAAATTTGTTTTTCTGGCTTTTGCTTTTTTTTCAAGCATTTGCCTTTTAAAATGTTTACGTTAATCACAATAAATTTTTATTATAATACAGAAGTTCTTTTCGAACAATGTAATTAACTTTTTTTTTATTTAAATTTAAAATTTTGCAGTGCGTGTAAGGTTCGCGATGGACTGCGCCAATAATGAAGTGAAACACGTCTTCTTCTTCAAAGCACTTTATTTCAACTCTCAGTTTAACAAAAACTCTTCTTAACCTAAAGCTTAACTAATATTTAACATTTATGAGAATCGGAGAAAGTATGTTGAGTGTATGTTGAGTGCGTGAGTAAGCGTGCGGGTGTAGAGTGTGAGAAAGTATGTAAAACAGTTAGCATAAGTAATTAAATATAAGAGTAAGATTAAGTTAGAATTAAGAGTAGGTATAATATAGGAATAGGTATATACGTATATAGGGTGATCATGTAGCTATAAAATATTTTGCTGCTACTACTTTTTTGGTAGTCTTGAGATTTGTTAAAATTTTCTATGATTTCAGGTGAGCTAATATTTTCGTATATTCTCACAACTCTCATCTATAACTACATATGTATGTAAATAATTACCGTACAACTGCGTGTGCATAGTTTCGAATGTGACGCCTCTTCACACATTCACATTTGCAGCATAAACATGTATGAACGTGCAGAAAAAATATGAAATGCTATAACAACACTAAAAATTTTGCATTTTTACCTAGTTTCCATTAAATCAAATATGTGTGTGCATATCGCTGCAAATGCAGAGAAAAAACTAAACATAGTACTAGAAAAACTCTGTGTATGTGAGCATGTGTGTGTATAAATACATATATTCTCTTGGTTTGAGGTAACGGTCAAAGCCACTGATGCGTGTATTTATGTTCTGATTGCTTTTAGAGGCAAAGCAAAAATCAGTTAAGATTTTTTGGAGAGCTTACAAAATGACTTACATACATATTTTTATGCTTGTAAAGCGTTTTTCAATAGGTGCGCAATATTTTTTATTTTTCGCTTGTCATTTGTAAACTTCATTAGTATACATTTCATCATGGAACGCTACACACTTGAGCAACGATTGCAAATCGTGCAAATTTTTTATGAAAATAATCGTTCTGTTGCTGCTACTTTAAGAGCATTTTTTCCAAAAAATCATCTTCAGTGATGAAGCTCACTTTTGGCTCAATGGCTTTGTCAACAAGCAAAATATGCGTTACTGGGCAGAAAGCAATCAACACGTGATTCATGAGGCACCATTGCATCCCAAAAAATTCACTGTTTGGTGCGGTTTACATGCCGGCGGCGTAATTGGCCCATATTTTTTCGTTGACGAGAACGATCGCCACGTTACTGTGAATGGAAATCGATACCGCGACATGATAAACGATTATTTTTGGCCGCAATTGAATGGTATGGACTTGGAGACGACATGTGGTTTCAACAGGACGGGGTCACAAGCCACACAGCACACGCTACAATTGATTTGTTGAAGAGTAAGTTCGATGAGCGCATTATTTCCAGAAATGGACCGGTCGAATGGCCGCCGCGCTCGTGTGATTTGACGCCTCTAGACTATTTTCTTTGGGGTTATGTGAAGTCATTGGTCTACAGTAACAAGCCGGCGACGATTTGTGAGCTCAGAGCCAATATTGAACGCGAAATTGGTGGAATTTCGGCCGATTTATGCAAAAGAGTGGTCGAAAATTGGGTTCAACGATTGGACTTCGTAAAACGTGCACGCGGTGGTCATGGAAAAGAAATCGAATTTCATACTTAAATGTATATGTTCACACTCGATAATAAAAAAAAAATTAGTTAAAAAAGTCAAACCGTTTGTGTTTTATACAAAAAAAAAGTTGAATCGCTCTTACTGAAAAACGCTATATGTCTTTATGTCTGTATTTAGTCGTGTTCGCATTGTGGCGTAGAAGACACCTGTGCCAGCACTAAAAGCCCTGACACCTTGTTTCTAACTCCCTGCTTTTTACATTTCAATTTACCAGATAAGATTTCTATTCCCACTTCTCTTTTATGTAAAAGCATCTGCAGTTTTTCTTCATCACTTTTATTTAGTTGCTTTTCGCATATTTGAGTCTCATGTTTTTTATTGCAATGCACAAGCACCGTTCGAATGACGGCTCCCCTGCCATCCTATGGCCCTGACTCGCTACTTGGCGCTTATGCTTTAGCTTACTTTTTAATCTGTTTTACTATTGCCATCATTTGCATTTCTCAATGCTTTTCATCGTTTCATTTGCTTTTATCAGTTCTGTCATCCGCTGAATGCACTCACACACACACACCTCTCTAGCTGCAATTGCTTGGGGAACATAATACCCACATCGCTTTCAACTAAAGTTCCAGATGTTAGTTTAGCTGAGGGAAATAGAAGTTAATTAAACTCCTTACACTTCCGTTTCCTTTTTCTATTCAATTCCGAACCTTTTGACTCACTTTTACTAATATAATATAAGTTTGCCGTTCTATCTTCTATTTAATTCTTATTAGTATCAGATATGGCATTGTGAAAGACTCTGGCATTTTTGTAGCCACTTCCAAGGAATCCATCCAACATTCACATATTCATATATTTGTATGTAAATGCAAACTCGTTTCTGTTCGTTAGCATTTCTTTAACTGGCATTCTTCTAGGTCGTTACTCTTTTGGAAGGGATACACTCTCTTGAAGTTTCATAAAAAAAATATTTTTGTTTTACTTCATCTGGTTTTAATTGAATTTGGTTTGTTATCAGATTTGTATTCCCTTACCTCTGTTAGCATCAGCAGGTAAGATAATAAACCGAGTTGTTCACTGCTAGGTTTTCATAAGATCTGCACGCCCTGACATAAGTTGAACAGCCTCTGTTCGTTAGCGATAATTTCGACTTCGGGTGAACGAATTTTTCTGTTACCCTAAATAGTCTGGGAGCCAGGGGTCATTTTGACCTCATCATTTCATGCCGAAGCATTGAAAACTCCGCGCGCCGCCGAGATGTATGAAAGCAATGATACGTTATTGCTTCGGCTGAAGGTCTTCCCACCGCTATAAACGCAGCTGACCATCAATATTATATAATATAATATTTTCATATGTGTCCAAAATTATGTAAAAAAATTTCAATCGGCATAAAGTAGTTTTACTTTTTAATTTATTTTACAAGTTCGCCTGTTCAGCTAACGTATTTTCTCCCCTCTACCGCGCAGCTGACTATTTTTTTTATTCTACTAAATGTCAACAATACACGAAAAAAATTTCAGCCGGTATTAAATGAGTTGTTAAATTTTTTTCGAATTTTTTTTCGACACGTTTCGCAGCATCCCACGCACGTACTCGTACCCACCACTACTGGACCAGCTGATGGTTGGTTTCGTCATCCATTGGATGGCGTCTGCCTTCAGTATTAAAATCAGTCGGCATGAAATGATGAGGTCAAAATGACCCCTGCCTCCCGGACTAAAAATTATGTAAACAAATTTCAATCGGCATAAAGTAGTTTTACTTTTCAATTTTTTTACAAGCTCATCTGTTCAGCTGATGTGTTTTCCTCCCTCTAACGCGCAGCTGATTATTTCTTTTGTATTCTACTAAATATCAACAATACATGAAAAAAATTTCAGCCGGTATAAAATGAGTTGGTAGAAATTTTTTTGAAAACCATTTTGAAAGACCACTTGGGCCTACGAAAAGTCAAATCTCGTTTGGTACCGAAAACTCTCAATTTCTTGGAAATAAGTCGTCGCGTTGATGTGTGTGAAACAATGCTTTCACACTATCAGGACAAGCTCAAATGCATCATTACGGGAGATGAGACTTGGATTTATGCTTACGACCCTGAAACAACCGACCAATCAAGCGAATATCAGGCTAAAGGCGAGGCCAGACCGAAAAGAGCACGTCAAAGACGTTCAAAAATAAAAGTCATGATGACAGTTTTTTCAATATTTTCGTGGTGTGGTGCACTATGAATTCCTTCCACCTGGCCAAACTGTTAATAAGGAATATTATTTGAGCGTTATGCGTCGTTTACGTGAAGCAATTCCTCTAAAAAGACCAGAACTATGGGCGAACAACTCTTGGTTTTTGCATCACGATAATGCACCGTCTCACACTGCACTCGTTCTTCGTGACCATTTCGCCAAAAATTCCACGCATAGCGTTCCGCAACCACCGTATTCGCCTGATTTGGCTCCGTGTGACTTCTGGCTATTCCCAAAACTCAAGAGACCACTCCGGGGAACGCGTTTCGAGTCGATTGAGGAGATAAAAGCTGAATCGAAGAAGGTACTGATGGCTATACGGAAATGGACTATTTGGCATGTTTCGGGGATTGGAAAAATCGTTGGCATAAGTGTATTTTATCGAGAGGGGATTATTTTGAAGGGGATGAAATTTATTTATAAGAATAAATAAAGATTTTTCATTTTACAATCAAATTCACCTTACTTTTTGCCACATAAAATAAATATAAAATACAAGAGGCTCCCTTGCAGCCCTTTTAGTGTTATTCCGGCCTGCGCTTTTGTTAGCCTTAGTTTAGCCAACCTACGGCTTTCTCTTCATTAAGAAACCGGCCATTCCAATGCTTATTCTTAGACTTGGTGCTTGTTTTTAGTTGAATAATCTTGATCTGTGATTATACATATATATATATATGTAGACTTATATACATATATTGATATACAGGTAAATACTTAATCCGACTCCGAACAGCAAATGGTTTTTTCATGGCAAAAATACACTGAAAGGTTTGCTATTGCATACCGAGGGCGAACACTATTTTCAAAATTTTTTTATTTTGTTCTTTTATGCATGGAGATTCAAACCTACGCTAGCTTTGTGGTTTTTGAGTCCTTAAACTTTCTAGCCTAAAGCCACTTTTAAGGTTTCATCTTAATGCCACATCTCCCTTCATTTAGTCAACACCTTTGGTTGCTGAGTTGCTTCAACATTTTTCAAAATATTTTTTTAAACTCGAAAAGAGACTCTAATAAGAAAATTAGACAGAGGCTGTGGTACTTACTGTAGTGTACAAAACACTGCGGTGTTTGTGAGGACAACCGTGAATATCTTTCTAAGTCAGCCGGGTAAGCGTAAAAACTATTAGTTGTTTTACTTTTCTAGTGCAATACCTCGCGTAATTGCCTCGCCAATAAGGAGTTCCAAATACGAAAAAACGTAAGTAAGGGTAAAACGTAAGTAACAGAATAATTTTGACAGAAAAAAAATATTTTCATGGAGTCCATTTTTTGCTCTTGTTCACTTCTTTCGGGAGCAAAGGGCCTCGACAAGGCTCTTCTATCGTACACGGTTCTGTGCTGTTGTTTACGCATCGTCCGGTGAGATGTCGGCATCTGGTAGTTCGCGCAACATCGACCTTCTCCAAGTGTTTTTTGGTCGACCGCGACCTCTGCTCCCTCGCGGGTTCCAGTCAAGTGCCATCCTTGTGATGCTATCTGGTGGTTTTCTCAATGAGTGAGAAGGGGGAAAGGGGACGACCTTGCCTTACGCCTGAAGCACAGCCAGTTCGGAGTTCTCATAGAGAGCTTTGATGAGGCGGATTATCTTGGCGGGAACTCCCTTTCTACTCAGTGTCAGCCATATTGCGTCTCGTTTGATAGTGTCGAACGCCTTCTTAAAGTCTACGAACAGCATGTAGAGCGGGGAGCGCCACACAACTGATTGTTCTACTATAATCCGAAGTGTGCTGATTTGGTCATCACAGCTTCGGTGAGGGCTAAAACAAGCTTGCTCGTCTCTTAAGGAGCGTCCATATACTAATCTTTCTCGTTGGATAGTAATTATTCCGCTTTTCAACTATTTAAATACGCATGCCGTAACAAAAACGACTATAAATATATTCTCGGATGGCCAGGCGGGCATCAAATCAATGAATGCAGTTATACTAAGATCGAAGGTTGAACAGGAATCCCGGGCAGCCCTAAATGATATAAGCATCGTATTCAAGATCAGGCTTATTTGGGTTCCGGGGTACAGAGATACTGATAAAAGTACCATTGGAATACCTTTGGCCACGAGTAAACTAATAATAAAAAACAACATTATCCAAGAGGCCAATAGGTCATGGAGAGATGCAGATACATGTGTAACAGCTAGGCTACTATGGCCGCAAATAAACAAGAAAACGTCAAAGGAATTGCTTTAGTCTCTCAAGAGATAATATAATATCTCGAAGGTCGTGGCTTATTTAACCGGTCATTGGCTATTTGGCAAACATTCCTCGAGACTAGGAGTTTTCTCCCATGAACATTGCAGAAGTTGCAGAGATGAGGAAGAGGAAGAAACAGTTGAACACTCCCTTTGCAACTGTCCAGCCTTAGCTAAAATCAGAGCAGGTTGTCTGGGTAAATACTTTCTTAATTCTCTTACAGAGCTGTCTGGCGTGGGGTTGGGATGAATTCTACGTTTCAGAAGAGCCACAAAACGGTTCAACGAAGGAAGGTAAATGGGGTTCCCTTGAAGCACAGTGGTATCACAACGGACCTGTAGGGCCCAAGTGAGTTGGTCGTGCAGACCGACTAACCTAACCTAATCTATTGAAAATTAAATAAAGCTATTTCCACCGTGAAATATTTTTTTTAACCCTTTGTTAATTCATGCAGTAAAGGGTAAAAGTGTAATTGACTATTTTGAAGTATATTTTACCTTGACTGAACTACAATCGACTATTCCGAAATACATTTTATGGTTTCTGAACTACAATTGACTATTCGAAACATATTTTTCGGTTTCGGAACTACAATTGACTATTCCGAAATACATTTTAGGGTTTGTGAACTACAATTGAATATACCGAAATACTCTTTACGGTTTCTGAACTAGAATTGACTATTCTGAAATACATTTTAGGGTTTCTGAACTACAATTGACAATTCTGAAATACATTTTACGGTTTCTGAACTACAATTGACTATTCCGAAATACATTTTACGGTTTCTATATTACAATGGACTATTCCGAAATACATTTTACGGTTTCTGAACTACAATTCACTACTCTGAAATACACTTTACGGTTTCTGAATCACAATTGACTATTTCGAAATACATTTTAGGGTTTCTGAACTACAATTGACTATTCTGAAATACCTTTTAGGGTTTCTGAAGTACAATTGACTATTCCGAAATACATTTTACGGTTTCTGAACTACAATTGACTATTCCGAAATACATTTTACGGTTTCTATATTACAATGGACTATTTCGAAATACATTTTACGGTTTCTGAACTACAATTGACTATTCCGAAATACATTTTACGGTTTCTGAAATACAATTGACTATTCCGAAATACATTTTAGGCTTTCTGAAGCACAGCTGACGGTTTCGGAAGTACTCCTAGAAGAGGTGTGAACGAAAATGCGTAGTTTCCTAATTTACAATTATTTCTAATGGCAAAAAAAGTACTTATTTGTTCTTATTCACTTATTCCGCTATTTTGCAGTGATACCTCCAGTTATATTATATATTATTTGTGTATACAAATGTAAAAAGTTAAATGAAATGAGTCGCATCCAGAACGATGCAAAGTATTATTGCCAATTTGTAAATCAGGCATCACCAAGCAGGCTACACTGATTTCTTATGAAACGCACATAGTGTAAAATGCCAAAAAATCATACTACAGCGTACATTTATAGACAATAGTGTATTATGTGGCTCGTACATCCACAGACTGAAAGCACATCGAAATCACATCAGCCACTCATTCGGACTTTTCCCCATGATTGCCAAAATGCATTTAGTACTCACATTCATGCGCAGATACCCACACATCCATGCACACGCATTTAAATGGGTTTCTTTTTTTGTACGCGGCCGTCGCAACGGAGTGACTTTGGGCGTGGCTACCATTCGGCATGATGCGGGTTCGAAGCACACGCTAAATGATGGAAAAAGTTGTTTCTAATTAGCAGCCACCACTCAGCTGTCAGTGAAAAAGCTATTCTTGCAAGCTGTTTGCCGTTCAGCGCTGACCTCAAATTGCAGGTCTTTCCACTTTCCTGGAACAACTCCAATTCGCACGCCACAACTTGGAAGAGGGGAAGTTCGGCCAAAGCGCGCAAAAGGGAAAGCTTGCGTGCATCGATTATATATACATACGTATATTTTTATATATCTGTGTGTGTGCATTTCGGATATTGAAAAGCATTGGCACGCATCAGAGGTAATTGTTCATTTGATGCTTGGCAAAGAACCATGCAAGAATGCCATTATGTGACTAGACTTCACTTCTCCACACTTGATTCCGACTATTCAATTCGAAAGCTCCTATAAAAGTTAAAAAAGTCTTTTAGTAAAAGTAAATTCTCCTGAATGTATACGCACATACACACATACGTACATATGTCTGTGTGTTTGCCTGTTATTGTAACTTCGATTGCTTTGAATGGAACTCGTAACGATTCGGCTCGTTGTGATTATTTGTTCGATTTCACAAATTTGTGTATGCATCCTGCCGCTGCGGGCCCCTTCTTGCCCAGAAAACAATTTCACTATCGTAGTGTGTCTCTGGTTGAAGAGCTTGCGTTGCAATTTTAATTTTGTATGCCCAGCAAATGTTTTCGACATTCGATTTGGTGTGATTTCGCTCTGTGATGCGATTCTTCGCAGTCGATTGCACTGTCAAGTTGCTGCGAGATGAGAACCGGCATTACTACATATTGGCATTTTTATTTCTGAATTCACAGTCGATAAATTCCCAAGGACCGCATTCAATAACTAAATGAATGAATAAATGAATAAAAGAGAAAATAAATAGATAATTCAATTTGAACGACTATTCTATGAGTGCAGCAGCAAAGGCTGCAAGCAAAAAGACGGCACAATCGTGCACTAAAGATTGATTTGCGAGCTTGTCGCTGAGTTGTACTCCCACTTGATTAGATTTGATTCTTGACCTTTGGACGAGTGTATTTTAATGCATTTTAAAGAGTTTTAGCTGAAGTTTTTCACCGTTGAAAGTTCGCCTTTTTTACACGAACGCTTCAAAACTCACATTGCTCAAAAAGTTGAAGTAGGAGCTCTCACGTGTATTTGAAACCGATTTACGTTTTAAAATTTGTATGAAGCAATAAGCGTTTAAAAAATAGTTGCCAAGCGCAATTAAGGGGTGCCGGTGGTCTAGAGCTGGAAAATTTAGAGTATTTTCAAATTTTTTTTTTTAGAATTAAAAAAATGAAAAACGATATTTAAATTTTTTAGGCCTTTTAGTTAACTTCTTTTACTATTGTACAAAAATGAGAAAAAAAATTTAAATTTTAACAATTTAAAAAACGGCGCTGAAAATGACACTCCCAAAAAATTTGACCTGGACGGTGTTGTCCATTTTGGCTCTTCTATTTATCTGAAACACAAAAACCAAAAAAAATATTTATCAGTATGACTGTAGACGTACTATAATAAAAAAAAAATCATGTGCAGCATCGTACACGTGGTAGAAGTGGAACTTCTGTGTGTGAATAAGAGAGAGAGAGAGAGAGAGAGAGCGAGAGAGGAAGAGAAGGAGACAGGGATAATTTCAAAAGAAATACAACAGTATAAAATTTGTGTAACCAAAATTCGATTTTATTAAATATATATGCATTATGCTATCATCAGTTGGTGGTTCAATTGGTAATCTATACTAATATTATAAAGAGGAAAACTTTGTTTGTTTGTAATGAATAGGCTCAAAAACTACTAGACCGATTTTAAAAATTCTTTCACCATTCGAAAGATACATCATCCACGAGTAACATGGATTATATTTTATTTTGGAAATAGGGTTCGAGATATAGGTCAAAACGTGGACCCGGGTAACCTTCGGATGTGTATGTACAATATGGGTATCAAATGGAAGCTGTTGGTGAATGCTTTAGTTCAGAGTATTTTTCATGCCGCTCCGTGACTAGGGTCTCGAGATAGAGACCAAAACGTGGACCCTAGAATGTGTTTGTACAATATGGATATCAAATTGAAGCTGTTGGTGAATGCTTTAGTACAGAGTATTTTTCATGCCGCTCCGTGACTGGGGTCTCGAGATATAGGTCAAAACGTGGACCCGGGTAACCTTTGCTTGTACTGATATAATTGGTTTGTGATAGCTGAAATATGAAATATATGTACGTGATTCAATATTTTCTAGATAACGTGTGAAAATTGCATCTAGTGTAGTTCCGGATTTTGTTGTTGATTCTTTAGGGTTATTGTTTATCTTTTTTTTGTCTTCGCCTCTTCCAAGTGCATTTGCACCTGCGTGGCTGTAAACCAGTAGTGAGCGGTGAATGAAATATATTATGTCATCAAGATTTTGGTTCGGTGAGATATAGATGGCGGCTATGACAATAGTTTTTCCATTCAGTGTTTGACATTCTGCAATGCAAACATCCCCAACTCGTGTGACTGTTGATGAATATGACTGAGACTGCCTTGCAGTCATTTCCACATTTGGTGTGACGATATTTACGCTATCATCTTGTGGTAGATTGCCACACCGCCAGCTTTAACATTTAGTCGCTTATATTTGATGACGCAATTGAAATTTGGTATACTAATATCCTCGTTATCGTTTAACCAAGTTTTGGACAAAAGTACTATACTCGATTTGCGGATGACAGAGTCTGTTAAATCTGCGGAATGTGCTCGTAGCCTCTTCTCTGAGTCATGTAATCGATTATTTGTTTATCGGCAGTTTCCAGTCTATTTAACGATAGTCTCCGGAATTCATCTTGTAAATGAGACATACTGACTGACGCTCGTCGACCATGGTAGAATCTAAAATCATTTCCGTTCGCTATAATCCACAAGCCTTCAATGCAAGTGACTCGTGATAAAGCAACGTAAACTAATGATTGCGAATGTTTCTTATCATATTCGTAAACAACTTCAGAATACGTGCCTCCCTGAGACTTGTAAATGGTCGTCGCACAAGCACAAACTAATGGTAAATGTGATCGTTTAGCGTTAATCGTTTTGCTGTTGTTAAGCGGGATTGTTGATGTGCGTCGTCCGATTGGTACCGCTGTTTTACTGATATTATGCGCTGCAACATGACCAGCAACTTTTTTTCTGATTTTTTCTCTGTCGCGTAACATTATGATGTATAGCTCTCCTTCTCTTTCTCTCTATGTTATATATAAGTATACTCTGTCTTACAACGAAGCCTATGTCTTAGGTATAGAAAATGTATAGCTCTCTTTCTCCTTCTCTCTACGTTGTATCTTTTTTTCTCTCTCGCGTAACGAAATCTCTAAACGTTACATTTTTTCCAATTCACTCTCCATTCTCGCTCAAATATCAGACCGCCGCTAAAGAAATTTCACTACAAAAAAAACTAATTTGACAAAATGGCGCTATTTTGAGATTGACACTATGAATACCGGGTTCTTTTCAGTTGTTTAATAAAAAAAAAATACGGAATAATTGAAATATTAATATGATTCTAGTATGGGCGATAGGCATTGATTGTGAACAACATATTGCAATTTCAGACGATTCGTTTCAATGGTTTTTTTTTTACAACACCAGACCGAAAAAAGTCGTTTCGAGATAAATGAGTTTAAAGTTTGAGGTACAGGAGCGCGCGGATCGCTCTTTACCTAGTCAATGGGCCGTGGAAGCTATAATAATGGGAATTTCCGCATGAAAATTTCACAGTGTATTCCTAAGATACTATGTTTTCGAAATATCGAAAAAACAAAAAATCAATTTTTTGAAATTTCTAGACCACCGGGTCCCCTTAAGGATTACAAGTAAAGTGGTTGGAGAAAAAGTCTGTGAAGGAATCAGAGAGTTAAGATATTACACAAAAATGTTGCTAGTTACTTGTAGCATAGAAATGCCAAACACATCAAATATCTTAAATATAAAAATTAAATAATTTTATATGCCGGCTTATCAAAGTGATATGCAAAAGGGTGAAAACTTTGACTCTTCCTAAAATAAAATGTACGAGTGAATTTTGAAGTCGCCGCATTTTACTAGAATCCATTGTCAGAAGCTGGAGTTTTTGTGTTATACAGTGTAATTACATTGGTTGTTGGCAGTGAACATTTTGTGATTTGAAAAATCGAAAACAAGTAGTCCACAGGCATTAACTGCCACGTTGGTATCGCAGATGGATTAATGTGAAAAACTGCAGGTTGTAACTGATGCTCCTTTTATCTTCTTCTTCTTGATTGACGCGATAACCGCTTACGCGATTTTGGCCGAGTTAACAAGGCGCGCCAGTCGTTTGTTAATCGCCTTAACAAGCGCCAGTTAGACACATCAAGTGAAGTCAAATCCTTTTGATCCATTTGATCTTTCTCCTTCTTTGAGGAGACCTTCTTCGTCTGCTACCACCAGCTGGTACCGCATCGAATACTTTCAGAGCCGGAGCGTTTGTATCCATTCGGACGACATGACCCAGCCAATGTAGCCGCTGGATCTTTATTCGCTGCGCTATGTCTATGCCGCCGTAAAGCTCATACAGCTCATCGTTCCATCGCCTGCGATATTCGCCGTTGCCAACGTGCAAAGGTCCAAAAATCTTACGCAGATTCAAACACTCCAAGTGACGCCTCATCGGATATTATCATCGTCCCAGCATTTGCACAAGGCACGAGAGCCTTGTAGAAAGTTAATTTTGTTCCCCGAGAGAGGATTTTACTACTCAGTTGCCTACCTAGTCCAAAGTAACACTTGTCGGCAAAAGAGAGAGAGAGATTCTCCATTGGATTTCAAGATAAACGAAGTATCTTGCAACCTCGAAATCAGGTTGTAGGTTAGGTTAGGTTAAGTTGAAGCGGTTGTCCACTGCGGGACACACTCAGGCTCATGGCTCATTGTGATTCCGCGTGGGGAACTTGCTCTTATCCCTCCTAAAACCAGTGTGTACTTTTCAAAAATTTTGTAAGATCCTTAATTCCGACAGAACCGAGTTCTTCCAATTCATTAAAGGATTGTCTACTCAAAATGGCGAGTCTACGTCTGGATAGAGTAAGACAGTGACACAGAAGGTGGGGGATCGTCTCTTCCTCTTCCTCGTTTAGACAACTTCTGCAGAAGTCATGTGTTTGCACACCCATTCTCTGTGTGTGCCTACCGATTAGGCAGCGCCCCGTTATAACTGATATCAGTGTGTTAAGACTGTGCTTATCTCTTCTTAGTAGAAGTTCCGTGCGCTTAACATTGGGAGTCGGCCAAAGTTGTCAGGCGATTTAGCAAACGACTTCATTACGCCATCTTCTTTCGCTACTCTTACAATTTCCTCGCAGATACGTAGTCTGCATCTTTGCAATAGTATACCTATATCATTGTCTATGATCTCATCAGTCAATTTGGTACCGATTTTCGCTAGTTCATCGACTCTGCAATTCCCCTCAGTGTGACAATGGCCAGGAACCCACGCTATGATTAGGTTAAATGACTCGACCATCTCGTTAAGAGATGTGCGGCATATCATGGCTACCTTCGAGGTTGTCGATTGTTTTATGAGGGATTTTATCGCCGCCTGGCTATCAGTGAAAATGTAGCTATCATCTCCAGATATCGTATCACAATGTATCAGTGTCGCGGCTTTCATTATTGCCATCAGTTCAGCCTGAAAGACACTTCAGTAGACGGGAAGCCGAAAACTGAAGGAGATCCCCAGATGCTCGGAATATACACGTCCGCCCATCCTGCCCTCGAGCTTTGAGCCATCTGGATACATACCTCGTCCTGTTCTTCCCTCGAGGGTAGGAGAGTCGTGGACGTTGTTATGGCAAGTATTGGCGGGTCTGTATAATCCACCTGTACGGGAAGCCCCAACGTGCCATCCACGATTGGCCATAGTCTATGTTTGACCACTTACATACTTAAACTGTTCAGCCTTATTGCCGCGCTGCGCGCATTGTACCTTGCCTGTAGGTCTACCGGAAGGAAGTTTAATACAACTGATGCTAAGTTCTCTTGTGGAGGAAGGGTTTTAAACAAAATCAACAGCAAAAATGAGTTTCTGGTACACAAAAACCAAATATGTATATACATTTTCGGGAAGAAAATAAGAGAAAAAAAGGAAGAGTAGCGTAGTACACATAACAGAAGTGAAACTTTCAAGGCAGATAAAGAAAGAGGGAGAGACCCGAGAGAGAGAGAGAGAGAGAGAGAGAGAGAAAGAATGTATATCTTAGTAAATTCACAACATTTGCAGAGAATACAAATAGACAAAATTTACAAAAAACGGAGAAGGGTCAACCGGTGTAGGTAAACGGCGAACACAAACCGTGGCAACAACGCGCCCTACTCCGAGCGTTTATCACCCGCACAAACGCAGCGATTCCAGGACCGCAGCAACGGCATAACTTATCGTAAGGCAATACCAATAAATCCGACGCCGGAATGGATAGCACTTTATAGTACGCAAAAGCACTAGCCAGGAAACGGAAATAAGCGCCAAAAAGTAGGCACAAAAAAAACGCCATAAAAAATTGGGACCAAAAAACGCCCCAAACAGTAGGCACCAAGGAAATATAACGCCAAAAAGTAGGCACCAAAAATTTATTTCCTACAAGTTTGCACCAACAAGCAAGCGCCAAAAAGTAGGCAGTGTTATTTCTCACTAGAAATTAGCAACCCGAAGGAAAAATAGCCTAAAGTGTATCTAAATTATATATAAGGTATCGCTCTCTCTCTCCTTTTCCTCTACGTTATATCTTCTCTCTCGCAGAACGAAAATGCCCAAAACGTTGCATGGCCTTGCAATTTTACTCTCCTTTCTCGCTCGTCCATCGACGCTTAAGAAGTTTCACTTCAAAAAATTGATTGGATATTAACAATTCCCATTCGAATACTTCAGTCCTCGAAACGAAGTAAAGAATAAAATGTTTCCATTCACTTGGCGCTAGCCAAAGCAGTATTAAAGCCACAACTCATTAGCAATGCCAAAATATTTGCTCAAGCTTCCTGCAGGGTTGTGCGTAGAGTGCGTGGAAAATTTAGTTTCCTGTTTTTAGAACTTTGCTGTTTACTCGTCGCGCGTTCAGCAATGTTTCAGATTTCTTTACTTAAACTTAAACAGACAAATGTTAAACCCACACACGCACATACACATACATAAAGTGCAAAATATGCGCTTTTCAATACGCACCTTTTATTTTGAGTTTCTTCCTGTGCTCCTTTATTGAGAATTGATCATGTGTTGTTGTTGCAATGCTCCATTTTCCCTCGGCACATCCACCTCATCTGACTACTAAAAGCTGCCACAAGGCGTGCAATCATTTATCGACTTTTTAATATTTTTAATGTCACATTAAATACTTTCTCACGACTACTTTCTGCTGCCATCCCGCAATTGCCTGCTGTGCAATCGCATCCATTTACCACCGGTGTTTTTTCTCTGCTTCCGTTGCACGAACGAACAAACACTTGTGAGTGTGTGTGAGTGCATGAGTGCTTTGCGGCAAGTTTCAAGTGCCAAATGCAGATGCCCATGCACACACTCTCATACACTGATACACTCATAGCATACAGTATTTAAGTTGAACTTTTTCATCTGCAGTGTTAAAACCGTAAAACTTTTGCTGAGAAGTTATTAAAAGTATTCGCCATCAGAGAACGAGACGCAGCGGGAGTTGCCACATGCAGGACCGGCCCTGATGGCAGCGGTACGAGTACAAAGTAACTAACCAAATGAAGTATGGAAAAGAAATAAGTTGAACAAAGCAGGAAGCAAGTTTCGCGCTGCTAAAGCGATAAAAATGCGACAGCTTAGCGATGAGGCGAAGGCAATTGCCGTTGCCATCGATGCTGTTGCTGTTACTGTTGGTTGGTACTCCTGTTGGTATATCGCAAACGCAAAATGCTTGCAAGAAAATGATTCATCGTTCATTCAATAAAGTGTTGCATGGCACGGACACCAGCGCTGCTATCAGTGCCAGCCGACTGCTCGCCACCAGCTTAGCGTTTTGCTTTGCTACATTTCCGCCTACGTTGTGCCACGTCTACGACACTTCTGCGGCATACGTTTTTAAGTAATGACCTTTGCAGCTGACAGTAAAGGCAAAATCTGTGGAAGGGTGAAAGCGTTTGTTTCATGCGAATGCCGGCACCATTTACCGGTCAACCGACCAATCGGCTGCGGTTTTAGCATCCAAACTGCTTTGCGCGCCGCAAACGGCTAGAAGATGGCAAAGGTGGCAATGAACGTGGCAAGTGTTTGCAGCCTGCTGCGCTGTCACCACCTCACGCTCTGCTTGCTAATGTGCGAGTGGGTAATGAGGAGGCTGAAAAGGAGTGTATAAATAATATCTTATTCAGTGAGTCGGTGGCAATGAAAAAGTGTTGCAGCAGAGTGAAAGCAGCTGAAGACCAACTCCTGCTGAATGTGAATGTTATAAAAAGTGGTGTAAAAAATAATTTTTATGCTCTTAATTTACTTTTTACCTATTTACTTATTTACATTTTTATTCTCCGCTTTATTCAAATGCAAATTAGCTACAAATGTCTCAATAATTGCCGGCGAAAGGCTGTTAGAAAGGCGTTCTTTCTGTTGGTGGCATCATTTGGTACAAGTCAGCCCAACAGCCCAGCAGCCCATCAGCTTCTACAGCGCACTTTGCTGCATTGTTTACACTGCTTAACGGTTATTTTTGTTTTTGTTGCTTTGGATATTTTTTATGGGAATAATTCTCACATTCCGCAAGCATTTACAGCATTATTCGCATACTTCGTTTAGAGGAGTGAATAAAAAAATTGTTAACAGAATAAATCGTTGGTGGAGACAAAGCCATTCGTAAGTGCCTCCGAAAACGTGTTGCCATGAGTTGTTGATATTTCGTTTTACGCTTTTGGTCGTTTCTTTCCGTACTCCTCCCTCAGCAACTTAATTGGATGTAATGTATTTTTAATATAGTTTTAAATCGTGGAAAATGCGAAAAATATTAAATTTTTTAGGCAAATTTTTTTCTGGTTTTGCTACCGGGGCATGAAACCTTCCAAAGGTTATCTGTCAGACACCTAAGGGACTTTTCCGCTTATTGAAGGCGTCTGTTTATGAGAAAAGTGTAAAAAGAAAGAAAATTCTTTAATATATTATGCGAGGGTTGATTCCAAATAGCAAGATTGTATCGAGGGGAAAATATGCACCGAAGATGGAATCGGGAGTTGAAGCAGGGTTTTTCTCTAAATCAGCCAATTTTTCTATCTCCTTTAAACTGCCGAATACTGCTGATGTTCTTCAGGCAGAAGTCTTTGCAATCCTGCAGGAGTGCAGAATGCTTAAGGAACGCGGGAGCAAGGGAGATATTAACATTTTCTCCGATAGTCCATCCGCGATCAAGGCTCTGACGAAGCCATGGTGCTGAACGAAACTAGTAAACTCCTGTAAGGAGGAGATGTTGTTGTTGTTGTTGCAGCAGTATAAACATTCCCCATACATATATGCGGAATGGTGCTGAAGTGACAGACCTTGACCGGATATAAGTCCGGGTCGTTCCGGTAACGTAGAATGGACTCTCGTGGGAACGTGGAGATCAAATCTCTTGGATGTACATATAACATTTCCCTGATCAGGGTTGCAGGACATAGGAACATAAAGGGAAATGAAATTGTTGATGAGCTTGCCACAAAGGGGCTTGCCAGTTGGACACACCAAGCGAAACCAAGTCCTTTTCCACCTGAAAGCAGGAGTGAGAGTTGAGTGGCAAATCTTCTGGCTGTCTGTTCTGATTGCAGCTTTTTTATGTTGAACATTCTTTGCGTAGTTAGATGTAAGTGTTTTGCTGCACAGAGGCGTGTGCGCAGTTTGGCTGCAACAAGGTAATGGTCCGAGTCGATGTTGGGCCCACGGATCGTACGTACATCTTATACACTAGAAGCGTGTCTTCCATCTATCACAACATGATCGATCTGGTTTCGCGTTTTTCGATCAGGAGAAAGCCAGATAGCTTGGTGTATCTTCTTATGCTGGAATCTGGTGCTGCAGACTACCATGATTCGGGCCCCGGCGAAGTCGATCAGCCTCTGTCCGTTTCCGGATGTTTTGTTGTGCAGAAAAATGTGAAACACAGATGGCGCTCCAAGCAGTGAGAAGGAGTTGTTCCTACGCAACGACCGGTGGGCATTCCTACTATTTAGGACTGATAGCGTTAGGCTAATCAGCTACACTGTCAAAAATCGAATAGATTATCGAAACCAATACAAGACAAGTCTTGTCGAGGCCCGAGAGGAGTGAACAAGGAAAAAAAAAGTTGGAGTCCAGAAGTTCAACAGAATCGTTTGTCCAAATGACTCAATTAATGTCCGTGTTTCAATCATAAGGATTCTTTTTTGATCAGGAGGGCTTTTCAAAGTCTTCTTTTCGCTGTGCAAACTGACTTGTATAAAGGTTTTGGCACGGAGGCCGCGCTCCCCTGGGATCGGGCGACTAAGCTGGGCTCTAGGCTACCGTGGGGGTCGGCAGGTTGCGTATAGCCGGACGGCCTGTAGTACCAGGTTAGTTGCGAATAAGTTCTAACAAATAAGCAGCCCCCGACAATGAGCGGCAGGAACGGAGGAAGCGGTCTAAAAGCTAGCTAATTCGAAGAGGTTCCTGTAACAAAGGCGAATCGGCACCGCCTTTAATAAAATAAGTGTCCCCCTCATCATGCAAAGGCATGGCGAAAATACAAAAATCCAGAAGCGACTGACTCATATTGGGCGGCTTCTTGGTAAGCGTCTGTCCTCCATGTTAGGGGCGGCTGTTAAACCAATACGATCTACATACATTAAGACCGAGCCCAGTAGGGTCTTAATTATGGAATACTGGAATACGTTAGGAGATACAGCCATGAGCTGACGACTGTATTATTCTGTTTCCTTAGTAAGCGGAGTGATATCTAGCTGAAACGGCATTCAGGCTAATAATCCCGTTAAAATGATGGCAAGGCTCCAAGAACGCTCCATACCCTGCCGCCATTAAGTATCGGCGTAGGTCTAGATGTAATATTCCTAGTTAACACTGATTCGGCTCTGAGCTTAAGGCTTTCATAAGAAGCTTCAGGCTCCCATAAGGAGTTTTTGTCAGCCCTTGCATGGCCTCCCTGCTTGCAAAGATAACCATGGAATCATTTACAAGTGACTACGCACCAGTATATGGATAACGACTTATGAGTTGGGGTCCACAAACCAGAAATGAATACAAATCAAAAGAAAAAACAAACCACGGAAGAGTTAGAAGCTGCAACAAAAATAGTACCACAGGTGCACGAAGTAATTTTACCAACAACTATTGCAGATGGCAATAACGGCAGCGGCGAATTACTCAAAAACCCGTTCCAATGGAGCTCAAGGTTGGCATATTCGCCGCCAGGCACGGAGAGAACCAGATCGGCATCAGCGTGCCTGCAGCACTTTGGCTTCAGGAAGGTGATGACGGCCGATGAAATATAGTATATCGAGCCAACGGCGATAAGGTCAAAGAACTGGCTGAAATGATGGAGTTTCCGAAGAGATCAATAAACCAGCCAATGCGGGATTTGGTCACGAATATAACACAAAAAACTGGAGGGATCTATTTATTTTATGTAATTTTTACGGTTTTTATGGTTGCACTATCATTTGTGAATGCGTCGCGGAAATGAAAAAAAGAGTGATATGGGCCTTGCATGGTTTATGAAGAGTTTTTCTACGCTACGTTTAATTCAATTGACTTAGTAAATTTTTCATTTTTTACGCAGGCTTAATCCTTTCAAAAACCAAACCATCGAAAAAAAAAACAAAAATAGAAATTTAACTGTTAACCTCTTTTTGGATTCAATTAAAAATGCAAAAATATTTGCCTAATATCAGCGGAATATCGATGCAAATTCCACTCAGCAATTATTTGCCAAAGCCCAACTAAAACTTGCTTACTTAACAGTTATTGTACAATTTCACAATTGTGTGTTTGCCTGTAGCTGCCTTAGGATGTGTGCATGTGTGCACATATACATATACATACATACATACATACATACATGTATAGTAGTTTGTAAAAAACGTGTGCGTATCTGGTGGAAATAAAACTATTGAAATCGTAAAGTTAGTTTAGGATTTGAATAAAACAATCGTGCCAGCTCACTCAGCAAGCGAATGAGCGCGGATGCATCTAACAAATTAAATTTTATTGCTTACGTTGCAACAGGCAACCGATGCAATGACCCAATTTATTTTTCACTCCCCAAACGATGGCAGAGTAATTTGTAGTGGCGGAAAACCAGGAAAGTACGGGACCAGCCATCAAGAGTGCACAAGGCTGCACAATTGTAACGTTGCAGCAATTATTAGCTTGCAACTTGCAACGCACTCGCTGGTAGTTACTTGCCATACGATTATAAGGTTTTTGTTGCTAACGCATTGCACTTCAGTTCGCAAATCCCAAGAAAATTATAATCTTTTCTTCTATTTGTACGTTTTTTTTTTCACGTCTAGCTTTCACCCTGCCTCTCCACTCCACTCTAATGCATTCCTGCTTCTCCTCTACGTTGGCTTCCAAGAGACCCATCATTAGTAGTGGCAGCTTTCCTGAATGCTGCTGCAAGTACTTGTAATTTCTGTTATTATTGCTGCTAATGTTGCTCTTGTTCCCTGTTTTCGACTCGAGCTCGCACCGTGTGTTGCATATCCCCTGGCGCTGAACGGTGCATTACTTAACTTGTTAGTATTGCTCGCTCACCATTTTGTGCATTCATTGTCCATTACGCGTGCTCTTCTCTGTTCTCTGCTGGTGGTATAATCTTCGAATTGGGTTAATTGTATATCTTGCCACAAAGGCTTGCTGCCACGTAAAGCCATGAAATGCTCTATTTGGGAATTATGCTGAGCATGAAAAAGTCGACAAAGCGCAGAAAGCGGAAAGCGAAGTCAATCCAATGTAAAAATAAAAAGTAATCAAAGTTGGAGTTGTTGTTTTGTGGCATGTTTCGCAATATGTACGAGTACTGTTATATGTTGTGTGTGTATGAGTGCATGCATACAATTCCCAATTGTTGCAATTGAGCGATGAAATGAAAAAAAGTGCCAATGTCGCTGCCGCACTGACAGCTGGAGCAGCTGCATATGACAACGCGTGTGGCACCGTGAGTGCAGCGCTCGGCACATTGTCAAGAAGTCTTATTGCGGTGGCATGTGAAGGGTTTAATGGATTTCCAACTTGCGCCACATCGATTGCAATGACAAAATAAATTAACGTACAAGCTCTTAATAGTGTGTAAGCACAGTTTTCCGACGGTTGGGCTGGGCGAATTGAGTCGAAGTTGATTTTTCTTTTTGAGACGTACGTATTCTTCTACCAGCAGAGGGGCGAGAAAGTGTATGTGGATTAATAATTTGTTTTGGTCGCAAACCGTCATACCACACAGAGTTGTCAATATGGGTCTCAGATTGTGGGCGAGTGCTTAGCATTAAGAATAGTGCTGAACCTAAAATTTTGGCAGACTTACAGTCTGTCTAACAAATGCGTGACCGGTAAAAATCAAACCGAGAGTTTCGTTATAAAAAAAATTTGAACACGTTGTGCAATTTGTTAGTTTTGTGAGAAATTTAGAATGGGCATATCGTTTTTTTGTCTGCAGAATATTCTGGCCGAACACCATCAGGTGTAGCGCTCATGACAGTGATGTTGGGAGAATCCGGCGGAGCCGATATGACCCACAGCATCTTGTCGATGTAATAGTTACGAAAGCGAAGGTTGCATGGGCAATCAAATCATTCTCACCTTTCAAATCTCCAGGCCCCGATGGGATCTTTCCTAAGATGTTACATGAAACTCTTGATAGTATTCTACCATGGCTAATGGAAATTTTCAAAGCGTGTCTAAACCTAGTTTATATTTCAAACAGCTGGAAACTTGTTAGAATCGTCTTCATACCAAAGGTAGGTAGAAGAGGCCATGAAACAGCGAAGGACTTTAGGCCAATCAGTCTGTCGTCCTTCCTTGTAAAAACTTTTGAACGGCTTTTAGATATGCACATTAGAAGTTCGCTGGAGAGTTATAGTATATCAACTGCAAAACATGCTTACCTCAAAGGCAAATCGACGGAGACAGCACTTCACGAGGTAATCCGAACCATAGAGGGGTCTCTAGTAAATAAACAGTATACCATGGCAGCTTTTCTAGACATACAAGGCACTTTTAGTAACGTTAGCACTAATGATATCCAAAGGACGTTAATGAACTTAGGGGTGGAAAATTGTATCAGCAATTGGATCATCTCTATGCTAGAAACCAGGATCATCAAAGCTAACGTGGGTAATATCAACATAACTAAGAGAGTTCATAGGGGTACTCCACAGGGGGGAGTATTATCTCAACTAAATCCACAAAATCTTAATAAAACTTAATAGAGGTGGGGTAAAAGCGGTGGCGTCCGCTGATGATGTAGTGCTAATGGCGTCAGGACTGTGTCCTAATACGATCAGTGGGATCATTCAAAGGTCATTAAGCGAGCCTAAGTTTAAACCCGCGTAAAACAGAACTCATGCTCTCTACCACCAGATATAAGGTGCCAATCTTTACCCTACCAAATATTAACGGACAAACTCTCTCACTTTCACCCAGTGCAAAGTACTTAGGGGTAATTTTGGACTCCAAACTTAGCTGGAAATTAAACGTCGAAGAACGGGTAAGAAAAGCTGAAATAGCTTTATATGCCTGTAAACGTATGCTTGGAAGAAGATGGGGTCTTCAACCTAAGCATACATTATGGCTGTATAAGACGGTTATACGACCAATTTTATCATATGGTTCGGTAGTTTGGTGGAAAGCTCTAGGGAGAGACAACAAATTACTCGGCAGAATACAAAGATCAGCCTGTGCAATAACGGTCGGTGCAATCAGATCACGTCCTAGGAAGGCTCTCAACGCACTGACACACGTTATTCCAAAATAGACCTACACATTAAGAAGACGGCAACCATGAGTGCATTTAGGCTAAATGAAGCGGGTCGCTGGAAAGAAAAGACTTATGGTTATGCCTGTTTATTATTGCGACAAACTCAGTTAACCTCGGTGAGGACTGACTACATCGTGCCGACGGTAACATCCAACAGGAATTTTGTCACTCTCTTTCGAACTAAGGAGTAATGGAATAAGGGACTCTCACTAAACAACTTCGACACTACAGTCTATACAGATGGCTCTAAAATGGATTGTGGTGTTAGAGCTGGTATATTTTTTTTTGTCGGGACAACTACCAAGTGCAGCACTCATAATTAAGTCCATTGTAGTACACTTGGATTTCCTTTTAATTTTCTTTAAATCTACCCGATCTTCGAAGAAATCTGAGTAGATCTTGTGGTGCCAAGGAGCCAAGATGGTCGCTTCTTAACGTGCGAAAGACCTCAAACCTGATTCGAGCGAAGGCGGGGCAGACACACAGGAAGTGGTACGCCATCTCATCCTCCTCTTCACAAGCTGGGCAGAGTACACTGTCTGAGATGCCCACCTTTTCCAAGTGCTTCGCCCACAGAAAGTGGCCCGTCATCAGTCCAACCAGCCGTCTGCACTCCCCTTTGCTTAATGACAGAAGGGTTTGCGACAGTCGATCGGACATGACAGGTAACATCAGTTTAGTCCATTTGCAGCCTCTCTCAGCCTGCCAAGCTCGCTTGTGGGTGGTAGTTACCCATTTGCTAACCGTGGCTCTGATGGCCGCAGAAGGGAGTGGCAAAACGGGCTCTGGGCCAAAGAAGTTGGCCTCAGAGCCCATCTTAGCTAAGGAGTCAGAGGTCTCGTTACCCGCGATACCCACGTGTCCCGGGACCCATGTTAGCATCAGGCTATTATGTCTACTGACATAGTTCAGCCTGGATTTACAGGACTTGACTACCCCTGATCTGAGCTGGTATAGGTATACTCTCATAGACTTAAAATTGAAAAATCTGTGCGTCTCCCCAATGCCTGCAGTGTCTTTCAGGCGGAAGTACTGGCAATTGTGGGAGCTTGTAGGCTACTAATCGCAGATTTCCCTTTTAAGGACAATATCGCTATTCTTTCGGATAGTCAAGCTGCAATCCAGGCACTGGATTCAGCTACTACAAACTATTTGGTGGTGGAACAAAGTAGGAATAGCCCCACCACTTTGAATGTAAACCATAAAGTTACCTTAATCTGGGTCCCGGGACATCGGAACATTGAAGGTAACGTAAAAGCAGATGAACCGGAAAGAAGGGGATCTGCCATGAATAACGCTCTTGCAGAATCGGTATTCACACCATTAGGTGCAGTCAAGAGCGCAATTTCCCTAAATTACCTTCGAATCGCGGATTGTAGATGGAGAGACCAGACGAAATGCAAAATCAGCAGAACGTTATGGCCCACCTACAACCTCAAACAATCATCAATATTGTTAAACATGACACGACGGGATGCCTGGAGACTAACGGCAAACAGAACTGGCTTTTGGTGTGTCGGAGAACAAGCAGCCAAAATGGGCATCCCTCACAATACACACTGTCACAGTTGCAAACAACCGGAGAAAAAGGAGACAATCTTCCATTTTCTCTGTGAACGCCCTGCCCTAAGGAGGGACAGAATGTTAGCCCTGGGCCGACCGCTGTTCCAGAATTTCGAACAACTATCTGGCTTAGACGTCAACAACCTAATCAGGTTCTTAAACCGCACAGACTGGATATAGTCATGCCGTAAATAACTGGTAAACAAAATGATGCGAAAGCGCTAGTTAGATTCTGGAAGAATCACCACAAAAACCAACCAACCAACACCATCAGTAACGACACACTGTGGAGATTAACGAACGAGGAACCCATCCTTAGGCAAATCAAATGCAGAAAGTGGCGATGGATAGGTCACACATTGAGGAAACCACCAGATAGCAATACGACAATGGCACTGGACTGGAGCCCGCAATGGAGCAGACGTCGCATTTGTTCAAAGCAAGCATTTGCTAACAAATGCCGACATCTCATGGGACGGTGCAAAACAAAAGCACAGAACCGTGTACGATGGAAGAGTCTTGTCGAGGCTCTATGCTCCCGAGGGGAGTGAACAAGAAAAAAAAAATATTGATTTTTAGAAAATGAGTTCCACGCATGAAAAACGATTTGAAGCAGTGTTCGCTTGTGCACTATAGGTCTAAAAATGTCACGTGCATCTTCAGCAAAATATTTGAAAAAGTCGAAGACGTTCATAAATAAATGGGTGCAAGAGTATACCAAAGTTGAAAACGTGCACGACATCGTCGGACGAGGTCCGAAAAGTATACCTCTCCAAAACAAGATCAGAAGGTCATTGATTTGTTTGTGACAAAGCCGAACTTACCGTTGGGTGTAGCTGAAGCAGTTGTATTGAAAAGGTGTTTTAATGTATCCAAAGATATGATTCGAGGATTTTTACGTGCAGGAGACCTCAAATTCCAGAGCACATTGAAAAAACCACTTCCCTCATTGTCACACTTTGAAAAAATTACTCGCATAGGATAAGGCAAATTCGGAAGGGAACTGGTCAAACGTAATATTCATGAGTAAATCTTCCTTTTGGGCTAATAGTTGTATTCATAGGACCTGGTGTTCTGCTGATAATCGACAGATTCAACGTACTTTAAAGCATCCAGTTAAGGTTCATATTTGGGCTGCTTCGCCGGAAAAGGATTTGGCAACTGATTTGTGTTTACCGGTTAAAATTTACGAAAAATCATCATTGCCTTCAGCTGCGAAGATATTTGGAAGAACTAGTCAAGCTTGAATTTTACAAGATGACAACGATTCCAAGCAGCGAAGCCGAAGGTGTGTAGAGGGGAAACAGCAAAAAGGGATTGAAATGTTGGGTAGGCTTTCACAATCGTCAGTGCCAATCCTATTGAAAATGTTTGCGCAAGTATTAGGCAAAAAGTCGAAAGTGAAATATATATACGCTCAAAGAGTTATTAAGGCAAATTCGGCGGATTTGGAGCCGATTAGTTCCTCAGCGTACGCGGACATCAACACAAAGTATGACTCAAAAATGTGCAGCCTTTATAGCTAATGGTGGTGACTATATATTTTATTGAATATTATATATTGTGTATTATAAATATAAGCCCATGAAATGCCGTTTGTTTGAATCGAATGGGACAAATAGTGTTCAAGTTATGGCGGTCACGCTTTTGTTCAACAGACCATAGGTCGAACTTCTGCTTTGCTTTTTAATGTAGGTCTCATTACTAATGGAAGTTTTCGAACTTGCTAATGTTGCAATTCGAGTTTCAAGAATTGACTACATCCCGAATTAGTGCCATATTTCTTTGATTCTTAAGCCGACCTCAGTGAATTGTAGTACGATAGTTAAAGGGGCTACATAATCACTTACAATTAAATCAATTTTAAGTGGCACGAAGAGCTCCGAGTATTGAAATAAATATTATGATATTGACATCATCGGCCTTAACAACAGAGAGTGTGCAGCCCTAAGTACTGAGCGAGTCTACAAACTCCTTCTCACATGCTTCGATTTCCGTCCCTATCGGTAGGTAGGGGAAATGGTTGAATTACCGGTTTGGTACTATCCACGCAGCACAAAAACACCGTCTTGATACCATTATGAGACCACCAATAGGTAAATATCTACAGCCAACTAGAGCCGTTGTTGTAATGGAGAAGATTGATGGGATTTAGGTTGGCGTACTGCCACAGACTGTCAAAGAAAGGGGCACCCAGTGACCTTAATCATCTAGCTACCAATCCCGGACATTTACAGAGAGAGTGCCCAATAGCCGCCTTCTCTCAAAGGTCCCCACAGCTTCTGCAATTGCGGTTAAATGGTAAACCTAGCTTTTCTGCGTGTGTGCCGATCATCCAATGACCGGTAATCACAGCTACGAGTTTGGAAGTTGGATGGCGAAGAGTCCCCATAACTATCTGCGTGCTGCGTCTATTGTATTGCGGCTAAAGGGCTTTCGTTATAGCGCCCGAAGAAATGGAGCTCCATCTGTCTTGCGCTTCTCTGAGAAACAGGTTGTGCAATTCCCATTTAACAGCAGTCAAGGGGATGCCGATGCCTAGGTAGATCCCTGATCTGAGTCCAATGCCGTCGATCCCGGCAAGTTCGACCGCAATTTCATTTCACTCTATGTTCCTGTGTTATGAAACCAAGATTAATATCGGTAATAACGGAAAAAAGCAACGTGGCTACACTTATTGGTGGTATGATTGATGAAGAGGTGCAGAGTGCGGGACTTTATCCTGACTTGAAGCACTGCATGACCCTTTCATGAAAAAGAAATGGAGCTCCATCCCCCCTGCGCTTCTCTGAGAAGCAAGTTGTGCAATTCCACTTTAACAACTGTCAAGGGGATGCCGATGCCTGGGTAGGAGATCTCTGATCATTTCCCTCTATGTTCCTAGGTCATGGAACCCAGATCCCTATCGGTAATAATAGAAATAAGCATACCCACTGCACTTTTCTGAGAAACAAGGTTGCCGAGGTCTAGGTAGGAGATCTCTGAGTCCAATGCGACTTTATGCTGCCTTGAACCGCTGCATGGCCCTTTCATGATTTTTGTTCTTCTATTGGCTTCCATTCACTTTTACTATTAATCATTTAAAATATGATTACAAATTGCATAGACTGTATTGGTACTGACAAAATTTTAAGTTAAAAGAATGGCGACGGAAAAGTTGCATGCATTCAATTCCATTGTTATTCTATGCGAGCAGCAAAAGTCCAAGGAAGAGAAAGGGAACTGGTTAAAAAGGAATAAAATTGGGATTTGTGAAATTGTATAAATGGAGGGCGTAAACTGGCACTTTTAGCGAGTAGCTTTTGCGAGTGTGTGTTGTGTGTGTGTCGCTTGCCTGCACACACCAATGCGGTTGCGATTGAACTCAATTACAGGCACATTCACACACTCACACACACACACATGCATTCGATTGCACGAGAAAGCACATGTGAATGTTTGTTCAAACAACACACTTTAAAGTCCATTAGCAAAACGAAATGGCAAAAACATTTTGGCATCTGACATGTGTGAATTGGAATAAGGAGTGGACATTTTAAGCAAAAGTAAACAAGATCAAGAATGATAAGAAAAATAAGTCATCAGGCAAACAATGGACGGAGTACAAAGCGCAAAATGCAATAAGCGTTAAGGACTAAGTGGCAAGAAAGATGGAGTGCCGCACAAACGGCAAAAGACGAGGCAGAAGGGAAGCCCGAAAGCAGCTGAAATGAAGCAACTAGCAAATAAATGCGCAATTTTAAATTAAATCCAACAACATGAAAGCGAACAGTCCAAAGCAGTTAAATTACAAGATAATACGCTTAGCAAAGTTTTGACAAAAAATATGTATTAGAAAAGGAGAAAGCGACCTCATCGACAAGACAAAAGGCAGCAAAAGTGAATTGAAGAGAACATAAAAGTTTTCCACTTTGAGTGAAACTTGTAAAGAATATGCGCGCAGGCACACACTCACGCGTGCAAACATATGGTGCTTGTGCTCGTATGGTGGCATGAGATGGTGGGGGCAGGGGGGGCATGCAGGCATATACAAATCTGAAGTGGCGAAAAGATTTTTTCCTCGAACAAAATATATTTTAATGCAAGAAGAAAATATGGCGGCCTACAACAATAAAATGCGCGCACAAAGGGTAGGCCCAGGCCACCAGTACACGCTGCTGCTCCGAGCATTGAGGCGCTTCACAGCACACGAAAGTTTCAACAAATAATGTATGCAAATTTGGGTTACAATTTGGGTACACGCACACTCCTGCGGCGCCCCACCCCTCGCTCTCCGGGCGTCAGCAAACAAAATGGCTGAAAACACATCCATACATGCACGCACACATACATGCATAGCCCAGAAAAATACACAAAAACTTTTCTTTTACCACATTTTAATGCGATGCATAAAAATTATTACTCACCGCTGCAGCTCGCCGGCCGCACGTACACTCCCTCAACCATTTACTCACTCATTCACTCACTCGCACACCGAGCCACACACCAACACACGCGATACCAACAACCGCTACAACATCATTGCCTACATTGCTCTCGCATGCATACGTATGTATATGCGTGTCTGTGTGCCTGTGTGCCAGTCTGTCTGTCCGTGCTGGCTTCATTACAATTTGTGCCAATAAAAAACAATGCAAATGTGATTTGCCATTACACCGGAAATCGTCGATAATACCACGTAATCCATACACAAAGCTGCAACACCCACATACACACACACATTTCGCACATCAGCTCAGGCTCCGACACATTGGTGTTAACCCCCTGGCCGGGATAAAAGCGCTCAGCAGCGACATTGTCACACAGATGTCGCGTGGCGACGCTCAACGCTCGACGCTACGCAGCAGGCCGCCCACAATGGGTGAGGGTCTCGCGCCATTCGCAGCATTCAGCTGCCGTTAGCTGCTGCTAACAATTGCGAGCGTCGCATTGTTTCGGTTTGACTTTTTGTTCATTTACTTCAATACTGATTTTATTTAGGTGCAGTTGGTGTAGTTGGTTTCTTATTTCATTGTTTATTCGCTCGTTATTTCGGTACTCACTCGTGTTTGGCACTTGGCGAGTTTGTGGCACGACCCGTTTGTGGCGCAGAAATTAATGGTATTGATGCAAATAAATTTTCAACACTTGCAAAATTGTACACAGAAAGTTATCGAGCATATGTGTGCATGTGTATGTGTGTGTATGTAGAAAGAACAAGTTTTAAAAGTCAATAAAAATACAAACGATTATTAAGTATTTCGAGTAATATTGAATGCTGAATATTTTGAAGGCGACGCGTCTTAAAGTGTGATGCAAATAAGTAGTCTTTAAGAAAATACAAATAAAACCGTTAAATAAACTCGCAACTTTCGGCACTTCCTTGCTCACCCCACACAATTTGCGGATATATTTTATTTCACGAAAACTGAGGAATATTCGAATGTATTTGTGTGCAACAATTCATTTTTCTAAGTTCCAAGGAAGCTTTGTCTTCTACGTTGCCCGAAGTTTGCATGCTTGACAAATGCAAAAACTTTTCTCACCACTTTGAGTAATAACTTTTTATTTGACTTCACCTGCGAACAAAAGTCCTGTTTACACATGTATTGGTATAGGTGAGCAAACACATGCACATATGCGCATATGCACACATGCACGTACATACAACTGCATTGCATGGAAACAACTGATTGGTAGAATCTATGAACATATAAATTTGCATAAATACAGTGACTCAAGAAATGATGACGCAATGAGCAAAGCACAGCCAGAAGGTTAGTTTAGGTTAGGTAGTGATGGTTGCCCAGGGAGTGGGCCCACTTGGACGAAAAAGTTTGGTTAAGCCTTTTTTGCGATACCATTGCAAGAGGGGAAAAAGAGGTGAAGGAAAAGGACGACAGGACGAAAGGGAAAAGGGTGGGGAGGGTTGAGTGTTTGTGGGCTATGAACGGTGATTGGTCTGCGGTTGTGTTAACCTCTTTATGCTGCTGACGAAGTTCATCTGATTTTTGTTATCAAGACCCGCTGTATCAGCAGGCGCAGAAAAGAAGTGAGAACCAAGATGCTTGAATCTTAGTCCCGCGAAAGCTGGGCAGTTAAGGAGTAGGTGCTGAGATGATTCCACCTCTTCCTCCATACAGCTGACGCAAAAAGAACTCGAAGTGATTCCGAGTCTCACGCCGGGCAGGATGCCCACGAAATTTGAGAGATGAGATTTCGGCATCCTCAGAATATCCCTCGAACGCCTCCTATCCAAACGTGGCCAGAAGGACTTCACGATCCTACACGTTCGTGTACTTACCCAGCGCTCGCTGAGTTGGTGCAAAGCCCATCCTTCCAGGAGTAGAGCGCGTCAAGGGGATCCCGATCCTCTCCTTTCGCGGCCACAATACCTCACAGGTCACTTGTCTGGCCAGCTCATCGGCTTCGCAGCTTCCAGCAATGCCACTGTGACCAGGTTCCCAAATTATCTTTATATCGAAGAATTCTGCTGCAATCGAGAGAGAGACCAGGCATTCCCTGACCAGTTTCGAGTGCACCATAATAGAGCTTAAGACCCTAATTGCCGCTTGGCTATCGGGGTAAATATTTACTTTCTTAACAGTTATTACGCTAGTAAGTAGCCAGTCAGCTGCTTCTTTAATTGCGGCGACCTCTGCTTGGAACACACTGCAGTGATCCGGTAGCCTGAATTTGAGTTTGATGGGGAGCTTTTTGCAGAAAACTCCTCCTCCAACCGTACTGTCCAACTTCGAGCCGTCTGTGAACCAGGCCCTGTCCCCAAGTGCTGTCCCCGGTCCACTCCTCCCTTGATGGAATATGGGTGGAGAAAGTTACGCTTGGACTAAGCGAAGGCACGCACTGATCCGTCGACGAGGGGATGAACTCAAAGTTTCTGAGGATGCTTGAGTGCTTATATGTAAGATTGGGCTTATAGCCCAAGCCGCTCAGTCTAATTGCGGTACGTGCAGCAGCAATTCTGCCTGCGATATCTATTGGTATCACATTTAAGATTACATTAAGCGCTAGAGTGAGAGTAGTTCGAAGCGCCCCACTGATTCCAATGAGCGCAGACCTTTGAACTCTCTCTAGCTTTTTAACTGATGTCGTCCTCTCTAGTGAATTCCACCAGACAACGACTCCATATAACAAGATTGGCTTTATTATGGTATTATAGAGGCAAAATACAACTCTAGGCGAGAGTCCCCATCTTTTGCCAATTGCGCCCTTGCATCCATACAAGGCAATTGTTGCCTTCCTTACTCTCTCTTCAATGTTGGGCTTCCACGTTTGCTTACTGTCAAGGATTACACCTAGGCACTTAACCTTGCCAGAAAGTACCAACGGAGCGCCCTCCATCAAAGGGATATGAGCTCTGGGTATTTTATATTTCCTCGTGAAAAGAACGAGCTCCGTCTTAAGAGGATTCACCGATAAGCCGCAGTCCGCTGCCCATCGAACAATTACGTTCAGATACCCCTGCATTAAATCGTACAGGGCATCTATACACTTTCCTCTAACAATTAATACCACATCGTCCACGTAGGCAATCACCCTACAGCCCCTCCCCACCAGCCCCTCCCCACCAGCCCCTCCAGCAAGTCATTAATAACAATGATCCCGAGAAATGGTGGTTGCGGTGGGCCCCTGCTCACCTGCCGATGGAGAGAGACGCCGCCCCTCTCTGCCACGACCGTTCTGTTGCTAAGCATTCTGTAAATAAACCTGGGAAGGTCGGTTCCAACACCCAGCCTACACAGAGATTTAATGATTGCCTCCGGGAGAACGTTATTAAAAGCCGCCTCGATGTCGAGGAAGGCCCCAACTGTGAGTTCTTTCTGATATAGAGATTCCTCAATGTCTTTAACAATTGTGTGCAGCGCGGATTCCCCTGATCTGCCCTTGCAGTAAGGATGTTCGGTATGCGACAAAGGCCCCCGAGGAATTCCGCTTCTTATGTGTAGGTCAATCAACCTCCCAGAAGAAGAAGAACGCATTCGTAATGTTGTAGTTGTTGTTTTGTAGCTGCATAAACATATATGTATATATATAAATGGCGCGTACACCCTTTTTGGGTGTTTGGCCGAGCTGCATAAACATGCCCCATGCATATACGGGGAATGCTACTGAGGTGACAGTCCTTGGCTGGATATTAATCCTGATCGATCCGAGGATACGTAGAATCGACTGTCGTGGGAGCGAACGCATTCGTAATGTGATGTTTCACTTAGGGCCCCTTGGGTTAGGTTAGGTTATGGTGGTAGTCGGTCTGCACGACCAACTCACTTAGTCCTTACAGGTCCGTTGCGATACCACTGTGCTGCACGGGAACCCCACTTACTTTCCTTCGTGGAACCATTTTGTGGCTCTTATGAAATGTAGAATTGATCCCAACCCCACGCCAGACAGCTCTGTAACAGAATTAAAAAAGTATTGACCTATACAACCTGCTCTCATTTTAGCTAGGGCTGGACAATTGCAAACGAAGTGCTCAACTGTTTCTTCCTCTTTCTCATCTCTACAACTTCTGCAATATTTATGGAGGCAAACTCCTAGTCTGGAGGAATGCCTGCCAAATAGCTAATGACCGGTTATGCAAGTCTCGACCTTCGGAATATCATCTCTTGAGATACTAAGCTTTCATTTAAATAAATTGAATCGGAAACTTAAATTAATATCAGAAGACATCGTAGGAAAAGCACTTTAGATGGATTTCGTAAATAAATATTTTTCAATTGATTTAACATTTTTTCCACCACAGTGAACTGAATTGAAAAATACCAAGGCGAATCTATTAAAAGTGGTGTTGGTAAGCCAGCTGATTTGTTTTTTTTTTCGCCGTGTTCATGTGACTGTCAGCACAGAATAAAACAAGGCGAATCAGTGGTGTGTTTTCTACTTCCCCAATCCCTTGCCGTGACATCAAACGTACAAAACATTGTTGTTGGTCTAGTGCCCCCACCTTCAATAAATGCGCTTTGAAAAATACCTTTTACAATCAGAGAAAAATATTTTCGTTAAGGGTCAAAATGTACAGCTCGCGATAAGTCACATCAACAGTTTGACTAGTTTTATAATATATATTTTTGTGAATTTTTTACTTTATTTGTAAAATTATAGCTAACGGCTTAACAAATTCCATATAAATCCAAGTTCCAAACTTTACTCGAAAATTAATTTGAAAAAGGCAAGCCAAGAGGCACCGTGAGAATGGTGCTAAACATTAAGACCAAAAAACATCCATTGTATTCGAAGCCCTGGAAAGTAAAAGGGCTTACAGTCAAAGAGGAAAGAAGAGTAGTGACAGAGAGAAAAAGAGATAGGATGTAGTGACAGAGACAGAGATAGCTAGTCGCGTGAGAATTTTCCAGATTCTTTGGCAAATCTGAAAATATCCTCCAGTTTGAGAGAACGAATTTTACTCATTCTTATGACAGCGGAACTCAAAATTCGTAGCCTTGCTATACCCTATGATCAGAAAGTACCGGGAATATTTAAATAAAACAAAACAGAGTTAAATTTCAGGCAAATTTATTTCATCTCCTTCAAAATATGACCCGTCTGAAGCAATACACATGTGCTAACGTTTAACCCAGTCCTCCAAGTACCCCTGGTAGGCCGACGAAGGGATGGCCTTCAGCTCCTTCGTCGCATTCCTCCTCTATTGACTGAAATCTCCTTCCACGAAGTGGTAACTTCAGCTTGGGAAATAAAAAGAAGTCACACGGGGCCATATCAGGTGAATACGGTACTTGCACGATGGTATTTATATATATATATATATATAATTGGCGCATACACCCTTTTTGGGTGTTTGGCCGAGCTCCTCCTCCTATTTGTGGTGTGCATCTTGATGTGGTTCCACAAATGGAGGGATCTACAGTTTCAAGCCGACTCCGAACGGCAGATATTTTTATGAGGAGTTTTTTCATGGCAGAAATACACTCGGAGGTTTGCCATTGCCTGCCGAGGGGCGACCGCTAAATGCTTTTCTAAATTTTGGTGTTTTCACCGAGATTCGAACCGACGTTCTCTCTGTGAATTCCGAATGGTAGTCACGCACCAACCCATTCGGCTACGGCGGCTGCCGCGATGGTATTTACTTGTGTCAAATAATCCAGGACAATTTGGGTTCGGTGCAATGGCGCGTTATCATCATGCAAAATACAAGAATTGTTTGCCCACATTTCCGGTTGTTTGCGACATACATCATCTCTCCAATGCTTCAAAACGGATAAATAATATGCTTTATTGACTGTCTGGCCCGATGGAAGGTAGTCATGGTGCACTACGCCTTGGCAATCGATGAAAACAGTCAACACCCCCTTCGCGGTACTTTTTGATCATAGGGTATATGTACTTAGCCATTTTTTTCTACAAAATTAATATTTGGTTGATGCACCTCAACTTTAATTATGAGCCAAAGATTCTCGATTGACTTAAGATTCAGATTGGTGCAGATACAAACTGGTTAACTCTTGCAAGGAGGAGATCAAATCTCTTGGGTGTGGAGATAGCATGTCTCTGATCTGGGTTCCAGGACATAAGACATAGGAATATAGAGGGAAAGGTTGACTGAATTTTTCTCAGAGGGGTTCTACCCACACATCGGCATCCCCTTGTTAAAGGGAAATTGCACAACATGTTTCTCAGAAAAGCGTACGACAGAAGGAGTTCCATTTATTCTTGTGCTATTTCGAAAACGCTTTGACCGCAATACAAAAGACACAAGACGCAAAAAGGTCTGGAGACTACTCGCTATTCAAGTTCCCGACTCGCAGCTGTGATTATCGGCCATTGGGCAATCGGTACACACGCAGGAAAGTCAGGTTTACCTTTTAATTCCCATTGCCGAAGCTGTGGGGACCTTTCAGAGAAGAAGACTGTTGAGCACTCTCTCTGTAAATGTCCTGGCTTGACAGCTAGATGATTAAGCTCACTTGGTGCTCCCTTGTTCGACAGCCTGGGCAGTGCTCCAACCTAAGTCCCATTAACCTTCTTCATTGCATCAACAGCTTTTGTTGGCTGCAGATATCTGCCCTTTGGAGTTCTCAAAATATAATATGTAGTATCAAAACGGCGCTTTAGTGCTACTTAAGAAGTGTCAGATTGGTACTTCAACCATTTCAGCTACCTACCTATGATCGGGGCTATTTCCAGGCTGTTCCTGTATAAAAATTAATTTTTTAGACAAATAATCCTTTACTTGAAAGAGAAAAATAAAGAATAGAGATTGCAAAATAAATACGTACTTGCCAGCTTCGCATGATAACACGGCAGAGAATCAGATGATGAGTTGGTCTACGTACGAGAAGTGCTGCTCAAACGAAGGCAATTTTCTCTAAGAACGCGCTGACACTTAATCACGTTTATTGATCAATCAGTGACAATGAAAACTTTCACAGGTTATTCTACTGTTTTCATGCCGGTACATCTAACGCAATCATTGCCTCACCTATCACATTCCGTCGGGCGTTGAGAGGTTGAATTTCAATGAATTCAGAAGATCACTTTCCTCTAATACAGCTCTGTACATGTTTCGTGTTTATAGCCCACTGGTGGCACCTTAAATGTATTTTGGGGTCAGGGGGAACTGTTGTTGTTCTTATTTCACTCGTAGATTGTTGACTAAAGCCCAATCTTACATATTCTTAAGTATTGCATCGATTTTTCAAACTTTTGAACTCGATAAAGCAATTCTCTTCAGGCAGAGTATTGTTTAAAAGCGCGTGGAAGTATTTTGCGAAAAAAGAAAACGAGTAATGGATTTCAAAAGTAATTGTGTGAATTTATTATATTTGGCTGGAAAATCACAACCAGCGATTGTTCGTGAGTTCGACCACCTTAAAGTAAATAAAGTTTTTGTTTATCGCACCATTACTCGTTACAATGAAACTGGTAGCATCGCGAAACGTTATGGAAGTGGTCATCAAAAGACTGCAACGTCACGTGAAATGGTTCAAAAAGTGAAGAAGCGACTTGAGCGAAATCCAATCAAATGACGAAAGAACTGAAAATATCTGACCGGAACATCCGCCGCATACTGAAAAGTGATCTCAAAGTCAAGCCTTACAAGATCCAAAAGGCGCATGATCTTGAGAGAACGAAGGAGTTGCCTCGCTTGCCCGAATGTACGGAACAGTTTTCTGATGAGAAAATGTTTGAAATTGAGCAATTCGTAAACCCCGAAACCGATTGGGTTTATTTGACCGACGGTACATACGAGAATTTGAATGATCGATTGGCTACCAGATGGTCGCGTCCAATCGTTTTTATTGAGCCTGGCGTCAAGGTAAATACAAATTATTATCGGAAGGTTGCTTTGAAGCCATGGTCAGACAAACATTTCGGTGGCAGACCATGGTCTTTTCGACAGGACTCGGCACCGTCACACAAAGCACGAGTGAACCAAGAATAACTGAAAAAAAGCAATGTTCCGAACTTCATAAAGTCCACACAACGGCTCTCAAACTCACCAGACGCGAATCCGATGGATTATTCTCTTTGGGCCATTTTGGTGAGCAAAGTCCGAACTTAATGGTTTAACTGGTCTCGAGGCGCTGAAAAAAGTCATTGTGCGCGAGTGGGCCAAAATACCTGCACGTCGGGCAGCTTGCGATGCGTTTCTGGTCCGTTTCAAGGCCATAGTCAAGGCAAAAGGTGGACATACCGAGCAAAAGTAAATTGATTCTTAATTTCGTATTATTTTCACACATTTTTTAATGGGTTACACTTCGAGTCAGGGACCCTATATAAGTAAATAATTTTACTTAGAGATAATTTTTCTTCATAGAAGCCTAATAGCGAACGATGTGAAGTTATGCCAAGCTAAGGAATTTATGCGAAACAATATCCCTTATCTGTCTGATTTTGCAGTGCTGATTTCAGGTAAATAATAAAATGAGCAGAGGTTCAAGTGTGAATCGTTTCACTTCGTGAATATTTTAACTTTGAAAGGCACGTGGTTACCCTATTAAAACGAAAATGTTCTGAGGCTGTCGAAAACTCTGTTCATTAACTTTTTCACTCATTTTGTGATATTTTATTAATTAAATTATTAAATCCGATATGGCGACTGAAATCTGCAGAGGGAAATGCTTATGGGTTGGTAACACCCTGAGGCTGTCGAAAATTTCGCTAATTAATTTTTTCACTTATTTTGTGATATTTTATTTTTAAATTACTAAATCCGATACGGCGATGCAATACGCGGAAGGAAATGGCTATGGGTTGCTCACACCCTGAGGAAGAGTGACGACAATATCGCGAATCAGGCAGGACGAAGTGTAGGCAAACCACGAACGACCTGGCGCAGTTCAACAGAGACGGAAATGGGGTCTTTGAATAAGACTTGGAATGAACTTAGAGCCATTGCACGAAACCGTGTTCAATGGCGAAGAGGAGTTGTTGACGCCCTGCGCTCCAACTAGAAGCTAGAGGAACCTTTATTTATATTATAGTATGAATTATCTCAGTGATGACTTCTGCTAGTTGTTGTTTTAAGTTGAAAAAAGCGACGTGTTATCTTCATACAAAATTAATATACTTTTTTGTTATTTGTAATTTTCTGCATCCTCCACTACTTTACTATGTAATTAAAAGTCTCTTCTAACTAACACCAGCACCTGCAGATTTTGCTGCAAAGATGAGGAGTCTATAGAACATCTCATCATCGAATGTCCGGGGTTGACGCATAGAAGGGAAAAGTTTTTAAACAAGTTCAGGCTTATAGATGAAGACCTACAATCACTCCCTCAGAAGGAGCTGGTACAATTCATAAGCATACATAAAAGTCAATAGACAGCATAGGGTGCACAATAGATCAATATGGTCGCAGTGCTAAAGGCCCATACCTTTACCCAACCCTTTACTACCATTAACCATTAAAAGTCCCTTCACTTTGGCGAAAATAACGCTGAAAAGGAATTGGTTTCGTTGAAAATGGAATAATATGACAACAGATTCTAAATCACGTAAGCGTCTGATATTATCAAAGTTATAATTTGTTCAGCTCAGGAGTAGGTGAATAAAATGCGCAACTACATACTTTTCAAAAATCCAATCGTAAATTGTCTATGCATGCATAATTTTATTAACCACTGTGTCGACGTACAGCAAAAGCTCTTGGCAGTTTGGCAAGAATTGGACTTTCGAACTCAGCTATAACTTAGTAGGAATTTTTTTATTCATTTATAAGTGGTGGCGATATTCTCATGCTCCTGTAGGTTAGAAATTAAACTTTTATTCCCAAGCATGCCTCTGTTCTCCGGGCGCCTCAACAAGGGCTATGTAAATACGCTTTGTCAAATAATGACAAAATTAGTGACTCAAATATTCATGTTGCGCCATAAAAGTCATAAAAGTCGACTCTGTATTGCAGTATATTTATGCCAGTGACCTTTGAACTCTTATTATTAGTTCATAGGTGTAAAATAAATATTAAGAGCTGTGAGCAGGCCTAAGAATTTTTCATTTATGAAATTTCGAAAAAGGGCTGTAGAAAAATTGGTTAGCATCGTTCATGGGCGAATGATAGAATTGAAAAAAAGTGTGCTTCCTCACATTCAATGTTGTCCTTCTTAGAATTTTCATTCGAAAATTAGTGGCTTGCCGGCTTGGCAATTTCTGGAAATATTGAGAAACAGTCGGTGTAATGAGACAATGCACTTCTTAACTAGGCATTCCCTTTGCACCCAAGAATCTTTGTATTATTACAAATGGCTATTTGTGCACTGTAACCTGAAAATATACATATTTTGTGCAGCCATGTGGCCTACTCGAATAGTTTTAGGATATTAAAAAATCCGAAATTGCTGTAGGCTTCATTTCTACCAGGAGCTTTGGATCTATAACCCCGCTTCCAGGGTAATTTAGTTTGTCTGCTGGGCAGTGGCATACATCATGTTCTGTTGTTTCTTGTGCCTCTTTACAGGGTCTATAAGAGTCATTTTCTAACATATCAAGTTTTTTCTTTGGGTAGTTAAGTCTACAATGTCCTGTTAGTAGTTTAGTGTGAAAGGGGAAGTCCACAATAAAGAAAACTGGCGTCATAAAAATGTTTTTGATGGCGCTATCTTTCTAATGAGTTAGTGCGTTGGAAGTTACATCCCTAGCTGACTTCCAGTCCAGTGAAAGCTTGGTGACATTCGGTTCAGTGGAAGCGAAGTTCTTGCGTCTAAAGTGTCAGTATGTTTGTGTCATCGGTACAAAAATGAGTTTCCAACAAAGAGCTAATATCAAATTTTGTTTTAAAATCGGTAAAACTTTTAACGAAACATTTGAATTGATGAAACAACTTTAAAGCGACTATCTTGTGCCAGAGTTCATGAGCGGTTTTCACGTTTCAGAGATGGTTGCGAGGACATAAATGACAATGAACATACAGACCGCACAAAATCAGTAATCACCGAAAACTCCATCGAATTTGTTCGTAAATTTATCAAAAATAAACCGGAATCATTGTTGAAACTCATGGAATTGGAGTTGAATATCTCTAAAACATCGATTTATCGCATTTTAACTGATAATTTGGGCTTACGAAAAGTCTGTGCACGTTTCATGCCGCACAAGTTAACTAAGGACCCAAAATTGCTCAGAGTTCAACTTTCGAAAGACCTCATTAAACTCATTAAAAAGGCGAGAAAAGACGAGAATTTCCTTTACAACATTGTAACGGGTGATGAAAAGTGGTGTTCCCAACATAAACTCAAAACTAAGCATCAAAGTGCCGAATGGAAAACCACAGACGAGCCACTACCCAAAATATCGCGTTTGGAGAAATCAAAAATCAAGTCGATGCTCATTTGATTTTACGATTCCAAGGGATTTGTTCACATGGAGTTCGTGCCAATGGGCCAAACTGTCAAAGCGATTTTCAATCTTGACGTTTTGAAGCGTTTAGTGCATTGAATTCGTCGAATTTGCCTTGATTTTTTCATCATTGATTTTTTTTACTAGATATCGCATTTTAACCCGTATTCGCCTGATATGGCTCTCTGTGACTTCTACCTATTCGAAAAATTGCATTTGGCCATGAAAGGAAAATCTTTTGCGCCCGTAGAGGCCATCCCAAAGGCTTGTATCGACATCCTGAAAGACATTCCGGTCGGTGACCCCCAACACTCTTTCGAAAAGCTTTTAGATCGCGCAAAATAGTGCATCGAGGTCAGAGGCGACTATTTTGAACAAATAAACTCGAAGTTATTAGAAAAAAGCTCCTGTCGTTTCTATTTTAGCTCAGTCTTGCTTGTTTTGGACTTCACCTTGTAATAACATCATATTGGCGAAACTTCGCAATCGGTTTTAAATTTAAAACTCGATTCACACAATATAATTCTGGAACTAAATTAAACCGTTTTTTGTGTTAATATCGCAATTGGAAATATTCGCTAATAACTTAAATATGCGCTATATATTTTTTAGGCATATAAATATGTATCTCCATATACGAAATATTGTCCTTAAAATATGTTATTTACACTGAAACAGTAATTGAAATTTATTTTTTAGCCCATTCCCAGTTTCTTTCCTTTTATTGTGAGTGAAAATCAGGTTTTTTGCTACTATTTTTATTAAAAGGGATTTCATTTTTTCCAGCCTAGCCTTTGCATGCGCAAGTGAAAACAGCTTTTTTCTTTCATATGCACACACGAAAGCGAAATATGGTAGATATGGATAAACTAATGTTTTCCTCATAAAATGTGTAAAATTACTCTTGAACGGCAAGCAGCGAATAAATTTATGAAACTTACATACATACCAAAGAATGATAATACAAATGTGTGTGTAAGCTACAATACATAAAAGAATTATCTAAATGTGTATTAAAAGCGATGGAGCTTTTTTTTGGTAAGGAATCAAAATGTCGGTCACACCCACTAACACTATAATGTTCTTCCTTCTCGGTTGATTTCCAGCCTGGAACCGCGTTAGCATTTCTTCAAGGTGGAGCCGCGTTTATGTCTATGGGCACAAAAGTTTCTTGGGTTCCGCTCCTGTGGGCGTATGGAGACTTAACGCCTTCGATAGTATCCACTCCTCTCACTGCGGTCAAATGCGGTTGTGGTGGAAATGTGCAATAATCCGATACTCCCAAACTATCGCCTTGGCTGCTGTTTGATGCTGTAGTGAATATTTGAGTCAAGCGTTTATATCTGTCGCCGGTCGCTCTAAAACAGTTCATCTGTATTGCCAAGCTGCTAGCAAAGGTGCTTACAAAATTTAAAAAATCAAAAGAAATATATAAGAAATATATTTTGCAAAAATGTTGAATTATAACAGAGTTGAATTAAGTGTTAAGTAGATATGGCGCAAGAGGTTATACATAATTTTGAACAATTTATTTGTTTTTTATTAAATTTTAATAGTTTTTTTTTATGACAGTGCAGAACATTCTATATACATATTGAGCACAACGAACAGCTCTGTCAACGTAGGAAAAGACCTCTCCGAACCTTTCAATACCGAGCGAGGTCCACTATCGTGCGAGCTCTTCAACTTCCTCATGGAAGGGGTACTGCGGAGAGCCGATGTTCATCGAAATGGCGCTATTTTCACCAAAAGTGTCCAGCTCCTTGCATGTGCTGATGGCATTGACTTCATAGGGAACTACAAGCGATATGTTACCGGAGTATTTTTCGCTATCGAAAGAGACTCAACTAGAGTGGGTATGGCGGTTATTGAGGGCAAAACGAAGTATATGCCATCTACTAGGAACGATACACGGCGTTTTGGATCCAGCATTTCAGCGGACAACTATATCTTCGAAATTGTCAAGGAATCTATGTGATCAAAAGGATATCCTATGATCAAAAAGTACCGGGAATGTTTAATTGACTGTTTCCTTCGATTGTCAAGGCGTAGTGCACCATGAGTACCTTCCATCGGGCCAGACAGTCAGTAAATGATATTATTTATCTGTTTTGAAGCGTTTGAAATGTGGGCAAACAATTCTTGGATTTTACATGATAATAACGCGCGATCGCACCGAGCCCAAATTGTGCTGTATTATTTGACCAAACACCAAGTAAATTCCATCGTGCAAGCATCGTATTCACCTGGCATGGCCCCGTGCGACTTCTTTTTGTTTTCCAAGTTGAAGTTACCACTTCGTGGAAGGAGATTTGAGTCAATAGAGGAGGAATGCGACGAAGGAGCTGAAGGCCATCCCTTCGTTGGCCTACCAGGGGTGCATGATCATAGGGCATCTTGGCACCGACATCACAACAACAAACTATGTCAGCCTGGAGATAAACCGACGACCCATGCTTCCTAATAGGTGTTACTATGACCTTCAAAGCAAATGTGTAGCAGAGACCCCTCTCGCCCGACAAAACTAACACTCCACAAGACGCTCATCTTGCCTGTGTTCCTCTATAGCGCTGAAGTATGGGTTGTGTGGCAGACTGATGCAGCCGCTCTTGGGGTATTCGCGAGAAAGATACTTCGAAAAATCATCCTTCCTCTTCGTGTTAGCGATAACTACTACCGCCGGATGAACCGCGAGCTGTATGAGCCCTACAACGATATGAACCTAGTGAAGCCCATCAATGTTCAGCGCTTGCGCTGGCTGGGCCACGTCGGGCGTATGAATGCAGAACCTCCAGCATAGAAGCTGTTCGGATGGCAAGTTAGAGGACAACGACATAGGGGAAGACCATGCCTCCGATGGAAGGACCAAGTCGAGGAGGGGTAAATGGAAGAATCCCATTATCGCTTGGTGTAACAAATTGGAGAAGGCGCGCGCAAAGCAGAGACGCCTGGCAAGACTTGCTGGAGTCGGCCTTAATCCGATAACGGGTTGTGATCCTTGATCAGGCCATATATGGACAAAAAGTAAGGTTAATTTATTTGTCAAACTTCGCGGGATTAAAATTTCGCTAAAAAAATAACTTTTCATGAGTTGGCAGCACTGTTAATAACATCTGGGCCAACTTTCATGTGAATGTCATTATCAGTAATATATTTACGCTAGTGTTTACCAAACGACCAAGAGTGCATTTTTCGATTTTTACAATGTCTGATTTGATTGAGCAGAGAAGTGCCATCAAATTTTGTTTGCGGAATGAAATTTCGGCTGCGGAAACGTTTAGCATGTTGCAGAAGGTATTTGGTGATTCGACCATGTCGCAAAAAAATGTTTATAAGAGGTACAAAGACTTCAAAGAGGGTGGAGAACGTGTTGATGACTTGGAGCGCTCCGGACGACCATCGACGTCAACAGATGACCAACACGTCAATAAAGTGAAGTAGTTAGTGCTCAAAAATCGTCCGTTGACTGTTAAAGTCCTTACTGATATGATCGGAATATCAGAAGGATCTGTGAAAACCATTTTGAAAGACCATTTGGACCTACGAAAAGTCAAATCTCGTTTGGTACCGAAAACTCTCAATTTCTTGGGAAAAAGTCGTCGCGAGACTTGGATTTATGCTTACGACCCTGAAACAACCGACCAATCAAGCGAATATCGTGCTAAAGGCGAGGCCAGACCGAAAAGAGCACGTCGAAGTCGTTCAAAAATAGGTCATGATGACAGTTTTTTTTCGATTTTCGTGGTGTGGTGCACTATGAATTTCTTCCACCTGGCCAAGCTGTTAATAAGGAATATTATTTGAGCGTTATGCGTCGTTTACGTGAAGAAATTCGTCTAAAAAGACCAGAATTATGGGCCAACAACTCTTGGTTTTTGCATCACGACAATGCACCGTCTCACACTGCACTCGTTCTTCGTGACCATTTCGCCAAAAATTCCACGCATATCGTTCCGCAACCACCGTATTCGCCTGATTTGGCTCCGTGTGACTTCTGGCTATTCCCAAAACTCAAAAGACCACTCCGAGGAACGCGTTTCGAGTCGATTGAGGAGATAAAAGCTGAATCGAAGAAGGTGCTGATGGCTATACGGAAATGGACTATTTGGCATGTTTCGGGGATTGGAAAAATCGTTGGCATAAGTGTATTTCCTCGAGAGGGGATTATTTTGAAGGGGATGAAATTGATTTACAAGAATAAATAAAGATTTTGCATTTTACAACCAAATTCACCTTACTTTTTGCCCACAGTAGTAAATGAGTAAATTCATTCTACTACAAAAAATATAACAATCCAAGTTTCAAAATCTATGTAAATTAAGAAACAAAAAATGCATCAAAATTTGAATTTTTTAAATCAGAATTTCAGAAAACGAAAATTTCGGGTATGCAATTTTATAGCCCATTGAATTTTGGTCTAATAAAGTGCACATTTTAAGTGGTTCAAAAATCGCGTTAATTTTTGACAATTTTGTGTGCTGACGATGTATAGAGTTTTCTTTGATATAATAAAATATTGGCCATTCGCTTTAATTTGCACAAAGTTTGTTATGTCTTTGTCTTTGTAGTGGAATTAGCAATATTTCGATAAAAAGTTGTTAAAATTAAATAAGAAAGAAATTTAAATTTCATTGAAAATTATAGCGCGGTAATCAGAGCCAGCGGAGTGAACTCTTGCTTGTTTCACCTCTTACCTCTTTCTTGTGCCTGCTTTTTTGGCAGTGCACTGCGTCGAACTTCTTTGCGCCAATGGAGTCCAGAAAATATTTAAACTTTGGAATGTTTCATCTGCAAATTTTTCCTTGCATAGTTCGTTCTCCATTTCCCCACCCCACTGGGTTATCTCTATCTCGTGCATCCGCTGTTCCGCACAATTTTGCTGCTTCTTTTATATTTTCCATGTTTTCGTTTTTTGATATTGTTCAAAAGTTTTTTCCAGCTCAAAACTGAAAGATTAATACTGGCATATTTGATCAAAAACAATGCATGCAAACAGCAGTAAAGAAACCCCTGCCTTCTGCATTGCATACAGTACGGCGCTCAAGCTCTTATGCGCGCCTTCAAGTCGATGTCAGCGAATCGAATGATTTTTGCGAGACGCAATGTTTTCATATTCTTTTCTTCTCCTTCTTCTCTTCTTCTTCTTCATACATTCAGCTCTCATTCCTCATTTTTCTTCTGCCAACACATTTATGGGTATTTGTTGGTAGTTTGTGGTCTGATGCCACTATAATCCGCAAGCGCTCATCGTCTTCGACCTCTTACTGTTCTTGGGATTTCGGTGAAAAAATGATTGCAGTGTGTTTACTTTTGTCGCTGGCCGCTGACCGCTGACTGCGTAGTTTCGTGGCTTCGTTGCGGTTTCGCCGTTTTTTGGCCTTAATTTATGCACACAATCGGTCGTGATTTACGACTTGGTGTGTGCGAAATGGATCAGCGCAATAGACTGCTGCTTGCGCGACGACGATTATCGGCTTGTTTGCACATCAATTGGCCGCGTAAAGTTTGTCGGCTATGCAGTCATGGTGAAGATGCTCACACACATACGTGCATATGTGTATGAAAAATAAGAAACATTTGCAAAACTGCAGCGCAAATATTCGAATTGGTTCATCCGGAATGCGGTTATTAATTACAAATAGTTTGAGTTCGGAAGCGCTCAATCAAGCTCGATCACGAGTAGAAAAGTGTAAAAAAAAATAAATTATTATAATAATCGCAAACCTCAAATTGGAAAGAAAATTTAAAGAAAGAAACTCTTTACTATGATGTGCGATGGATATATACGTTTTTTTTACGAGGTGTAAAAGCAATCAAAAGCCTTAGTCAGTGTGGAACTTTAACGCCACTAAAAGCACCTCACGTCCAACGGTTCTTCCTACAGGGATGCCGTTTTGGTAATTACGTCTGGAGGCCGTCGTGAGCAATAAGCTTAATCGTCAGTTATATTCGTCTACTGTTCTTCTTGCTGTTTTTTTATCAATGCGACAGTTGTGGTTGCTGCCGCGTTCGGCTCGCGTCGTTCCTTCCCCTCCAATCAATGTTGCGAAGTTCCACGATAACTCGAGTTGCAAAAACTTGCACTGACCTCCTTTTTTCATTCGACTCAAGCATTTGTGGAACTAGGTTAATGGGAATCAGAAACACACCAGTTGTTCTTGCTACGTCCTCGCGTTCCTTAACGAATCTTCGTCCAAGCACTCTGAACAATAAGGGCTAACAGCTAAGTCTAGGCGATGCAGATATTTTTGGAAACATCCGTGTCCACTTAATAGCTGCGTTATTGGCCTTTGTATTCTTGTTATGGCATCATTACCTACATGTTGCAATCTGTCTATGTGCTTATCAATCACTACCAGTGCGATATCGTCGGCGTATCCCACTATGGTTGTATTAGCGGGCATTTCGATTTTAAGAATGTCATCATACATAGCGTTCCATAGGGTTGATCCAAGAATAGATCCTTGCGGTACACCACCTGTCACGCTGTAGCTCTTTGGGCCCTCCTCTGTATCATACTGCAGTACTCTCTGGTTCAAGTAGCTGCGGATGATTCTAATAAGATACTTTGATACCGAGAAGCTGCTGAGTGCATTCAAAGTCTAATTTTATAACTGCACATTTTTTCGTCGCTCTGGTGCCATTGAATTTATTAACAACCTTTTTGGCCAAATAAACTACCATCCCTATTGAATCAACAGTAGATCTGACTCAACGAAAACCGAATTGATTGTCTGAGAGACCTCCTGGCTCCTCCAGATATTCCCGGAATCTTTCGCTTAATATACTTTCGAATACCTTCCCAACGGTATCCAGCATACACAGCGGTCTGTATGACGATGGCTGATCCGGCTGCTTTCCCGGTTTTAGTGATAATACTAGACGCTGCTTTTTCCACCTCTTTGGGAATGTACCTTCGGTCAGGCACAAATTATACAGGTTTACAAACACGGCCGGATTTGAGTACACCGCCGCTTTAAATGCCGCCTTCGGTATGCCATCGGGCCCAGATGCTTTGTTGTCACTAATTCGCGCCATTGTGCTTAATACTTCTGGCACTGTAACCGTCTGAATCTCATCATTTTCTCCCACTTGCGTATACATTCTGCTGCTTTCCTCCTGTGGAGGGAAGAGTGAGATGACAACCTTTTCAAGCAGTTCTGGGCAAGTTGGTTGAGGAGCTTGTGACCTCTTACTTTGGACATGACTGTCTTATAGGCAATACCCCATGGATTGTCATCCGCGTCGTCGATCATTTTTTTAAAGCATCCCTTTTTACTTGCTTCTATAGCTTCCCTTAACTTCAGTCGGTGTGCTCTAAATTCTGCTCGTAGTTCTTCGAATACTGGTCTTCCCCTTGCTCTTTGAGATCGTATTCTTGCTTTATTGCATGTTTCGCGCAGCTCAACGAATATGATTGATATATGCGTAGCAGAATTCGTGCGCGGCAAATCTCAGCAGTCAGGTGTTGTGCACACTCCACACGGAACCCGTACTCAATTTTATTTACAGATATAAGGTTATCTTCGCGTCTAGGGAAGAGTGGAACACTAACCCAACATGGCTAAATGATGACTCACAAAAATGGTACCCAGATGGTTCCAAAACGCTCCAAGGAGTAGGAGCAGGAATAGTGGGGCTTAGAGCACGCAAATCCCTAACACTAAGTACAGATACCACGATTTTCCATGCGGGGCTCTTCGCCATAATGGAAACAGTGGAAATCATATCCAAAACAGGGTTCTAGAAAGTAAAAATTAAAATACTTTCGGACAACCAATCGGTTCTCTTTGAATAGCTTCACATTGAAGTCAAAAGACCTAATAGAGTGTAACAATGCGCTCAACAAACTGGCCACTCCTAATCAGGTCTCACTGATTTGGGTACCAGGACATGAGGAACACGAAGGAAACGAGAAGGCAGACTTTTATGCCAAAAAACGAGCAGAAGGGATATTTATTGGGTCAACCCCATTTTTCGGCTTTTACAAAAATAATTTAAAACACGAAACCAAAAAATGGATCCAAACAAAAATCAGGCAGAACGGCAGAAGCGGCCTTAATCACTCCAATAATTTTTTGAACTTCGATACCAACAAAGAAAAATCTTCTCTAACCCTAGACAACATACGAGGTCAATTTACTTGTAATAAACACTTTAACAATTAAGAAGAAGAAGAAGGCGGAAAGTATGGCAAATTCTTGAATAGATCCGTTAGACCTACAAACTCATACCACGTATTGATGAGTGGTTAGTGAGAAAGCATGAAGACACCGACTACCATCTTTCTCAATTGCTCATCAGATATGGCTGTTTTCAGGAATACCGTCACCGTTTTAAGCTTGCACAAGCCAGCACCCTCTTACGCAACCAGCGGTAAGTGAGAGGCAGCGCAAAGGTTCGCAGGTAAGATCATGACTCGACTTCGCCATATTGATTGGGAACGCAAAGCGATGCAGCAACAGTTGCAGCAACAGAAAAGGCGGACAGTTTCTGACGAACCGACAACAAGCACAGACGTTTAAGTGAAACACTCAATACAGTATTGTACGGAAGATAAGAGGGTAGTGAGTTAATATAACACTACTGCAACTTTTCCGATGTCTCCTTTACTTTGGAACCCCCTATAAACACAGTAGGAGTAAGTGGGACTATCGACCTACCTTCATATGCTTGTAGTAAAGAAACCTGGACGCAGGTAGCTGTTGTGTCTTGGGACATAAACACGGCTCTTCCCAGAATTTATACTTTTGTGGTCCCAGGGTAGCATTAGCCCAGGTGGAGGATGGTTATAGTATTAGTGGGAGCGTTCCCCACATACCTCTGGTGTGACGGCACCTCTGAGATGTTGCTGGCATTTTGATTTCAACCTCAAAAAAAAAAAAAAAAGTGGAGATGTTCAGATTTTATTTGCAATCTTCAATGCGTTGCATATGGTTTTGCATGAGCGACGTGGTTATTGTTGATCGCTTGATACCACGTAGAAGTTAGATGAAACGAGTTTTTATATAGGTATTTGTTTGTGGTGTGTTGATGTTGATGTGTGATGCTTTTTTTTCGATCTTTGGGATTCCAATTTTGTTTTGTAATCAGAGGTGTTAATTTGGTACTGTGAGTGGCTCGCGAATTATGTTTTAAAAGGTTATATCTCTTGAGAGACAAATAACCACAGAGAACTATAAGTGAGCGAATTATGTTATGGCGAAAATAAAAATTCTTGAGAGCTTTTGGTTTTCGACTCAAACGTTTATTAACTCAGTATAGCTTGAATTCGGTCTTAAGACTAAATGTATAATTTTATTTGGCATGTGCAAATGCCCTCTTGTTTACGCTTAATGTTGCCATGACGCTTACGTTGCTCAAGCTTTTGCAACCTGATCCCTTTTTAAATACTTCTGCAAGATTATGCTGATATCGTCATTATCAGCATTCCCATGCACAAGTATATTTGATTGTGTAACTACTCCCCCTTTTGATGAGGGATTCTCCTGGATTCCTCTTTTACATTTTTTTATAGGTATATATTCCTATGAAGAGGAGTACAAGAGCTATTGACATTATACCGAAGCTGTTGGAGATTACGGTTTGTGTTCTGATTTCTTTTATAGCTTTAGTGTTTTTAATTTCTTCTAATATGATTTCTTTGAATGTCTGTTTTTCAGTAAAATTAAATTAATTTTCTTCTTCTTCTTCACCAGCGAATGATTGTATATATATTTCTTGGTTATTCTTATAATAGCTTTGGTCTATTAAAATTGTACAATTTGAAAATTCTATTAGGAAGTTTCCTTTTAATATTTCGCTGTTGGTGGTTTCGTTACAGTTATATTGGATTATGTTATTGTCTGCATTACTTATCAATAATGTGCCTTCATTTATTAGTTTTGTCTTAAACTCTAAGTCTTCTACCATTTTACAATTTTTCTTAGTAATACAGTTTGAACTGAGTTTCAGCTCTTTTATTGTCTTATTTTCTTCATATGTGTAAGTTTTGTTCTCAATTTTTACTATCCTTTCGGGACTCATGTCGATTCTTTTATATCTTCGGGTTGTTATTGGGGTTATTATAGTTATTGTGGTTGTTATGATGTTAGTTGGTATTTTGATTGCAATGATTATGTTATTTTCGTGAGTCATGACTCCCATGCGGATTAGTTTAATTTTGTAGAAATCTATGTTATAGAGTGTAAACTCTTCTTTTGTTAGTATTGAAGAATGAAAAAGGTTATATTTGGCTGACGCTATTGTGTCCAAAATGGTGTCTACCTTATCATGTAAAAATTTCAATTTCAATAACTGATCGTGGTACATTATGTTTGCTTTGATCATGTTATTGAATGTTTCTATATTGTTAAGGGTATTTGTTATTTTTTCCCTGTCATCTAGTATTGCTTCTTTTAAGGTGTTAATGGATTTTTGTAAATCATTGTTAATTTTTACTTGTTCGTTAATGTTTTTTATTATGTTATGTTCGTTTTCCTCATTATTAAGAAGGTGGTTCATAATGGTCTCCCTGTCGTCATCATCCATGAGACCAGTGAGCCATTTCTGAGCTTTTCCTATTGCGTTAATTAGACCGCGTTTCTGTCTTGTTAATGGGTTCGGGGTTATTGATCTTATTTTAATTTTTATGGTTGCTATTTCGATATCTAGCCTATGCCTATTTTGTTTAACAAGAATTTTCGTGTTGTTTTGGATTATATTAGTTAATTCTAATATTTCCATTGGGTTGATAATGTGCAAAACCATTTTCGACTCGCTGACCAGTTCCGCTGTACTCTCCCCCAAAGATATGAATCCGGCTTCTGCCCGGATTGGTGTTATATTGATCATTGCTGTCGACAGCGTTGGCAACAGGCACATGATGAGAATTGTAATTGTTATCTGAAAATTTTGTAGGTCTTTTAATGTTTGTTGTATGGATATTCTGTAAATTTGCTTTCCTGAATTTCGGTTCTTCTTTGTGTCTTAGGTTTTTATAATTTTTTATAAATCCTTCTGTTCTATTTTCTATGTAAGTTTCCCTATTTTCATTTAGTTTCTTTATTTTCTCGGTTTTTTGTGCTGACATTCTGTCGTACAATTTCTGATGATCTACTTTATGATTTTGTATTTCAAACGGTGTGGATTTTGTGGTGGTGTGGTAAGTGTTATTGTAGAAGTATACAGCTTTTGCCATTTGTTCAATTATGGGTCTTTTCTCTTCTATGTTTAGGGTGCGGATTTTCTCCGTCAATGTATTGTTAAGCCTTTCGACGTCACTATTCCCGGTGTGACTATTTGGTTTGGTTGAGTGGTATTCTATACCTTCCTTTTCTAAAAATTCTTTGACGTTTAAACTATTGAATTCGTTGTCGAAGACAAACTTTTGGATTTTCCCTTTTATTGATAGGAATTGTTGGATATGTTCTACTATTGTAGTGCTGTTCCTATCGGTTAATGGCAAACAAGTGGCGTGTTTTGAAAATTTATCGATAAATATTATAAAAGATTGCTTCGAGTTTACGTATGTGTCTACATGTACTATCTCGTTGCATGTTTTTGGTGTTTCTGTTATGTGGAAATTGTTCCTAATGGGTTTTCTATCGTATTTGCCACCACTGCAAATGTCACAATTATTTATTATTCTGTGGATGTGGGTCTTAAGGTTGGGGTGGTAAATTTCGAGTTTAAGCCTCTGATAAGTGGCATCTATCCCGCAATGGCCACTTTCATTTTTATGAAATAAAGCTATTTGGGTGTGTAATTCATCTTCGGATTCGATATCCCTAGCGAACCTGGTGCATTTTACGAACTTTACCTTCGGGTTGGAGGTATATTCTTTTTCTAGTATTTTCTGGAATTGGAAAAACTCATGGTCGCTAAGGTGTGAGAAAACTCCTATTTTTCCTGTTGTTATTTCTCGTCGGAGGGTGTTTACTGCTTGGTTATCTTCCAAGTCTTTTTTGCTAATGTAAATTCTTTTTTTTCCGAACACCTGTACGATGGCCTCAGGTTTTCTCTCCGCAAAAATTAGCTGTACTTTGAATCTGTTAACGGCTGTTTCTAGGATAGGCATGTCGAAACCCTGATCTTCTTCTTTAGAGTGAACCGTTTGAAGGGCTAAGGACCTATTGTCTTCCTCGTAGGTTGATTCGACCTCCATTATGTTTATCTCGTCCTCTCTGATCCTACTCAGTATCAAAAAATTTATCTCTTCCTCTTCTTCTGCCCGATTTTCTTCCAAAGTTCCGATCTCCATAGCCATGGAATCGTTCCTTTGGGTGTCAACGCTCATATGAGACATTCTTGTCTGTCTTGAACCGTTGTTCCTATTGTTATAATTGTTATTATGGTTGGGTTTAGAATTGTTTGACCGGATTGTGGCCTGTTATACGATTGTTGAATTGCCTGATCGCTCTGAGGTGGGCCGGCGTTATGATTGGGATTCGACCGTCCATTCAGACTTTGTCTGGCATTGTTATTATTATAATTGTTGTTATTATTATTGTTATTGTTATTATTATTATGGGACTGGTTATTTTGGCTTGGCTTGTTGTTAGTGGTGACAGTGTTATTGTTAGTGTTATTTTGTTTATTGAATGTGTTGTTAGATATTTTCCTGTACCTTTGTGATATAGCTCTGGGGTCATCCAGTGCTTTGATGTTTGAATACTTTGTTTCTAAGGCATGCACAGATATACCCTGATCGACATGAATTCTGAATGGAGTGTCTATTTTATTTATTAACATATTTAATAAATCTCGATCTACTTTGTCGTTCTCGTATATTGCTGGTTTAAGCTCATCAAACATATATATTTTATTTATTTCACATTTTGCCTTTTCAAATTCATTAAATAACTCTCTTAAATTACTTACTTTAATGAATCTGCATCTGTCGAACACATCTTCGTAAGTCGTCTTGGGCCGCATTTGTTGCATCAGCTTGGCTTTCATCTGTTCCCAGCTCGGCTCCATCCCCAATTGTCTGACAAAGTTCGCTGCTGCTCCTGAGACTTTTTCATTGGCAACAATGTTTGTGCCGAATTGAATCAATAGCTCGTTTCCCTGGCATAGCGCCATAAGAAACTCGACAGATGAATTACGTCTTTGTTGGACATCCATTGGGTTGATTGTTGCTGTTGTTGTTGTTGTTGCCTGAGTAGGTTTAGGGCTGCTTCCTGTTGGAGTACGACCTCCCTCAAGTTTTGAAGCTCTTCTTCCATCGTTGTATCTTCGATTTTACGGTTTTCGTCGAATTTGTGAGCACTATTTTTTCTTGGGTACATAAGATAAGATTGTAACGCACTGATTTGTTGTTTGTGTTTTTAATTGTTTGTATTTGTCTTTTGTTTACTCGCACTTAGTAATATTTTAACGTTTTTATGTTAATTAACTTCGGTTAATTCGGAACGTTTTTGTTCGAGTCCGACTGCGCCAATTATGTTTTAAAAGGTTATATCTCTTGAGAGACAAATAACCACAGAGAACTGTAAGTGAGCGAATTATGTTATGGCGAAAATAAAAATTCTTGAGAGCTTTTGGTTTTCGACTCAAACGTTTATTAACTCAGTATAGCTTGAATTCGGTCTTAAGACTAAATGTATAATTTTATTTGGCATATGCAAATGCCCTCTTGTTTACGCTTAATGTTGCCAGCTAAGCATAAGACTAAATGTATAATTTTATTTGGCATATGCAAATGCCCTCTTGTTTACGCTTAATGTTGCCAGCTAAGCATTTTGCAACGGAAGCGACGGCGACGCTTACGTTGCTCAAGCTTTTGCAACCTGATCCCTTTTTAAATACTTCTGCAAGATTATGCTGATATCGTCATTATCAGCATTCCCATGCACAAGTATATTTGATTGTGTAACTCGCGCGTGCCAGCGTGTCCTTGAATCCACACTACTACTAAGTTTCGTAATATCTACTCACTCGATTATTGATTTTGTTGGCCTAATTCGATATTTACTAGATTGCTTGTAGACTTGCAATCCTCCCTTTGTTCCTCTATAATTCTCTTTTTGATCGGATCTCTCACCACGTAATTGTACACACAAAGATCCGTTGGTATAATTTACATCTTTTTCCTTTTCTTCTTTTTACTGGTTAGTTTGTAAGTTAGGCTTCTTCTTCGTTTATAGTTTGAATTTTTACTAGAAGCAATGATGTAAGGCTTAATAGCTTATTCTGCTAACCAACAGACGTATCCCATTAGAAGTAGATATACAAGTACTCGATGCCACTTTATCGACAAAAAGAGTGGTCAAATACCTAAGAGTGCAATTAGACACAAGGCTAACTTACTGGGCGCATCATGCTGCCACAAGAGCTGCCAAGTAAGCGGAATGTTAGGTAAGCTCATGGCAAACCTTGGCGGCCCAACGCAAAACAAGCGAAAACTTTTAATGGACACGACGAACTCAGTTCTCTTAAACGGATGCGAAATATGAGCAGATTCGCTAAGAGTGCAATGCCGACGGAAAACTCTGCAATCTATGCAACGCACCTGCGCTCTCAGAGTGGCTTCGTCATATAGAACAGTATAAGAAGCAGCGGTTTTAGTTATTAGCGGAACCATCCTATAGATATTCTAGCACAAGAGCGCAAACGGAGATGGGAGGCAAAAATCACAAGAATCTCAGTACCACGCTTCTCCGATATTAGAGTTCAGACGCTCACACTTTGGCAGGCAAGATGGAACTCTGAACGGTACGGTAGATGGACAGCGAGACTAATATCCGATATAAAAAAGTGGATAGAAAGAAAGCACGGTGAGGTTAACTATTACCTCACAAAGTTTTTGTCCGGCGAATGGGAAAAGTGAGCCTACCAAACTGTACATATATATGGAGATACTGAGTTTGATGATGCGGAGATCACTTTCTTTAAATGCGAGAAGTGGAACATAGAGAGAACAGCTGTGCAGCGAGCTATTGGTGTATTTACACCTGAAGAAATAACCGAGAAAATGATGATAGACGAAGAAAAATGGAGTGCCGTTGCAAATTTCGTGGAGAAGATTATCCGAAAAAAGAAGCGTGAAATGGAAACTTATGCTGAAGAGCATTGAGCATATATTTCTCAAAACAGGCGACCCTGGACGCAGATTGAGTAAGTAAGTGTCCTTCTTAGGACGCCGTCTTGGCCCTCTACCCCGAAGCAATGCGGAAGCAGCCCCGTGATTGAAGGAAACATCCAAGAGAAGAGGAGGAATATTTTTAGTGGAAACCCCACACACGTAGTAGCGATAGTTACTAATCTTTGTGCTTACTATATGGAATCTATTGGATACAGTGAATCCGTACATATGGCGTACTTCCCTTCGATGGCTGTGTGGTGTTACAGTGCATTGAGTATAGCTACAATTTGAGCACAACAAACTGAAAGTCGGAAAGAGGTTACATAAATGCATTTAATTAGGACTTAAAAAATATGAAAACATGTTCAATGCCATCCAAATCATCATTCAACCATATTTAGGTAAAAACATGGAAGTGCTAATCAATTTACCTGCCCTAAATCTGGTAGGGAAACACGTGGCCGGCGCCTCGGTGCTCAGACTCAAAAGTATGGCGCTATGGAAAGACCGGTGGTTTGGACACGCTTCTATTTTGAACTCTCTGAATAGTCACAAACAAGAAATAGACTAGTATTTTCCTAGAATCGCCTTCGAAAGGCCCTTAAAGACGAATTAACCGTCAAGAAGGAAGTGGCAGACACCAAGGCTAGGAAATCAAATTTTTATACAGATGGTTCCAAGCTAGACGATAAGGTAGACTAAGGAGTATTTTCGAAGGAATTAAGACTGGAACTATCCGTTCAACTACCAGACTATCAGGCAGAGGTTCCAGCTATAAAAGGAATGACTACATATCTAAACACGCATGCCGTAACAAAAACGACTATAAATATATTCTCGGATAGCTAAGCGGCCATTGAATCAATGAATGCGGCTATACTTAGACCGAAGGTTGCACAGGAATGCCGGGCAGCCCTAAATGATATTAGTGACGTATTCAAGGTCCACCTCATTTGGGTTCCGGGGCATAGAAATATTGAGGGAAATTGCAAAGCTGATGAGCTAGCCAGAAATGGTACTACTCTTCAACTGCTCAGTGATAAAAGTACCATTGGAATACCTTTGGCTACGAGTAAACTAATAATAAAAAACAACATTATCCAAGAGGCCAATAGGTCATGGAGAGATGAAGATACACGTGTAACAGCTAGGCTACTATGGCCGCAAATAAACAAGAAAATGTCAAAGGAATTGCTTAGTCTCTCAAGAGATAATATCTCGAAGGTCGTGGGTTGTTTAACCGGTCATTGGCTATTGGGCAGGCATTCCTCGAGACTAGGAGTTTTCTGCTTTGAATATTGCAGAAGTTGTAGAGATGACGAAGAGGAAGAAACAGTTGAACACTCCCTTTGCAATTGTCCAGCCCTAGTTAAAATCAGAGCAGGTTGTCTAGGTAAATACTTTTTTAATTCTCTTACAGAGCTGTCTGGCGTGGGGTTGGGATCAATTCTACGTTTCATAAGAGCCACAAAATGGGTCCACGAAGGAAGGTAGATGGGGTTCCCGTGCAGCACAGTGGTATCACAATGGACCTGTAAGGTCTAAGTTAGTTGGTCGTGCTGACCGACTACCACCATAACCTTACCTGACTTAGGTAAAAACCTATAATTATACATAGTTTTCAATCAAAAAAATATAAAAAATCGTAAATGTTAATGTGTTAGGGGAAGTCAGAATTTTCAAAAATTTGGATTTTTTTGCAAGGAATTGGATGACCACCTCAAGGGACTTCTGGAGAAACGAGCGCCGCACAAACAGCCATAACTTTTACAATTATTAAATTTTTTTTTAATTTTGTAAGGTCGAAATATGATTTATTAATGCTATGTTTTTATTTTTGTAAAATAAAGGAATTGACTAGCAAACAAAAAAAAAATATTGAAAATCATAATTTTTTCAGGCCTCTCACTGCCCCTAACCCTTTAAGTTTTGATAAAAAAAAACTAACAAATTCGCAAATATTAAGTTTTGATAGAAAAAGTAAGTTTAGACCCAAAATCCTTACACTTGCCGAAAGAATCCAACGCAAACTAGACCAGTCGTAACTGTATAAATTACTAACTGCAGCTGTGTTGGCATTTAAATTCACGAATGACGGCACCGAAAAAACTCACTCGCATTTCTTACCATATTTTCTTTCACCACACAAAATGCGCCTCTTGGTGTACGAGGGTATGTAAATTCTTTTGTATTTGAATGCTAGAAAGCGAGTGCACTCAGTGGCAAAAGCGAGTGTCAACCATTGTTGCCACTAACACTGCGCGTTGTGCCAGCTGAGGAGTGCGCTGCGATGCAACAATTTATTACCCATAACCCCGCATTTAAGTCCCCCTCCTTGTCCGCTTCTGCATATGCTCACGCATTTTCACTTAAATTCACTTTTCTATGTATGGGTGTGTGCGTGCGTGTATGTATGCGCATGCACAACGCCACTCTCGCGCTTTATATCGGTTAACAAACGCAAGTCTACGCCGCTTATCGCGCTCATACACCCCTGAAAGTATGCAATTCTGTATTACATTCAGTAGTCATTTGTATTTTCCATACATTTTTCCCTTCAGCAACACATATCTTTTTTCATAGTTTTACATTTATATTTTTTTGACGTTGTACCGGCAGAGCAAATAACTGAAAAGTAAAAAGGCCAGAAGGCAGCAGGGAAGCACGTGAAAGTGGCGGTAAGCAAATCTTTTGTAGCATTTAGCCACAAAGTAAAAACCACTTGCAAGACTTTAAGCGAAAAATGCTCAAGCATTTGTCTATACCTACAAACATACGTGCGTGCGGCGCTGGTATTCTAAACGACATAGCACTAGATTTGCCTCCCAACTGTCCACGGCCCTCTGCGCGCCTTTCCGCACGATCTTGTCGGCATGCAGCGCATATCACTTTCTGTGGTTGCTGCTGTCATCTCAGCTTTTGGTGGCATTGGGCCAGCTATTCAGTTGCTGTCGGTAACTTCCTAAGTGGTTGCAAGTGGCGGGTGCAACAAGGATTATGTGCGAGTCCTTTAGTCCTTTGGTCCATTTAGCAACATTTGTAGCGATGGCAGACATTACAGAGACAACACCACCAGCTCCGGCAGTGAAACAGGCGGCAATTATAATCCAGGCAACCGACATTTCCAAGCGTTCGCAGGGAAACGCATAGTGTTATGAGTGCGGCATGGCTCTGCCAGTTCTGCTAGGCTCTACGCGTATGTGCACTCCGCTCGCACTCTGATTCAATTCGGGTAACTTTGTTGTTATACAAATTTTCCTCCGAGCCATTTCCCCTCGCATGCTTTTATGCTGCCATAAATTGGACGCATCAACGTCAACTGCTTTCGTTGTTGTAGTTGTTCTAGTTGTAAGCCATGGCTAATGGTTTCGTCCATTGGAATCTCAACAGAGGTTTTGTGGACAGTTGTAGGTGTATATGAGTATATCTGAGCATACACACACATGTGCACGTACATTTGTGTTAGAGAAATTGGAGCTATGGACTTCTCCGCTTTCAGGGGATATTATTTAATCTAACAAGCTTCAAAGGCGTTTACTCCGAAGCTTTTTCATTTTGTACCTCTTTCTGGAGTGTTGCTCGTTCGCATACATTTGTGAGGCAATTTAGCATTCGCACGCATATGCGGACACACACAAGCGTACGGATTGCAAATTTACACGCATGAACATGAAATTAAATGTGTACCTACCAGATATTGAGTCGGAGTGCGTCTAAACATTCTAGCTAGCAGCCAGCAGTTAGTCCATTTGAGGGCAGTACTAGTCAGCGTTTGGGCCCAAGAAAATTCTCTTTACTCTCTACTTTAAGTGGCGATGTAATCGGCTTCATCATCACGGCAGTTGGTGGAGCAGATGAAGTTGTCAACTGCAGGCTAACTAAAGCCAGGGCGGCATTCGGGCGATTGCATGCAGTGTGGGGGAGTTCGCAAATCTCCAGGCGCACTAAACTACGAATATTCCGCGCATATCGGCGTGAAGTCCGTAGTGTTGTACGGAAGCAAAGCATGGCTGGTCTCTAACACCATCGCACAGAGGCTACAAACTTTCGTCAACAAATGCCTCCGCATCAGCTGCAGAATATTCTGGCCAAACCCCATCAGTAACGACGCTCTGTGGATATTAACGAATGAAAAATCCATCCTATGGCAAATCAAACGCAGAAAGTGGCGATGGATAGGTCACACGCTTAGAGAACTACCAGAAAGAATGACGAAAATGGCACTGGATTGGAACTCGCAAGGCAGCAGAGGTCGCGGTCAGCCAAAAATTACTTGGAGAAGGTCGATATTGCGCTAGCTAACAGATACCGACATGGGACGGTGCAAAACCAACAGCACAGCACCGCGTCCGATGTAAGAGTCTTGTCGAGGCCTTATGCTCCCGAGCGGAGTGAGCAAGGAAAAAACAAATCTTTGCCGCCGCCGAACCGAATGGGGTTGATGCGTAGCAACAATTCAAGAATGCGTATATTCAAATCTCAGCGAATGAAACAGCAAAAAAGTAAAAAATAAAAAGGTTTTTCGAATAGCGATCGTCCCTCGGCAGGTAGTGGAATACATCCGAGTGTATTTTCGCTATGGAAAAGCTCCTCTTAGAAAACATTTGCCGCTCGGAGTAGGCTTGAAACAACATCAAGACGCTCCAATAGTAGAAAGAGCTCGGCCAAATTCCTTACAGAAGTGTACGCCCCAATTATTTATTTTTGTATTTATCCATTAGCACAAACGAGGGTAGAGCACTGAGTAGCCTCTGGGAGGTGGAAAGTTATATTCTTTAAGGGGGGAGCCTGGTTTATAAGGTAAAAAAAATCTTTTTTTTTCGTTTTAAGCGATTCCTAATATATTTCAGAATATTCACACAAAGTTACAGAGCCTAATTCTCAATATTTCCGTAGATACAAAGCCAAAGGTAGGCGAGCATTAGGTAGTTACGCTGTGACCGGACAGCTATAGTACAAACTTTATCTTCTTTTCTCGACTTTTCATTTTTATGATTTGTTTGAATTGGCGTACATGAATGAAAAAAACTAATGAACCTTTTGAAATGAATCATAGCTTGTTCCCTTTAGTATTAAATTCTCTTCTATTTGAAGTAACAAAATATATAAACAAAATTTTTCAAGATTTTTATACCAAGTTGAAGTGAATTTTTTTTTTATAGAAAGGCATTTTTTTCTTTAAAACATCCAAAAAGTTGAAATTTTGGAATTTGTCTCAGTTTTCTTAGTTCATCTAGAATAAAAAATCATGATAATTAGAAATCCATTTGAATTTTTTGCTTAAGATAATAATTACGAGCTGTATCTTGTACGCCAGTTGGAAACTCCAGAGTTGCAGCGCTCTACTAATTTCTAAGTTAAAAATTTTTTTCAACTTATTTTAACCAGTACAAAAATTTGTTATACTTTTTAAATGTTCATTAAAAGATAGAAAAAACTTTGCAGTGCTAAATTAATTTTTTCCTTAAAAAAAAAATCGCAAAGAGATGCAATTTTTAGACCTCATAAACCAGGCTCCCCCCTTAAAGTCAAACATTTTTTAAATATTCTTAATTATAATTTAATTTAAGAGCGAGACAATAACTCTAACAATAACTTTTGGCATTGAAATACTTGGAAATGTCGTGAAAGAAATAACTCTGGTGCAGTAAATATGACTTTGAGCGCTAATTTACCGCGCTCAGCAAGCCCGATACGTAAGTTTATGGACACTGCGCGTGCGGTGTAGATTAAGTCTTTAAATTTTATTGCTGGGTAAGTATGAGCAATCACTTATAGCTGGCTCTCAGAGCACTTACTGTGATGGGACTTTTAAAATTAACTCACTTGTTATACGAAAGCTTCAGTTGTAAAATGAATTTTAAAATAAACAGAAGGAAATGGAATGCTGATGATCCAATTTCATTAGAAATTCATTTAATATGAAGTGATTTCGTAAAAGTGAATGACCACAGTATCTGGGCCACAAGCATGAGTATAGACGCCTATACTCTCGCGCATTAAGACCATAATGCGCCATGCGGAGTCACATCCACATCCTTGCGGTGACCCTGTTCCTACCAAGCACTACGTACCTAGACCTTGAGGGTGTCCCGGAGTAGCGGAGGATAAACACAGTCACTGAGTATCTCCAAAACATCGATTTATCGCATTTTAACTGATCATTTGAGCTTATGAAAGGTCTGTGCACGTTTCATTCCGCGCAAGTTAACTGTGGACCAAAGATTGCTCGTAATTCAACATTCGAAAGACCTCATTAAAGGGCGAGAAAAAACGAAAACTTTCTTTACAGTATTGTAACTGGTGATGAAATGTGGTGCTTCCAACATGAACCTGAAACTAAGCGTCAAAGTGCCGAATGGAAGGCCCCAAACGAGCCACCACCCATAAAATCGCGTTTGGAGAAATCAAAAATCAAGTCGATGCCAATTTGTTTTTAAGATTCCAAGGGAATTATCCACAAGGAGTACGTGCCAACGGGCCAAACCGTCAATGCAATTTTCTGTCTTAGCATTTTGAAGCGTTTGTTGTATCGCATTCATCGAATTCACCCTGAACACCGCTAAGGTAGAAGTTGACGCTTATTTCATGATAATACACCATCTCATCGATCCACTCTTCTGACTGATTTTTTGACGAGTAATCGCATTCTATGTTAACCATCAATCACTCATTGATGACGTTTTGCATCCGTGGAGGCCATCCAAAAGGCTTGTACCGACAAACTGAAGTATATTGTCAAACCACTCACATTCGGTAGGAATTCTAGAACCAGAGAATCTATTAAAGTATGGTTCATTCAAGCAATAGTCAACAGGATTAGTTGGACACCGGCCGAGTGTTATGACCGAGTATCCCTAAATCGCGTCATTGATTAGTTGCCGCTAGCAAAGCAGCAGTGTTACCTGCATTCTGTTTACCAACCAAGTAGACCAGCTGGAAGCAAAAAGCAATGAGTGAGGCTATGGTTGGCAAAATCCGGATTGGAATTGGCAGCCAAAAAAACCGAGGCGGTACTCATCAGTGGGCGGAGGAAAAAGAAGGAAATAAAACTACTTATAGGCACCCATGAAATATTCACTCAGGAGTCGATTAAGTATCTTGGCGTGATAATAGATAGGCGACTTAGCTACAAGCAGCACCTATCTGCGGTAAGAGCAAGAGCGTATGCTATCAATGAGGCGCTAACACGAATTTTGCCTAATATTGGCGGCTCGCAAGGCAGCAGAAGACCTGGCTAATCGACGGTTATAGGCTCCATAGAAGTGCAATAAGGGTACCTCGTGGCTACAGAACGGTCTCAAGAGAAGCAATAGGCGTTATCACGGGCAAACTACCAGCTGAAATTCAGGCGAAGCAATTGAGCCGTCTCTATGGCTGGTGACGGGTTAAGCCGTCATTAGAAAAAGCTGACGAGAGACTGCATTCGATAGAAGAATGGCAAAGCAGATGGGATTCATCAACTAACGGACGTCGGACACATAGACTTATCTCAAATATTAGCCAACGGGTGATCAGAAAACACGGAGACGTTGACTACTATCTCACTCAAATACTGAGTGAACACGGTTGTTTTTTGGAGTACCTCCATCGGTTTAATCTAGAGGACATTCCGTCTGCCCAAGCTGCAACAACGCGATAGAAAAAGCGGAACACGTATTCTTCTATTGCGATCGTTTCAGAGAGGAGCGCCTAACGCTTGAAGCACCTTTGGGTGGACAGCTACGCCCGAAAAATCTAATCACCAAGTTAATCGCATCAAATACTTGCTGGAATGCAGCAAAAATTTTTTGCAACAATGATAAAGCTATATCTTCAACACGCCGAGTGGCAACGCAACATGCAGCGAAGAAATCAACAGCAGCTTTTGACTGGCGGTGGACTGCCTACGAACTGATGGCAAATCACAGACGCCTGAGTCTGGTACTCACGAGGGTTTCAGACTATGACTTGTCGATAATTCTTACGACACTTTTCCGATGCCCCATTCGCTGCAAAACCACTTATGAAGTGGAAGCAATGGATACTATCGATAGCGTGTAACCTCCATACGCCCATGTGAGAGGAATCTGGACGCAGGGTACCTGTTGTGTTATAGACATAAACGCAACTCCACCTTGACGAAATGTTACCACGGTCCCAGGGTGGAATTCAGCCGATAAGGAGGGTTGTTATAGTGTTAGTGGGAGCATGCCCCACATACCACTGGTGTGACGGTAGCTTTAATGAGGTTTCTGACATTTTGATTTAAACCTCTTTCAAAAAAAAAACATCGAAAAGTGTGGTTCGTCAGCCTTGTCGAGAGCCCTCCACCAGACTGTGATACCGTAAAAGAGGATTGGTCTGACAACGGTCATATACAGCCAGTGAGTGTACTTCGGTGAAAGACACCACCTGCTTCCTATTGTTTTTTTGTATCAATAGCTTTCTTTCCTTTGTCCTCTACATTCATGTGCCAATCCAGTTTATGTGGACATAATGCGCCACATCATCAAGCAAAAAAATTATAAAAAATAGACGAAGCTTTTAGCAAACTTCGAACTCAGACTTCGTTACATTAAAATATGTATAATGGGCTATAAAACTACCAAAAATATTTCAATAAATCTAATTAAAATCCGATGGATCCAAGAATGAAATAGGGTCTGGAGCCGAATGGTACTTAAACGCTAGTAATAAGTATCACTTTGCTATGGGGGAAATGGCAACTGTTTTCCAAACGGAAATTTTTGCCACCCTGAAAGTAGTCCAATCGAGAGGAGATGGAGCGAGAAACAGATTGATAGTCAGGCTGCACTGAAGGCCCTGGAGAAGGCGAAGCAAACTTCAAATATTGTTCAATAATGTAATAAGAAGCTTAATTCTGAAGCAAGACAGAACAGGCTCGTACTTATATGGGTTCCAGGGCACTCCGGTGTTCAAGCAAACGAAATTGCCAAATAATTGGCCAAGCGGATCAGCGGTTGTCCCTCAAGGACCAGAGCCAATAATCGAAATCAGCTCTGCAGGAATCATGAATTCGATCAAGTAGACAATCTACATAAAAAGCGATGCTCCGGTCTAGAACGCTGCAAAACTGGAAAGTGTTTTGTGACAAGTGCGAACAGAAAACTGTCAAACTGGAATCATTGAGGACCCAATGTGCCTGTCGTGCTTGGAGGAGGCGGATAGCACTGCGCACTTTCTCTGTGAGCGTCCTGCCTTTGCTAGAGCGCGACTACGAGTATTGGGATCTGATGTCGTGAGAATGAGAAAAAATTCTTTCTCTAAAACTGGAGGATATTTACAGATTTGCCAAAGTATCTGGAAAATTCTCACAAGATTAACTACCTCTGTCTTTGTCTCTATTCTTTCCTGTCTCTTTCCCTGATACTTTTCTCCTTTTCTCCCTGACTATCTACCCGCTTTCCAGATCTTTAAACACAATGGGCTTTTTAGCTTGAGTGTTTTAGAAGCCACCAAATCTCCTGGTGCTCCTTGGCTCGACCTATTTAAATTTCTAAAAAAATTTCAATTAAAAACCATGGAATTGCGATTAAAAGTTTATGGAATTTTCCTAATTTTTGTGTAAAAGGTTGAGATTTGGCTTTATATTTATATTTATATTTATATTTATATTTATATTTATATTTATATTTATATTTATATTTATATTTATATTTATATTTATATTTATATTTATATTTATATTTATATTTATATTTATATTTATATTTATATTTATATTTATATTTATATTTATATTTATATTTATATTTATATTTATATTTATATTATATTAAAAAAAATTAAGGATAATAAAATTTTAGAACAAAAAAGAGAGTCAAAAATGATCAAAATATTGATGTGCTACCATTTGTCGCTGCCTGTACATTCATATGTACATCTTTTCTGCATCTGCTTTCTTTATATAAACAACCGTTATTAAAAATATCCTTCCTTTTCTTTATTTAAAATATCCTTTCGATCTTACAATAAGAAGTCATTCATCTCGGCCTCCCTCACTGCAAATTGCGCCCCTATATATATACAGACAGGTTGCTTTTTATCAATTTATACATTGAACTGCATTCATTAAGAAAAATATTTTAAATAACAGCTGTGGCTAAGAATTTTATTTCGATATTTCATCGTCGTACTCAACTTTCATATTTTCATACAAGACTATTGATTATTTTTTTTTTCGTTTATTTATTTATTGTTACGCATCAGTTAGTTTTTATAAATACCAAAGTATGCCTGAAGTGCAGGAAGTCTCAAAAAATATGGATAGCCTTATTGTAAAGTGGAGCGTATTAGTTTAGCTATGCAAAACTAATGTCAGGAGGAGTCGCCTGTCTTACCATTATTGTCAACCTCTATGATTTTATTATGATTTTATTGCATGAGTGGCTGTGCAAGAGCGTGGGAGACTGTGTGTGTGGGTGTAGTGGCGCACCTTAAATAAACAAATTTTGCACCCAAACTCGGCTTTGTGGTAATTTTTTATGTGAATTAAATTTATTAAGTTTGCAAACATTTCGCTTCAGACCTGAACCTCGAAATCTGGGTAGAAGAACTTCCGTTTGGGCTGAGTACTGAACTGAAAGTTCTTCCGGCAAATGCCACTTACGACGAAGCGTGAAAAACAAGCAACAATTGAAGTTGATTTGGCCATTTACGAAATCAGAATTGCTTCTACGCACACATCTAACTGAGTACGTTTATGTTTATGTCCACACACACATACACCATTAACCTGACTGCCATTTCAGCTAGATTTCACTCTGCTTACTAAAGAAACAGAATAATGCAGCCGTCAGCTCGTGGCAGTATGTTCCAAACATTTTCCAGTATATCGTAATTAGGACCTTACTGGGCTCGGTCTTAATATAGATCGTATTAAATTAGCAGCCGCCCCTAACATGGGGGACAGACGCTGACCAGGGAGCCGCCCAATATGAGTCAGTCGCTTCTGGATTTCTGTATTTTCACCATGCCTTTGCATGGTGAGGGGACACTTATTTTATTAAAGGCGGTGTCGTTTCGCCTTTGTCACAGAACCCTCTTCGGATTAGCTAGCTTTTAGACCGCTTCCTCAGTTTCTGCCGCTCATTGTCGGGGGCTGCTTATTTGTTAGAACTTATTCGCAACTAACCTGTTACTACAGGCCGTCCGGCTATCCGCAACCTGCCGACCCCCACGGTAGCTTAGAGCCCAGCTTAGTCGCCCGATCCCTGGGGAGCGCGACCTCCATACATATGTATCTTCGTGCACACATACACATACATGAACATATGCCACTGTTTGTGCCTGTACGTGTTTTTTTTTTTTTTTTTTTTTTTTTTTTTTTTTTATGGAGGTGGCACAAAGCATTGAAAGCCGAAAAGTGTGAGACTTGCCTTTCGGCTCACCCACTAAAAACCCACCCCAGCTCCGTTTCCCTCCCGCGGGACAACCGTTAAGTAGTACTTCACGGGAGGGGGAGCGGCCTATTGCCTCTTCATGAAAATCTGCGCTGATGTTCAGCACATCGCAGTTTGGTATTTACTTATCGTTAAGTATTAGTTCTGGGAGGGGAGCGGCCTATTGCCTCTACTTGAAAATCTGCGCTGCTGTTCAGCGTGACGCAATTTGGTGATTCCTTATACCTTTAAGTATTACTAGGTGCTACTTCACGGGAAGGGGTATGGCCTATTGCCTCTACGTAACAATCTGCGCTGTTGTTCATTACGACGCAGCTTGGTAATTACTATCCTTGCCATGTTACTAACAGCGGACCAATGTTCTTCTGAGTCAAGCATGATATCTACTAGGTTGCTAACCATTATTGGCTTCCCCACCCTATCACACAATTCTACTCTTTCCAGCTCGAAACGAGGGCAGACAAAGAAAACATGTTCTGCATCTTCAACTAGACTGTCGCAAAAGGTGCAGTACGGGTCATCTTCGTGCTTAAATCTATGCAGATAAGCCTTAAAGCATCCATGCCCACTAAGTACTTGGGTCAGGTAGAAATCTATCTGGCCATGCTTTCGATTTATCCATCTTGTGATATTCGGGATCAATCGATATGTCCATCGTCCGTTCATGGAGTTCCTCCATTCCTCCTGCCAAGTACGGATGCTTCGCTCCCGTTCAGCCCTTCGGTTAGTCAGCTGTGCCGGATCCGCTCGATGCTTTTTTATTTCGGCGAATTCTAGTGCAGTCAGCTTAACTGGTAGCATACCCGCGAGGACTAATACAGCATCTTCCGATACTGTGCGGAATGCACAGCACACCCTGAGGGCACATAACCGGTATACCGATTTAATGCCTTTCATGTATGTGCTGCAGTTAGTTGCTTCGACCCAGGCTGGTACCGCATATAGCAGGATAGACGATACCACACTGCTAAGCAACTTCCTAGAAGCCTGCTTAGGTCCTCTCGTATTCATCATAATACGTGTCAATGCAGTTACAGCCTTCGCTGCTTTATCGCTGGCGTATGTTAGATGCTGTTTAAAGTTTAACCTGTGGTCAATCATTACCCCGAGATATTTTATGTACAGCTTAGATTCTAGTGCGTGGTCACCTACTCTGAGTTTTGCTGTTTCAACTATTTTCCTGCTACTGATGAGAACTGCCTCTGTTTTATGGTTTGCAAGGCTTAAACCACTAATGCGCAGCCAATCTTTTGTAATTTCGACCGCTTGGTTGCAAATCGATTCGGCCTGGTTTAGGAATTTAGCAACGACTACGATTGCAATGTCATCAGCAAACCCTATGATTTGGGATCCTGGAGGTAGTTGGAGACGCAAAACTCCATCGTACATTATATTCCAGAGGAGTGGGCCCAACACTGACCCCTGTGGTACTCCTCCGGTTACTCTGTACCTTTTCATTCCTTCGTCGGTTTTGTATTGCAGCACTCTGTTAGTGAAGTAGCTTGCAACAATTTTTCGAATGTAGGCTGGGACTCGGAAATTCTCCAGTGCATTTAGGATTTTGCCCCAGTTTGCTGTATTAAATGCATTTTTAACATCTAACGTTGTGACTAGGCAATACTCTTTATCTCCGTAGAGCCAGCGAGAACCTTCAATCGCTTTGCGAGCAATGCGCTTAACCGCTATAACAGCATCTGTGGTAGAGCGTGTTTTACGGAAGCCATATTGGTGCGGCGATAACCCTCCGGCACTATCGATGGAAGCTTCCAGGCGATTTACAATTAGCCTCTCTAGTATTTTCCCTGCCGTGTCCAGTAAGCATAGTGGGCGGTATCCTGAGGGATCTTCCGCCGGCTTAGACCCTTTTGGTATTAGCACTAGCTTTTGCAGTTTCCACTCTTTCGGGAATGTGCATTCTTCTAAGCAGGAGTTGTAAACATCCACAAAGATTTCTGAGTGCTTTTGGATTGCCAACTTAAGAGCTTCATTCGGGATCGCATCGGGCCCGGGTGCCTTATTGCCTTTGATCTGTTTGCAGATGTGCAAAATTTCGTCAGCGTTGGCCAGGCATCGATTTCCATCGTCCTCCATACAGCTGGCAGCGTTGGCTGCGATGCCTTGCTGTTGGGGGAATAATGTTTTGACCACGTTGCGCAGAATAACCGGGCACGTCGTGGGAAGCGGTTTGAAGGCTTTTGTTTTTTTCATCACCAGCTGGTATGCAAATCCCCATGGGTTGCTGTCAGCATCCTCGCATAGTTTTTGGAAGCACTGGCGTTTGCTGCTCTTAATTGCATTTTTCAGCGTTTTCCTTTTTTGTTTGAATAGGAGTCTGTTCCTTTCAAAGCTGGTCGTACCTCTCGACCGCTGATATGTTCTTCTTGCTCTATTGCATTCTTCGCGGGCTGCAGAGATTTCTTCCGTCCACCAGTAAACGGGCTCTCTGTGGTTTTTGTTAGGCCTTGTTTTACTCATAGCTGCATCACATGCTTTAGTGAGTTGCCTCATGACTTGGTTAGTTTTTTCAGCCGCATTTCCAGTAGGCGCAAAATTTGACATCATTATCTCGAACACTTCCGGGTCCAGTGTTCCAACCCGGTATCTGACCTCGTGCGAGTTACATGACTTCGGCCTATCATGTTTGCCTATAACGCAAAGTATTGCAAAGTGATCACTACCAGTGTAATACTGGCTAAGGGACCATCTCGTACTACTCACAAGGCTAGAGCTAACAAATGTCAGGTCGATTATTGACCCTTTCCCTGCTCTTTGGAATGTTTGCTGGTTCCCGGTATTCATAAGCGCTATGTCAAGCATAGCGAACGCTTCTAAAAGGGCTTTACCTCTAGGGGTGGTTCGAGAGCATCCCCAGTTCACTGCCCAAGCGTTAAAGTCGCCAGCTACAATGACCGGACTATGATGTTTAATGTCATGTGCAAGTTCTTCCAGAGCGTGTATTGCTTCCGCTAGGGTTAAGCTAGGTGGAAGATAGCAGCTGTAAACAAACAGCTTACCAACACGGGCTCGTACATAGCCACGTGTTGCGTTTATATTTGTCATTCGTGACCTAATCATTCCACAATTCCATATAGCCGATTTGCCTGTTGTGTCGGATACCCAATCATTCCCATTTCCGAATTTATAGGGTTCGCTGAGTATTGCAATGTCTATTTTGTGCTCTCGTACAGACTGTTCGAGCAGGCTTTGCGCCTTCTCGCAGTGATTTAAATTCAGTTGGAGAAACCTCATTTATGTCGCATTTCTTTGAGTGCTCTTTGATATAAAGGGCACTTGTTGCTAGTCATCGCGTGTGCGGTGTCGCTTAATTGCTTCTTTTTGCAAATTAAGCAGCTTGCTGTTTGGGTACAACTCTTTGCCTGGTGATCTTTGCTGCCGCATTTAAAGCAGGACTTGGTGAAGTCGTCCGTACTTTTGCATCTCGCTGCGACATGCCCGTACTCCATGCACTTGAAGCACCTTTTCGGGTCAAGTTTTTCTCTAATACGGCAGATGACTAGGCCAATCCGTATTTTGCCTGCTGCTGTAAGCTTAGTGGCGATCTCTGGTGTAACTTTAAGGGTCGCCGTTTGCGTCCCACCATAAGCTTTTCGCAGGTTAGCAACTGCAGACAAAGGCACATTTAGTTCCCTGAGTTGGCTAGTTATAGCTTCATGGACTTCGGCTTTCGTCGTGATTTCGTCGAGATCACGAATTTCGATTTGTCGTAGTTCAGTTAGTGCCCTTACTTCCACTACATCTCCTAAGGCAGCTTTAACTGCTTCGTTGATCTTCTGGGTGTTTGGATCAGAAGATCGCTCAAGCACCAGTAGCAAGTCCCCATTTGCAGTTTTCTTAACACCGTATACTTTCGAGTTAAGCTCCTGTAAACATGGCTCTGTTTTCACACGTTTCAGGATGTCAGCGTATGAGACATTGCCAACGCTTTTCACAACGATCGCGTCTTTACGGGGCGGTCTCTGTCGACTGCGATTTCCCCTCGTGTTTGCCTCGTCTTTTTGCTTCCCGTCTATCTTTGGACTTTTATTGTTTCCTTTACGGTTTTTCTTATTTATTACCGTGTTCCATCCTTCGGAGCTGGTTTGCTCTTTTGTTGGTACCGGCGTTGCCTTCAGTGCTCCATCGCGGTCACTTTTGCTCTTTTTTGCCGGGCTTTTCCGTGCAGCGACTGAGTCTATACATCTCTTTGGCGTACCATCCGTGACGCGCTTTATAAGAGGCGATGTTTGTGTGCATTCATTTTTTGCTTCGAGAACCACACTTTTTGACCCTTTTAGCATCCTTATTCTAGAAGTCAGAATCGACCTTTCTAGCTTCTTATGGAGCTCGGAAATGCTCAAAACCAGATCACGCATTGGCTGGTTAATGTTACGCTTTGGGAGTTCCATCATCTCCATTAGCTCTTTAATTTTGGCACTGATGCTGCGGTTGAGCTCTTCTGTTGTGGCCTCCTTTGCGACACTGCTGTACTGCATGCATGGTGACGCAGATCGGGTTCTTCCGATCAACGGAGGCGAATGAGCCAATCTCGAGCTCCTTTGAAAGGGGTTTTTTACCAGCTCCCCACTGCTGTTACTGTCTTGTGCAGTCTCCTTTGGCAAATCCAATGATGGATTGTTTGTTGCTCTTTTAGCTTCTTCTTGGATATTTATATTTATATTTTGATTGCTAGAATTCATGGTTGTTGGACCCCAACTCGTAAGCCGTTATCCCTATCCCGGTGCGTAGTCACTTATTCATGATTCCATGGTTATCTTTGCAAGCAGGGAGGCCATGCGAGGGTTGACGAAGGCTCCTTATGAGAGCCCAAGTTCAGAGCCGAATCAGTGCTAACTAGGAATGTTACATCTAGACCTACGCCGACACTTAATGGCGACGGGATATGGAGCGTTCTTAGAGATTTGCCATAGTTTTAACGGGGTGGGGGCGACTGCACCATTAACCTGAATGCCATTTCAGCTAGATTTCACTCTGCTTACTAAAGAAACAGAATAGTGCAGCCGTCAGCTCGTGGCAGTATGTTCCAAACATTTTCCAGTATATCGTAATTAAGACCTTACTGGGCTCGGTCTTAATGTAGATCATATTAAATTAGCAGCCGCCCCTAACATGGGGGACAGACGCTGACCAGGGAGCCGCCCAATATGAGTCAGTCGCTTCTGGATTTTTTGTAATTTCACCATGCCTTTGCATGGTGAGGGGGACACTTATTTTATTAAAGGCGGTGTCGTTTCGCCTTTGACACAGAAACCTCGTCGGATTAGCTAGCTTTTAGACCGCTTCCTCCGTTTCTGCCGCTCATTGTCGGGGGCTGCTTATTTGTTAGAACTTATTCGCAACTAACCTGCTACTACAGGCCGTCCGGCTATCCGCAACCTGCCGACCCCCACGGTAGCTTAGAGCCCAGCTTAGTCGCCCGATCCCCGGGGAGTGCGACCTCCATACATATGTATCTACGTGACCTCCATACATATGTATCTACGTGCCTGTACGTGTGTGGCTATGAATTTGTGTTAAACAGTTTAACTTACAAAACTTATTTATTGCTGTTGTTGTGCCTTAATGGCACTCCTGCCGGTAAATTGTTTGAAAAGGTCATGGCAGTACGCATCAATGAATATGCACACTCATTAAAAAGCAAACACACACACCCATATACACACACAAGCAAGCATACACCTGTAAACGCCACAGCAATTTATAATACTTACAAATGTATGCGCCCAATATTTATTATTGCTCTGCTCTGCCGTGCATGTGTGCCTACACCTATGTGTCGCCCTCTTAAATGTCAAAATATTGCTACATTTACGTTTGCGAAACGTCATAAAGAAGTTAAAGAATCATCAATCAAGTTAAGCGGAAATTTATAGGCACAAAATTCTCTGCTTCGCTTCACTCCGTCGCTCGATCATTTGTTTGTTTGTGTATTTGTTTGGGATATTGTATTTGTAATGTGCGATATGCATACATACATAAACACATTTGTACGTGCATAAGTTACCTTCGTGCACTGAGAGTACACACATACATATAAACTTTCAAATACAAATTCTCTGGTATATTTGTTGTGCATGAGCAAATTATTTGATTTCGTCATGCAGCATTGCATTTGTTGCGTGGGGTGGTTTCAAATGTAGTTGTGGGGAGTGAAGAGAGAAGCAAGCAAATAGGCATAGATTTCAGCGCTGGCTGTGTACTCGTCAGGAAACGTGTACAACTGTTTGGGCCGCCGAAGTCAATATGTTTTTTGTCTATAGATCCTATAAATCCTACACAATTTCTGCACTAATTTTGTAAATGATTTACCTACTACAGGTCATTTCCTACTCTCACATCCAACTCACACAAAAACCGCAGCAACTTGTTTGCACATTTGTTTGCGTCTAAAATCCTTGACACTGTCGATAATTTACCTATGTTTTTGAGCCCAGAACAAGTGATTAATGTTCTGCTGTGTTACTTAAGCGTCTGCTCTAATGCTCTAATATGTACCAGTAGAATCGTATGCTTATGAATAGTTGACATATGACACATCTTTTGTTACTTCACCAAATTTACGATTTTATCACCGACTCCCGCCCACTGCCACTATCAGGCTTCGCACGTGGACCAGCTATAGGTAAGTTATGCGCCATAGCTGCTAAATCTGTGCTACAAAAGCTGCTGCACTCACGAGTGCTCAAGCCTACCCCCTGAGTCAAGAACATGCTTTACATACATATTTATATTTATATTCATTCTGTACCTGAATGTGCCTGCGAAAGTTGACAATGTCAGTAGAGGCAAAAGACGATGCCCCTCCTCATAACATACGGCACATGAAAACAAGGGGAAAATTAATATGACCGCCGCCGGAATAGAATTAGTAAATACGTGACTACACTTCGTTGGGCCCAGGGTGCGCAACCCACTGTGGAGATGAAACATTTTGTTATGGAAAAAGTTATTTCGTATAGCGGTTATAAAGCGTTTTCCAATAAAAAGTGTTTTATGCCCGTGAAAGATCAATGGTTTCGTTGCTTGTGTGGCACGTAGCGCCATCTTGTTGAAAATAAACGTTGTCCAGATCAATACCATTCAATTCCGGCCATAAAAAATCGCTAATCATCTCTCGATATCGAGATCCATTCACCGTAACTGTTGCTCTAGCTGTATTTTCGAAAAAGTAAGGTCCAATGACTCCGCCGGTCAATAAACTGCACCAAACAGACACACGTTGAGGATAGAGAGGCTTTTCAACAATAACTCTTGGATTTTCTGCGCTGAGCCCCAGATCCAACAATTTTGCTTGTTGACGAAGCCACCGAGGTGAAAATGGACCTCGTCACTCAAGATTATTTTTCGTTGAAATTCCGGATCATTTTTATGCATTTCAACGGCCCAATCAGCACGAAAGACACGACGTTGTTGATGATCGGCCGGCTTGAGTTCTTGTGTTAACTGGACTTTATAAGCCTTAAGACCCAAATCTTTATGCAAAATACGGTGTAATGACGTTTGTGGAATGCCTAATTCCAAAGAACGACGAGGAATGGACACACCTGGGGTTTCTTCAACACTTTCGGCTACAAGAGCAATATTTTCGGCTGTTCTTGAGCGAAGTGCACGTGTTTTATTCTTCACATCACTAACTTGTCCCAACAGCTCGAATTTTTTCACCAATTTCTGTATTGCGGTCCGACAAGGTGCTTCACGATGACCCAAAAATGTTCGAGTTTTACGAACCGTCAATGCCAAATTTTCACCATTTTTGTAGTGAATTTTAATAATTTCAATGCGTTGTTAAAGCGGGTATCGTTCCATTTTTATTAAAGGCGTAGTTTCTACTTGTCAAATATCAAAAAATGACAGCTTTAAAGTCAACATCTACCGAAATAGCGGGCTATTCAAAATAACACCTGTTATTGGAAAACCCTTTACCTCGCAGTTAATAGCAAACCTTGGGTGGCTACGAAAAAGCTATTTACTTGTAAAAACCATCAGCCATTCGGAGGCCGCCGAAAGCTGTTGGTGTAGCCATTTACGAAACTACATCAAGTGGCGCTCTACAAGTCGGAGGAGAAGTTCGGCCAAACACTGAAGCAGGAATGTAGCCTCAATTACATAGTAAATATGTTTGTTCATACATATTTCCATAGAGCCTTATAAATCAGCATAGATATTACAAAGTATGCACATCTTGATTTAGGTGCTTAGTTTAGTGTTAGTTGATGTATGGCGCAGTATTGACGCTTCGCTTGCCCGTGCATGTTCGTGTGCACCAAATTTGATCGCATTACCGTAAATGAAATGTTATGGTAATAATATTTTTTATATTCTTTTAATGCGCTCTACGTGTAAATTATTGTGATTTATTAAAATGTTGATATTCCCCTCTGTGCCGAACTCCACGCCACTTCAATGTTGCTTTATTTTGTTTTGCCGTCTGCTTTTTTCTCTCGCTTCATAGCCGTCCTGCTGAAACTACTCATCTCGTGTTCTTGCTGCTTTATTATGGCATACATAGTGCTTACAGTGAGGTACCTGCTGTCGTAAAAAATATATGGGATATTTTCACCCTCAAGTTGCTCCCTTCAATGCTGAGTAATGACGACGATTCGAGCGGAAAGTGGGTGAAGCATTGGCTTCAGATGGTATTTAGATTTAAATCTTTAAAGGTTTTGCATTAAGGATGTGAATCTCGGATATTCGTTCTTGCGAGTACTACATTTACCGGGATTAGTTGATAAGGTTTGTTGTAAATTGAAAAGCAGGGAAGTTGTTGAATATACAATTCAAAAAGTTGTATTTCCATTAAAAGGTTTTAGGCGCAATAAATGTTTCCTTGAACGTCGGAGTGTCCTGGAACCCATATAAATACAAGCCTGTTCTGTCTTGCGACAGAATTAAGCTTCTTTTTACATTCTTGAATAATATTTGAAGTTTCCTTCGCGTTCTCCAGGGCCTTCAGTGCAGAGCCTGACTGTCGCTGAAAACTCCATCTCCTCTCGATTATCCATTTGGCTACTTTCAGGATGGCAAAAACTTTCGTTTCGAAAACAGTTGCCATGGGGGAAGCCTATGTGAACCTACTACAAGTTTTCATTTTTTGCACGCACGAAAAAATGTGCCGTTACCTTGCTCATTTATCGTTACCTTGCTCATTTGCCGTTACCTTGCTCATTGTCGTTACCTTGAATGAACTGTAAGCGAAAGCGCGGAACGAACGACAAAGCAAACGAATGGCAACGTTCGACATCTTGCTCTCTCCTACTTAAGTGAGCGTATATATGTATGTATATGCCCATATATACATATATAAATTCACGTATTTGTATTTGCATATGCCTTCCTCCTGTGTGCATGGTAATGAACCATTTCTCTGTTGAGAATAGGACGATGGTAGAAAAAGTAGGAAATGAAAAGGAGTGTTTCGAGTGTAAAGTGTCTTGAAAAAGGCAAATCGATGATGGTGCCTCTTAGTGTTGTTGACTTATTAACGTCTGATGCACAATCGAAATTGAAGATATCTTTCATGAATTTGATAAATGTTTCGTCATTTTTCACGTTTGTGTAAATGTAACTTGACCTATTCCATTGCAATTCCATTTACCTCCTCCTCTATATCCATACAAAATATCTATCAAACAAATAAAATTAAAATTTTGTTTTGAAAATTGCAACCATTCCATCAATATTTTCTTATGACGTTGTCACGTTAAACCATCGTCAGTAAACCGACTTTACAGACAACCTGTTTTTTATAACGGACAGTATATTTGGATAGGATCGGTGGAGCAACGTCGAAATCAACTAACGCTAGTGCCTTATTTCCACTAATGCAGCTCAAATAAACAACAGCTGAGAAAATTTGATCTTTGGTTGGTATGTAGCCACCTCACATGTGCAGAGTTATTTGATCTACTAGTTAGAGTTATTTGATTTCCTACTTTGGATCTCAAAATTTTTCCACATTGATTCAAATCCGATTCCAAAATCTAATGTATTGCGATATAGAGATAAATCATACAGCTTCATCATCATCATCATGCAGCGATTCCAGCTCTCCAGCTTTAGCTTCGTCCACAATCCTCTTGCAATCTGCACGGTTCGACACCTCGGGTCCAGGTTGTTAGGGAGTTGGTTGGTAAAAAGGGCGTCTGTCTTCCATGCATACGCTGTGTGCTAATAATGGAAGCCTTTGGGATTTCACGTGTTTAACGACATTCTCTCCCTGGCATAAGTTCCGCAACTCATTGTTGCAGCGTATGAGGCCAAACACTCTTCGGAGCACTTTTCCCTGGAACACTCTTAAGCTTTTTTCGTCTTTACTTTCGCGTGTTACCAGCTTAAGCTTCAGCGATTTCGTGTGGGCGTAATATGCTTTGTTTACACCAACATTATGTCTTGTATTGCGTCGTGACAACTGCTGCCATTTTTTATTAACACTCTCAAAATTTGAGGTGTTGGACTCCCGAATATCCCGATTTCGATGTTTTCAGTGAAGAAGGAAATGAAAGATAGATGTGGAAAACGAGTCGCTTTGTTTTGCGCCACAGGAAATTTCAAAGGGCTTTGACACTTTTTGTTGTACAACTATTGTACTTTTCCAGTAGTGTTGGTCAGAGTTGCCATTACCAGCTGAATGAGTTGTTCGTTGCTGACACCCAAGTCACTTTTTGTTGTACAACTGCTTTACCAGTAGTGTTAGTCAGAGTTGCCAAGTTGGCAAGCGCTTCTGGATTTAATCTCGGAGAACACTGTCAAAAGCTAGTTTGAAATCGACGAACAAAATGTTCACATCTAAGTTGCATTCATAGCAAAAGTAGTTACCAACCCTACAAGCCACGCTTCCAGCTTGCAACCTCGACGCCATATTCTTGGAAAGAAGCGTAGTAAAACTTGAAGTCCGTTTCGTAGAGGGATCTCAGCAGCTCTGCGGTTACACCATCGTCTCCAGCAGCCTTATTGTAACTCATATACTCGCATTCAGCTAACAGCAGAATACATTTGCAATGAGAAAGGTATGGGAAATGTTTATTCAGAAATGTCGGGCTAATTATACATCTGGATCCTATATGACTATACATGGAGAGTTGGCAACTAATCCAAAAAGAAAAAATTGCGGGATTCCAAATGGCGAATAACTGAATCTTCATGTGCCAAATGTCAAAAAAGCTTGTCTGGAGAGCATAAATTTTACTCATAAAACATAGTTTTTATTTTAGTCTGAAGCGTAAAATGTACCTTCAGAACTAATTTGTGAAATTTAATTTGATTAGTGTAACTTTTTTATTTAATTTGTCAGAGGCTATGAGCCAAAAAAGAAAAAAAATTGGAAATAATAAAGACCGATGACGCCGTCTTCGTGTAAACCGCACGTAAAATAGATGAAATGTTCTATGCACTTCAAAGTAAATTTTCACAATTTGTGGCGTTAAACGATTCAGGATGACTTGCCAAACCAAATATATATGTATATATAATTGGCACGTACACTGCTTTTGAGTATTTGGGCGAGCTTCTCCTCCTATTTGTGGTGTGCGTCTTTATGTTGTTCCACCATTGGAGGGACCTACAGTTTCAAGCCGACTCCGAATGGCAGATATTTTTTATGAGGAGCTTTTTCATGGCAGAAATACACTCGGTGATTTGTCATTGCTTGCCGAGGGGCGACCGCTATTAGAAAAATGCTTTTCTTCATTTTGGTGTTTCACCAAGATTCGAACCTACGTTCTCTCTGAATTCCGAATGATAGTCACGTAGCCTTACTGAGCAGTGAAGTCAACACAGTTTGGCAGTCTCAGCTGTCAAGCCATAGTTATCGATATCGACAGTTGTCCTACAGCTAAAAAACACCCGATATATGTTCAAAATTTTGTTTTTGCAGGTAACTTTGCATTCTCATCTGAACGATGTTCCTAAACCTCAACTTATGTAACTATTTTAGGAGTTATTTGCTGTGCTATTTTGAACTAAATAAAACAAAATCTTCAATACCTTTTCGTCACAGTTTATTTCATATCACACCACGATGGGCTAAAATGTTTCCGATTAGACAAAGCAAAAAAAACGCATTAAGTTTATTTGAAATGGACTAAAATGCTTCCAATTAGACAAAAAAAACATTAAGTTTATTTGAAATTGTTGCTGAGCTTAAGAAATTAATGTTTCGGGACAAATCCCGCAATTGAGGTGTCATCCATTAGCGCTGCTGGTATCCCTGGTGCACATATCACATACACATCGAAATGGGTGGGTATTTTCCACTAAATATGTTATGTATATTTACGATTATTAACACCATGCATGTTGCCATACGTCCCTTCCACCCCCTGCAATGGGCTGCATAAACACAAAAGTGATATTAAGAAATTTGCATACGTAAATAAGTCAACGAGAAGTTTATATGGTGAGCGATTGTTTAGACATGTACACGCTTGCTCTGAATTTTATTGAAAATTTGTTTTAAAATAAAATGATAGAAATAATGGAATTCAATTGAAAAGTTTTTTATATTTCATAAATTATTTTTACCAATGCTTTAATTACTATTTTTAACGCAAATTTGTGCAACTGATTATTGTCTTAAGAGTGGGACTTTGAACCCGTTTGATTTATTTTCCATAAGCGCAAACATTTCCATTAAATTTTGTATATGAAAAGGTCTTTAGTTTCGGGTAACTAAAGTAACGCCGATGTGTCATGATTTTTTTTTTTTGTTTTTAGATATCCTTATTCACTCCGTTCGGGAGCATAGGGTCTCAACTAGAGGTTCCCACGACAGTCGGTTCTACGTAACCGGAACGACTCGGATTTATATCCGGCCAAGAACTGTCACTTCAGCAGCATTTCTTGTATATGCACGGGGAATGTTTATGCTGTAACAACAACAACAACAGCAAGACTCTTTCGTCGTATACGCCTCTGGGGTGTTGTTTTTGCGCCGTGTCATGTCGGCATCTGTTAGCTAGCGCACCATCGACCTTCTCCAAGTAATTTTTTGGCTGACCGCGACCTCTGCTCACTTGTAGGTTCCAGTCCAGTGCCAGTCTCATGATGCTATCTGGTGGGTCTCTAAGCTTGTGACCTATCCATCGCCACTTTCAGCGTTTGATTTGCCATAGAAAGGATTCCCCGTTAGTTGATCTCCACAGAGTGTCGTTGCTGCTGGTATTCGACCAAAATATTCTACAAATGATGCGCAGGCATTTGTGATGGAGGATTGTAGCCTTTGTGTGATGGTATTAGAAACCAGTCATGTTTCACTTCCGTACAACAATACTGACTCCGCACGTGTGCTGAATATTCGCAGTTTAGAGCGCCTGGAGATTTGCGAATTCGCCCATACTGCATGCATTCGCCCGAACGCCGCCCTTGCTTTGTTTAGCCTCCAATTGACATCTTCATCTGCTCCGCCGTCTGTCGCGATAGCCGAGTAGCTGAAGTTTTCGACAAATTCCATCGGACATCCGTCAACTATAAGTTTTGCTTGTGGTAGACTCTTATAGCCGTTGTCTAGGCGATGGTGACCTCCAGTCCGACAGTGCGTGCCATAGTGACTAGTCTGCCCACTTTCGCTTATATGTCGGTGAGTTTGTGAGAGAGGAGGCAGATGTCATCGGTGAAGTCCAGGTTCTCAAGATGTCTGGTGAAACTTCATACGATTCCTCTTGTCAACGATGTTGTCTTCTTCATACGATGTCAATTGTCTTATAACGTCGTCTAGGACGATAGCGAAGAGAAGGGGCAACAGGGGACGACCTTGCCTTATGCCTGCATTTGGTGGTGAATAGGTTGCTGATGTTGCTCTTGTGAAGCATAGGCAGTTCGGAGTTCTCGTAGAGGGCTCTGCTGAGGAGGATTATCTTAGCCGAAACTCCCTTTCTACTCAACGCCAGCCATATTGAGTATCGTTTGACTGTGTCGAATGCGTTCTTAAAGTCAACGAACACTAATCGCTAATTAAATTTTTTTAGATTGCGTCAGAGCAAGTAAGGGTTGAAGATTATAAGTATACCTAAGTATAAGTATAAGTATAAGTATAAGTATAAGTATAAGTATAAGTATAAGTATAAGTATAAGTATAAGTATAAGTATAAGTATAAGTATAAGTATAAGTATAAGTATAAGTATAAGTATAAGTATAAGTATAAGTATAAGTATAAGTATAAGTATAAGTATAAGTATAAGTATAAGTATAAGTATAAGTATAAGTATAAGTATAAGTATAAGTATAAGTATAAGTATAAGTATAAGTATAAGTATAAGTATAAGTATAAGTATAAGTATAAGTATAAGTATAAGTATAAGTATAAGTATAAGTATAAGTATAAGTATAAGTATAAGTATAAGTATAAGTATAAGTATAAGTATAAGTATAAGTATAAGTATAAGTATAAGTATAAGTATAAGTATAAGTATAAGTATAAGTATAAGTATAAGTATAAGTATAAGTATAAGTATAAGTATAAGTATAAGTATAAGTATAAGTATAAGTATAAGTATAAGTATAAGTATAAGTATAAGTATAAGTATAAGTATAAGTATAAGTATAAGTATAAGTATAAGTATAAGTATAAGTATAAGTATAAGTATAAGTATAAGTATAAGTATAAGTATAAGTATAAGTATAAGTATAAGTATAAGTATAAGTATAAGTATAAGTATAAGTATAAGTATAAGTATAAGTATAAGTATAAGTATAAGTATAAGTATAAGTATAAGTATAAGTATAAGTATAAGTATAAGTATAAGTATAAGTATAAGTATAAGTATTAGTATAAGTATAAGTATAAGTATAAGTCTAAGTATAATTAGGTGGGTCATCGATCATAACGCTCAGCTTGTGTGAGTAAATATTAAAAATGGGTACACCGAACTTGCGCTCTACACGTGTAGTTAGAAATGGATATGAGCATTTTCATGGTAATAATAATCGCAATAGCAAAGCAAATAACAACAACAAAACCACTGCCATCAAATATACGCTAAATAAAGGCAATACTAGCAACCGTTCATCGACAAACACATCGCCATGAGCAGAATGTTTATCAATGAAATTACATTCACTCCAGGTAATCGACCGTAGCCGCATGGCCAATAGTTAGGACCCCGTACCTGCTGCCCGGTTAGCAGCTCTTGCCTTGTGGCGAAATTTGCGCAATAGCCGCAATAAAGGCAACACGTTGTTGTTTTAGCCATGCCTTCTGGATTTAGCGTGTCGAATGGTGCTCTAAGTGCGGCTGTTTATTTCCGGAAGCCACTGTAATCCATTAAAAATTAATACCGTTAATAAAAGTGTGCCAGTGGCGGGGCGTTGAAGTGCGTGCAAACACGGCTATTTTGTTGAACGCTTTGCTAAGTGTGCCTAGGTGGCACACAAACAAAAGAAACAACTAATATGGCTTGTACGTGTGCCGTTACTTTACACAGGATATGAGTTGTTTAACTAGATGTTAACTCGTACGAGTGTGCGTGTGTACGTGGGCCTGTGTGTGCTCATGTTAACAAAATTATTCCTGGGTCAACATGTGATTTTTGCACAATTTAATGGCTTCGCCCATGAAGCACTATTTAAGCACTCATGTAAGGGTGTGCATGCCACATACACGAGTAGCAGGGAGCTGGAGCTGGTAAGCTGTGTTGTCATCCAGCACTCCGCAAACACCTCACACTCCGTGTTCTGAAGGTGAAAATATTCTTTCGTACTTATATTGAGTTGGAAGTGGATTTGATCAATTACTGCGTGCCACACATATGGGGGTCAATTATCGGAAATGCCTATGTATGCAAGAGTGTGTATTTTTCGCTCAACGTACTTGCAACCGCTTGCTATTTGCTATCCTTATCGCCCTGAGCCTAAAGTCGTGTGCATTTTGCGCAACATTTTCGGCATTTGCGTTCTCGTCTGCACGTTTGTGATAAATTTTGCTGGGACCAAATGTGTGCCAATGGTAATTTCACAAAAGCAAATTACAAAAATTAGTTTCAATAAAATTTTAATTTCCCAAAGAATTAAATGCTTTGTTTATGCAAATTTGCAATGTGGTTGTGTGCGCCCCTATCGATACCGGCACCCGCATCCGCAGAACACACACACGCGCACGCACATACACTCTTGAATGGTACCACCAACTGGCTAACCAATCAGCTAACTAACCGGTCAGACCAGACAATTACACTTAGTTGTACTGCCAGCCAAATGCTGAACATTTCGGTTTGAATTTTTGTGGCTGAATTTGAGTATGAAAGAAAAAATTGGATATTTTTAATTGCTCTCAACACTCGCCGCAATAGTTAGCCATGAGCAGGCTACGCTTATCTCTGGCATACGAGTATAAATGAAGTGGAGCATGCCGATGTTGCACGCAATGGCTTGGCCGTGGCAATTATGGCAAACCGTTTCGAATATGGCCGGTGGCCGATGGTTAATGAAAACTGTGCCAGCGGAAGCAGAGAAAGCAAGGAAAGCGATTAGTTGGTGTGTGTGTGTGTGTATGCGTGCAGCTAATAAGTTTAATTAGAATTTCGGGCTTAGCAAAACAGTGGCAGTTTAAGTACAAATTAATTTATGCCTATATTCATATACGTACGTGGACATTTCTGAAAATTGTTTAAAACGTGCAAAATAAGTTATCCTTTGGCAATTTTTTCTATAAGTGAAAAAGGTCTCTCCCGTTATTATTTCATTCCTTAGCATAAAATGACATAGAACTCGTTTAAATATCTCAGCAATATCTATTTGAGCTTGAGCTTAATGTATAAAAATACAAAAACAAAAAAATAAATAAATAATTGGCGCGTGCACTTCTGTTAGGTGTTTGGCTGAGCTCTTCCTTCTGTCGCTTGCGTCTTGATGCTGTTCCACAAATGGAGGGACCTACAGTTTTAAACAGACTCCGAACGGCAAATGGTTTTTATGAGGAGCTTTTACATGTTAAAAATATTGGGTTGGCAACTAAGTAATTGTGGATTTTTGTTAGAAAATCAAAGAAATTTTTAGTGGAACTATTGTTGTTGTTGTTGAAGTAATTGAGTATTTCCACTAAAATAATCATAATTAGTGAGCAGCACCGTTTTACTACCACCGTCCTCGTATAATAATGTTTTGTTTCTCTTCTAAGTCAAAGCCATTTAGCGAGGTCCAAGTAAAGCAGCAAATTCTTTATCTCGATGTCTGAGATCTCATTAATTTGCTGTAAGAACGGCTTACCGAAAGAGCGAAGTCACGCCCTAGTTAGCCCTGAACATTCACATAAGTAGTGGAAAAGACTTTCCTTCGCTCCTTCCGCTTGACAGCTTCTGCAGATAGGATTGAAGAGTAGATTGAGTCTAGCTGCATGATCCCCTACTTTCCAATGGCCTGTAAGGGTTGCAGTGATGCGTGAGATGTTTGGCCGAGAGCATCCTAACAGACCATTCGTCCTTTGGATTTTGTATGACGGCCATGTGTTTTTTGTTGTAATACATGTAGTTAGTTGCTTCCATCTTCTTTCGGCTAAAGCATGATAGTGTGAAGCAATAGATGCTTTTAATGTGTTGAGTGGGGGGAGACTGCCACCGTCTCTGCTATGTCTAGTGTCGAGCCTTTTCCTGCTAGCTCATCCACTCTCTCATTACCCCGTATGTTCCTATGACCGGAGACCCACATCCGAGTAATTTAAGACAATCACTAAGCATTTCCAGTTCCTCTCTACACTATAAGACCAGTTTAGATGAAGTGGAATCGGAATCTCAGGCGTTGATAGCTGCTTGACTGCCTGAAAAGATAGCTACTCGTGCTTCAACTTCCTTGTAGAGTTTTAGTGATTTGCATGCTTCTCTGATCGCAAGTAGTTCTGCCTGGAAGACGCTGGCATAGTCAGGAAGTCGAATTGACTGAGATAGGTTGAGCGGCTCCGAATGGAAGCCAGCTCCCACACCACAGTTCATCTTAGACCCGTCAATGTAGATTTCAATATCGTATCTTCTAATCACCTTCCCTTTGCTCCATTCGGCGCTCGGTGGAAAACGTACCGTAAAGGCTTTCTTGAAGTTAAGGTCGGGGACTGTGTAGTCTGATTTGTTTTTGAGCAGCGAGGGTCCCTGTAGGAGGATCTTGCTGTGACTGTACGATCTTGTTGCCTACCTTCCTATGTCTCTGAGTCTCGCCGCGCAGCAAGCAGCCATTGTTTTTATATTTAAGTCTAATGGTAATAGATGAGTTAGTACATTGAGCGCTTCAGTGGGACTGTAGTTAAGATACACGTTGTTCTTTGTATCTTGTTCAGCTTAGTTTTGTTGTATTTCTTGTCTATTGCAGGCCACCAAACTAATGCCGCGTATGTTAGTATTGGCCTTACAATGGCTGTGTAGGACCAATTGGATAGTTTTGGTTGGAGACCCCATTTGTTACACAAAATTTTTTTATACGTGTAGTGTACTATATTCGCTTTATTTACCCTGTACTCTACGTTGGACTTCCAGCTGAGTTTGCGGTCTAGGATTTAGGTATTTTGCCTGTTGGGTTAGCGTGAGACTAACGCTGTTTAGTTTTGGGAGATTAAAGTTTGGTACCTTGGTTTTCTTTATGAATAGCATCAATTCAGTTTTTCTCGGGATTACACTTAAACCACAGTCCGTGGCCCAATTGCTGATTCATGGAACTAAATAACTTTATTCTGTAATGTATGGCCCATTTTGATCAATGACCTTTTGCCATCTTTCAGACAGCATCATAATCCCACGTTCATAAAACTTCTGGTTTTTATTAGTAAAAAAACCGAATCAGGTACGATTTGACATCACCATCATTATTGAAATTTTTACCATTCAAGGAGTTTTGTGAAGAACAAATCGACGGCGCTATTGCGTTTTTCACCAATGCAATCATTCACGCAATAACCTTATCAACACCAACAGTCAAACACACAACCAAAAGAAAATATATTCCGGACTATATTAGACAGAAGATAAAACTTAAAAGAAAACTAAGAAAACAATGGCAAACAGCAAGACATCCAGACGACAAAACAATCTTAAACAAAATTACTAAAGATATTAAACAGATGTTAAAGAAATTTGAAAATAAAAAGCTACAATCTTATCTGGCAAATTTAGACCCTACAAAAAATGACAAATTCTCACTATGGAAAGCGATGAAGAACATTAACAAAACAACATTTCACCAACATGCAATTCTGACCGAAAATGACACATGGGCTAAAACACATTTGGATAAAGCTTGCACACTTGAGAAACATGTCAAAAATACCTTCTACAATCCAAAAAATAGGCAACAAAATAACTTATCTGAAACATTCGAATTTAAAGGTGGAAAAATCTGAAAGGTGACCATACATGAAATACTGACAAGAATATAAACAATAAAAAATCACCAGGTTACGACAGAATTAATGGACAAATTACAAAAAATCTACCCGGCAATGGAACTAAGTATCTAAGAAATATATTTAACTCATCAATAAGACTCAAATATTACCCTTTGCCTTGGAAAGTTTCTGGAATAATTGCTCTGCCAAAACCAAATAAAGATGCCAACAAGCCTTCAGCATACAGGCTGATAAGCCTCCTATTTTGTCGAAGCTATTAGAACAACTGATTTATGACCGCCTTGATCCCCTAATACAATGGAACGACATCATTCCTTCTCATCAATTTGGCTTTCGGCGAAAACATTCAACGTTACAACAGGTACACAGAGTAATAAACAAAATACAAAAGGAAATTGACAACAAAAATTATTGCGTCGTAGTCTATCTTGACGTGGCTAAGGCCTCTAACAGTGTATGAGATCCCGGGTTATTGTACAAATTAAAAAAAATACCTCCAACTGACTATTATCGGCTCTTGCGGAGTTACCTTAATGAAAGATATTTTTATGTTAAATATCAGGACGAATGCTCTGATGTACTACTTATGGAAGCAGGAGTTCCACAAGGAAGCGTTTTGGGGCCACTCTTATACATTATCTATACACATGATATACCTTGCCCAAGTGACGATATCATGATTGTAACTTTTGCTGATGACACCGTTTTAATGACATCTGACAAAAAAATAAATGTTGCCACAAATAAACTACAACAGCTACTTAACACAACGCTGGCCTGGTTCAATACATGGGGAATCGAAATTAACACAGATAAAACTATCCAAGTAATATACACAAACAGAAAGTGTGATCCACAAATATCGACTATAAATAATAAAGTCATTAAATATGACACAAAAGCCAAATATTTAGGCATAATAATTGATGCAAAACTGACCTGGAAGGAGCATATACTTCAAAAGAGAAACGAAGTTAAAAACAGATTCAGACAACTCTACTGGCTACTACTCCAAACGGCTCGCGACTTTCACTTGGTAATAAATTGTTAATCTACAAAACTCTTATAACTCCGATCTGGAGATATGGCATCGAACTATGGGGGACAGCAAGCAAATCAAGCATTAAAATAATGCAACGACTGCAATCAAAAATCCTAAGGACTATCACAAACGCAGCCTGGTACATAACCAATGACGATATACATACACAGGGACCTCAAAATTAAATTTATGGAAGATGTCGTTCGAGAATGCAGCACAAAGCATATTCACAGACTACTAAGACACATAAATGCTGAAAATTCCACATTTAGAACTGCAAAAACGAGGACTAAAACGAATAACTCCGACACCCCTAGCAGATACTTCATCACTAAAATTAACATCAACCTGTTCTACGTTTTATGTCATATAATTCTTATTTGCATTATCCCTCTTAGGTTCTAAAATTAAATGTACTTTAAATAATGATTTAATGTTACCCTTATATTCCCATAATTGTTATAAAAATTATTAAGTGTCAAACAAAAAAAAAATTATTGAAATTTTTACCATTCAAGGAGTTTTGTAAAGATCGCAACAAAAAGCAAACAGATGGTGTGATACATGAAGCTTCTCTGCAATCTTACGTTTTGTACTGCGACGATCCAAATCGATTATTGTTTTGATTAGGGCATCAACAACTTCAACTGGACGACCAGGGCGTTTTTCAGCTTTGAGTGAAAAATCACCAGAACGAAATTTGGCTAACCAATTTTGACACTGTTGTTCTTTTAAGGCTTCGTCACCGTAAACAGCACATAACTTTTTATGAGCTTACGATGCGGTGCTCCCTTTGCGGAAATAAAAAGGCGAAATATGATGAAAATGTTCCTATTGATTTTCCATTTTTCAACGAACGCCAAACGAAAACTACGCAACCTATCAAAAAACTTTTTTTCACTGATTGACAGTTGAATTGCCAACTATCAAATAACAAACAAAAAAACCTAAAAACGCAACTAAAGCCATCTATGAGTAAAATCCGCATTTACTTAGTTGCCAACCCAATACATTAGGAGGCTAACCATTGCCTGCCGAGGGGCGACCGCTATTAGAAAAAACTTTTTCTGTCATTTTGCTGCTTCATGCACGGAGATTCGTACCTACGCACTCCCGAATGGTAGTCACGCACCAACCCACACAGCTACGGCGGCCGAAAAAAATGCTTTGCAAAAAAGCCGGTACATTTGTGAAACCTGGAGTGCCAGAAAATCGATCTTCTAATTCAAATGAATTTTGCTTCATTCCCAAGTGTGGCCAATTAAGTTAATGAATGTATTGACCTCGGCTTTTCTGTTTTGTTTCACGCTCTCGCCGGCTTTGATGAATGCAGCATCCATTTGTGGGATATTAACATTAACCGAATTGCTGTATCTTAGCAAGGCGAAAGTAGCCAGTGATGATTTGAATTGAAGCGATTGTTGCTAATTATAAGTTGGCGTGTAACTGTAATCAAGATGAATCATAAAAAGAACGAATTGGCTTCAGGATATTATTAGTAGGACTATTTGCGAGAATATTTTTCTTTCAGCCTTTAGGAAATTAGCATCTACGAAAATCAAATATGAAATTATGAAAGATAGGAATAACACGAAATAGGTAATTAAGGAAGAATATTTGGTTCAGAAGTTTTATATTATTGGAGGAATTGCAAAGGTTTGAACGGATCATTAATTGCAAGGAATTTAACACTAGATTTACCAGCTATTTAAATATACCTATATCTACCAAAACCAGTCAAAATGACTGGTGTATAAAAAAAACTGCTTATTGTGACTTCCAGTCTTTATAAACTCCTACAAAAAAAGTTGAACATTATTAGTTGTAATAGATAAATGAATTTATAGACATCGTCAAATAGCAAAATACTTAATTCTTTACAGTTTGTCGATCACAATTTTTACATATATATTACGCATATATTTTTTTTGCATGTCTTACAAATATTTGTAGTCTGATTATTTTTGTAATATTCTATTTGGCTCCATTTGCATACAGAAACCGTGACACTTATAAAGGGTTTTTCAATTGGCGCGGGTCGATTTTGGTGCCCTGTGGCAACCATTTTGTTATGGTGACATCTGTCAAATCTTTTGTTTATTATTCAGTTGCTTATGCCAAATCATTATGGTAAGTTACACGATTGAACAGCATGGTCAAATGATAAAACTTTATTATCAAAATGAGTGTTCATTAACGCAAACGTTGCGCGCATTGTGCCCATTTTTCGGTAGACGTGGTGGCCCTTCAAAGCCGACTCTTCAACGTTTGGTGGCCAAAATTGAGACGACCGGGTCAATAAACAATCAGCCAACACCCGTACGTTCAAAGAACGCAAGATCAGCCGAGAACATTGCCGTGGTCCGTGAAAGTGTACAGCAGAACCTGAGGCAGTATATTCCTCGCCGTGCACAAGAACTTGGCCTTTCGCAGACTTCAACTCGGCGAATTTTGCGTCGGGACTTGGGCCTACACCCGTACAAGATCCAACTGACCCAGGAGCTCAAAGTTGATGACCATAGACAACGCCGTTTGTTCGCTGACTGGGCTTCGAATCGTTTGGAAGAGAACCCCAGTTTTGGGCGAAAAATCATCTTTACTGACGAGGCGCATTTTTGGATGAATGGTTGTGTTAACAAACAAAATTGCCGTATATGGGACGACACCAATCCACACAAGGTTCACCAGGTGATAGTGCGTCCTCAAAAAGTTACCGTCATTGGTCCGTACTTATTTGAAAACGACGTTGGTGAGGCGGCCACCGTCAACAGCGAGCGCTACACAACCATGATAACCAATTTCTTATGGCCCATATTGAACCATATGGACCTAGACGACATGTGGTTCCAGCAGGACGGCGCTACGTGCCACACAGCAAGCGCCACGATTGACATTCTGCATGAACGATTTGAGGGTAAGGTTATCTTTCGCAGGGGTGATGTGAATTGGCCACCAAGGTCATGCGATTTGACCCCGCTAGACTTTTTCCTGTGGGGTTTCTTGAAGTCTCAGGTCTATGCAAATAAACCACAATCGACCGATGCTCTAAAGTTGAACATAACACAGGCCATCGCTCAAATTCAGCTGGATCTATGCGGAAGATTCATTGAAAATTGGACCACTCGGATCCGTCCTACCGTAAGAAGCCGAGGCGGGCATTTGAATGATGTCATATTCCACACTTAATGGCATATATGCGCCTTTCAAATAAAAAAATAATTTTGTCAATAACTCACACACAGCTTGTTTTATTCCATTTCAACTTCTACCCGCCCTTATTGGAAAACCCTTTAGTTGGAATATCATATTCGTGTAGTTTTTGCCCTGAAGTCTGAAATTCTGAAGCAAGTTCTTTTACTAATCTAAGTACGTGCCCCGACAGTCGGTTCTACGTTATCGGAACAACCCAGATTTACTATATATCCGGTCAAGGATTGCCACTTCAGCAGCACTCCTCGTACATGCTGATACAACACAACAACAACAACTAATGTAAACAGAAAGTATATGACAATGTGAGATATTTTCTTTTGTTGTGTTTTTGTACTGTTTATTTCGGCCATATTATAAAGCGATACAGTTTCAGGTAATTTCTTAGCAGTTTTATCAATTTTGATGTGTTTATGCTTTGTACTTAGTATAAGCACTTTTTTATTTGGTTTGCTTTTATACCCGGTTAGTGTGCATCTATTGGATTGGTACAACAAGGTTGAGAAACGTGGAAGTTTACGAAAATTCCCTTTTGTTTGCACGTATTGTTCCAAGCAACGAAATATTTTTAGATCTTAGTTTTAACGCCAAAGGAATACTTTGGTATACGGATTAAGAAGTTTCATTACGACAAACTCGCTTAGGAGGTTGGTGCATTTCTAGACTCGTCTTTATCTAAATACGGTTAGCCAAATTTCGTCTCTACTTCAAACGCCAGCGAAAAATGTATGCAAAATTTATGTGGTTTGCTTGGCATATACGAAGTAAATCTGTATCTGGCCTTCGCTGGAAACAGTTGCTCACCCACGGCAATATGATCTCCCGGTTCGAAGCAGTTTTGATGGTTTTCAATAACTTTGTTCCAAACTGCTGAAACTAGAGCATCCGTCTGTTTGCAAACGTTGACTTCTCTGATTTCTTTTGTCGAAACGAATGTATCGCAGCAACTGAACAAAATCTCGTTTACACATAGAGCTGGAGAAAAATGATGGTCCCCATTTGTTGTTCTACAAATATTGAAGCCTCAAAGTATTTCCTTCGTACGCCCCAAGTGCGAACAATATTACAATTTATAATACAATACTTTCAATTTTGCTTGCGTAATTGTTCTGTTTTCCCCCAAAACTCGAGAGGCTTCTAACTCTGTACAAGTACTTATATGTTCCAAAATATGGTTGTAATAGGAACACAATAGCAACGACTCAATGCCGATGATGAAACGAACAAAGCCACTTGGCGATATATTCCTCATGATTGCTCCGAAATCACACGTTTCTTCATAGAAACTTGCACCAGTCATTTTGACTGGTACTGGTATAAATGTCAATAGCAAAAAATATATTTGTTATTAATACATATATAATATATAAAGTAACATTAAGTTCATAAAATGTATTATCCACTTATAGCTACAAAAGACATAGCATCATTTTGGAAAGCAAATGTTATATGTAGTAGGAATTTTGAATTGAAATTGTACAACCAGTCAAAAGGACTGCTCTGGTAAATCTAGTGTTAAAAAATTCATAGTATTTGTTCATTTTAGTTTTTTGTTTTTTTAGATTTTTATAGCTTCTACTTTGCATACGCGTATTAGCTGCATTTCCTATTCCTAACCTTTAAACTATTCTTTGGCACGTGGATCCTTTTGCCTAAGTGTGTGGTAATTTTTGCAAGCTACAATACAAGCTGGCGGTGATGGGTCCTCAGTTTAATTGCTCAAGAGTTGCAGTTCCGTTATAGAACCTTTTATTTTGATATTAAACGAAGCGGTATCCGTAAGGTGTATTTATTGATGAGTGTGAAAAAGGCTCAATTACACCAAATTTCAGAAAAAGCAACAAAATGTTCAAAAAGTTCTAGACATCGGGCAATTTCTAAAATTACGCCCTTTTTTGAGCCTATTGCCAAAGCAGTACAGCTTCTGTATTTTGCAGGATTACCTGTTCAAATCAACATGGTTTCATTAAAAGTAGGTCAACTGTTACCAACCCAGCTTTCTTTGCTAAGGATTGCCATACAGCCGTCAAGTAACTCATATGGATGTTTGTAAGGTTTCTTTCTTTAAATCTACCCGACCTCTGAAGAAATCTGAGTAGATCTTTTGGTGCCAAGGAGCCAAGGTGGTCGCTTCTTAACAAATCAGTGCCAAAGACCTCAAGCCTGATTCGAGCGTAGGCGGGCAGGCGCACAAGAAGTGGTCTGCCGTCTCATCCTCCTCTTCACAAGCTGGGCAGAGTACACTGTCTGAGATGCCTACCTTTTCCATATGCTTCGCCCACAAAAAGTGGCCCGTCATCAATCCAACCAGCTTTCTGCAGTCACCTCTGCTTAATGACCGAGCGATTTATGACAGTCGGTCGGACATGAAAGGTAACATCAGTTTAGTCCATCTACAGCCACTCTCAGCCTGCCAAGCCGGTTTGTGAATCGTGATAACCCATTTGCCTAACCCGTAACCCGTGGCTTTAATGGCTGCAGAAGGGAGTGGCAGAGCGGGCTCCGGGCCAAAGAAGTTAGGATCAAAGCTCATCCTAGCTTGAAGTCAGTGGTACCCACGATAGCCACGTGTCCCGGGACCCATGTTAGCATCAGGCTATTATGTTTACCAACATAGTTCAGCCTTGATGTACAGAATTCGGCTACCCTTGAAGTGGTTGTGGGGCTATCTAAGGCCATGAGCGCAGCTTGGCTGTCGCTGCAGACACATATTTGTAGATTTCCCTCTCCATCTGTTTTCCACAAAAAAGTTCATTGCATCTTGAACAGCATACACCTCCGCTTCAAACACAGATGCATGCATTCCAAGAGCAAAGTGCAATTTTGTCCCGCTGGATTCCATGTAGACCCCAGAGACAGAGCCGTGCTCGGTCCTGGAGCCATCCGTGAAAAGGCAAAAACAGTGCCGGGCTCATTTTCTGAGTTTGATCACAATTAAGCCTCTGGTAGCACCACACTGTATCTCTTGCCAAGTACGACTTTTGATGGCATGGAGTCAAGGATCATGGAGAGAATCGTTGCATCGACGTCCATGCCTTATCTGTTTTCCAATGCCGGACAGGTGTCGTACCAGTTCCCATTGCATTTCAGCCTGCAGATGGCCTTCAAGGCCTCTCCTTGGATGAAAGCATCAAGTGGTGGTAGACCAGCCAGAGCATCTAATGTCGGGCCTGAAGTAGTCGGATAAGCTCCGGTTGCTGATACAGGGTCGCTGTCATAGCCTTAAGATCAGAAAGCTTGGGTGGCAGCAAGCAGATGTTATCGGCATAGGTAGGCATCCCAGCATGATGTTGCCAAGCCTGTTTTGCCAGCTTCACAATGATATTATCCTTCCACTCTTGTGGGAAAGATACTTTCTCGCAAATGGCAAGAATTAGCGAGTGTAAAGCTTCAAAGCATAATGAGGCGTCACACTTGTGAAATTCGGCCGGTATGCCAGTAAGTATCCTGTGGTATGCGTTCTACATATTTATCACAGATATTCGAGCCTATCGTGAATTCCATGCGGACAAATCGTTTCCATAAATTTCACTACAAAAAAGAAGAAAGTGGGACAATTTGTTCTTGTATTATTTTGAAATTTATGTATATTAATAATTCTTAGATTATGTAGATTCTTGTTTCTGTGCTGTCAATTTTTCGTTCGTATGCAGATGATTTCAAAATTTATTCAGCAGTGCAATCTGCCCATGATGCGTTCGCTGTTCAATCGGATTTTGACAAATTTTATTTGTGGCGTGAAGAGAACTGAACTATTCTAAATTCAGATAAATGTTATCGTACAAGCTTCTTTCAAAGGTTTAACTTGTCTGAATTTTTATGAAAAGGTATGCTTTAATTTGAAAACCTTTAATCTCTTCATAGTGGCATTGTAAGATTCAGTGTAAAATACGTTAACTTGACATGAGAACCTTATCGTTCCGCTCTTGCCAACAGATCATATGCATTCGGGTAGTTTTCCAGCGTTCTGCCTTTTTTCATTAAAATTTACAAAACTAATCTGCTTCTCGCTGTTAAATTTAAAGTCGCTGAATAGCGGAAGGGAATCGCTTTCCAGCTGTCTTACATCAATCGCCTGAGAAAGGTCAGCACTGCCTCATAATTTTCAGCCTGTAGATGCCTTCGAAGTACTAAAGTATATTGCACCTACTATCAAGAGATATTGTTATTTTTCTATAAAAGTTATCATTTTAAATAAATTTATTTTTAAGTTGTTTTGACCTCCATTAGTCACTACAAATAACTGCATGCCAATTAATAATATTTAATAATTATTAGCAAAAAAAGAATACAAATCCAAAAAGCATGACTTCCTTGTAAAGATATAATATGTTCAAAGCATTAGCACTAGGCTCATGCTCATATAAATCATGTGCAAATAAATCTCGAAAAGATTTTTTTATATTTTTTTATGTTACATATCAAACCCACATTAAAGGCTTAATTATGTTTTTTTAACAGCTCACTACGGCTAGAGTCTACCAGATTCACTCCAACCAATTTGTCCGTTTATTTTAATTTAATTTTATTGCTATTAAATGACCAATGTTATCTGCTGCGATTTAACACCACTTAACAGCGTCTCTTTTCTCGTTTATACAGCAATGAGGGAGTGAGTTAAACTATTTTTACTGAGAGAGAGCGCGCTTGCGTAATGTGAATGTTGCTCACTGTGTTTACCATAGCTGTTAACATTTAGCAGAGCACAAATTATAGCAGAGCTGTTATTGAAACTTCTGTTTAATGTCGTTCTAACATAGAGAGGGCTTGTTAGGATGTTAAAAATAGTTTACTGTACATTGTCGTTCTAACATAAAGAGGGTTGATAGGATGTTAAAAATAGTTTAATAACAATTCTGTTATGAGTCAGAAGGTTATGAATAGAAGTGTATTTTTATTGCGGTATCTAAGCACAATACTGTTGGGGTTCTGCCGCGGACCGTTCGCAGGAAGAGCGTAATGGCAGATCAATAATTATTTTTAAAACAAAAAATAAGACGCACTCCAAAATTGAATACGCCACACTCTTTTAATGAATATTGTAAACAGAATTGAAAAATTTAATAATATATTTGGTACGACATTTCGAAGAACTGATTTTGGAATGTCCATACCGTCATCTCAAAGCTCAACCTACGTTGTTTTTCTGTTTTTGAATGAGTTCTTAAATACCAATATATAATATGTAATAAGAGAAACAATCAATTTCCTTAAAAAAGAGATTTGTTTTAGGCGTCTGCATAAATACATGGCATTTTGAGTGGCTTTTGTTTTAGTGATTTCAACTGGGCAATGTCTCACAAGTTCTTAGCAACAGTTTGTCATCGTATGATAAGTCCGTATCCCTTGGTACCTACTTTTAAAGGATTTCATGTATTCATGTCATAGAAGTGCTCTTCACTTAAGTCTCTCAGTGAGTATTATGCTGTTCGACATATTGATACGTATTTTGATCGCCATGTGCACCACTTCAAAACCGTACTTGTACGCCCACGTATTTAGTATCAGTTAAAAAATAACTTTAACAAATTATGTTTAAATTCAAAACTTATAAATAGAGTTGATTTTTACATCTTCCATAAAAATGTGGAAAAACGAAAAAGAAAAATTGCTTTATTTTAGGTAGCCAAATTAAATGCTGCAACCAGCTGGAGGTTCCTGATTGTAAATCCTTGTTAGTACAAATTCATCCAGCAAGAATTTTCAAGTTTTCTGCAAAATGAGTTCTCGCATAGTTGACTCAACTTTTATCTTCTGGCAATATATTACTTAGCATAAACGAATGCAATTTGAGACGAATGGGATATTTGTGTGAATTCGAAATTTTATTTAAGGGGTTACATACGTCCAGAATTTTCAAAAAATGGTTTTTTTTTAATTTTAAAAGTATAGTAACTTAAGAATATACTGTGAAATTTTCATGCGGAAATTCACAATATTGTAGCTTCAACAGCCCATTAACTGGGTAGAGAGCGGCCCGCGCGCTCGTGCACTTCAAACTTTAAACTCGTTTTTCTCGAAACTACTTTTTTCGGCACGGTCTGCATGATAACTCATACAGTTTTTAACATTTCTTAATGTGGTATTTTTTCAAATAATCGAAAGTGTTTTATCTATAGATTTGACTTTTGTTATTTTTATTAAAAAATTTTATAAACATAGTTAAAGTGTAACATTTAAGACGTAAAACGCATACGTTTTTTAAAATGCCGTGAATTGGAAAATTTTTCGAAACTTGAAATTCGAAAATCTGGTTCTACAGACTATAGCTTCTACTTTTTGTATTTTACAAGAATTTTTTACTTGCAGATCCATCAGCATTTCAAAGAGAACTTTTTTTTCATTGCACTTTGGGTCATGTCATTTTTTATATACTAATTTGTGTAAAAAAATTAAAATACATTTTTTTATAAAGTTTAGGTACTAATACAAAATAAGTACATTTTTTTATATTTATTTCTATTGCTATCCCTTCTAAAAACGGGTTTTTTTAGCGCATTTTTCGCGCTGCTGGACGTATGTAACACCTTAAATACTTTTATTGAGCTAAAATTGGTTTAACCCTTCTTTGCATGATGATGAAAATTTCAATCATAATATTTAGTCAACAAAAAAAGGTACTCAAAACCCTTGTACTGTAAATTTGTTGTTGCTGGCAACTTTTTAAGCGACTATTGCGTACAACAAAACGCAGTTGTCAAAAAACAGCAAACGTCACTGTGAATTACCAGGCCTAGAACTTGTCATTCCGCTGTTTGTTGTGAATGGAAGAAAGGAGTGAGATTTTAAATTTAAATAAATTATGGAAATAAACGGAGATATAAAATACAATAAAAGTGAAAATGAGTGGAAAAAAGGTTGGTTTTCATGTTTTTGTTATTTTATGTACAATTTACATCAAAACATTGTGAATAAATTTCTCAAAATTATGTGATGGAAATTTACATCACTTGTAATGCATGGCAAACATTTTTTTGTAAATGTTTATTTTATGTTGTTTTTTAGGGAAACTTGAATGAAAGAGATATTTACGATTATCTTAGTAAGTTAGAAGGCGGTTGGCCTTGATGACCAAGATTCCGATGATGAAAACCCCGATGCTGGTGAAGTTATAAGAGTGTTGCAGGAGGAGAACGATGATGATGATGATGTGGATGAAACTGCTGACATTTATCCTCCTCTTGTAGAACCAGAAGATCAAGAACCCTCTCACCCATCAACTTCATCCAATTTGCAGTATTCATCCAGTTTTCCATTTGACAAAAGAAGCTTGATTTGGAAAAAAAGGAATCTGGTGTATGACACAGAAAAAATTGAAGATTTTATCAAAACATTAGTAGACGAGACAAATTTATATATAATACAGAGTAATACCAGTTCATCTATAACATTTACAGAATATGATTTGTATAAGTTCTTTGGTATATTATTATACATGTCAGTAATCAAATTTCCTAGCACAAGATCATACTGGTCGCCAAAGTTTGGATATGAGCCCATTTCTTCAACAATGCCACTGAACAAGTTTGAGAAAATAAAGTTATCATTACATTTTAATAACAATGATCTTCACAAACCTATAGGTCCTCCAGAACATGACAGGCTTGATAAAATCCGCCCTGTTATCAAGCATCTCAATGAGAGGTTTGCCACAGTGCCAATGGATCAAAGACTTTCTGTGGATGAACAGATGTGTTCTACTAAAATAGGGCATTTTTTAAAACAGTATTTGCCTAAGAAGCCCCATAAATGGGGCTTCAAATTATATGTTCTCTGTGATTTGATGGGATATGCCCACAAGTTTGAGGTATATTCTGGACAAGAGAATTCAGAGAAACTCCCAGATGAACCAGCTCTTGTGCAACAGGAAATGTTGTAGTTCATTTGCTTCGAGGAGTGCCAAGAAAGCAAAACCACATCATATAAAGGGTGTTTTTTTAGAGGTTAGGTTAAGTTGGCACTACTTTTTTCGTAGATGGTCTTTTTGACAGCTGTCACTTGATTTATGCTCAGTTTGGTTTGCCATTTCATAATGAATAGACTTATACCTGAACAACGTTTGCAAATCGGGCAAATTTATTACGAAAATAATGGTTCGGTTCGCGCGACGCATCGAAGAAAATTTTGTTCAGCGATGAAGCTCACTTTTGGTTGAATGGGTATGTCAATAAGCAAAATTGTCGCATTTGGAGTGAACATAATCCACAAGCCATTGCTGAGACGCCGTTACATCCTCAAAAACTCACTGTTTGGTGTGCTCTATGGGCAGAGGGAATCATTGGTCCATATTTCTTTAAAAATGAAGCCGGCCATAATGTTACAGTCAATGGAGAGCGCTATAGAGCCATGATTAATGACTTTTTCGTGCCTGATGTGGACGACCTTTGCTTCCAACAAGACGGCGCTACATGCCATACAGCCAACGCAACAATCGATTTATTGAAGGAAACTTTTGGTGAGCGCATTATATCGCGCCGTGGACCTGTGGCGTGGCCTCCAAGATCGTGCGATATAACACCGCTGGACTATTTGTTGTGGGGCTATTGTGAAGTCGCTTGTCTACGCAGATAAGCCCGAGACGATTGACGTCTTGGAAGAGAATATTCGGCGCGTTATTGCTGACATACGGTCCCCATTGCTGCAAAAAGTGGTCGAAAATTGAGCCTCTCGGTTGGAATTTATTCGAGCCAGCCGCGGCGGCCACTTGCCCGAAATCATTTTTAAAACATAATGGCAAACCCTTATCTTTATAATAAAGCTAAATTCTTGGCCATAACATTAAATTATATACGTTTTATTTCATCTTGAAAACCTAACCTCTAAAAAAAACACCCTTTACTTTGATACGAGTAATTTGTATACCTCTTTGCCATTGGTAGTTTTTCTAGCTGAATCAGGAATTCAAATAATAAACTTCCAGAAAAGAAAAATTTCATGAAAAAATCTGTGCCCAGAGATAGTTTTGAGGAAAGAGTGTCTGCGCATGATGGTATAAATTTGAGTTGTGTAGCTTGGAAAGATAATAAGATAGTAGCCCTGTTATCTTCTTATTCTGGAGCATTGCCTGTAACTAAAGTCAATAGATTTGACAGGATAAGAAAAGGAAAAATTGATATTACTTGCTCGTTTATAGTCCAAGAGTACAATAAACATATGGGAGGAGTAGATCTCATGGATGGCTTTTTGGACAGATATCATATAAAAATGAGGTCTAAAAAGTGGTGTTTGCGTATTTTTTTTCATCTATTTGATCTAACTATTATAAACTCTTGGATTGTTTATATAAAAAAATGCTCAAGAAAGAGGTGAACCTAAAAAGAGTCTGCTTACAATGGGTCAATTCAGAAATGAATTGCCCTTTGTGCTATGCAACAGAGGAACCACCAAAGAAGCCAAAAGAGGGCGTCCTAGTACCAGTGTACTAGAAGAAGAATTACAATCAAAAAAAAAAGAAAAGGTTCTCCAGCTCCACCACCTCCAGAAGACATAAGAAAAGATGGTGCTGAACATTGGCCAAAAGTAGGTGGGTCACTCCGGTGCAAATTTCCCAAATGTAAAGGCTATTCCAGAATTTCGTGCAATAAATGTGGCGGCAATTTGTGCTTAAATAAGAATAATAATTGTTTTTTAAAATATCATAAATAATAAAGAAGATTGAGTTAACTACTTTTTTATTTATTGAGCTGAATATGTGACAATGCATGATGATGTAAATTCCCATCATATTGTTTTTTACATAATACATATTTTTATTTACACTAGGATTTTTTTAAATATTTTTCTTTTAATCTAGAGCACTATTTACATCACCCTGATTTATTTAAAAAAAAATAGAAAAAATCATGCAAAGAAGTGTAAAGACTTTCATTGGAGTACCTAGCGAGACTTATGCGCAAGTATTGCAATAAAAAAATTATGAAAGGCATACTTTAATTGCATAAATTAGTATTTTATTAGCCTACAGGTAGGTAGGTGGGTTAGGTGGCAAGAGTAGCCCAGGTACACTACAAGTAGCACTTACGCGCCATTTTGATGCCATAATGGGGACCACTACCTGCAAAAAACAACACAAATTTAGGGAAGAGAAAACCGTTTAGAGCCATCTAGTGCTGTTGACGTAGTGCCGTAGAGAAAAGGGATCTAGGCTGGAGAATTTATTCAAGCTATCCCCAAAGGGCACGCTAAGGAATCTCAAGCGCCTTGCCGCCAGAGCTGGACATTTGCAGAGAATGTGCAGTATCTTTCTTTGCAGGATCCCCATAGCTTCTGCAATAGGGGTTGTACAGAATTCCAAGCTTCTCCGCATGAGTACCAAACACCCAGTGACCATATTAGCCTACAACTCTGTTGCCAAAGCAGGAGACAATTGATTAAAAACGCGATATTATACCAAAATATTTTTGTTCGAAAAGAGTTTGTAATAGAAAACACTAAACAAAATATTTACGTAATTATTGTTTTTGCTCAAAACGCGGATTTCGTTATTTATATATTTATTTATTTTTAAATTTTATTTAAAACTCTTCAGTCCTTTTTACATAACCTGGGCTCAGCGTGAAAAATTTTCGAATATAAACTCAATTTCTTATTTCACCTTCTATCTATTTTTGACAATATTTCACGGAAAGTAATAGATCGTAGAAAATGAAATTTCAATGTCCCCACCCCACCAACGCGCACACCCATTGTTCAACTGGCCGTATCGTTTTTGACATAACTCAACAAAAGCCAAAGCACAACAGATGCGCTCCTTCCGGGCAGCAGTTGGGGCATGGAATTGGCAGCGAATCAGAAATACAGGTAATAATTTGTCAATATTACGTGAGTTGAAATTGAATGGAAACATTTCAATATAACGCGAAGAAAGTCTGCTTGTTTGGGCGGCAATGCGTTTGCAAATTCGCAAGATTCTTGGGCGTGTAAATTTCCATTCGTTAGAACGAATGATGGCGTTGGGCGAATAATTTGTGAAAATGAATAAATTTCGGTTTATTTATGTATTTGGCAGCGGTGTTTACATTATTTTAAATGCAAATGCTGAAAAATTACACCGCGTAAAATTGGAAAAATTGGGCCTACAAATTATCAATAGAAATACTTGCATATACAAATAAGCCAAGATTGACAGCTGGTGTAGCAGATTTTTTATAGCTCACCTATGCCCAAGCAGCTTTAGCTAATTTTCCTATTTATGTTTATTTTGGTGCGCTTTTTGAATACATAAATCGGTTCAAATACAAAAAATCGCTCACGCTAAGAAGTGAAAATAAAGCATTCATTCCGTATGATTCCAGAAGTTCAACGTGCAGTATTAAAAGTGATTGGTTTCATTGTTACGGAATCTGGGCTTATTTGCCTTTTGCTTTGTGAATTTAAAAGCAGGTGCGAGTGCAACCACAATGAAAAAATCTGAAAAAATATGCACAAATATATAAATGAGCACAATCCATTGTAATTTAGCAGTCTGTTGAGACTGTAGTTGAACGTGTTGAGTACCGTCGATAGGAGAAAGTTTATCCACTTAGCAGTTCATAATTCCAACACGAAGTCATTGTGGTTAAACGGCCTACATGCAGACACATCCTTGAGTTCACAAGCTCATGCATTAGCTCAATTCCCTGAATAGGTGCGCACAGAGTTGAAAGTGTGCGTGTGTATGTGTGTGTAAAATACATAAAACTCGTATAAGGAAAGCCAACCAAATGGCAGGCAGACTCGCACCACTCAAACAGTTTTCCTCCTTAGCGTACTCACTTTGCTAAGCAGCGCCGGCAAAGAAGCAGCAACCACTTGTCATGAAGTTGATATGAGATGGCGTGCTTGGCAGTGCGGTTCAGCTGTCGATTGGCAGAGCAAGTGTTGAAAGTTGCAAAAGCTATTACAAGTTCCATTAAAGTGTAGGTTAACTTCAGCTTAGCGAGCTTGCAACAATCCGCAACTCCATCAAAATCGACATTTATGCTGCTGGTAGCAACAGCGAAAGCAGTGATATTTCGAAAAAGGATGAAGCGCTTCGAACTCAAGTGTAGCTGACAGAATAAGATGAAAGATAAAAGGTGGTTAAATTTCACGAACTGGTGCTGATTTTAAACAAAATACATTTTTTTTAGGAAATTATTCTCATTTCTCTTTATTATGATAATATTGGTATAGCTAAATTACGTATGGAACAAAATATCGGCCGTATCTCCGCCGCGGCTTCGGCTGCACACCTCCACCCGATGATCCAAATTTTCGATGACGTTGAGGCATAATTGAGGTTCTATGCCATTAATGTGCCGAATTATCTCATCCTTTAGCTCTTGAATTGTTGCTGGCTTATCGACGTACACCTTTTCTTTCAAATAACCCCAAAGAAAGAAGTCCAACGGTGTCAAACCACATGGTCTTGGCGACCAATTGACATCGCCGCGACGTGAGATTATTCGGCCATCAAATTTTTCGCGCAAAAGAGCCATTGTTTCGTTAGCTGTATGACAAGTGGCACCGTCCTGTTGAAACCACATATCGGCCCCATCCACATCTTCCAATTCGGGGCATAAGAAGTTCGTTATCATCTCACGATAGCGAACACTATTCACAGTAACTGCCTGACCGGCCTCATTTTGGAAAAAATACGGCCCACTGATGCCGCCGGCCCATAAACCACACCAAACAGTCACTCTTTGTGGGTGCATTGGTTTTTCGGCAATCACTCTTGGATTATCATTCGCCCAAATGCGGCAATTCTGCTTATTGACGAATCCACAGAGGTGAAAATGTGCCTCACCACTGAAGATAAAGTGCGCGATATGTATTTTGATTTGAACGCCCGTTTTCATAATAAGCCTGAATAACTTTAACGCATTGCTCGATCATGTGTCTTTCGATGGTTCAAATTGAGTTAGTCTAGAATTGAAAAATTTCAAATAAGATGCAGAAAAAAGCTTCATGCTTAGGTGTGGTTCAGATTCAAAATCGGCCCTTAAAATTTAATCACCCCTTAGTTGTGGGCCCTTATCTTTAACATGATAATAATGCTGCCAATACAAAAACAAAAAAAAACTTGCAAAACTAAACTTGGGAAAACTGCGTGCCTTTATTATGCCTTTTTCAAGTTATGTGACACTAATTTTGAACACAAATATTTTTTAACACGGCTTTTCCAACGAAGAACATTCATTATTTTACTTACTTTCGTTTGGATAGGAGGCGTTCGAGAAACATTCTGAGGATGAAAAAATTTCATCTGTCAAATTTCGCGGGCATCTTCACGGGGCCCTGCCCGCGGGGTACACAAGCCGTGAGACTCAGAATTACTTCGAGTTCTTTTTGCGTTAGCTGTATGGAGGATGAGGTGGAATCATCTCAGCACCTGCTCCTCAGCTGCCCAGCTCTTGTGGGACTAAGATTCAAGCATCTTGGTTCTCACTTCCGCTCTGCGCCTGCTGATATAGCTGGTCTTGATAACAAAAATCTGATGAACTTCATCAGCAGCATAAAGAGATTAACACAACCGCAGATCAGTCACCGTTCATAGTCCACAAACACTGAACCCTCCCTATCCCTTTCGCCCTTTCGTCCTTTTTTTCCTTCACCTCTTTTTCTCCTCTTGCAATGGTAGCACAAAGGATGAACCAAACTTCTTTCGTCCAAATGAGTCCACTCTTTGGACAACCATCACTGCCTAACCGAACCTAGCCTACTTTCGGATCTGAGGAATTTGTATTCTTTCACATGCCATGACCTATGCCACAAATTCTTTTAGAGAGTGGCGAAGTTCGTCGCCCAATTGGCGAATCGGCTACCCAGTCCAAAGTCCACTTCAACGCCCAAAAATCATCGTTACTTATAATATCAGGCCAGAATATCCGCATTATCTTTGTTGTTGTTGTAGCAGCATAAACATTCCCCATACTTACATACGGGAAATGCTGCTGGAGTGACAGTCCTTGACCGGATATACATAAACCCGGGTCGTTTCGGTAACGTAGAACCGACTGTCGTGGAAACGCTGCATTATCTTTCGTAGGCAACGGCTTAGAAAAGATTTCAGTGATTGTTATTTGCTTGTTGTTAAGTTCCATGTTTCACATCCATACAGAACTACCGACTTCACGTTGGCTTCAAATATTTTCGGTTTTATATGCCTGGAGATGTGGGTTGATCTCCAAACCTTGTCTAGTATGCCAAATGCAACGCGTCCCTTAGATATTCGGTTGCGTACGTCAGTTGTTGATCCGCCGTTTTTTTTTGTAATTATGCTCCCAAGGTAGCAAAATGCATCGACATCTTGAAGCGGCGTGTCGAAGATTTGTGAATTTGAAGGGCTTGCGTTTCGGTGGTGTTAACCCGCATTACTTTGTTTGCTATGTTATTTTTTGGACTTGTTTGTGCTACTGCATGCCATACCGCTTGTAGTTTAACTGATGCATCTGAGTATTTGTGCGATAGTAAACAAATGTCGTCCGCATAGTCTTGGCCTTCAAGCCGGGCGCATAAACCGCAGTAAATGCCCCTGCTGACCGCAGACGCTTGTCGCATTGCTAGATTCAAGATTAGGTTGAATAAGAGCGGAGATAATACTCCTTCTTGCCTAACACCGGTTTGAGCTTCGATGCTGAACACTTAGAGCATTTTCGTATTTCACGCGGCATGAAGCGCCCGAGTACAATTCTTTTATGATACTTATGAAATGAGACTTTCAGTTATTAGCCCATAGATGTCGCTAGAAGTAATCCTTGCCAAATGTCTTGTTTTTTCGTCTGTCATCTGTCAACAATATTCAGTTCATTGTTTGTTACGTTTTATACAACAATGTATTTTTGTCGCTCTTAAAAATGTCGAATTTCGTGCCTTCAAACTACGATTTGCGAACATCGTTGATTTTCTGTTATCAATTGAAGAAAAAGGCTTCTCAAGCTCATCAAATGCTTATAGAAACTTATGGTGGGCATGCTCTAAGTAGAGCACAGTGCTTCAGTTGGTTTGAAAAATTTCGAAGTGGTGATTTTAGCGTGGAGAACGAGGACCATGGCCGGCCACCGAAAAAGTTGGAGGACGCCGAATTGCAAGTATTGTTGAATGAAGATGATGGTCAAGTGCAAGAAATGATGGCAGGGCAGTTGGGAGTAACCCAAAAAACCATTTCCAAACATTTGAAAGACAAGGGCATGATTTTAAAGGTCGAAAGATAGGTGCCGCATGAACTGATAATGTGACAATGCAGCGCCACATCGAACAAGAGCGACAAGGGAATTGGTGGAGACGTACGATTGGGAACCGCTGTGCATGCGGCTTATTCACCAGACTTGGCGCCTTCCGATTAACATTTCTTTGCATTGGTGGGCCACGTATTTTCCGAGCAGCGCTTCAATTCTCACGAAGAAGCCAAAACATGACTCGATGATTGGTTCGCGGCCAAAGACGGCCAATTTTCTTGACGCGGCATACACAAATTGCCAGGGAGATAGGAAAAATGTGTCGCTAGCGATGGCTACTATTTTGAAAATTAAATTTTTACCATTTTTTATTAATAAACGTTTGAAATTGAAAAAAGTCTCATTTCATAGGTATCTATCATAATAATAGTAAATCCTTTCGCCCCGCAATGATAATATTGACAACCATTAGTGACAAGGCCTACATTTAAAATTTTTCTATATGCGATTTTTCTACTTTGCTGCTCTTCTCTTCTCTTGTTTTATTTATAGAACATATACGTAAAGCTTTTAAGCTGGCAAATATTTGTATGGGTAGATAAGTCCAGGTATTTTTACTGCTGCAAATATGCTTACATAGCTTCAAGTTCCTTAATTGCTTACAATGAGTGGTAAGATCTTCAATGTACGCAGCTTCGATTATATTTACTCACTTGCTGGCCTCATTGAGCAAATATGAACCTCGAAACTTCTTCTTAGTGCCTTTCCAGCCGCTCGTTCACCTACACGAATACTTTTCTTTGTGCTGCAATAGAATATGCTACGCACTTGTGCCTTTCATTCGTACCCTAAATAGCTTGTAATTCCGATTCAGAAAAATCAACATCTTGTTGCAGAGTAAACGGTTGAGTATCCGTATATACTTTCGTCACACAAGCACACGCAGATATGCTCGCGACACACAATAGGTATGTGAGAACTGCTCCCGTTGCCATCTGCTTTCATTCTGATTTACTACTCGGCAGCCTGCAGCTCAACAGCGGCAGCGACAGTTAAGGCCGATGACAAGAGCACTTCAGCGGGCCTCTTAAGTAAACGTCAACTCACCGCCTCATTCTAACGTGTATTTTACGACCGAACACACATCCGTGTGTCACATTCCGTGTATTAGACGGGTGTACGTGGCGTATGCGCAACCCAGGTAAGATTTGTGTGCAAGCATCCAGTCGCTTATTTGGCTTTGTGTGCGTTGATGGGTTTACTTCTGCTGTAATGGTGAATTTCTATTTGTGTTTATTTGGGCATTGGCGTCCGAGCAGCTGTAGAATCAACACGAGTGAATTGCTTCGACCAACGTAACATCAACTACAACTTTTGCTTTGGCCCATATAACTGAACTTTAATTATAGCTGATTGCAATTATGCTGCCTCGAATCGAAATGACTTTACTGCTCTGCCCACTCACTCGCTTTTATTGCAGCACAGAAAACACACCTTACTTTGCTTGACCATTGCTGTCTGTCTGTCTGTCTGTCTGGTTTAAGATAAGGTGAAAGTTTTAGCTGTGGGGCATAGGCACACACACACACAGGCACACACACATTTGCAACAATTTGTTATGCCCATGTTGTAAATTTAAAACTGAACTCAAACTTTTCCGAATACAACAGCCAAATTTCTTTCTTTTGGTGTGTAAAAAGTAAGGAAAATAAAAAAGATATTGAAATTGATGACTTCGTAAGCGTCAAGTTTTATTGCATCCCTCTTATTTCAGTAGCAATTTGTATGACTTTCTTTATCTCATGCGCTTTCGCTTGACATCACTTTGACCGCTCTCACCTCTGCCCCGCGTGAGCCCCTCGGGCGTAGCCGCTGCCGCTGCCACCAAATGTCATGACCGTAATTTGAATTTAAGCACTTCAACGCGCGGAAAAATTACAAAACAATCACATAAATAAATACGGCGAAGCCGTCAGATAAATCTGATACGAAACAAAGCGAATGCAAATACAGCAAAAAGGGAGTCGGAAGAAAGAGGTATCCGCAAAAGAAATGGAACATAACCTAAAATTTGAGCATTTTCTAATATCGACTACCTGTTGACTTTGGTTATTCTATAAATTTAATTTGCAAAACAAAAAGATGATAGAAGAAAAAAAGCGGACAATTACGCTGAATAGGGTAAATATTGTTTTCTGTTCGTTTGTTAGTCAACGAGAAAAGCGGAGCTACTGTTTTTCTTTAAGATTCAGATATATCTGGTCAGTCCATAAGTTCGTGCGTATTTTACCCATAATTTCACTTTTGTACGATTTTTGTTTACAAAAAATTATCCGCGGAATATAACGGAACTATTTATATTTTCTTTTATATATTGTGCATTCAATAAGTGATTTTAATCGCGGATAGAAGTAAAAAAAAAATAAAATGGAATCTTCGAACGCGTATAAGAGGCATACTTTGTATTTTTTTATAAAAGTAGTAAAAATGCAACAACTGCTGCTGCAGAAATAAACACTGTTCACGGAGAGGACATCGTGAGTGTAAGGACTGCGCAAATGCGGTTTTCAAAATTCCGAAGTGGTAACTGCGACGTGGAGGATGCGTCGCGCGCTGGGCGTCCTGAAGTCTTTAACTCCGACGCCTTGCTCGAGCTCGTGGAAGCTGACAGTCGATATGATAGCTCAGAGGTTAAATGCATCGCATGGAACAGTTCACAGGCACCTGGTTCAGTTGGGAAGGGTTTCAAAACTGGGCAAATGGGAGTGAATGTGTGTTCTCAGCTGCTGCAACGGCTTGAAAATGAAAGTTTTTTGAACCGTATCGTTAAGGGTGGTGAAAAATGGATCCTTTACAATAATCCTGTTCGCAAACGCCAATGGTTAGATAAAGATGAAACACCAGAACCGATCCCTAGAGATGGCCTTCACCCCAAGGCGATTCTCCTGCCTATTTGCTCGGATATGACGAACTTCTGGAACCAAACCAGACGATAACTGCTTATTATTATATTATTCCCATCAGCTATCAAACCTAAATGGGGCACTTAACAAAAATCGTCCGTCTTTAGTGAATAGACGCAAAGTTTTGTTTCACCACGACAACGCAGGACCTCATACCGCAAGGCAAACATTAGGCAAGCTGAACGAGCTCGGATGGGGGCCAACGTCGAATCCATCATACTCTCCGGATATTGCACCTTGTGATTATCACCTTTTCCGTGGACTTCAGTCCCATATGAGTAACAAGAACTACTCCTCAAAAGAAGCTATAAAAAGGGATATCGAAGCGTATTTTGGCTCCAAGGACACCAAATTTTTTGAGCAGGAATTTAAAAATTTGACATGGTAAATAATGAATGAAAATATATTATTGATTAATAAATACTTTAAACATCTTTTTTATTCATTTAAAATAACGCACGAACTTATGGATTGACCTGATATTTCAATATAAACAGATTTAAAAAGTGGACATTTCCATTAAAAGTTATTCGGGATTAATAAATTTAAAAATTCCTGATGTTTGAAATATATCAGCTATAATTCAATCGGTAGATCGACGATTTAAAAATGATGATACCACACCAATATCGTCATACGGAGCTCATAGTGTGCGCGAGTCTTTCTTCCTTGCCTCCCTATGCTCGACGTTGGTGTAGCGCCATTATTTTTTTATTTTCCCACGCATTCGTACCACAAAAGTAAACAGCTAAAATAGAAATTTGTGCACAAGTCAGAACTCTCATCAGTTTTACTGTTGTCTGTTTGACCCCCTTGCCATGCAACCTCAAATATACAAATACAAATGCCTTACGCCGTTTAGCCTGGAAAGTGAGTGCCGCCACCGGTATTTCTCAGCGCCAATGTTGGTTGTTACGTGGAAAGATGGGGCACGTCGTTTAAGTAGTGGGTGTTAAACTTTGGACTTTCGCTTGTGGGTCGAACGGAAATGCCACATGCTATGCCAATGTCGCAATACAAAAACAAAAACAACAATCAGAAACAACAGCAAAGCGGTGATGATAACAACCACAGTAAAAAACAAGTTAAAATCGAATAAATAGGCGGCCACTGGGGGTGGGAGCTGAAGCGAGCGGGTGGCGGCGTATGGTATTTGGTGCAGAGAAATGCTGATAGTAAAAAGTGAAATGAAGACATGCACGGAAACAGACCAGAGAAAACCATGCGGATAAGGTAGTTGACTGGTAGGTTGTGGAGTTAAATGCCAGTAAACTCTCAGTCAGTACGAGAATTCTTATGAAATGAGACGTGTGTGTCGTTTGCAGCACTCTAACTAATTGTTGCATGTTGCTGTTGTTGCTGCTGCAATTCGGACTGCGCAATTCTCCTAAAAACCAGTATATGAGTGTGTGCATTTTCAGGTTGCATAAAAACTGAAATATGTCACATTAACTGCTGACGCCTGCCATCTGTCCTCTGTCTTCCTATACCGACTGCCAATTTTCAACCGATTCTAAGTGAGACTGCGAATCTAACTGTGGCTCTTGCAGTTGCCAATAGAGTAGCTGCCCATTTCCCATCATCGCTATAGTTGTTGTTTTCTTGGTTGTACTGTTTCCTGCGTGTGCAACATCGTGGGGGTAAAAACTTTGGCACTCACCTGAATCTCAGCGCACAATAGCGCCTTTAACATGTCGGTTGTCGATTGTTGTTGTGCATTGTTGTTATAGGGTTGACATGTTGTTCTTTTTATGTTTTATTCTATTTTATTCTACAATTCCTTGTTGTTTGATTTTTACTTGTAACTGTACATGCGGCTTTGTGTATTTTACATCAATGGGCAGCAACCTTCGCCTGCCATGCACAACTTTCCTTCGAACTTTCTCGTTTGCTTTTTACTATGAATTAATTTTTTTGCTTACTTGTTTACTTCACTATTTTAATGGCAACTACACATGCACTTATATATTTATATTCTTAAGTTGCCTGCAACTACATTTTCAATAAAGTCATTACACCCATTTTGTTCCCTTCTGTACATTCCTTTGTCATTTGTTATGATTCATGATTTTACTTCTCTGCAGGAAAACTTTCAGCTGCTGGAAAATAGTTTCTGGTCTAAGGCTTAAGTTTTATAATGCATCACAAATTTTTAACTCGAGTACTTCAGCATTTCCATAACAAAAATGCAACTCCCATGAAAGTAAGCCAATTCTTTTTACTGCTTCCAACAACTGAATACAAATTTAGTATAGCTATCCTTGATATATCTGGAACTCTATACCTCTTCAATCGTACACATTTTTCTTCACCCATATGGAAAGATTACACATTTTTTATCGAATCCATAAGAAGGACGATCCTGCAATTTGTGCCAATTACCGCGGGATTAGTCTTCTAAATATCGCCTATAAGGTTCTAGCGAGCGTATTGTGTGAAAGGCTTAAGCCCACCGTCAACCAACTGATTGGACCTTATCAGTGTGGCTTCAGACCTGGAAAGTCTACCATCGACCAAATATTCTCAATACGCCAAATCTTGGAAAAGACCCACGAAAGGAGAACCGACACACACCATCTTTTCGTCGACTTCAAAGCTGCATTCGACAGTACAGAAAGGAGTTACCTGTATGCCGCTATGTCTGAATTTGGTATCCCCGCAAAACTAATACGGCTATGTAAGATGACGTTGCTCAACACCAGCAGAATTGGGAAGGACCTCTCCGAGCCGTTTGATACCAAACGAGGTTTCAGACAGGGTGACTCACTGTCGTGTGACTTCTTTAACCTGATGTTGGAGAGCATCGTACGAGCCGCAGAACTTAATCGCTCAGGCACAATATTTTATAAGAGCGTACAATTGTTGGCGTATGCCGATGATATCGATATCATCGGCCTTAACAACCGCGCTGTTAGTTCTGCCTTCTCCAAACTGGATAAAGAGGCAAAGCGAATGGGTCTGGTGGTGAACGAGGACAAAACGAAGTACTCCTGTCTTCAAACAAACAGTCGGCGCACTCGCGTATCGGCACCCACGTCACTGTAGACAGTTATAATTTTGAGGTTGTAAAAGACTTCGTGTATTTGGGAACCAGCATTAACACCTATAACAATGTCAGCCTTGAAATCCAACGTAGAATCTCTCTTGCCAACGAGTGTTACTTTGGACTAAGTAGGCAACTGAGCAGTAAAGTCCTCTCTCGACGAACAAAACTAACACTCTACAAGACTCTCATCATGCCCGTCCTAACATATGGCGCAGAAGCTTGGACGATGACAACATCCGATGAAGCGACGCTTGGAGTGTTCGAGAGAAAGATTCTGCGTAAGATTTTTGGACCTTCGCACGTTGGCAACGGCGAATATCGCAGACGATGGAACGATGAGCTGTATGAGCTTTACGACGACATAGACATAGCGCAGCGAATAAAGATCCAGCGGCTACGTTGGCTGGGTCATGTCGTCCGAATGGATACAAACGCTCCGGCTTTGAAAGTATTCGATGCGGTACCAGCTGGTGGTAGCAGAGGAAGAGGAAGGCCTCCTCTGCGTTGGAAAGATCAGGTGGAGAAGGACTTGGCTTCACTTGGTGTGTCCAATTGGCGCCGGTTAGCACGAGAAAGAAACGACTGGCGCGCTTTATTAAGCTCGGCCAAAATCGCGTAAGCGGTTATCGCGCCAATTAAGAAGAAGAAAAAGGACATTGGGCTGTTGGGAAGACACGCTGCTTGATGCGGAGTCCAGGGATACTATCGAGCTAGCTCTTTCAACATTCGATGGTCGGCCTTTCCTTTTTCCGAGCGAAGTAGTGGCAGTAAGCAACTCATGAGCTATTTCTAGTTGAAATTTTATTAGAGGAGAGAGCTTTTGTCTCGGGTTTATCAAGTTTAAATGCTTTCTATAGAATAGGAATGCGTTTGTAAGGGACGTTCCGAGGCACCAAGAAGAAGATTCTTATGTACTACTCCTTTGAACGGTGGTTGACCTTGTAGAGCTCCATGAGCATGTCAGCCAAATCTACTCCTCCCATATCCTTATTGTAAGAAGCAACAATCGCAGGTCTTGCAACATCAATATAAGCTTTTTCCTTTGAATTCCAACGTTTTCATATACCAACAGGTTCAATGCTTTCACACGAGGATGTAAGTTGAAGTGGCTTATTGTCAAACCACTTGACGCATACAATATTATTGTTGATTTCACATTTCATATCGAAAGATCGCCTTCCACGATTTTTTAACTGAGCATCCGAAAGTAGTTGGCAATTGCTTATGCGGTTTTTACGTACAGTTCCTATAGCAAATATGCCCATTTCTTTCAAAAAGATCAGAAGGCTTACTGACGTTAACCAATTATCGAAAAAAAGCTTAAAATGTTTGCCCTTAGGAAGACTTTTTGCCAAATATGAAACTATATCCAAAGATACCCAATCCATAAGCAGGACAGGTACCTTCAGCAACATTTTTAAGGCGTCTGAAGCCGAAATTTTGTTGGAATAACAAAATTTCAAACAAATTCTTTGTTCAACTTGAATTTCCATCGTTAAATTCGAAGAACACATTCGAGCTTGACTTGTTTACAGTAGCACAGAAAACAAACTATTGGACATATCACTCTGAAATTTGCCATGTAAGCTTATAACAGTCCTACCAAAAAATAAAAAATTTATTTTTGCCATATGTCATCCGCGGACCGTTTTATTGATACCGTCTCGTTCATATTTGAGCAGAAGGTACAACGTAAAGTCGTACACTAATCCAGAGGATCCAGCACGCGTAAACATTTCCAGACCCCATTTATGAAGCTTAGCAGGGTTGTATTGTTTAAATGACGATCGACCTGTAACAAATATGTAAACTAAAATGTTCATTATGACATTTATTAATGTATACCTTTGAACGCAATTATTTGTTCTTCAATGCTTTGATGTTCTTTCTGGGGTAGATTTCCAAAATTTTCTTTGAGACAGTCTAGTAAAGTACAGTCTGTCATAGTTCAAATCGTCTCTTTTGGATTGTTTAGTGTTATCGTTGAAATGTAAACATTGTTTTATTTTTTCAAACTTTCCGCGCGGCATTGAATCTGTTATAGCGGTAAGATTTAAATCTGTTGACCATGCCATTTTGAGTTGAGTCAATTTTAAAACACCCATGTGCAACAAAATATCAATATAGCGTTTAATATCTTCAACAGTGCATTTGAGCTCAATGCCTTGTTCTTGCAGCGCATACAAATCTGTTAGTTGTGCGATCAAATCAAAAACTTGGCTATTACAAAAAGTGCAGAAATATTCTACTGACGTCATCACATCGTCGACCTCCAAAGTATTTTCTTCCCAACTGGTCTCTGAAGGTACAAATGGCCTTTTTCTCCAATTTAGTGTCTTGGGGCCAACTTTTTCAAAGCAATTATCAGCCACACAAGATTTCGGCGCACATTCTTCTGCAATCATATTTTCGAGAAGGTCAGTCTCTATAATTTCCCCTCCTTGCACGATCCCTTCCAAATTCTTTTCTAGCACTGTAGAAATGTCATCCATCTCGTCATCACTTTCGTCGTCAGAAGAGGCATTCCAATCAAAGTTAACAATCCTGTTAATATCGTCATCTTCTCTTTCGGTCTCATAATTAAGAACAAAAATATTTATTACCACAATGGCCCAAGGTTGCCCACAAGCAAAATTGCGACTTTGAAAATTACTCGCCCGGTAATATTTTTAACTAATCAAATTTAAATTCAGTATCGTAAAATTAAATCCTTGCTCAAAAACACGGCATATAAACTTTTTAAATGTTTTCATTATTATAAAAGTTAATCACTCACTTTAAAAACTCTTTTGAATTTCACTACAATATTTTCTGAGCTGCACTTGCTGTTTATTCATAAAAGTACCGTTATCATTTATAACGTACAGACAAGAACAAAACGAACGCTTTGCCGTAAGCAGGCAACGTTGGGATCGAAAGGGTTCCAAATTATCAAAAACAATGCCCCTGTAGCTAAATTTTCTTACATTTTAGATTTAGAAACCAATTTTTTTGAAAAAGTGGTTTTATATAGTTAATGGGTACACTTTATGAAATTTAAAATTTATTCAATGATAATTTATTTAAGTGCTTTAGAATCTACAATAATTTTTGTGGTTCCGCCTTTAGCAAAATCGAATAAATTTTTTGGCTGTCCAGCTCGTGAAAATGCTAAACACAACTGGCCATGTGAAAAACATGAATTTTCCCCACTCGAAATGATTGGCCATTTGCTTTGTTGATAGTCAATGAAAGCTCAAGTCGAATGAGGCACTACAATCGTTTGAAATCAATCGGCATACCTGTAGGATAGCGTGCAGGTCTAAACTAAATATTATTGGATCATAATCTTTCAGTACCTCCAGGTAGCGGCTATAGATATATCTTTTTCCTCTTATTACGCTAACGCCCTCTTTTGTTCTGCTCCCTTTACCAGTTCCCGTTCACCTCTTGGCGATATCAAGCTTCGAATATGGTTTCGAAAATTGGTTTGTATGGGTTGTGTTACGCTGCTCACTTTCGATTGATTTTACTATGCTTATATCCTTCCGGCAATTGCTGGCAATAAGTTGACGAAGTTTCATTGTTATCCGGTCGTTGGTGTGACAGCTTTTAAAATACAAAGAAGCAAACAAATTTTCATTTTTTATATAAATGATTAAGCAGTTAATATTTTTCTCAAGGCCAAATATTGGGTATGGAAATAAGTTTCCGTCCTTTCTTAGCCAAAGTTACGAATTATTTAAGCAATTAAAAACTAGATGATATTACGTGAAGTAAGTGCTATTGGAAGCTACAACTTTACTCCATCTTTCAGGCAGCATACGGATTCCTCTGACGAAAAATTCGAGTTCTGTTGACTTGATCCATTCATTATAATAACTTATAATTGCAGTTTGCGATGCTCTCGTAAGAAGGGCTGACTGCACTGATCGGAACAGATGGTAATCCCATGGTGCAATGTCTGGGGAATAGCTGCAGTCGGAACCGATCGCCAGTGACGGTTTCAGCTGGTCTAAGGAGTTCATAAGAGACACCCTTCTGATCCCTCTAACCCCACCAAATGCACAACATAACCTTTGAAGCATGAATGTTTGTTTTCACTGTCGATGGACCTGGTTCACCTGGTATGCTACAACATTTAAGACGCTTAGAGTTATGATAACAGATCCACTTTTCATCGCCACTGATGATTCAATGCAGAAAACATTTTCTTTTATGCCATTCAAGAAGCATCTCACATGTCAACAAACGTCTCTCGATATCCTCTCCTTCAATTGATGTGGCACCCAGTTACCTGCTTTCTCGACCATTACCATCGCGTGCAAACGTTTACCGACGGTTGATCTGTCAACATACAACTCTTTAGACATATCATCAATGGTTCGACATGCGTTTTCATCCAATAATTGTTGTAGTTGAGTATCTTCGAATTTTTTCGGTACCCCTTCCGAAGCGTAGAAACCACTCTTCACAAAATTGGAGCTTGATTACCGTAAATATTAATCAAATTATGACCCGTTTCAGCTGCACTTTTCTTTAAAAGCTAATAATGAAGCATGTCTTCCCGCAAATGCGTTTTTTTCGGGACGAACGTGGACATTTTTGATGTCAGATGACGAAGGATCTTTCAACGCTTCAAACGAATGTCAACTACTGCGATCGAGACCTCACATATACGCCTTCAAATCACCAGTACATTACTGGAGCGAACCCAAAAATAGTATCAGCTGCGACACCTATTTTACGAGGGCAGACACTTATTCCCATACCCAATATAAGCATACTCTTATAATTGCATCTGTTTATGAATACGATATGCGTTTTCTATTTTTAGATTAGAAGTAAATCACGCTCCTTTACTCCATCGCTCAAGCAAATATCCGTAGCCTTCCTTCTCAGAAAACGTACTGAGTTCAACTTTAAGCGAAATTCTTTGAATGTCTCTGGGGGGAAACCCCAACAAAACCATGCACCTTGAAAATTCAGGCCAGACAAATTACTTTTCTGCGCACAAAAGACCATGAGGCCGAAGAGCAAGCCTCGTATAATTACTTCACTAACAATTTCGACTCAAGCAAGAAAATTTGGAAACATACAAATTGGTGGTTGGGAACGGTTATACTATTCTCGAAATATTGTCCATGACGATCAATAGACTTTTGTATTCATTTGAACCAATTTTCGAAGCATTTGTGAAAAATAATCATAGAATTAGTTCATGTTTTAGTCCCATTTTTTTGCCGAGGAGAATTTTTAAAGGCACCAGCACTTAAAGGCACACAGATCAAAAAGTTCTGAGAGTGCTTATGCTAAAATATTTCAAATATTCAAATGGAAACGTCTCGAAGGTCGTGGCTTGTGTCACCGGTCATTGGCTGTTAGGTAGGCACTCTTCTAGGCTAGGAATATTTTCGCATCAATACTGCCGAAGTTGTAGAGACGAGGGAGTGGAAGAAACAGTAGAACACTTCCTTTGCAACTATCCAGCCATCCAACTAGCAGTAGAGCAAAGTTGTTGGGAAAATACCATTTTGACTCTCTTACGGAAGTATCCGGTGTTGGGATAAAACCTATCCTACGTTTCATAACATACTCTAATTGGCGCCATGAACACTAACAGGAAGGTTTCCGTGTTACACATTGGTATCACAACGGACCTACATGAGGACTCTGGACTCTAAGTGAGTTTGGCTACTCTAAGCCAACTGCCACAAAAACCTAACCTAACCCTAATGGAAACGCCAGATGGTGCCTGAAAACGTTACAAATACTCTGGAATAGAAATGAAATAAACAACCCTCGTACATTGCATCGTGAATATTAACCAAATCGAACGAAGAATACGACTTTTGGAAACTCACATTTATAGATGAAAATATAGATGCAGATGATTCATACAATTCAATACCCTAAGCAGGTTGAAATATTATATGTATAAATCAAGTTTAAGATCTAGAAATTGGCTATGCTCGAGGAATTATTTTATCCTTGCCATACGTCTTGCCATGAAATTATGGAACACTGATAGATAGATAGATAGTTGCTTAATCAAATGATAGTTGCTTAAGATTTTATCTGTCATTCCCAAAACACCCTATGCGTAAACAAAAAAAATCTGAATGATAATCGTAAATGAAAAAACGTTAACCTTAACGGGCTAGGGGTAGTCAGACGCCCCAAAAAGTGATGGTTTTCAATTATTTTTTATAATTAATTTTTTTGCTAGTCAATTTTGACTTATTTTATAACAATAAAAACATAGCATTAATACATCATATTTCGACTTAACTTTAGCAAAATTAAAAAAAAAATTAATAATTGAAAAGTTATCGCTATTTGTGTGGAGCCCGTTTCTTCAAAAGTTCCTTGCGGTGATCATCACAAGGCTTTGGAAATTCATCTAAAATAAATCGGACAAGAGAAATTAGTTTTGTTAATAGATAATCTTGAATCTTTTCGAAAAAAAATCCTTCGATCAGGCACAAATTTTGTATGTTTTTCAAAAGCAGTATAAATTTAATGGAAATCTACCAAACGGCTATTAAGTTACAGTGATCACCAGTTAAAAAAACACAGTTTTGAGAAAAACGCATTTAAAGTTTTGCTAGCGAGCTCCTTTGTTAATTGTTGAATGGTGGCTGATCGATTTCATGACGCCTGCTGAGCTGATTCCGATTATTGGCCCTGGTCCCTGTGGGGGCACCGCTGCCCAATTCATCGGCAATTTCGTTTTCTTGAACACCGGAGTGTCGTGGAATCCATATAAGTACAAGTCTGTTCTGTCTGGCGACAGAATTAAGCTTCTTCTTACATTCTAGCACAATCTTTGAGGTTTGCTTCGCATTCTCCAGGGCCTTCGGTGCAGCCTGACTGTCACTAAAAACTCCAATCTGGTTCCCGCTCCAACTTCTCTCAAATATCCGTTCGGCTACTTTCAGGATGGTAAAAATATCTGTTTGGAAAACAGCCGACTTTTCCCCCATAGCATAGTGATACGTATTACTATCGTTTAAGTACCATCCGGCTCCAGATCCTATTTCATTCTTAGACCCATCGGTAACGAAAATATCCGTCAAACCTCCCTGAATGTTTTCTGGATTGCTCCATTTCTCGCGTAATAAAATTCATCATCAAATTTCCGTTTAGATGCCAAAAATAGTGGATACTGCTCAGTAGCATCTTAAAGATTTATCTGTGTCCCGAAGTTCCATCTTCGTGCCAGAAAACATATTTATGGAGTGTACACATTACTTTTATTGCTTCCTGTTGTAGCTTAAAATGCAAGGGAAGTAAATCAAGCATAGCATATAGAGCATCACCGGAGGTTGTACACATGGCACCCGTGATGCATAAACATACACTTCTTTGCAGCCTGTATAGTCCCGGATTGTGGACTTAACTATGGTCAGTCACCACCAGACCACAGAGGCATAAATGATGATTGGTCTGATAAGTGCTGTGTATATCCATAGGACTACAGCAGGTTTCAGACCCCAGGTTTTACCAAAGGCTCTGCAGCATTGCTGAAAAATCCTTAATGCGCGATTCACCTTCAGTGATATTCAGATATTTAGCTTTATCGGAAAGACCAAGTGTCACACCTTTCAGTGTTGGAAGGCTAAGACCATCCAATTTCTATTTTCTCGTGAACAAGATTATGGTGGTTTTCTTCGGATTGACGGAAAGAGCCTGTCTCATATACCAGTCATCGGTTTTGCCCAGAATCTTCTGCACTTTCGTGCAAAGCCTTCTTAGGGATTCATCAAGTGCTAGCGCACAGACATCATCCGCATATGTTTGGACATGAAAACCGAGTCCTGCATCTCCGCTAGCAGAAGGTCTGCGACCAAGCTCCACAACAGCGGAGACAGAACACCCCCTTGGGGACATCCTTGCTTGGCCCTGACGTTGACTAATTCGTCACTGTTCTCACCAGCGGTTAATAGCCTCTCAGAGAACATGGAATATATCCACTTCACAATGGTTTGATTAACTTCATATCGTTCGGCAGAAGAACATATTGAGCCGAAAGTGGCATTATCAAAAGCTCCCTTTAATGCCCACGAACACGCCCATAGTGTACTCGTCAGCTTCCAGCCTGTCTTCAATCTTGCTAACAAGATCGTATAAGACTGATTCATATGATTTTCTACCCTGGTAAGCGTGTTGATTTCTACTTAGTAGACTTCTCGGCAATACCCCCCTCGAATATGTTTCTCCACTACTCGTTTTAGACTTTTCAACACGAACGATGTCAAACTGATTGGTCCAAAACTTTTTGCTAGGGAATAGACGTCTTTTCGTGGTTTCGGAATAAATACTTCTCTTACGCGTCGCCACTTGGATGGCTCCTAGCTTACTTTTCAATCACTTTGCTTAAATTAGAAGTTGGTCTTTAACTGAAAGTATTGTATTCTTAGTTTTTACCCAAATATGCATTACGCATTTTACTATTAAGGTCATTGCTGTCCAGTAAAAACGTTTCATTGTATGTACATAAATAGTCATCTATGAGTACATAAATAAGGGTATTAACTCTTCTTTTTAAGAAGATTTTACTCATTAAATTCTTCGTGGCGTAGACGATTCTTTTTGGTTTAATAATTTTCGTTTTGCTTATGAAATTTCTATTCGCATTTAATCATACGTTTGCTAGCAGAAAAAAAGTCAACGAACTCAAAACAGAAAATAGTGAAGGAAATCTGTAAAAACTAATGAATATTTACTGGCATTTTGTAGTTTCAGCTTTATTCAACAATCCTGTGTTGGTGCTGGCTTCTGTTGCATCGAATAAGAAAATTGACATTCACTCCGAGCGAAATCCGTCGAACAAAACCAATGGTAAATACAAAAAGAAAAAACAGTAGGGAGAAATTCAGAATACTACGAGCAGAAAGGGATAAAAACAAAGGAAAACTTTGCATTCGTGTTGTTTCCTCTTCATCGGACTTACGCTGCTGCTGTTGGATTTGCATTCGCTATTTGCCAAAGGCCAGGAAATCGATTACCTTCACAGAAACTGTTGGTTTGCTCAAAGCGATGCAAACAAATCAAAAATGCAACGAATGAAATATGAACTTAAAATAAGTAGCAACTCAACAACAACTGGGTGGTAGAGAGTAGAGCCATTTATAAATTGCGTTTGTATATTTTTATTTTGATGCATAAATAGACTGACGGAAATATCAAATGAAGGATGTGCTTGCGAAAATCCAAGTATTTATGAATAAGATCAGAGTTAATTTCAAATTTCTAATGAGGCATTTTCTCTAGAAAAATTAATGATTCCATCTAATTCAATGCGATATGCTGATGCTTTAAAAAGTTAAAGGGATTATTTGTATTAATTTTATTGTTTTTCACTTTTATTGTTACTCACGAGTGAGTTTCCTCAACAACGCCATTATCTTTCTTATTTTCTCGATTGTTACGCCACAGCCAGAAATACTCTCACAGAGGCCGCAGTTTTGTAATCTATCACTGCTCTTCTTAGCACGGCAACTCGACATGAGAGAGCGCATGCGATCGTGTTCGTGCAGAAGACCGCGTTTAATTTCGAGCGCTGATTTTGACTCTGTGAGAGAGAGAAACTTTACAACAATGAGATAAATGTAGTTATTTTTTTTATTATCACTTTTTACGCTTTTCAGCCGAAAGCCATCACGAAAAGTTTGAAGAATGATTGAAACAAGATTGCGCTCATCAGAGAGTGCGTGACGTGACGTTTGCCGAGTTGTGCAGTGTTGCCAACCATTTGCTCTTCGCAATAAATTTAGTGCTTTTTTATACCCAAAATGCGAAAATTTTTAAGTTTGGTGTTTGTTTCCTTTTTTTAATTCAAAGCTACCGAAACTGTAGTTTAAAAAAAACTTTACTATTAACTAAAAGAATGTTAAAAAAGGTCACTCTGAGAAGATTTTAGTGCTAACGAAAATTTTTTGACTCTTATAATTTGAAAGTAAAAATTTAATTTTTTGTTCCTTTCAAGATTATGCAAGAATATTAAATCTTCTTCTCTCAACTATTCTTAAGATTGAAAACCTTTTTACACATTCTAAAAAGCATTTGAATTTACTGAATGTTAAAAGAACGGCGGCCGCCGTAGCCGAATGGGTTGGTGCGTGATTACCATTCGGAATTCACAGAGAGAACGTTGGCTCGAATCTCGGTTAAACACCAAAATTAAGAAAAACATTTTTCTAATAGCGGTCGCCCCTCGGCAGGCAATGGCAAACCTCCGAGTGTATTTCTGCCATGAAAAAGCTCCTGATAAAAAATATCTATCGTTCGGAGTCGGCTTGAAACTGTACGTCCCCCCATTTGTGGAACAACATCAAGACGCACACCACAAATAGGAAGAGGAGCTGGGCCAAACACCCAATAAGGGTGTACGCGCCAATTATATATACCTATATATAATTAAAACCTTAGAGGTGTAATCGTTTCTGCCGGTCCTCAATCCTTAGTGGAACACAGGGCATCAAGAGTCGTGTTTATAGTAAAAATAAGCAAAGAAATACCAGAAAGTACTGAAAAACTATAACGGCATTTTTACAAAAAGAGTACCTTATCTTGTAGCATAACCTAAAGTCTAGCAAAAAGTCTTTCTCTTAACAAAAATCTCATAAAGTAAATTTTACATAACCATAGCACATTTATTTAAAAAAGAACGCAAATTTTAAAGACAATTTGTCACGCATAAAAAAGTTCTTTAAGTAATTCAATAAAAATTTGGTATTTCATTTTTTTTAAGTGGGCAGTTTAGTGCGTTTTTATATCCAAAGCTAGGCAGCACTGCAGTAGCGAGAGAAAGATTTGACAGCTGAAAGGGAAAGAACACCAACAACAACTGCAATCGCGGGCAATGCTACCAGCTGTTAATAAAAGTAAATCTAAATTAAACTGAGTGGATTATTTAACTAATTCTTACAAAAAAAGTATATCTTACAAAATTATAAGCATTACTTTTAATTAGAACAGGCTAGAAAAATGTCTTGAAGAAAGAACTAAAACTCGGAGACTAAATAACAAAAAAAAAAAAAATGCTAAATCAAGTTACGAAAATGGTAATCTGGCCATAGTGCTAAAACGACGTAACTCATTGTCAAATACGCTGAGCGCAAAGTAAAGGTACCACGATAGGCGCCATCTCATTATTTTTTCCATCAAGTTTTGGACCACAAATATCTTTGCAAAGAGTTCAAGCAAATACTCACTGGCTACTTGGGAGACCCCGTTGCTTAACCAGTCTACCTCTTGAACAGAATTTCAGCGGTCAACGGGTAACGGGCGACCGGTGTGAATATTAGAACACTTTCAATAGCATGAAATTCAACACGATTGCGGGGGATCGAACTTCTTGTAGCAAAATAATTACACTAATTTCAATTTTTTCGACTGGCTGAAAGCTCAGGGTTGCTTTTCTGATCACTTGATCACAATTTGTTTGTTCACAAACTGCGGCAGCTGGCTAATAATAAGCAAAACATAATCAAAATACATACAAGAAACCCGCAAAATATCAGTAATTTAGAAAGGAGTTGTTTTTGTTGTTGCTGCACAAATATAGCAATCGAAAATATTTCACTATAAAATTAATTTTGTTGTAACCACAAAATGTCAGCTAAAAACTTTTCAGTCACAATACTAGTGTTTTCCGTTCCCGTAGCAATTGTATTTAAGCGACGGAATTTCCCCGACGCGACGGAAGTGAATCAGCTGATCACCGCGCGTCAACCCAATGCCTACTTTCTCGCTGCAATTCTGTCTCGGTTCACTGTTCACTACGTACCTTGGGAGCTCAAGTGCATGCGCTCACTACTGCAGTTACTCGTTTGTCGAAGCCAGCAAACTTTTTTTTCCAAATCATCTTCTTTCTCAAATCCCTTACTCCAAAACACACGATTTCAGCCGATAGAAGACATAAAAGAGAATTCACAACTGCAGTTACTCGTTTGTCGAAGCCAACAAAGAACAAGAATGATAGAACTCATGATTGCGCCCATCAGAGAGACTTGACAGAAAGACTACACAACAGCACACGCGAAAATTGCAGAAGTATGGCATTACATTTTAATCACAATTAATGCTTATCCAAACGAAAGAGAGTTTCAGTGGAATTTGTGGTACAACTACGGCGGTGTGTTCGGCTATAACTTCGAGATCGGGTCGCACTTTCATTTGTCAGGACTACTGTCAGATTAAGCCTAGCCTTTTCTCTACTTGATTTGAATTGACTCAATTAATTTAAATCCCATTTATTTTCTGCATTTAATTTGATGATTTTCGTGATACAAAATTCCGCTTCTTTAAGCAGTTGTCATTTTTGCCGCACTTGCCGCACGGCAAAAGTAGAAAGTTGCCAGTTTTGTGCGTTCCGGCATGGCGTATGGCACGCATGTGGCGCCTTCGGCTCAGTTATACAAAATTACTCTGTTATACAAAATGACTCTGGTAGGCAAATGCGTTGCCACAAGTAACACAAAGGACCCACTGTGACGGGCCTATTATTTACAAAGCAATTACGCACGCACTGCGTGACAGGTTTGTGCTCAAAAGTGACATTTTGACAACTGACAGATGTGCCAACCTTGAAAAAAATTATTTCCACAATATTACCGCTATGGTTCGCTTAAATAAGAAATTTTGGGTACTTATTGCTTTAATAGGAAAGTAAATGGCTGCATGTGAATATGCGAAAATTTATTAAATTTTAAAACTTTTTCTTAATATTACAACTTTTAAAAATAAGCAAATGCGAATTGCGATTTTCTATTCGTATTGTTCCGATGGGTTCGTGACTGCACAAGTATTCTCAATCTTTCATTTGCTCATATTTTCCACATAAATTGCAAACTGATAACAAATTGTAACTGAATTGGCTGCGAATCGCCTGCGGTACATTGTTTCTTGCAGATAGTTTTCTTCTGCATTCGATGCTTTTGTTTTGTTCTTGCTACGTTGCATTCATCTTGTACATTATTGCCACTTACATACAGTTATATGCACATACATATATTCTGTCCAAAAAGTACCGGGAATTGATACTGAAAAGCTTGTTTAGGAGGATTGGCAAAATTTCTTAAAAAATACAAGATGGTACTCATGAATTTTTTTTTCTTTGTTTACTCCTATCGGGAGCATAGGGCCTCGACAAGCCTCTTACATCGTACACGGTTCTGTGCGGTTGTGTTTGCACCGCCCCATGAGATGTCGGCATCTGCTAGTTCGCGCAGTATCGACCTTCTCCGAGGGCTTTTTAGTCGACCGCGATCTCTGCTCCCTTACGGGTTCCAGTCCAGTGCCGTTCTTGTGACGCTATCTGGTGGTTTTTTTTTCAATGTTTGATCTATCTATCGCCACTTTCTGCGTTTGATTTGCCTAATAATGGGCTCCTCGTTCGTTAGTCTCGTACTCGTGAATACATAAATAATATTATCTGGCTTGTACGGCGCTTGAGAGGGCGAATTCGTTGAAAAAGGATTTTGTGGAAAAAGCTCTTAGATTTTATAGGGCCATCTAGAAAATAACTCAACTATCACCGTATTTACCTGATATTGCTTCGGCAAACTTCTTTTTCCACATCATCTTCTTTCTCGAATCTCTCACTTCAAGACACACGATTTCAGTCGAAGGAGACAGAAAAGAGAGTTCGCGGGGAGAACTGAGACCGATGTTGTACAATTTCTTTGAATAATGCTTTGATAACACCGGCACACAAAAAAAAAAAAATTGTCTGTACACTGGGCGCCACCTATCTACGGGCATGTTTTTCGACCCACTGAATACGAATTTCAAGTCAGTTTGGGCCGTCCAGAATTCAATTTCGAGTAAATTGCAAACAAATAGAAAAAATAGCGAAAATTCGATGTTTTGGCAAAAAAAAATTTTGAGATCTAAGGAAAGCATACTTTTTTATGTATTTTGATCCGTTACATACAAATTTCGATCGTACTTACTTTTATCGGAATAGAGAAGAGGAGTTCCGGAAGTTTTTCACAAAGGACGATGAGAACTCGGTGGTGTACTATTCCAATGTTAAAAGCTTGTTTGATGAATTAAAACCTAATATCTATAAAGACGATGAGTGGAGACTCTTTATAGATTCATCAACTAGAAGTCTCAAAGCTATCTTGCTTCACATTGGAAACATATTAGCGCCCATTCCAATAGCCCATTCGACGAAGCTTAAGGAGACCTATGAAAATTTGGAAATTGTTTTGGACAAGATAAAGTATTCAGAACACCAATGGCAAATTTGCGGGGATCTCAAAATCGCAACACTTCTTTTAGGCCAACAATCAGGATGCACAAAATATCCTTGCTATCTATGTTTGTGGGATAGCAGAGACAGAAAGAATCACTATGTGAAAAAAGAATGGCCTACGGGAGTGCAGTTAAATGTCGGTACTCAAAATATAATACGAACACCATTAATTCAGCCTTCAAGCTATCTGCTACCGCCACTTCACATCAAATAAGGTCTCATGAAACAATATGTCAAGGATGGTGACTGTTTTCAATACTTGAGAGAAAAGTTTCCTGCAATAAGTGATTCCAAATTAAAACATTGAATTTTTAATGAACCCCATATTAGGACTCTATTTCAGGATGCTAATTTTATAGGTAACATGAATGATACGGAGGAAATAATAAAAGTGAAAATTACAGGACAATAGTCGAAGAATTAGTGACAAATTACAAAAATTTTGGATGCTTAATGAATCTAAAATTACACTTCCTAGATTCTCACATCGACTACTTTCATCGACGCTTTCATCAAGACATAAGTGAAATGGAGACTAGGTATCAAGGAAATTGGAGTATCAACATGATGGCAGACTATTCCTGGTTACTCAAAAGAGATATACCAAGAGATAATAACGAACGAAAGAGAAATTCTCTCCGTAGATCATTTGAAAATAAAAGAGTTCGATACCACCGGACAACAGTTTGAAAGTTAGGAAAATCATTCTTCTAACTCTTTTTATACGTCATTTTCATAGATTTTACAATTTTTTTGCATTTTCAGATTTTAATCTTGTATTTTTTTTAATAAAAAATACAATAAAATTTATTTAATTGTGTTTAAAAGATTTTTTCAATTTTTTCAGCAGCAATTTCTGCTATTTTATCCATTTTTTGCTATTTTTGCTATTTTATTCGAATTTTCGCTAATTTTTGGGGTTTTTTGCAATTTACTCGTAATTGAAGGCTGGACGGCCCAAACTGACTTGAAATTCGTTTTCAGCGGGTCGAAAACAACAACAGAAACATACCACTTTTTTTTTGTGTGCCAGTGTAATTAAATGATTCGAAAGGTAAGCATTTCAAGCTTATCAAATCCAGCTTATCAAAATCTCTTTCTCTCTCTCTATCTCTATCTCTCTCTTTCTCTGTCTCTCTCTCTTAGCAATAAGAACTAAGTAGGCAAAATTAAGGCTCTCATCATGCTCGTCCTATCGTATGGCGCAGAAGTTTGAACGACGACAACATCCGATGAAGCGTCCCTTGGAGTGTTTGAGAGAAAGATTCTGTGGAAGATTTTTGGGGATCTGTGGAAGAACCTATAGTTTTAAGCCGACTCCGAACGGCAGATATTTTTCTATGAGGAGCTTTTTCATGGCATAAATACACTCGAAGGTGTGCCACTGCCTGCTATTAGAAAAAACTTTTTCTACATTTTGGTGTTTTACGGAGATTCTAACCCATTCGGCTACGGCGGCAGAACGACGCAAGCATAGCGCACCGAATAAAGATACAGCGGCTTCATTTGCTGGGCTATGTCGTCCCAATGGATACAACAGCTCTGGCTCTGAAAGTATTTCAGGAAGGAAAGAGGAAGGCCTCTTCTGTGTTTGGAGGATCAGGTGGAGAAGGACTTGGCTTTACTTGATGTGTCCAAGAGAAAGAGAAAGACGAAGGATCAGGTGGAAAAGGATTTGGTGTGTCCAACTGGCGCCGGTTAGCACGAGAAAGAAACGACCGGCGCGCTGTGCTAAACTCGGCCTAAATCACGTAAACGTTTATCACGCCAATCAAGAAGAAGAAGAAGTCTAAAGGGCCTACATTGAAGGCAATAAATTAAATGGGAAGGAATGGTTAACAGATATTTCAGGTTTCGTTGAATAATTTTGTGTAATTTTTTGACAGAATGTATGCATAAGGCAAAAGAGTTTAGATGTATGTAAGTACTAATTCTGCTGTATTGAAAGCTTCGAGCGAGTGGAATATAGACAGTTTGTACTGCTTTGCGATTCATTTCAGCAAATTCTGAAAACTTCTCCACCTCTTTTATCACCTTCTTTCTGTTTGCTTGGTTTATTGCTTACATTTGTGTAGTTTTGCTTTTACTGCAATGAGTTTGTCGGAATTTTCTGTTTCAATAAATAATATTTTTTTGCTGTTTGTGTGGCCAATAAAAATATTTCTTGTATCTTTCTCAGGTTAACTTTGTGTTGCGTATCGTTGTGGTGGTGCGCCTGTTAGCATGCAAGGCCTTAGTGTGTTTGCTGCTTCTGTTGGTGGCCGATTGCAATTTACGTGTGTGTGTGAGGGTATGTGCTCATGTGTGCGTTTCGAAATAGCAGGCATCAGAAAACGCATGAACAATTCGAAGCTAGTGTATTTATCCAGACGTGTTTGCACGGATTCAGCGCACAAATTGAATTCTACCTTTCCTTTTCGCTTTACCCTCCTACGTTTCCCTTCACTTTGCCAACAGTACGGAAAATTCAGTTTAGTGTGTAATCAAACGCACTTGCCACAGTCTTTGCCACTTACATGCACTCGTTGAATGCCACCTTTTCGAAGCCAGTAGGAAAGAAGAAATCAATAATCGAAACTAGTTGTACGGCTGCTGTTAAACTACATGCAGATATTCATTCACTTTCTAAAATAAAAATGTGGGTTTTCAATCATTACTAAGTTATGCCAGTTATGATAAATGAATTAACTGGTGGAGTAGTAAGATTTTACCGGAGCATAGTTTGCCTTGTGCATGTATTCAGGTTAAGGTCGCTAATAGTGAATGGTGACTACTGACCAGTGACAAGTGACCAGTGACCAGTGACTAGTGCCCCGTGACTAAACCTCAAACTACCCAACAAATGTTAGTTGACAGTGACTAGTGACTTATGACCAGTGACAAGTGACAAGTGACAAGTTACCAGTGACCAGTGACTAGTGATCAGTGACTAAGCCCCAAAGTAACCAATAAATGTTAGTGACCAGTGACTAGTGACCCGTGACTAAACCTCAAAGTACCCAACAAATGTTAGTTGCCAGTGACTGGTGACTTATGACCAGTGACAAGTGACAAGTTACCAGTGACCAGTGACCAGTGACTAGTGATCAGTGACTAAGCCCTAATGTAACCAATAAATGTTAGTGACCAGTGACTAGTGCCCCGTGACTAAACCTCAAACTACCCAACAAATGTTAGTTGACAGTGACTAGTGACTTATGACCAGTGACAAGTGACAAGTTACCAGTGATCAGTGACCAGTGACTAGTGATCAGTGACTAAGCCCCAAAGTAACCAATAAATGTTAGTGACCAGTGACTAGTGCCCCGTGACTAAACCTCAAACTACCCAACAAATGTTAGTTGACAGTGACTAGTGACTTATGACCAGTGACAAGTGACAAGTGACAAGTGACAAGTGACAAGTTACCAGTGACCAGTGACTAGTGATCAGTGACTAAGCCCCAAAGTAACCAATAAATGTTAGTGACCAGTGACTAGTGCCCCGTGACTAAACCTCAAAGTACCCAACAAATGTTAGTGGCCAGTGACTACTGACTTATGAACAGTGACAAGTGACAAGTGACAAATGACTAGTGATTAAGCCTCAAAGTACCCAATAAATCTTAGTGACCAGTGACTAGTGGCTAGTGACCAGTGACAAGTGACTAGTGACCCGTGACTAGTGACTAAACTTCAAAGTGTCCAATAAATGTTGTCCGTCCGTAAATCTTTATACTAAACTTCCTATACTATATATCAATGACGAAATATAATTTTAGTATTTTTTTTTGGTGCATAGTGCAACTAACTTTTATTTACAGTTTTACGCATCGACGTTCTCAGTTCACCCTCATTTTCCACGAGGGTAAATGATCAAATCGCCATGTTTTACACCAACGTTGTTGAAAGCTCTTCATCCACTGCATGCACAGACACCCACCACCTATGTAATCGTATGGTTGCCTGCAACAGTGATTGAAAATGGCTAGCGGCATTGCAGCTGCCATGCACTCCAAAGCTGCCATCTAAATACTGAGAATGGCCAACATCAACTCTAGTTTGCCACACGCCACGCACAGCTTCGCTTACGTCTTATTGGTTTGCGTAGGGGATTTTGCTCGTGCCCTTTTATAAACTCGTAACTCAAAATTCAACTAAGTCCACTTTTGCTGCTTCTTCATTTAATTTGTGGCACTTCATTCTAAATGTACTTACATATGTATATTGTGTTAGAGATCATCCCCCGACTTTGGCGCCAGCTGTCATGTGTTGGGTTTCATATGCGACGACCGTTCACAGTCGCCCGCACAACAGCCGCCACTCCTGCTGTCGCAAATTCCATGCAACTTGATAAAACTGTCAACTGCAACTTGTTCTCGCGTCAGTTCGTGTGCATGTACTTTCATTTTTTCCTGTTTTCTATATACATATATTTTTTTTTTGATTTTTGGTTGGCACGTCAGGTTGAAGTTTTTAATACCATGCAACGCTTGCGACGTGACACCTCGTGCGCTCAGCGAAAGCACAAAGCTAAAACATGTGCTTTAACTATGTATATGGGCACATGCATACCTACATGCATACATACATGCACTTGGATGACAACAAAGCCAATAGCAACAGCAACAGCAAAAGCTGCACCAATACAGCGGCAGCGAGAAATGTTGCAGTTGCCGAAATTTTCATGGATTATGCGTGTGCAACACTATAGCTTTGCCACTGTTACCGCTTTCTCGTCACTGACTCCTTTTATCGGATTTCTCAGTACTTTTTTCCCATTTTCGTTGCTGCATTCATTTGTCCTAGTCTCGGTGCCATCGTTGGTGGTTTTTCATTTTCCACACGTCACGATGACATCACATGCGCTATGTGTGCGTGCATTTGGATGTGTGGGAGTCGTGGCGTATCACCTTGTCATTTGCATTTTTCGGTTGCTGGAAGAATTCCCTTGTATGTGACTGTAATTTGCCCTTCACTGCTTTCACTGTTCAGTTGGTTCGTTTGTTGATTGGTGTCAGTTTCTGGCACTAATTGTGGGCACTGCCTCGCTCGCTATTGTCAACATTTCTCACCAAACTATTCCTAACCACATACATATACACTTATGCACATACATACGTATCGATTTGCCAGCTTCAAGCCAGCAGGCTAAGGTTTCTTGTGCATTTTTTCTGGATTTGGGCCTCTGTGAAATTTGGGTAGATTCTCTTAAATATAAATTGCGATGCTTTAATATGCCTGCTATAAAACGTTTGACTGATTCAAATCAAAAAACTAAGAAGGGAAAAATAAATGGCAAACCACTTCTGTATTAGAAACAAAATGGCCATAGATTTCGGACACTATTCATAAAATTCCCATCGTTCCACTCTGATGGCTAAAGAGAATAAATAATGAATCTGCAAATTACAGTAATGCAACCAGGAAGCTATGTTTTCGCTTTAAGCTTCGCCTATATGGATTTCGGTCTCCGTTGGGCACCTGGGTCTGGCCAGACGTTTTCGACTCCGGGCATGAATTCAACATATTTCCATTATAACTAACGACTTGAGCTTCCAGATAGCTTCGGAAAATTAAATCTTCTTTCGATTCATGGATATAACTTTTTAAAAAGAATCCTCGAACCAGACGAAAAAAGGCCAGACCCAGGTGCCCAGCCGAAGGTTTTAAAAAAGGTGTCCAACGGAGGCTTGATGTGGGTACGTTGACCAGTACATATCGATGATGGAGAGCTCTACAAGTCAAATGTAAACACCAACGGCATTCCTCACTTGCCTCTAATAGGTGACTAAAAAGTTATAATAATTCATGAAGAAAATGTGGAACTTACAACTGTATTGTATGAAGTAAATGATGTGGGTTGAAAGTGGCGAAAATATCTAGAGTAGAATGGGGTAAGATAGGTATGGGGTCACAATAAGTAGGTGGGGTTTTCGTCGCACTGTTTTTGCGTAGGTCACTCGTCTTATGTGAATTGAATACGTGGTGGGGAACAACGTTCGCGACTGTCATTTCGGCCGTCACCATTGATTAGTTATCCTAGTTCTGGCGTCGTTTAGTTTTTTTGTGAGCTTTTCTCCGACATAGCATTTTTTTTATTCTACGGTGCAGTGCATTTAATGTATGTAAATATTTGTCAGGTGAGTTTTATTTTACGGAGAAAATAATGCTGAACACGAATAATGTGTTAGTTTTTTGATATTTTTGTTTTAAAAAAAATATCGACACGAACATAAAACATGTGCTTGGGGGCACTATAGGTCAGCCGTCTGGGGGCATTATAGGTCACTACTTTTAATTGAATAAAATAAATTTTAATTGTTTTTGCAGCAAAATTGTGCGTAATTATGTGTGAAAAACGCCGAAACGAAGTGAAGAGGACGTAAAAAACGCGATCGCGGCAGTCCGAGATGGCGCTAGTGTTCGATCAGCCTCTAAACAATTTAAAATTCCGTTCGAAACATTACGTGCTCGCGTGATGAATTAAAGAAAAATTCCTAACTTTTATAACATGTGCAGTGTTCATACTTTATAAATAAAAGTTAAAACGTTAATTTCCAAGCCATGTACATTGTTCTTTTCCCCTCACATATAGTGACCTATCGTGCCCCGATTTTGAAAATATCGAAAAACGTATCTTTGTCTTATTGAATGCAGCTTCCAAAATATTTAGCAAAACATAAGTCAGTATAATGAAAATGTTAGCAGATAAATAACCTTTCAAAATCTTGCTTATTTTTCAAAATCAATGCAAAAACACCGTAGCAAGAGCTCTCCAAAAAAAATGACCTATCTTACCTCATTCTACTCTACTTGATAAAAAGAAGTATAGAAGTCGAGAAGTGGTCCTGTCTTGCAATCGGTATTTTGAATACTGACCTCAATTTTCATAAAGATTTGTTTATTTCAAGGCTTGATTATAATACGAAGTAAACTAAAATGTTTCGAAAAATTTTTTTTTTAATTTTTAGAGTCTTCAAAAGTTAAAAAATATTCGCTTCTTTGTAATATCCTTAATAGACTATCCTAAAGTTGCTCCTTTGGACTCCAGACCAGTGTAGTTGTCTTCCAAGCTGAGATCGGCGCTATAGACAAAGCGGCAAAAACGATAAGACTACTTGACTGACCTCCAGCAAACCTTACCATTTTTATCGATAGTCAAGCAGCGACCAGGACACTGGCCTCCATCCAAGATGTGTTAAAGAACTCGCTTATCCAAAAGCACAAGGACACACTTTGTTGGGTTCCCTGGCACTCTGAAATGGTAGGAAATGAAAGAGCGGACGAGTGTGCAAGCCAAAGCTCTATGCTTCACCTTCAGCATGTGGTAAAAGTCATAAGCATTTCTCTAAACGAACTGTAAAATGCGATTGACTTGAGCAGTCTTGGTTCGTGCGGTAACTTCTATTGAGATGATTGAGCTTTGGTTGCCACGTCATAACCATAAACCCACGATTCGTCACCAGTTATGAAAATCAGTCCAACAGAGTCCAACATCTCATTAGCAATGTTCATGCGATGCTGCTTTTGGTCGAAATTGAGCAGTTTTGACTCAAATTTTGCGGCGACCCGTTTCATGCCCAAATCATTAAAAAAAATTAAATGGCACGAGCCAATCGATATGTATAGGTCCTCAGCAACTTCTCTAACGGTGATTCAACGATTGGCCAATCCCAATTTCTTCGCTTCATTAATTTTTTCGTCTGTTGTTGAAGTGCTCGGGCGTCCGGCACGCCGGCACACTTTTCGTCGTTCACATCTTCTCGATCTTCTGAGAACATTTTGCACCACCGATAAACGTTGCTTTGGTCCAAAGTAGCTTCTCCGTATAACACCGCACTGAGTCAACATTCGGAATGCATCTGCGCACTTCATTTCGTTTTTCACACAAAATTTGATACCGGTTCTTTGATCCATCTTTTTGAATAGGTAAAAATCGAAGACGAGCCGAAACACGTGCAAGCAAAGCAGCTGGCAACAATTAACTGAATATTCAAAATGGCCGAACTCGTCGGCATGAGTGAGAGGCATGAATACCAACATATCGCCATAAAAAAATCGAAACTCGAATATACGTAATCTGCGAAAATTCAAAATGCGCGATACTTTTTGAATACACCTCGTATGCACAATAACTGGATGTATCTCAATAACTCGGTGTATCTCACAACAACTTCTGCAGGTAGGAAGGGCTCGAATTCACACATTTATATTTTTGTCAAAGCCTGCTTTTTGGAAACAGGTTTTGCCCAATCTTCTTTTACGAAATGTATTGCCTCTAAGCCATTTATAATTTTTTTACCCGAGCCAGTCTGTCAGCTTACCAAGATGTGCTTAACTTGAAGTTTTTGAGTTTTGAATTTGAAAGTTTCGAGCCACTCCTTGATCTGAAGGCTGGCAAACTGAAGTCGTAATACTACGTAGTAAATATTTCAAGATTCTTTAAACCTATGCCACGATAGAAAGATGCTGTGTTGTCCAGAAACAATAGTATTTTTCTGTTTTGCAACTCGATTTTTCGATTGAATTCCATCAGCCTCCTTCTTCCATCCCTCACTTCACATGTCATCCATGCCTTCTTACTTGATTACCAACTTATAGGAAGTTTTTAATATCAACTGACGCAAATAAAATTGGACGGTAAGCCTTTCCTTTGCTAATTTGCCTCTATAGCATTTTTTAAAGCTAAAGTTTAGTTGGGCAATGCTTTGAAGGAAATGCCTGTCCTGTCAATATTTTACAGCGAGATATGTGCGCAACCAGCGGTAAGTGGGAGGCAACGCAAACGTTTGCAGGTAAGATTATGACGCGACTTCGCCATATTGATTGGGAACGCAAAGCGTTTCAGCAACAGAGAAGGCGGACAGTCTCTGACGAACCGACAACAAGCACAGACGTTTGAGTGAAACACTCAATACAGTATTATACAGAAGACAAGACGGTAGTGAATTAAAATAACACTACTGCAAGCTTTCCGATGCCTCCTTTACTTTGGACCACCTATAAACATAGTGGGAGTAATTGAGACTATCGACGGTGTATAGCCTTCATACGCCTACAGGAGAGGAACCTGGACGCGGGTACCTGTTGTGTCTTCGAACATAAAAGCGGCTCTACCCAGAAGTTATACTTTTGTGGTCCCAGGGTACAACTAGCCGAGGTGTGACGGCACCTTTGAGATGTTTCTGACATTTTGATTTCAACCTCCATAAAAAAAAAAAAAAAAAAAACAGCGTTGATATTATACCAAATTTACTGACTTCATTATTATTTATCTGGAAAAAATATGTTTGCAAGATTTGTTTGGTAAAACTTACCTACTGGCTAATACCCAGAAAAACAAATTGTTTTCTTCGTAAACGTTAATAGTTTAAATTTTCTCGAATATCAGACTTTATCCATGAAGTCTCCTTTTTCCATTTTTTATCTACATATAATACAAAAATTTGTCGGGTTTTCCTTCCTGTCGCTATAACTCCAGAACGCACGAATCGATTTCGACGGTTTTGCATTCGTTGGAAAGGTCCCGGCTCCGTGAGGTTTATAGCATGTAGCCTGCTCAGTTAATTTCATGTGACTTTTATTATGCGCACGTTCTTTCAAACGCTATCTTAAAACCAGTATTGTGTTCACTGTGAAATTGTGAAATTGAAATTAAAGTTATTCGTTTCCTAATAGTTCAATTGGAAACCATCAAATCAACAACGCGTATTGCGCAAACTTTTATTTAACTTCATCTTGCATCACTTGCGCATTCGAACGAATAATCCCGACATGCAAATGACCGATGAAATCTACAATGAGAAATTGATTCTTACTGAGGATCAATGCTTGACTATTGCAAACAAACTACTGATTGAAGTAGGAATGATTGCGCCAAATCGATCGATGCACGATGCATTCAACCAAGAATTAAATCGAGAGCTGCAACACAATGTTGATACATTGCAGGAATTCGGTCGAAATAATGTGCCTTTGCTGAATGAACAGCAAAAACAAGTATACGAAACATTAATGCAAGCGGTGAACAATAATACTGGTGGTCTATTCCTCATGGACGCACATGGAGGAACAGGGAAAACGTTGACATTTCATTGATTTTGGCCACTGTTCGATCAAGATGTGACATAGCTTTGGCGTTAGCATCATCTGGAATTGCGGCGACTCTTCTAGATGACGGTCGTACGGCACATTCTGCCACTCAATTTAAACACAATTGATACTCCAACATGCAATATTTCCCGATCCAGTGCAATGGAAAAATTGTTGATGCAATGCAAGCTCATTGTTTGGGATGAGTCCACAATGGCACATAAGAAATCACTTGAAGCACTTAACTTCACACTGAAGGATCTTCGGCGAAATAACATCTTTGGCGGCTTGATGAAATTGTTGGCAGGCGATTTCAGCAAGACGTTGCGAGTAATTCCCCGTGAAACGCCTGCAGATGAATTGAATGCTTGCCTGAAGGCATCACCTTTGTGGAATAACGTAAAAACATTAATTTGAGAGTTCAACTTCAAAATGATCAAAGTGCTGCACAATTTTTCAAACAATTGTTAGCTGTTGGAAATTGAAAAGCCCCAGTTGATGCGACAGCTGGATTAATTACTCTTACCAACGACTTTTGCCGATTTGCAGACTCTCAATTAGCTCTTATTGAAAATGTTTTCCCCAACATTAGTGAGAATTATCGGAATTATGCTGGGCTAAGTCAACGAGTAATTCTCCCCGCAAAGAATAATGATATATGTACACGCACTGAATTTCACAATTTAATCAAAAATCGATGGCGATTTGGTGACATACAAATCCGTTGATTCCATAACAAATCCCGATGATGTAGTAAATTATCCAACGGAGTTTTTGAACTCTCTGGAGTTACCAAGATTTCCACCACATAACTTACAACTTAAAGTTGGTTCAGTTATTATGATATTGCGTCATTTGAATCCACCGCGACTTTGCAAAGGTACTCGACTAGTGAAAAGACTTATGCCGAATTTGATTGAGGCAACCATTATTAACGGAAAGTACGCAAGTGAAAATGTCTGTATTCCTCGAATACCAATGATTCCGACTGATCTTCCGTTTGACTTCAAACGATTGCAATTTCCGGTTCGCCTTGCGTTCGCAATGACAATTAACAAGTCGCAAGGCCAATCGCTTAGTATTTGCGGAATAAATTTAGATAATCATTGTTTTTCACATGGGCAGCTATACGTTGCGTGTTCACGAGTTGGGAAACCATCCGCTTTGTTTGTGTTAACGTCAGACCAAAGAACAAAAAATGTGGTTTACCAAAGAGCACTTCAATGAAATAGATAATTTGCGGACACGTATAACGCCTCGATTCAGTATTTACTTCGCATTCACTTTCATTTTTTATTTAGAGAAGTTCAATTAAATTACACTTCATTTTTGTAATCGAAATGAATTCATTATTGTTGTGAAATGAAATGAAATTTTTCCTTTTCAAATATTATAAAACAAAAAAATTATTTTTCTTCATCTTTTAATCGCCAAACGAAGCCATCTGGTGGCGAAATCGAGTTCGCCGGGCTTGCTAGTACTTACATATATTTTGTCCGCCTGTGTTCACGCCTTTGGTTTTGTTTGGTTTGTTATGAAAAGAAATCGTAGCATCTTTTGATAAGGGGTTCGGGTCCACTTAATAGAGATTTTTGAGTAAATTTTATGTAAAATAACTCTCCACGGCCGGCCAAGAGAGTGTTCGCTTAAGAGATAATTTGTTTCGAAATTTATACTTAAAACTTGGTATAGGAAAAAATGTTTGCCTAAGTGAGATGCCCATCTAATTTACGTGTCCGTTAGGAGAGGTTTCACTGCATACATGCACATACACATATATGCAATTAGTTCGTACTTCCTTTGTGAAATATTTGGCCAAGCAACTCCTGCAGTATGTGGTTTGCGTCTCTACGTTGTCTCAATGAAATGTTGTTTTTTTTTGTACACAGATAAATTTTCACACAATCCAAATTTTAGAATTTTTCCAACCAAATGTTTGTCGGCAACTTTCGCTTCTACTCTGCGTTAACATACGCACTTATTTTCTAATATCAAAAACAACTTTGCAAAGAGAATTTGAAATGGAAGCTGACTTGGCTCAATTTGACGCATTTTCATACTGGCGCATCCATCTCCAAAAGGAAAATGTTAAAAAGATGATGTGAGAAGTATGTTTTTCTTTTTAGTTAAGTCGAAACTTAGAAAGAAGCCAGCGCTAAGGCTCTCAGTGCAATAGCAGACTTTGCATATTCTGGCATAAGTTTTATTGACGCAATTTCTGGATAGTGACCCACCTCATCCCTTGGGCGCACTCTTACCTAGAAACTCACGGCCGTCTATGCTGCGCTATGATTTTGCTATTTTGCTTTATATTAAAATTTTCTCCTTATTACATTTTATTTATTTAATTTTCACTTTTGTTATTTTTTTTAACGCATCTTGCCTTGAAAATTGTCACTATTGTTATAAATTTGTAAAGTAGCTATGAATAAGCGAAGTTTCACTGATTTCTTTCCAAGTTTTCTGTTTATTTTGCCAGCTCTTCAAGAGGCCCGTGTCGAGCATACAAACAACATAACGTAGCGGAAATGAGAATTTCTGTGGAGTGGCGTGTGAAAATTTGTAAGAAAAAATTTACATTTAAAAAGGTGGCAATCTGTCGCAGCGCCTGACTTGACCTTCCAACAACTTACACTTTGCGCTCATAAACTTTCTTCATATTAGCCAACTGTGCCGCGTTGCCGTTGTTGAGTGCGGATTAGGCTGTTTGTGTATTTGTGCGTCAGACTCAATAAGGCAGCAATGGAAACTTTCTGACAAACGACATTTTAATGAGCTGTGCAAACCCAATTTTGGCTACTGGAAAAATGTTCGCTCGCAAATATATATAAAATATTCCAACTCGAAACGTCACACATGCACACACACACACACACAAACATGCGTGAGAAGTATTACCTAATGGTCGTCCCGCGGGAGGGAAACGGGGCTGGGTTGGGTTTTTAGTGGGTGAGTCGAAAGAAAAGTCTCACACTTTTCGGCTTTCAATGCTTTTTGCCACCTCCATAAAAAAAAACACACACATGCATTCGCACACATATGTAACACACCACTTTAAATGCACTCTAAACTAAATTTTTGGCAAAAACCCACCAAAGGAGGAGCAAATCTGTTTTGACATGAAAAAAAAAACGCAAAAAAAAAACTACTAAAATATAAATTTTTTGTCAAGCAACATTTTGCTGCAACATAATTGAGTGCATGTTGCGGCAGACACACAAACACTCGCACGACATGAATACAAATGGGGTCATAAGTGCTTACAAGAATCGCACGGAACATCGGGCATATTTTATTGTGGCACCACCGATCGCTGATAGTCGCTCTCGCTCTGACATTTCAACATAAAATCCATTAGGTCTCAACAACAGACGTTGCCGTTGCCGTCGTCGTTGATGTGTAGTAGTTGTTGTTGTAGTTGTTAGTGTTGTTGTTGGTGTTCCTGGTGTGCCTTAACTTTTAGTATGCAAAATGCAACAAGTCGCAGCTGTTCTTGCTGTAAGCTGTTTGTTTGTTGTTGTCGACACAGCAAGAAAAATTGCCACAAAGTTGCCTTGTCATGTTGTGCCATTACTGTGTTTTACCTCGCCTCCCTCTTCCTCTGTGACTTCCCATTACAGTTACCCGGCAAACAAGCCGCAAGTGCCGCCACGAACTCTTAACTACTTGCAACTACATGCATGCAAACACACACACACACGCGTATGCATTTATAAGTACAAGTATGTGTATGTGCGTGTGTGCAGTCGCAATATTTTCATGCGTTTGTTGGTATGCTGCTTGTACTCGTGGCGGTGGCATGTCACCAAGAGGGAGGGCTCCTTTTATTTGGAAGTGATTTACATAAAATATTCATATAAAGTCAAATTAAATTCAATTGAATTTGTTGCGCTTTTATGTTGCACTCGCATTCATAACTCACAAAGCGACGCACCCCGTCCTGGTTCATTTCCTGTGCAGTAACTGTTCATAAAGCGCAGTTGATTGTGCTACTTGCCACACACGCATACCAGTGCGTTCTCGATGACTTTGTGACACATTCGATGTTGCATTTCGCCGCAATAATTTTCTCCCTCGACGTGCATGTATGAAGTTGCAAATCGGCGTGCTACTGGCATCTGTGTGTGTGTGCGTGTGGTTGCCTTTGTGAGACAGAACTTATTTTCTTACATTCCACGAGCTTATCAAACTGTGGCACCGCCGGTTTACTGCATAAAAGACATGGAAATTTAAAAAGCACACAAAGAGGTGGTTTTTTTTTAAATGGCAAGCGATTTGTTGCTCTCTAAAGCTAACTAAGAGTTCCAATTTATGTAGATATGCATGAAACTACGGGTGAACGATATGAAGTGTTACCTATTCAAAACACCATAACTTTTTTGTGTGAAATTAGTTTTTATTGATTTCAAAGACAAAATTGTTCAAAAATGATTACAATTTTAACATACGATTCACTTTAGCTCGATATGACCACCTTTTGCCTTGACTATAGCCTTCAAACGGTCAAAAAATGAGTTTCATGCTGCACGAATGTGATCTTGAGGTATTTCGGCCCACTCTCGTATAATCGCTTTCGTCAGCGCATCCATACTGGCATATTATTTAGTCCTCACCTTGCTCTCCAAAGTGGACCAGATGGAATAGTTCATCGGATTTGCGTCTGCCGAATTCGAAAGCCATTGTGTGGACGAAAGGAAGTGTGAAACATGATTTTTTAACCATTCTTGGTTCACACGAGCTTTATGAGACGGGCCCAGTCCTGTTGGAGCGGCCATGGTCTACGACCGAAATGTTTGCATGTCCACGGCTCTAAACTAGCTTCTGAAACATTTTCCCGATAATAAGTCGCATTCACTTTGACACCAAGCTCGATAAAAACGATTGGAGAGCGTCCATCAGCGGTCACTGCGGCCCAAACCATTACTTGCGATGGGAAATTGCTTCGAGTGGCCATACGTAGGCTCAAATTCTCGTATGAGCGTTCGGTAAAGTAAGCACGATCGGTTTGAGTGTTTATGAACTGCTCAATTGGGAAATTTTTTTCATCAGAAAACACAATTTTAGGAAATTCGCCACGTTCGTGCAAGCGCAACAACTCCTTTGCTCTTTCGCACTGAACTTTTTTTGCTGGGGTGTGAGATCGTGTGCTTTTTGGAACTTGTAAGCCTTGACCTTGAGCTCATTTTTCAATATGCGGCGAACGCTGTCTTGCGATATTTTCAGTTCTTTGGCCATTTTTCTTCCACTTCGACGTGGATTTCGTTCAAGTCGAGTCTTCACTTTCCGAACCATTTCTGGCGTTGTTGCGTTTTTTTTTGGTCCACCTCCATAGCGTTTTGCAATGCTACCAGTATCGTTGTAACATTTTATAGTGCGATACAAAAACATTTTATTCACTTTGAGGGGACTGAGCTCACGAACAATGGCTGGTTGTGATTTTCCAGCCAAAAATAGGGTGGGCCATGTAAAATTTGCTTTTTGAATCGGCTATAAAAAAAATAATCAATATTTTTTCAAACCTTTTTTTTTTATTTTGAAGATTGAACATTGTCATATATGAATGAAAAATAATATCGCTCAAATGACTGCCACGACTGGCTTTACAATAGGCCATTCGATCAACCCAATTTTTAAGCACATTTTCGATTGTTTGGGCTCCAATTTCATGAATGGCAACTTCGATTTGGTGTTTTAAAGCATCAATCGTCTCTGGATGGTTCGCATAGCATTTGTCCTTAACGGCTCCCCATAAAAAATAGTCCAACGGGCTTAAATCACAGCTCCGAGGCGGCCAATTGATATCGGAATTTCGGCTGATTATTCGGTTTTCAAAAACGGTAGCCAAAAGTTCGAGTGTAACTTTGGCAGTGTGACAAGTTGCACCGTCCTGTTGAAACCAAATGTCGTCCATGGAAAGAAAAACTCGTTGAGCATGTCACGGTAACGCTCGCCATTTACTGTAACCGCGGCTCCTCGCTCATTTTCGAAAAAAAAAATGGCCCGATGATGCCGCCAGATCAAAAACCGCACCAAACAGGGACTCGTTGTGGATGCATTTGCTTCTCTACAGTAACGTGTGGATTTTCTGAGCCGCAAATCCGACAATTTTGCTTATTGACGTAGCCACCGATGTGAAAATCAGAAAAGAAGAAGAAGACTCACCACTTTGGAAATAGGTTTTCAATATTTCTCAATTTTGTTCAAGCGTATAGCGTCCCATTTCGTAAATGTCAAACCTTTAAGTAAATTATGAACACATTTGACATGTCATTTGTGTTACCATTCTCAAAAAAATAGGTGGTTCAAAAAGCAAAGGCTATATGGCCCACCCTGTATAACGCAACCACACTATTACGTTTGAATTCCATCACATCATATCGTTCACCCTGTAACAGAAGGCGCTAAAGTAGTCCTCCTATCAGAAAATTCTATAAATTTTGCGATTCTGTTTTGACATTTGTGTAGTAAACACATGCGAAATACACGTTAATAAACAATATTACGCTACACTGCTCCAGAACGCGGAATATTGCTGACTATTTATTTGACCAATAATCAGTCGGTGACTTTGGCACAACGTGAATTTCGTCGCAGATTTCCTCGCCGTCCAACGCCTACTGGTGAAACACTGCGACGTTTAGCCGCTCGCCTCGAAGAGACTGGCACAACACGAGATGCTGCCAGGCGTGGCAGACCCCGGAGTAGCCGTTCTGCTGTAGCCGAGGATGCCATGGAAGCGCCGTCGACATCGACCAGACGACGTGCCACGCAAATGGGTATCAGTCGACGGTCCTTACAGCGAATTTTGGTACAAGACTTAAAGATGTTTGCGTACAAAGTCCAGACGGTGCATCAGCTGTTAGCTGCTGATCCCCAATCGCGTCTAATATACGCTCAAGCCATCCTTAATCACCACCAAGAGGAAGATGAATTTTCATCAAAAATAATCATGAGTGGTGAGGCCCATTTCCATCTTAGCGGGTACGTAAATAAGCAAAATTTACGCTTCTGGGGCACTGTAAATCCGCGTGTAACCCACGAAGAGCCATTACACCCGCTCAAAGTCACTGTATGGTGTGCTGTTTTCGCTAGAGGAGTCATCGGACCTTTTTTCTTCGAAGACGTCGCGGGCCAAACGGTTACTGTGAATGATGAGCGCTACAGAGCAATGATCAACGAGTTCTTTTTGCCGCAACTTGATGAATTGGGATTGGAAAACATGTAGTTCCAACAGGACGGTGCAACGACACACACTGCACGTGTGCTGAAGGATGCATTTCCCAGGCGCCTAACCTCCCGTTTTGGCGATTTGCACTGGCCAGCAAGATCGCCTGATTTGACCGCTCCAAACTTCTTTTTGTGGGGCTTTTTGAAGTCGCGGGCTTATGTCAACAAGCCTCAGACTCTTGCAGCTCTTAAAGACAATATCCGTCAAGAATGTGAGGACCTATCGCCGGAAGTTTTGGCCAAAGTGATGGAAAATGCTATAAAAAGGGCTCAAATGGCAATCAACTGTGGCGGCGGCCATTTACATGACATCATATTCTCGACTTGATGTAAAAAAAATTAAAAGACCAAATAAAAATAATCCACAAGAAGAATCAAAGTTTTTCATTTTTTTTTTAAATTACAGCCAAAAATCATCGCAAGGTTACTTTTGCGCCACCTTGTATATGAAACTCTCTCTGCTCTTTGTATTGAACCAAGTATTTTTAAGTCTTTGTTGGGTGCTTCGTATTATACTTTAAAACCATTTTTCAGCACGAAATGAAATCAAAGTTTAACGAAAACGATGAGATGGATGAGGGTTTTTATATGAATTATTGAATTCTCTTTATTTCACAGCGAGCACCCATCTGAGGATCTGTCATATCTTCACACTCAGTTGCACAGCTGTTGCGGCTTTAAAAACTTTGGCAGTTGCATTCAGAGGCACCAAAAGCGCATTAACAAGTTCCCAGCACAAAAGAAAAGAAAGCAGCAGCAACAGCAACACGGACAGCAACAACAAGTGGAAGCACATGTAAAAATATTTGAATAGACATTAAAAAGTTTTGAATAACGATTTGAAAAGAACGCGCGCGAGTCTGAAGCGCTGACAAATAAATGAGAAAAAGTTGCGACACAGCTGCGAAAACTTATTCACGCTGCTACTCGCAGGAAATAGTAAAGGAAAGCATAAAAGAAAAGCATAAGACCATCTGTGAAGGAAATGAAATGAAGGATGTGCCATTAAGTAGTATAAATGATAATGCCAGCGAAATGTTGGCTTTAAGTATAACGGGACGCTGCGTATTCAACTAACTGTGTCGGAAGTCAAAGAAAATCGTTGTTTGCTAATAGTTTAGCGTTGTTAACAAGTTGAAAGGGATTATGGGATATCAAATTGGATGAATAGAATTACCTGTGGCAAAATGTAATCAGAAAGTAGCGCGCGTTTGCATTCAATGCTTGAACAGCGCGCGTAAAGGCAAACTTTGAATTTGATTTTGAGATTTTCATAATTTTGTAAACCATCTGCGTTCAGCAGCAATATATAATAATATTGCAATTTTGAATCCTTTTTCAAACTAACGCCGCTTTTCACAAGGTTTTTACTCACATTTGGTCAGCATACAGACATCAACTTTGACAGATATACCAATCAGAGTAACAGTGGCGGACATTTACACGATTCATTGGCATGCGTCCATGTCAATATGTCAACATGCATGCACACATACATAAATAATATATGTATATATATAACTGTAAATCTGTGCAATAATCATTTGTCAAAATTGACACAAACAGCGACGAATGCAGTGGCAGCACTGAGAGAGGATGTCAGCAACAACAACACCAAACTGCGTAAGCAAAATAATAACTTTAACACGAATGACAACAATGAGGTTAGCTTGTTGGCAGCGAAATGTTTATTATTTTCAATAAATTGCAATTGCAATGATGAGTTTTGACACCCGAAAAGCCGCAATTGCGCGACTATGCAGTTTCTGTGCGGTTCGCCTGCTGCACACTCGCATTTACTGACTCACATCCGCGGTTGATATGCCAGTATTTGCAAATACTCGTACATACGTACACACGCGTACACTCAAGCCCGTGCATGTTTACATATTTATCTTACATGAAAGTGCATATGAAGCGCATTAAAGGGTGGTTAAGTTTCAAGGGCCGGTGTTGATTTTGAATAAAATACAATTTTTTTAGGAAATTATTGTCACTTCTCTTTATTATGATAATATTGGTATGGCTCAATTACGCACGGAACAAAATATCGGCCAAATGGCCGCCGCGGCTTCGGCTGCACACTTCCATCCAATGGTCCAAATTTTCGATGACGCTGAGGCATTGAGGTTCTATGCCGTTAATATGCCGAATTATCTCATCCTTTAGCTCTTAAATTGTTGCTGGCTTATCGACGTACACCTTTTCTTTCAAATAACCCCAAAGAAAGAAGTCCCACGGTGTCAAATCACATGATCTTGGCGACCAATTGTCATAGTCGCGACGTGAGATTATTCGGCCATCAAATTTTTCGCGCAAAAGAGCCATTGTTTCGTTAGCTGTGTTGCAAGTGGCATCGTCCTGTTGAAACCACATATCGTCCACATCCATATCTTCCAATTCGGGTCATAAAAAGTTCGTTATCATCTCACGATGGCGAACACTATTCACAGTCACTGCCTGACCGGCCTCATTTTGGAAAAAATACGATGATGGCGCCGGCCCATAAACTGCACCAAGCAGTCACTCTTTGTGGGTGCATTGGTTTTTCGGCAATCACTCTTGGATTATCATTCGCCCAAATGCGGCAATTCTGCTTATTGACGAATCCACTATACTATTTTGGTCCAGTACATTGCTTAAGATTGTACATGCTTAAGAGTTAATCTTAAGCGTAATCGTAGTATGATTAAGTTCTTTCACTAATTCGTTCGAAAGAAAATAATTTCATTCATACTTCGACGTTATACATTACTGCTGTCAAACCACCATATTTGTTTTATACCAAATAGCTCAATTTAATCTGAATTTACGGTACAGTGTAGCCCGTCGTTTGTTTTCGCGCCACTATCAGCCGAACGCGCGACTCGATGAACAAGAGCGTACGAGCTGAGTGGCAGCGACACACGGACGGGTTCCAACCTTCTTTGTTTAGAGAGAGCCAATATTTACTCCAGGTACATTGCAGTTGATTCATATCAAATTTTTATGCGTGCCTATTTTTTTTTTTTTTTAGTTTTTTAACGAGCGCGAATGTCAACAAATTTTTATTAAGAGTTACAAAGGGAAATTGTTTTTAATTTTTTTTTAGGTTGTGAAATGCGTTGATCAGAACTGCTGCAGCCCACGCCGGAGTGATCTGCATATGATTCTTCACGACCGTTTTCTGCCACCTCCATACCCTATCACTTAGGTTGATTGACGCTTGATAATTCCGGACTTTAAAGAACATGACGGAAAGTCATTTGCTCCATTTCTAATACGCCTACCGATTCAACCGCTGAATGCCTTTATCAGCACGCCTTATGATCTCTATAGCGAAAGTATAGGTACGTGATGATTTAGAGAAAATATGCTGCAGTACATGCGGTATTTACTTCGCATCTATCACAAGAGCTGCAGAGCACAGGCGAGCAGCTCACATTGCACCAGCTAAGCAAGCGCGTATGTACCGCAAAGTGCGACCCTCACGGATTGTCGCAAGACGAGCTAATGAGTTACTGTGCGCAAGCGTCAACGGCTTAGAGTGGCTAGATCAGAACGAAGTTGAAGGAGTAGATGATTTTACTGAAAATCATATGGACATGTGATCCCAATAGTCTCTCTTGAAACCGCGCATGATTCTCCATGGACTAAATTAGAGTAGATATTCTTCTTTTAATCGCAGTAGTTACGATTTAAGTCTTCTACTCGTATTGTAAAATTTTTATTACACTTATAACTCTCAGAAATATTGATAACTAGTCTTAACTAGTCGTAAATAAAAGCACGAAGCAATTTTTTTTGAAGTGAAAACTTCTTTAGAATCGTTGGGAGTGATTTGAGAAAAAGTGAAACGAAAAACCGACCCTCTTGGCTACGAAGCGTTATATTATATGTTGATATAAACGTAGCGACGAACTAAATAACTTTTATTTTTTCTTGTGATTCGAACCAAGGATTTTGGATCGGAAGCTCACTTTGCTAGTCGCTCGACTACCGCGCCATGCTGTCGGCGCTGGCCTAAAAGTTATTTAGTTACGAAGCGTTATATTATATGTTGATATAAATAATTTTTGTGAGCGTGTAATTCTCAAAAGGTTTATTAGAAAATGTATTGACTAGGTAGTTTGTTGGTTGTGTATGGTTATCGCTTCTCGGCCTTATGGCTAAGATCAAAGTGTGGTATCTGTTCTTATCAGCTTAACATCTGATAGATCCTCCATCGGAGGACAACAAATGTTAAACTGATTTTTGGAAATGGGCGGAGTGTTTTAAGGGCTTGCTCCACCTCTGCCACGGGTTGGCCCGGTATTGCAGTACCGCCGGGATTTCAGCCTTGAATAAATACAAGAAGAAATATACTAATACATTTAGCTTTGGTGGGAAGAGACATAAATTTTTATATGAATACAAGTAGACGAAAATGGAAGAAATTTGTAAGTCTGTTTCTTCGGTCCGTTTGGGTATTTTTTTTGACAACATCGAAACCAAAGCATTTGTATCATATTTTATCTATCATAAGCCACTCGTATCATTTGTTGAAATTGAAAACATTGAGGATGAATAATAATAAAATAAAGAAAATAAAATATGAACTTTATAGCAATATTATTAATGAACCTATAATTTCCCGCCCCTAATGCTGCTTTCGTCTCATTCTCTCTCAGTTTGTTTTACGGAAGGTTTCACTTCTATCGCGTCTAACCGTTAGACTGGTATTTTTTCTTTTTACAATAACAATCTAACGCGTTTACATAAGGAACCTACATTTTGAAGTGAGATTGGGGGATGGGGGAGGGGGTTGAAAAAAATCTCACGACATCTCATCAGCGGGGGAGGGAGGTACAGAAAATTGAAAAAAACACCTCACGTAATTTATGGACGCCCCCTTTCCTGCCACCATTCTGACCATTGACGACGCTTGAAATGGTCAAGAGACTTTAGTTCTTGAGTCAATAAGCGTGTAAATGCAACTCTTTATGCATAATGTTCATCAACGACGAGCGTGAGAGGTGCAATTGTTGGGCACGACGACGAGTTGAGGTGGATGGCTCTTCAACCACACCATCGCGAACAGCAGCAATATTTTCTGCAGCACGAGCTGTACGAGCATGCACTGGTGTTTTCACATCTCCTACAGACTTGGTTTGCTCAAAGTTTTGCACAATTTTTCCGATTGTACGCACATTTGGACGATTAAATTGACTGAAAAAATCACGAAGTGCGCGATATGTATTTTGATTTCAACGCCCGTTTTCATAATAAGCCTGAATAACTTTAACCCGTTGCTCGATTATGTGTCCTTCAATGGTTCAAAAATGAATTAGTCTGAAATTAAAAAATATTAATTGAATTTCAAAAACAACTTGACGTTTAGGTGTGGTTCACATTCTACATCGGCCCTTAAAATTTAACCACCCTTTAGTATAAAAATTTGCGCAGCGTTGTGTGTAATATCAGCAGGGATTTGGTTTTTAAATATCCCGAAATTAATTTGAAGCCGTTGATAATAAGCGCCATTTGCAGTTGTATCATACTTAAATAAACACACGTGTGACACATGCATATGTGTCAAATGTGTGCAACTGGCATGCAGTTTTGCCGGGGATCAAGTACAAATGTGCAAAATAATTGGTGGTGAATAACGGAGAGGGCCGGTGCGCTTATGTGGCTTTGGAAAATGTTTAATTGAAAGCGCGCCAGCATAATTCAGCATTTACGTGCATATCTGCGTGCTTCATTAGTAATTCCTATATGGCACTCGAACTATTGCATAATGAGATAGTGAAAATAGATAACCATGGGGAAGAGAGTTCTCAGTATGGGCATATTGCAGTACACTCCACGAGGAGCCCCATAGTCAGCGATTAGTTTTCGACTGAGCGTCTGGCTCTTCAGTCCGTGTAGGGTTATTATTAATACAGATGCGCAAATAAGTTCCCACTGTTTGTCAATAGATGCCGCCAGCAGTGTGTGCTAGTCGATTCTAACATAGCCTAAACGTCATAAATCAAGCCTAGACATATGGGAAACAAACTGCTTCGACACATTAGTGATTTTGTTTTGGTATCATCTACTTTTGGTTTTGTGAAAATGTCTGATTTTGTGCCGAATAATTGTCATTTGCGGAAGCGTTGATTTTCCTCTTTCATTCGAAAAAAACGGTGGCTGAAGCGCATCGAGAGCTACAAAAAGTTTATGGAGATGCTGCTTTAAGTGAAACAACGTACCGAGAATGGTTCCGTCACTTCAAAGACGGTGATTTTAATGTTGACGACCGTCCGCGTAAAGGAAGGCCAAAAACCTTCGAAGACGCTGAATTGGAGATATTGCTTCAGTATTAGGAGTTACCCGCCAATCCATTTCCAAGCGATTGCTTACTTTGGGAATGATTGGGTTCCTTATGAGTTAAAACCAAGGAATGTTGAACGTCACATTTTCGCCTGTGAACAGCTGCTCCAGCGGCAAAAAAAGGAATGGTTTTCTTCATCGCATCGTGACGCGTGATGAAAAATGGATTCATTACAGCAATCCAAAGAAAAAAAGTCATGGCGACATTCACGCTGCGAAGGTTATCCTATGTATTTGGTGGGACTAAGTTGGTGTTATTTTCTATAAACTTTTAAAACCATGCGAAACCATTACTGGGGATTGGTATCGACTTCAATTGATGCGATTGAGTCGAGTACTGCGCGAGAAGCGGCCGCAATACGCGGAGAGGCATGAAAAAGTGATTCTACATCATGACAACGCTCGGCCTCACGTTGCCAAACCCCCTAAAACCTACCTGGAAACACTGAAATGGAAAATCCTACCGCACCCGCCATATTCTCCAGACCTAGATCTTATCACCTCTTCCGATCGATGGCACATGGTCTAGTTGACCGGCAGTTTCATTCATATGAAGACATCAAAAATGGCTTGATCCGTGGATAGCCTCAAAAGATGAAGAGTTTTGCCGCGATGGTATATGAGATCTACCAGAAAGATGGGAAAAAGTAGTAGCCAGCGATGGGCAATACTTTCAATGATTCACTTGTAACCATGTTTTCAGAATAAAGTTGTATTTTCATCAAAAAAACACCGAGAACTTAGTTGCGCACCTAATACATTTTTTTTCTAGTCCTATACTGAAACGTTTTATATTACCAAGTGTTTCATTGGGAGAAACTGATGTGGTACAGTTTGAATGACTTATGATACAATAGTATCTTTAGGCACAGCACATGGGCTCTTAGGCCAAAAGATGTGATGTTTTGACGACAGAGGCGAGCCGCTTAGTTTTGGTGTATGAAAACTTTATGCCAGAAGCTGCTAAGTACACTTGAATAAGTTGTTGAGGGTAAATTGCTGAGGCTGGTTTGGGATTTTTCAAATACCGCATATATCAAGAAATACTTATGGAAATGTACTTCGTAGAAGGTCAATGCTGAATGAGGCCTTTAACACCACATTTCCGTGCGATATTTCCAACCCCTTTTAATTGCATTGAAATCTTTTCCATAAAACACATTACAAGACAAACAAATCACATGAATATGAAATTTTTTTAATGGTCGCTTTTTCGCAAATACGTAGCATTTAGAATTAAAAATGCGTTAGCTGACGTGAAAAAAGAGAACGAATCCGACAAACGCATTGGACTTTCTTGAAAGTCTATAAAAGTCTATTCTTGGCTAAATAGGATTTTTATAAATATTTTGAATATAGAGCCAGTTAGCATCGCCATGTTTTACAAAAATATTTCCTCTAAGGTATGACTCAAATCTGACCATACTTATCTTTTCGGAATATCTCGACCACACATGGGCTGAAAAGCCCTGGCTCTAACAAAGAAAACACGTTTTTTTGTTAAAAATTTGCTCTACTCATCAATGTAATTTCCATCAAGAACAATGCAATCATTGCAGCGTCCCTACAACATTTAAATACCACTTTTGTAGAACAGTTTATATTTTGCCTCAAAATAGGCCTCAGTCTCTGAGATAACCTCTTCATTCGAGCAAAACTTCTTACTGAAAAGCATTTTTTTAGGTATGTGGATAGCCAGTAGTCGCTGGGAGCCAAATGTTGTGAATCCTGTGGATGTGGGAGCAATTCGAAGTTCAATTCAAGTCGTTTTGCCATTATTTTGATTGACTTGTGACACGGTGCGTTGTCTTGAAAGTACGCGAACTCGGCACCTACTTTAAAGAGAGCTTTCTCGTAGTCACCTGCTCATGCAATATAAAGTCAACACGTTTCTTTGATATTTTGACGTTGTCCGCTAACTCTCGAAATTTCACTTTTCTCTACGACCACGTTTGAAGTTAGCAAACCATCGTTTTATTGTTGTGTCTGATGGAGCGGAGTCCCCGTCCATTATCCACAAGACCCCTACTCAAATTTACCAGCGAAACAATTTTTGGAACTTAATATTTTTAAGATTTAAAAAACTCTTCACTGGGTATGAATTCTTGTTCTTCTTGATTAGCGCGATAACCGCTCAAGCGATTCTTTCTCTGCTAATTGGCACCGGTTGGATACACGAAGTGAAGCCAAGCCCGTCTCCACATGATCCTTCCAATGCGCAGGAAGCCTTCCTCTTCCTCTGTTACCACCAACTGGTACCTCATCGAATACTTTCTGAACCGGAGCGTTTGTTTCAAACGAAGCCACAGGATGTTCATTCCCTGCTCTACGTCTATGGCGTCGTAGAGCTCATACAGCTCATAGTTCCACTCACGCTTTTCAACGTGCAAAGGTATTTCCCATCAAGAAGCTATGTATGTAAAATTAAAACACCAAATTCTTTGTGATCCATTGTTTTGAAAATAACAAAAGTAACGTTGCTCTTAGCACAATAACTCACGAACTAATGAATAGAATATCAGCTGTTTTTTAGGGTTAGTACTAACTGAAAGATAGATGTCAATAGGCAATAAACTAGTGCCACCTATGTATTTGGCCCGGGGCTCTTCAGCCAATGTATTATGCCATACGACCACAGATTTTGCATGTCATTTGACCAACTATGAATACTGAATGTACGCCAGCCGACTTAGAGGGCAGTTCTACAAATAGAAATAATCAGTACGCAAAAAAACATTTTGCACCTTCATTCACAGTTGACCTCAAAGAGCCACCACGCATTTAACTGTACATACATATACGCATATGGCCATTAAAATAGGTACGCTGGTTTTGCGTGGTAAGCACCTAAAATAGGCTTTGCGCATAACTCTTGCATTTTAACTAATGAAGTGAAAAATATCGAATGTACCCTCAGGAGCGAATTAGACGGTTCATTTAATAATTAAAAATTAATATGAGTTACTTTCAAATAGGGTCGTGCGAAGCATTACACAGTTAAGGAGTGGAGGCTTATTGACAATCTTCAAAAACAAAAAAAAACATACAAATCTATCGCTGCCTCACTTGAACAGTCCGAAAATGTTGTAAATGCAATTAAGCCCAAAAAAACTCACAGAACGATGTGGTGGCAAAAAGAAAACGACTTGCACTACCGATACTTTAATGGTGACTCTTGTCAAGTGAGATCGTTTTAAGGCAGCAAAGGCCATTGCAGCTGAAATCAACAACGTAGTATCAGTGAGAACTGTACGGCGTCGATTGCACAACATGAACCTACCAAGCAGAATAGCTCGCAAAGTTCCGATGTTAAAACAAGCATTTTTAAGGAAGAGGAAAAGTTTTGCTCAAGAGCACAAGCCATTGTGTGGAGCAGAGGGTATGAAAAAATGGTAAAACATACTTTGTAGCAATGAAAAAAAAAAAAAAATTATTTGGAAAAGATGCTCGGCGAAATTTCGGACGTCTTAAAGGACAAGAGTTGGCACCGCGGTTCACAAGAAAAAAAAGTCAAGCAACGGTGGCGGCAACACAATCGTTACCCGCGATACCCACGTGTCTCGGGACCCATGTCAGCATCAGGCTATTATGTCTACCAACATAGTTCAGCATGGATTTACAGGACTCGACTACTCTTGAAGTGGTTGGGGGGCTGTCTAAGGCCATGAGCGCAGTTTGACTGTCGCTGCAGGCACATATATTTATGTATTTAGATCTGCCTCTCCATCTGTGTTCTACAACAAAGTTCATTACTTCTTGAACTGCATACACCTCCGCTTCAAACACAGATGCATGCATTCCAAGAGCAAAGTGCAGGTTTGTCCCGCTGTATTCCACGTACACCCCAGAGCCGGAACCGTGCTCGGCCCTGGAGCCATCCGTGAAAATGCGAAAACAGGGTTTGCTGGGCTCATTTTCAGAGTTGGACCTCACTTGAGCCTCTGGCAGCACCACACTGTATCTCTTGTCAAGCACGACTCTGGATGGCATGGAGTCAAGGGGCATGGCGAGGATCGTTGCATCGAAGCTCACGTCTACTTTGTTTTCTAATGCCGGACACGCGCCGTACCAATTCCCATTGTGCTTCAGCCTGCAGATGGCCTTCAAGGCCTCTCCATGGATGAAAACATCAAATGGTGGTAGACTAATCAGAGCATCTTATGCCGGGCCTGAAGTAGTCGAAAAACCTCCAAAGCAACAGATGGCCACAGTGCGTTGTAGTCTCGATAAGGTCCTCCTGACTACCACGAGAGAGAGAGTCTACTCATCCAGACCACCGATGCTTAGTTGATAATAAGTCTTATCATAGCCGTGTGGATCCATGGGAACTTGCTAGGAGAAAGGTCCCACGTTTTCCCAAAAACACTCCTGCGCTGCCAGAAGGCTTTCAGTGCTTTGGATTTCTTTGTTTCAACGTGTGATTTCCAGAGGAGTTTGCTATCGAGGATTACTCCAAGTTATTTAATTTCTTTGGATAGCTGGATTGTGATTCCTTTTAGCTTAAGCAGAACATGACCATCAAGCTTCCTCCTTCTGGTGAAGAGGACAATTCCAGTCTTGGTGGGATTTGCCGATAGCCATTCGCACAGCACCAAGTCTCAATCATATCCAGAGTTTTCTGCAGTTTCCTACAGATGTTCATAAGGGGAGGGCTTGTTAATAAATAGGCAACGTCGTCCGTATATGCTTGTGCGTAGACTCCCGAGTCGTTTAAGGTGGTGAGCAGAGGATCGATCACCATGCACCAGAGCAATGGAGACAGCACTCACCTTGAGGGCAGCCTTTATTAACCCCGGATAACACCAGCAGATCTTCCTCCGCTCGCACCGGGACGATTCTTTGCGCCAGCATCGAACGAAACCAATTCACTAGCACCCGGTCTACGCGGTGCCTACTAGCAGAGCTGCACGTACCATCAAAAGTGGCATTATCAAACGCCCCTTCGGTAACTTTTATGCATGATAAGGACCCAAACACTGCTTACTGTTAGTACTTCAATGGCATTTGCAAAATAATGCTAAAGTTAAGGATTTTCCAAGCCAGTACTCATTTAAGACCTTTGGGTAGGTTTAAGATGACAACTTGGAAGCAGACATTAAAAAATAAGAAAGATTTATGGCAAAATATCAAAGAACTATGGTATTCCACTTCCACAGAAACCTGCCGTAGGATTATCTGTTCTATGCAAAATCGAAGACAAGAAGTCATTGACGATCATGGCGCACACAGTGGCTATTGATTAAACTTCTATAATTTAAACAACATTTTTCATAAAATCTCTAAGTTCTTTTTGTGTCTTGTCTATTTCTATTTCGTACCCATTTTAATGACCACCTGCATATTTCATTTTGTTCCTATTGTCACTCGTTTAAGTTTTAAAAGATCCTTCAATTATTAGTGGGTATGGGAATAAGTTTCCGCACTCGTAGAAGAAGTGTCGCTGCTGATGCTATTTTTGGGTTCGCTCCAGTAATGTATTGGTGATTTGAAGGCGTATATGTGAGGTCTCGATCGCAGTAGTTGACATTCGTTTTAAACGTAAATATCCTTTTCTTCCGGGAAAAACAGCATTTGGATTATTACCGTTTAAAGAAAAGTGCAGCTGAAACGTAAACGTGTCGTGTTTCGATCAATATTAACGGTAATCACACTCCATCAAATACAAATTTCAAAGCGTGGCTTGGACGCCTCCAAAGTGACAATTTGGACGTGAGTGATAAAGATCGCGAAGGGGCATCGAAAAAATTCAACTACAACAATTATTTAATCAGGACGTATGTCGAACCATTGATGATATGTCTAAAGAGTTGGATGTTGATAGGTCAACCATCGGTAAACCTTTGCACGCGATGGGAATGGTCCAGAAAGCAGGTCACTGAGTGCCACATCAATTGAAGGAGAGGGATATCGAGAGACATTTGGTGACGTTTGAGATGCCTCTTGAACGGTAGAAAAGAAGGGGTTTCTGCATCGCATCTTCAATGGCGCTGAAAAATGGATCTACTATTATAACCCTAAGCGTCGAAAATGTTGGAGCCTATCAAGTGAACCAGGTCCATCTACAGTGAAAAAAATGTTCTTGCTTCAAAGGATATGTTGTGCATCTGGTGGGATCAGAAGAGTGTCCTCTATTATGACCTCCTTAAAACTTCTGAAACCATCACTGGCGATCGTTACCAACTGCAGTTAATGCGTTTGAATCGAGCTCTCAAAGAAAAGCGCTCGGAATGGGACGGCAGACATGACAAATTGATTTTGCTGCATGACAAGGCCAATAGAAATATTTAGAGGGACTGTATTGGAGGATCTTGCGCCACCTGCCGTATTCCCCAGACATTGCACCTGCGTATTACCATCTGTTCCCCTAAATGCAGTCAGCTCTTATTGGAGAGCGGCTCACTTCTTACGAGAGCATCGCGAACTGGCTCAATGAATGGACAAGTCAAAAGAACACGAATTTTTTGTCAGAGGAGTCAGTATGCTGCCTTAAAGATGGAGTAAAGTTTTAATTTCAAGGCACTTACTTCACATAATATCATTTATTGATTAATTCTTTTAAATTAGCCGTAACTTTGGCTAAGAAAGGACGCAAACTTATTCTCATACCCAATATTTATGTTTGTTATATTAATCTGCGAAATAAAAACTGCATAAAAGGCATTTAATATGTTATTATTAATTTAAAACACTTGTATTTTCCGCATGAACATGAGTGTACCTATTTGAATGGCCGTATGTGTATGTAGAAAATATAATTCAATTACATAAAAAACATCAAATCAATCAAAGACAAAATGAATAAATGAATGGATCCAGCAAAGCCTAGAAAGCATCAACAATACAACCTCATTACGTAACATTACCCACAAATTGAATAACTGACAATTCTGGACATATACAGACACACACAATTGAGCATCCCGTAGGTATCCCCACACGAGCTGTGCATAGCTGCAGCCACAGATGACCAAATGAACAGTTACCTATTCATGCAACAGTTTGCGTAATACTTGGATTTATAAATATAAATGAAGCAAATGTGAGCACAATACATACGCAGATGCTCGTGTGTATGTGTATGTATGTAATTGCAACACAGCTGTTGCCGCTACTGGGCAATAGCAACAAAAGTGAGTGGGTGATCGAATGAATGTGCGTGTATGTGTGTGTGTGTGTTATATGATTGATATGCACAAAATCATGAGTTTATTCGCATTGAACATAATTTTGTGGGTTAAGGTGGCGTTAGGTAGTGCGACTGGCAGGTTGATAAACAAAATTCCTAATTAAAAATGGCAAAAACATTTAGAAATTGTACGAAAATGAAATGAAATGCGATTGAAAGATTTCCCTGAGTATAGTTTTTTGTCATTTATTACATTGGGAATTGAACAAAAGCTATGCCCAAATGCGTAAAAATTTTTCTTTTTTGTGAAAGCACTTCACAATTAATTTCATTGTTTTCTGAAATATTTACAAAATCAGATTTAAGGACATCAAAGCTTTTTTATCGAATTTTCATTTTATTTTATGTGAATAATTTATAGAAAGTAATTTAGCAAGCACTTTTGCATAAAATTATAGAAAAAATTGTATAAAGTACTGTGAAACAATTTCAGTTTTGTTTCGAATTTAATTTTGTGTAAGTCGAAACATGACAAAATGAAAAATCTGTTTTTGGGTACAGTTTTTAAGAATATTATATCATACTACACCAGATTCAGGAGCTAATTCTGGTTCATTACATCTTTGAACTGGTTTTAAGAAGAAAAAGAAAACTACGCGCGCCTTACTTTTTAGCATCGTTTTGGTACTGTGGCAGCTGGACTGCAAACTCTTTGAGAAATGTTAATTTGAAAAATTCGAATTTCCAATAATGCGTTGGGCTTCGTTCGAAATTGCATGAAAAAACTCAAGTCCACATCAAAAATTGTGGATTTTTTATTAGCAAGTTTTGCAAAATTGTAGTTAAAATCGCCCAACAGGGCCCAAAATAACACAATCAATCTAAAAATTCGAGTAAACTATATTGAAAATCGCGAGAAGTGTGATTTCGTCAATACTTTGTTTTTTTCTGTCCGTCTTTGGAATGATTTACCGCTGAAAATTAAATTTAAGTTAATATCAAGTCAAATCCTTGATCTCATTGTTTTTGTGGCTCGATTTTGAAATTATTAAATAAAACACCTTTTCTTAATTTACGACTTCATATTTTATTCCAACCTTTTGTTCCTCACTTAAATTTTTCTGGATTTTTCTAAATTCATTTTTCTGAATTTATCTAAATTATTTTTCTGAATTTATCTAAATTATTTTTTCCGAATTTCTAATTTTATTTTTCTGAATTTTTTCTAAATTTAGTTTTCTGAATTTTTTTATAAATTCATTTTTTTGAATTTTTCTATATTAATTTTTATGAATTTTTCTGAATTTTTCTAAGTTTTTTAAAAACTTTTTCTAAATAAATTTTTCTAACTTTATTTTTCTGAATTTATTTAAATTAATTTTTCCGAGTTTTTCTAAATAAATTTACATTTCTGAATTTATCTAAATTATTTTTTCTGAAATTTTTCTAAAATTATTTTTATGCGTTTTTCAAAATTTATTTTTCTGAACTTTTCTAAATTTATTTTTCTGAATTTTTCTAAATTAATTTTTTCTGAATTTATGTAATTTATTTTTTCCGAATCCATTTAAATTATTTATTTTGAATTTTTCTAATATAAATTAATTTTATTTAACTAAATAATAAAGAAAACTTGAGAATTCTAAATTAATATTTCTGAATTTTACTAAATTAAATTTTTCTCAATTTATCAAAATTATTTTTTCTGAATTTTTTCTAAAATTATTTGTATGATTTTTTTTAAATTTATTTTAATGAATTTTTCTAAATTTATTTTTCTGAACTTTTCTAAATTTATTTTTTCTGAATATATCTAATTTTTCTTTATTTTTTCCTAAATTTAATTTTCTGAATTTTTTTCTAAATTAATTTTTCTGAATTTTTCAAAATTTATTTGAAAACTTTTTCTAAATAAATTTTTCTAACTTTATTTTTCTGAGTTTATTTAAATTAATTTTTCTGTGTTTTTCTAAATTTATATTTCTGAATTTATTTAAATTAATTTTTTCTGAGTTTTTCCAGATAAATTTTTCTAAATTTGTTTTAAAGAATTTTTCTGAATTAATTTTTCTGAATTAATTTTTCTGAATTTTTCTAAATTTTTCTAATTTTATTCTTCTGAATTTTTTCTAAATTTATTTTTATGAATTTGATTAATTTTTCTGAATTTTTCAAGATAAATTTTTCTGAATTTTTCAAAATTAATGTTTTTAGAATTTTTCTAAATTTATTTTTTCTGAATCTATCTAAATTATTTTTTCTGAATTCTTCGAAATTTATTTTAATTGATTTTTCTAAATTTATGTGAAAATTTGTTCTAAATAAATTTTCTTAAATTTAATTTTCTGAATTTATTTAAATTAGTTTTTCTGAGTTTTTCTAAATTTATTTTTCTGAATTTATTTTTCTGAATTTATTTAAATTATTTGTTCTGAATTTTTCAAAATTTATTTTTCCGAATTTTTCCATATTAATTTTTCTAAATTTATTTTGAAGAATTTTTCTAAATTAATTTTTCTGAATTTTTCTAAACTAACTTTTCTGAATTTTTCTAATTTTATTTTTCTGAATTTTTCTAAATTATTTTTTCTGACTTTTTCCAAATTAATTTTTATGAGTTTTTCTAAGTCTATTTTTCTAAATTAATTTTTATGAATTTTTCTAAGTTTATTTTTCTGAATTTTTCTAAATTTATTTCTTTCAAATTTGTCTAATAATTTTTGTAAATTTATTTTTATGAATTTTTCTAAATTTGTTTGTAAACTGTAGTATGTTTTTATCTTTTCTTTAATGCCTTCTACAACAAAAACCATTTTACTACTATGTTCATTAAGATTCCCATTTAATTTTATTGCTATTTTTTATCTATTTAAATATGTAAGCTATTCTTAAGGTCACTGATTGTAAAAAAACCTTTGGTTGTATGTTTGACTAAAATAAAGTAAAATAAATAAATAAAAATAAATATTCGACATGAAATTTACTTTCAGTGGCCACATTAATGTCTATCTTTCCAACTTGTACTCGGTTCTGGGCTTCATTCGTCGCAATGCATCTGAATTTTCTCTGCCGGATACCTACAAACTGCTGTTTACGGCTCCTGTTCGTTCGCACTTAGAGTTCGCTGTTATCATCTGGAGACCTTACGACCAGCTTGCGATTAATGTAATAGAGCGCGCGTAAAAATAATATTTCTTAAGCAGGCATTACTTTTCTTACAATTTGAGTCTGCTGTGCCATCCTATAATTCTCGGCTAAAGCTAATTAATGTTGAATCTCTAGAAAAAAGAAGGACAGTCCTTTCACTTTCGTTTATTTTCAGTGTCAACTGTCCAGTTCTGCTTCCACAAAGAAGTCTTCGCAATGTTTACCCTTTTTATGGGGTAAGCTTCAAGACTAAATTTGCGATTGATGCACCCATTGCTCGCGCACTTCGAGACTATAATTCATTATCCAATTCAAACCTGCTTGATTTCGCTGTATCTATGTAGATCTACTTTTGTACAAATTTTATTTTTAGTTGCTTGATATCGATTGTTTTTCTTTGCATTTTTCTCTAGTCTCTAACGTTATTCGTACTGCTGATTATTAAAATAGAATAAACAAAATAAATAAATAAAAGATTATTCGACTTAACTCTTTTACACCATTTTCTATTGGTCTCAATGGATGGACCATCCCAGTGATAGAATATATGGGGAAAATCAGAAATAATTAAAGATATAGTAAAAAACATTCGCCGCAAGATTGCCGCGATAGAGCGCAAATTTTGGCTGAATGCCTGCGAAGGTTCCTCTAAATGAAATAACATCTGTATGCGTGGACATTTCGGAAAATATTATATATCATTTATCATTGATAGAAAAAGTGTTTTGTAAATGTATGGTTAGCGAATATCTGTCAGTTAACTTCTGATAAAGTTTATCGGAAGATTAGCTGTTGGTTGGACGCTACCCAAAAAAAACTGGCTGCTGGCTGTTGCGCAAATATGAAATATATGTAGTTTTGCTATCATTTAAAAATTTATAAAATGTTTTTATTTGAAGAATAAAGAATTTGTGGCAAAACGGCCTTCTATGTATAAAAATATAATAAAGTTGTAAATGCTATTGCAAGCCTTTCTAAAGATTTCTTTAAAATACTTTTCCAGCGAGAAATCGCTTCCATTCTTGTAAGTATTTTTCGCAGCTTTGGAGTATCAGGGTGCTCTTAGGATAGGTTAGGTAGTGATGGTTGCCCAGAGAATAGGCTCACTTGGACGAAAAAGTTTGGTTAAGTCTTTTTTGGGACACCATTGTAAGAGGGGGAAAAGAGGTGAAGGAAAAGGACTATAGGACGAAAGGGAAAGGGGTGGGGAGGGTTGAGTGTTTGTGGACCATGAACGGTGACTAGTTTGCGGTTGTGTTAGCCTCTTTATGCTGCCGATGAAGTTCGTCAGATTTTTGTTATATCAGCAGGCGCGGAAAAGAAGTGAGAACCAAGATGCTTGAATCTTAGTCCCGCGAGAGCTGGGCAGCTGAGGAGCAGGTGCTGAGATGATTCCACGTCATCCTCCATACAGCTGACGCAAAAAGAACTCGAAGTGATTCCGAGTCTCACGGCTTGTGTACCCCGCGGGCAGGGCCCCGTGAAGATGCCCGCGAAATTTGAGAGATGAGATTTTGTCATCCTCAGAATATCCCTCGAACGCCTTCTATCCAACCGTGGCCAGAAGGACTTCGCGACCCTACACGTTCGTGTACTTCCCCAGCGCTCGCTGAGGTGGTGCAAAGGAGTAGAGCGCAGGAGTAGAGCGCAGGTTGTCAAGGGGATCCCGATCCTCTCCTTTTGTGGGCACACCGCTTCACGGGTCCTTTGTCTGGCCAGCTCGTCGGCTTTGCAGTTTCCAGCAATGTCACCGTGACCAGGTAACCAAATTATTTTTATATCGAAGAATTCTGCTGCAATCGGGAGAGAGACCAGGCAGTCCCTGACCAGTTTCGAATGCACCATAATAGAGCCTAGGGCCCTAATTGGCGCTTGGCTATCGGAGTAAATATTTATCTTCTTAACAGTTATTGCGCAAGTGAGTAGCCAGTCAGCTACTTCTTTAATTGCGGCCACCTCGGCTTGGAACACACTGCAGTGATGCGGTAACCTGAATTTGAGTTTGATGGGGAGCTCTTTGCAGAATACTGCTCCTCCAACCCTACCGTCCAACTTCAAGCCATCCGTGAACAGGTTAACTAGGCGCTGTCCCCAAGTGTTGCCGCCGGTCCACTCCTCCCTTGATGGAATATGGGTGGTCGGGGTGCTCTTAATAAATGATGTAAATTTGGTAGACCGTTTTCGGTTTTTTCTTCTGTTATAATTAACTGTTATAATACAAGTAAAAATACGGGGGCCATAGGTAAGCTCGCAAAGCTGGAAGTGCAAACCTCCAATAAATCTAAATCTAAGCTCGCAAAGCGGCAGCCGCCGTAGCCGAATGGGTGGGTGCGTTACTCCCATTCGGAATTCAGAGAGAAGGTAGGTTCGAATCTCGGTAAAACACCAAGAATAAGAAAATTTGTTTCTTTTTAAATAGTGGTCACTCCTCGGCTGGCAGCAGCAAACCTCCGAGTGCATTTCTACCATGAAAAAGCTCCTCATCAAAAATATCTGCCGTTCGGAGATAGCATAATTGGAAAAAGACTCTGCTGAGTGTGATTGTCATTTATTCGCAATTGACTTTTGTTAATTCTCTTCTAAAATATTCACAATGACCAAACTAACCGGATGTGAGGAAAGCAGCCATAAAGAGAGTGGCCCTAAGAGCAAGAGGGAAGATAATTTTATTATAATTGAAATATCGATTTTTACTGCACATTAATGCGAACCAATAGTAAATAAAGTCAATTCAAAATATTTGCCAATTTTGTATTGTAACTTTCATCAAACTATAGAATTTACAACAGTTTTAGGTGGATTTAAAAGGAAAAAGACAATTAAAGACATGCGCCTTGCTGATTGTTCATGGCACATTTGGCATTTGGCATTCGAAAGTTCACTGCAAATTAAGTTATCAGCTATGTTTTTGTGGTGACAGCAACAACTGGCAGATTACAGTAATATTAAGTTGTGCACTGATACCGGATTCGTTGGCAGTTCTTACTCCCAACGGCTGCTGTAGTCGACAAGTGTCAACAGTTTAACATAACACACGCAGCATAGCATTTATTTGCAAGTCATTCCCAACACACAACAGTGAAAATCAATTCCTTTTGTAATTTTCACTAAATTCTTCCTGCAATTGCATTTAATTATAGCAAATTGACATTTGATGTGTTTGTGCAACTGGCAGCCCGCCGGCACAAGGTGATCCGTACATTCGAGCACATACATCCACACGCACACACACATTTCCGTGCTTAAGCGCATCTGTACGAGTATTTACACACTGTAAACATTAACCAGTTTAGTGTAGACAGCAACGTTAATGCGAACCCTTTGGCTATGATTGTCTATTTGTATGTGCAAGTGAATATAAACTCCAATTGCTTCTCCACGTACGCGTGTATGTGTGTGTGTGTGTTTGTGATGCTGTTATTCATTATCGTACATACTTATCATATTTTATAGAAACTAAACGCTTTACTAATCACTCAACAGTCCACTGGCAAAGTGTCAGGTATGTATGTATATTACTACATGTATTTGTATATGTGTATGTGTCTGTGAATGTATAAGTGTGTATGTATATTTGTGTTTCTACGTATTTAGGGTGACATGTACGTGCCCAAGTGCAAGTGAGTACAATTTCTAAAATAATGCCAACAGCATCGTTCGGTTCGGTGTCACTGGTGTCAACTACTTTGTCACATTACAATACTCCACTGTCATTTACACTTTAATTACGAGTGTTTCGTGCACCGACTATTAACCGAAAAGCATGTCAACATATTGCTATCATCGAATGGGAAAAGAGACTTCAGCAATTTCCGTACACTTGAACATCCGCCTTTAAAGATAATATTGCCATTTAAGTAGTTCGAAATGTACATAGATACGATGAATGTGGAAATAATTCTAACTGCCTACTTACGGTTGATAGTAATTAGAAATTAAGAAGGTATCAGGTCAGTCCATAAGTTCCGAAGTGGTAACTGCAACGTAGAGGATGCCCCGCGCGCTGGTCGTCCTGAAGTCTTTAACTCCGACGACTTGCTCGAACTCGTGGAAGCTGAGCCAAATTTCACAGTCGATATGATAGCTCAGAGGTTAAATTCATCGCATGGAACAGTTCACAGACACCTGATTCAGTTGAAAAAGGTTTCAGAGCTAAAAAAATCGGTTCCGCATAGACTTTCCGTCGCCAACCTTCAGCAGATACATTTTCTGGCAATCGGTTGGAAATTGGATGTAAAACAATCACAAATTGTCTCAGCTGCTGCAACGGCGTGAAAATTAAAGTTTTTGGAACCGTATCGTTACGGGTGATGAAAAACGGGTCCTTTACAATAATCCTCCTCGGAAACGCCAATGGTTAGCTAAAGATGAAACACCAGAACCGACCCCTAGAGATGGCCTTCACCCCAAGACGATGCTCCTGTCTATTTGGTGGGGTATGGCCGGTATTGTTTATTACGAACTTCTGGAACCAAACCAAACAATAACTGCTGATTATTATTCCCATCAGCTATCAAACCTGAATGAGGCACTTAACAAAAATCGACCGTCTTTGTGAATAGACGCAAAGTTTTGTTTCACCACGACAACTCAAGACCTCATACCGCAAGACAAACATTAGGCAAGCTGAACGAGCTCGGATGGGAGCTAATGCCGCATCCACCATACTCCGCGGATGTTGCACCTTGTGATTATCACCTTTTCCGTGGACTTCAATCCCATATGAGTAACAAGAACTACTCCTCAAAAGAAGCTATAAAAAGGGATATCGAAGCGTATTTTGGCTCCAAGGACAAACATTTTTTTGAGCAGGGAATTGAAAATTTGCCGAAACGTTGGGAAGATATTCTAAAAATGTTGAAGGAAAATATATTATTGATTAATAAATACTTTAAACACCTTTTTTATTAATTTTAAAATCACCTTTAAAAAACGCACGAACTTATAGGCTGACCTGATATAATCAATACATACATACCGATCGTGGAGACATGGGTCGTAGTCATCATGTTCATCATAGTTCTACGAGCTCTATCTCAGAGCATAGGACCAAAGCAAAATTTTTGCCATCCATTCTCCTCCCTGTTTCTGCTTTTACTTGCTGCCACGTCTGCTTTTTGGATCACAACTTTTATTTCACTTTCCATGCAATGACACCATGAGCCTCTAGATCTTCCTCGCTTCCGTTGACCCTCGGGATTCCGGTCTAGTGCTTGTCTGCTGATCTCTGTTATGCCTGCCATGCGTAGTGTATGGCCGAGTCACCTCCACTTGCGCTCTCTGATCAGAGACTGACTTGCGCGAGCGGTGTTTGTTGGCATCGTCGATGTAAGTCGGCGTGCGATATCCAATTGTACGTCCACCAAATGCGCAGGATGTACCTCAGGCTGCGGTTTACAAACATTTGCAGCTTTTGTATGCTTTCCGCTGATAGACACCATGTTTTGCAAGCATAAAGAAGGATAGACTTCGCATTTGAGGTAAAGATTCCAAGTTTCGTACGCCCGCTGATTTGTTTGGACCGCCACACTGGTCGAAGATAAGCAAATGCGTTTCTTGCTTTCTGCAACCTTGCGAAAACATCAGTTTTGCATATCCCATCTGCCGTGAATTGGCTTCCAAGATATTAAGAGTTGCTCCCTTTATTAATGCTTTTCCCACCAATATTGGAGGACGCGTCATTCGCCTTTACTGCCAAATATTTAGCTTTCTTTAAATTTACTTTGAGTCCAGCAGTGCTAGAGTTTCTTAGAAGGACGTTCAGTTTGGTTGGCATGTCTGATCTGCCACAATAATTCCATTCTTTCGACATTATCTATTGAAGTCGTTAGAATTTGATCAATGATGGCCAGGAAAAGAAGTGGTGATAAGATGCTTCCCTGCCTCAGATTCCGTAATGCAAAATTCAATATTCAAAAGTCTTGCTTAGCGCCTTAATTAAGTTGACAATATTTTTAGGGACTTCGCTCCGTTGTAGGGCATACCATATAGTACTGCGTTTTAGTCGATCAAATGCTTTCTTTTAGTCAATAAAAACGAGTGTTGTTAGTACTAAATAACAAAACCGTCGAATGGAAATCCGCCATGAAGATGCTTCTCATAAAAACCATCTGCCGCTCGGAAGAAGAAGAACTCTCCATTTGTATGGCAGCATCAGGGCATGCTCCACAAAAGACAATATTTATAAGCTAATGCCGAACGGCAGATATTTTTTGTATGAGGAGCTTTTTCATGGCAAAAATACTCTCGGAGGTTTGTCATTGACTGCCGAGGGGCGACCGCTATTAGAAAACAACTTTTTCGTCATTTTGGTCTCCTCACCGAGATTCGAACCTACGTTCTCTCTCTAAATTCCGCACACAAATATCGTAGGCATTAGTAAAAGGATTATTTGAAAAGGGCCATCTAAAATCGAAAATATTTTACGGTAAACTTGAATATCTGCGAACATTACAAAAGGAAAGCATTTTGATTTTACTTATTTGTATTCTGAGAGTATTAACGCCTAACACAAAAAATGAAATAAAAATATATCAGCATACTGGTAATTCATCAGCAATATCAGCATACCGGCAATGTCAGCATACTGGTTTTCTTTCATTACCTAATCCATGTGTTGTAGGGTTGCCACATATATGATATAAAGTTAAGAAATTTCGCAAAAAATACAGTAGTAAGCAAGAAGAGCAATTAAATGAAAAAAATTATTTCGGTTTATTGCCAAAGAGGCTGCTCGGCTACCTGCAAACCTTCTGAGACCAGAAGCCTTATATCAATGAACTCGGATGTGATTGAAAGAAAAGTCAGCTCCAATTGCCGCTTGGCTGTAGATATTTACTTCGCTGACAGTAGTTACAAAAGTTAGAGCTACCTCAGTTTAAACTACTGCGGTATTCTGGTAGTCTGTACGTGAGCTTGATGATGAGCTCCTCGCGGAATACCCTGTATCAATTTTTGTTCAAGTTTGAGTCAGCCGCAAAAAGGACTTCCAAGTTCTGTCTCCAAGTGCGGCACCTCGCCCAGAATTGCGTTGAGGGGATGTGAATGGAAGCAAGGAGAGTGGGTACTGATCAGTCACCACGGGGGTTAACTCAAGGCTCAAGTCAAATTTAAGTCAAAACTAAAGTCACTTAGTCTGATTGCGACCCGTACAGCGGCATTTTTTTCTGCGATCTCCACGGCTACCACATTCAGCATTGGCCCCATTGAGGGCACAATTTTGGACTTTTTTCAACTTCTTAACCACGTCGCTTTCTTTAGCGAATTCTACGAGGAGTGCGTGAAATTTTAAGAATACATTTGAAACAATAATTCATATACATTCTTATTTTCAAGCCAGATGGTTCGGTTTGAAGGATAAGCTAAATGAAAAATGTCCTAAAGCACACGGCGCAAGATGTCAAAGGCGAAACCCAGAATAAAAAAATTCTTAATTTGTGGTGGATTTCTGTATCCCCAGAAAACCATGCCAAATCACGGTTTGCAAAAGAAAATTGTTAAAGAAAAATAATATAAACTGAAATATAGTGCAGATGAGTCTTTATTAAATTCTCAAAGGTCAAAGGGTTAACTGTTTTCAGTAAAATAAAATGGTTCGGTTACTTCATCTGGTTTGGTGCAAAGTATAAGTACATTAGGCGGGCAATACGCTCGTCCATTCCGTGTTTTTCCTGCATACATCGATCAAACGTACTTTATCATGACAGAAATTTACTCGGATATTTGCTTTTGCTTGCCGATAATCGACCGCTATTAGAGATACAAGGTGAAGTCCAAAATAAACAAGACTGAGCTAAAATGGAAACTACAGAAGCTTTGTTCTGATAACTTGAGTTCATTTATTCCAAATAGTCCCTCTGTCCTCGATGCACTGTCTCGCGCGATCTAAAAGCTTTTCGAAAGAGTGTTTCAGGTCATGACCGGAATGTCCTTCAGGATGTCGGTACAAGCCTTTTGGATGGCCTCTGCGGACGCAAAACGTTTTCCTTTCATGGCCAAATGCAACTTTCCGAATAGGTAGTAGTCACAGGGAGCCATATCAGGCGCATGCGGTGAGTGAATAATGGTTAAAATGCGATTTCTAGTCAAAAATCAGTCACAAGAGCGGAAAGAGTGGATCAATAAGATGGTGTATTCTCATGCAATAAGAGCCAACTTCTACCTTCGCGATATTCAAGGAGATTTCGACAACAAACGTTTCAAAACGGCAAGCTTGAAAATTGCATTGACGGTTTGGCCAGTTGATACGAAGTCCTTGTGAACAATTCCTTTGAAATCGTAAAAAGAAATGAGCATCAACTTGATTTTTGACTTCTCTAAACGCGATTTTATGGGTGGTGACTCGTCTGGGGCCTTCCATTCGGCACTTTGACGCTTAATTTCAGGTTCATGTTGGAAAAAACACTTGTCATCACCAATTACAATGTTGTAAAGGAGGTTCTCGTCTTTTCTCGCCTCTTTAATGAGGCCTTTCGAATGTTGAATTACGAGCAATTTTTGGTTCTCAGTTAACTTGAGCGGAATGAAACGTGTACGGACCTTTAGCCCAATGATCAGTTAAAATATGATAAATCGATGTTTTGGAGATATTAAACCCCCGATTTTATGAATTTCAACAATAATTTCGATTCATTTTTCATAAATTTACGAACGATTTCAATGGAGTTTTCGGTGATTACTGATTTTGGGCGGCCCCTATGTTCATTGTCATTTATATCATCACAACCATCTCTGAAACGTGTAAACCTCTCATAAACTCTGGCACGAGAGAGGCAATCATCGCCATAAACGTTCTTCATCAATTCAAATGTTTCGGTGAATGTTTTACCGATTTTAAAACAAAATTTAATATCAGCTCTTTGTTCGAAACTCATTTTTGTACCGATGACACAAACATACTGACACTTTAGACGCAATAACTTCGCTTGCACCGAACCGAATGTCGCCAAACTTTTATTGCAGTGGAAGTCAACTACGAATGTAACTTTCAACACACTAACTCATCGAAAACATTTTTATGACGTGAGTCTTGTTTATTTTGGACTTCACCTTGTACATTGCCGAAAACGATAATTTAGCCGCTTGGAATTAATTATCTTTCATGTAACACTTAAAATTATAAAATCTTCTGTATAAAAATTCACAACCTAATAATATTTCTTCCCTTCAATACAAAATTTAAAATAAGGAATATAATATATGAGACCGAAATATTTTTGCTCTGTCTTGTATAGGTGATTCTGCCATCAATTTGTTGGTACCTAAAGAAAAACTAACATATTCTCAATTAGACCAGCCATTTGCTCTTACACATTTTAGCACCTAAGCCCGCCAATTAAATTTATTAATTAAAGTTTTGCATGAAAGCAACCGAGGTGTGTGGCTGCCTGCTTGTCAGGTCTAATAAACTGAGCCGCTCATTTGCCATTGCACTTTTCTTTTAGCCATCTTCTTCCAGTCATGCACTAATTTTTGCTGCTTCGAAGTGTGGCAAGAGTTTTTCACACTTTTTACTTTAAGTTTGCTTTCTTTTGCCATTTTTTGCCAGTTTAAATATTTACAACGAATTAATTTCATCTACTTCGCACTAAGTAACACAATTCCTCCAGATGCAGCAGTACTTGGCTTCTCGCTTGCCGCTGCCTTGGGCCGATCTTTTGTTATTGTTGCTATGCACTTAGTGCACTTTTTGCGGGAGCTCAAGTCATTACGAGCACTTTTTTTAATTCTCCTTCGCTTAAGATGCTGGCGTCGATGTAGAGGTCTAAGTGTTTTCCGCACGTTTGTCATTGAGGACGTGGCATAAGTGGCTGAGCCCACTTGAAACAAAGCCAAAATGACACTTCTTTGCCGCTCAATTCGATTCTTTAGCTTTCATTAAAATTTCCCAGTTCAAAATAACACTGAACTATACGCAAAGAGTAAGTCGAGCGCAACCCAAGGGGGAGAGAGAGCTTTAGAACATTTGCAAGTTGGATTTGACTCGCGCACACGAGCCAACAGACAGTCAGATAATTTTGAAGCGTAATTAAAATACAATTTTTATGGAAATTTCGTGCACAAGTGAACTTGTAATTAATTCATCGCAAAATAAATGAGAATTTCTCATAATTATGCTTTGTTCTAAGCTTCGCGAGCGAGTCTGCACAGCGCGACAACGCGACATCGTGACATGGCGACCTTGTGCCAGCGCATCTCTGCTTCTCACCTACCACCACCAGTGGGTACGCGTCGTGTTCGCCATACGCTCCGTATACCCAAATGTTTACTTCTGATTGCACGAGTTGCAGCAGCTGCCGGCAGGCCCAACGGTAGCCCAATGTGTGAAATAATTTAATATCGCCCGGTGCAAAAGTGATTGTTATTAATACTGCGCTACACGTCAGGTTTGCTTGGCGTCGATGTTGCTCGCACTTGTGTGCTTTCCGTTTCCAGTTTGTGCACATATCACTGCACATCGTTAGCATTTGGGTGTAGCGACTGTTTGTTAGTGCGTCCACGAATTTGTTTATATTTTTAACCATTTTTTGTCACCATTTCCGCTCAGGGTGGTAACATCCCCAGCCTCAACGTCACCGCCTGTTGTCTGGCAACCTTTCTGCTTGCTGCTGCTGCCGGCACTGCGTTCATCAGTAGCTGTTTATATGCAGTCCGTCGACGTTTTTTATTTGCCAATAAATGTGAGCTCATTTATTTCAACACCACTTTTTTACTTCATCATCCGACCCCTTTCACTTTACTCTGCCATTCTCGTTTTTTGCTGTGCTTTCTTATATTCCGCAACAAATTTGGTCGCCTTCACTTTTTCTCATAAATGCACAGTGGGCAGCCTTAGTGTAGTGTGTATGTGTGTGGTATGCATACACTTGGTCCTCGGTTTGATTCCCAATTCCCACATTAGATAGCCGAAAATTGTTTCTAATAGCGGCCGTTCCTTGGCCATGAAAAATCGTCTCATAGGAAACTATTCGCCGATCGGTGGCAACGTTGAACTGTAGGTCCAGCCAATAGCGGAACAACACCAATACGCGCACCACAAATTGGTGGATAAGCTTGGCCTAAGCACCTATTAAGGATGTAAATGTGTGCCATGATGCCTTTTATTTAAATGTTCAGATGTGTGTGTGTGTATGTGTTTATCGCTTTGTATGTATGTTCAGCTGCCGGTTGTATCGCTTGACAGTTGCTTTTGCTGTTGTTGATGCTGTTTGTCTTTGCCTTGTTTGTTGTTTTTGTAGCTGTACTTTAGCATGCTGTTGACATTATTGTCGCACAATAAATGTGTGCTGCTTTTTGCGACACTGCATTGTTGTTGTACATATCGTAATTTTGCATTGGACTTTGTGCTGATGACGTCTATTTGCCATGTTTTTTCGTGTACGTACACAAGTCACGATTCTACTGTTGCTGGTGCTTTTTGCATACGAACAAAAAAAAAAAAAAAAACAAAAAAAAACCAAAACAAAAAAAAATACAAATCGGATTAATGGTAAACAATGACTAAAGTTTACTGCACAAATATTCAACTCGGTTATGGATAACAGCAATAAACTTTGCGAATTTGGTTGAATCTATTTTAAACTCTTTCAAGAGTGAAATACAAATACCTCAAACTCCATTTTGCTCTTGCTTGATGGGGTGTGAAAAAGTGCAAATTTAAAATTCCATTAATGGAAATTTTTAATAAAAATTTACAAAAGCATAAGCAGTCAAGTATTACACAAAGTCTTTAAAGAAAAAAGATTCGCTCTGAAAGAAATCGTCTTAATAGGACAGTTGAGACTCAAGAAGTGAGTGCATATGAATGAGCAGTCAAAATTGAAAATATATTAAAAAATATACCTATGAAATGAGATTTTTTTTCAATTTCAAACGTTTGTTAACAAAAAATGGTTACAAATTTAATCTTCAAAATAATAGCCATCGCTAGCGATACATTTTTCTCATCGCTCAGGCAATTTGTGGATGCCGCGCCAAAAAAATTGGCCTTCTTTGGCAGCAAACCAACCATCGAGCCATTTCTTGGCTTCTTCGTGAGAATTGAAGCGCTGCTCGGAAAGTGCGTAGCCGATGCAAGCAAATGATAATCGGAAGGCGTCAAGTCTGGTGAGTAAGCCGCATGCACCAGCGGTTCCCAATTGTACGTCTCCACCAATTCCTGGGTCGCTCTTGTTCGATGTGGCGGTGCATTGTCATCAAAAAAAATTACTTTGTGACGCCAATCGGCATATTCTGGGATCGCACCAAATCATACCACGCTGATCCCAGAAAACACACACATTGCCTTGCGGCCGAAGCGATTTGGGTTTGTCATTGTTTTTGGCTTGTGGCCGGGACCATACGATGTTTCACGCTTGGGATTGGAGAAATTCACCCATTTTTCATCATCCGTAACGATTCGATGCAAAAAAGACTTCCTTTTGAACCGGGAGATCAGTATTTCACAAGTGGTTTCACGATGTCTGGACATCGTCGTTTGAAGACACGAAATTCGACATTTTCAAGAGCGACAAAAATGCATTGTTGTATGAAAAGTAGCAAACAATGAACTGAATATTGTTGACAGATGACAAACGGAAAAAACAAGACATTTGGGAAGGTTTAAAAATACTCCTAGCGAAACCTAAAATGGCTTGCAATACCACATATTTGTTCATTTTTTAAGCTGCTTTGCCTTTCTGCAGCAATAATAAACCTCCATTGATGGACGATAGTAAAGTTTACATCACAAATTGGAGGAAAAACTCAATTCAGAAAATTCGATGTGCCATACAATTATAAATATGCGGACAGCAATACTGCACTCTGTCGATGGCTGTCGGCTGCTATGAATTCAAGAGCTCAGCTCAGAAGGTTATTAGGTCAGCTGGCTCTCTTGTTAACTGCACTTTACCTGGCCTCTCTCTGGCCATTGACTCGCATTGGCTTTCGCACCCATAAATAACAAATTAGTTCAAATTATTTAATTCCATAATTTGTTTTTTTTTTACTGGCAAGCAATTATTTTGAATTCTTGAGCATGTACAATGCTTTCCATTTCGTAATTGAGCCGAACCCTGGAAAAAGTTCGTGGAAAACTTAAAGCGGACACAAATGTGACTCAAATTAGCCACAGAGAAAACGGAGCTAATACTTCTAACCGAGAAGCACATCCCGTTAGAAGTTAGAATGCAAACTTTCTCAAATACGCTAACTACAGAAAGGGTCGTAAAGCACCTAGGCATAAGACTGGACCAAAGACTAATATCTGAGGCCAAATAAAACACGTAGCAGAGAAAGCTCCCAAGATGGCTTCCCTACTCAGTAGATTGATGACAAGCATAGGAGGACCAACCCAAAGAAAACTGGAAATAATGATGGCTACCACACTCTCTCGATCTCTTACACGGAGACGAATGGGCACATGCACCAAAGGCAAAGCTCCTAGCATCAGTACAACGAACGACAGCCCTGATAGTTGTGTCCGCATAAAATAAGGAATATTTCAAACCGAAATATTTTGCTCTGTCTTGTATAGGTGATTCTGCCATCAAGAATGCATCGTTGCGTTCATACAACTCGGCGGCGCGCGGAAATTTCAGTGCTTCGGCAGACGGTCTTCCCATCGCTATAAAGGCAGCTGACCATCATTATTATATTTTCATATGTGTCCAAAATTATATCAAATATTTCAATCGGCATAAAGTAGAATTATTTTTTAATTTATTTTACAAGTTTGCCTGCTCAGCTGACGTATTTTCCCCCCTCTACGGCGCAGCTGACTATTTTTTTTATTCTACTAAATGTCAACAATACACAAAAAAAATTTCAGCCGGTATTAAATGAGTTGTTAAAAATTTTTTTTCGACACGTTTCGCAGCATCCCACGCACGTACCCACCGCTACTGGACCAGCTGACGGTTGATTTCGTCATTCATTGAATGGCGGCTGCCTTCAGTATTAAAATCAGTCGGCATGAAATGATGAGGTCAAAATGACCCCTGGCTCCCGGATTATAATCCCGCCAATTAAATTTATTAATTAAAGTTTTACATGAAAGTAACCGAGGTGTGTGGCTGCCTGCTTGTCAAGTCTTATAAACTGAGCCGCTCATTTGCCACTGAACTCTTCTTTTAGCCATCTTCTTCCAGTCATGCACTAATTTTTGTTGCTTCGAAGTGTGGCACTACACAGTATCTGGACCAGCTGTTCAACTAATAAGCGGCTCCACACCGATAGATTTACATGCGAACGAAAGGGATGGAAGAAGGACCAGACAGTGGTTACATAGAAAATAAACGACATTCATCAGGAGACCGTCACCACCTTTATAAGCTCCCACCTACAACAGATGAAGAGCTCCAGCTTCCCCGTGGGACTCGTGTAACACTGGCGCAACTACGTTCTGGATACTGTAGCAGGTTAAACTACTACATATCCAGAATTGACCCCGACATTCCAAACATATGTCCTGCATGTGAAGGCACGCCGCACAACACTAACCACCGTAGCCTAATGGGTTGGTGCGTGACTATCATTCGGAATCCAGGGAGAACGTAGGTTCGAATCTCGGTGCAACACCAAAATGAAGAAAAAGTTTTTTCCAATAGCGGTCGCCCCTCGGCAGGCAATGGCAAACCTCGGAGTGTATTTGTGCCATGAAAAAGCTCCTCATAAAAAATATCTGCCGTTCGGAGTCAGCTTGAACTTCAGGTGCCTCCATTTGTGGAACAACATCAAGACGCACTCCACAAATAGGAGGGGAGCGCGGCCAAACACCGAAAAAGGGTATGCGCACCAATTATATATATATTCCACAAATATTTCATATATTTCTGGGATAGCAAATACGTTTTTTTTCCTCTTTTAAATAAAATCTATTGAATTAAGGGAAAATGGCTTCACGATATTTTTAATTTTCTTTTTCATCCAAGGCGTTTGTATTTTGTAAACAAAACATTCAAGTATAACAAACTGCAAATTTAGAGGAATTAAGTAAATAAAGTCATGTCGTTCGAATGAATACAGACGCGCCAGTTCTGGAAGTATTCGATGCTGTAGCAGCTGCTGGTAGCAGAGGAAGAGGAATACCGCAGAGAGAACAAGTGGAGAAGGACTTGGCCTTACTTGGTGTGCCCTACTGGTGCGGGTTAGCATGAGAAGGAAACGACTGGCGCGCTTTGTTAAACTCGTTCAAAGTCGCTTAAGTGGTTATCGCAAGAAGAAGAAGAAAGAAAAAATTGTTTACATGCAAAAAAGCTGTTATTTCAATTTAAATGAATTTTTTGCTTTAAACGAATGCAGAAAATTTAAAACAGTGCCGCCTAGGAAATCCACGATGGAGAGAATAATGAGGTGACGCCTATCTTGGTACCGTTACTTTGCTGTCAGCGAATTTGAGAATATCAGCTGATTTTCGCGAGTCATACTAGTAAAATTGGTGATCAGTGTGACCAGATTATCATTTTCGTAATTTGATTTACAATCTATGTCAGAAGAAAAGACCCGTTTTTTTTCTTGTAACTTCTTCGTTCTGCGTTTTGCTGCGTAATAGTCCCACTCGAGGGCTACGACGCCAGTGCTAACTCAGATTAGTGTCTTTCGAAACTTTCCCGTAAACGCAACCAAACAAAAATGAGTGAGAAGTACGCGAAGCGTTTCGAGGTGGTATTTTTAGGCACGCATTCGAAAGGGCCGAAATTATCTTACGTCATGGCTGCAAAAAAAATAAGTGAACAGTAGGCGGGGTCGATTTGTGGGGAGGCAAAAAAATCGCCCATTGCTCTGTGAAAATCATATTCTAGGGATCAAAATAAGAAACTTTGCCGAAGGAACCTTACCTCTACAACGAATTCTGATGTCCCCCAATTTGGGTCGAACTTTTAGTGTCTTTTGTGGGGAGGCAAAAAAATCGCCCATTGCTCTGTGAAAATCATATTCTAGGGATCAAAATAAGAAACTTTGCCGAAGGAACCATACCTCTAAAACGAATTCTGATATCCCCCAATTTGGGTCGAACTTTTTAGTTTCTTTTCTCAGTAAAGGCCAAAAATGGTGATATTTTAAAATGATTGTTTGGGGAACCCCCCAGGGGAGTTCCAGGGGGTATGCCACTTACATGGGTGGATCGGCCGTCCAAAGTTAGTGGGGGTCGGTCATACATTTGAACTCGATTGGATCACTCTAAATGGGTCAAAGTGGGATTTTTCGTTCGACCCAAATTGGGGGACATCAGAATTCGTTTTAGAGGTATGGTTCCTTCGGAAAAGTTTCTTATTTTGATCCTTAGAATACGATTTTCACAGAGCAATGAGGGATTTTTAAAGCGACCCGCCCTAGTGAATATATAACTGGTTTACACGTCCTTTTTGTGCAGCCGTAGTTCGAGGGTACCCACAAATATAACTGGGCCACACATTTCTTGAGCCTGTAGTCGTAATCAAATGTGGAGTTTGTGCTCCGAATGGTGGTGATGTTTGACAATAAACCACAATTTTCACAATTTCATTTCTTTCCCAGCGGCATAGAAAATTTTCAAATGCAATTTAAAATGAAATAATTGTGTGGCACTGACCTTGAATCCAGAATGAATGTACATGTTTTCACTCACTTTAATAGTTTGCTTTTTTTTACCTTAGAATTTTTTCTTCTACTTACTCGATTTCTACTACATTCGCATAGAATTTTTTTATTGCCTTCTCTTTTATTAATATCAGAGTTCACATTTCACCCCTTTTAGTGCAGCTTTGAAGCAGCGAAATATGAGTTTGTACTTTTAAATCGCGAATAGCACTTAGCTTTTTTTATGTTTACGCGCACAAAAGTACGTTGATGGGCTTTTGAGTATTTTGCACAAAGTATGTGATTTTTTTGCCCTTTTGAACTTTGCTGCTCATACTATTTTTCCAGTAATTTGCACGTCAACCAACCCGTGACCATAGACTCACATATTCGTGCACCGAATCCGCGTTTGTGGAAAGGATTTACACACGCGAACATACATTTGAGCATTCAATTATGTTCATAAGTGTGAGAGCTTTTTTGTGGAAAAAGTTTTACGGCTAAAAATCGGAAATTGAATTTTTGAGTTGGTTTCACATGCATAGCACAAGTGGCTCACCATCAACCTGAAGGACCTCAACGCAACTAACTAAAACTAAATACATATATTTCGGGTTGCACATGCACACATACATAAATACATGCAAACATAGAAAACACAAAAACTAACAAATTTTACAATCGTACATTTTTACTAAGCCTATGCATTCATTATTATTCTCCGTTTTAGGAATTCTACGAATACTGAAATGCGACAACTCGCATGAACAGAAAGCCCGAACTCCAGGCGGCGCGAGCGACCAACTCCAACTCAGCTGATAACTAGAAACTTTAAATGTTATGTACATACATTGCAAGCTCACACAAGTACTCAACCAAAGTATAACATTAATAATGATTACTCATGAAATCCAAGCTGCAAAAAGAAATACTTAGTGTCACAAGACAGGTGTAATTAAAAACGGAAGCAAAAAAAAAAAAACAAACGCATTATGTAGGCGAATGTTTTTAATTTAAAAGGTAAAAAAATAAGTCTCGAAATATTGTTCCTATAGCCCAGCGCCATGAATGGATGGCGTTTTTATTAAAAATGCAACATATGCACTTTCCTTTGACTAGAAGAATGCTGTGGCATTTGAGTGGTCAAAACTGTGATTGATTTGCTCATCACCTTGTCACCCTGCAGCAAAAATGACATCATGACGATTCTTCTCATAATAGAATTTAAGCAGAATCCTCTCTTATTCGAAAGAAATTCCAGCACTACGAATAGTTGATGAAGCTTAGCATAAAACTATCATCTGAAAGAGCTGGAACTCGCGTAGTTAGATTAAATTCATTTATTATCGAGTATACGAGGGGTGTCTTTTATATTTCGGGATTAGAGAGAGATTGTTTTTCAAAATATTCTCCATGAAGATCTATACACTTTTGCGTGCGTTTGAACCAATTGTCGAAGCACTTTTGCCACTCTGAATGAGGTACCTCCAAAACATGCATTCTGAATGCCGCAACCGCTTCTTCATGTGTCGAAAAACCTTGACCTCTCAGTTTGTTTTTTACGTACGGGAATAAAAAAAAGTCATTCGGTGCCAAGTCAGGACTATACGGCGGATGACCCATTAATTCGATGTTTTGGGTGCTCAAAAATGCAGTTGTTTGAGCCGGTGTGTGAGAGCTCGCATTGTCCTGGTGAAGAGTGATCCGTCTTTGGCGATTGGTTTTCCTAATTTCTTGGAAGACAACTGGCAAACAAATGGTTGTGTACCACTCAGAATTTACTGTTCTGCGTTGTTCTAGTGGTACGGCTGCGACATGTCCAGTTTTTCCGAAAAAACAGGCGACCATTTGCTTGGAAGTGCTTCGTGCGCGAACAACTTTTGTTGGATTTGGCTCATCTTGAAACCACCCATACAGTCGACTGCTCTTTACTTTCGGGCTCATACGCGTAAATCCATGATTCATCACCTGTCACGATGTCATAGACGTGTTTCGAAGCCCCGCGATCGTATTTTTTGAGCATTTCCTTCGACCAATCGACACGAGCCTTTTTTTGAGCGATTGACAAATTATGTGGGATCCAACGCGAACAAATTTTTTTGACAGTCAAATGCTTATGCAATATTGAATGTATGCTGGTCCCACTAATGCCTGAGATTGTCTCAATCTCACGATAGGTCACATGACGATCTTGCAATATCAGTTCGCGCACAGCATCATTGGTTTTCGGAACAACAACTGATTTTGGACGACCTTCACGAAATTCGTCTTGGAGTGAACTACGACCACGATTGAATTCACCATACCATAGATAAACACTGGTCCTTGATGGAGCTTCATCCCAAAGAAATGAATTAAGTTCATCCATGCAATGTTGCTGAGTTAATCCACGTCGAAAGTTGTAAAAAATAATCGCACGAAAATGTTCACGATTTAATTCCATTTTTGAACCGAGATGAATCTTTTAAGTTACTGTAAACAACCAATAGCGCTTGTATTTCAAAACGTTCTGAGTACGTAAAAGCCAAAAAATGTCAAACTTTGCGATACAGCTGTCAGTTGCCAGATTGCAACACCGAGGTTGCCAAATCCCGACAAATAAAAGGCACCCCTCGTATAATAACACAATCGAATTATTTTAATTTGTACTGCTTGTGTTTTTCTGTAAGAAAAATGCTATTAAAATTGTAAGTTAAAAAAAAAACTTGTATAATAAAAGAAAGACTTTTTTCCGTTTCCTCTCATTCCTTCCCAACAATAAGCGCAATCGCCGATAGTGTGACTAGATGATAAAGAAAGAAAAGCTAATTTTACTTTTTAAAAAGTTTTTATTATAAATAATTATAAACATCACACTTTAATTGAAAAGGCTAAGAAAATGTCAGAAAGAAATAACTAAAACTCCGAGGCTAGAAAAAAAAATGCTACATTCCGTGTCAAAAAAAAGAACCGCGATTATTCGTGAAGTATAAAAGATATATATTTTAAATATTTTTACATGAAATTATATACAAAACTGCGAGCCGCAATTACTCAATAAGCCGTGTAGTCTTCATCGTTGTCGAGTATAGCCTGGCATCTTCTCGGCTTGCTTTGAATCAGCCTTCCTGCGTAGCTCGTCGACAAACAGGACTAGATTTTGCGAACTTGGCGCACGAGTTGTTGTAAATCATGGACTGGCCTTCTGGCAAGATGAATTTTCATAGGTTCCCACACATTTTCAATGGGATTGGCGTCTGGTGACTGGAAACGCCAGTCCAATACTGTGACGCCATTTTCTTGTTTTGTTGTTTCTCAATGTGTTTTTTTGAGTCGACGTTCGATGATGTTGATACTCACATCTATTCCCTGTTTAGCAAAAACTGATCGTGCTTAGCGTAGTCGCAAAGAAGAGTTCCGCTTAAAAAGTTGGACGATCACTTAAACCTGCTTTTTTGTCGTCACTCGCTTCAAGTCGCGCTCGGAAAAGTCATCAACATTTTTGTACACTTTAACCGCTGATTTTACATCATAAAAAACTTTTTTGATTTTTTAATGAATTTTGGCCCTTTCGTATGCGTGCATAAAAATACCGCCTCGAAACGCTTCGCGTACATCTCGGGAAAGTTTCGAACGACACTAACCTGAGTTAGCACTGGCATCGTAGCCCTTGAGTGGGACTATTATGCAGCAAAAAACAGAACGAAATGTTTCTTGAAGTTACAAGAAAAAAAGGTTCTTTTCTTCTGACACAGACTGTATGTATTATTCTCAATAAAACATTTTATAGTATGATATATGGTTTGCCTTGCAAAACCCTTGCCCAACATATCTTCAAACAATTTACCCCTCCACCACTGATATTTTTATGTGTAGAAACAGAACCAGCGTCATTCATTTCATGCAAAATAAACTTTTTACAATATATTTTGGGCATTGTTTTATGATAGTATAATAGCCTTAAAGGACATACAATAAATCCATTTTCTTATAGTACTCTCGATAGTTCCAAAATCGGTATCAGTTGGTAGTTAACGGTGCGTAAAATATAAAAATTTATGTTCGCTCATTTCTACCCGTTCTTGGGGGGTTAAACAACATTAAGCCATATTAAAGCAAGTTTCAAATTTCTATTTTGCCCAGTGCGTGGTTACATTTTCTAAATGCCTTAAGCTACACCAAGCCATTTCTTGAACATCCTTGGTTGACTTTATATTCTATAATGATCGGGGGAAAAACAAAATTCCGGGAAACTACAAAAATGTTCATGCCATTTACAATGTTGCCATACATATAAAAATGTACTAAAAAAATTCTTCTTTCTCATCTTAATTGGCGCGATAACCGCTTACGCGATTTGGCCAATTAGACACACCAAGGGAAGCTAAGTCCTTCCGAACCTGATCTTTCCAACGCAGAGGAGGTACTCCTCTTCCTCTGCTACCACCAGCTGGTACCGCATCGAATACTTTCAAAGCCGGAGCGCTTGTATCCATTCGCTCGACATGACCCAGCCAACGTAGCCGCTGGATCTTTATTAGCTGCGCTATGTCTATGTCGTCGTTAAGCTCATTCAGCTCATCGTTCCACCGCCTGCGACATTCGCCGTTGCCAACGTGCAAAAGTCCAAAAATCTAGCGCAGAATCTTTCTCTCAAACACTTCAAGCGTCGCTTCATCGGATGTTGTCATCGTCCACGCTTCTGCGCCATACGTTAGGACGGCCATGATGAGAGTCTTGTAGAGTGTTAGTTTTGTTCGTCGAGAGAGGACTTTACTGCTCAGTTGCCTACTTAGCCCAAAGTAACACTTGTTGGCCAGAGAAATTCTACGTTGGAGGCTGACATCGGTGTTAATGCTTGTTCCTAAATAAACGAAGTGCTTCACAACCTCGAAATCATAACTGTCAACAATGACGTGGGTGCCGATACGCGAGTGCGCCGACTGTTTGTGTGAAGACAGGAGATACTTCGTTTTTGTCCTGGTGTTCACCACCATACCCATTCGCTTTGCCTCTTTATCCAGTTTGGAGAAGGCAAAACTAACAACGCGGTAGTTAAGGCCGATGATGTCAATATCATCGGCATACGCCAACAATTGTACGCTCTTATAAAATACTCTCCCTGAGCGGTTAAGTTCTGCGGCTCGTACGATGCTCTCCAACATCAGATTAAAGAAGTCACACGACAGCGAGTCACCCTGTCTGAAACCTCGTTTGGTGTCAAACGGTTCGGAGAGGTCCTTCCCAATTCTGACGGTGCTGCTGGTGTTGAGCAACGTCATCTTGCAAAGCCACATTAGTTTTGTGGGGATACCAAATTCAGACATCGCGGCATACAGATAACTCTTTTTCGTACCGTCGAATGCAGCTTTAAAATCGACGAAAAGATGGTGTGTGTCGATTCTCCTTTCATGAGTCTTTTCTAAGATTTGGCGTATTGTAAATATTTGGTCGATGGTAGACTTTCCAGGTCTAAAGCCTCACTGATAGGTGCAATCAGTTGGTTGACGGTGGGCTTCAGCCTTTAACACAATACGCTCGCTAGAACCTTATAGGTGATATTTAGAAGACTAATCCCGCGGTAATTGGCACAAATTGCAGGATCGCCTTTCTTATGGATTGGGCAGAGCACACTTAAATTCCAATCGGCAGGCATGTTTTCATCGGTCCATATTTTGCATAGAAGCCGATGCATGCACCTTGCCAGCTCCTCGCCGCCTTGTTTGAGTAGCTTAGCAGGCAGTCCGTCGGCGCCCGCGGCTTTGTTGTTCTGTAGCCGTGTTATCGCTATTCTCACCTCGTCATGGTCGGGTAGCGGAACGTCAATTCCGTCGTCAACGATTGGGGCATCGGGATCTTCACATTCTCTGTGACATGCGCAGCTATCACTGTTTAGCAGGTTCGAGAAGTGTCCCCTTCATTCAGGAAAGATACAAAGCACCTACACAAGCAAGTACAAATAAAAGGTTTTCCAATAACAGATGTGTGTTACAGGTGAATGGATTGCGCTATCGAGAGATGATTCACTATTTTTTATGATGGAAATTGGATGGAAATGATCTGGACAACGTTTAGTTTCAATAAGACAGCGCTGCGTGACACACAAGCAACGAAACCATTGATCTTTTACAGGAAACGTTTCCCGCCGTGTTATCTCTCGAAGAGGTGATCACAATTGGCCAGCGAGATCTTGTGATTTAACACCTTGTGACTTTTTTCTTTAGGACCACGTGAAAGAGAAGGTCTACGCCAACAGCACAGGGTCGATTCAAGACCTCAAAGATGGAATTCGTGAGGCTATCGGAGGACGTAGGGCAGCCACTTTGCAATTCGGTTATGGAAAATTTCATGAAAAGGATATTGGTATGGAAACGTGGCCGTGGTGGTCATTTGCCTGATGTTATTTTCCACTATTAACGGCATACTTTCCTCTTTTTAATGAAATAAACATCCGCTCGTTTATGTTAAAAAATAACATTTTTCTTTGAATATCAAAATAACACCTCCTATTAAAAAACCCTTTACATATAAGAGGATACGCATTTTCGTTGCTTTCATAACAAATGCATTGATGTGGGTGAGGCAAAATAAAACTGTGGCGCAACTGATTTTAACTGCGGCACATTACGAGTGAAGGGAGTGCGGCTGGTTGTGGAGTCTGAAGGAATTCCCTTGTTGGCAAAACCGCAACACGCTTACGAAAAGTGTTAATTTAAATTGTGCTACGTGCCGAGCATGAAACGCACGCTCAATCGCGCCGACCAATGCAAACTCCGCATTCACCCCGAATGCTGGCAACCTTAGCGCAGTCCCCGAGCATCAAAGCACACGCAATTTTCCACACATTTCTTTTGTAAACATTTCCAACCACGTGGTGGGAGCGCAAAGACTGATGACTGTGGGCTGTTTGCTTGACGCCGCGAATTGGTGCTGTTGAGGTAGGTTCCATCGACGCACACGCTTCACCAGTCGCCGTATGCATGTGTGCGTGTGTGTGTGTTACTTTTGTTGTATATCACATATGGAAACACTCTTAAGCCGTCCGTCTGACACGAGCTGCCACCGACAGTTTTCGTAGTAGGGACGTGAGGCTAGAAGTGACGCGTCTACAACGAATCGATTAGTTTTCATTTTGCATGGAAATTTGAATTTTTCGTTTGGCACATTTTTGGAATCGCTTTGGGTGATTAGAGTGCACTGCTGAAGGATTAATATTTTTTCGCAGAGGTTGAGAGCAGACGTTGGGCGAAAGGGTACGCCCAAATACAATGCCGACATTGTTCTGGCTGTGTGTGTCTAGCAGCTGAAAAGCTATTGCTATTTTTCCGTCGATCTGCTGCTATTATTGCGTTGTTTCGGCTGTTTTTGTATTCGAATTGCTGCACAAATTATTTCCGCACTATGCGTAATTTGTCAATATCGATGAGCTGCGGAAAAAGATGGCGGGAAGGTATAACCTTTTGTTGTAGGGCGTGTTTTTGTTGCATGCAATGAAATTTCCAATCGAACGAGTTATTGAGAATGCATTCACTTGCTGTGCAATATAAAAAGTATAGCAGATTAAATCGCACGTGGGTGTATATGCATATTTTTATGAGCACATAATGCGAAATATTTCTATTTTTACCATAAACCACACAGAATTCATTGGAGGTGTTTGGGTTTGTGCAATTATTACTGTAAATGGCTGAAGGGCAATCTATTCCGTGCAGGGTAAAGTAAAAAGTATTTACATCTATTACTTTTTGAACAATACCACTTTAATTCTAAATCGTTTATCAGCATCCAAATAAGCACAAAGTAATGGAAATACTGCAGTAAAATATTTAGAATATATGAAACTCATATATTTGTATATCTCGCCATTAAGGTTAATAGCTCTATTTACGAGGTAATGAAATTGATATTCATAAAAGGTACAATTATGAAATAAACCGTTTAACAAAATTTGTGCAAAAATGCTAGTATTTAAGTATTTAAGGGGGAACGCCACTGTGAAAATTCTCAAAAATCGATTTTTTTTGCATAAATTGTTAGTATAACTACTCAAGAAAATGTGGTAAAATTTTTAAAGCGAATTTCGCTTTATTTCCGATTTTATGTGCACTTCAGTGAGCGCCCGTCGGTTCGGCCCCGTAGCACTTACGATACGATGCTTTATTTCAAAAGCGTTTTTCTCGAAGGGACTTTTTTTTATACGGTGGCAACGATTTCTCGAAGACTAATGAACCGATTTTAATTTTTTTTTTCAAAATTTTTGTTATTGCATTGGCTATCGTTGTACGTAGCCGATTTTCAAAATTTTTTAAATAACTATTTTTTCAGCCTGTTGGAAATCAAAAAAATGGAGAAAAACACACATCGAGATTCAAATCACCAGCATTTTGTCAAAAAAAAAAACCGATACGTACAACGACAGCCACTATTGTGTAGATTAATACAATTTTTGGTTTTTTGATTTGAGATGATAATTTATTACTGTACACTGCCACCAGACGACGTTATTTTTTTTTTAACTCGTTACGTTTACTTACATAAATTTGTCAATTTTCAATATTTTTTAATAAAAAGTTACATCAACATAGTTTAATACATCTTTAATAAAATACCTCTTGTCCGGTCCTCGAATAATCATTCCTACTCACAAAAAAAAATCCCAAAAATCGACTATTTTTTGACCCCCCACAGAGGCGTTTCCCCTTAAAAAAAAAAATTAAAAAATATTTGAATACCAAAATAAAAAAAAAAGTTGAATAAACAAATCGCATTGTGAAGTGTTGATGCGTCCATGGTTTGGAAGAATAAACAGAACAGGGTTTTCCAATAAGAAGTGTTATCTGAACACTTTTTCCGTAAAAGATCAATGGTTTCGCCCTTGTGTGGGACATAGTGCCGTCTTGTTGAAAATAAGTGTTGTCCAGATCAATACCATCCCATTCCGGCCATTAAAAATCGTTAACCATCTCTCGATAGTGCAATTCATGCACCGTAATTGTTGCTCCAGCTTCATTTTCGAAGGTCCAATGACTCCGCCGGACCATAAACCACACCAAACAGTCGCACGTTGAGGATAGAGAGGCTTTTCAACAATAATTCTTGGATTTTCTGAACCCCAGATCCGGCAATTTTGCTTGTTGACGAAGACACCGAGGTGGAAATGAAAATGAGTCTCATCACTCAAGATGATTTTTCGATGGAATTCCGGATCATTTTTTCATGCATTTCAACGGCCCAATCAGCACGAAAGACACGACATTGCTGATGATCGGCCGGCTTGAGTTCTTACGTTAACTGGACTTTATAAGTCTTAAGACCCAAATATTTATGCAAAATACGGTGTAATGACGTTTGTGGAATGCCTAATTCCAAAGAAAGACGAGGAATGGACACACCTGGGGTTTCTTCAACACTTTCGGCTACAAGAGCAATATTTTTCACTAACTTGTCCCAACTGCTCGAATTTTTTTCACCAATTTCTGTATTGCGCTCCGACAAGGTGCTTCACGATGACCCAAAAATGTTCAAGTTTTACGAACCGTCTCTGCCAAATGTTCACCATTTTTGTAGGGAATTTTAATAATTTCAATGCGTTGTTGAAGCGCAAAAGAAAATTACGGTAAAAGCAATAATAAGTACCCGTGTTTGATGACAGAGGGCGTTCCTGAGGGAGGTTGGTGTTAGCATCATGTGCTGCCATCTATCAAAGGACGGCAAAACAAAATTTCAGCTATTCGAGTAAGGCGTGTTTCGTGATTTTCGCTAAGATGAAAAAAAACAGTAACGTTTGGTAATTCGCTTTTTGTTTTTTGGGTAGGAAAAAACGCGAGGAGATAAAAGCAAAATTAGATGCTGTGTATGGTGACGCTGCGCCATATACGACCACAGTTACATATTAGTTGAACGAAATTTAAACGTGGGCGAACAACCATTTTTGATGAGTAGCGACCAGGACTTCGTTTATTTAGGAATCAGCATTAGCACCGATAACAATGTCAGCCTGTAAATCCATCGTAGAATCTCTCTTGACAACAAGTGCTACTTTGGACTAAGTAGGCAATTGAGTAGTAAAGTCCTCTCTCGACAAACAAAACTAACACTCTACAAGGCTCTCATCATGCCCGTCCTAACGTATGGCGCAGAAGCTTGGACGATGACAACATCCGATGAAGCGTCGCTTGGAGTGTTTGAGAGAAAGATTCACAGGCGATGGAACGATGAGCTGTATGAGCTTTACGACGACATAGACATAGCGCAGCGAATAAATATCCAGCGGCTACGCTGGCTGGGTCATGTCGTTCGAATGGATACAAACGCTCCGGCTCTGAAAGTATTCGATGCGGTACCAGCTGGTGGTAGCAGAGGAAGACTTCACTTCACTTGGTGTGTCCAACTGGCGCCGGTTAGCACGAGAAAGAAACGACTGGCGCGCTTTGTGAAAATCCTGTAAACGGTTATCGCGCTAATTAAGAAGACGAAGACCAGGACGCGCGGCAGACGTGGTTACCGAGGAAATCATTTAAAAAGTCCACAGGATGATTTTCGCTGATCGATAAATGAAAGTGCGCCAAGTAACAGAGGCCATAGGTGTGTCAATCGCAATGGCAATTAATATTTTACATGATAAGTTTGCGATCAAAAAAATTGAAGGCCCGATGGGTGCCGCGATTGTTCCCAAGCAGATGCGGCTGTTAACTTCTATTTTCGCGTCGGGTTGTCACCTTTGATGAAACCTGGATTCATCATTACACACCCGATGAATCTGCTCCAAAGAAGGCGAACACCGTCCCATCGGCCGGAAGGGTCATGGCGACGATTTTTTGGGATACGAACGGCGTCATCTTCATGAATATTTCAGGAAAAGGAAGAACGATTGCTTGACAATACTACAGTGAATTATTGAACCGCTTTTACCAAAAATTGAAGGAGACACGACCGCATTTGGCGAAGAAGAAGATGCTATTTCACCACGATAACGCGCCAGCACTTTCATCGGGAATTGTCGCCGTCAAACTGCATGAATTGAGTTATAAATTGCTGCCATACCCGCCGTATTCATCCGATTTGGGTCCCTGCGCTTTTTTCTTGTTCCCTGACATGAAGAAATGGCTCGCGGGAAAAAAATTTAGTTCAAACGAGGAAGTCATCGCCGAGAATGAGGCGTATTTTGGAGAGTTCGACAAAATGGTAGTGCACTAAATATTTGAAAACTGTCAGTTTCCTCCAATGATAAAAGACAGTAATACATTGGCAAAAAGTGACAAGGACAAGTCAATGGCTTTTACAAAAAATCCCCATCCCAACGAAAATCAATGTGACAATTTGTATACCATTACTGTGGATGTAAACACCCCCATTTCATTCGTTACTATAACGGGGGCCGCCGTAGCCGAATGGGTTGGTGCGTGACTACCATTCGGAATTCACAGAGAGACCGTAGGTTCGAATCTCGGTGAAACATCAAAATTAAGAAAAAGTTTTTTCTAATAGCGGTCGCCCCTCGGCAGGCAATGGCAAACCTCCGAGTGTATTTCTGCCATGAAAAAGCTCCTCATAAAAATATCTGCCGTTCGGAGTCGGCTTAAACTGTAGGTCCCTCCATTTGTGGAACAACATCAAGACGCACACTACAAATAGGAGGAGGAGTTCGGCCAAACACCCAAACAGGGTGTACGCGCCAATTATATATATATATGTATATATGTATATAAAAGAACTATATAAAACGAACAATCTCGTTTGCCGCCTCAAATTGGTAAGTTGCTTGAAAAGCTCATCCTCAATCGATTGACGCCAATTAAGGGGTCGAAAAATTTGTTGCCTTCATATCTATTTGGAAGCCCATAATCATTGTTAGGATGACAGTGAAATCTCGCCTGCTGGAAATCTGGACAGAAAATCGGCATCAAATCCCCGCGAATTGAAATATTGCAAATCTAAGTGGACATGATTTTGCTCGAAATCTTGCCCCATATAGGGATCAAAAACTCGCAGTTGATCATTGAGAAGCCATTGCATCCTCAGAGAGTGGTAGTTTGATGCAGATTTTGGAGCAGTGGCATCATTGGTCCATGTTTCTATGAAAATGCATCTTAAAGCGCCTTGTGGTCAACGTTGAAGGCCACAGAGGCATAATATGTATATGAATTGTTGTGACCGAAAATTGAAGACATTGACTATTCGTTTTAGCATGACTATTCGTTTTAGCAGGTCGGCCCACGAAGCCACAATCGATTTTTCCCGTGCTGAATTCGGTAATCGGGTGATCAGCCCTTTTGGCGATATAATTTGGCGACCTTAGAGCTGCGATTTGGAGCTGTCGTGAAAGGCCGATGTTGTGCAAACCATTCATTAAGAAGAATAGGGCGCATGCAATTCGTGTAATACAGCCATAAAAGGTCAGTAAAGCTTGGAAAACTGGGTTGGCAGGACGCTACTGTGAAGACAACAGAGGCAACCACATTAATGAAATTGTCTTACGTAAATAATGGGAATATTATGGGAAAAATTCGAATTGTGAAAACCGGAAGGTAGGTTTTCAGCATTGATGTTTATTAATTCAGAAGCTTACAACTATAGTCACACAACAATGCTCGTGGCTATGGTGCGTACGTGCGATGGAGAGAATCTTAAGGTGGCACCAATAGTGGAGAATTTGACAATATCAGCTGATTTTCGTGACATCAGATTAGACAATTGGTGATCAGTGTGATCAGATTACTATTTTCGAAACTTGATTTATCAGCCTCGGAGTTTTAATACTTTCTTCCTGTAATTTTCTTGGCTCTTTTAATTAAAATTAATTAGCTAAGCATTTCACTCAGTTCTATTTAGCTTTACTTTTTTATCATTTGGTCCCATTATCGGCGATTGCAGTTATTGTTGGTGGTGGTTATTATTCGTGTGCTATTTGTATGTGACGCTTCTTCGATTTATTAACATTTTTTTTCAAGTTTGTTCTTCTTCTTCAACTTTGGGCATTCAAATCTCTCTCTCAGTACCGCAGTTTTGGATTTAAAAAAGCACTAAAATGCCCATTTAAAAATAAATAGTACCAAAATTACATTGAATTACTTAAAGAAGTTTGCATGCAAACTTTGTCTTTACTTCAGGATCCGACATTCGAAGTGTAACCAATTAAAAAGGCCATACATTTAGTTTGGAAAATTACTTTTATTCAATTCAAAGTAAAAAAAACTTCGAATTCCGGACCCTGTATGTACATTTTTTTAAATAAATGCGTTAGGGTTTGGAAGAGTAGATTTTACTGAAAAAAACGGAGTTTTAAAAATCTATCTTTGCATATAAAACTTATGTTAAGTTGGCCGAAAAAAACTTGTTTGTTATATTTGAGGTTATGTTATAAGATAGACAACGTCGTTATGGCTTTTTCAGCATTATTTGCTATTTTTTGTCTGTTTTTTCTTACTCTAAATACACCTCTGTGGCTTTAATTCGTATTTATCAAATTTAAAGTCTTCTTAAAATTAATGAAAAGGTTTTAAATGTTTCGAAGAGTTGAGAGAAGTAGATATATAATATTTTTGCTTAACCTCAAATGGAGCAAAAAGTGAGATTTGTACTACCAAAACATCAAACTTTATAAGAGTCAACAAATCATTAATAATACTGAAGTTTTCTCAACATAATTTTGAAATACAAGAATGGCCTTGTTTTTTAATCATAAACATTTTTTTATTCACAGTATTGGTAGCTTTAAATTAAAAAGGGAAAAAAGTACCAAACTCAAAAATTTTCGCATTTTATGTATAAAAAGTCACTAAATTTATTGTGCAGAGCAAATGGTTGGCAACACTGCACAACTACACCAATGTGACGTCACGCATTCTCTGATATGCGCAATCTTGTTGCTATCATCTTGGTGCCTACGGCTGAACGATTAAATGCGGAATGGATTGAAGTGCACGAGTGCGATGAGAGAGAAGTTAACGCCACAGCGAAAGCGCAATCCTCCAAAAAAAGTTTAGTTTAGCATTTGTAATTCACTATACCACAAGAATAAACCAATAATGTGCCACAAAAACTTCTTATTCTTCTTCTTAGCGTCGCAGTCCTTGGTGAACCACTGCTTCCTGCACAGCTTCTTGCCATCACTCTCGATTTGCAGCCATTTCCCTCCAGCGTTGCACGCGCATTTTCCTAAGATCAGCTTCCATATCTTCTAGCCACCTTTTCCTCGGGCATCCCCTTTTCCTTTCTCCAATTGGGCGAAGATCTGGTGCCTTTCTCATTGAACGCTCCCTTGTCATTCTAGCCACATGTCCCAGCCATCTAAGTCGTTGAAACTTAATAAATTGTATTCTAGTTCCTTTCTGAACTATGTTTTCCAGTTCGCCACAGATAAGTGCCATTTGTCTGTCTAATCGGACCATAGATCTTTCAGAGTACTCTTCTTTCAAAGCACATTAGCTGTTTTGTCTTGTTAGCTTACAGCGTCCATAGTTCATCAGTGCTTTATACATTTGATCATGAACGGGCCATATATTTATTTTTTTCTGCACTGTGGTTTTTTAAAGATTTGCATGACTATGAAGCCCTGGTCTATCGTCGACTAGTTGGCTCTAAAGCCTGCTTGGTAATCATCTAGTATTTCTTCAGCATATTCGCTCAGCCTTAAATATAATGTAACACACCTTGTACCCTGAACTCAGTAGCGATATGCCTCTGTAATTTCGACAGTTTGCTTTATCGACTTTTTTATGTATCGGAGCAATAATGTTTGCTTACCTGTAGGTAAGGTTTTGGTTTCCCATATTTTTATTATTAGATGTTTGCCTAACTCTATTCCACCATATTTTAGTAATTCAGCCGGTACCCCATCATCGCCAATACTTTTATAATTTTTCAGTTTGTTTATGGCGGTTTTTAAACCAAACAAAAAAACTTATATTTTTTAAGTTTTGTGAATTTTCAACCCGTCTTTATTAATATTCAAAAATATGTTGCAGAAATTTGAATGAATTATTTTATTTCTTCTGGTATTCATTTGCCTTTTACTTAACTGTAAAAAAAAAGTTTGTTTTAATTATTCTACAATTAGAAATATATAAATATTGAACAATGCACTATTGTCCCGTGTAGCTGATATGCTGTGCAATGGTAGTCACGGTTCAATTTGAGGCTTGCATTTTGACCTCATGGGCTTTTGTGCGCGTGTAATTGTAGTATATTTTTTATTATTCCAACAAAGAATCATAACAAGTTACTTTGAATTAGTCTCTTTGGAAACTGGCACTGAAATGGCTTATTTAGATTTAATATTTACGGATTATCACTTTCAAAACGCACCTCTTCTCTAAGGTAGACAGTCTCAACGCTTCTTGGCGGACAATACGGAGTTAGATGGTGCGAAAAGTGATAGCGAAGAAGTTGAATATAATTACCCCTTTGTTATCCGAAAACATTTGTTTACACTTCGTATTGCTATCGCTGCATAAGTAGTAGAATGCTGAGGACATGAAATTAGTTCTTTAGCACGGCTACGCCACTTTGCAGTCTCAATTGTTGCATTGGCTCTTACATTGACTTATAAAAAATAAAATTTACAGACTTATAAAACAGGCCATTCCAATTAATCAACACTGTTTTGTTTCCTAATTTGCAATACACACAAATGTGGAATACTCAAATGACTTTCATTGCAATTCATTAGATATAATCCAAGGATTGTAAGCCATCAAGTTTTGTATCACTGCCCTAAGGGCATTTTTCGTTTAACTATTCTAACAAGTAAAAACTCGCATTTTTGTAAAAATAATATCTTCTATTAAATGTCTTAATAATGTCATGTACTCATACATACAAATGTGTGGACTGGAACATCGCAATTTCTACTGTTCTAGCGACTTGTTAACTTTTTTTTCTTTTTGATGCAATTTTAAACGAAACTTTTTGCTAAGGGTGACAACTTAATAAGCATTCTTCGCACCTTGGCCACAAACTGGTAAAATATTTGCGCTAGCAAACATAACTATAAACAAACATACAGGCATACGAACATGAAAATTCAGAGGATGTCCTACAAACACACTCGCAATGTCTGATAGAAACGTAGAAAATGAGAGAAGTTTTGGCAAAGAAAAGACAGAAATTTTTTCGCTCCGCCAGTACTCTGAAACCGTTTGCAACAAACAAATGTATGTAGGTAAGCAAAGCGGCAGTTAAAAAAAACGAAATAATGGGCAACCTACTCTAGTGGCATTCGGTACACGGAGAATAGAAGACTGAATGAGAGGCGTATTTTTTTGGAAAATAATAACCACTGTTGAACTGATTGCGTGACTTATATTTAATATACCAAAGTTTGGGTAGCTAAAAAGTGTTTAAGGGGTTACAAACGTCCAGCAGCGCCAAAAATGCGCTAAAAGAAAAACTGTTTTTAGAAGGGAACAATAGAAGTAAATATAAAAAATAAAAATAAATACAGGACTGCCCATATTCGACGGACCCGACGGATTTCGATGACTCTTTGGGCCCATTCCAATCGACGAGGCTTGTCCGCAGGTAACAATCTTTGCGTCAATTGAATCTTATACGGGAATAAATGCAAATTAGTGCGGATAATTCGTTGTAAAGGGGTCCGAGCTATGCCCAACTGCTGAGAACGGCGATTTTGGGTTGTCCTTGGCGACGCATTGGTCGGTTTTGATTTGGCCTCTTTGGATTAGAAAGAGCATCACCAGTCGAAAACCTTTCGTACAAACGTTTAATGGTGTTCTTAGAAGGCGCACTTTTCACATTATTTCATTTTTTATACGCACGTTGAGTTTTTACAATTTACTTCTTTTGTTGAATGTAAATTTCAACAATTTGGGAGCGCTTGCGTGGCGTGCACTGTTCCATGGTAAAAATCTGCTTGGACTGACGCTTCGAACGCGGTATGTCATTAAGCAATCTGATGTCTCTGTCAAAATATACAGGGTTGCCAGATGGGACCCATCGTCGAATATTGGCAACCCTGTAAAATACTTAGACTTTATAAAAAATTTATTTTAATTTTCTTTACAAAAATTAATATACTATATAAAAAATCACGTGACCCAAAGTACAGTGAAAAAAAGTTGCTGCTCGGTCTGCACCATTTCTCCTTGAAATGTTGATAGATCTGAAATAAAGTTGAAGTTATAGCCTTTCGAGCCGGATTTTTGAATTTCGAAAAATGCAATTTACGGCATTTTAAAATGAAGGTATGCGTTTTACGCCATAAATGTCACACTTTAATTATGTTTATAAATTTTTTTAATAAAAATAACAAAAATCAAATCTATAGAGAAAGCACTTCCGATTATTTAAAAAAAACCGCATTAAAAATATTAAAAACTGTATGAGTTAGCATGCAGCCCGTGCCGGAAAAAGTAGTTTCGGGAAAAACGAGTTTAAAGTTTGAGGTACAGGAGCGCGAGGACCACTCTCTACCTAGTTAATGGGCTGTAGAAGCTATAATAATGGGAATTTCCGCATGAAAATTTCACAGTCTATTCTTAAGATTCTATATTTTCGAAATATCGAAAAAAGTCGATTTGTTGAAACGTGTGTAATCCCTTAAGGGGTTACATGGGTTTCGTGGGTTTAAAAAATCGATTTTTTGGCTTATTAATTTCTACAACATCTCAGAAATATTATCCTAAATTTTGAAGTCGATCCGAACAATAGTTTCCGAGATACAGCCTCTACTCAAAACATTAAACGCGTTTTTCTCAGAACCATGTTTACAAAGTCGGTTGTCAAATGTTCTCGAAAACTACTAAACCGATCTTGATGAAATTTTACACACGTGTTCGAGACTCGTGCTTGGACGAAGGACTTTTTTTTCAATTACAACTATTAGAAAAAAAAGCAAAATGTCAAGCAAATTCGACCGAAATTTTAATTTATTTGGAAAAATGTCTGCCAATTTTTATTTTTTTTTTCTTTCCTCCGTTCAAGCACTAAAACACTTATTTTTGTTTTTTCATTATGCTGACAACGCGGACGACCCTTTTTTTCGAGGGGTCACCGGGAATGACGTCACAATGGAGGAGTTTTAAGTTTTTTCTTTTGAAAATTTTAGAAATTATTCTTTAAATATGTATCTATAAGACAGAAGAAAGTTTGAATTATATAAAAAAATTTTTACATAAAAAAAATATTGAAAATAGGCGTTTTTTTAACCGCCGAAACCCATGTAACCCTTTAAGGTAATCAAATTTAGTTACAATAGTTTCTTCGACTTGAAATATGAGCAAACTCTAATATTTTATTTTCCTTGAAATTTCAGTTTTATTGGTGGTTTTAAACCATTTTTTAACTCCAACTATTACAGTGTGCATCGTCTTTTATGTCCGTATGAAACCATTGAATAACTTTGAAAAAAAAAAACAATTAATTTGTATAAGTGAGGTATTTTTATTTGGTTTGATTATTTACAATTTACTAAAAATATTTTTTGATATTGTAATCAATCAAGTGGCCACCTTTATTAGCAATCACAAACTGCGATCTTTTTCCTGCGTTTGTCATCACCTTGTCAAGCATTTCGGGTTTTATAGTGTCGATTTCGGCACGGATGTTTGCCTTCAGCTGGTCAATAGTCTGCGGCTTGTTGGCATAAACCTTACATTTCAGATAACCCCACAGAAAGAAGCCCGTGGGGGTTAAGTCAGGTGATCTGGAGGTCAGTCGATGTCGCTTCTTTTTAACACTAGACGTCCCGGTAGTTTTCGTTCAAGAAACTTAATTGTTGCATTCGCAGTGTGGCATAGCGCACCGCCTTGTTGAAACCAGTAACCGTCTAAACCTTTCTCACGCATTTGCGGGCATCCATCGACCGGTTCGTTTTTTCGGTAAAAATATGGCCCAATGATGGTTTTGACGCAAATGCCGGCCCAAACAGTTACTTTCCGGTCATGCAATGGCGTTTCATGGATCTCGTGTGGATTCTCAGTTCCCCAAGTGCGGCAAATTCGTTTATTCACGCTGCCAGAGAGATTAAAGTGTGCCTCGTCAGTCATTAAAATTTGCTTCCAAAAATGGGGTTCAGCGTCAACCATTCGAGCGACTGTTTGGTCGTATTCCAAGCGACGCGAATGGTCTGTCGGCCATATTCTTTGTGTCAATTGCACTTTATACGGAAACAAACTTAAATCATCCTTTAAAATGCGCCGCATTGTGGTTTCACTGACGGCAAAATGCTGAGCGCGACAACGACACGACACAGTTGGCTCCTGGGCAACGCTCTCCCTCACTGCTTCAACAAGTTCATTGGAACGTCTTGGTCGTTGATGAACGGCATGTTGACGATCTCCTGCCCGTCCCGTGCTCAAAAAAAGTCGACACCCAACGACGAATAGTATTGTCAGACGGTGCCTGTTTGCCGCGATACTTTTTGCGATATGCGCGTTGAGTTAGAAGAATAGAACGACTATTTTCGATGTATAGCGTCGCTATTTCAGCGCGTTGTTTCGGTGTAAAGCGATCCATGGTTGAAATTGTACTGAATAGACGTATCACAAACATGTATGTTGAGGTCGATCGGTTGGTAAAGGACAAAGTTATTCAGCGTTTACATACCGACATAATAGATCGGGCAGCCTGTATTTAAAAAAAATGTTTGTGTTTTTTTCACACAGAAAGCATAATTTTGTTTATTTTGAAGCATTTTTTTCTTAATTTACTGCAGCTACACTTAAAGTAATGAGTTGGACCGAAAGCAGTTTACAAAATCAAATATCCCCTCCCCTCGGCTAAGTGTCAATATTATTTCTTGCATTCCTTTATTGGTGTCTCCTCTAAGTCAAAGCTCAAGCACAAATTTTTATATATAATTCGTGGTTTTTTTTTCAGTGTATGTGGTAAAGTAAAATAAACTATTTCGCTAGTGTTATGTGGATATGTCGTACGCTAGTTTTGCTCACCAGCAAATGTGCCTGCAAATGTGACCGAATGCATTTTAGTGTTGCTAAATGCATTTGGCTGCATTCCGAAGATTTCGTTCAACTTCGGCAGTTTAAAGGAAATTGAAATATTGACTGATTTAGAAAAAACTCCGCTCCAACTCCAGTTTCTATTTGGGATCCGTCGGTGAAAACAAAGGTACCTACGTCCGCGCAGACTGTTCCGACCTTCTCATCCAGCCTGCTTGGAAATACAGCCCTAGCACAACCCCCAAAACTCAGTTTGCGGATAGAGAGCTCTGTACGATATACACAGAATGAAGAATAAATCTGCCTCAAAATGCTACCATGTACCTCCAAAGGCCAACCTCCTTCAATCTCATAGCGCTGTGAACAGCAGTAGATTGAAGTTGAAGATCAACGGAAAGTAAGTGCAGAATGATGTTAAGGGTGGCAGTTTTGTTTTTTGGCGGTGAGGGTTGGGTTAAAAATGCCTTCGCACCATATACATAGTAACTGTCGCTACGACGTGTGTGGTGAATCCACTAAAAATATCCCTCCTCTTCTCTTGGATTTTTCCCTTCATCCCGGGGCTGCCTCCGCATTACTTTGAGGTAGGGGGCCAAAACGGCGTCCTAAGAAGGACACTTACTTACTCACCCTGCGTCCAGGGTCGCCTGTTTTGAGAAACCTATGCTACATGCTCTTCAGCATAAGTTTCCATTTCACGCTGCCTTTTTCGGATAGTATCCTCCACGAAATTTGCGACGGCATTCCATTTTTCTTCGTCTATCATCATTTTCTCGATCATTTCTTAAGGTGTAAATACACCAATTGCTCGTTGCGCGTTCCACCTCTCGCATTTAAAGAAGGTGTGCTGCACATCATAAGGGTGGCAGTGGGGCATATTCAAGTGATGCCAGTACATGCAGTTCTCTGCACTCTCTATAATTTTGTGGTGTTACAGCCCTTCCGAAGAGCTACCCACCAAACTTGGCAGAACCACTAAGTTGTACATCCAGCGTATGACACGTGGCTTGAGACCTAATTTTTTGCTGAACATAGATTTGCAGGAGTAGAAAGCTATAGTGGCCTTCTTAGCTCGATTTTTGATCTGCAGCTTCCAATGGAGCTTGGGTACAAGTATTACACCAAGATAACTGACTTCCGGCGAGAGTGTAAGAAGCTGGTTGCTTAAGCTAGGAAGTCTAAACGGTGGAGGTTTGTACGTTCGGTTAAATAGCGTCAATTCCGTTTTACCAGAGTTGACTATGACCACAACTGGCAGCCCATTGAATGAGTATAGCCAATACTCCTTCCAGAATTTTAGCCATGACTGAGGGCAAGAGTACTGAAATCACTTGTAACGGCCGTCGTCTACTGCGTCTTGTAGTGTGGCCACTAAAACGATCCCTCCTCTCCTTCTGGGGAGACACCCTTCCCGGAACTGCTTTCTATATTACTTCGGGAGGGCCCACATCGGCATCCATACAGGACCAATTCTATTCACCCACGTCTGGGTCCACCATATTTGTAGCCAGCTTTCATGCTATAGGCTCGTCTTCTTGTGTCTTTATCTGTGCGGCTTCGCTTTGTTACACTGTCAATCTTTTTTTTCGTTCCATATGTCCTCGCGTTCGAGCATTCTGCTCCCTCAGAGCATTTATTACCGCGAGCCAGCTGTTAAAATCTAATCTGTTAAAAAACGTATGTTCAGTGTCATTGCTCAGCACTTCGCAGTATATGCCCATGGAATCGGTTACCTTGCCCATGCGGTATAGGTATCTCCGGATGTGTCCGTGGCCCGAGAGGAACTCAGTTAAGAAGTAGCTACTAGCCGAAGGTGGGGGTTAGGACAGCACCCAGCGGTGTTCCCCTATGCACAGCTCTGGTCTTTGGACTCTAGTGAGTTTGGTCCCTCCTGCTACACCAATAATTTGCTTCCAGAGACAAATAGGCCTTTCTACCTCTATTATATTTAGTACAGTGGAAATTGACTCAGCTTTAACATTATTGAAAGCGCCCGCTGTGTCTATAAAGACTGTCCCAGTGAATTGTTTCCCTTCCAAAGATTTCTCTACAAAAAAAGAATATATTTTCCAGAGAAACCAAATACGGCAGTTTGCTAGCAAAATATTTACTTAGTCCCAAGTCACATGTGTAAGTCCGAAAAGTTCGAAATACTCAATACATCTACAATTTTTTACCATGCCAATAAAGGCAATTTTGTGCAGAGATTTTCATAGTCCCTTCCTTAAGCTAACAGCCATCATGCCAGATCATGTGGTTTGATTCGATGGAGTCGTCGCGTTGAGTCTGAGGTGTTGAAGAGTTTGTTAGCTTCCTCATTCATGTGCCTTTGAAGCCTGAGGGAGTGGGCTTCTGCTTGTTTTTTTAATTTCTTCAGCGACTGTAGGAATCTTGAGGTCACGATGAATATCTTCACTACAAACGAACGAAGGTGAGTTGAGAATATCTCGAAGGATTTTATTCTTGAGTCGTTGAAATATATTTATATTACTTTGACTGGCGCAACCCCATAGTTGCGCGCCATAGGACCACACAGGCTTTATAATTTGTTTATATATAGATATTTTGTTATATATGGATAGCTTTGATCTTCGTCCAATTAACCATTTCTCTTTTATTATCCTCAGATGGATTTCATGCCGTTTAAGTTTTATGTGCGTCTTCCATCGAAGCTTAGCATCGAGCGTTATGTCAATGTATTTTGCAGTGTTTGCATGTGGGCACCTAGCAGTATTATTGAATACTGATTCCCTTTTTTGTTGGTGAAGTTTATATGAACTGACTTGGCATTGTTAAATTGTATGCGCCAAATCTTCGTCCATTCTTCAATAGCTCTTGTTGCAATTTGAAGTTTGGCTGCAGCTTTGTCAGTATTTTTTCCAGTTACTAGGATGTCGTCGGCAAAAATGACGATCAAGCTATTCGGGTGTGTCGGCAAGTCTCTGGTATATAAAAGGCATTTATTTCTTCAAGATTAGAGTACTCGTTTCCTTGTTTAATGCGAAAGTAGCGTTCGCTCAGATACGACTTTAGGAGGGCACAAAAATCATTTGGAAAGCAGGTATTTAGTTTGTTATTTAAATCGACATTTATTATTTAATAAATTTTTTTATTTTAATTTAATTTATTTTCTATTTATCCAGTATAATTTTTAGTTACCTATTTTAATTTTTATTTAACAAATAAAATTCATTCTACAATAAATACCACATAAAACAAATTTTCAAAGTTTGTAAAAGGTCGATAAAAAATCGAAAAATATTCATGAAAATTTCAAACCTTTTAATTAGAACGTACAATAAAAAATTTGTTGCGCATATTGCAGGCTTAAAGTAGCTCAAAATTTTTTTAATTTTTCTCCCACATTTTTTTCATACCGCGCATTTGTTGTGGCTTCAGTGTTATCTGGTGCATTATTTACAATATTTATTAGTAGAAATTTCTACATTCCAATAGTATTTAATTTTTGTCAAAACATTTTGTGGGAAATACTTGCAAATATATTGCAAATAGTAGAATAATTATTTGTTTTTTTGTAAGCTTTTACTAGTTTTGTATATTTGTCGTCAACTTTATGAAATTTTTGTTACAATTTTGCTGCAAATTTTCATTCGAAAATTTAAGTAAATGAACCATTAATTTAATTACAGTAATTCCTAACAACTTCTATTTGTACTTGCTACCGTAAATATTGAAAATTCAAAACAAGTCAAAGCGGTATTCTCTAATCACGCCATGTGGCAACACTGCCAACAAATGCTCTGTTAAAAATAGAATTAAAAATGCCAGGTATTTCTACTTATGGAGCTCTTCACCAGCTGCAAAACGTTTTTATTTTGTAAATATTTAACGCATGTGTGGGTGTCTATGCCACTAGTGAAGGTAACAGGCTTGTTTGCTCGTTGCCTAAACAGCACAACTCCGCTTCAACTTTTTTCAACATTTGCCACTTCTTTTTTCCTTTGTTTACGGAATTGGATGTTGGCTAACTCCCAGCCAACAGCCAACTTTTCGAATGCTTTATTTTTCCCCTCAATTGCTCTCGTACTCTGCGCTTACCTAAGCCAAGTGGGCCAATTTACGCTTCTCCCCTTTAAAGGCTTTTCGACAGCCCGTTATTCTGACATACTTGCCGCGAGCTATTCGTGCACCTTTTTGTACTTTCGCCACAGTGACGTTTTAATAACCTTATTTCAGTTCGTAAATTTTATCTACTCACACATCGCTACTCCAAATAACTCGTCTGCCAACTGTGAGTGTTTTTTGTTGTAGAGCGACGTTAGTGTAGTTGGTGGTTGCAATTGCGAAGGCCACTTCTGCGGTCTGAACTTTGTCTGCATAGAAATACAAGCGTACGCTAGCATCCACTTAAGCTTGTGTGTGTGTGTGTGTGTGTGTGTGTTTATTTGCGAAAGTGTTGCCATTGAGGGCAGTGAACAAGATCCTTTCCATGCTGTTGGTTTAGTGTGAGTGACCGCCAATATCGTGACAATGTGGTCATCAGCGCAGTCAGTGAGCGATGTTGTTGTTTCAAATCGCTGATTTGGTGATTGGGAGTGTACATGTGTGTGTGTGTCAATTTGCGCTGCAATGTGTTACACGTTTATCTTCTCACGTTTACCTATCAACTCTCCCTTCCATATTTCACTACGTTTTGCTCAGCACTTTTTTATGCCAGCGTTACTCACTCTGGAATCCTGCTTCATACGCTACGCCACTTGCTCGCTGAACTTTCAACTTGAATCATTCATTAGCAAGCGATTTGTTGTTGTTGCTCGTTCAACATTTTAGTGCCACTGTAATTGTTGTTGGGGAAGTGGGTTAGTCGTTGCGGTGAAGTAGCACATCAAAACCAGCGCTGATCATCGCTTTTCTAACAAAATGCGCACTCTGCGTCTACCGCCGCCTGTTGTTGTACGTGGCGTGCAAAATAAGCACTGGCAACCAGTACGCAACGTACGGCTAAAGTTCCGTTTCCAGTAGCTGTGTCAACAACTCCTGTTAGAAGTAGAAATTAAAATTAGTTTAAGTCCTGCGGTAGTAATTGGATTTTGAAAAGTTGTTTACTGGTTGGTAATTTTCGGAAGATTACAACTTTAGTGCAAATTGTTTTATAAGCAGGACACGTTGGCGTTTAAATACTATGTATAACTAGCAGTTGCTGTGGGGGTTCGCGCGAGGCAGAGACGAACAGTCAGCTGAGAATCGATGAAACGAAAATCACGCTTTTCACTATCCATTTTTTTGCCACAAGCAGTGCTCGTGTTTTGGTTAGTTTTTTTTTAAATACCTGGCAATAGTTGTTGGTGTTGCGTCATCCCGCGTCAAATATCCTAATCTACGAACAGCAATGAAACCTGAAAATAAATACAAACTCAAAGCAGCCAAGGAAGCCTCAGAACTAAGATTTAATTGACTTTCATTCCCTTCGTTAACGGCAGCTGGAACTCCTAAGTCACGCCTTTAAACCACTTTCATGCCACCGCTAGTCTGCATGTAAACCCAATACTCTTCTGCAATGCGCACGGAATACACACACAGCTGGGCGTAATATGTATTTGTTAGTAAAATAACTTTTGATCTTCTGCACATTTGTAATCAAATCCAAACAATTCCCAGATAGAAGGACTCGCCCATGAATGTCTGCTTAAATGAATAAATGCATATAAAAACACGTTTAATAAAGGGAATTTATTTATTTGTTTACACACACATACATATATACACGCACACATGTGTATGTAGAAATTATTTTTAGCACACATCAACGTACACAAATGCACGCTCATATCCTAAAGCTTAAATTAAATTATAAAAGAAGATTTTGTGCTAAGTTCCAGCTACGAAGAATAAAAGACAACATAGCAACAAAAACAACGCGAATGAAAACAAACTTAAGGAAAAATTGCAATGCAAATAAAGCAGCAGGCAAGCAAAACCACCAACAATGCACACAAACAAACGACGAAGTAAATAAGCAGCACAGAAAGCCCGAGAAAATACCACAACTTTGGCAGTTGTAGAAAGAAAAACATGCCTGCCAACAACAAGGATTACCACAATAACACACATTCATGCATAAGTGTGGTTAAATAAGAAAGCCATACGTCCCAAGCCTACCTTTTATTCTGACAAAAACCAAAAGGTACACACACACACACGCACCCACACACAAGCAAGGGAGCAGTGAACAAATAGAAGCATATTCTAGGGCGCTGTATGAACGGCAATCTGAACTGGCAAAGCAGGCGCGCTGGCTGGGACGGGCGGCAAGCAAGGCAGAAATTTACATGCATGCAATAGAGTTTCAGGGAATTCGCACCATATGCACATACCCACTTACATAATAACGTACTTGAGTGGAAAACGAAAGTTAAATCTTAACAAACGTTAAATCTGTGAGTAATTTATCTTTGAAGTTTTCCTTGTCGCCGGTATCACTGCACACTAAATCTCGCTGGGCACACTCAAGGAGAAATGTGAGGCATACATAGCCAATGGAAGAATTTATTACTACCGCCAATATAAATAAATAATAATAAATACTAGGCAAGAATATACGTATAAATGATGTAAAAAGATGTGTGTACATATAAAAATCAAAGGCAAGGAACATTTTTTCTGACTAGCTTGGGAGGCTGTGGTCAAACTCTGAGGGTATTTCTGCCTGAAAAAACATTCTAATAAAAATGTATATATGATACTATTGGAGATGACGGAGGAGAAGCTCTGCAAGACGCCTTATTTGGGCATATGTATTGGTTCTATAACTTAATTTGAGGATTTTCTGAGAGTGGCGTTACCAATATAAAATCGCAACAGGTCATACATTAACTAACGTCATTGTGAAGCATTATTATTGCGCTTTATTTTTCAGTATGTGTCATTTCGTTAAAATGTAAACAATATTTTTTTTGTAGCCATCAACATGTCAACTTTTGTGCCAACAAAACGCAATTTGTGGGAAGCATTACTTTTCTGTTTCAATTGGAAGAAAAAAGTAGCTGAAAGTCATCGATTGCTGTGTGAAGCTTATGGTGAACATGCTCCATCTCAACAAACGTGTGAGTACTGGTTTCGACGTTTTAAGAGTGGAGATTTTGACTTGGAAGACAAGGAACGTCCAGGACAGCTAAAAAAGTTTGAAGATTAAGAATTAGAGGCATTACTCGATGAAGATTGGTGTCAAACTCAAGAAGAACTAGCAAAATCATTGGAAGTCACTCAAGCAGCCATTTCAAAACGTTTAAAAGCAGCCGGATTCATTCAGAAGCTTGGAAATTGGGTTCCCCATGAACTGAAGCCGAGAGACGTTGAAAGGCGAAAATGCATGGCCGAATTGCTGCTTGAACGAGATAAATTGAAGTCGTTTTTGCATCGGGTTGTGACTGGGGATGAAAAATGGATCCATTATGACAACCCTAAGCGCAAAATATCATACGTGAAGCCCGGACAACCAGCGAAACCGACGCCGAAGAAGAATATTCATTGCGCCAAGGTAATGCTCTGTATTTGGTGAGATCAGAAAGGTGTGATCTATTATGAGCTGTTGAAATCGGCCCAGACGATCACAAGGGACCTCTACCCAACACAATTGATTCGTTTGAAGAGAGCAATCGCCGAAAAACGGCCGGAATATGCGACCAGGCACGAGGCGATAATTTTACAACATGATAACGCTCAGCCGCATGTTGCTCAACCGGCCAAAACATATTTGGAAAACAGTGGATGGGAAATTTTACCTCACCCGCTTTATAGCCCAGACATTGCCCCGTCCGACTACCATTTGTTCCGGTCGATGCAGAACGCACTCACTGGAATACGATTCACTTCAGTTGAGGGTATCAAAAATTGGCTCGATTCCTTCTTGGCAGCCAAGCCGGCGCAATTCTTTTGGGACGATATCCACAAATTACCAGAAAGATGGGAAAAAGTAGTGGCTAACGATGGACAATACTTTGAATAAAATATATTGTACCACCATACATTTTTATAATAAGCTTCAAATTCACTCAGAAAATCCTTCAAATTAAGTTATAGAACCAATAATATGCAGGGTTACGAGGAAAAGTCGTCCAGGATACTTAAAAATATTATTCTAAAAATTTATCAAAAATTAAGTCATCGTTGAAATTCATGGAATCGAAGTTGAATATCTCCAAACAATAGATTTATCGCATTTTAACTGATCATTTGGGCTTATGAAAGGCCCGTGCACGTTTCATGCCGCACAAGTTAACTGAGGACCCAAAATTGCTCAGAATTCAACATTCGAAAGACTTTATTAAAGAGACGAGAAAAGACGGGAACTTCCTTCACAAAATTGTAACTGGTGATGAGACGTATGTGCTTCCAATATGAACTTGAAACTAAGCGTCAAACTGCCGAATGGAAGGCCCCGGACGAGCCACCACCCAAAAAATCGTGTTTGGAGAAGTCAAAAATCAAGTCGACGCTCATTTGTTTTCACGATTCCAAGGCAGTTGTCCACAAGGAATTCCTGTCAACGGACCAAACCGTCAATGCAATTTTCTAACTTGGCGTTTTGAAGCTTTGTTGCATTGCATTCGTCGAATTCGCCTTGAATACCGCGAAGGAGGAAACTGGCGCTTATTGCATGATAATGCAACACCTCGATCGATCCACTCTTGTGACTGGTTTTTTGACTAGAAATCGCTTTTTAACCTTCAATCACTCACCGTATGCACCTGATATGGTTCCCTGTGACTTCTACCTATTCGGAAAATGGCATTTGGCCATGAAAGGAAAACGTTTTGCGTCCGGAGAGGCCATCCAAAAGGCTTGCACCGACATGCTGAAGGACATTTCGGGTTCCGGTCAATGATCTGAAACACTCTTTCGAAAAGCTTTTAAATCGCGCGAAACAGGGTATCGAGTTCAGAAGGGACTATTTTGAATAATTAAACTCGAAGTTATCAAAACAAAGCTTCTGTCGTTTCTAGTTTAGCTCAGCCTTGTTTATTTTGGACTTCACCTTGTACATGCATTTCTCGTAAGTACTTTGAGAACACTTACTTTTTCTCTTTAGAAATTCATGACGAGCAGTAATTTAGTTTTATATTTATTAACTGAAGAATTATTTTTTACGGAATCCCCTTGAAAGCAGAAGGACTGCACTGTTGAATAATAGACTAATAATAATAATAATAATGACTAATAATTGACTAAGTTTTGTTTAGGAAAAGCTCCAAGCTTTAATATTATTCCAAAAATTTAAAAATTAAATATAAATATGTACGTGCGCATATAGATTTATTGGGGAATCGAAAAATTCGTAAAGAATCAATGTTTTGTTGCTGCTCTTCTGCCAACGCAAAGTTCGGCCATACTTTGTGCTAACGATTTTCCTGCTCTGTAACCTGGAAATTAGTGACACAGACAAGGTAATCGCGCCAGTATGAAACAACGATAAGTGGAACGAACGAAGCTGCGCGCGAGTTAACCAGGCAGGAAATAATTCAAAGTGAAAAGATGAAAAAGCCAATGAGAAAAAGTTTGCCTGCGGCTACGCTTTCCGGCACAAATTACCCAGCAAAGTGAATTTTTCAGAGCTGCTCTTGTGGAAAATTAACCAAAAGTAGGCCGCAAGTGAATACGCATTTCAGCTAAATAAATTAGATTTTAAAAAGACAAAATATAAATAAACAAAGAAATGCGTAATTGAAAATGTCATCACATTAATGAAATATTTAACATTTCGCAGAGTAATTAAACGCTGAGCGCCGAGTCGATTACAGGCGAATGTTCCCTGCATTGTGGGCCTGTTGTACTGGGCCCAGCAGAACGCTCTCAAATGCGCAGCGCAATCAGGATGTTTAAGCAGGTCTAGGCTGGCCCCTCATAGGCACAGTACATATTTACATATGCACTCAAAGAGGAGACTTTAACGCATTGTTTTTCAGATCAGCTTAGTAGACAAAAATCTTTTCTTCTTTACATTAATGTTTATTAAGAAAAACACATCGCTCAATTGCAAACTCCTAAAGAAAGCAGAACTTTCAGTTCACGAAACAAATCAAAAACAAAAGACCATAAAGAACGGACGTAAAAACAAATGCAAATAAACAAAATAACAGAAAAAAAGTAGTGCATACTCGTGTGTACATAAGAGTGGGCGAGAGAATAATAACGGCATTTGTTAAAGCAGTCTTAGGTTGCTCGTGCTTGTGCTTGTGCTGGTGCTGGTGATTGGGATGAGCAGCGAAAGTGAATTTGACTTTGAGTGAAACGATGACAAAGAAGACAGTTAAATGATTAAACAATTACTGCACACATTTGCTTGAGCAGTTAGAGAGCGAATGAGAGCAAGAAAAGCACATCCGTAAGTGGATTGTTTGCCTGCGACACACAGCTACGTAAATTAAGTTATACAAGTCCACATGCAGAGTCAGTTATATGGCTAGCAAATGTTTGTGCATGCATGTATGTATGTAGATTGTGTATGATTGTGTAGTTGTGTGAGATTGTGTAGTTAAGAATGCGCAGATATACCTATACAGACACAAGTACACGCGCATGCATGAGAGATAATAATGAACGTGTCATTTCATTTTGATGACACCTGAATTGATGTAAACAGATGCGATTAGCTCAAAGAGATTAACTCGCACACTTGAATGGGAATTTTTGCGTATTCATTTAATTCAGCTACTGCAACCCGATACAAAGTTTTCAGCATTCAATGCCATTCTACAAAAGTCACTTAATTAAATAAAGAGTTCAAGTGCGTTAGATAAATGCGTTTAAATTAGTAATTTCTGTTGGATGAATAGTCGTATGGGTGCTGGAAACATTTTCGATATATTTGCAAGTATTCTGCCGAATTCATAAATACAGCGCACGCTCGATAACGTGAACGCTCTAAAGCGTGAACACCCCAAAATGTGAACAAACATTTTTGTGCATTGACTACTCTAAAACGTGAACAAACCCAAAAAGTTCTATAACATGAACAATCAGCGTTACAATTATTTGAATGTAGTTTACATTGATCTCAAGTAATTCTGAAATTGGGGAATCACCTAATTATAAAATAGGCATTTTATTCGTAATTTCATGTAAGGAGTAAAATATTTCAGCAACGGTTTTGGTTTTGCAAAGAGTGTTTCGTCTTAAGTTTTGTGGTGAAAATGAGTTAAAAAAAAATCGTGTGCTTGACATTAAAACAAAAGGATAAAATTCTCGGCTTTTTAAAAAAAGGCTCATCTGTGACGATTTTAGCAAAGAAATATAATGTTGCTAAATCAACAATTTGTAACATTTTTTTTTTTTGCCTCCTTTATTAATTACACCTGTCGTATGACACTAAATAATTCTTTCTGCAGCTTGGATTTTATAACATTAATCATTATCAATATTACATTTGGGTTAAGTTTTTGTGTGAGTTTACAAGTGTAGGTATGTGCATAGCTTTAAATTATTCTAGTTATCAGCTAAGTTGGGGTTGGTCGTTTGAGCCGCCTAGAGTTTGCCCTTTCTGCTGTTGGGAGTTGTCGCATGTCATTATTGGAATGGTTCATTAAACGGACAATATGATTTGTGCTGCGTTTGCGGATGATTTCTGCTATTGTTTCGATGTTGAGATCGCGATGAATGTCTTCGTTTGGGATGTACCAAGCTGCATTGGTTATAGTTCTGAGTATTTTTGATTCTAGTCGTTGAATAATGTTAATGTTACTTTTGCTTGCAGTACCCCAGATTTCTATGCCGTATGCCCAGATTGGCACAATCACAGTTTTGTATATAAGTATTTTATTCAGCAATGACAGTTTCGAGCGCCTGCCAAGTAGCCAATATAGTTGTCGGAATCTGTTTTTTACCTCATTTCTTTTCATCGTAATATGTTCTTTCCAGAGAAGTTTGGAGTCAATAGTCATTCCAAGGTATCTTGCTTTGGTGTCTATTGGGATTTGTGAGTGGTTTATTGTCAGATTCTTGTATCTTACTTTCTTGTTGGAATAAACTACATGAATTGTTTTGCCGCTATTGATTTGTATACCCCAAGCATTAAACCATGTTAGTGTTTTGTTCAAAATTTGTTGTAACTTGTTTGTTGCTGCTTCTAAGGTTTTATGAGTTGCCAATAAGACAGTGTCATCTGCAAAAGTTGCTATCATGTCGATACTTGCAGGCAGGGGAATATCAGCTGTGTACAGCACATATAGTACAGGCCCTAGTACACTGCCCTGGGGTACACCGGCTTCCATGAGTTGAATATTAGAGTATTTGTCTCTATATTTCACATAAAAGAATCTGTTTGCTAAATAGCTTTTCATTAACAAATAGTAGTCGAGTGGAAGATACTGTTTAAGTTTAAATATTAAACCCTTGTGCCACACGCTGTCGAAAGCTTTCGCCACATCAAGATACACAGCAACACATGTATTTCTTTTGTCAATTTCTGATAATATTTTATTTGTTACTCTATGTACCTGTTCTATTGTTGAGTGTTTTTTACGAAATCCAAATTGGTGTGAGGGAAATAAGTTTCGCGCCTGTAGTATGGGGTCAAGGCGGTCAAGTATAAGCTTCTCAAGAAGTTTAGATAATGATGGTAATAAACTAATTGGTCTGTATGAAGAAGCTTCAGAGGCATCTTTATTAGGTTTGGGTATTGCGATGATTTCAGCAACCTTCCAAGGCAGTGGAAAATACTTCATTCGTAATGCTGAGTTAAATACATTTCTTAAGTACAGAGTTGCTTTGTCAGGTAACTCCTTTAGAATCCTTCCTGTGATTCCGTCATATCCTGGGGATTTATTTACGTTAATTTTTGTCTCAATTGCTATACGAATTTCTTTTGAAGTTATTTTCTTGATTGGTATGTTATGTTGATTTGTAAATGTTTTTTTAAAATGATCAGCGAGTATATTTGCTTTTTCTTTTGGTGTTTTCGCCCAAGAATTTGTACTTGTCCTTAGAGGGGGTTGGTGCATAACTGCGTTTTCGATTTTTTTGCAGGCCTTCCATAGTGTATAGTTTGTAGCTCTAGTAGCTCCCAGTGATGCGATATATTTTTCAAATTTTTCGTCCTTGTCCACTTTTAATATATCTTTAATTTCTTTTGCTGCTATATTCAGCCTTTTTTTGATATCTGGTGAGCGTGTAGATTGCCATTGTTGCCTTAGTTTTCGTTTTTCTCTGATTTTTTCCAAGATTTTATGGGGCAATTTGTGTTTGTTGTTACTCATCTTGATTATAGGTGTGGAAGTTGTTGTTGCATACACTATACTGTCATTGAAGTATGCGATTGCGGAGTCTATTTCTTTTTCGCTCTTTAGGGGGAGTTTTACGTTAAGGCTTTGCTCCATAATTTCACGAAAATAGTTCCAGTTCGTATAATTATTGTAAAATTTATGTGTCTTGTAGTTTAAAGCGAGAAAGCAAGTGATTTTAAAATGCATAAACAACACGTATTGTGGACCTGGAAATAGAAAAACACTGCGTTCTTCAGAGTTGCCCAAAATGAAGAGAGCTCTTTATCGTTGATTTATCCGAATGCGAGATAAAAACTGGCCAGTAAGTGCTCTAATGTTGATAGAGAAGGCAAAAACACTGCATGCAAAATTTAAAGGAAATGAAGCAAACTTCTTCGCTAGTAATGGATGGCTCCAAGGATTCAAGAAGAGGTACGACACTCGTCTTCTTAAAATATCAGGCGAAAAACTGTCTTCGCAACCTCAGCTAGTGGATCCGTTTAGAGAAAAACTTAAAGCTAATATGGCCGAATTGGAGTTGTGCAACGATCAGTTATATAATGCTGATGAGTCGGGGTTATTCTGGAGACTTTTGCCAGAGAAAACGTACGCGTCAAATTTGGAGAAGAGAGCCTCTGGAGTAAAGTCCGAGAAGCAGCGAATCACGTTTTTATGCTGTTCAAACGCCACTGGATCCCACAAGCTTAAGCTTTTGGTAATTGGAAAGGCGAAGAATCCACGCTGCTTTAAAAACTTTCAGTGCCCCATCGACTATAAGAACTCGAAATCCGTCTGGATGACGTCGGCTATTTTCAAGCAATGGTTGCATGAGTCATTTGTTCCACAGGTGAATAATCCTTTTAAGTTTTGTCCGATTTTTAAGGTTAACTGGTTGTTTTTTAAGGTTACATCATTTTTAAAGGAACGCTTTACCAATTAAAGCTCGTCTCCTAATCGACAACGCTCCTTCTCACCCAAATGAAGCTGAACTGACAATGGAGATTGGGCAAATTTCGGCAATGTTTATGCCACCAAACGTTACACCCCTCATTCAACCGATGGATCAGAATGCAATAAAAATCACTAAGTTGCATTACAGAAACAGCCTTCTAGCTTCAATAGCAGCGACAAAGTCTGATTTGCTAGAGTCGTTGAAAAAAAATTAACTTAAAAACAGCTATAAATCTTTTGGATGCGGCTTGGTTTCGTGTTGGTGAAGCAACATTAGCTAAGTGATGGAACAGTATTTTAGATTTTGCGGTAAACAATGACGATCCCGAAGATAATGTTCCGTTGGCGGTTTTAAAAGAAAAATGGGAAGCTGAACTGCGCACCTTGATGAGCAACATCGTCTATCTCCTTAGTAGTTTAAATCCTTAGGTTCGTTCGTGTTCGCAGATATGCTCAAAGATGTGTATGTGGGTTATTGAAAAAGCTTTTTTTTATTAAAAAATTCTGATTGCATTCACGTTACCAGCCATTCATGAGTGGAACGAAGATATCGAGGAGGGCAATGCAGATGACGATCATCAATAAGAGGTCAAATCCGATGATGACGGCGTATCAGAGCAACTGGAGAAAATTAAGCCTACTGAAGTAGTTGAAATTTTCAACAAGACGTTAATATGGGCTGGTCATGAAGACGTCGATCTAAATGATATGAGTGTGCTAAGACGGTTAAGGGAGAAAGCTGTGCTTCAAGTTTTAGAAAAACAGAAGATACAAAAAGAGATGACTGATTGTTTTAAATAAAACCATCGTATGACTTTATTTTCAATTAATATGTAACGAAAACAAGAAAAAAATGTGAATTTAAGTATTTACTTAGTCTTTTTGGGCATTCCCTTAGAATTAGTTCACGTTATCGAGCGTGCGCTGTATATTTCCCCTATCCACCTACAAGCGCATCCGTACGGCAACTGCAAGTTTCAACTGATAGCGAACATGTAGCGTGTCACGAAAAATAATACTAGGAAATGTTTTATTCCAGGCCCTCAACATCCTCAGTTTACCCTCATCTCAATCCACGACATTTACAGTAGTACGAGTAGTAGCTCCCTATCTACGCCGGTGATGCACTTGCTTGCATATGAGCCACACACCAATGCAGTCGAAGCCAACGCGTGGCTACAATTCCCAAAAGACGGCAATGAAGAATTGAAATAAATCTTTCAATTTCACGAATGATTGGAAAACATTTAAAATTATTGAGACGCACAAATGCATGCCGACAATTTACACATACATTCATATAAATATGGTATGCCAGAGACCACTAACACCAATTCCTGTAACTTCGGCGGCAACGAGGATGTTGGGCAGACAGAGAGTGTGTAAGAGAAATTTTGCGGCGTGCACCACATACCAGCAACAACATCAACACAACGCCGCACAAGGCAATAAATCTTCGAATCGCAGGATGGTAACTAACGTGCGCCAACTGAATTTTTACAGAGTGGTATGCCACATCGGGTTTCGAAACTAGGCACTGCCTGATGGCCCGGTGGACAATCTTCCGCCTCCTTTTTGCTCCCTATGCCGCTTCACAGGTTGTTACTCTTATAAATTGCAGCTTTGCTATCTTAGCTGAGTGTCTGCCTGTCTGTCAGAATGTCCGTTTGTTCACTCATTCGCTCATTCATTGATTCAGCTGACGGATAATCTCGCACTGCGACGCTGGATAGAAAGCCGAAATAAGTAAGGCATAGTCGGGTAATGGAAGTTGCCTTTGTATTTTTTACTTATTATGGTGTGTGTGTGTGTGTGTACATACCTATTTATGTATGTATATGTATGAGAGTGGCTGTGCCCAACTTCCACTGAATTCGAAATGTATTTTCATGGTTCTTCAATTTCCATATATTAACGACAATTGCGTCTACACCGAAATGTAATGGATGTGTGTGTGCCTTAATGTGAAGCAGTGAAATCGAACGTAAATGTTTGGAATTACCGAAAAATGCATACATATATGTGTGGGAAGTGAGTGGATAGGATTATTGTGAATATTCGGGAAGAGGATGAGGGTGGCAAATAGTGGTAAAAATATTACTGTCGTCATACGAAGGCAATAAATTTCCACATTCTGCTCAAAATTCTATGCAAATTTGTCACAGATAAATTTCCAAAAAGTATGGAATTGAGATGAAAATGCCAAACTATTTTATAACTATTTAAATATTGCTTTAAAGATTATTTTTGTGCCACTTTAAAGGAATTATTCTTTAAAGGGTTAAATACAATAAGAAGGCAGAAAAAGCGAATTTTTCAGAATTTTTTCTGAGAAATCTTTTAAATTTATTGACTTAAAAATATGTACACATATTGTGTTATCTTTTAACTGCATTTTAGGACTTAATATTAGTAAAAATATTTATTTGAAAAGGAGCTACAGCTGATCTCCGGGAACTCCTCTAAAAACAGACGTTTTGCGGTAACCACTATATCTCTGAACTGGATCCTTTAAAATTAAAAAACCAACAGGTTTCGTTAAAGTAATGGTAAATCTAGTAATTAATCGAAGGAATAAGCAACATGAATTTATTGACATTTTTTTGACGGTTTCTCAAAAACAAAAAATCGACTTTTAGTCAAAGTTTTTGGCTTTAAATTGCTTATAAAAAAATATTTATCGGTGAGAAAAGTCTTCAATTAATTACTAAAAAATATATTTAAGAAGATCGTGTTAAAATTTGAGACTAACCGGTTTAGCCAATTTCGAGTAATGTTGCCCACCGACTCTGAAAGCACCATTTTGAGAAAAACGCGTTTAAAGTTTGAAAAGCACTTTACATAGGATAAAAAAATTGTTTTTATCTTACATGGAATCGTCTATTCTAGGACCATATAATACACCCTCCACCGCTCCAGCAACTTCTAATAACTCGACCTGATGTTGTGTGCGGGCCATTCTTCCATCTCGGGTGCTCGCACGCGCTCTGAGATCGGAAATGTTCACGCGCTGCTCATCTTCTTTTTCGGCATATGAATGCGCATCGGGCCCAAGTGTAATTCCTATTGACAGCTGCACCATAAGTTTCCGGCCTTGTACTTCCAAACACTCTGAAACGCCTTTGGAAAAAGTTCGCGTAACTTCGAAAATATTCACAGGAACGATATTAAATTTTCTGTGTGTATTCTTAAATATATGTACATTAAGAAAATAAAGTTAAAAAAATCGATTCTTTGAGTTCTAACTGTATATAACCCCTTAAGGTTTGCTTTTCAAATCAGTGTGCGTATGACATGGGAGCTTGAATCGAAAAGAAAGTTTGGGTTACTTTTTTTAATTTTTCCGCTAGCTAACGATCTTGATATTAATTTTTTCCGTAAATTTAAATAAGAAATATCGACAGTAAATGAAAAATTACAAAATATTACTATTTGGAGCGCCATTGGGAAAACAACACTTTGGCTTATGCCCACTGAATTATATCTACCAAACAAGCAGAATATAAAAAAAATAGTATCTTCTTTTCCTGCAGTAGTTATGCACTACGCATATAAAAATTGCTTAGCTAAACAACCCACGTAGAAAGTAAATTTACTCTCGCTTTACAATGAAGCGAAAATAATTAAAATCGTAATACCCTATGATCTGAAAGTACGGGAAATGTTTAAATAAAACAAAACAGAGCTAAATTTCAGGCAAATTTAATTTATCTCCTTCGAAATATGACCCGTCTGAAGCAACATACACATGAGCCAACGCTTAACCCAGTCCTCCAAGTACCCCTGGTAGGCCGACGGAGAGATGGCCTGCAGCTCCTTCGTCGCATTCTCTTTGATTTCCTCTATTGACTGAAATCTCCTTCCACGAAGTGGTAGCTTCAACTTGGGAAACAAAAAGAAGTCGCACAGGACCATATCAGGTGAATACGGTGCTTGTACGATGGTATTTACTTCGTTTTTGGTCAAATAATCCAGCTCCCAATTTGGGCTCGATGCGACGGCGTGTTATCATTTCCGGCCGTTTGCGATGCAAACGCTTTAAAGATAGATTAAATATATTCTTTATTGACCGTCTGGCCCAATGGAAGGTACTCATGGTGCACTACGCCTTGGCAATCGAAGAACACAGTCAACATCACCTTCCCGGTACTTTTTGATCATAGGGTATGTTGTTTCTCCCATGAGCAAACATAGATGTAGTATATTAACCTCTGTTTTCCTCAAATAATTTTGTTTGAGCTATTTGAAAATTCCATCTATAAAATTATTTACTGGTAGAAAAAAAAAATATAATAATAGAAGAAAAAATCAATCGACGTAAAGTAAGTATAGATTTGCATACCCAAAAGCGGACAATTGTAACAATTTTACGCTGATGGCAAATTTGACACTAAAGTTTCAATTTGCAACACTGGTCAGTTGAGGCCATCGCTTCATACGCCGTTTAGAACAGGCAACTTGCCACATGCCACTTGCAATTACAATGCAAGAGCGCTAAAAGTCAGCATATACATCTCCATGTACAGGGTACGTTTTATGTTCCCAGGTACTTTTGATTTAAGTGTCATAGAGAGCGGCCTTTAGTAATTAATTGTGGAGCAGATAAAGCATCAAGGAGTTATTAAAACAAAGAAAAAAAGGCGAACTAACTGTGCAATGAAAAAAAAATTGCAAGACTTTTAATTAGTCATGCATCTTATAAGTCAACCTATTGCCGTGTAATGCATAATTTTTAAAATCGCTATAAATTAGTAACTAAAGTAAAGCTTGGTAAACCAGGCAGAGTTGTGCTGACTGCCCGAGTACCATTCAACGCCTTCGTTAAGTTCAGACGCATCCACTTGACCAGCCATATATTCCATATATAATTTTAAAAACCTGATAATGATTTAATAAAATATAAATTACAGAATTAAACTTTTTTAAAAAGAAAAAAAACACAACCTGGAACATAAAGCGCACCCTGTATATGCATATATTGATCAAAAAAGAGCCATTTGGTTGCAATGACTTTTTATCGCTTCGCATTATTTAGCAATACTTTTCTATCCTAGTGCATTTTTTCTTTTCCATTGCACACAAATGTGAGTAGGTGTGCGTTTCCAAAGTCAAATCAGCACTCACTTCCTCGCTTCCAAAAAATGCAGCTGCACCGGGACAGGCATGAGCGGGATGGTGTCCCTGGAGGAAGCCGGCTGACCGCATTGGCTGCTCTTTTCCGGAATTTGTTTAATAAATTACTCAAATCATCATAGGCGGCATTTGATATGCCACGTGAGGTTATGAGCTCCCATGGGGGCTTGGTGGCAAAATTTGCGATGGTACGAAATGCCACTAAACTTTTTTGTTGTTTTATTAAAGAATTTGCTGGAAATATGTTTTTCAATTTAAACTTTTAATAACTTTTATTGACTTCAGCTATACTGGACAGTGGTGCACGAAATATCAATATATAGAATAAGTAGTTCGCCTACCTGGATGGTCGTCTACCTGGTAAACGGTTGTTTTCTTTAGAGTATCACTACCAAAACAGTTTCCCAACATTTTTAAGGTTTTTGCACCATTGAATCCATTTGTAACGCAAAATTTAATACAGATCTTGCTGCTGAATATTAAAATCCATTTTTCAAACTGAAAAAAAAAAACGAAAATATGTGCACAGGTTCAGGGCGGCGTAACTTTTACAAATGTTAAGCATTGGGGATAAAATTTTAGTAGGAATGTTAATCATAGATGTGGCAACCTAACAAAGGTTAGGTTAGATTAGCCTGGTTGGCATTAAGCCACGCATAGACGTCTTGGTCCCTAGCGATACCAGATGGAGACCGACCTCTATGAATACTGAAAGTAGACATCATGTGGGATGTCAGCGCTTTTGGCGAATCTAAGCAGAGCTGGGAGATCCGCTTTTGAGACGTCGTCCGGACCCTCACACAGAGGGGCTCCCAGGCATTTGAAAGGTGTTCTAAAGATTCCTCAACCTCCTCTCTGCATTTCCTGCATTTGTCTGTGCTAGCAATCCCTACCTTGTGCGCATGTGCAGCCAATGGATTATGACCTGTCCGCATACCTATGATAGTTCTGTAGTCCTTTCGCGAGAGCGTGAGCACGATTGAGTCAGATTTTTGTACTTTGTATTACATATGACTTTTCCTGTTTTGCAAGTGGCTTAGTCCACCTACCTTTCAACAGTGTTTTCATGTAGTCGTCCATTTCGTTGTACATAGTATTTAGCGGTTTTGGTATGTCGTTCTGTTGCTCAAACGGTAGTCTAACAGCACTTTTTGCTATCTCATCTACTATTTCGTTTCCTTTGTGACCAGGTACCCAATAGATACGCAGCCTACTGTTTGCGGCTAGCCTTTCTATAGCCTCTCTGCTCCGTTGAACATTTTTGGACTTAATAAAATATGAGCTTATTGCTTTCATTGCCGCTTGACTGTCCCCGCATATATTAATTATTGAGTTCTTTCTTTCCCACAGCAAAAACTTATGCTTGGAAAATACTGCTGTGGTCTGGTAGCTTGATAGGCTGCCTTATCCCTAGCTTTGAGCAGTAAGTGCCCGCTCTCACTCCGCCTAAAGTTTTAGAGCCGTCTGTGTAGATGTGAAAAGTCCTATGGCCAGGCTTCATCCCTTCAATTGTAGTATGAAACCTTCTCCCCCAATTAAAGCACGGAGTCATGTAGTTGTGCAACCTGAAATCATTTTTCCTATTGAGCTATGTCCGAAGGTTCTACAGATGAATACTCCGGCAGCCACTAACCTCCCCGCGGATTTCACAGTCAGATTTTCCGCCATAAGGTCAATAGGTGGCATGCTGAGTATCATTTCCAGCGCCGCCATTGGAGTGGTTTTCATCGCTCCTGTTATGCACAGAGCAGCGAGTCGCTGAATCCCCTCCAGTGGCATTAAGTATGTATGTCAGTTTTCTTGTCGTAGTCCACCATACGAACCTAACAAAACACAGAACTGAAATTAGTTGTTTGAAGAACTTTTTGATGAAGAAAGTGCACTGCCTAAAGGAACTAGAACAGAGGAACTTATTGACAAGTTCTTGACAAATTATTTTCTATTGAAATTCATAATTTTTTTAGGAAACTACAGTTTTTTCTCCCGAAAAAATATATACATCAAAGTTTCAAGAGTTGTGCAACGGACGTACAAAAAAATTTTCAGAAAAATTTCGAGTTTGTAGCATTTTAGTAATAAAATTCAAGCTTCAAGTAGCTCTAAAATCTAGTAATTTTTGGTATTTTTTGTTTTGCTGACTGAGTTGGGAGTTTTCTGTCATTTGGAAAAAGTTCACAAGTGAGAAAAGTACAAAAATTAAAAATAAAATACGAGTTTTTTATTCAATAAAATCGATATCTACGCTCTGCAAAATACTGCTTCTCAGTTAACGTTTGTGGGGCTAGCTTTAGGAGCAGCCTGAGATGCCTATTGTATTGTATTAGCAAGATGCCAAACTTGAATCTTCACTAACAATTTCACCAAAACTGTCAAATCTTCTCGGAAAAATTGCTGTAACTCCCTCAATTTTGCTCTGATTGGCCTGAAACTTTGGCATATATACTTTCAGTAGAATTGTCATAAGTCGCTCAGCTTTGCCCTAATTGGCCTGAAATTTCGGCAGGTAATTGTGGAAGCGTCAGCCTTTCTAGATATGCAAAAACCATGAAAATCGGTTGGAAAACAACAAAACTGTCTAACCTCCACGGTAAAGTTGCTGCAACTCCTTCAAGTTTGCTCTGATTGACCTGAATCTTTGACATATATCCTTTCAGTAGAATTGTCATAACTCGCTCAGCTTTGCCCTGATTGGCCTGAAATTTCGGCAGGTAATTGTGAAAGCGTTAGCCTTTCTAAATATGCAAAACCCTTGAAAATCGGTTGAAAAACAACAAAACTGTCAAATCTCCACGGTAAAGATGCTGTAACTCCCTCAATTTTGCTCTGATTGGCCTGAAACTTTCACATATAACCTTCCACTAAAACTCGCTCAGCTTTGCTCCGATTGGCTTGAAAATTTGGCACGTAGTTGTAGAAGCGTCTACCTTTGTAAATAAGTAGAAATCATGAAAATCGGTTGTCAAACACCAAAACTGTGAAATCTCCTCGTGCTGAGCGACTTCTGGGTCAATTGTAAATACTTTGTGGGACTATTAATTATAGAATATTATTAAAATCAGACGCTTCTGATCATCCAAAAAGTGATGTGATGAAGGGGTCAAGTATTACTCGAAACAGAAGTATTTCATGAATATTTTTCGCAAGACGTATAAATTATTTCACTTTTATGGCAGCGTTACTCTGAATAATGCCAAAATAAAACCTCATTTACGACAAGTAAAACAATTATACTATTGATTTAAGCTCATACAACCTCAAATTTGCGTTTCTCTAAGTTCCAACCAAATTACTTTCCAATTGCTTTACTTGAATCCGACCTTTTTTTGATATAGAACGGCTAGTAAATGAAGACAAACACGATTTAGAATGAAATACCATAATTCACTACAGTTCTAAAAAATGTTAGTGCAAACCGGAATGTCTGACACTTTACTACGATTATTTTGAGAAAGTGATAAATGGCGGCTGGCCAAATAAAAAGTTTTCGTTCTAAACACACACAAATGCACATTCGCGTAGACGAAAAGTAACACGTCCCCTGTAGGAATAACTGCTGGTTTTGAACTATTTGATGTGCCTTCAGTGAAGTCGGAACGGTGGCTTATACTCGTAATAAGTAGTGTGAAACCTACAAATTTCATTGTTGGTGAGTTTTTGCAGCATCTGTTGCCATGCGTCTTGATAATGGGAGTTTTATATAGGGGGTTTTTTAAGAACTTGAGAACTTAAAATGACAATACAATACATTAAAAATATTGTTGAAATTATTTTTTTAGTTATATTCTGGTAGATAAATTCATGGCATTTATTTTTCGAATATTATTTATGGCATATGTCCGAAGCGGTTTCGAGTTACATGGCCCATCCGATCAACACTGTTTGCCATTTTTGGTGGTCAAACCGAGGTTATCGATAGTACTCATACAGCTGAAAAAATACCCGATAATTTTTGGTTGTCTCCTGTCGTAGAAAGTTGTCAGTTTTTAGCAGTCAACATTGGGTCTTGAGGGTGATTCTGTATGACTCAGTTCTTCACATTCTGCTAATCAACGAATCTTAGTTTGAACGCAGAGTGGAAGCCAAACCGAAGGTGAAGGTAATGCCGAAGCCGAAGACGAAACACAGTGCAGTAGGAAACCTATGAAACACACCAGTGTGCAAGCGAAGGCGAAGACGAATATGAAACTGAAGTCGTTGCTCAAGCGGTCGACTTGAAAGTGTGCGCTACTGTTTTCAAAGTCGAATCGCTGCTCTAGAGAATTGTTTACATTTTATTCAATTGTTCGCCACTGTGAAATAAATGCGAGTTACTTTTGAAAAATGTGATTACTGAACGAGGAATTGATAGCGGCTATTTTTCACATTCACTATGGAATCAGCAGAATAAACATTTTCCCAACCGATGTATTGTTGAATGAATTTGGAACGAAATCGAAATCGAAACGAAGGTATTAAGTCAAATGGCGAAGGCTTTTAGCCAACAAAGTAAGTAGTAATAGAAAAAAATGGTTTAAATTATTATATTTATTTAATCTTCCTAAATGTTATTCATATTTCTGTTGCGACAAACATAACTGCGAAAAGTGTCTCTAACTGATCGACCTATTTTCTTTCAACTACCTATTCTACCCACTTTCTTTCAACTTCCTTTTCGTCCCTGTTTTCCACTATTAATAAATTTTTCTCCTTCCGCAATATGGGATTCAAAATCTTCCAGACCCATTATAGCATTATGTACAGGGTGAACGATATGAAGTGTTACCTATTCAAAACACCACAACTTTTTTGTGTGAAATTAGTTTTTATTGATTTCAAAAACAAAATTGTTCGAAAATGATTACAATTTTAACATATATTCACTTTAGCTCGATATGACCACCTTTTGCCTTGACATAGCCTTCAAACGGTTAAAAATTGAGTTGCATGCTGCACGAATGTGATTTTGAGGTATTTTGCCCCACTCTCGTATAATCGCTTTTTTCAGCGCCTCCATACTGGCATATTTTTTAGTCCTCACCTTGCTCGCCAAAATGGACCAGATGGAAAAGTCCATCGGATTTGCGTCTGGCGAATTCGAAAGCCAAAGGTGTGGACGAAATGAAGTGTGGAACATGCTTTTTTAACCATTCTTGGTTCACACGAGCTTTATGAGACGGTGCCGAGTCCTGTTGGAACCTCCATGGTCTACGACCGAAATGTTTGCGTGTCCACGGCAAACATTTTCCACATAATAAGTCGCATTCACTTAACGATAAAACGATTGGAGAGCGTCACTGCGGCCCAAACCATTACTTGCGATGGGATATTGTTTCGAGTGGCCAAAGGTAGGCTCAAATTCTCGTATGAGCGTTCGGTCAAGTAAACACGATCGCTTTCAGTGTTTATGAACTGCTCAATTGGGAAATTTTTTTTCATCAGAAAACATAATTTAGGAAATTCGCCACGTTCGTGCAAGCGCAACAACTCCTTTGCTCTTTCGCACCGAAATTTTTTTGCTGGGGTGAAAGATCATGTGCTTCTTGGATCTTGTAAGCCTTGACCTTCAGCTCATTTTCCAATATGCGTCGAATGCTGTCTTGCGATATTTTCAGTTCTTTGGAGATTTTTCTTCCACTTCGACGTGGATTTCGTTCAAGTCGAGCCTTCACTTTCCGAACCATTTCTGGCGTTATTGCGGGTTTTTTTGGTCCACCTCCATAGCGTTTTGCAATGCTACCAGTATCATTGTAACGTTTTATAGTGCGATATACAAACATTTTAGTCACTTTGAGGGGACTGAGCTCACGAACAATGGCTGGTTGTGATTTTCCAGCCAAATATAACGCAATCACACTATTACGTTTGAATTCCATCACAGAAAAAAAAAATTCAGCTAAACTGAGGCGCAAATGCTTTTGATGGCTTATAAACAATATATTGAACTGTCATTAGAACAATTTTGACGTTGATGTCATGAGCTGTTTTACAGATACAAGCAGTGTGAAGCTGGTAACACTTGCAAATAGTTTGAACAATGATGTCTGCAGTAATCGGAACTGTTTCTATAGACTTTCAAAATATCCTTCACTTTGAATTCATTATACCAAAAGTCGACACGTCCTCTTCCTCGTGATAAACGCGAATTGAAGTATTAATTTTCTACTGTCGTATTTATTCTAGAATAAGTCAAAGTACCCAGTCTAATAGAAGAAATGATTCATCGGCTGTCAGAAAAGCCACAAAGATTTCAGTATTCCTCCGCTACTTTTTTAATTAGCCTCGGTAGGCTTTGCCATAGGTAATGGTTCCAAAACTTCCATTTAAACGCATTTGAAAAGATCTTCAGCTCCTTCAGCGAATTCTCCTTAATGGCCTCTATCGATTTAAAGCGGCGGTCGCGGATTGGGAATTTAACTTTTGCGAAAAGGAAAAAGTCACAGGTGGCAAAATATGGTCAATACGGTGGTTGTTCGATGATATTTGTCGAGTTTTGGTCATAAAAGCGTTTACAATATGAGCCTTGTGAGACGGTGTGTTGCCATGGTGCGAGATCCATGAGTTTTCTTTACACAAATTGGGTCGTTTCCTAAGCACATTCTGTCGCAAACGTTGCATAACTTCCAAATAATATTCTTTATTTACCGTAGACCCATTTGGAACGAGCTCTGAGTGCACAGCTCCTTGATAATCAAAGAAAACGAGTAGCAGGACTTTCACTTTTGACCATTTCAAGGTATTTTGGGTTTCGGCTCATGTGAATAGCGCCTTTCAGCCACCTGTTGACTGGTTTGCATGTCAAACTCATATACCTACTTCTCGTTGCCTGTTATGATGCGCTGGATAAACGTTGGGTCCGAATTCACTTGCTCAAGCATGTCTTCAGGGACCTTCTTCCGATGAATTTTTTTAAAGAAATTCAACTGTCTTGGAACGAGTCGAGTAGCCGCGCGTCTCATGCCCAATTGATGCTGAAAAATGTTGCGAATTGATTCGTGAGACACGCTAAGGTCAAGAGCTACCTCCCTCAAACTTAAATGAGGGTTTTCCAGCACCGTTCCCTTGTCTTTGTCGAGGTTTTCATCCGTTGAAGACGTTGATGGGCGACCAGATGGGGGCAAATCGGGCCAAATCTTCCATGACTTCTCGCCCCTCTGCACAAAAACCGTATATCGTTCGTAGACCCGTGTTTTTGATAAAGCGCCATAGGCTTTCTGCAACATTTTCAACGATTTGGCACACAAAATTAGAGACCAAGTCGTCGTGGAATCTGACTCAACAGAAACCATTTGAAGAATTGAATGATATTGAAGGCGAAGCTAACAACAACAGTAGAGATATGAACATTTATTAAAAACCGAACAATCAAAGTGGAAAGGGAAATAGCGCTATAAACAGCATGAGTACTTTTGAAGGAGAGGCTCCCTGTACTTCACACAATGCAAAAGTAAGAGCAGTAATGAATTGAATAATGAAATAATTAACATCGAAAAAAGAAAACTTGAGCTATTGGAAGAAAAATCAAAAAGGAAAATACAAATTGATGATGAGGGCATGGCTTTCTTTGTAATTCTGTTACTATACTACAATTTTATTTCGTTGAGAAAATGGATCCAGGCCAAAAACTTCATTTATATAAAAATTAGGGTTCAGCGCCACAACACATAAGCTCATACGTGCAGGCGCCAGTCATTCAGGAATCGGAAGATCAAATACACTATGTTTCAATTAATTAAAATAAGCCATCTTGGATTAAAAAATTGTGTGAATGGGTTCCTATCTCATTTTCAAATGGGGCCGCACAGGGCAAGGACTACTTTTCATAAAGTATATTAAGTATTTTGATTTTATGTGGTTTAAGGAGCTACACCTTATCCCCCTCCGCGAACAACCCCACAATCAGTGGGAAAATAAGTAAACATGGTGCTATAAGTACGACATCTGGTGATGCTCTTAATGCCATTCTGAACTTGCAACCTCTAGATCGAAGGAAGCAATGAAGGCGGCGTAAACGGAGTATGCGGAAATAAAGAAAGCACTGGCCACTGTCAGATACACCACCAGTTGTCGGAGCAGTGCACAGTGTTCTCGATGACAGTGGACAATCGGGTGCCTTTCGTTAGCTTCGGTAGGAAGTATGATGTTTTGATCCAATATAGAGATCAATGGTAAAGTTCAGAGAACCTACTAACGGGCTATCAGCACACTTTTTGCAACGACAGATTCAAACCCAGTGATGGTAGCGTATATGGATGATACTTAGACGAAAACACTAAGTGCTCCTATGCCACAGGACAGATGGCCACGGTGTTCTTTACGAAAGTCTATGTAAGAGAACCAAACAGGAAAATAGCGAGCTTTCTCCTAAAACTCAGCCCAAAGGACCTGAGAGTAGTGATGGGTGTAATCACAGGGCACAACGCCTGTGGTCGGCATACGTATGGCTGCCATGGGAGTCGCCGACAGCCTAATATGCCTATCCCGTCTTGAGGATGACGACGCTGCAGAGCATTTTCTTTGTAACTGTACGGCATTTTCCAGAATCAGCCTTAGGATATTGGGTTGCGATATACTGCGTATGGATAAAGTTCATAATCTCCCTCTGCTGGATCTCTTAAGATTTATCAATGAATCCAAAAGATTTGTGGAAGAGTGACCTCAAACTAATTTTTGCGCCTTACCACCCACATTTTATCTTTCCTGTTTCTATTATTTCTACTGAGATCTATCCAGGTGTAGTACAATGGTTTGCTGACTGTGTGCTTGGACTTGTCCAACACCACACAAATCTAATCTAATCTAATCTAAGTAAACATTTCCCATTTGGATAAAACAAACAATCTTTCAGTAGCTATGATGGGAGTTTCATTGGAATTCGTCCAGAGTGTTTCAATAAAAGGCTTAATTTTTGACAAAATGTAATAAAGCGTATTAATTGAGATTACTGAATATTCGAAAAATGTTAGTTCGTCTTGCCATAACTCTTCATAAAAGTGGTGGAATTCGCTCGCTTCCGTTCTGGAAAGCTGCTCCTTGCTCCGGTCGACCTATCGTTGAAAAAATCGATGAAACTATGGAAACCAGGACCGTCACATAAGCTGCCATGACATCGCCAAGGCACTAAACATTCATCATTAAACGGTTTTGAACCATTTAAAAAGGCTGGTTACAAAAAGAAGCTCGATGTTTGGGTACCACATGAAATGTCTGTGAAAAATTTAATGGACCGAATTAACATCTGCCATTCTTTGCTGAAACGAAATGAAATCGAACCATTTCTGAAGCGAATGGTAACTGAAGACGAAAAGTGGATCAAATACGACAATAATGTGCGAAAAAGATCTTGGTGCAAGGGTGGTGAAGCTCAAGAAATGGTCGCAAAGCCAGGATTGACGCCTCGAAAGGTTATGCTGTGTGTTTGGTGGGATTGGAAAGGAATCATCCACTATGAGCTGCTGCAGCCTGCTCGAGCGATTGATTCTACACTTTACTAACAACAACTGATGAGATTGAAGCAAACAATTGAAAAAAAATGGCCAGAACTGATCAGCAGAAAGGCCGTCGTCTTCCATCAGGGCAACGCTAGGCCACATACATCTTTGATGACTCACCAAAAACTGGGAGAGCTTGGCTGGGCAGTTTTGATGCATCCACCATATAGCCCTGACCTTGCACCATCGGACTACCATTTGTTTCGGTCAATGCAGAACTCCCTTAATGGAGTAAAGTTGGCTTCAAGAGAAGTCTGTGAAAATTACTTGTCGCAGTCTTTCGCCGAGAAACCACAAAAGTTGTACACTGATGGAATAATGTCTCTAGAAGAAAAATGGCAAAAGGTGGTCGACCAAAATGGTACATATTTGGTTTAATAAAGTTCATTATAAATTAAAAAAAATAATGAGTTGAAGTTTGATTAGAAATACGAAAAGACTTTTTCGACTACCCAATATATATATATAATATTTGGCGCGTACACCCTTTTTGGGTGTTTGGCCGAGCTCCTCTTCCTATTTGTGGCGTGCGTCTTGATGTTGTTCCACAAATGGAGGGACCAACAGGTTTTTTTAAGCCAACTCCGAACGGCAGATATTTTTTATGAGGAGCTTCTTCATGGCAGAAATACACTCTGAGGTTTGCCATTGCCTGCCGAGGGGCGACCGTTATTAGAAAAAACTTTTTTTTCTCTTTGGTCTTTCACCGAGATTATTTTAGTTAAAAAAATAAATAAATCATTGGCGCGTACACTTCTGTTACGTGTTTGGCCGAGCTCCTCCTCCTATTTTTGGTGTGCGTCTTGATGTTGTTCCACAAATGGAGGGACCTACAGTTTCAAGCCGACTCCGAACGGCAGATATTTTTATGAGGAGCTTTTTCATGGCAGAAATACACTCGGAGGTTTGCCATTGCCTGCCGAGGGGCGACCGCTATTAGAAAAATGTTTTTATTAATTTTGCTTTCACCGAGATTCGAACCAACGACCTCTCAGTGAATTCCGAATAGTGATCACGCACCAACCCATTCGGCTACGGCGGCCGAAACGAAACGAAAAAACGGTTTCTATTAAGAAACAATTGTTCATCTGAAGAGGAATCCTTTTTATCTGTGATTACATGTCGTTCGTCTTCCACTATGAACTGGCGAGTGTCCGCAACACAAGCAATTTGTTGTTGTTCCCATGCATGTACGAGGAATGCTGCTGAAGTGACAGTCCTTGGCCGCCTATAAATCCGTACCGGTTACGTAGAACCGCCTGTCGTGGGAACGATAAGCAATTCGTCTTCGACTTTGCTTCCTCTCTGTATGCAACCTTAGTTTTTCATGCAGGGTTCATAGAGTAAATATGTATGCTCAACTGCCTTAGATAATCGTGCACTCACACATCCATACGCATATGTGTATAACTTTGTGTCTGACAGGACGAGACAAGGAAAGTCGAAAGATTGTTGATGATATGGCCAAACTGATGATTGCGATGTGAAAGTGTGGCCAGTGAAAGAAGTCTTACTATGCTGTTGACTTTTATCGATATGGAACGGAGCTCAGAAGCTGAAGGGGAAAAATGCATTGCTGCTATCACCACAGCAATAGAAATAATAGCAACAACGAGTGTGAAAATAATAGCAACCTACATATGAGGAGCAATAAGGGAAATGGCGCTTAGAACTCTTGAATAAAAGAGAGGAACAAATTTCGATAATAAAAACTAAAAACGATGGCAGAAAAAATTGTACTGAAATGTGACAGACACTGTGACTTATACTTCCTTATTTTTTCTTGCTGCAACTACAGTGTTTTCGGGGGAAAAATAAGTACCGTCCGTCCTCTTATTGAGTCGACACTATGATACTGTCAATTCTCTGTCAAGTATTCGGGCAATCGATCTGTGTGTACTTCCATATACATATAAGTATGTGTGGTGATGGCCATATGAGTACATGTATGTGTGCGTATTTGACCTATCAGGTGGCCGGCGACACCAAATGCCAAATACATTTGTGGGTGCTGGGAATTTTGAACATTTCATTGCATACTTCATGGCGTAGAGTGACTATTTGATTTGCAAGAAAAGTTTTGGGCAGCGTGGCCTTGTATTCGAAAGTGTGGTAAGAGAATTCCGAACAGCGGGTCAGTCTTTCTTTGGCACATTTAGTCGATTCGATTTATTTTCGATATAATATCTAGCGAATTGGCGTAACGATTGGTTTGCCCCACGACCTGCTTCTCCTCTCTCCGGCAGATTTACACAGTGCATAGACAACGACACACATTACAGGCACGGACAAATATACCAGACATGCGACACAGTCGTTGACACGCACGCAGACAGAATTTATGAACATTTGGCGCGTACAACTAGCAGCCTGACGGCGAAACTGGTTTCATGCCAGCTACGGCACGCCCACCAATCGGTATTTTGCTGCATGGCGGAATTACGAGGCGCTGACTGACTGGCGCAATGCTTAAGTGAGCTGTGTCTGTTTCCATCAGTAATCGTTGAGTGTTCTTTTGACTTGCACAATACACACACACACTTACACTCGACTATGGCGCACTTTTATATTCACTTACCCTTTGACGCTTTGAGAGAAGATAATAGGTCAAAGGAAAAATATTTGTAAATTTTGAAAATAATGAAAGTTTATGCATGTCTTTTTAGGAATCAAAAAAATTATGACTTTATTTACTTAAAAAGTTAAAGGCAGTTTTCAGTTTCACTGAACATTTTTTCATGTCAGCTAAAAGGCTAGGTTAGCCTGGTTGGCAATAAGCGACGCATAGACGTTTTGGCTCCTAGCGATACCAGATGGAGACCGACCTCTATGAATACTGAAAGTAGACATCATGTAGGATGTCAGCGCTTTTGGCGAATCCAAGCAGAGCTGAGAGATCCGCTTTTGAGACGTCCTCCAGACCCTCAAACAATGCCAATTCCAGGCATATTAAACACGTTTTTAATAATGCCGGACAAACGCACAGAAGGTGTTCTAAAGTTTCCTCAACCTTCTCTGCATTTCCTGCATTTGCATACCTATAATAGTGCTGCAGTCCTTTTGTGAGAGCGTAAGCCCGAATTGAGTCAGTTTTTCGTCGTTAGTTCTACATATAACTTTTGCTGTTCTGCCTGTGGTCAAATTAGTCCACCTAGCTTTCACTAGTGTTTTCATGTAGTCGTCCATTTCGTTGTATACTGTATTTAGCGCTTTAGTATGTCTTCTCTACTATTTCGTTTTCCGTAATGCCTTTGTGACCGGGTACCCAATAGATATGCAGCCTTCTGTTTGTGGCTAGTCTTTCTATGGCATCCCTGCTCCGCTGAACATTTTTGTACTTAATACAATATCAGCTTATTGCTTTTATTGCTGCTCGACTGTCCACGTATATATTAATTATTGAGTTCTTTCTTATTCTTGTGTAGGCTAGCTCCGCAGCTTTCCCCACAGCAAAAACTTCCGCTCGGAAAATACTGCTCTGGGCTGGCAGCTTGATGGACTGCCTAGTCCTTAGTTTTGAGCAGTAAATCCCCACTCCCACTTCGTCTAAAGCTTGAGAGCCGTCTGTGTAAATGTGAAAAGTCCTATGGCTAGGCTTCATGCCTTTGTGCGTCCTCCTCTTCAATTGTAGTATGAAACCTTCTCTCCCAATCAAAGTACGGAGTCATGTGGTCTGTGCAACATGAACTCCACTTTCCTATTGAGCTGTGTCCGAAGGTTCTACAGATGAATACTCCAGCAGCCACCAAACTCCAAGGCGACGTTTTCTGTTAAGACAAACGCGCCTCGAAATTTCCCACTGAAAACTTAATTTAAGTAATAGTACTGTGACGGCTGCGTAGCCAAATGAATTGGTAAGTGACTACCATTCGGAATTCGGTGTATGTTGTTTCGGAGAAAGTTTTTTCTAGTAGAGATATATTTTTTCCATGAAAAAGCTTCTAAAAAAACCTGCTAAAAAGTCGGCTTAAAACTGTAGATTCTTTCACTTGTGGAAAAATATCAAGACGCACAGCACAAATAGCCTCCTATTTGTGGAGCTCTGCCAAACACCCAATAAAGGGCAAAAGGAAGTATATGCAACGGAAAGATGTGTAAACTTGCCAGAACGGGAAGAGTCAATCTTGTTCGAAAGCTAAGCACATACGAAGACCCACAGGTCCAATTAAGCAACTTCCAACTGGTGTGTAAGCTTAACTGAGTGAAAAGAAGCATCAGCAAGGCGTCATTGCTCACTCTGAAAAAAGACAAGGGAGATCATGGAGAACTATGCTGGAATTATCTCTTAGATTTGAAATACTTCAGAACACTTTCAATTTCTTATAACCGAAAAAGCTTTAAGCACTTTTCATCTTGCCTGATCTTGGGCTAGAGATTTTGCAGCTGAGCTATCAGCTGAATGAACTGAGTATTTATTTGTGAGAGATCTGTTGGCCCTGCAATGTGGAGAGCAAAAGTGCGCTGTGCTAAGGCACAAACCCAAAGAAAGCTGGGTGGCAATGTGACAACAGACGGCGCGAAGATTTCCAAAGACTTAGAATCATAAGGGCATTCTTTTACCCCCGAAGGAGGCATTACTGATATTGAGATCGCACTGCTCTATTTCAACTAATAAAATCATAATAATCACCGCCTATGAACTACTCATTTCCAGCTGGTGTGCAGCAAAGTGCATGTTTCGAATTTGTGATTTGATTTGATTTTGATTTTCGCAGAAACCGTCTCAATGTGCAATTTCATGCAAGTGTTAACTGTGATTTGCGCCACCCGCTTGCCGCTGCGAATGTCAACACGGCATTTCTGTTCAAAAATAAAGGAAAACAAATACAAGCAGACATGAACGAAAATTGTAAAATCAAAAATATTTTATGCGTGCTTTTGCAGTAGGAATTGGAGATTTCAGCACCACGTAGACTTACACAGACACACTCATACATTCTCATGTATAGAAAAGTGTTCGTGACAAATGGTGCGCACAACTTTGAAGTTTCCATTTTTGAAATTCAGGCGCGATAAAGTGCACAAAAGAGCCATGAGGTGAAATAAAAGTGGGAAGCAAGCGATTGTTATAATCTCTTTGGCGGTGCAAATTCGTCGGTCAGCCATTCTTCAAAATTCCAACTGCAGTGCATTAATCGCTCGTAAGCCAGTTTAAATATGCCGCTTTATCCTCTTAAAAATCACAACCGCCATTTACAATGTTGGCATTTTAAATGAAGGCAAAAATACTTGTGTTGCGAGTTAAATAAATTGCAATAAGCCGCTACAATGCTTTAGCGAGTCGACGGGCCACACACGCGCAGGATAAGCAGAGCATTCATAGCATTTGCGGCTAATTTGAATGGCCTCCAGAGAGCGAAGAGTTAGTTAAACAACTTCATTTTTAATTCTACTTTGATTACTTTTGCCTTTTACGTAAATTACCTTGACTGTCGTAATGCATTTATTGCAATAATAAAAAAAATCTTTAACAACTACAACAACAACAACACGACGATGTTGAGAGTAATAAAACAGAGTGGAAAAAGGGTTAAAATAACAAAACTAAACAGGGAAAGGATAAGCGAAACTTGAATAGCTTGCCGACCTGATGCCGCAGCAGTACCCAACAGCCCGCTGGCGCCGGCCGGCCCACCGTGCAGCCTCGGCCAACTTTCATCATTAGGCCTCTGGGAAATTTTCCGGGCACTTAAGTTTTTCCACTTGCCGATGCTGCCGATGCTTTAGATGTTATATGCTGCCGTCGGTAGTAATGGTCATTGTTGTTGCTGTAACTGTTTGCCACGCACCCTCCACCGCTGCCTCCATCAATCCTTTCGTATTGTTTCGCGTCTTTGCTGGTTGTTATTTTTTCTTCCTTGGTTTGCTATGCTGGCGTTTCCATTTTGTTTCGTTCTATTGTAGTTTTTTTTTTTTGTGCTGCTTGCAATCTTTTGTTTTAGGCGCTTTGTGTTGCCAACATATTTTTCAAGCTGTCATTTTTGACTTGCCATGACCGTCGCGGTCTCTGCGGCACAGCAGCTGCTGCTGATGTTGTTGCTGTTTTAGCGTGCTTCAAATGCAATTTCCGTGGTGAGTCAACATTCAGAGTGGAGGTCGGGAGGTAAGTCATGGAAATGGAATGGCTAAACCTACTGCTCAAGTTCAGGGTACCACCATCAAGTTTGACTTTGGCGTGCAACAACAAACAATCTAAAGGAACAATAACTAAAGCGAAAGTCAAATACGAGTGCACAACATTGTGTATGTGTATGTGTACGTAATTGTTTTGTTGTAGGCCTTCCAACCGCACCTCCCTCGCCGAACCTGGCAATCGAAAAAAGGAGCGATATTTTTATGATTTTGTTCTGCCATTGTTTACCAGTTGCGCTGCTTGTTTGCCTTATTTTTTTCTATACGTCATTATTTTCCGCCCTTTTTTGTTCGTTTGCACGGAAATTGTTGCAATTTATTTTATTGCATTTAGGTTTGTTTAGTTCATATTTCGCTATTTCACCGAGTGCTGCTATTTGCCCACTTATTTAGTTTGTAGTTTGATTTGGTTCGTCAACTTTCCCTATTTGTTGCGCTGCTTTTTGCTTTCCAATTTTTTTCTTATTAGATATGAAAACTTTTTTTTTGTTATTTCTGTTTTCTAATTTAACACAGTAAATGCACAAATTTGATAAGTTTTATTAGTACCACAAGTGGCTGTGAACTTTTTCGATTTACTTCTGACACCGGCCACCAAATCACTTGGCAGAACACAACCAGGAAGGTTGTATCGAAGTACTAGACCCGTTGCATTAAAAACTTCAATAGCTCCCAAGGGTTGTTGTAGATGCGCATACTTTTTGGAAGTGATCAAATTGGAAAGAAAAACAACTTAAATAAATGTTAATCGTTGGAAGCAAATTACAATTGTTAAAAATACATTGCAAAAACTTTTAATGAAAAATTCGAAGAACTCCGTCAAGTAAACCTAAGGAAAGGGTTTCACGATTAAAAAAATTATTTTATCTAAGTATACGTGGTATACTCTATGAACAAAAAGTACCGGGAAGGTGATGGTGACTGTTTTCTTTGATTGCCAATGCGTAGTGCACCGTGAGTGTACCTCCTGTCTTCAAACAAACAGTCGGCGCACTCGCGTTTCGGCACCCACGTCACTGTTGACAGTTATAATTTCGAGATTGTAAAGGACTTCGTATATTTAGGAACCAGCATTAACACCGATAACAATGTCAGCCTTGAAATCCATCGTAGAATCTCTCTTGCCAACAAGTGCTACTTTGGACTAAGTAGGCAACTGAGCCGTAAAGTTCTCTCTCGACCAACAAAACTAACACTCTACAGGGCTCTCATCTTGCCCGTCCTAACGTATGGCGCAGAAGCGTGGACGATGACAACATCCGATGAAACGTCGCTTGGAGTGTTTGAGAGAAAGATTCTGGACCTTTGCACCTTGGCAACGGCGAATATCGCAGGCGATGAAACGCTGAGCTGTATAAGATTTACGACGACATAGACATAGCGCAGCGAATAAAGATCCAGCGGCTACGTTGGCTCGGTCATGTCGTCCGAAGGGATATAAAGACGCCGGCTTTTAAAGTATTCGATGCGGTACCAGCTGGTGATAGCAGAGAAAGAGGAAGGCCTCCTCTGCGTAGGAAAGATGAGATGGAGAAGGACTTGGCTTCACTTGATGTGTCCAATTGGCGCCGGTTAGCATGAGAAAGAAACGACTAGCGCGCTTTGTTAAACTCGGCCAAAATCGCGTAAGCGGTTAGCGCGCCAATTAAGAAGAAGAACAAGAGCACCATGAGTACGTTCCTTCGGGCCAGACAGTCAATAAAGAATATTATTTATCTGTTTTGAAGAATTTGAGAGGTGCTGTACAGCGCAAACGGCCGGAAATGTGGGCAAACATTTCTTGAATTTTGCATGATGATAACGCGCCGTCGCGACGACCCCATCGTACAAGCACCGTATTCACCAGATATGGCCCCATATGGACTTCTTTTTGTTTCCCAAGTTGAAGCTACCACTTCGTGGAAGGAGATTTCAGTCATTAGAGGAGATCAAAGACAATGCGACGAAGGAGCTGAAGGCCATCCCTTCGTCGGCCTACCAGGGGTGCATGGAGGAGTGGGTTAAGCGTTGGCACATGTCTGCCGCTTCAGGGGGGTCATATTTTTTAGGAGATAAAATAAATTTGCCTGAAATTTAACGCTGTTTTGTTTTATTTAAACATTCCCGGTACTTTCTGATCATAGGGTATACTGGCATATACGAGTATAGCATTGTAACTGAATAGCTTGTGGGAGTAGGAGCTCCGAGAATTGAGTTAGTATTATTATCGGTGCTTCTGCTTGTGTTCGTTTACGGTTTCATTTATTTGAGCTGTATTTCTTACAAGGTTTGTTGGCGCACACCAATGCAGTCTGGCGTAGAAAGCAGAATTTCCAAAGCCAAGGCACCTTTCGGCACTCTTACATTGCTCAGGAAAAATTATAACAAAGCTACCCACACCAAGTTGCGAATTTTCAATTCGTGTGTCAAGCCCATCCTGCTGTACGCAATGATCACAAGGCGGCTCCTAACGTTCATTCATTGATACAAGCGCTGCATAATGCGAATTTTCTGGACTCGAACTATATCTGAAATTTGCAGAAGGAGATGACAATAGATCGGACACATCCTGAGGAAAAGTGACGACAACATCACAAAACAGGCGCTGCTATGGCACCCCTTCCAACAGGCAGAACGAAGTGTAGGCAGACCACGAACCATCTGGCGTCGTTCAATGGAGGTGGAAATGATTTTAATTATTATTATTTAAAATCTCATGTAACGATAGGCCCAAGAAGCATGCTGGTTATTGATAGAAGCTCGTGCTGTGGCAAAGTGTTTTCATTTACAAAATGTTATTGTTCACACAGACGTCACATCCTCGCTCTTGAAAGAGAAAGACATCTTCTAGTATTACATAAATAAATTGTTTATTATAGATGTAAGCTTTCTGAAATGTCCTTGATAACAAGCACATACCAACTTAATCAAAAATTCCTAGAACAACCGCCAGTTAACGTTCAAGTCAACTGATTTCAGTGTTTTTTTTCACATCTGTGATTAATTTGTAACGTCATCGCTTCATATTTGTAAACGTTACGCCGTCCAAAGTAAGTCTACCTCTGCACATATTTCGAAAATAGATTCAGTAGTTTCCAAAAATTTTGGAAACTTGGGAAACTGTTTCGATAATGAAACATAAAACAGCCCTTTACGAATGGCATGAATGCTTCAGAAGATATCGTGAGTCCATCGCGGATGATGAACGTAGTGGCAGGCCGTCGAAATGGAAAACTGATAAAAACATCAATGAAGTGAAAGAAAAGTTGAGCAATACCGCAAACTAACTATCAGAGAGCTGGTTTTCTCTGTGTTGCTGCAAAGTTGGTCCAAAAAGACATGAATTTCATGCAAAAAAGGGACCGGGTCGGTATCGCCAAAGAGATGATTTCCAAGCCTGAATCCGACCCAACATCCATCAAACGCATCATTATTGTAGACGTGACGTGGGCCTATGAGTACCACACGCAATCCAGGCATCAAGGGAGGTAGTGAGTGAAGATCTCAATGAACTAAAACCAAACAGATCTGGTCGTTTTCAGCTAAGAAAGAAAGCGATGCCCATGGCTTTTATGGATTACAACGGTGTTGTACACCACGAATTTTCGCCAGAAGGTCAGACAGTTAATGAGGCGTTTACGTGAAGCAATTCGCTAAAAAAGAGAGGATTAGTGGGAAAACAACTCGTGGATTTTGCACCACAAAAACGCACCGTCGCACAGTACAATCATAATTCGGAATTTTTTACCAAGAACGCAAAGAACACAGTGTTGCCATTTTAGTGATTTTGGAGCTAGATTTAGCTCTTTTTTTTTAAATTGCTCCAAAATTTTGGATTTAGCTCCTAGCTCTTTTTTTAGCTCTTTTTAAAATGAAATAGTTCTTTTTAGCTACAAATATTTTAAATATTTAAACAAAATAATTTACTACTCTTTGTACTTAAATTAATTCGACGTGTTTTTTTTGTTGCCGTGTGGTAACTCCTGTAGCCATGAACGATTTATATGTTCTATAATCGATTAGTTTCAAAAGTATCATACCTAATACTATTGGCGCATTTTCACTTAAAAACGCGCAATGGAGAGGTAAGCCTTTTTTTATTTTTCTAATTAATAATACTTTAAGATCACTTTTTACTTATGCAGATTTATAAGCAAAAGACTGCCGACTGCCGCCAATGAGGGTTCTGACCATGAATGTTTGGCAAAGCAAATAAGGTAAAATTTTTGTTATTTTGTTTAATATAAAAATAACCTCTTTAATGCTTATAGGAAGTACGAGCAAAAACCGCGATCTACATGGCTTCAAGACAAAAGATTCAGGAAGTGGTTGATCGAGACTGGAAAAGGTTTGCAATGTAAGTACTGCCACTGCAGCTTGAAATCCAAATTACACGGCCTTATTCGTCACGCTGCCACAAGCAAGCACATAAATGCAGCTTCGCCATTTATGTCGGGCTCTCAGCCGACAATTTCATTTATAAAAAAGCAAGAAATGGAAGTACACAGAGCGGAATTGGCCAATGCGTTATTCATCGGAGTACACACTTCAATTAGAGTGGTTGACCACCTAACCATTTTGCAAAGCGGGATATTTTCGGATAGCAAAGCTGCACCCAATTTGAAGCTACGAAGATCAAAGTGTAGCGCTATACTTAAAAATGTGCTAAGTCCCTATTTTAAAAGTTTGCTAATGGCTGATCTCAAAGATAATAAATTTAGTCTAATTATCGACGAAGCAACAGACATAACTACAAAAAAATATGTGGGCATTGTAGTCAGATACTACAGTAACTCATCGAAAGTTTTCGTTAATACTTTTTTAAAACTCGCGGAGTTGGAAAAGTGCACGGCGGATGGCATTGTGTTAGCCATTTCCAATACATTAAAGGAATTTAATTTAAGTTTTGAAAACATGGTGGGTGTAGGAACAGATAATGCTAGCGTTATGGTTGGGGTTAATAACGGAGTCATTACTCGACTGAAGGAATTCAATGCCAATATCAAACTCGTTCCTTGCATTTGTCACTCAATACAACTATGTAGCTGTTTGTGCGGCTTCGAAATGTATGCCAAATGAAATCGAATTTATAATTTCCGAAACCTACAACTGGTTTTCAAAATCTTCGCTGCGACAAGCACAATACGAGTCTCTATACTCTACCATTAACGATGGTATGTGTCCATTAAAAATTACTCGAGCGTGTGAAACACGGTGGCTGTCAATCGAACCAGCAGTCAAAAGAATTGTTGATCAGTGGTTGGAACTTAAAACTCATTTTGGCATAGCCGCTTTGAATGAATCATGTCACAAAGCCCAACTTCTTTCAAAAATGTACACTGATGAAAATTTGGCATATTTCCAGTTTTTAAAACCAATTTTAAGTGAAGTGCAAAAAGTGAACAAACTTTTTGAAAGTAACATAGCTGACCCTATAAAATTGTTTTCCGAAGTTGTATATTTAATTTCAAGCTTGTGCATCAGTATAGTGTCACCTTCTGAAGATTTCAAACCTTTAACGTCTGAATTAGACAATTTTTTTACTCCTATTCCTTACTTTCATTATAATTTTGAACAATTTATTCGACAAAAAAAAAAAAGAAAACACCATAAATGAGAGCACAGAAAACGAAATTCGTAATATTTGTCGAAAATTTATAATGAAATTAATTGAACAGTTGAGGCAACGTTTGCCACATAACATAAATACTTAAAAAAAAATGATTTTTTTTCCACTGAAAATACTCTAAAAACAATAAAGCCTCAAATTTTTGATTACTTTGAAAACGAAAAAAATAATTTCAATATAGATGAAATTACATGCTTGGAAATGCAGTGGCGCAACATACATTTATATGATTGGAAAAATGTGAACAATACTTTAGATTTTTGGATCGAGGTTAAGGAATATAAAAATTCTGTAAATGATAATCCGTTTAATGAACTGGCAAATTTTGTATTTTCTCTTCTTGTGCTACCACTTAGCAACGCTGAAGTTGAAAGAACTTTTTCGATGATGAATTGCATTAAAAATAAACAACGCAATAAAATTAATTTGGTTATGTTAAACACTTTGTTAACAATAAGATGTGGGCTTAAGAGACTTAATAAGTGTTGCCATGATTTTGTCATAAAAGATGATCTCTTAAAGTTGATGAGAAATGATATATACGACTGCAACAATAATGATGATATTGTAGAAGATTTTTGTGGTAATGAAGAATTTGATATATTTTGATATATTTAAATTGATATGTTATATCGTTACACTTTATTTAAAAAAAAAGTAAGAAATGTATTTTTTTCATTGTTTTCCATACATAAATGTGTTCCTAATGAATTCTTTAAAGTACAAGATTTATTTAATGTGATGTTTAATAGACTATTTTTTTTTTTGTTTCTGCTTTTGCAAATAAATGAATATATGAACTTTTTCATAAATTGTTATTACTGAATTGTTTAAAAATAATTTTAATTTTTGTAAAAAAATAAAATATGTGAATATATAAATGTGAAATATAATAAAAGTCACTGAACAAATTTTAGCTCTTTTATTAGCTCCAAAAAAAAATTTTTGGCTCTTTTTAGCTCTTTTTTTTGACAAATTTAGCTCCAACAGCAAATTTTTTCTGGCAACACTGAAAGAACACCATCCAACAGTCACCGAACTCACCTGATATGGCTCCCTGCGTTTTCCCTCTGTTTGATCGAGTCAAAAAACCGCTAAGGAGAACCACTTCGGCGTTTTTACAGTTCAAAGGAAGTAATGGAAAAATCGAAGACGGCTCTGATGGCTAGACCGAAAGTAGAGTTCCAGAAATGTATCGAGAGCTGAATCCGACGCTGGCATAGGTGCATTGCAGTTGATGGGGAGTACTTTGGAGGCGATAGTATCCCTTTTGAGGAATAAACCTGGTTTTTGAATTTTTTTTATTACATACATACTTATATATTCCGGGAACTTTTTGATCAAGGCGGTATGATGTACAGACATATTCACAAATATAAGTGGGGTGTGTACAACTTTTTTCTTACATGCATGGATCCAAACTGATGACAAATCGATTGAATATTTACGCTTATGCCCTTACGTGATGCATTGCTTTTAGATATATGCACGTATGTATGTATGGCGATAGAAGCCGTAAAAGTAATTGCGGAAAAGGCAATTGAAGGCAAGCGATGGTTAGGAGGCGCAAAGCAATATTGCCTGGTAGTAATAGGACTATGGATAAGTTCGTGCGGTTTTACAACAGATGGCGTAACTTGATTATTATTCCATCGATCCACATTTCCAAACATTCATTGGAGAGCTACTGTCGTAAGGCACAAACGTCAGTATAAGTTTTTTATTTGAAGCGTAAACAACAATATTTTTACCACACTTGAAAATGTCGAATTTCGTGCCAAATAATGTGTTTTTGCGGGGAATTCTTCTTCATTATTTTAATATGAAGAAAAAAGCAGCCGAAAGTCATCGTATCTTGGTGGAAGTTTATGGTGAGCATGCTCTAGCTGAGCGAACGTGCCAGAAGTGGTTTGCACGCTTTAAAAGTGGTGATTTTGGCTTGGAAGACGAAGAACGCGAGGGTGCGCCGCCAAAGTTCATGGATACCGAATTGGAGGAATTGCTCGATCAAGATCCGGCTCAAACGCAAGAAGAGGTTGCAAAAACTTTGGGAGTTGATCAATCAACCATTTCCAAACGTTTAAAAGCCATGGGAATGATCCGAAAGGTAGGCCATTGGGTGCCGTATGAATTGAAGCCAAGAGACGTTGAACGCCGTTTTATGGCATGCGAACAACTGCTTCAACGGCATAAAAGAAAGGGTTTTTTGCATCGAATTGTGACTGGCGACAATCCAAAACGTCGGGCAACGTATGGATACCCTGGCCATGCTTCAACATCGACGTCGGCGCAGAATATTCATGGCCTGAAGGTTATGCTGTGTATCTGGTGGGACCAGCTGGGTGTTGTGTATTATGAGCTACTGAAACCGAATGAAACGATTACGGGGGATGTCTACCGACGACAATTGATGCGTTTGAGCCGAGCACTGCGAGAAAAACGGCCGCAATACGCCGATAGACACGACAAAGTTATTTTCCAACATGACAATGCTCGGCCACATGTTGCACAAGTGGTCAAAACATACTTAGAAACGCTCAAATGGGATGTCCTACCCCACCCGCCGTATAGTCCAGACCTTGCGCCATCCGATTACTATCTCTTCCGATCGATGCAACATGGCCTGGCTGACCAGCACTTCCGTAATTACGATGAAGTCAAAAAATGGATCGATTCGTGGATTGCGGCAAAACCGACCGAATTTTTCACAAAGGGAATCCGTGAATTGCCAGAAAGATGGGAAAAAGTAGTAGCAAGCGATGGACAATACTTTGAATATTAAATTTGTAACCATTTTACGTCAATAAAGTTTCAAATTTCGAAAAAAAACGCACGAACTTATTCATAGTCCTATTAACATTAGATATCAAAAACGCGTTCAACAGTGCGAGATGGATAGACATCCCAGCCATCCATCCAGATGGATAGACATCCCAGCCATCCATCCAGATGGATAGACACCCTATCCATCCATGCAAGTGCCTACCTATCTACAGCATATCATATCCAGCTATCTGTCTGATAGAGTGTTACGTTACGACAGCGACGCCGGAATCGTTGACTACGAGGTCACAACTGGCGTGCCACAAGGATCCGCACTAGGGCTGCTCCTGCGAGACATTATGTACGACGGCATTTTGCGGCTAAAGGTACACAAGAGCGCATCATTCGTTGGCTTCGCGGACGATATATCAATCGTTGTAACCATTGTCAGAGGTGGTTAGGCGCGAACGGTCTAAAGCTAGCTAGTTGAAAAGACCAAGATTAGAGTTGGGGACAGCATCATCGAGTCAAAGCCATACGTAAAATACTTAGGCGTCTTGGTAGACCATCGAATTAGCATTCGAGACCGCGACAGCAGCCCTGGCTAGAATAATGGCGAATATTGGAGGACCAAGACAGCAGGCAAGACAGGTCCTGGCTGGAGTAGTGAGGTCTATCCTCTTATATGGCGCGACAGTTTGGCGCGATGCATTCCAACACGCTTCATACGTACGAAGCAGTAACTCCACGTACCGCTTGTTTGCACTTAGAGTCTGCTCTGCCTTCAGGACAGTCTCAGAAGATGCGGCGCTCATCATAGCTGGTCTATGCCCACTTGACCAGATAGCGCAGCAGACGTGCGAAATGAGACGCATGAGGGACAACCAAGCCCAATGCGACCACTGAGCACTGAGCAAATCAATAAACCGCCGCTGCATGGACCAGTGGCAGACGCGATGCGGCAATGCAAATAAAGGCAGGTGGACCCACCGTCTCATCCCCAACGTTGAAGCTTGGCTCCAGAGAAAGCACCGAGAAGTAGACTTCTAACTCAGCCAAATCTTAAGTGGTCATGGCTGCTTTAAAGCGTACCTTCATTGCTTTGGACACGAAGAAAGTCCATCTACGAGCAGTGCACACCAGCAGGTGAGGCGGACGCAGAGCATGTGCTTCTGACGTGTCCCCGCTTTAGAAAAGCAAGGGCTAGACTGGAAGACAGCCTTGGCAGCGGCATCACGCCCGAGAACTTAGTGTCACTGATGCTGAAGAGCCAGGACAATTGGAGCAAAGCCCAGCACACGGCTGCTGAAATAATGCAGCAACTCCGACGTAGCATATCAGGCAAGGAGTATGCCTGAACGCCAAATAAGACCCTGAAGCAGCAAACCTATCCAGAGATGAAAACGCAGGTAAACTGGCGATATCACTATTAGAAACTAACTTTTCTATGGTAACGAGCTGTGACATGGGGGGAGGGGGCATACAGATCCGACAGGGGTGGTTCTCTTCAGATATGACCTAACAGTGGTGGTAATAGGCAGATGCAGCTTGTGACATTTTGCATTAGACCAGTAACTGACGTTAAGTGCAACGCTCAAACCGCCTCGCGATGAAATATTTGACGGTTGTACCGGGGGAATCGGTACTTCGACGGTAGGAGGTTTAGTTCGGGTTAAAGTCCCACACTGAAGGGGTAAGGCTTTCGATACTTCCTTCTCATAAAAAACAAAAAAAAAATTATGTATGTATGTATGCATATTTTAATCCCGTCGGTCTGAAGTTTTAGTTCTAATTTATGCAAGACACATGTAAGTGTGTGTGTGTAGGTAATCACTCGCTAATAAAATCACAGCACTGCATAAATTATAATTAAAACTTTACATTGGCGTAATTAAATATAGTTAATTAGCATTGCTTGTAAGCTGCCTCACGTCGACTTCATAAATGTTGATTTTTAATCTTACTGTGGTTTTCTGGAATCAAATTATGCAAATACTTGCCCTGCTTCTTGAAGGTAAAACCAATGATTTGAACAAAAAAAAAAACATTTAAAAAAAATTGAAGTATAATTGCAGCAGCAGGTGTGTTTTCTGGAGTTGGCACTCTTTCGTTAAAATGTTCGATGTACGCGTAAGCGCATATGCACATCGCAGCTAATTAAGACACACACACACACACACACACACACTCGTACAAGTGTGCTGAGCGCCGAATGAATGGCAATGTATTTGCAAGCAATTAGCGAAATATTTTCTCATCTCTGGCACGACAGCTGCGTGCGTGAAGTTTATCAAAAATACTGGCAAAAATCAAGTGATTATTTTGTATTCCTTGTACTACAATTCCAATCTACCCTTTACACTCTTCACAGCCCGCAAGGCGGTTGAAATCAAGCGAGCCGCGCATTGACGGCAACGTGGTGCCCGCACACACACATACAAGCACAAATGTGCAATTGAGATGGTAATTAATTTTCGGATTCTACTGCTAAGTCAGCTGAAAATTTTCGAAAATATAGTGTTGTAGAAATTCGCAGGATCTTGGCTGCTTTGCGTGTTTTGCTGTCGTGCCGCTGTCGCTGTCGCTGCCACAATTTTCATTGGCAAAAACAATTCAATGCTGGTAGCTGCTCTATTTTTCTCGCTTGGGTAAGCTTGCTGTGCTGTGCTGTTGATAGATATTAAAATCTTGCTCTCCCAACAATTACAAAGCAAACAGTACACAAGTTGCAAAAACAACAAGAAAAGCCGCAATAAATGAAAAACAAGCAGCAGCAGCAACGCATAATTGTGGAGCATCTTTATCACATCCTGCAATTTGTTTCCTGGCATCGTTCTATGCAATGGCACGCCCTACCAAAGCTTTGCTTTTAACGGCCAAGGCTGACTGCTCAGGCTCCGTTCTACCGCCCTGCTCCGATATGCGTTCCACTCGGCTGTTTCGCATGACAATTGTCAAAAATATTGTCAACACGTTTGCGCTTATTTTTCATTCGCTGTGCTGCTGTTATTGTTATTGTTAATTTGTTGTAAATTTCCTTTTCGGATTGCAATTAAAAACTGTCAAGTTGCGAATGTGCGCGCAAACTGCGTCACTGTGCCAAGGCGAATCGAACCGTTGTTCCGCACAATGGCCATGCGGGCGGAAGGAAGCGTTGAAGAGTTTTAAAATTGGTGTGGCGATGGGCGAGACGCCTGAGTTGAAGCAGCTGTGCGCGCGATATTAATTAGCTGCCACAGTCGCCAGACATTCCCCAGTGAAATGCCTCTGAATTTTTAAGTGCCTAGCAAAATTCCAAATGCTTTTCAAAATGGTTTTGAATTGATTGTAAATATTATGTGTGTGTGTGTGTGTGTGTTGGTGTTGTAGTTATTTATAAGGTGAAAGAGCTTTGTGGAAATGCTGACTATGTAGAAATTTATTAGATGTTTCCTGTAATTATAATACCAAATTCCGGAGCTACAATCACTCTGTATGTAGATGGGTGTGTATGCATCAGTGAAAGCCTAGGAAAATTAAGAATCAAAAAAGCAAAAGTAAGCTTTTTTCAGCGCCTCGAGACTGTTGAATCTTTAAGATCAGACCTTGCTCTGCAAAATGGCCCAAAGAGAATAATCCATCGGATTCCCGTCTGGTGAATTTGAGAGCCATTGTGTGGACGTTATTAAGTTCGGAAGGTTGTTTTTCAGCCATTCTTGGTTCACTTGAGCTTTCTGAGGCGGTGAAGAGTCCTGTTGCATCGTCCATGGTCTGCCACCGAAATGTTTGTCTGCCCACGGCTTCAAAGTAACCTCCAGAATACTTTCCCGATAATATTACGCATTTAACTTGACGCCAGGCTCGATGGAAACGATTGGAGAACGCCCATCTGCGGTTACAGCAGCCCAAGTCATTACCTATGGCGGGTAATGCCTCCTGGTGGGCAATCAAGGACTCAAATTCTCGTATAAACGATCGGTCAGATAAACCCTATCGTTTTGGGAGTTCACGAATTGCTCAATTTGAAAAATTTTCTCGTTAGAAAACACGATGTTCGGAAATTGACCACTTTTGGCCAAGCGAAGCAACTCCTCTGCTCTCTCAAATCTGACTTGTTGCTGCTTTGGTGTGAGATCATGCGTCTTTTGGATCTCGTAAGGCTTGACTTTGAGATCATTTTTCAGTATGCGGTGGATGCTACGATCAGATATTTTCAGTTTTTTCGCCATTTGATTGGCACTTCGTCGTAGATTTCGCTTAAGTCGCTTCTTCACTTTTTGAACCATTTCACGTGACGTTGCAGTCTTTTGATGACCACCTCCATAACGTTTCGCGATGCTACCAGTATCATTGCAACGAGTAATGGTGCGATAAACAAAATCTTTATTAAGTTTAAGGTACTCGAGCTCAATCGCTGGTTGTGATTTGCCAGTCAAATATAATGCACTCACACTATTACGTTTGAAATCCATTACTGATTTTGTTTTTTCACGTTTACTCTCGGCAAAATGATTCCGTGCGCTCGTTAACAATACTCTAGACTGTCATTTAGCCAACTAGCAGACAGGTGATGCCGAGGCGAGCGGTCTGAAGTTGGTTACGCTTCGAGTGCTGGACCTTGTAGTTCTAAGCGTTTATTCGCACAATATTATTATACACAAAATTCGCTTAATTTTAAGGTTCCTAAGATTCGTGCGTCAAATTCTAATTTGGTACGCGGTCCCTTCACTGTTATTGTTACTGTATTCGTGCATTTCGTAAAATTGTGCATCGAGGCAGTTCGTCTACAGGGTTACATTATACTTTATTACCCAGCCAAGCGTTTGGTTCCAGCGATGGCTCTCATATTTTTTTATAACGCGTACTTTCAATCGTGCGCCCTGAGCCCTCATAGTCATCACCTCAATTTCGTATCGGTCAAGAGCTAACACTCTTCAATTTTTGCATGGCTCAGTGGTCCCATAACACGATTTTTTTTTTTCAAGTTGACGTTCTGAGATGTTAGACGCATTCTGAGTCTAACGCTTCTGTGATGAAGATTTATACTCACACTTTGAAACCCGTCAGCACGGTAAGTCTCATATGTAACCATCCGACTCAAAATCTTAGCAGGCGAAAACTGCGCACCAAGTGCTGAAGTGCTGTTAAGTACTTTACCTGCGTTCTTGTATTAGGAACCAGGCTCCTCAGGATACAACTTTGGCACCGCTGTTAATGAAACTTAGTGCATCTGCTTCAGCTGTTCATTACCTCGCTTAATGTAAATTATATAAGAGCAAATATATAATTGGCGCTTACACCCTTTGTGGGTGTGTGGCCGAGCTCCTCCTTATGAAGGGTGGTTAAGTTTCAAGGGCCGGTGTTGATTTTGAATAAAATACAAGTTTTTTAGGAAATTATTGCCATTTCTCTTTATTATGATAATATTGGTATGGCTCAACTACGCATGGACTAAAATATCGGTCAAGTGGCCGCCACGGCCTCGGCGGCACACCTCCATCCGATGGTCCAAATTTTCGATGACGCTGAGGCATAATTGAGGTTCTATGCCGTTCATGTGCCGAATTATCTCATCCTTTAGCTCTTGAATTGTTGCTGGCTTATCGACGTATACTTTTCTTTCAAATAACCTCAAAGAAAGAAGTCCAAAGGTGTCGTTGACGTTTAGGTGTGGTTCACATTCAACATCGGCCCTTGAAATTTAACCCCCCTTTATATATATATAATTTTTGGCCGAGCTCCTCCTCCTATTTGTGGCGTGCGTCTTGATGTTGTTCCGCAAATGGAGAGACCTAGAGTTTCAAGCCGACTCCGAACGGCAGATATTTTTATGAGGAGCTTTTTCTTGGCAGAAATACACTCGGAGGTTTGCCATTGCCTGCCGAGGGGCGACCGCTATTAGAAAAATGTTTTTCTTACTTTTGGTGTTTCACCGAAATTCGAACCCACGTTCTCTCTGTGAATTCCGAATGGCAGTCACGCACCAACCCATTCGGCTACGGCGGCCGCCGTAAATTATTATTATTATATTTAGAATGCTATTTGAATATCCAATAGAAAAATAAAAAATATTTAACTTGCATTTGCACAAAAATTTTGAATTTGAAACTGCATGCTATGTATGCCCGAGTTCTTTATTAAGCCACTTGTATATCCATTTGTGGAACAACATCAAGACGCGCACCACAACTAGGAGGAGGAGCTCAGCTAAACACCCAAAAAGGGTGTACGCGCCAATTATATATATATATCCTTGTGCAATAAATTGAGTTTCTTATAGACTTCTTCATATGTCTCTTTGTTTGATACCTTGCCAGCCTTTGGAATTGAATGCTTTTGCTTCTGAGCTTTCTACAGCTGACCCATCTATGTCGTATTTTTGTCCCGTCATGTTTTATTGCACAGTCCAAATATTGCATCACCAAAGGAGACATTCTATCATACTTTTTCAATGTCATGGCAAGCGGGTTGAATTTGGCGGCAATTTGGAAAGCCATTCACATGAAATAAACTTTCCACTTTTTGAGTGCCTGAAACATTGCCAGCTTCTCTAATTGGTACGAGTGGATCTTCGTCTCTGCTGCCTTAGTATTCCGACTCACGTATTGGGCTGGACGGATGTGTTTGTTCTCGCTGTCCTTCTGTAGAAGTTCGGATGAATAGCCTCGGTTAATGCTTTAGGATACTACAGGAGAAAAACTTGTGCGCCAACAAAATCAGCTGCGCTAACTGCTACTATTTGCTGCTTTCCACTAAAAACTAATTTTTTATCACAGCATAGCAGTTCAGTTGGTGGTTTGGAGATCACTGCATGTGCCGCAATAAATCGACGAAAGTGTGATTTAAGATCTGCGCATTTATCATAAAATAAAATATACGTAATGTGAATATTGAAATACATACAAAATAAGTATTGAAGGTACGCGCAAGTATTTTATGGAATTGAGTGGATAGAGAAGTTAAATAAAGATTATTCCTTTGTAATTACTATGTTATATGTATTACAACAATTACCATAATTGGTCCACACTTTATACTGACGGTTCCAAATATGTAGATGTACTCGCCTTCAGCGTTGTTTACGAAAATGCAACACTATCTACCGCCTTATTACCATATTATGCATCCGTTTTCACAGCCGAGGCAACTGCCATCTATAATGCCTGTAAAATAGCAGAAAAAAACGGAGGAAAATGGCTTATCTGCAGTGACTCCCTTTCAACTTTGACTTCAATAAAAAACATAAACAACAACGATATATTGATATCTCAAATCAGATATACGCTGATATCAAACCCCGAAAAAATAAAGTTGTTTTGGATCCCTAGCCATATTGGAATACGTGGAAACACCCTAGCAGATGCAGCACCAAAGCTTGCCACCAACTCGCCATTACACACAACATACAACTTTAACAAGGTCGACCTAAAAAACGCAACCAACAAAGCAAATCAACAGCAAATGACACAATGATCGCAAAACATAAACCATTATTATAAATGCATTAATCCAAGCTTCATCCCTCCAATCTTCCCAGCAACAACCACAAGGCGAAACACGATTATATATACCTGTTTTCGGCTTGGACATACACGCCTGACCCACAGTAACCTCTTTCTAAACAACAATCAATAAAACCACGTTTGTCAATTCTGCAACGAAGAGATACTTTCTATCAAACACATAATTACAAATTGTAAAGCATTGCATTCAATAAATGATTCACGAATATTAATATAATTATATAAATACTTATGATACATAAAGCTGATGGCCTAGCCGCTAATGCTTTAAAATCATTGTGATTGTAATTAATTACTTGTCCAATTTTAAATAAAAAAAATATAAAAAAAAATATGTATGAATTTAGGTGCTGCTGAGTAGAAAATGTTGCTGTTTAATAAGTTGGAGCAAAACACTTTAACATAATTTAACATAGGATACGTTTCTCGCACTTTCTCACTACAAGAATTGAAAACGAAGTACACACATCCGTACGCAAAATCAACACAATGACCTCGAATACTCGCTGAAAAGAAACCTAATCATGTAAACATTATCGCATGAAAGTGAAGGTTTGCGCCCACACCCCTTAAAGAGTCGAGTAAACTTTCGATGGCAAATGATAGCCTCATTACATTTATAAACATACATACACTCATGTTGTGTTGTGTTGTGTTGTGTTGCGTTTGTGTCCGTCAGCAAGCAGACACTTATACATATACGAGTACACTCTACCACGTACGAGGGGTGTTCAAAAAGTATCGCGAATTTTGAATTTTCGCGGATTCATATATTCGAATTTCGATTTTTTTGTGGCGATATGTTGGTACTCATGTCTCTCACTCATGCCGACGAGTTCGGCCATTTTGAATGTTCAGTTAATTGTTGACAGCTGCTTTGCTTGCACTTGTTTCGGCTCGTCTTCGATTTTTACCTATTCAAAAAGATGGATCAAAGAACCGGTATCAAATTTTGTGTGAAAAACGAAATTAAGTGCGCGGATGCACTCCGAATGTTGACTGTGTCATAGGGAGAAGCTACACTTTGGACCAAAGCAACGTTTATGGGTGGCTCAAAATGTTCTCAGAAGGACGAGAAGATATGAACGACGAAAAGCGTGTCGGACGCGCGAGCACTTCAACAACAGACGAAAAAATTGATGAAGTGAAGAAAATGGTATTGACCAATTGTCGAATCACCCTTAGAGAAGTTGCTGAGGGTCTAGACATGTCTATTGGCTCGTGCCATTCAATTTCTTTCAATGGTTTGGGCATGTGACGGGTCGCCGCAAAATTCGTACTAAAACTGCTCAATTTCGACCAAAAGCAGCATCGTATGAACATTGCTAATGAGATGTTGGACTCTGTCCGCGACGACCCAAATTTGCTCCAGAAGGTCATAACTGGTGACGAATCGTAGGTTTATGGTTATGACGTGGCAACCAAAGCTCAACCATCTCATTGGAAGCTGACGCACGAACCAAGAACGAAAACAGCGCACCAAGTTCGGTCGAATGTGAAAGTTTTGCTTACCGTTTTCTTCGATTGCAGAGGCGTTGTGCATCATGAGTTCTTGCCACAGGGTAAAACGGTCAATAAGGAATATTACCTGCAAGTTATGCGCAATTTGCGCCAAGCAATCCGCCAGAAACGCCCGAACAAAAATTAGCTTTTGCAACACGATAACGCCCAACGCCCCTGCTCATACATCGTTGCTTGTGCGCGACTTTTTGGCCTGAAACAACACACTAATGATGCCACAGCCACCGTATTCCCCAGCTCTGGCCCCTGTGACTTTTTCTTGTTCCCGAAACTGAAGAGGCCTATGAAAGGACGACGCTACGCTACGATTGACGAGATAAAGACGGCATCGAAGGAGGAGCTGATCAAGAAAAAAATGATTTTTTGAAGTGCTTCGAAGATTGAAAAAAACGTTGGCTCAACTGCATAATATCTCACGGGGATTACTTTGAAGGCGACAAAATAGATATTAATGAATAAATAAATAATTTTTGAAAAAACACAAAATTCGCGATACTTTTTGAACACACCTCGTATATGTAGGTATAATAACTACAAGCCAATGGTTACTCGCAATTGTGTTCGTAAGCGAGTTGATGTGCTTATCCTGATTTACGCATTTGAGCTGATTTGAATTTGCTAAAATGTTCAGTAGATGCCATTACTGCCTCTCAGACTCCAACCGCATATGCAAATGTGACGAGAATTCCCAACAGATTTGAGTGTGGGTGTTGGCATTGGAAGTGTGAATGTATTGCGAAGTACAAAAAACAATGGAAATGGATTTGCAGCAAACAGGAAACTATTTGATGTGCTGCTTCCGCCGAGTTGTCGTTTGTGCTTTTTTCTGTAGGAAAAAGGGCTTGCGTTGTTCTCCCACCACATCGGCCAGTTTAAAAAAATAAATCTATACGAAATGTAATTTTAAAAATTTTTCTTTTAACACTTCGTTCGATACCTTTTTTTAAAACCTTCGGTTGGATACACGAGTCAGGCCTTTTTTGTCCTGTTCGATAATCCGTTTTAGACTCATCCTTCTATCCATAAATTAAGAAGCTACCAAGAAGCTAAGGCAGTTAGTTATAATATAAATATGTTCGATTCACATCCGAAATCAAAAAAGTTTGGCCCGAAAAGCGTTAAACTTTAAAGTTTTGGATTTCATCATGCATCGTCTTTTTCACGATGATCTCTTAATAATTGTTAGCAAATACATTATAAAAGAATCCTACATAAAAATAATGCCTACAAAAAGAGCTCACCTTACTAGCACCTATACAAAATTTGGTCGGATGAAGGCATATCCCCGCTTGGAATTTAAGTGTGCTCTGCCCAATCCATAAGAAGGTTGATCCTGCAATCTGTGCCAATTATCGCGTGATTAGTCTTCTAAATATCGCCTATAAGGTTCTAGCGAATGTATTGTGTGAAAGGCTGGAGCCCACCATCAACCAACTGAGTGGACCTTATCACTGTGGCATTCGAGTTGGCTATATACCGCGATGTTTGAATTTGGATTCCTTTTAATACCAAATGGGCTTTTAGATAGGGTGATTCGCTGTCTCCTTAACCGGATGCTGTAGAAATCGTGCAGAACTTAATGGATCAGGCACAATTTTTTGTAAGAGTGTACTATTCGTGATGATTCATATCATCGGCATCATCGCCTTCATTTATTTAGAAACCAGCATTAACACCGAAAACAATGTTAGCCTTGAAATCCGATGCAGAATCCCTCTTGCCAACAAATGTTACTTTGAGCTAAGTAGACAATTGAGTAGTGAAGTCCTCTCTAAGTGTCTCATCATCGCCAATGCGCTGTATGAGCCTTACGCCGACATAGACATAGCGCAGCGAATAAAGATCCAGCGGCTTCGTTGGCTGGGTCATGTCGAGCGAATGGGTACAAGCGCACTGACTCTTAAAGTATTCGTTGCGGTACCAGCTGGTGATAGCAGAGGAAGAGGAAGATCTCCTCAAAGAAGGAGAAGGATCAAATGTGTTTAACTGGCGGTGGTTAGCACTAGAAAGAAACGACTGGCGCGCTTTGTTAAACTTGCCCGAAATTGCTTAAGCGGTTATCGCGCCCATCAAGAAGAATGAGGTCTTTAAATAGTAATAACCTCTGAAGCCTTTGAAGCCTTCTGAAGTCATTTGAAAATATTTTGTTTTAAATGTAGTTTTTGAATCTTTAAACCTATTTTAACCTATTTTAATTGCCTTTTGGTGAGGCATCTTTTGATATTTTCCATCTCCGTAACTTCTGTGAAAAAATGTGAATATTTTTTGAAGTCGATTTCCGTCCGTGAATTTATACCAAGTGCAACCAGGCTTGCGACCAGTGAGAAGTATTGAGATGTAAGCCAAGCTCTCCAGTATTTAATTAACGAATCAAAACATATTTTTTTATTGAGGTTGACACTCCAGAATAGGCGAATTATAGCAGGCAACGGATTAAGCAAAAGCAACCGAGATGCGCTCATTTCACTTACAGCTCATTGAAGCATGCCAAGTCGACTGTTTCTTTCAAAAGCCCTATAAGTTGCAAAGGCATTATATTGAATGCTGGCGCATGGCTTGGCTAATTATTATTTAGTAAAAAATAGGATTGGCGTACTTTTAGTTAGGTTAGGATAGGTTGGTATGGTTGCCGAGGGAATGGGCGCACTTGGACGAAGAAAGATTCGTCCTTTGTGCTACCATTATGAAGGGGTGAGGCGGGAGAGAAAGACCGATGGGATCAAGGGAGAGGGCGGGGAGAGGTGGTGCTGGGATAGTTGGGAGCGTGCGGATTACGAACGATGACTATGTTTGCGTCGACCGCTTTATGCTGCTGATGAAATTCATCAGATTTTTAATGTCAGCGCCAGCTATATCAGCAGGCTTGGCAACGAAGTAGGAGCCAAGAGGCCTAGATCTTAGCCCCCCAGAGCAGGGCAGCTGAGGAGAAAGTGCTGAGATGGTTCCACCTCATCCTCCATACATCCAGCGCAAAAAGGACTCGAGGTGATTCCAAGTCTCACAGGATGCATTCCTCGCGCATTGTGTCCTGTGAGAGAACCCACGAGATTAGAGAGCTGATATTTTGTCAGCCTCAGAAGCTCACCCGAGCGCCTCCGGTCCACATGTGGCCAGAAGGATTTCGCGACCTTACACCTTTGTGTACTTGCCCAGCGCTCGCTGAGTTGGTGCGGCGCCCATCTTTCCAGGAGCAGACCGCAGGTAGTCAGGGGGATCCCAATTCTCTCCCTTCGCGGGGAATCACCTCACATGTCCCTTGTCTGGCCAGCTCACCCGCCGCTTCTCGCAGAAGACTCCTCCGCCAACCTTTCCTTCCAACTTCGATCCGTCCGTGAACAAGTTCACCAGGCCCTGCCCCCAAGTGTAGCCCTCCGACCACTCTTCCCTTGTACTTTTAGTAGAGAGGGCAATTTTTAGATGCCATTGTCTGCTGTGTAAAAAGCTAGATTATATAATGCAATCGGCTTAAGTTTTCAGTAAACTATTTCATAATCTTGTAGAGATTTTCATACACGTATTCTAGGCGAATAAAATAAAAATAATAAGTAATAAGAAAATTGCTGAAGTCACATAAACAACGCATCCTGAAGATGGTTAACCCTAAAGCACACAATTTGAAAAATGACAAATTCACACAAATGAGCCTCTGAGGCTCATATATAAGAAAAAGTAAATATATTGATGAAATGGTATTTTTATAACTCAAATCTTTATTTCATGAAAAAAAAAAAAACATAAATTGACAAATTTTTATTCATTACATATTTAATTCATTTATTGTTTTCGCAATTTTGGCAAATTTTGGTTGTTTGAGAATGTTCATTACAGACGTTTTTGTTACAAATTTTACAACATTGCTTTTGCATTCTTGCTTTTTTTGAAGGGCAAATATAGCAACGTTTTCTTTTATTATTGTTGTCATTGCTACTTACAGGCAATACATCGTTGCGAATTTGCAAAATATCTGAAATTGCGCTTTGTGTCTCCATTCTCATGTGTGGTTTTTTCTGCCTTTTCAATATCATAGGTTCCACTAACTGCTCACAAAGTTCTCTGAGAAAAAGGTGTCGACGGTTAGACTTTCCGCTGTTCCATAAAGAATTTTGTTTTGTCCATATAATGTATGCTGCAATTCCTGCTGCATCCAACATATTCATAAAAAATGCAAGAGGCCAACGGTTCGTTTTGCGTTTTGTCATGTATTCATGTACAAGTTGGTCGAATGTATCAACACCACCCTTGGTTTCATTATAAAACATATTTATTTCTGAAATATTTTTTTCACCGTTTTTTAAAATATTGCATGTGTGATGCATTGTTGACAAAAAAATAACTGCCTTGCCGACTTTTGGAACATGTGAAGCAATAGTTATATCTTTCTGAAAGCCAAATATTGTAGATGAAACTGCTCTTTTTCTGTTGGGCAAAAATTCAGGCGGGATGCAAGCCTTATTTTTTCTCAAAGTTCCAACGATAGTGAGTCCTTTACCAAGAAGGTTTTCTGCTAATTCTTTACTTGTGAAATAGTTATCCATTGTTATATTTCGGTTTGTCCCGTAATAGGGTTCACAAAGTCGTTCAACGACATTTTTAGCAAGGCCAACACTTCTCGTATTTCCTTCTTTTCCTGTATAAGGAATTCCTCGAAGAGGATATGCGTTTTTGCTGTCACACAGCCACCAAATTTTTATGCCGTATTTGTCAGGCTTAGAAGGAAGATACTGAATAAAGCAACAGCGGCTTCGACATGGCATGAGTTGTTCATCGACAATTAAACGAACGAACTCTTCTTCTTCTTCAACAGAGTTTTCTAAAGCCTGTGCAATTTGTGTATCACTAAGTTTAGTTTTCGCCATTTTCTATAAAAAAATATGTTTTTTTGAATTATTTTCGATATGAGAATCTCGGAATTATGAATTTTGTACTTACCAAGATAATCCAAACGAAATGACGAACGTTGTACCACTCAGCAATTATTGAAAATAAATACAAAAATTTTCGAACGTACATAAACAATGTCTATACAATGATCAATATTCCGTTAGAGATTATCAAAACAGACGGTAGTTATATCAACCGTTATGAATTTTTTTTTTATAATTATTATTACACAAGTTACTGACACAATCAACGTATTCTTTTTTATTCGAACCAAATTTGCATTGACATAAATTTTTGCAATTGAAATAGCATAACAATAACCCAAAAATATGAAGGAGCTCATTAGGCACATACGTGTAAATGTGTAACATTTATATTAAAAATTTCTTTTGAGATTAAATATATTTATATTTTGAAAACTAATAACACTAAATTAATTAAGGAACTTATATTGAAGAATACCAAAAAGATGAAAGACTTTTTTTTAAAAGCCATGAAGAAACTGCAGTCATGATATAGATTTGAGCCTCAGAAGCTCACTTGTGTGCTTTAGGGTTAATTTTAAACTAATAATAATAACGAACTGACGCATATATTTTTGAATGTTGGAAATACTAAGATTTCCCGTGTACGTCTTCATGCTGTCCTACAAGTGGAAAGACCTACCGTTTAATGGGTTGGTGTTTAATCGGAGGGTTGGCCACTATTAGAAAAAGTTTGTTCAGGTCTCTAATGAGAGTCGAACTCATGCTTAACGGGATAGATACCTGTAAACGGCCATATTTTCCCTGATTTTCACTAAAATTATTTAAAATAAAGAAGTTTATTCATACAATAAAATAATATAAATTTTTTTTTATATTAATCATTTAAAATTGCGGATCATCTACACGCAATTCTTCCAGGAAGGTCACAACGGGGCTTCTCAATCGGCGGGCACAGTAGCATCGGCGTCAGTGACCTAAATACAAAAAGCCAAAAATTTTTTTGTTTATTAATGTCATAATTTCTATATGAATTAAACAAATCTGGAAAAAAGGAAAAACTTGTGGAATAAAAAGCTCCAAAAAAAAAAATTAGTTTTGAGGCGAATTTTCCTACTATTTTTGCTTCGAAAATTATTTTTTCGAAAAATTTTCGAATTGTAAATTCACATAAAAAGTAATATCATAAAAAAGATGTGTGCAAAATTTCAGGGACATCGTTCAATAACTTTTCGAGTTATCGTGTACGCCTATACGAAAAATATAGTTTTGAGAAAAACGCGTCTAAAGTCGTCACGGTTGGCGATCTATAATATAAGATACGTATACTTAAATTTACGTTCTAAAATTTTTTTTTTACATATTCTCAAAGGACTATATTAACATTTTGTGAAAAATTTTTTTTTTTTTTTCGAAATTTTACAGGTATCTGTCCCCTTAACTGTGGGCATGCCATGCCCAACCAAATAAGCTGATTCATTAGCTTATTCAAAATGCAAATTTCGTATTGTATGTATTCAGATTCCTGTACTTGTTTTAGTTTTGAAGTATCGACTCGCGATAGAAGTAGCAGATGAGTGGCAGCGTATTAAATAGAGCAGCACTCATATAAAACACTTGAAATGGGCATAGAAAAGCTGGGCGAAGGTAACACGCAAACGGCTTCTGGAGCATCATTAAAGCTGATAACAAAAAAGCCCGTATCTGCTGTTAAGAAGTCAAGAGGGAATGCGTTGGTGTGGGTTATTGCACTTACAGCCAATAACTATTTTATAAAGGAGTGATATATTTACAAAAGTTCAAGGTTACTGTATTACTATACTTTTTGTTTAATCTTTAATCAAACTTTAATGGCCGCTGTAAAATTAAGAAACTAGTGGAAATTGCTGCACTCCATGTTCGAGTTGCTGCACATTCTTGCGACTCAAAGATAATAAAATTGAGTGTAATTTCGTTTTGCAAATAAATTCTGGCGCAATGTGAGCTTGGAACCTATAAGAGCTTATTTATAAACACGGCAAGTAATTAAAAGAAATGCTTAAAACTATTTAACTTTATTATTATTATTTTTTTTTTTGCAGAAAGGAAGCAAAATTATAAATTTCCAGTGCAAGTTATTTATTTATATTTTTCCTGCAATTCATAATTTGATTAATGACCTAGGCAAACTGAGATCAGATAATAAAATTGGCGCTGGAAATTTAATTATCAAATAGAGCCTGGCGTGTAAGCTGCAATCCAGGCACTGAGTTCAGGTACAATAACCTCTAAGGTGGTGGAACAAAGCAGGAATAGCCTTAAACGAAAACCATAAAGTTACCTTAATCTGGGTCCCGGGACATCGGAGCATCGAAGGCAATGAAAAAGCGGATGAACTGGCAAGAGGGGGATCTGCCATGAACAACGTTCTTGCAGAATCGGAATTCACACCACTGGGTGCAATCAAGAACGCAACCTCCACAAAATATCAACGAATCGCGAATTGTAGATGGAGAGACCAGACGAAATGCAAAATTAGCAGAACGTTATGGCCCACCTACAACCTCAAGCAATCGTCGACATTGATATAAACATAAAACGACGGGACGTCTGGAGACTAACGGCAGTCATAACTAACTTTTGGTCTATCGGAGAACAAGCAACCAAAATGCGCATCCCTCACAACATATACTGTCACAGTTGTAAACAACCGGAGAAAAGGGAAACAATCTTCCATTTCCTCTGCGAATGTCCTGCCCTATGGAAGGATACAATGTTAACCCTGGGTAAACCGCTGTTCGAAAGTCTGGAACAGCTGTCCGGCTTAGATGTCAACAACCTAATAAGGTTCCTGAACCGCACAGACTGGATATAGTCATGCTGTAAATAACTGGTAAACAAGTTGGTAACGAGGATATGACAACAAAATGGTGCGGAAGCGCTAGTTGGATTCTGAAAGAATCACCACTTAAACCAACCAACCAACCAGAACCTGGCGCTACTCGAACCTACACTGCGCATAAATCTATCAATTGGTCAAGCTATTTAACTGAAAAATGTATCAACTTCGTCCATTCCATTATCCTTTGGTGTTCCCACTTTTCAGCCGTGTTTATTTAGTTTATGTTAGTGAGGCTAATTTCAAATATCAACCAACTTTCACAACTACATTCAGCTACTTACAGTCTGTCTGACGAAAGCTTGACCGGCAAAATTCACACTTAGAGTTCCGTTAAACGCAAATTTAAATGCTGCAAAACCGGCGTCTCCTTTTCGCAATACGCGTTGTCAATTTTTTAGTTGAGTTCCGGGCTTAAAAATCGATTTGAAGCCGTATTCCTATGTACAGCAGCAAATATTTTGAAGAAGTCGATGATATTCATGAATACTTGACGACTTCGTCGGACGAGATCCACAAATTCTACCTCTCAAAAGTAGGATCAGAAGATTATTGACTTGTTTGTGGCAAAGCCGAGCTTATCATTGGGCGAAGCCGAAAAAGTTTTATGAAAAAATGGTGCTAATTCATCCAAAGACACGATTCAAGGAGTTTTAGGTGCAGAACACCTTATCGACGCAACACAACTTCGCCACATAGACCAACCCCAACCCCCGAACAAACCAGCAGCTCTTGGTCCCTCGCACAGTCCGTTCCGTGTGTCAGACGAGAGTACCTCGAAACCTGACAAGGTATAGCTGTCCGGTCAGGCGATGCCAAAGGGCTTGCATGTGCTAAGGTAAATTCAGAACGGAATTAGACAAACGCAATAACAGCGGTCGCCCCTCGGTAGGCAATGGCAAACCTCCGAGTCTATTTCTGCCATGGAAAAGCATCTCTTAAAAAATATCTGCCATTCAGAGTCGGCTTTAAAAACTCTAGGTCCCTCCATTTGTGGAACAACATCAAGACGCACACCACAAATAGGAGGAGGAGCTCGGCCAAGCATCTAGCAGAAGTGTACGTGCCAATTGTTTATTTATTTATTTTTTTTTTTTCACGGGTAAATCTTTGGGCGAATTGTTGCATAGGTCAGTCCTGGTCAGCAGAACACCATAACCCGATAACTGCGACGAACTGTTAAGTTTCATGTTAAGGGCTACTTGTCGGAAAAAGGATTTGGCCTCCACTTTTGTTTAGCGCCAATTGAATGCACTTTTGATACATAAAATTTATCAAAAAGCAGTCATGCCATCAGCCGATATGTATTTGGAACAACTAGCTAACGTTGGATTTTGCAAGAAGGCAACTATCCCAAGCACTGAAGTCGACGGTGTGTAGAGTAGAAACACGCAAAATGGGATTGAAAAGATGGATTGGCCTACACAGTTGCTACATGATAATTGTATTGCTCACCAGTTTGGTTCGACTTAACTATATTACTAAACTCAGATTGGATAAAAAGCACATCCCCTTTTTATATGTTAGCACTGCATCTTCATCCGTTCATCCGATGTCAGAAGCTTTAACTCTTCATTCAAATTAAATTTTATTAAAATGTGCGCAGGTATACACCTTTACGTGTTTTTGCTTAAATGAAAGTTTGCATAGACTTTGTTGCTGTAGTAACTTACTTTGTTTGTTAAGTCGAGTGCGCTTTTGGACGCTTTTCCAGTGGATGTGCAGCGCGACTTAGACTTCTGCCCAAAGCGCCTCTGAAATTCTATTAAGCACGCACACATACGCATATTCACTTGATGACCACCCAGGCCTAGATGCTTAAAAAAAATGTTTAATTGCTGTCAGAAGTGCTTTTTGCTCTTGATCTGCTTCAGAACTAAAATATTTTTTTTTGCTGTGGCGCAGTGTGGGCTTTTTATACTGAACACCTTTTGATTCTAAAATTATTTTATTTTTATTTTGTTAATTTTGTTTTTTTAATTTTATTTGTGGCCGCCAGACTGCACTTGCCTGCTCTGGTTTTGTATTCTCTTGTGCTTTTACCGTTGTTTCCCGCCAACTTCATGCAATTGTTAAGTGCTATTCCCCAGCGTAAGTGAATGCTCGCATATTTTATTTATTATTTTCACTTCAGCACTTTAGCGATTTGTGCAGGGTTTTGCAAATTTTCGCATAAAATATAACCTGCAAAAATATGTATATTTATATTTAAAAAGTTTGTAGCAGCCCAACAAGAAATCTTATACCTAGCTGATCACAACTTTTTCTGAAATTCACAAAGGAGCAGACATTTTTTGTGTTAACTATTTACTTATTCATTACGGTTACTTACCCAGTTTGTAGAAAAGTTTTTAGTAAATTATTTTATTAAAACACTATTGAAATCATTTCTTTGTGACAACAACTATTTCTGTACTCGGTTACTCACTAAAACATTACGTCCTTTATACAAAATATTTCTTTTAACCACTTCAGTTTCACAAAATGGCAGTTTAAAGATTTTTTCTTATGTTAAAATTAAGTGTTTTTTTAACAAGCACAACATTTTCATTCATATATTCCGCTACATTGCCCATTCTAATATTAAAAATCATTTTTTTTTACGCTTAACCCAATAAAACTACCCAACGCACGCAAGCGCACCATTATGATTTTCCTAATGAACCTAATTGATCTATAACGCAGTTTTTGATAATTTTGAATTTTACTTTCTAAAATTGTATAACATCGTTTGCTTCTGCTGAAATTGACCTCTTTTTTATATTCGCTCAACATTCTTGTCTTGGATTAAATCGTACTTATTACTTGTCTCAATAGCATTCATCGCGACCTCAGGTGTCCCCCAAGGTAGTATCCGCGATCCCCTAGGTAGGTGAAATGGTTGATGTGCCAGTCTGGCATTCCTCAAGTAGCACTAAAGCGCCGTTTTGATGTCATTATGAGACCTCCAACAGGCAGATATAATGGAGAAAATTTATGGGATTTAGGTTGGTGCACAGCCCTAGTGACCTCACCCAGTGACCTCAATAATTTATCCAGTTCCCCTTTAACAACTGTCAGGGGGATGCCGATGACCGGATAGAAGGTCTCTGAGAGCAATTCAGTCTTCTTCCTGGCAAGCTCATTACCAATTTCATTTTCCTCTATGTTCCTATGTCCTGGAACGTAGATCAGAGAAATGTTAACTGCACACCCAAGAGATTTGATCTCCACCTTACAGGAGTTTACTAGTTTGGTTCTGCACCATGGCGTCGTCAGAGCTTTGATACCGGCTGGAATAACGGACAAAATTTTAATATCTGCCTCGTTCCCACGTTTCCTAAGCACTTTGAATGGCTGCAGAATCGCAAAGACTTCTGCTTGAAAAACACTAGCAGTATTCGGCAGCTTAAAGATGATAGATAAAGGGAAGGCTCATTACTTTTCAATCAAACCCTGTATAACACCGAATTCAAAAGCCCGCATGTCGACGCGAAACCTTGGCTGATTTAGAGAAAACCCCTACTCCGACTCCCGATTCCATTATTGAAACGTCAGTGAAGACAGAGGTGCAAACTTCGGTGCAGATTTTCTCTCGATCCAATCGCCTATTTGGAAAGATTGCCCTAGCACGGCCTAGTTTGCGGACAGAGAGATCTGTTCGAAGTTCGAAGAAATACGGTGTTAACTGCCCGAAAAAGCTACCAGGTCCCTTGAGAAATTGCCTCCAGAGGCCAACCTCCTTGAACCTGATTGCACTTTGAACTGCGATGGAAATAACGTAAAAGTCGATGGGAAGTAAGTGCAAAACGACATTCAGGGCAGCACTGGGGCAAGTTTTACATGCTCCGCTGATGACAATGCATGCAGTCCTTTGCACCCTTTAGTACTATTATAGCCCTTCCGAGGAGCTTCCCACCAAACCAGGCATCTATACGTTAAAATAGGCAAAACCACTCCGTTGTACATCCACAGCACGACCTGTGGGTTGAGTCCCCATTTTTTACCGAACATAGATTTGCAGGAGTAGAAGGCTATACTGGCCTCTTTTACCCGATTTTCTATGTGTAGCTTCCAATGGAGTTTGGAGTCAAGTATCACTCCAAGATATCTAACTTCCGATGAAAGCGGGGGTACGCGGTTGTTTAAATTGGGAAGACTGAAGGGTGGAGGTTTATATTTTCTAGTAAATAGCACCAGCTCTGCCTTCCACAGATTTTTCCACAGTCCCCGCGGTCCCCTATTTTTGATCTTCTCATCAGTGATATTTGCCTCAAATTTACTAATTTCTTGCTTTACGCTGATGGGCTTAAAATATGTGCAACCATCACAGACTTACGCGACTCAGCCAATCCGAAGATTATGCTTAATATGAGTAAATATTCCCACTTTGCATACTTCTTATATTAGTATTGCTAACTCTGTCTTACAATCTGTGAACCAATTGAAGGACTTTCATATTGTATTTGATACCAATCTGACATATATAAGCCCTGCCGATTAAACTCCTTCACACTCCTATCCGATCTTAGCTTTTATCCGCGAAACTGTCAAGCATTTACGAACCTTTACACACTTAAATCTCTGTATTGTGCATTGGTTAGGTCAAGGCTGGAGTACGCGGCATTTATTTGGAGGCCATACACAAAATTTCAATCTAACCGCATTGGTAGAGTTCACAATTTTTTTCAAAAATGTGCTCTTCGCTCACAAAATTTCTCACTAGCACTACTTTCTTACTATTCGCGTTGCCAACTAATTCGCCCTCGCACGCTTGAGGATAGATAATCCATTTTAGCGCGCTCATTTCTCAGTAACATCATAAATAGTTCCATCGACTGCCCTTCTCTTTTAGAAAAGATCGCTTTCAATGCTCCCTCTGAATTCTTCGCCATTCAGAATTCTTTAAAATTGCGTTTCTAAAAAAGCATTGCTGAACTAAACTTAAGTAGTCTTCCATGCATTTTTTCTCTACGCCACATCATTAGTATTTTATCTTTGCTCAGATATTTTATATTTGCCTTAATTTTAAGATTGATCTACATTTAGATTTTAGTACTTCAGGGCTTGATCACACTTTAGTATAAATATAAGTAAATGTGTGTATGTATCTAATCTTACAGACTTGTTCTTGTAATCATAGACTTAAATAAAACAGTATAAGTAAGATAGATGGACAGTAAGGTTTTGTAATAGGAATAAAAACAAGTATTTTGTATTCATTTTGTAAATTTAGGCGTTCTTTGTTTAAATCCAAATTTTGTAGAAATTCTTCTTGCTCGACCATGCTTTTTCCTTTGGCTTTTGGTCAATCGATAACTCAAATTCTCGTATTAACGGTCGGTCAAATAAACCCTATCGTTTTGGGCATTTACGAATTGCTCAATTTGAAAAATTTTCTCGTCAGAAAACACAATGTTCGAAAATGGATCGCTTTCGGCCATGCGAAGCAACTCCTTCGCTCTCTCAAGTCTGACTTGTTGCTACTTTGGTGTGAGATTATGCGCCTTTTGGATCTTCTAAAGCTTGACTTTGAGATCACTCTTCAGTATGCGGCGGATGCTACGGTCACATATTTTTCATTCTTCACGTTTCGCGATGCTACCAGTATCATTTCACGTTTGAAATCCATTACTAATTTTCTTTATTCGCGTTTACTCTCGACAAAATGCTTGCGTGCGCTTGTAAACAATATTCAGGACTGTAATTTAGCCAACTAACAGACAGCTGGTGCCCGTGCATTATTTTCGTGAGAAGTCTGAAGCTGTTTACACTTCGAATGCCGGACCCTGTAATTTCACGGCATTTATTTTTTGAATATGCTATCCGCCGTATGTCCAATTTTTGACAACTTTTTCCAATAAACATGAATAATAAATCTAAATGAGCCTAATCAGCAAAAATGCGTCGCAAATGATGGCCATTTAGCCTCAATTCTTGCACGAGCTCTATTTTATATTCACGTAAGCCAAGATTCTTGCGTAACAGTTTTCACGTAGTGGAAGGACAAAGGCCAACAAGTTGAGAACGACGACAAATCGAGATTTCGGCGCCTTCTTCAATACTTCGTGAACAGAATTATTATTTTTTGTTTTTTGTCAACTTCCAACTTTTGTAAACTTCCACCAGTTAGAAGCGCTGTTCTGGCGTGAAACGCTTCACGATGACTTCCCGAGCCTTATTCAACTGAAATACCAATCAGTTATCGATATCAATCGTTGCGGCCGAAAAAGTACCCTATATATACTGCGCTCGTTGTTATTGCCATTGGTTTGTTTTTCTCAATATTAGGTTTAAGTCTATTGCCAGCTAATATTCATTTATTGAGCTGACTTGGCAACTAATTGCTGAGAAATAGCTTTTTAGTCGAGCATTTCATATAATAGAAGGTTATGGCATCGGACCGCACTCAGGTGGTTGGATTGTAGATTTAATTATTATCTATTTAAATGTTAGTGGTATTTGAACACAACTGATTGGTTTAAAAATATTGCCGTTAAAGTGGGCCTAAAGAACTTATTTCATAACTAAGGCAAATTAATGCCTTCTTGCAAAATGTTTACTTACTCAGCAGTATACATTTTGTACCCTTCAACGTAAGCCTCCAACTTACAATTCACTTATGACAGCGATTTTTCCAATCGTCGAACAAATTGGAAAAGTGCACTGTAACCAGATTGATCTATTGTGCGCCTCTAATTACTTAGTTATAATTATTTAGTACACCGAGGAATCGAACTATTTCCTTAGGAGGGAGCAATTGTAGGTCTTCCTTTTCTAGTAAGAACGAGCCCAGGATTCTGTGTTTCCTGTGGCCTGATGCCTCACAGTTGTTGAATAAGAGTTCCATAGAATCCTCTTCATCACAGCAGAACCTGCATGATCTTGTACTAGATAAGCCTATTGTGTTTAAGTGTTTATTACAGGCAAAGTGACCTCTGAGTGCTACACAGAGTAATCTGGTGCCCTTTTCATCTATGGTTAGAGCAGATTTTGCTTTCTTGGCATTGAAGTTCAAAAACTTTTTGGAGTGATTTAGGCCGCTTGTGCCATTCCAGTGTTCCCTGATTTTAGTTTGGATCAATTTTTTGGTTTCCTGTTTTATATTATTTTTGTTAGAGCCGAAAAATGGGGTTCTTCAAATAAATAGCCCTTCTGCCCATTTTTTCCCATAAAAGTCTGCCTTCTCGTTTCCTTCGTGTTCCTCATGTTTTAGTACCCAAATAAGTGAGACCTGATTGTGAGACGCCAGTTTGTTGAGCGCATTGTCACACTCTATTAGGACTTTTGACTTGAATGTGAAGCTATTCAAAGCTTTCAGAACCGAATGGCTGTCCGAAAGTATTTTAATTTTTACTTTCTCGAACCCTCTTTTGGATATGACTTCTACTGTTTTCATTATGGCGAAGAGCTCCGCATGGAAAATCGTGGTATCTGTACTTAGTGTTAAGGGTTTGTATGTTCTAGGCCCCTCGATTCCTGCTCCTACTCCTTGGAGCGCTTTGGAACCATTTGTGTACCATTTTTCTGAGTCATCATTTAGCCATGTTGTGTTAGAGTTCCACTCTTTGCTAAACGGGACGATAACCTTGTATCTCTATAAAATTGAGTACGGCTTCCGTGTGGTCATTCGCCTATGTTATGCATACTGCATGTTGAATTCCCATGATATTGAGGTTCCCAGTAAGATCTCCTGGTTTAAGTTTTTCTTTCATATGATAAGAGAGAGCTTGCATAGTAGCTTTCTCTTGTATTGCTAAATGTAGTGCTGGTAAATTTATAAGTGTTTCCATGCTAGCAGTTGGGGTAGTTCTCATGGTCCCTGTTATGCTTAGGCAGGTCAGCCTTTGTAGTTTACACAGTTTTGGATATAGTCGTAGTTTGATTTGTTTTAACCCACCATAATGGTATCCTTACTTTTTGAACATACCTCGTACATACATACATTCATACACCCATTTCAGCTTCTATATGTAATATTACACTATTACACAAACAGTCAGTGAAAAACTGGTTAGTGAAAAAAATTCTTTTTTAATATTTGTGTTTGTTCTGTCTGCAAAAGCCTTATCTGAACTGCGAACTTGTCAATTTGTAATTTGAGTTATAAACGCGTATTGTACAACCCAACTTCCTACAAATTCTCGTTAGGTGGAAGAATCATTTATAAGAGTTCTAATTTCTAATGTCAATAATTATTGAGCCTGAGGAAAACAATCCAGTTAAAGCGGTAAGAATTGTTCAACAGAACTATCAACGTACTCAATCAATATTACGGGAGACCTATTTGAAATTGAGAGCGTTCGATTGAGAAACGCTGACGCACTTCCTCTCACCTGTTTTCGCAAACTTTCACTTAATTTCGCCTCATCAAAACTCTCCTTCTGAAAAACATGTGATTGGTTCTGAAGTGAAGAATCATTCAAGGACTCGGTAATTCCACAAAAAGCATATAAAATGCATACTGATGAAATCAGAATTGCACAAACTTTCTGCTGAATTTTTCTTTCACCTAATGAAGAAAGTTTCCGGCTATTTAAATTGACTGTTTTTAATAAAAATAAATAATTAATTTGCGACAGCTGAATTTTTTTACTGTCAATTTCACGTTGATAGTTATTGGGGCTTAATTCTCCTGTTTGTTGGAAGAAAGGTTGAGAAAGGGAACCTATCTTCTGAACTACCCACTCAATTAAAAACAGCACATACATACATATACATATGACACGTACAGTAGTGTCTGAGTGTCTCTCGAACAAGAAACTTAGTGAATTAGCGTAATTTCCACATACATGGAAAAGTTTCAAATTGTACCAAAATTGGATTGTACGGATATGTCGCAAGAGGAGATGTGAGTGAGTGTAAGTATTCACCATAATTCCTTTGTGGCAATTATGGCAATGTGTGTGTGAGTGCGTGTGTATTGCAGGCAAATCAATTTCAAAACTTTAAATTTGTCTTTTGATTCTCTGTCGGCGCTGTTCCAAATTATGCAAAGTGTCGGCATATTATGAATCGCTACGTTGTTGCTGTTATTGCAGGACCTACTGTTTTGTGCTGAGTTGACTTTGGGCGAATATTAGGAGAATTGTGCTGGACAGCTGGCGGCAACCACATGGTAATTTGGGCAAATCAAATTTGCACCACCAGGTTATGGAGCGAAGAGAGGAAGTCTGATTGCCAAAGAATATTAACTCTAAGAGTATTTGATTTGGATTAGTATCGAATGCGTGTTTGATTTTCACAGTCTGGTTCACTGGTTTTTATTTTATATTCGAAACAAAGCGTTTGTTTGTTTCTTAAGTATGAAAAATGTTTTTACATATGTATGTATTTATGTATGTGTGTATGTGTATTAAGTTTTTAGTCTATGTTTAAGTAATATAAGTAGCTCTAAATAAGGATTAAATGCAACATTTTTGACATTAGCTTGGTTAAATAATTCACTTTTAACACGCAAATTACGACTCTGCACTTGAATGCGTTTATCACGACGAATAAAATCAGACGAGATGAGTTGTTAGCGCAAAACTTTCAGCTTCGCTTTTTCAGTTGCCTTAGACAGCTTCGCAATTTGATGTATATTTTTATGAGCATATGTATGTTGAAAAATCTTAAACTGGGCGAGTCAGCATATCGCTTAGTGCTACGTCACGTTTCCTATACATTAGTATGTGTGCATATGTATATGAGCCAATCCATCTGGAATCAGATAGACCAACCTCGTCGAAAATTTAATTTGCAATAGGCAAAAACCGACAAAAGCCTTCGCATTCGCTCAATATCTTTCAGATGTTTTTCAACCCCTTCCTAACAAAAGCTCAGAAGGCGATAAAAAAATACGTGTATCCGCTTCCCTCAATCCTTTCCGTTTCTCAAATTTACTTGGGAGGAAATAAAAGGCACATGAGCAATGCTTTAAAGCCTCACAAAGGACCGGCATACGGTTTCATAATGTGAAAAAGTACTGAAAGAACTACCTACTTGCGGCTTTAAGTTTGTCACGTATATTTTTTTATGTATTTTCCAATGCAATGGAAAGTATCGAGTATAATCCTAATACCTAAGCCGGGAAAACCCATCGATATGGCATTTTGGCCAATAAGTCTGCTTCTTGTTTAATCGAAATCGTTCGAAAAACTTTTACTAAATCGGCTCAACGCAATAATTGCACTGCAAAGAATTCTTATCGCTAGGCGTCAGCTTGGATTTAGGAAACATCATTCCATCATCGAGCGGGTAAACTCTGTATATATTTTCGCCAGCGAAGCATTTGAAAATAGGGAATACTTTGTTGCCGTCGTCCTAGGCATAGCATCAGCATTTGACAAGGTATGGCACGAGGGCCTGCTATACCAACTAAAAATGAGTCTTCCTCATAATTTTTTCATGCTACTAAAATCATACCTATGAAGCAGATATTTCCGTGTTAAAATAAATGAAGAATTTACCAATCTCTATGAAATCAGTGCAAGCGTGCCGCAGGGAAGTGTTCTGGGACCAGTACTTTATATATTTTTCACTGCCGGGCTTCCTTAAACAGCAAGCACACATACAGCTACATATTTATGCAGATGACACTGTAGTAATGGCTAGAAATATGCATGCTTCTATAACTTTTAATCAACTTCAGCAAAACCAAAAGTTGGACGAAAGATTTGTCAAACTCAAATTCAGGTTACCGGATCACTGCAGGGTAGCAGAGGAAGCCGCAGTCAAAGAAGCAGCTGATTGGCTACTCACTTGCGTAATAACTGTTAAAGAAGTAAATATTTACTCCGTTAACCAAGCGGCTGAGTGGGCTCAATTACGTTTGATTCGAAACTGGTCAGGGAATGCCTGGTTTAAGTCTTTGATATAAGTCGCATCTGGGTACCTGGTCATAGTGATATTGCGGGAAGCGGACGAGCTGGTCAGTCAAGGGACCTGTGAGATAGTTTCCTCGCGAAATGATAGCATTGACATTGCCGCTCTACTCCTACGATGGCGGCAATTCAGTGAGCGCTAGGCAAGCACGCAAACTTGTAAGGTCGCCAAATCCTTCTGCTCACTTATGGATCGGAAGCGTTAGGGGGATCTTTTGAGGATGATAAAATATCAGCTCTCCAACTTCGTGCGTGTCTTCACAGGTTACTCGATGCAAGGTATGCATGCCGTGATACTTGGAATCACTTCGAGTCCTTTTGCGTCAGCTGTGTGGAGGATAAGAAGCACCTGAGCACCTTCTCCTTAGCTTCGCTGCTCTCGTTGGTCTAAGATTTAGGCATTTTGATTCTCACTTCTTTCCTACGCTTGCTGATATAGTAAAATTCGGATGTATTTCATCAGCAGCATAAGCGATTAACACAACCGCAAATCAGTCACCGTTCGTAATCCCCAAATACTTGCCTACTTCGCCATAAATCAGAGTTTTCAACAATAAGCTGCTCAAGCAATACTGGAAGCAATGTGAACATACGGAGTGCAAATCTGCGGCTCAGCTGCAAAATCAAATCTTGGCATCATACGGATGTTCCAGTCAAAAATACTGCGCCTATATGCCAAAGCGTCATGGTTTGTCTGCAACGGTATAATTCATCGTGATTTTGGAGTGCTATGGGTACATGAAGAAATTGGTAACAACAGCATGCGATATAACAACTGGCGTGCTAACCATCCAAATCTTCGGGCGTCAAACCTTGCATACGAAACTGACGTCACACGCAGGCTTAGAACTTGTAGGCTTACTGCCATAGACCTTCTGCCGCGAAGATTTAAAATAGAAAATTTAAGTAATGAACTCCATTGTGACTTCTTATACAAGTCATCTTTTCAAAATTTTAACTAAATGTAATACCGACTGTTATGTATGCCAGACTGTATTGAATAAATAGAGTCAAAAAAACCAAATAAGAATTGCAACATACGAATTATTTTTAGACTATTTTGGGAAGAAACGTATTTTTTTCTTTGCTTGAATTTAACGTCTTCAGAAAAATCAGTTTCGTTTTCTCGCGTGCATAACCGAATTTTTCATTTATTCCCAATCACCGTTTTATTTCAGCATCGAAAAACTTCAAAGCTCCATGGATTGGATGGTTTTTTTCTTCATCTCAGCTATGGTTCAGAAAAAATGTTGTTGACAATTTGCATATTAATTTTTAACAATTCTGGAGGTTGGTTCTATATGTAGAAGTCCACGCAAGTGGGGAAAGTTACTGATCGCCATTCACTTAGGAGTGGCCTGGACGATTCTTCTGCATATGGTTCACGCAGCTCACAACTCCCGGGATTAGCCGAAGTATTCTCCGGGTAGCTTCCGAACACCCGTTCGGGAGTGAGCTAACGAGAGAAGGTGAAACATTCCAGGATAGCTGGTTGTGCTCTGGGTTTGGGACCCACCACTTAATTCTACCAGAAAGACCGGGGCGTTTTCCTGTAAGGAGAAAGACGAAGATCTGGTGACCGACGTTTCAGACAGGGTGTTAGGGTTAGGGATGTCGTGTGACTTCTTTAACCTGATGTTGGAGAGCATCGTATGAGCCGCAGAACTTAGTCGCTCAGGCACAATTTTTCATATATCGACATCATCGGCCTAAACAACCGCGCTGCTAGTTCTGCCTTCTCCAAACTGGATACAGAGGCAAAGCGAATGGGTCTGATGGTGAACGAGGACAAAACGAAGTACCTCCTGACATCAAACTAACAGTCGGCGCACTCGCGTATCGGCACCCACGTCACTTTTGACAGTTATAATTTCGAGGTTGTAAATAAAAGATTTCGTTTATTTAGGAACCAGCATTAACACCGATTACAATGCCAGCCTTGATATCCATCATAGAATCTCTCTTGCCAACAAGTGTTACTTTGGACTAAGTAGGCAAATGAGTAGTAAAATCCTCTCTCGACGAACAAATCTAACACTCTACAAGGCTCTCCTCATGCCCGTCCTAACTTATGGCGCAGCTTGGACGATTACAACATTCGATGAAGCGACGCTTGGAGTGTTTGGGAGAAAGATTCTGCGTAAGATTTTTGGACCTTTGCACGTTGGCAACGGCGTATATCGCAGGCGATGGAACGATGAGCTGTATGAGCTTTACTACAACATAGACATAGCATAGCGAATAAATATCCAGCGGCTACGTAGGCTGGGTCATGTTGTCCGAGTGGATACAAACACTCCGGCTCTGTATTCGGTACCAGCAGGTGGTAGTAGAGGAAGAGGAAGGCCTCCTCTGCGTTGGAAAAATCAGGGGGAGAAGGACTTGGCTTCACTTGGTGTGTCCAATTAGCGCCGGTTAGCACGAGAAAGAAACGACTGGCGTGCTTTGTTAAACTCGGCCAAAATCGCGTAGGCGGTTATTGCGCCAACTAAGAAGAAGATTTAACAATTTTAAAATTAGATTTTTTTTAAGTCTTTCGCCGTTGTCATATTTTGGCACATTTATGTATAAACATTATTTTATGTAAGTGTCAATATACTGAAATTCGTGTTTACAAAGATATGAATTTTTGGGCATTGTAAGACATTTTTTGAATTATTTCATGTAACAGGAACTTGAATAACGTGGATACTAATAAATATTGGTGTCGAATGATGTATGAAAAACGCAAACCATTGTAATTTAGGAAACGTTAAATTTTTTTGAAAATCTTCCATTCTTTAAGTATTTTACCGAAAAGTTCATAAACCAATTCCTGTAAGTATTATTGCAAAACAAATTTTCGACAGGGTCGGCCTGTATGATCAGAATTAGATTGACCCATACATGAAATCATCATTAAATCCACTTACTCGCCAGTAAACTAGAAGAACTGATTTCGTTCGATTTGACCCATTAAGTTAAGCTTAGTATTTCTCAGCAAGCTGAGCGCTCTGGAACATTGCAAATATGGCCCTACCCATTGCCAAAACTTTCCTATTTAAATAATAGCAAAACTTATGTGTCGTAGCTATGTAAATATGTCAGCCTAATTAATATAAGTACAATTATGTGACACCTTGCATCCTTGCATGCGATTAGCTCTGAGGGAGAGCAGATAAATACAAACACAGCCACTCATGTCAAAAATCACGACAACACATGAAACATTAGGTTGGCATAATAGCCAAACACTGCACAGAAGCCAACACATTCTGGCTCTATCGGGCCTCCGCAACGGCCACACTGCTGCAGCTGCAACCGCAGCCATATTCAAAATTTCACAAAGATAAGCTCAATTAATTCAAATTTATTTGATGCAGCGCCGGTTGACCTCGCCCTCCTTGCCACACAGCGGGGCACACATGGGCGGATGTGAATTCTGTAAACATTGCACAGCAACAATATGGCGTGCGGCACATGAAAGCGGGCAGCGCGCACAAAGTCGACAGTAGCAGAAGTGGCAGCTTTTAAAGAGAGGATGTTGAAAGTATGTCCGGTCGGCTGGTTAGTGACTGTTTGGCTTTTAGGTTGTGCTGCACTGATGGTCCAACGGTAGAAGTCATTCATGCCAAGAGCAGACCACGCCGCATTAGCCACAACAAGTGCTGCATGACAATGGCAGCAAACAACAGCGCCGATGCCAACAGCAGCCACCGACAGTTATCGGCTGGCTTAAGCGCCTAAGTACTGGCTACGAAAGGTAAGAGTACATATATAGGCGGAAGCAAGGGCGGATGCGGATTCAATTTTGAATTCATGAATTTGCATTTCTACCTACCGTGACAGTAACGGCGCTAATGCCACCGTCAGACAGGATGCATACTGCCACGTTAGCATTCCGTTACTCGCATGTGCGTTCGCACGACTAAGGGTGCAAGTGTTCACGTTTGCTATTCAAATCGAGACGTGAATGCATTTTTTGGCTCTTTTGGTGACAAAGCAACTCTGCACACGTGTCACCCTTACTTTTGCCTGCCACCTAAGTGGGTAGGGAGTTCGCTGGCTATTTACATGCATTAAAAAACAACAAAGGCAGCGTGCATCTGGCGCACAATCGCATATATTTATAAACTCATACACGGCAATTGAATTTCATATGCGCCGGTTCATAATTTCATACTTACAACAGATGTCACGACCCGTTGCAAGGTAGTGGATTTAGCGGAAGCCGATTGAGGCACGCGTCATGATGGAGGTTCTGTCGGCAGTGCTTATGGTTTGCTACTGCGGCTGCTTGTGTGCACTTTCTATCGGTTTTATCTGTTGTAGAAGCCGTTTAATGCTTTTTGCCTGCATTGGGCAAGCCTTTCGTGCTGTTAACGAAAACTGCTGGCGTACAGCTTCAGAGAGAGAGAGAATCAGAGAAAAATAAAGAGGGAGAGGGAGCGAAGTTGGTAATTAAACAAAGTACAAAATGAATTGGGTCACACCAAAGTATATCATACCACATTTCAAATTTGCATAATGCGCTTTGATAATACTTCTTAACAGTAATTTTCAAACTTTTGGATTTTTTTTTAATGTTCCCAGTTTCGTTGGACTGCCTTCTTGAGAAATTAAAAATAACGATATTTTGTTTAAAATTTACTGGTGAACTTACTTTCCTGTGTAGAATTTAGAGAAATACATATACTTAGGTGCGGCTACTAAATAGCGAGGCTGGCGCTACGGAGGTAGCTTGCGTCACCATTAAGGTGGCATAATTGAAGAAAATTTGTGCAAAACCCCGTATTATGATTGAGTGGATTTTTCAATCTAATATGCAATTCGGATTTAGACTAAAAGCTGCACTTTGAAAAAACTTAATTCTCTATTAATCCGCTACGCGACACATTGACAATTTGCCCGAAATGACCACAACCAAAGCCTTTATATAGCTTCCATTATTTTTTACGACTTACTGACACTTATATGCCCAGATTTCTTTTACTTTCAGAGAAATTTCACTGCAAGTTCACAAAGTAAACTAAAATAAAAGTTATTTTCTATAGCATAAAGTTAATAAAGTTAGTTGTTTTAATATTATTTATTGTTATTTCTTTTTCGCCTTCAGTATCACAATCTACTGAATGGCTTTGCTTGATATTATGCCTCTGTACATAACATAACATTCCACTGTTAACTTAACAGAGACGGGAGAAAACGCCCCAATTGTTAAAAGCCACACCAAAGCGCATACGGGGAGAGCAGTTTACGCTACGCTGCTCTCTTTGACAGAGTTTTTTTTAGCTTATCACTGTTAAGGACCCTAACGCACGTGCTATGTCTTGTATAGCTAACAGTTTTGAAAACCGTATACCAATAACGGCACCAAAAGGTGCTGCAGCCGATTGTTACTATCAGTGAACGACGAACAGCTCACGCTGCAGTATCGCTACGCGCAGAAAACCAGCGACGATTTTGGTTTCTGAATATACAACCAAAAAATTACAATAGCAAAAATAACGGTAGTAAATAACTGTCTCGTGTACAATAATAACATGATCGTCTTCTGGTGTTACGTATACGACACGGCGGCCGCAATGAGATATACATTTCGCCAGTGAAGCAAATACTCAGCGGCTTTCCGTGGTGTGCGGAAAGTGGGTGAAAGTGGGCATTTTCAATATTAGCTGGTACTATTGGTATTTGTATCTGGTTTGTGTCAACAGTGAAAATAGCGCAATCAGCGCGTTAGTCCACTCTTAACTGCAATTTGCAGATTTTTTGTTAAACACAAAATTTGTGCAACGTTTAGTGTAATTTCTACCGGTGAAATGTGCTGATGTGTCGGTTGTCCATGAGGATACTCAAAATTATATTAAATGGTTTTTTATGGGGGAGCTAATAAAAAGAAGCAAAATTGTTTTGGTAACAAAATTCAGTAAAAACAGTGAACAAATTCCAATAGACTTCCATGTAAAAAACAACAATGAAAAATGCGCTAAAAAATCAAAAGTTAACATTCAAATTTAAATTTTATATGCACACATACATACATGTCTACTGTTAGGCTAATTAAAGATTTTGCTATAGACTTTGAGTCCGTTGCATCCAGCATTTTTGTGTCAACGTTCCATTTGCAGTTAATTAACTTTCAGTTTAAAAGTATGTCAAATTGAATAAAAGGAATACATCCAACAAATAAATCACGTCAAACAACCGGCTGATTGGAAATATAAAATGCACGAAAACGAACTGAAAATCACAGACCCAAACACACACAGATAAACCAGCACAGGTACAAAAAGTGCTCGAGCAGCTACATAGAAGCGCATTTACATGTGTAAACATTTGCAAAAAACAAGCAGCCAGACATACATAAAATCATTCATTCATGTCATCATTGACGAGAGTTGCGACAGCCAAGCCGTATCCCATATCAGAAATTTGTTTAATTTTCCATATAATGCCGTTTGCTTCTTCATTTTCTTTTATTTTCGGTTTTTCCCTTTCGGTTGTCATCATTTTCGCTTGGCATCGGTCAACAGCAGCAAATCACCAATAGTAGCGGCAGTACCACAAGCGTTTTCTCCTTCCCTCTCTCTTTCGATCCACAGTAGCTACTTTGAGTTGTAGCCTATAACGAAAAACCGTAGCTATCATCGGTCACATTCGCTGGGAGCTGGGGGGCTGCTGACGTGCGTATTAGGTAGTGCCACACAAGCTTTGTCAGCAAGGATAGTCAGCCAACGACCGACTGCTTGTTCGCAATTGTTTATCATTCCGCTTTGTGCGCCATTGAATTTCGAGTTTGTTGGGTTTTATTTTGGGTTTTTTACTTCCATTGTTATTGTCTTTTTTTGGACTTTGTGTACTTCAGATCTTTCTAATGTCAATCAGAATCTCTTTTAGTTTTTCTTTTTTTTAACTATTTTGAGAGTTTTCTTCCCTATTCTTCTTGAAAGTAATCACCAAAATTGCCCAATTGTAGTTGTTGTAACATTTAAATCAGTTTTCCACAACATTTTGTCAGCAATCTGCTTCACAACCTTACAGGTGGGGTGAATAATACAAAAAGTATAGCTTAGTAAGAAATTTTTGTACAGTAGAGAAAATAAAATCGGTCCAGCTGATTAGACAATAACAAATTTAGAAAGTATCTAACTCAGCAGACTAAATTTATATGGCCTTATGTCTGTTAAGGATGCAACATAAGCGGAAATTTGGGATCCCGGAAATTTTTCGGGATTTTATGAGGGGCTTTTTGCCATTGACTGCCAAGGGGCAACCGCTATTGGAAAAAAACTTTTTCTTCATTTTGCTCTTTCACCGAGATTCGAACCTATGTTCTCTCTGAACTCCGAACGGTAGTCACGTACCAGCCCATTCGGCTACGGCGGCCACCTTAACTAAACTGATTTTAAAAATAAATTAAGAAATTGAGGAAATCCAAAAGTAATAAAAGAAGGGCAAAATTTGATACTGCTGTAGATGTTAGCCATAGAACTATTCCTTAACACTGCTGAGCTGTTTGTAAAAATATATATATATGTGCAGATATGGCGAATCTCACAGCTTCTACCCTATTCAATGCTTTGTTTTAGTTTGATTTGTAAGAATTTTTAAACAACAGAAGCTCCGCTCAATGCGACTGAAAGAGTTGATTTATTTTCAAATATTAGTGATGCAGTTCCCAATTCAAATCAATTTGCGCAGTATTTTATTTTTTTATAAATTGAAATACGTTTCTGGGGAATAGAAAAGTCTTTATTGTTAAAAAAAACTTTATAATAAAAAATGTTTACTTCTTGCGATTCGACACTTAAACTATTTCGGGATTATTATTTTAGGGATCATATAAATTAGTCCCGGGATTCGGGGACTGACATCCCTAGTCTAGCGGCCTCGGTAGTCTAGCGTAAGAGCACTAGCCTGCCATCCCAGAGGTTGTGGGTTCGAGTCCCACGCAAAGCCAATACCTTATCCATTCTATCCAAAGTCAGCGCATTACTTGCATTGTGGCTGCTAAAACAAACGCAAAAAACAAAAATAAAAAGACACAGTTACACACTGCATCAGTGGCGCCAGCAAGAGGAAGCGAGCGGTCGTGATAATAGCGCAGACACATCAAATTTAGCGAAGCCCTCAACTATCTGCGCGATCCTTCTGCAAAAAAATGTGAAACACAGATGGCGCTCCCAGCAGTAAAGAAGGCGTTGCTCCTAAGCAACGACAGGTGGGCATTTCCACCACTTAGGACTGGTAGCGGCAGGCTAATCAGCTACCCTGCCAAAAATCAAATAACATAGATTAACGAAACCAACGCAAGCCAAGTTTTGTCGAGGCCCCTTTGCTCCCGGGGGGAGTGAACAAAGAAAAAAAAAGAGTTCCTAAACTCAGTTGATAATTTATTATTAGAATATATAAACATAGCTAAAATACATAATCTTGGAAAAATCAAACATTGAGTTCGCATTTAATTAAAAAAAAAAAAAAATATATTGAAAAATGTATTGAAATGTAAGCGTTAGCTTAAATAATTTTGGACCGATTTTTTTGCTTAAAGGTGCATTACTTGACAAAAAGTTGAGAGCATTATGGAATAAGGAGTATTTCACGTTGATATTATTTTTTTTTGCTAGAAAATCTTTTTAGTAATTCAGATTAACCCACTAAAATAACTTTGGAGGGCTTTAGTCTCAAATGTCAATAAATATGCCATTCAGATGCATTGAAAGATAATAAGCAATGGATAGTCGTGTGGACTGAATAACTTTGAATGGGTAGTATTGGAGTAATATAAGGCTGTTTTTTTTGTTAAGCTGTGAAATATGGTTCCAAATCCGCAAAACTATTCGGCCTTTTAGCGCCTCAGTCTATGTGCATTGTCTACACCTGGGCTAAGGATAAATAGCAGCCCTTGCGAATGGCCCTCTTAGACAAATATTCGAAATTTGTGAGTTGTGATACAATACAGGGGCAGATGAAGCGAAAGGAGAAGGGAATGAACCAAACAGGTGGAACCAAACAGGAAGAAGGGGCTTTGGATTAGAGTATGACGACCAACGGTGACAATTTACGTTCGTATGATCCGCTTCAAATTACTGATGAATTTTATCAGGGGTGCTATATTTAAATCCGCAGGTTCGCAAAAAAGTGAGAGCCCATATGTCATAGCCTTTGCCGGACAAGACCAAGACAGCTGAGAAGAAGGTCTTGAACTAGTACTACCGCGTCCTCCAGACAGCTTCTGCAGAAAGTACTTGAAGCAATTCCAAACGTGTCCACAACGGAAAATGTCCGGTAAGGATACCAAGCAAATTCGAGCACTGCGGCTTTGTTAGTCTTAGAAGTTCCCTTGAGTACCCCTGATCTTCTGGGGCCAGAAGAATCTCGCAACTTTGCTCATTTGCTCACTAATCCAGCGCTCGTTTGGTTGACGTGAGACCCATCTTTACAGGAGCAGACCACAAGTTCTCAAGGAAACCTCAACCCTCTCAGTTTGCGTTTAAACCATCTCCAGGTCTTCTGTCTACCCAGCTAATCCCAGCCTGTAGTTTCCCTCTATGCCACTGTGACTGGGTACCCAAATGAGGCTTATATCGAAGTATTCCGATACTGTCCAGAGAGAGGTCAGGCATTCCCGGTGTAATTTCGAACGCACAAATAACGAGCCCAAGCCACTAACTGCCGCTTGGCTGCCGAAGTAGATATTTATATCTTTTACAGTGATTTTTGTTTTTGTTTGTCTGAGCAACTAGCAAGTACAGCACACGGATACATTTAAGTCCATTGTACTGCACTCAGATTCCCTTTTAATTTGCTTAAAATCTACCAGACCTCTGAAGAAATCTAGTAGATCTTGCGGGGCCAAGGAGCCAAGGTGTTTGCTTCTTAACAAATCAGTGCCAAAGACCTCAACCCTGATTCGAGCAAAAGCGAGGCAGACACACAGAAAATGCTCTCTGCCGTCTCATTCTCCTCTCCATCAGCTGGGCGGAATGCACTGTAGGAGATGCCCAACCTTTCCATGTGCTTTGCCCACAGAAAGTGGTCCGTCATCAGTCCAATCAGCCGCCCGCACTCCCTTCAGCTTAATGACAGAAGGATTTGCGCCAGTCAGTCGAACATGACAGGTAACATCAGTTTAGTCCATCTGAAGTAATTACAGAAGTAAGCAACCAATCCACTTCTTCCCTAATTGCGGCTACTTCTGCTTAGAAAACACGTGCATTGTTTAATGTGGTCATGAAGCACCGAAAAGAAATTATCTTAACATGTTTTATTCTATAAAGGTTTATAAATTTAAAATTTTTTAATCAAACTTCAAAAGTTTTTACCTCTTCCATATAAACAACTAAAAAGTTTCTTTTAATGGCGTTAGTAGTTACTTTTGAATTCTATCAAAGGAACCAAACTGTCTTCTTTCGCGATCGCCAGTGTAGATGTTCACATTTCTAAGAACGAAGCTCATCACCGCTTCAGCCTGCATATGTGTAGTGAACCATTTGAACCAACCGGGCGTATGAGTGTCTTCTTCTTTTCGCTTGACTAAGTTACCGTATAAATAAATTTCGTTAGAGCAACAACAACACGTGTAACATAAGTAGCCCTGCATAAATACACAGAAAATAGCCGAAAAAAGAATAGCTGAAAATAAACAATTGAATTGAATAAAATGAAATCAAATACAAACAAAAATCACCAAAAAAGAAAACAAACAGCGACAAAAAATGGTTGAAGTGCTGGTTGTCTAAAAGCGAAAGAATTGGAGCGAATGAAAGTGAAAAAAAACGAAACTAAACAAATCATAAATACACAGACTCTGAAGAATAAACGCCCTCGAAGTGCTTGCATGTGAGTGCAAATGGGTGTGTGCGTATGTATGTGTGCAGAGGATGTTAACTTTGGCGCTGTGCAAGAAACACCAACGAAGTTTCGAAAAGGGTGCAAGTAGAGCAACAAAAATAACGAAATGCGAACAGCTGCAGTATTTCTGGCAGAATTGGCAACAGCAAAAGCAACATCAATGAAATCATCATCAACTCTCGTACCAACAACGCGAATAGCAACACTCAAGGCATTGGCAGTGCTCCACTAACTCAGTCAGGCGGTAATTCAGTCAGTCGGTCGTTTGTTGCACAAACATACATATGTATGTGGCATACGTTTATTTCAAATAAATATTATCAAAAAGCAAACTGAAGTATAATCGAAATCCGCCGATTTTCCAGAGGCAACCGGGCGACCAAAATTGTGCCAATACATACAAACGTAAAATACCCATACCCATTCGTATTGACAGGCGCGCGTGTGCCAAATTTCGAAACAAATTCATGCCCAACTTATTCGTTAGTGTATTCGTCTACGAACTGTGCGCAAGTTGTCAAATCGCAATAGTTTGTCACCGCCAACCAGAAGAGAGCAGCGGCAGCCTTTTCTTCATATCCTCGAACGCAGAACAAAACATTTAATGGATTTGAAAAAAATGCAGACTTTCATTTGGAGTATTCTGTTTGGCCTTTTAATATTCGTTCCTGGTAAGTTTCAAACTGTTGTAAACAATAACAACTACAACATTTTTTTATACTGCCGAAAGGCAAGCTCAAATAGAACTCGCTGAAAATTATAAAATAAATTCCGTTTAATTTTTTCAATTATTTTATAACTACTTCAACCAAATACATATGGAAATGCATCCATATGTGCTAAAGGTCAGTGAAACCAAGTACAAATGGCTAGTCGATTAGGAGTAGTTGAATAAGCGAAAGCAAAACAATCCATTTAGCATCGTCGTATAGCCAAGTATTTCGCATTAAATTGTAATCCTGTAGTCAGTCGCCATCTCTTTAGTCAAATTATCGTTTCGTGTTTTTGGCAGCTGCATTATGATACTGGCATTTGAACTATGAAAATATGTAAGTTAGGGACATGAGCTGGCTCTTCATGTTTTAAAAAAAGGCTATCTGAGCAAAAAAGAAAAAACAACTGGCCTTAAAGTAAATGTCGAGAAAACAATAGTACTGTACCTTAATGGCACCGTATTGGAGTCATTGGTAGTGGGTGCAAAGGCCGACTTTGTTTTGCTAATTCTGCATTTAACATCCACTTCAGCACCACCGACTGCGGCGATCATGCAGCCATGGTAACAAAATTTGTCAACGCTTTAAGGGGGAGTCTGGTTTATAAGGTCAAAAAAATCAATTTTTTTTTTTTTGTTTTAAGCGATTCCTAATATATTTCAGAATATTCACACAAAGTTACAGAGCCTAATTCTCAATATTTCCGTAGATACAAAGTTACGCTATGACCGGACAGCTATAGTAAAAACTTTACCTTCTTTTCTCGACTTTTCATTTTTATGATTTCTTTGAATTGGCATACATCAATGAAAAAAAACTAATGAACCTTTTGAAATAAATCATAGCTTGTTCCCTTTAGTATTAAATTCTCATCTATTTGAAGTAACAAAATAGATAAACAAAATTTTTCAAGATTTTTATACCAAGTTGAAGTGAATTTTTTTTTTTATAGAAAGGCATTTTTTTCTTTAAAACCTCCAAAAAGTTGAAAGTTTCGAATTTCTCTCAGTTTTCTCAGTTCATCTAGAATAAAAAATCATGATAATTAGAAATCCATTTGAATTTTTTGCTTTAGATAATAATTACGAGTTGTATCTTGTACGCAAGTTGGAAACTCCAGCGTTGCAGCGCTCTACTAATTTCTATGTTAAACTTTTTTTTTCAACTTATTTTAACCAGTACACAAATTTTTTATACTTTTTAAATGTTCATTAAAAGATAGCAAAAACTTTGCAGTGCTAAATTAATTTTTTCCTTAAAAAAAACATCGCAAAGAGAGATTTTTAGACCTCATAAACCAGGCTCCCCCTTAAAGCGTTGACAAATTTTGTTACCATGGCTGCATGATCGCCACAGTCGGTGGTTCTGAAGTGGATGTTGAATGCAGAATTAGCAAAACACAGTTGGCCTTTGACATCCCCGCTCAAATGTAGCAAAACAGTGACATCGCTCTTTGCACAAAGTGTACATATTCAACTCCAGTATTAAGGGATTAGGGGTAGTCAGAAGTCCGAAAAAATTATGATTTTCAATAATTTTTTTTGCTAGTAAGTTGCTTTTTTTACAAAAACAAAAACATAGCATTTTTTAATCATGTTACGACTTGACTTTAGCTAAATTAAAAAAAAATGGATAAATGTCTTCAGAAGTCCCTTGCGGTGATCATCACAAGTCCTTGGAAATTCATCTAAAATCAGTCGGACAAAAGAAATTAGTTTTATCAATGGATAATCTTGTGCCTGATCGAAGCTTTTGTTTTCAAAATTAATATAACAATATGGCGGCCCCAGGAAATATTTTTCAGATTTTCGAGAAAAAAACATACAGTTAATTGTTTAAAAAACAATTTTAATTTTCGAAAAAAAAAAATCCTTCGATTAGGCACGAGTTTTTTATGTTTTTCAAAAGCAGTATACATTTTATTGAAATCTTCCAAGCGGTTTTTAAGTTACAGTGATCACCAGTTCAAAAAACATACAGGGAGAACGATATGAAGTGTTACCTATTCAAAACACCATAACTTTTTTGTGTGAAATTAGTTTTTATTGATTTCAAACACAAAATTGTTCAGAAATAGAGTTGTATTTTGTTTAATAAACACGGATTGTCCTGTTTCATTAGGAACATAAAGGCCGATCTCCGCAAGGAGAAATGGTCTAGAAATCGACCCTGTGCGCAATTTAATCATAAATTTTCAGTATTTTTCTAATTTCCAGAATATTGATGAACTGTAAACGTTTACTGTATTGGCTGGTTTAAAAGTTACATTAATATTCAGCATTTATTGTTTTACCAGTTTGCAAGTAATCCACAAACAAAATTTCTTTCGCATCCCAAAAAACTGATGCTAGCAACTTCCTGGCCGATTTGGAAGCAATACACATATGCCAACGATTAGTCCAGTCATCAAAGCACATTTGAAACGCATTTGAAGAGATCTTCTTCAGCTCCTTCAGCGAATTTTCCTTAATGGCCTCTAACGACTCAAAGCGGCATCTGCGGAGTGGAAATTTAAGTTTTGGGAAAAGGTAAAAGTCACGGGAGGATAAATCCGATGAATGCGATAGTTGTGCGATGATATTTGACGAGGTTTTGATCAAAAAAGTGTGCACAAAATGAGCCTTGTGAGACGGTGCGTTATCATGGTGCAAGATCCATGAGTTTTTTTTACAAATTGGGGCGTTCCCTACGCGCATAACTTCCAAATAATATTCTATATTATTTACTAGCAAACCCGGCCCCCTGCGCTGGGCACACTAAAATAGAATAGGTATGGTTTAGAACAGAATATATATGATTTTCATATTATTTATTTCTTTATTCTTTATTCAAGCGCTTTGGCATAAACAATATTTTTTGTTCTTCTATTTGTTTTTGAGTAAATATAAAATATAAATTGAAAATCAGGAAAAAAGAAGATTGTTTTTAAATTTCAAATCAACGCATATGAATAACTAAGAAACAATCGTCTTTTTTCCTGATCATCCATGAATTTTTCGTTTCAATTTATATGTTTTATTAAGCATTGGAGCTTTTTTAACCATTATCCATTTATATTTTTCAAAAAAAAAAAACGAAAAAAAAATTGTTTTCCACGAACACATAATTTCATTCGGATTTCACATTAAATTCTCAAATTTCGTAAGAAATTATTCACTGTTCCAAAATCCACTCCAAAAAAATTCACAAACAATTTTTACATGTTGCACTTACGTTTTTTCCTTATGGCATCCAAATCAGAAAGAAATATTGACACATTGTAACTCACACTGTCAATTTGACAGTTCAGTTCCGCCCCAAGCGTTAAAAAAGTAAGCGACATTATGGCTGGTTCAAAAGAACGCTGTACCCGTTGCCAGTGCTCCGAATTACAACCAAACTTTACGAAACCCATTTTCAATACTTAATTAACAATGTGCGTAAGTTTGGTTTAATTCGGTGCAAAGACACGGCGGGTCCACGTTTTGGAATATCTTTCGAGACCCTAGTCATCAATAGGTTTGAAAATTACCCCCTATTAAAGCACTTATCAACAGCTTTCATTTGATATCCATATTGTACAAACACATTCTAGGGTCCACGTTTTGGTCTCTATCTCGAGACCCTAGTCACGGAGCGGCATGAAAAATACTCTGTATTAAAGCATTCACCAACAGCTTCAATTTGATATCCATATTGTACAAACACATTCTAGGGTCCACGTTTTGGTCTCTATCTCGAGACCCTAGTCACGGAGCGGCATGAAAAATACTCTGGACTAAAGCATTCACCAACAGCTTCCATTTGGTACCCATATTGTACATACACATCCGAAGGTTACCCGGGTCCACGTTTTGACCTACATATATCTCGAGCCCTATTTCCAAAATAAAATATAATCCATGTTACTCGTGGATGATGTAGCTTTCGAATGGTGAAAGAATTTTTAAAATCGGTCCAGTAGTTTTTGAGCCTATTCATTACAAACAAACAAAGTTTTCCTCTTTATAATATTAGTATAGATAGTATAGATTATTAATAATATTATATTATATATTAGCACCATTTGGAATGAATTCCGATTGCACAACTCCATGATAACCAAAGAAAACGAGTAGCTGGACTTTCACTTTTGACCGACTTTGATGTGGTTTTTTGGGTGTTGGCTCATATGAATAAAAATATAAAAAAAAATAAATAATTGGCGCGTACACTTCTGTTAGGTGTTTGGCCGAGCTCCTCCTCCTATTTGTGGTGTGCGTCTTGGTGTTGTTCCACAAATGGAGGGACCTACAGTTTCAAGCCGACTCCGAACGGCAGATATTTTTATGAGGAGCTTTTTCATGGCAGAAATACACTCGGAGGTTTTGCCATTGCCTGCCGAGGGGCGACCACTATTAGAAAAATGTTTTTATTAATTTTGCTTTCACCGAGATTCGAACCAACGACCTCTCAGTGAATTCCGAATGGTGATCACGCACCAACCCATTCGGCTACGGCGGCCGCTCATATGAATAGCGCCATTATACCGTCTGCTGACTGATTTGCATGTCAAACTCATACACTCACGTCTCATCACCTGTTATGATGGATTGGATAAACATTGGGTCCTAATTCACTTGCTTCAGCATGTGTTCAGTCACCTTCTTCCGATGAATTTTTTTAAAGAAATTCATTTCTCTTGGAACGAGTCGAGTAGCCACACGTCTCATGTCCAATTGATGGTGTAAAATGTTGCGAACTAGTCACAGGCTACCCCCTTCCAACTTAAATGATGGTTTGGTGGTTTTCCAGCACCATTTCCTTGACTTTGTCGCCGTTTTTATCCGGGCAAAACTTCCACGACTTCTCGGCCCTCTGCAAAAGCCTTATACCACTCGTAGACCCGCGTTTTTGATAAAGCACACTCGCCATAGGCTTTCTGCAAGATTTTCAATGATTCGGCATACAAAGTCCCGTTCAAAACACAAACTTTAAGACAAATTCTGTGTTCGATATTTTTATCCATAGTGAAAAACGCAGAGCACACCTGCGGTTGACTGATATAATTAAATGCCAAAAACGAGCTAACTGACAGATCAGGCTCAAACTCTGCGACACTATAGAGGACAGTTGCACTAACATTCCAGAAAAAAAAAATTTAGACATATATACATAGTATGTGTATCGCGCGCTTTTTAAATGAAATTTTGTTGACAGAATGTAAATTTTGCTGAGAAAATCGCATTCGAATGTGTTTATGTTCCATAGTTAGCGAATGCTGCACCCGTTGTGCACACAACTTTCTGAAAACCAGTAGTTTAGCTAATACTAGGGCTTCTTCTAAGTCTCTTTCAGTTACTCGTTGATTGTCCAATACGATTTCCTGTATTTTTTCTATGTTCTATGGTGTTTTTGCTGTTTTTCGACTTGCGTGACGTGGATTGTCATCAAGATTTATACGACCACGTTTAAACTCAGCAATCCATATTTCTACTGAACTGATTGAAAATTCTTTATACCGAACGTTGAAAGTATTCTTTCATAAATTTTCTTTGCTTTTAAAACTTCCAAAAATAAAACTTCAATAACTTGCGCGACGACCTATTCACGAGCCTATCTCGCCATATTCATGTTTGGACAAAAATTTTCATCGCGTATCAGACTCGTTAGAGCACGGCAGGGAGTTAAAGAAGGAATTCCGTACTTTCATTAGATGTTATAATTATTTTTTGACACCCAGAAGCGAGGCTGGGACAGTCATATTTTAAGTACTTCAACCGTTTCAGTTTATATTCTTCTTTTCAAACAATTTAATATTTGACTATACTTTCTGCAACCTGCCTAGTATTTCTAACTATTTATATCAGGTATGGCCAGCCTTATGCTGAAATTGATACACTTATGCAGGCTCATTTTTATTTTCAGCAGGTAAACCAGTGCTTTTCTTATAAAATTTTTTTGCTTCAGCAAAAAGCGAAAATATTTCGGAGAGTGAGGTGCCTGTGTAATGCATATTTTTGTCATCTGATCCAAAATGAATATTTTGCACAAAAATTATTTTATTATCATAAGGGCAGTTGTCACACTAAGATTAAATAAGGAGTGCACCGATAAATTTAGGGTTGCAGAAATACAGATAAAGTAAGTGGAAGATAAAAAAATTAATATACCACCCCAGATTTTAAGCATAGTAAATACCTGAATACTAAATGGAAAAATAATATCTCAATAAAAAAATCGGCTATGTTACCTTATTTTCTACATTTTCAGCGAATATAAATTCGTGGAACAGTTTAAGCCGGCGCCAAAAATAAGCATATTTTAAAAAATTAAGAAATGGAATTGAGGATTTTGGAGCTTTGCTCTGTTTATTTAGGTCAGCCTGTGCTATAGCAACCTTTTAAAAAAATGTTTCCCTTTTCCAACCGCATTAAGTGCCAGCAAATAAATTACTATACATGAATGTAAATATTTATGTTGCTATGTTGTATTTCAGTCTCGACTACCTTCCCTTCTTACTTAATAAACGAAACAACCTTTTACTGCTGCTCGTTGTATTTATTTTATTTAATGCGGAGCTCGTGAATTTTTTAAATTTAATTTTTATTAAATATTTTCTAAACGAAATTTTGTTAAAATTCCACCCCAACATAAAGTCAAATCTATGCACACACGTTGAATGACATTGAATACCATAGTAGAACTCTTACGTGGAAAAGTAGTTGCTAAGTTCAGCCGAAAATTTTCCCTAAAGCAAACCGCCTTTCCTTCATAATATGTATTTGGATTTATACACAGCCAGAGTTTAAGAGCATGAAAGAAACACAGCGAACAATAGCGCGAGCGCGAACTATCAACTTGAGCCAATATTTACCAGCAATATTTCCACCATCAAGCAACAAAGGTATCTATCAGCATTCCACAATTAACGACGATATCAAAATTCGTCAGCAAGCACTCGGTGGCCGTCATACACGCCAACCACAGGCCACACTCCATTCACCAAATTAATCGGTGGACCAAATTCGATTAAATAATGCCATGGCCAGCAGAGGAAAACTACAAAAGAGCAGAGGAAGCGTAATTTTCCGCATTGCAATCGTGCAACATGACTTAAACAGTTTTATGAAGATTGGCCAGGGGTGGTGCGGAAACGTCACGGGCGAATCGTTACGGCTGCCGTACATAAAATGTGCGCGTAATTCAAACTTTTCGCCCCGGAAAATTGTGTTAAAAGCGCGAAACTTTATTTCAACATCTTCCAGCATTCGAGTTAGCTGCTGCTGCTTTCCATCGACACGCCTCATTCGATGCCGCTCCACGCTACTTTGCAATTTTCGAAGCGCCTTGCATTGCTTAACTTGGCGGTGATGTAAACATCCAAGTGCCGCTCTCCGAACTCATATAAAAGTGGTAGCAGTACAACAACAATGTCAACAACAACGTAAATATTGTGCAAATAATAACAAAAAGTTGAAGAACCATCGAAGAATTAGCAACAAATAAATAATTTTTGTAGAGTTTGAACGGAATAAGCCGACTTGATTACTACTCTTCACGGCACTTTGAACTTTGGCAAAAAGCAAACTGAAATTTCAGCTGAAAAGTGCAATGCGAAGCTGAAGTTACTGCTAGTAAAAGAGCGTAAAAGCTGTGTAATATAAGTGAGTGAGTGCTTTTCATTAAGCGCATAGTTGGATTAAAGAGGTTAAGGTCGGCTTAAAGTTAAATGGGGCACAAGTATTAGTGGAATTGTAGAGCAAGTAGAGGACTAAACATAGTCGGTTTTGTAGCGGGAGGAAGGTAAAATTCATCAAAAGTTTCATTTTACTATAATTTGAAGTGTTGGAAAGTCGGGGTGCATTGGGGAAAATTTGTCAGCTGGCTTTTATGCCCATTCTCACTAAATGTGCATATCATAGATATTTTCCTTGTAATTTTGCTCTACCATTGCAAACGCAATGCGAAATTTTGTATTCCCTTACAAATGCATCATTTTTAATACATAATTTATAATTTTAAAATGTAAAATGAGAAAAGTTTAAAATGCTGTTAATATTTATTGTCGAAGAAGAATTTTTCTTTCGAGACTACATGCAATGGGTTTCGATTTTTCTTGATCTGAGTATTTGCAGAACCTTACTTGAATCTTATTAGACAATTTGTTTTTCTTGTTCACTCCGCTCGAGAGCATAGAGTCTCGACAAGACCCTTCCATCCGGCTCTGGGTTGTTGTTTTTGCGCCGTCCCATGTGATGTCGGCATCTGCTAGGTCACGCAACATCGACTTGCGCCAAGCGGTCTTTAGACAAATGCGATCTCTGCTCTCTTGTCTCAGTCCAGTGCCATTCTCGTGGTGCCATCTGGTGGATCTCTAAGCGTACAGGGTTTGATTGAAAAGTAATGAGCCTTATTTTTTTAAGCAGTTTTATTAAACCTTTCCGCTTATGCAACTAATATTCTTCAAAATAGGACCCTTGAGCATCAATACACCGCTGGTAGCGGTCCTTCCACTGCAGGAAACATTTTTTAAACTCATCTGCCGGAATCGCGTTCAATTCGGCTGTAACAGTTTTTTGGATCGCCTCGATGGAGTCGAAACGCCTCCCCTTCAGCTTTCTTTTCAGGTGCGGGAACAAGAAGAAGTCCGGAGTGGACAGGTCTGGGCTGTAGGGAGGGTGGGGAAGCACCGGAACCCCCATCTTGGCCAATACTTCACAACTCTTTTCCACACGCAATTGCTTTTGTTCATCAGTCAAAACCTTTGGAACCAATTTGGCACACACTTTGCGCATTTTAAGTTTTCCGGTCACGATTTCCCGCACATTGTAATAAGTTAAATTTAACTCTTCACTGATCTCACGTAGACTAGCACGACGGTCAATGTTCAAAAATTCACGAACCCGGTTCACATCTTCGTCTGTTTGCGTCGTCGAAGACCTTCCAGATCGCTGTTCGTTTTCGACGTCCTCTCTGCCTTCCTTGAACGACTTGTGCCACCGTTTTACCTGGGCACTGGACAGAGATTGGTCCCCGTAAGCCTCCTTGAGTAGCCCAATGGTTTCGGTACTCGCTTTGTTTAGCTTTACGCAAAATTTGATCGAGTAACGATGCTCCAACGATCGCTCCATTTTCGCCACTGCAAAATCCTAACACACTTTTAAAACAGCTTTCACGCGCGGAGCGCTGTTAACTGCACCGCTGTTGGCAGCGAACTGGAACCGATTTCTAGTGGAAGGGCAAGGTCCAACGATCATTTTCCCCCACCAGCCGATTCGGTTGATCGCTTGGCAGACGCTCCGCGCGGGAAGGCTCATTACTTTTCAATCAAACCCTGTATGCCCTATCGCCACTTTCTGCGTTTGATTTGCCATAGAATGGATTCCTCATTAGTTGATCTCCACAGCACGTCGTTGCTGCTGATGTTCGGCCAAAATATAATATACTACAGATGATGCGGAGGTATTTGTTGACGAAAGATTGTAGCCTCGGTGTGATGATGTTAGACACCAGTCATGTTTCACTTCGAGAGACCAACCATGTTTCAACAATACGGATTATACACGTGAGCTGAATATTCGCAGTTTAGAGCGTCTGGAGATTTGAGAAATCGGTCAAACTGTATGCATTTGCATGCACGCCGCCCATCTATATCTATAGACAAAGTCAACAATTTAGAATACGAATAAAATGATGACTTATAAAACACTTCCTCCTGGCAAGAAAGATATGTATAAGTACCACAGTATGAATATTACAACCAACACAATAGTGCATAGGAAAAAAATGTTATTGGTGAACAGCACCGTTTGACCGATCTTGAAAGATATTTGCACAAAAAAAGTTCAAATCTTCATATTGTTATATAATAACTCAAGCACTTTGGCGAATATAACTAAATGAAAATAGCGGCCTAGCGTAAGTGCACTAGCCTACCATCCCAGAGGCTCTGGGTTCGAACCATACGTAAAGCATGGTCCTGGTACTTTTGCAAATTTACCTACTTTCCCAGTTTCTAAAAAAAAAACCAAAAAAATCTCATGCCTCAACCCCAAAACTTTATCTTTGCCATCCCTATTGCCGCACAAAAGTCAACGCATTATTTGCATTGTGGCTGCTAAAACAAGCAAAAAACAAAGATAAACACACAACTACACATTGCATCAGTGGCGTCAGCAAGGGAAAGCGCGCAACTGCGGTAATAGCGCAGACACAGCAAATTTAGCGAAGTCCTCAACCATCTGTGCGATCCTGCTGGCAGAAAAATTTGAAACACAGATGGCACTCTAAGCAGGCATTGTTCTAAGCAACGCCGGTTAGGCATTCCCACTATTTAGGACTGGTAGCGGTAGTGTAATCACCTACCCAGTCAGAAATCAAAATAGATTAACGAAACCAACGCAAGACTGATTCTTATCGCGACTCTATGCTCCTGAGTGAGTGAACAAGAGGGGGGAAAGAAAACTAAATAAAATAAGCATAAAACACTTTGTTTCTAGTAACGGCTAAAATTCAGTAGATCTGAATTAAGATAAAATATTAACCAGAACATCAAATTTCGCTATTTGCTTAAGCTTTGGAATTAAGTGCTGCAATTCAGGTAAATTCATTGACAATATGCGAGAAATTTTAGGAATACAAATTTTCAATACATAGCCGCTGCGCCTCTACTACCACTTAAACGAATTGGATGACATTTTCGTGTCGTACCAAAATTCACATTAAACAATGACTTCTTCAGAGAACAGAGCCATCTGGCGCATCTTCTGAGCATTTTCGGCGACAAAAATTTTAACAATTCCTTCTGCAGTTTTACCAAGAAGACCATTAAATAATATGAAAGTTCAAACCCTCCTATTGATACCCCCTTTTTATTTATTTCTCAGGACATATTTTTACCGCTGTTACTGTTGCTGTATTGGCATAAATATTTCTTGTTTTTCGTGTTTGTCCAAAGTCCACAAGCCCAAAGCCTCAGTCTCAACCACCTGCATTAGTTTGGTTATTGACGATAGTTTTTGTTGTTATTGCGGTATTTTCGTATTGGCGTGTGCCCTTCTACTCCCCTGCTAGCCGTGGCAATTTACAGGGGATCTTTGTTTCCTTTGCGCGTGTATCGCATCGGTTCTGTTGCCGCGGGTGTGGTAGTTTTACGCTAACTGGTACATCTCCACTTGTGCGTGCTTGCCCGCGTGTGGCGAGCCAATTTTCCGCATGTTCCACTCATAATTATTAACAGTGTCACCGAATTATTGCGTACAACGACACTGCGAAGATAACGTGGCAACTAATAGTTCCAGTGCAACCACCCACCCACCCACTCGTTGACTCCGCAAGTGCACCACTACTCAGCATTGCCCCTGGCACTGCGTTAGCAAACCAAACCCACTGCATTTTCGTTGTAGAAAAGCCACACGCAAACTTTCGAAATTTATTCATCAACCTAATAAAAATCCGTGTAAGTGCCAATGAAATGTGATGTTGTTGTTGCTGCTCTAACTCGTCCTGCGCATTCTCGCTGAGCATGTCTTTTTCCCCATGGAGGCTGTTGTTGCTTTATGGTTGCTGCTTTATGGTCTTACCTAGGTATTCGCCTCGCTATTGTTATTGTTGTTCCTGCCCTGTGTTTATGTGATCATTCAACTCGGCTGGTGTTTTGCCGCCTCAGGGTATGTCGAGGGTATTTAAGTGGCCAGCAGCATTGTGGCCTTCACATTCCATCTAAAGGGTCAACGTACGCTTTGCATAAAGACAATTTTCGTGGCGTCATAATTGTCGATGGTTTTTGAATATTAGGAAGCTGCCGATGATATTGAAAAGTATCGATAATACTAATAATTCTGTATCTGTAGTGTCCCGGATGACCGACATTTCCGCCTAAAAGATCTTTTATGTCCGAAACTATCGCTGGTATTTAAATACATCTTCATCATTGGCTTCTGCCATCGTATATGTCGATGTTTAATCTATCCATGGTCCAATTGCAAAACTTTTCTAATAGGTGGCACATTAGTTTAATCAAAGATGAGGAAAAGCATTGCGAGTCGCAAATTTTGATGCTGTTAGAACTTTGGCAGCCGCCGTAGCCAAATGGGTTGTGCGTGACTACCATTCAGAATTCAGAGAGAACGTAGGTTCGAATCTCGGTGAAACACCAAATGAAGAAAAAGTGTTTTCCAATAGCGGTCGCCCCTCGGCAGTCAATGGCAAGCCTCAGAGTGTATTTCTGCTATGAAAAAGCTCTTCACCAAAAATATCTGCCGTTCGGAGTCGGATTAAAACTGTAGGTACCTCCATTTGTGGAACAACATCAAAATGTACTCAGAGAAGGAGGAGGAGTTCTGCCAAACACCCAAAAATAGTGTAAGCACGAATTATATATATACATATAAGAAACGCGCCACTTACATTTCAGCCAACTATCAGTATTTGGTGGTTTTGCAATAGATATTCGATAAAACAAGTGAGCAATTTTTTTAAATTCAAGAGGAAATAACTCGTGAAGTGGAATAAAATTACATCTCTCTTTCTTTTATCTTCATTAATATTGAAATAAAATTTTTGCTGCTCTTATTTTTAAAAACATCTTAGGAAAGTAGTCAGCATACTGATTGTTTTAAGAAGAACGCAACTTGCTATTCATTTTCGTAAATTAAAACCAGCTGAAGAAGTAAAGTGAATCAAATTTGTAAATGCGAGAAGCGGCCTGGGTGACCCTAATTAGCTGTAATTTCACGTGACACTCAAACGCACTACTTACTTACTTTCACTTTCAGGATATGGAGGGTTCTTTCGACATCATTAAATTGTACATAAGAAGCTAATTTGACTGCGCTCTTATACTGAGCTCATCTGCTCTATGTTGGTGGTGTGCGCGTGCACCACGGCGTATACTTAATATTAAGTGGAATATGGAAAGACTTTATGCGCTTACATTATAAGTAAATAACATACCCATTAAAAGTCAACAAAGATTATTTTTCTTCATAAAGACGAAATGTATTGCGATGTCCTAATGAATTATCTGAAGCTTAGGCTTGTCCACAATAATGAAAGTAAATTGGTCCAACTTTACCGCGTGGCTTCTTATCTACTTTTAGTACCGAATTAACATAGCAATGAATTTTGTGGTAGATGCGCCATTCCAACTATAAGCTGAGAGTGTCCTATTACTTGTTTATTCGAGCATGAAATCTTCGCAATTAGTATGCCTTAGATAAATCTGGGGAAACCTAAAACTGAAATGACCAAATAATTTGTAAATTTGTATTGAGTTTAGTTATAAACATTAACCTGAGGCTAAAAGCCTTGGTGATTTGTATCTTAGTTGAAAGGTTATTAATTTTTTCGCATCAACTCCCAGGAATGCCACTACCTTAGACTTTAGAATAGAGTTTAAGGTAAAGTTCCGAACGCGACAGGAATGGAATTTAAATTCAGTAGTCTAAGAAAATACAACTGCATTTTACACTAACGGATCGCAGATAGATTGCGGTGTCGGCACCGGTGTATATTCGGAAGGCCTCGAAACTTCAAAGTCATTTTTTCTGGGGAATTGGAATAGTAAATTTCAAGCTGTAGTACGCAGGATAAGGGAAGCTTGGACGATAATTAGAAACCATCCACGGCAACTATCGGAAGCATGTATTTTTTCAGATAGTCAAGCAGCAATCTTAGGTTTAAAGTCAACCCTAACCAATTGAGAAATCGTCAGACAATGCAAAGAACAACTTAATGCCTTAGCGTTCACGACAGACATCACTCTCATCTGGGTATACACGAGCATAGAAGGAAACGAGAAAGCTGATAAACTGGCAGGACAGGGTCATCCCATAACGTATCCGAAGCGGTAACAATAGGCTGTCTCCAAGGCATGCGCAAAAGGCTAAGGAAGCAAGCCGTTGATAGATTGGTTAACACGGAGATATGCAATATAACTAAACAAACGTGGCCCATTTTCAACAAATGCAGAACTGATGAGTTGTTAAGAAAGCCACGAGCAGACATATTCAGAATTACGATAAAAATAACCAGCCACTGGCCTTTGAGAGACCATACTAGGAAGATGGGGTGGCCGTGCAACAATCGATGTAGAAGCTCCAATCAAGAAGAAACGCGGGAAACAGTGACCAAGTCTGAGTGATCTCTGACATAGCATGTGAAAGCGATTCTCGTTGGTTAACTTGAAAGAAATGGCAGTAAAGAAAATAAAGAGTTTTCCAATAAGAGGAGAGGTGTTATTTTGATATTCAAAGAAAAATTCTATTTTTTAATATAAATCATCGGATGTTTGTTTCATTATAAAGAGGAAGGTATGCCGTTAATAGTGGAAAATAACATCAGGCAAATGACCACCACGACCACGCTTACAGGACAATATCCTTTTCATGACATTTTCCATAACTGAATTATAAAGTGGCTGCCCTATGTCCACGATAGCTTCACGAACTCCATCTTTGAGGTCTTGAATTGACCCTGGCTGTTGGCGTAGACCTTCTCTTTCATGTGGCTCCAAAGGAAAAAGTAAGAAGTAGTTAAATCACAAGATTTCGATGACCAATTGTGATCACCTCTTCGAGAGATAACACGGTCCGGAAACTTTTCTCATAAAAGATCAATGGTGTCGTTGCTTGTGTGGCACGTAGCGCCGTCTTGTTGAAAATAAACGTTGTCCAGATCAATAGCATCCGATTCCGGCCATAAAAAATCATTAATTATCTCTCGATAGCGCAATCATTAACCTGTAACACCTGTTATTCGCAAACCCTTTAGACGACATTGGCAGATTTAAAGTCACATCAAGAAGGTACGACTAAAAGGTTCTCTTCAAGAAGTTCGAAAAAACAGTGGCTCTACAAGTGGTATATCAAAATGGCATCTTTTGTGCTAATTGGGCCTGGACTTTGTCACTCGGACAACACCTCCATCGCCATTGAAATTCCCAACTTAAGCGACAATTTGACAAAATGATATGCTCTTGTAAGTATCATTGATTGCTCGTGATTTCTTGGCCAAAAAGCAAAACACCATAATCTCGTCTTATCCTATGTATACTAAGACATTTTTCCATTCACTTAACTGAGAAGACCCATGAAAGGATGACAATTTACCACGCTTGAGAAAATAAAGACTGGATCGCAAGTCGGGCCAAAAGATGCATATCATAAGAGCTTCGAAGGGTTAGAAAGCCGCTAACGCAAATGCTGATATCTCAGTGTGTTTCCTTCGGAGGGTACAAAAAATATTTTGACCTATGAATAGTAATATTTTCAGAAAAAGATATTTTTTTTACAGACTTCGTATACCAGTTTTTGATAATGGTGTAGCAACTCAAAATTGGCTCTTAAAGAGTGTCAAAATCTCACAAAATATTATATTCTACTAACGTTTTGAGGTGTGTCGCACCTTTTCAAGTCTCGAAAAATAAAATAAATTTTAAACAGATTTCAAAGATTTTAAGCTTTATTTTTGCAACTTTTTTACTCAAGTTTAATGATAACGATTTTATTGATAATAATAACCATAATATAAATAATAAATACCAAAAACCAACACAACGCAGCACTCACAATGCGAGCTCGTCGCTGACCAACTTGCAAGAGAAGGTACCTGTATGCCAAACATAAGTAATTTTATGGGAGTACCTCTCACAACTTGTAAGCTTCTTATTAAGGACGCACTAATCAGTTCTGTAAATCAAAGATGGATTAGTGTCGATACTTGTCAAATTGCTAGGCAAACTTGGGCAAGGCTAAATCTACGTCTCTCCCAGAATATTATAAAATTGAGTATACTTCAAATTAGGACCTTAGGAGGGGCCCTCATAGGACATTGTCTCATAGGAAATCATGCAAGGAGATTTAAGCGTTTACAAGCATGATTTCTGTCGTAGCTGCCGAAATGAGGAGGAGTTGGAAACAATTCAACATCTTTTTTGCACATGGCCAGCGCTAGCCAGAAGCAGCCGATATTTGAGATACTACTTCTTCATGAATATAGATAATCTATAGACTTTAGGTATCAACAACCTTTTACGCTTTGTCAAAAGCTCAGGATGGTTCAGTATGGAAAGGGAACTGTAGCCCAGCCCCTGCGGCTCACAGTGGACCCATTTCGTAGTCTAAGTGGCATCGCTGTCTCTATGTGCGATGCGGTTGTCACAAAACCCAACCTAAGTGTAATGCTAGAGTATAAATGTTTTCTTCTGTAGCCCTTCTATCAACAGTAATCACCACAAAAATGTTAAACGACTGCCTGAACCTTCTAAAGACCTTCAAAAAAAATGGTGTAAATCATTTAACTAAAAAAGGGGCAAACACATTAACGAATTTCTCAGAAAGTGGTAGGAAAATAAATTCATTGACCACTGACGAAATTCTATCGGTCAGCGACAGGTAAAACAACTCCTAAAGCCGGGCAGAGGAATTTCTGATAAGCTACTTTCGCTCTGCAGGTTTTGAGCCTCTCTGTGGATTTACAGAGAGCCACATTAACAGATTTCTGAGGAGGTCGGAGAAGAGGAAATTCGTTGAACACTGGTCAGTGACAAGGGAAACAATTCTTAAAGCCGGACAGAGGAATTTCTTATAAGTTACTTTAACTCAGCAGAGTAGATTTAAGACTCTTAACTGGTTACCTTACAAGTCACAGTAGCCCGAGATATCACTTAAAAAAAAATAGGTCTCTCTGAGACCATCTTCTGTCGATTATGTGATATGGACACTGAAAATTCTAAATACATTCTTTGTAAATATCCTGCGCTTGGCAAACAAGGCTACATGAACTTGGTAGTACGGCCGTGCATTCATATAAATTGTGACAAAATAAGCCCCAGAATGTGCTAAGATCTTAATAAAACCTTGAAATATAGGGTACTTGAGCAAGTTTTGTGCAATAGACCTATTTTGGTCGCAGTGCGCATTAGCCTTATAATAATAATAATTACAATAATAAAGTATTTCGTACTATTTTGTCATTTAAAACAAACATTGCAATTTAACCCTCGTTTAAAAACATAAAAAAAATATTTAAAATTAATTTGCTTAATATTTTATTCAATCTGCCAACATTTATGTGTTGCAAATTAATTCAATATTGATTAGAATTGAACTTTCGCATTTTACTTAACCTCTTTTGCTTACTTAGCGCTGGTGATACTTTCATTTTTAATAGTAATTTTCAAAGATTCAAAGTTAATTACGTATTCGGTTAAGCTAGGGAGTGGTCAGTTTTGTCAATAGTTCAAGAAGCAGTAATTTTTCCACTACCAGCTTAGGCCTCCATCAGTCAAATGCTCCGCCACTTTTAGCATACATTAAGGCAGGCCACTATTCAGGTTAACTGGGCGGCTGGTGGGGGTGAATGGCAGCCACTTAATTCTACTCATTCAATTGCCCTAAGAAAAGGACTACAATTAATTTATATTCACTTTTATCTTGTCATAGGTTCGACATTAAATGCCATCGAGAGCACAGCAGGGACGGCAACGAAAGTGGTGGCGAGTTCACTAATACCAACAGTGTCAGCAAGAGCAATAAAAGCAATTCCGATAGTAAAAACAAAAAATGTTACTAGCACATTAAAGGAGAATATAGCAAGTCGAGAAACTGCTACGGGAGTAGCATCGTCACCGTTGACTTCTCATAAAGCGACGACGGTGCTGAGGACGCATTCAATTAGCCCAACTGAAGGTGGTGGGTTAGTGGTAGAGGTAGAAGTTACAGCTAAGTCATCAATAACAAGATCAACAAAGGACGAGCCGCTAAAGGACGAAGTCGTCGCAGAAAGTGCTCGAGGATACGTGGTTAGGACGGCAGAGGGGGCAGTAGCCGCTGCTGATTACAAATTTGCCGCTGAGTTTTCTACTACACAAATTACAAGAACAACTGCAAAGGCATTACAAGCAGAATTCACAGAAAGCGATGTGACAACAGCAGCCGCACCCAAAGCATTCAGCGGAAGTTCAGTGCAATCAACAACAAAAGTTGATGTGACAACAAAGCGAACAAAAGCATCATTAAGTCGCACAGTGACAGCTGATAAGAAGGGTGGCCGGAGGGGCGCAGGTAGGAAAGGTGAGAAAGACGGAAGCCGAGTTAACTCAATGGTGGCCAAGTCAACAACAGCATTCACACCAGTAGTGGCAGCAGTGACCACAGAAACAACACCAACATCAAAAACTGACGCGGCCTTGGCTTCAACGACAAGCGAAGCGACAACAATAGAGTCGCTGTCAGCAGCAGCCGCTGCACAACTGGTTGCAACATTGTTTCCGATAACAACGATAACAGACGAATACACGCACCGGAGTTATCTACAAAGTGCTGCTGACAGCATGCGAACCCATAGTCGGCAAAGCACTAATAGCAGCATATACAATTACAATATTGACAACAACAAAGGCCTCCTTAAAGCACAAGAAGGCTATAACAATTATGAAACTAACGACGATTCCAACATCGAGCACACCAGTAGCTCACATCTACAGCGACGACAGCCACAGCAGCAACAAACCCACCCTTTGCAGCGCCCAAAGATACGAAAAGGTGTCAGTGCCAGCAACAACAATAGCAAAATCTTCTCACCCAATGGCAATAACAATTACTTCAGTAGTGAAGAAGGCGCTGCTATCAGTATGCTGTCGATGCAGCAACAACAACCACTGCGCCAACTACGCCAGCAATACACCCGTCAAGTTCAACAGCAACCACACCATTCAGAAACAATAGCACCGCTGACACCATCACCAACGACAGCTGCCGTTGGGCCAGGCATTGATAACAATTTGATTATCAACGATATTTATTCTAAACAGAACGTGTCGAATTCGAACAAACCCACGGCACTGAAAAATAAGAAGAACGCACAGCAAACAATGCTATCATCTGCGCCCAGCTCTAATAGCGCGGTGCTATCAGCAGTGACGACGAGGGCTGTTTATGCAGCAGCAGGGGCGGAAGTTGCGGCAGTGGGGGGACGCGAGGAAGTAAACATCACTACCACCGCGTCGCCGTTTCCCACAGTGACAACAACAACAATTAGGTCAACCACTAGACGTCCAAAGGCAACGACCACACCGCGACCAACTCCCTCCGTCGACGACTACCAGACAGTGATCAGTCAGGCTGGCACTCACGCCTATCTCCCGTGCAATGTAAGTTAAGATTTATATAGCACTACGTTTTTTCTATGCACAACTTAAGCTAAGTAAGGGTTTTAGCAATTTGAGCAATGGGATGAAAGGTGACCTGCTTCTACGAAAGCAGTTCCCTCAAAAGCGCTTGCGAAAAAATATGCCTTTTGATTTTTAAATGTTTATGGGTAACGAAAAACTCGGGCTCAAAAATTATTGAAGAATGAAAAAAGTTATTAAATAATAAAAAATTGCACTGGTCAACAAAATTCCAACTTTTGTCTGATGATTGAGGTGCATCACTTGAAGTTTACTAATTTGACGTCGCTGATACTGAATATAGGTTAGGTTAAGTTGGTATGGTTGCCCAAGGAATGAGCACACTTGGACGATGAAAAACGGATTCGTCCTTTGTGATACCATTATGAAGGAGGTGAGGGGAGAGAGGAAGATCGATGGGATGCAGGGAGAGGGCGGGGAGAGGTGATGCTGGGATGGTTAGGAGGGTGGGTTAGAGTGTGTGGATTAGGAACGATGAGTGTGCTGCGTTTGCGTCAACCGCTTTGTGCTACTGATGAAGTTCATCAGATTTTTAATGTCAGCGCCTGCTATATCAGCTGGTGCTGCAAAGAAGTAAGAGCCAAGATACCTAGATCTTAGCCCCGCCAGAGCAGGGCAGCTAAGGAGTAGGGGCTGAGATGATTCCACCTCATCCTCCATACATCCATCGAAGACCGCAAGTAGTCAGGGGGATCCCAATTCTCTCCTTTCGATGGGAGATCACCTCACATGTCCCTTGTCTGGCCAGTTCATCCGCCTCGCAGTTGCCCGCAATGTCGCTGTGACGAGGAACCCAGATGAGGCTAATGTCAAAGAATTCGGAAGCAGTCGAAAGTGAGGTCTAGCACTCCCTAACCAGTTTCGAATGCAGTGTAACTGACCCGAGGGCCCTTATTGCCGCTTGGCTGTAGGAGTAAATATTTACCTTCCTGACTGTTAGTACGCATATGAGCAGCCAATCAACTGCCTCTTTGATAGCGGCTACCTCTGCCTGGAACAGACTGCAGTGGTCCAGTAAACTGATTTTGAATCTGTTGGAGAGCTCCTCGCAGAAAACTCCTCCGCCAACCTTTCCTTCCAACATCGATCCATTCATGAACAAGTTCACCAGAACCTGTCCCCAAGTGTAGCCTCCGGTCCACTCTTCTCTTGATGGAATATGAGTGGAGAAGGTTGGACTAAGCGAGGGTATACACTGATCCGTTGACAGGGGGATGAACTCGAAGTTTCTAAGTATGCTTGAGTGCCCATAAGTGAGGTTGAGCTTATAGCCCTAGCCCCTCAGTCTGGTTGTGGTATGTGTAGCGGCAATTCTGCCTGCGATGTCTGGGGGTACCACATTTGCGTTGAGCGCTAGAGTAGAAGTCGTTCGAAGCGCCCCACTGATTCTAATGAGTGCCGACCTCTGAACTCTCTCTCCAGCTTCTTGACCAATGTCGTCTTCTCTAGTGAGTTCCACCAAACTATGACTCCATACAACAAAATAGGCTTTACAATAGTATTATATAGCCAAAAAACAACTTAGGCGAAAGGCCCCATCTTTTTCCAATTGCGCCCTTGCACCCATACAAGGCTATTGCTGCCTTCCTCACTCTTTCCTCAATATTGGACTTCCACGTAAGCTTGCTGTCAAGGATAATACCTAGGAACCTCACCTTCTCAGAAAGCATCAGAGGAGCGCCCCCTAGTGAGGGAAGTTGAGCTCCGGGTATTTTATATTTCCTCGTAAATAAGACGAGCTCCGTCCTAAGAGGATCCACCGACAGGCCGTAATCCGTTGCCCATCTAACAACTGCGTTCAGATATCCCTGCATCAAGTTATACAGAGTATTCACCAATTTTTCTCTAACAATTAGTGCCACGTCATGACTACTATATTATACTGAATATACCCTCAATTAATTTGTGACAGCTCCTGTTTACGAGATATACCTTTCGTTAATAATTCATTGCTTTTTATTACCTGTTTGCTAAAAAATTAAAAAAAGGTTTTATTATTATAATTTGACACGACATCCTCAAGACGAGTTTGTGTAAATTATCCGAATCAATTTTGTTTCATTTGCGATGAGTAAATACCGATTAAATGTGCCAGCTATCGTAATAGAGGTTTACGAAAATTACTTTGGTCACCCGATGGAAATCAAAAATAAGCCTTAATAAGGATTCCCCAAAAATGCATGCAAAATATGCGTTGAATTTCTACGTTTGTGGACAAATAAGAAAACAAATAGATTTAGGTACGAAGTTGCTATGGACTGTAAGGAGCCCGTGAACCACCACAACGACTGTTATTTTTGTTTGGTTAGGCAAATCAAACGCAAAAAGTGGCGATGGATAGGTCACACACTGAGAAAATCACCAGATAGCATCCCGAGGATGACACTTGACTGGAACCCGCAAGTGAGCAGAATTCGCGGTCGACCAAAAATCACTTGGAGAAGGTCGATGCTGCGCGAACTACCAGATAACGGCATCTCCAGGGACGGTGCAACAACAACAGCACAGAATCGTGTACGATGAAAGAGTCTTGTCGAGGCGCTATGCTCCCGAGAGGAGTGAACCCTTGAGAGGAGTGTAACCTTAAGAATTAGAGTTCAGAATAATTATATTGAAGATCGCTTTAGCTCTATTATGTTGACACATACACATGTGAATGTATTGTTTTGTTGCTTACTTTTTTTGAAAATTGAATCCTAATATTTTCATATGAAGATATTTCATAGGTTCACACGGTGATTTAAAGGTGTTAGATCATCCCAACCATCCGATTTATTATTTATTTATCTGATCCTTGACTATCTAGTTAAAGACAATGATCCATCAGAGACTATATTCACCAATGCTGATGACCTGATCAACCTCGCGGAAAATAAGAAGTTCTAAAAGAAGTTTTCCGAGCACTCCCAAAAATTCTTTGCATTAAAGATCACTGAAAGCAAAATAAAATACTTCGGAAGACTTAACACGTTGAGTAAAGTTCCAGACCTTACCATTGGTGATTATAAATTTTAAAGCGTGTATAAAAATAAATACCTAAGACTGCTTCTCAGTAGAATGGATGGTACAACAACTGCTATCCAAGACCGTGTGCAGCTGCGATATTTTGCCCACATTAAACTGTTAAGGTGATTGAAGAACGAAAACCAAAATATACGAAACACTGATTGGACCAGTGGCAAAATATGAATGTGAAGCGTGGACACTGAAAGCAGATACAATTCCACAATTACGCACATTGGAAAGAAGAATACTGGGTCCAGTACGAGAAGAAAATGGTCCCTATAGCATCAGGTATAATAAGGAGCTTGATGAAAACGTCGCGCGCTTTGTTAAATCGCAGTGCATCCGATAACTAGGAGACGTTTGCAGAATACCAGATGAAACAATACCTCGCAAAGTTTTGGATGCACGCATGTATGGTGAAGGGGCCGACCGCGTCGAAGATCGCTAGACGACGTTGAGGATGATTTAAGAGGAACAACTATTTAACGCAGTACGGTTATAGACCGAGATGCATGGAGAAAAGTTGTGAAGGAATCTAAAGCTCGCACCAAGCTGTAGTGCTATGCATGATAATGATGATGATATCAACCCAAAATGAAGCAAAATAAAACAAATTCGATGCATTCTTCAGTGTCCCTATGACCAAGATGAAAAAGCGGACCCGATGGCCAACAAATTGTGTGATGCTTAAGGATCCAATACAGTGTCGAATACAATAGCAAAGCGGTGGTTTCAACTGTTCTGTTTTCTTTATACACATATAAAAAAAAATAATTGCCGCGTACACTTCTGTTAGGTGTTTGGTCAAGCCTGTCCTCCAATTTGTGGCGTTCGTTTTGATATTGTTCCCACAAATGCAGAAACTTACAGTTTTAAGCCAACTCCGAACGGCAGATTATTATTATTATTTTTTTTTTTGAGGCGCCTTTTCATGGCCGAAATACACTACGACCGCTGTTAGAAAATCCTTTTTGATTTTGGAGATTTGATGCACGGAGATTCGCACCTACGCATTCCCGAATGGAGTCACGCACCAACCCACTCGGCTACGGCAGCCGCTACACTCAAGTATTACCTACTTCGATACCTATCAAGTAATCTTAAATATGTTAATTTCATCATCGAGATAAAGCGACGTCTAATATATGCCTATTTTTGGGCTCATTTGTCAATATTTTTCAACTTGTTTTCCTTTTCAATAAATCTTACGATTTGGTATTGTATTAATTAAGTCAGAATTTTCAAAAAATTGGATCTTTGTTTTTGCATTTTCTTAAAAATTTGAAGTGAATCCGATAAATACTTTTCGATTTATTCAACAATTAACGACTTCTCGGGTTTTTTTGTTATGAATGTACAATTTAATGTATACCTATATCAATACACCTAAATATATATAGTTTTTACTACTATATACGGGGCTCGCCATCTATATTTCGGATTTGAACTAGGTATTATTTGAAGAATGGCAACACTTAGATATCATCTGATTTGACAGAAAATTAGTTTTATTCTTCCGCTGAACGAAAATGGTTGTGTATACGCTCAAAGAACGCTGGGAAATATTGCGACATTACTTTGAAAATCATGGTAATGTTGCAGAATGTGTACGTAAATTACGTACGGCAATGGGAAGAAAAAAAGCACCGAATGAAGCGTATGTGCGTTACTTTGCGAAAAAAAGTAAGAGAAACAGGGTTGCTTATGGACAAACCAACGCGTGACCGACCAAAAACCGTGCGTACACCCGAAAATATTGCTGCTGTGGCCGAGAGTGTTCGTAAATCACCAGGAACATCAGTTCACCGTCGATCTCAACAATTGGACATTTCGGAGACATCATTGAGACGAATTTTGCGTAAAGACCTTAGTATGATGCCGTACAAAGTCCAAATTGGTCCAGTTGTGTTCCATCATTAACCGGAAGGATTGTACTTCAAAATAAAAAAAACAGTTTGGAAAAATATTGAGTAATTTCTTTTTTATAGCATTTTTAATTCCGTTAAGTTATATGGCGGACCCTTTATAATTATAGATAGTACAAGTGCTGAAAAATATTTTTTTGTTGTCAGTATGTCTATAGTCGTTGCACTGAGCACTATCGACTGTGTTAAAATAAATTATATTTTAAGTAATTTACCGTGGGACGTGATTCTAGAAACGTTTCAAGAATACTAGTTGTTCTATCGTACGAACACTTGCATATATAGCTACTTGTATATTCAATGAAGGTATGAATTCATTATTGGTTATAATGAATACACTGGAACTTCATTGTGGACCTAATTCTCATCGGTATGCTGAAAAAATGGATGCTGCACGTATGAAAGTGGCAGATAAGTGCGGTTACGATAACACTCGAGAAGGTAGATTGCTACGTAGACAACACCAAATCGATATTTTGGAAGCTACTATGACTGGGCTGAATGGCTGAAGAACTGCTATTGAAAATCGTCATTTTTTGGGCTTCTGACTACCCCCAAACCCCTTAACTAGATTTTAGTAAAATATGTATCAAATTAAAGGTTTGAAAAATGAACTATAGATCCGTGGATCTCCCGAAAATATTTGGAGCAAATGTTGAAATACCCATAGGAATGGATTTTTTAATGTAGTTTCTTAGAAAAAATAAAATAAAAATGGTGAAATTCCTCCTATCAATGCTCTCCTGTTTTTTTCAAGCAATACTTACCAGTGGGCCTCCGCAGTATGGTCACGACTTTGTGAATACATTTTTAATACAATACTCGCATAACAGAAAGGGGGGTTTGCCATCATTCAAGAATTCCGTTTAAATGCAACAAACTTAAAACCGAGCAAGCCACACGAGCCACCAGCCCGCAACGGACAAAGAACAGTCAGCATCACATTTATGAACATTTGCAGTGAAAAACTGAAATACGAATGTTATTTTTCATATAGACTTTGCCTTTTATCCTTTCCATACAAACTTGGCCACAGTTCACAAGTAAACTTATAGCTAAAAAATGATCCACTCGCTACGCCAGAGGATTGCAGAGCTGTGAAAGATAGACTTGAGAAGGAATGAAATGAGCGACTGTCGGAAGTTGAGAAGTAAACTCGCTTACAGCCGTTGGTTATTGCAAACATACAAAAAAAACACTTGCTCTGCATTGTGTGTGTGTGTGTGTACGAGTGTGGTTATTTGGTTGGTTGCCGACGTCAGTCAGTGTATTTACAGTATCAATTTCCCTGACTGCACGCCACACTGACCCAAATCCGGAGCATACAAAAGGACCTGCTGCCCGCACCAAACCGTACGTTTTATGCCCTCACCCATACACACAAATTCACAGGGATTGCTGAAAATGCATGCGTTCATGTTTTACTCGTAAACATGCACAAAGATTTTAGTTGGAATTTTGTGCGCGGCACGCTTTGATGCACAACCAATGCCATGCTGCCGAGCTCTGTAGCTTGCAGTTCGTTGTAATATTCGCAACCACCATTTAAGAGTGCTTTCTTGCTTTCTTGCATTTTTGTATTATTTAATATTTTATTTTTGTTGCACGCCACCACTTGCAACCACTCACATACTCGGTCGGCTTTCGTTTTCATTTGCGAGCCGCACATTTTGCTCTTTTAATTATAATTCACTGCTTTGCGCTTAAAAGGAAAATTGTATTAGTTCAAGCGCCGGCCCTTACACCCTTTACACGCCTTTACACCCAAAATTAAAAGTTTAGTCGGAGTAATTAAGCGCTTGTAACTGCCTCCTTCCACTCGCTAATGCAAGTATTTGATATTGAGCGCGCGGTGTTTGCGTGTGTGTGTGTGTGGTGCTTGCGAGCTCACCTTTTACGCGTTAGCACCTGTGGATGTGCAAAATGGAGGGGCTGAAAACGGTCGAGGCGAGATGAGGGTTTCGTCTTACGCGTATACAAGTCAAAGAAGATTTCTTTTTGACAATTTTTTTTACAGGTATTTCATTTGGAGCTACTCTATGTGTCCGAAGAAGGGAGGCTGCATTCTTTTAAAATAACCGCAAGTAGCCATGGGAATAGAAGAGTTTGGGCCCTTTCAGCTAGGCGAAAACAAATGCGAAATGCGACGGTTGCTGTCGCTTTATTTTCGTAATCAAACCACTTTCCAATTAAAAGTTTTGTAAACGTTTTAGCAGAAAGCAGCAGAAGCCCAAAATCATAATAACTTAAGCGTTGCCATGAGAAATGGGAATAGTGGCAGAGCAGCGACTATGAAAATATGATATTAATTGCAGCGCGATATTCATGGTTTGTACGACTCACTCGGGAATGCAGCGGCGCTGTAATATTTGCAAGTCTCTAGATTGGAGCGGGAGATTGAAGACTGCTCTGCTGTAGCAAATTGCGCTTTCCTATTTCATTTTATCGCGTTTGCATTGCAAAATGAGATTCAAACGTTGCAAACTTTTAATTTCATTTACACTTTCGCCTGTCGGCTTCTTCTTCCGTTCCGCTCAGCTAGCATGATAAGCATGAAATACATAAAAAACAGAATATGCACAGCATCAAGGAGCGTTAAGTTTTTAAAGTTTAGGTTTTCAAAGCTTTCTCATTACACGCTCCGAGATATTCAGACGGATAGCAGAGCTGTATTGAGCGACATGCGTGAGATAGGTGAAAAGTGAGCTTCAATTACGTAACTAATTAAGTTTATTTTTGTTGTTGCTTCAGATTCAAAATTAACGTAGAAGTGGTATTTGCTCGAAAGAAAGGTGAATTCTTATTTTTCTTAAAAAAATTGTATTTATTAATTAACAGTTGCTTTGTCTTCCCATCAAATTCTCCACCCCGATATGCCAGTGTGGCTTTTCAATCCTCGAAATACTTTTGTTAAGCACTTTCTTATATGGACTGGAGTTCTTTCTTCGGACTGATTCTTTCATGGAACTTTTCAGTGTTAGGAAAATCGCAGGCGGTCACGGTGTTTTTGAAAAAAAAACATACAGATTATTTGGGCAATTTTATTAGAAGTAAAAACTCGCTAAAGACGTCTGTTAAAAATGAATTAAAAATACTAAATGGCTTCTAATGAAAAAAAGCTTCAGCTTTTTTGAACAAATCTCGTCACTCCCACTAAAAATAAACCGTTCTAAATAGTACAGGGTGTCCGGTAGTGGAATTAAGTTTATAATTCAAAGTTTCTCTCTAACTGCTGAGCGTACGAGCGGGGAGAGACCACATTCGTTTCCTTATACGTGCGAACTATTCAGTCGAGTTCCGCAGTATTTCAAGGCTAACGATTCGTGTGCAACTGATCGTCGTAGATTTTGCTCCCGTTGCAATATTTAATGTTCTCGAAATCCCACAAGTGAAGATTTGAGTCGCTCATCGGTGCGAGAGTTCCGGGCAACAACTTCAGTGGCTCAAGGAAATTATTCAACTCGCCGCTACAAATTAGCCCCATATCCGCGTCAGATCTGCGCTAGAGAGCGTCTATGCGGGGTCTTCCAAATACCATTGGACTGGAAATATTGAGGAAGGATCTTATAATCCATCACTTCAAAGTTCAAATCGTTCAAACGCTTACGCTTAACTGTTCCAATTTGCATAAAAATTTCTGCGAGGCAATGTTGGAGCGATTTCGTGTGGTAAACAGCGTCTTTTGGGATGATGAAACACATTTTCATTTAAATGAAAAAAAATTACCATTATTGGTCTTCCAAAGAACAGAACCCACTTCACAGTTCCAAAGTAACAGTTTGGTATGCATTTTTAAGCGGTAAAATAATTAAGCCATAGTTTTTTGTAAATCGTCGAGGGCAAGCAGTTTCTGTGGACGTTATGAAAAAACATCCTGCCTTCAATACACACAGATGAGTTCAGCAAGCTGACGCTACGCCGCACACGGCTAGTGAGACCACGGCGATACTGCGTGGTTTCTTCTCTAGCCACCCAGATCGTTCGATCTTATCCCTATGGTCTCAAAAGTAAAGTCTACGAAACCGCAGTATACAAGGTGATGTCCAAAATAAACAAGACTGAGCTAAAATAGAACCGACAGGAGCTTTGTTCTGATAACTTTGAGTTTAATTTTTATAGTCCCCTCTGGCCTCGATACACTGTTTTGCGCGATCTAAAAGCTTTCCGAAAGAGCGTTTCAGGTCATTGACCGGAATTTACTTCAGGATATCGGCACAAGCCTTTTGGAATGCCTCTACGGATGCAAAGCGTTTTCCTTTCATGGCCAAATGCAATTCCCCGAATAGGGAGAAGTCACAGGGAGCCATATCAGGCGAATACGGTGAGTGATTGAAGGTTAAAAAGCGATTTCTAGTCAAAAAACCAGTCACAAGAGTGGATCGATGAGATGGTGCACTCTCATGTAATAAGCGGTATTCAGGGCGAATTCGACGAATGCGATGCAACAAACGCTTCAAAACTCCAAGATAAAAAATTGCATTGGCGGTTTGGCCCGTTGGCACAAACTCCTTGTGGACAATTCCCTTGGAATCGTAAAAACAAATGAGCATCGAATAGTCGTCTGGGGCCTTCCATTCGTTACTTTGATGCTTAGTTTCAGGTTCCTGTTGGAACCATCACGTTTCATCACCAGTTACAATGTTGTAAAGGAAGTTCTCGTCTTTTCATGCCTCTTTACTAAGGTCCTCCGAATGTTGAATTCTGAACAATTTTTGGTCATCAGTTAACTTGTGCGGAATGAAACGTGCACAGACCTTTCGTAAGCCCAAATGATCAGTTAAAATGCGATAAATCGATGTTTTGAAGATATTCAACTCCGATTCCATGAATTTCAATGATGATTTGGGTTCATTTTTAATAAATTTACGAACAGTTTCGAAGGAGTTTTCGGTGATCTCTGAAACGTGTGAACTACTCATGAACTCTGGCATGAGATAGACAATCATCGCCATACAATTTTTCATCAATTCAAATCTTTCGGTAAACGTTTTACTCGTACCGATTTTAAACAAAATTTGATATTAGCTCTTTGTTCGAAACTCATTTTTGTACCGATGACACAAACATACTGACACATCTTACGCAATAACTTCGCTTCCACTGAACCGAATGTCACCAAGCTTTCACTGGAAGTCAGCTAAGGATGTAACTTAAAACGCACTAACTCATTAAAAAGATGGCGCCATCATAAACATTTTTATGACGCCAGTCTTGTTTATTTTGGACTTTGCCTTGTAGTTTGGACCCAGCGACCAGCTCAGTACTAAAAGAAAATATCGTACCACTTCTTCAGCGAGTGGTATGGAGTACGAAGGCCAAATTTTAAGAGTGCAGCCAACGTAACTACAACAAAACAGAAATCCGCAATTGTCTTTGTAATACGTTTTATCATTAATAATGCTTTTTAATTTAGCTCTGTGTGTATATATGCTCTTCATGGTATTCGTGTACCTTTGAGAAGTAAATGAGATTTTATACACTTTGCTTAAAGCAACATTGACTACATTTTACTATTCGCGACACGTACATTTATCTTGAAAATATGAATATCGGAATATCAGCCACTGCAACTATGATACAATTTCGCGATAAATATTGGAAATAAAAAACTGATTGACTCATGATTAAAACTTAAGTGCATCAACGCAAAGCCTGTAGCAATCCAATTGGAATAAATTAGAATACTGCAGCTTACATACAGGAACACCAGCAAACTAAACGCAAAAAACAAAATTCGGAAAATTGCTTACATTATTAATTTTTGCTGATTTAATCGGCTTATTAACAAAAAAACTCAAAAATGGTTTTTATACCAAAGTCAACTAACAAGCTTTAGTAATTTGAAGCGATGAAATTGGCCCCATACATTTACAGATGATTTAAGGAAGAGCACTTTTTTCAGATCCAAAAATCGAAATTTGGCCATATCTACGACCTGTGCCGTGTTCATATTGTAATAACAAGGGGAATCACAATTTTGAATCATAGTATCAAAAAATCGTATGCCATGCGAATCGTCCCAGTCTCTCATAAATCCGTTTTTAGATTTATGTTTTTGTCACCCAATTTATGGTGTGCATCCTGGTAGACTGGCAAACTGAATGCAGAGCTGCTTTGATATAAATTTGATAAATGAAAAAACATTACGAGCGTAAATATGTAACCCTTTTCCATTTTTATAACCTCAAATCAAGAATTTCAGAAATGTAGGTTGGGTTAGGTTGACCTGACTGCCTGAAAGCCATCACATAGGCCTATTGGTCCTTAGTGGTACCAGATGGAGCTTGACCTTTACGTTTCCTTGTAGTAGGCTTCTTGTAATAAGCCTGCGTCTTTTGCGAGTCTAAGTAATCTCTTAACCTCTAACCCTGAGTGACATTCTAACCTCTCATACTGTAGAGCTCCTAAGCATTTCATTCGGGTTCTAGCTAATGTAGGGCAAGAACATAGAAGGTATTCTAGAGTTTCCCTCTCTCCTAGTTCATTGCATAATTAGAAATGCCGTGTAAAACTTTCCCACAAATAACGGTATTTTGGTAAATTCGATGTGAATAAACCATTTTCATCATTTACAAGAGAAGATAAGTTTTATTTTTGTATTCTATTGGAATTAATGTATAAAATTAATGTAATAAAGTTTACCATAAGACCGCAATGGACCCTTACAAAACTAATACTCGCAGTATTGAAGATAAGCTATCCATGGTTCTTAAATTTTTTTAGCTGAAACAGCTAGTTCGAGTCTCATTAGCCACTGTTAGTATTGTTTTAATTGTTGTCAAAATGAGTTATCCAGTGAAGCGCACGTCGATTTTCCTAAGTGCCAAAACTGCAATCCATTATATTTAATAATTTTTCAAGGCCAAACATTTAACCCTAATGTCTAAATCTTTGCTAGACGAGAGCAGGGCAGCTGAGAAGAAAGTGTTGAGATTATTACATCTCGTCCTCACGACAGCTTCTGCAGAATGGCAGTTTCACCGCATGGACACCTAACGGGCAATACCCGGTTAGTCTACCCACCAAACTCGAGATGTGTGGCTCTGTTAGCCTTAGCAGTTCCCTCAAGTATCCCCAATCTACCCGTGGAAAGAAGGATCATGCGACCCTGCACGTTTGCGCATTAGCCCAGCGCTCGCTGAGTTGACTCGATGCCCATATTTCCACGAGCATACCACAGGTTAAGAACGCCAATCCTCTCATTTTGCAACGAAACTGTCTCCAAAATTTCCAACCCACTGCTTCCTTAATTGCGGCTACCTCCCCTTGGAAAACACTACAGTTGTCCGGAAGCCTGAATTTGAGCTTGATGGGGAGCTCCGCACAGAGTTGATGCAGTTCTGTTGAATTTATCCCAGAATCAGAATTTACAAAAAATAGTTCATCTTCCTTCTCTCTTCCATATGGAAAACAGTTCAATTTTACAATTCAATGACTTTTTAATAAATCCAAAAAATTAAGTCAATAAGAAAGTTTAACTTCTCGCTTTCGCCGTCATCGCAAAAGCCTATAGGATGGAGCTATGCCGTACGATTCAACAGATCGTAGGGATGATTCATGGGATAGTTACAAAAATTTTAATCTGAGGATTTCTTAAATAGTTGACTTCACTTCATAAGCTCAATAAATTTCATATTATCATAATTGAAATATAACTTAATAGTCCACCTATATTGAACTCCGAAAAAATACACTCCATATTTTAGCTCACTTGTAATGTGCGAGAAGTGTTGTTATTTGAGTTCTATTACTATTCGACTCTCTGTTAAAAGATGAGTAGCAAAGTGGTTCGCAATTGGCGAAATTATTAAACTTCTGAACCAGATATCTGCTTGACTAATTCAAAACTATTTTTTTCCCTTAACCACTTTCTTTGGTTGCTTTCTTTGTGGTCATATAAGGAGACAACTCAAATTTGTTTTTATTCCAAAAGCGGGAAGAAACTCACATACCCATCCAAAAAACTTAAGACCGATATCTCTTTCTTCGTTTCTATTGAAAACTTTCGAGAGGTTGATAGAATTTCACTAAAGCCTAACTATAGTTAGAAATCTTATCTCCACGTCACAACATGCAAAACACAACAAAAGGGAAATCGGCAGAGACAGCTCTACATAACCTTATTTACACGGCAGAGAATTCACTGCACAAACAGGAATTTAATTTATTATAGCCGATTTCCTTGATATTGAAGGGGCCTTTAACAATGTTGAAGGGGGGGGGGGGGGGGGGGGGGGGGGTACAACAGCACTCACTAATCTTGGGGTAGAACCGGGCTTTGTAGGCTTCATTGCAAAATGCTAAATAGCAGAATCGTTGAAGCGAAACTAGGAGAATCGGTGCTCAGGAGATTGGTAAGTAGAGTTACACCGCAAGGTGTTAAGTAGAGTTACACCTTGCAAGAGAAGGTACTTGTATGCCAAACATAAGTAATTTTATGGGGGTATCTCTCACAACTTGTAAGGTTCTTATTAAGGACGCGCTAATGAGTTCTACAAATCAAAGATGGATTAGTGTCAATATAGGCAAACAAGGCCATTGCTAAATATACGTCTGTCCAAGAATATTATAAAATTGAGTATACATCAAATTAGGACCTTAGGAGGGGCCCTCACAGGACATTGTCTCATAGGAAATCATGCAAGGAGATTAGGCGTTTATACGCATGATTTCTGTCGTAACTGCAGAGATGAGAAGGAGCTGGAAACAATTCAACACCAACACCTCCAGCCAGAAGCAGGAACCGATTTTTAAAATCCGACTTCTTAACGAATGTAAGTAGATAATCTATACACTTTAGGTATCAACAACCTTTTATGCTTTGTCAAAAGCTCAGGATGGTTCAGTATGGAAAGGGAAATGTAGCCCAGCCCCTGCGGCTCACAACGGACCCATTTCGTGGTCTAAGTGGCATCGCTGTCTATATCTGCGATACGGCTGCCAAACCTAACCTAACCTAACCACTTTCTCGAAAAGTTTTGAGCACGAAGACTACAGTTTCTCAATGACAGCAAGAGCAAACGCAATCTTCAGAGGCGGTCAATAAAAGCTCTTGAGGAACGGGGCAGGGTAAAAAGCCCTTCTCAAGGCGTTTAAGTTATTATTCTGGATAGAAACAAGGTTCCTGCTTGGAATAACAATATTTCTTTCAATTTCTCCATTCTATTTCTCACAAGTTTTGTGAGAAATATCGTCACTTACTTCGTATGAAGTTTGGGACTCGAGATTTATTGGCCTTCCACAGTCTGAGCAGATGCTTTTTTGTAATGACTGACTTCAAATAAAATGGTAAATGGATTTCTTGGTTTCAAAGACTTCTATCTAAAACGCTTGAACTGATTTATTCTATTTTTTCTCAAATATCCACCTACAAATAGTGCAAGTAATAAAATGTAGATATGTTTCTAGAGCAATAGGTGTGCACAGGTCATGAAAACAAATCGTACATCCACACAATTCCTTCCGCTTCATAGTAATCTTCATTAAGCGGTCAACTTTATCATCGTCGTAAGCGATTCCGTAAATACATAAGCATGCAATTTTATTGTTACGTGCTTGCTGGCTACATTTTTGTTCCACTTTTAAGTAAAAGTCAAGAGTATGGTGTAAATAATGACACTGGCACTTATTTAAGCTGCTGGTGCAAGTGATTATGCCGATGAATATGAGGATGCGAATATGAGGATGGAGGTAGACATGAAGAAAATATTGTAAGGGCAAAAACCGAAACGCTTATCTCACTATAGATAAATGTTGCAGTGTTGCTTTTATTGGTCCTTATTCTTGTACTAGCTGTCTCCCATTCTTTGCGTCACTGGCTTTTGTTACTTCAGCGCAAATTTAATAAACTCTCATCTTCTCACTTCATCCTGCTGGAAAGTTATTTCGTTTGAAACTGGTGCGTTTGTATGCCATTGTGCCTACAATACGACATCATTCAAAAGTCTGTCAATGTTTTTATGTGCTAGTACGGATATGAAGAGCCCGATTTTCAATCACTCCGCTGCATACATCCGGCTGAGTTTGAGTAATGGCTTAGAATATGTTGACAGTGCGGACATCCATCGATTGCAGATTGTGGCCGTGGTGTCCAATTCACGTCATCTCCGCGTGATAGAGCGCAGACTTCAATCGTTCATAACAAATTTTTATTAATTGTATGTTTTTTCTGCTTCTTGATGTTTCCCACAAATGGAGAGACCTACAAGTTTACGGCGCCTCTGAATGGCAGATTGTTTTTCATGACTGTTTTCCATGTATAATCGGACGGATAATAGAATCCTAATAATAGGATATTTTTCCATTGCCTGCCGAGCGGCGACCGCTTTTAGAAAAAAAACTTTTCCTATCATTTAATTTTTTGTGCCCCGGGTCTCGAAGCCGACCACAGCGGAATGATAATCACGTACCAACGCATTCGGCTACGGCAGCCGTGCACAAGTTCCCGAGTATAATTAAACGATGTCAGCTTGCTTCGAACTATTACGTTCCTTAACTGGTTCGCTACTTCAATTAATGGATTCAGCTCACTCCAATATGTTATTGCTTTTCCCAAGAAACCCTCTGATCTCTGCAGTTTTCATAAGACAAGAACCGACATTCCACCAAACTTCGTAAATTAGCAAATTTCCACTCCTTCCAGCGCGATAAGCGCTTACCCGATTTTGACTGAGTTTAACAAACTGCGCAAGTCCTTTCTTTATCTTGCTAACCAGCGCCAGTTGGACATACCAAGTGAAGCCAAGTTCTTCTCCACCTGATCTTTCCAATGCCCAGGAGGTGTTCCTCTTCCTCTGTTACAACCAACTGCTACCGCATCGAATACTTTCACAGCCGGAGCGTTTGTATGCATTCGGACGAAATGACCCAGCCAACGTAGCCGCTGGATCTTTATTCGCTGCGCTACGTCTCTGTCGTCGTAAAGCCCATACAGCTCAATGTTCCACCGCCTGCGATATTCGCCGTTGCCAAAGTGCAGAGGTCCAAAAATCTTGCGCAGAGTCTTTCTCTCAAACACTCCAAGCGTCGCTTTATCGGATGTTGTCATCGTCCAAGCTTCTGCGCCATACGTTAGGACGGGCATGATGAGAGCCTTGTAGAGCGTTAGTTTTGTTCGTCGAGAGAGGACTTTACTACTCAGTTGCCTACTTAGTCCAAAGTAGCACTTGTTGGCAAGAGAGATTCTACGTTGGATTTCAAGGCTGACATTTTTATCGGTGTTAATGCTGGGTCCTAAATAAACGAAGTCTTTTACAACCTCGAAATTATAACTGTCAACAGTGACGTGGGTGCCGATACGCGAGAGCGCCGGCTGCTTGTTTGATGGCAGGAGGTACTTTATTTTGTCCTCGTTCACCACCAGACCCATTCGCTTTGCCTCTTTGTCCATGTTAATATCATCATAACGATTGTACGCTCTTATAAAATATTGTGCCTGAGCGATTAAGTTCTGCGGCTCGTACGATCCTTTCCAATATCAGTTAGCAAATTTAGTTTCATGAAATCTGGAAACGCCACAGCGGCATCGCGATAATGTAAGTAGTTTTTTGTAAGTGAAAGAGAAATTTTAATTTAATACTTCGTTGGCAAAGACAAAAATCATGGAAACAAGATTGCGCCCATCAGCGAGTGGGTCACATCGTACTGGTCTAGTTTTGCAGTTTTGCCAACCCTTTGCTCATCTGATCAACAATTGGACTAGGGTGACGTCAAGAAAATCAGCTGATAGTGTCAAATTCACCAAGATCAAATTAACGATACCATTACTATTTCCATCGTGTAGAATACCTATAAGTTTTGAGAAGTTTTCTTAATTTCTGCTACTCCGCCCACAAGCTTGCCCCGTCCGACTTTCAGAAAACTGCCAGGTAGCAATGACATTCGTTTTCCGTACGCAGACTTGGCAGTTAAAAAGATTTTTTTTGCATTCTGCCTAATTTTAAAAAAACTATTTACAAAACTGAAAATAAGCAAACTTCAAAAGAGGGTACACCCAACCGGCTGTAACAAATTAAATGCTTCAACTTATCCATAGTAAATAATTTTTCCGTCCTAGACTCTCAGTGCTACCATTTCATAATATTTCATTTTGGTCATTATGTGATTTGCAACAACATTAAAATGAGCTTGGACATTAAAAAAAACCGTCGTTGACATCTCTGACGAACAACAAGCGAAATACAACCGGCATCGAGTAACTATAGCATCTAATCATGACATCGTTCAGGGCAACACCCAACAATGCAATGGACGACATAACAAGAACACAGTCAAAGGCTATCAGTTGACCCGTCTGCAAACTACTCACACAGAGCAAGCAACCAACAAATAACAACCAGCAACAGTGCTCGACTGCGAAAAAAAACTGGCCCATCCGTTCGGCCACCCAAACGTCAGCTTAGCCTGTGCGCCTGTCAGACTGCATGCGTTGAACTTCACTGTCATTGTCGTGTAACATAACTGTGGGTCTCACATGCTGGGCCATCGGTCGCTCTTCGTGTGTGTGAGTAAATCATAGTCCTGCGTCCCTTCCTTGCTAGGCCACCACAAATGTGCACATTTTGTGTTCTTCTCTATCCCCATCTACGCCTCCATAAGTAGGCCAATAGATTGTTTACTCGTGCGTATGTGTTGGTTATTTCCGCCACCCACTCCATTGTGCCATTCACTTCGAATTCACCGACGCTTGGTAAACACCCCGCATCTCGCTTGGCAAATGGCTAGCGTAGCCTAGCTTTATAAAAATTGCTTCTAAATTATTATTGTCATTATTGGCAGCAATGAATTGGTGTTTTGTTGTTGTCGTCCGGCTGGCGCTGGGTGTCACTACGTGCGCTCATGAACTAAAATGCTGCATTTTGTCATTATATGCGGCTGACGGTGGCGGGTGGCGGGTGGCGTTTGATAGTTGCTGGGGTAGCACACAAATAGCTGCAATGAAATAAATCTATGGCCATGAATTTGATGTACGCACTGGCTTGAAATGCTATTTTTGGTAAAAACCCATTTATGTAACTGGCCAATATATTATCAAAATGCTACAAGTATACATCTAGATATGAACGAGTATGTGCGTGTGTGTGTAACTACACGTGACACGTCATGTAAGTTTATAAACCTCTGGCATACATGCCACCTTGATCAAAAAGTTCCCGGAATATATTCAGAAAATTCAAAAACCAAATTTATTACTCAAAAATGATATTATCGGCTCCAAAGTTCTCCCCATCAACTGCAATGCACCTATGCCAGCGTCTGATTCAGCTCATTTGACTTCTCCGTTATTTCCATCGCAGCTCAAAGTGCAATCAGGTTAAAGGAGATTGGCCTCTGGAGGCAATCTCTCAACGCACATGGTACCATTTTCAGGCAGTTAACACCGTATTTCTCCGAACTTCGAACAGATCTCTCTATCCGCAAACTAGAGTTTGTGCAATCCTTGCTAGGGCAATCTTTCCTAATAGGAAGAATTGGATCGAGGGGAAAATCTGCACCGAAGCTTGCACCTCCGTCTTCACTGACGGGTCTAAGATGTAATCGTTAGTCGGTGCAGGGGTTTTCTCTAAATCAGCCAATTTATCTATCTCCTTTAAACTGCCGAATACTGCTAGTGCTTTTCAAGCAGAAGTCTTTGCGATCCAACAGGCATGCAAAATGTTTACAGAACGCGGGAGCGAGGGAGATATTTACATTTTCTCCGATAGTCAAGCCGCGATCAAGACTCTGACGACGCCATGGTGCAGAACGAAATTAGTAAACTCCGCTAAGGAGGAGTTCAAATCTCTTGGGTATACAAGTAACATTCTCTGATCTGGGTTCCAGTACATAGGCGTATAGAGGGAAATGAAATTGATGATGAGCTTGCCAGGAAGGGAACTGAATTGGTCTCAGAGACTTCCTACCAGGTCATCGGCATCCCCCTGTTAAAAGGGAACTGCACAAATAATTGACAAAAAGATGAAGCTCCATTTCTTCATGTGCTATTTCGAAAACCCTTTGGCCTCAATACGATATACGAAGTACTCAGAAAGTTCTTTGTCCTCCTCGCCATTCAATTTCCAAACTCATAGCTGTGTTAACCGGTCACTGGACGATCGGCACACACGCGGAAAAGCTAGGGTTACCATTTAACCCCCATTACCGAAGCCGTAAGGACCTTTCAGAGAAGGAACTGTTAAGCACTTTCTCTGTACATGTCCGAGTTCGGCAGCTAGACAATTAAGGTCACTTGGCGCTCCTTTCTTCGACAGCCTGGGGCAGTGCGACAACCTAAATCCAATCAATCTCCTCCAGTATATCAACAGCTCTGGTTGGCTGTAGATATCTACCTGTTGGTGGTCTCATAATGGTATCAAAACCACGATTCAGTGCTACTTGAGGAGCGCCAGATTGGCACTTCAACCATTTCACCTACCTACCTACCTTGATTCAGCTTTCGAAACATTTCTGGAACACTATTTTCGATGTAGCCATCAAAGACGTCTTCGATTTTTCCTTTATTTCCTTTGAACTACAAAAACGCCGAAGTAGTTCCCTATAGTGGTTTCTTGACTCGATCAAACAGAAGGAAAACGCACGGCGTCATATCAGATGAGTTCGATGACTGTTGGATGGTGTTTTTTGCGTTCTTGGTAAAAAATTCCGAGGTGCAAAATCCACGAGTTGCTTTCCCACAAATTCTCTCTTTTTTGGCGAATTGCTTCACGTAAAAGCCGCATAGGTCTTATTAACTGTCTGACCTTCTGGCGAAAATTCGTGGTGTGCAACACCGTTGTAATCCATAAAAGCCGTGTGCATCGCTTCCTCTTTTGACTGAAAACTACGAGATCTCTTTGGTTTTGGTTCATTGAGATCTTCACTCACTCCCTCCCCTAATGTCTGGATTGCATGTCGTACTCATAGGCCTACGTCTCGTCTCCAATAATGATGCGTTTGATGAATGTTGGGTCGGATTCAGCCGTGAAAATCATCTATTTGGCGATATCAATGCAGTTTCTTTCTTCCAGGGAATTCAAGTCACTTTGGGACAAACTTTACAACAAGACGGCACAAACCCAAATCATTAGCGGCAATGTCCTGAATGGATTAATAAGCAATGTTCAAGTTGGATGCCAGCTCTCTGTTGGTCTGATTGTTAATTTGCCGTTATTGATTAACTTTTCTTTCTCTTTATTCATGTTTTCATGAGTTTTCGTTGTCGACGGCCCGCCACTATTTTCGCCATCCTCGACGGACTCACGTTCTCTTCTGAAGCGTTCATGTCCCTCATGACCATTGTTATTGTAGAGTATCTTTATCGATACAGTTACTGATAAAAACATGTACATCAACAGTATCCCAACATTCCTAAAGTTTCCGCAACAGTTAATTCATTTTTAGCGCAAAATTTTAAACTCGTTGTTGTAAATTCAAATCCATTTTTAAAAAATCGAAAACAGGCGCGGAGGTAGATTTACTGGACGGCGATACATTTTTTGTAGGAATGTTAATCACAGATGTGGTAGTCTAACAAAAAAAAGCATAGCTCAAATCAGTTGATTTAAAACGTCACCTGGCGGTTGTTCCGGGAACTTTTTAATCCTGGTGGTAAGATAAAAACAAGTAAAAATGTGTCAGATTTTACTCCTTTGCACCAGTTTTAACTACATTTCCTGCAACAACTACGTATGAATTAGGGTGAGATTTTTTTTAATTTACTTCATATTTCGATAGCGGAAAGATTCACATTATATTTTATTGCTCGCACACTTCATTTTGCACTGATATCAGAAATTTATGCTCCGACTTTTTTTTTTTGAATAGGTGAAGCAGTTGGTGAAGAAACCCATATCCTGGCTGCGCGTTCGCGATGGACACATCTTGACAGTCGATCAGACAACCTTCATTGCTGATCAGCGATTCCAGTCAATTTTTGCACCAAATCCGGAACGCTGGTCGTTGCAAATCAAATATGTTCAACTTAAGGATGAAGGCACCTATGAGTGCCAGGTGTCTACAGAGCCAAAATCAAGTGCAATTGTCACATTACGAGTAGTGGGTGAGTATTGATGGAAATTTTAGCAAATTGAATTGGTGGCAATTCTCTATACATGGACTAATTTCAGAAGTAGAGCCAAGAAAATTGAATGTAGTTGTAATTTATTTTTTAATTCACTCATCGTTAGCTCTACAAATAATACAGGCGAGTTTATATTAAACAATAATAACAAAATGTTGCATCTCGTGGACGATTCAGCCTGAGTTCAGATATCACTTGCGTTTTTCTTTGCTTCTGCTGATCCTAATAAGAAAGTGCATTAAAATCGTTTCCAGAGTTTATTCTTCCCTCGTTTGTGGTATAAACGTAAGCGCGTAAAGCTGCACGAATTTTCTGGACAACTTTCCATTTGAAGTGCCTCAGTTTATTTTTCGCATCGGTCAAGCCTTTATCTACTAAAAATAGGGCGCCATACATGACATACTTACAATGTCTTTCAGATAGGAGTGGCACTTATCCACAATAAACTCGCATACTTCATTATTTTCGCTTTGCTATCACATTTAGAGCTGGCTGAACTGACGTCGTGAGTCAGTCTAAATGGCTTCACAGTGAGAGAAATTTATTAGCGCACATGTAAATTTCCAAAATTACTTCCTACAGGGTGTTTAGTTATCAATGTTCGCTATTCAGAATATGCAAATTTATATTGACCGAAAATCCATTATCTAAATTTCCTGCATAATTTTGCTTTATCTTCTGCAAACACTTCTCATCGCATCGAATCAATTTCACACGAAAACACTGATAAATTAACAAACACTCACACACCGAAACAATGCAAATACGCATAAAATCAAAAACTAATGTATTCACACATACACACACACACACACAACCATATGCAAATGCATCCGTCGTTTCATGGTTGGCCGCACGGAAATGTATGCCTTGACAAATACCCCCCCCGTTACGCCATACATTGGCCGTTGCTCACTTTTCGCTGCTCGGCGGTGCAGAGCCGAGAACGGAATTGATTGGCGAGCCCACACGTCACGTCAAGGCGGGCAGTCAAGTGAAGCTGCGTTGCATAATTAGCCAGGCGCTGGAGCCGCCACTTTTTATTAATTGGTTCCACAATCAGAAGCAAATTTATTTGCACAGCCGAAGAGGTTGGCGCACCGAAATCGAACGCATCGAATTACCGTTAACGGAACCCCCAACAACGACATCGGCCACTACTACTACAACAACAACAACAACAACAACAGACGCTACAACGACAGCTTCCACCACGACAATGACATCGCTAGCCACTGCAGCTCAAGTCGAAGGTGCGACAACAATTACTGGCCCAGCAGATGCGGTGCCGGCGGCATCAGCCCCAGCCACTTCAGCCCCAACAACAACAACAATACACTCGCTGGCAAATGAGTTTGGCAGCTACAGCGATATTGCGCACACAGGCACCGACACGTCGGCAGTGCAGGCGACAGGAGCAGCAAATGTGAGTGGTGAGGATATAGGCTTGGCAACAACAATGCCCGCAGTCAGTGTGCCACCTTCTGAGGTGGCGGCAGACGGCGAGGCAAGTGCGCTGGGCGTTGGCAATAGTTTTGCCTTTGGCACTGGCAACACCACTTCATCACTGCTGGCAGCCATGGCGGCGGCAGCGGTCACCATGTCAACAGCAGTGCCAACCATAGCAAAGACAATGCTTTGGCCGCAAACAACAGCAATAATAACCACAGTGAGCACAACGCTGGCGGCTGTGGAGGTACGACAAATAACGGTAAGTTACTTTAAAGAATTTTAATTGATAAAGTTTGTATGAGACAGGAAATAAATTGGTTCTGCGAAATTCGGCCAACTTCATAAGTGCTTGCACCACCTAAACGACAAACTGTGTGCGTTGTAATGCGTTCCCATGGCATACGCATAAACATTTCACTTGAAATTAAAATCAAGATGACCCTAAAAACCTTAAATTTAAGGAACCTGAAGGGTTAAAAAAACAGTTAAGCACGATTTATTTCATGGGAAATTTTCTATAAATTAAGAAAAAATTTCAGCATCGCACTGAGCTATGCAAACATTACACGCAGTACGTAGAATTTATTTTTGGCAACCTCGCATTCCATTCACGGCAGGTTGACGTAGTTGCATGTGCCTCTAAATGTGTGTATGTGCGCTTGTGCATCTGCTCTACTGACATTTGCCTTTTCACTTTCAATGTCTATTTTCCTATCAATTTCGGTGCATACGAATTCCGACAAGCCACTCAAGCACACATCTCCCACCATTCAATTACCAACTACAAATATTTCTACATGAAACTAAACTAAATACAACAAAATCTGTGTGTTGAAGCAGCTGCAACAACAACTAGTACAATGTTTATCTTTCAATTTCAATTACAGACGGCATCATTAATAATACCATCGGTGGAAAAGCAGGACTCCGGCAATTACACTTGCAGCCCCTCCAACAGTGCGCCCAAAACTGTTGTCCTTCACGTGCTGAATGGTAAATTTCATTTTATTCGCAGATTTCAGTCGCTCTCTCCATATCTCTTTCACTACGTACATTTGGTGCTTTAGTAGCTTTTGCTTTGACTCTTCTTTAATTTCGATTTTGTTTGTTTTCGTTTTTTTTTCAAATCGCATCTCTACGAACTAAATCGAATTAAATTTATTTCAATCAGTTCGTTGTAGTGGCGCTTTGAATGTGTTGGTTCGTGTTATATGGTGAGGGGCAAGTGAACGAGAAACTTGCCATCATGCCACAAAATGCTGACATATTTGTGTGCGTGTGTGTATTTGAGTGAATGTTTGTGTAGTGGAGCGCATTGAATTGGATTGAATTTTTATTTTAATTGAATTTGTTTGCTATCACGCTGGCATTTACATTTCATTTACATTCACGGGCAAGTGTAATAAGCGTGCATTCACCCGCACATTCCCCCATATACGTATGCAGGTATTATGTATTTGTGTGAGTGCATTTAAATGTGCAGCTTGCGTTTGTCTGGCAAACCCACGTGTTTGCATTGGCCGCACGTGCCGTTTGATTGAAATGAGTGTCAATGCATGTGGCAGCTACATGCGCGGAAGCTCGTCAACAGTTGCGTTAGGTTAGTATGCATATGTGTGTGTGTGTGTGTGTTTTCACATGACATATGCATTGGTGTCATTTGCATTGCGACACCGACTATCGAACCGTTTTTGGTGGCATGTTCGTTATGTGCTTCGCTCGCCTCGACGGATACTCACAAAATTTGCATAGAAAACTAAAGCGGGCAGGTGGCTGCATTCGATATTTCGATGATTTAAATGGTAAAATTACGTATAAATAACGTACACTGGACTGAACAACTACATACATACACACATATGTGTGGTTACGTTTTCTAAAAGGCTTAGTATTTATTCATGTTGGCGCAAGGACCGACAACAAGCGTCCACGGTGCTCCTGGATCAATGGGCGCAGTTTGGCAAATATTTCAAATACTCAGATGGAGTTGAGAAAATATGGTACTAAAACCAAACTGAATTCTATAAATGCAGTGGTTTATAAATACTAAAAGTACAAACATTTGATACTGATGCTTTCCATTTCAATTCAACCGGGGTATTCGGGTCATGTTCTTCGATTTCGATGTAACTCAAATATGTTGCTCTCTGGTCAAAATAATGAGACACGTATTTTTTTGTTCGCCCGAAAAAATTTTTTTTCAAGCTTTACCGGCAATTTTGTTTTTCAGCTCAAAATCGATTTTTTTTTTAAATGCTCATAACTTAGTCAAAAATGAACCGATTTTAATAATTTTGGGTTCAAAATGATCGTCATTACTTACACGAGCGATTTCATGTAGAAAAAGTTGCAAAAAAGTAGTTGAACATTTTTTATTTTACCACTCGAAGCAATTTCCCATCGCAAGTAATGGTTTGGGCCGCAGTGACCGCTGATGGACACTCTCCAATCGTTTTTATCGAGCCTGGTGTCAAAATGAATGCGACTTATTATCGGGAAAATGTTTTAGAAGCTGCTTTAGAGCCGTGGACACGCAAACATTTCGGTCGTAGACCTTGGACGTTCCAACAGGACTCGGCACCGTCTCATAAAGCTCGTGTGAACCAAGAATGGTTAAAAAATCATGTTCCACACTTCATTTCATCCCCACAATGGCTTTCGAATTCACCAGACGTAAATCCGATGGACTATTCCATCTGGTCCATTTTGGAGAGCAAGGTGAGGATTAAAAAATATGCTTGTATGGATGCGCTGAAAAAAGCAAGAATGGGCTAAAATGAATATATGTTAAAAATGTAATCATTTTTCAACAATTTTGTCTTTAAAATCAATAAAAACTATGTAATTTCAGACAAAAAAGTTATGGTGTTTTGAATAGGTAACACTTCATATCGTTCACCCTGTAGATAAATAATAAAATTTCGGGATACAGTCTGTGTCAGAAGGAAATAACCGGTTTTTTCTTGCTACTTCGAGATATATTTCGTTCTACTTTTTGCTGCATAACAGTCCCACTCAAGGGCTATGACGCCAATGCTAACTCAGGTTAGTGTCGTTCGAAACTTTCTCTTCAACGCAACCAAACAAAAATGAGTGAGAAGTATGCGAAGCGTTTTGAGTATTTTTAGGCACGCATTCGAAAGAGCCGAAATTATATGGAAAAGTGATTAAAAACTCAAGAAAGTTTGCTGTGATGTGGAATCAGCGGTATAAAGTGTACAAAAATGTTGATGACTTTTCCGAGCGTGGTTTGAACCGAGTGACGACAAGAAAGCAGGTTAAAGTGATCGTCCAACTTTTTAAGCGGCGCCCTGACTACGCTAAGCACGATCAGTTTTTGCTAAACAGGGAATAGATGTGAGTATCAACACCATCGAACGTTGACTGAAGGAGGCGAACATATCATACCGTCCCACATCATCAAAATCACTGCTTTCATAAAAGCATATTGAGAAAAAACAAAACAGTCACCAGACGCCAACCCCATTGAAAACGTGTAGGGAACTATGAAAACGCATCTTTCCCGGAAGGCCAGTCAATAATTTAAAGCAACTCGTGCGCCAAGTTCGCAAAATCTAGTCCTGTTGGTCGACGAGCTACGCAGAAAAGCTGGTTCAAAGCATGCCGAGAAGATACCAGGCTATACTCGACAACGATGAATACTATACGTCTTATTGAGTAATTGTGACTCGTGGTTTTGTACCTACTTTCATTTAAGGTAGTAGTCTGGTAACTTATTTTGAAAATTTCGAATTTCGGTTTTTTACATATTTTGAAAGTGCGATATATTGGTAATATACTGTACAAATTTTAGACCGAAATTCGAAATATTGACGAAATTATAGCACATACATGAGCGCGGCTCAATTGCTAAAACTTTAAACGCGTTTTTCTGAAAACAACGTTTTTCCGGATGGCCGTCGTGAAAACAAATTTTCTATCTAACGGATTGAGCTGAAATTTAGATATGTTTTTCTACACATCAATAGTTCTGGCGGGTAGTAGATTTAATTTATTTCGTCCCTAACTTTCCATTTTTTAGTCCGATTTTCACTTTAAAAAAAGGCAATTTTCTTACGAAGTCCGCCATTTTGTTATTTTTTGTCAAAATCATTTGATCTTACTACCCGCCAGAACGACAAGCACACTGATTAATAAGCAATTTGTTTTTTCTGTTTCAGATGACCACAAGTGACGAAATCACGCCGGCCAGCCACTGTACTTCTTTTTTTTTGCCACTTGCTGCAGTGTACAAAAATAGTATCAAAACATTAAAAAAAAAAAAAAATTTTTTGTACACCTTCTGATACCTTTAATAACATATCAGAAAATCAAACCGATTGAATTTTATTTTCCCTTCCAAAAAATGTCCCAAACATGGTCTCAAAAAACGTGTAAGTTACCAGACTACTACCTTAAAAAAATTTTTAAATATATATCTTTTATACTTCATGAATAATCGCGGTTCCTTTTTTCTAACACAGAGTTACGGTTTTTGTTTTTTTTTTATGTTTTGCAAATGCGAGTGTGGTTGCCTTGTGATTTTTTGTTTTATCAACGCATCCTATGCAATCCACAGAGCCGCTATAATATTGCGACAAGTATAGTATGTAAATAATAATACTAACAAGAACTTTTAATTACTTTTTTTAATCTTAAAATAAATGAATACCAAAATGAGTACATGAACGAACGACATATAAGAGAAAAAATAAAATTTATGCTACTCGCTTTGCATGAGGTCTGCGACTGTTATGCGATTTCACCGTCTTTGCGTAGGATTCAGCTCAAGTAAGCTGGAGCAGCCACGTTGGCATGGTCTTGCAGACGCAGTTTGTGAGCCGTGGCAAAATGTTTCGTCATCTCAGAGTCAGTTAACATGCCTAGATTACTATCAAGATCACTGTTTCGTATGTAGTATGGCGCATTTACTCTGTTTAGAAGAACCTCGTTCTTCAGACGTTACATGGAAAGGATTGATTGATTTGTGTTCTGTATTTTTCAGAGAAAAAACTATGAGGGCTGATTTGCTCCTGTTTAGTTTAATCTTCCATTTTCTTGGCTCAGGAGGCAACTTGGTTGACAGTTTCTTAAAGCTTAGTAGCAGCACCTTCCGATATTCGCTGTTGCCAACATGCAAACGTCCAAAAATCTTGCACAGAATCTTTCTCTCAAACACTCCAAGCGCCAAGCTTCTGCTCCATACGATGCTCCCTTGTGGCAGCAAAAAATCTAACACCCAAACTTTACCAACCTTCATATCTGTCTAAAGCAAATTTAAAACGCTAAATGGCTGAAATTGGCAAAATAAGTTGGGTCATGTAAAGTTACTGCGGATATTGCGTATAGGTGGCAGCAGCTTTTATCGAAAAAACTGAACGCAACTAAGCATTTTTAACTAAACAGTGACCGAAATAGCCGATCTAGCGAGTTTTCATTAAAGTTTAAAGCCAAATTTTTTTTTTTCCTTTCCTTACCAATACTTCATTTAAGGAAACAGTTTCATCTATTCCATTTAGTTATTTATATTAACCTACAGTACAAAGGGCCTTACAAACTGCATACAAATATGGCAAATAGAACTCCTTGGGCAATTAAAATATTAAAAATTACTATAAATACTACTTTAAACTATTAAGTTAAGAATTTTTACAAAAGTTGATTTAAATAAAGTGAAGTCAAGATCAGAAATAAAAAAACGCATTAAGTTCCCGAAGCGCACGAGTAATTGGTGCCTAGTAATGCACGTATAGTTCTAAAGTTTTCCCCATAGAAAAGACGGAAATTGCATTAAAGCTGACACATTCGCGTAACACCATGGAGTTTACCGAATATTTAATGAAGTATTGAAATATTGAATGAAGTTGTGCCTAAATCTTGTGTCCTTGCCATATTTTTTAATGTCTGGAAAGTATTTTACAGCCGCATACATATAAGTCAAATGGAAAGTAGAATGCCATGGACTGAAGATGGCCACAATATCCGCACTTACGCTAAATCAACAGAACCAGAAACAAAAAAGATTTCAATGAATGCACACAGCGAGTGGAATTTGTCACACGTTTGAACAGACCTTCTTCTTGATATCTACCCCAAATCCCTTTCTTGTGGCAAGAGCAACATACGAGTATGTTCGTAGTTATATATTTGTGAGTCTTATGGCTCAAGCCGACCAGAACTTATTTTATGAAAGATTTAACAAGCTCACTTATGCTAGCGCTTAACGTTCCTAAACAGCAAAGCGTTAGAATCGCTTGGTAGTGTATAGGAAGTTATGGCTTAGGTTAGGTTGGACTTGGCCTGGTTGGTTAGGTTGGTTGACCTGTAGGTCGCTCATAGACCAAAATATTGATCCATGTGTTTGTATGAAGCATTTAAGAACTTTATATCGTATTTTGTCTTTAATACACAGTTTAGATAGGTAGGTTGGTCATTTTTTGAGCTGTCCCGCTTCCTAATGTTCAAAATGATGTAGAACATAAGCAGTTTATTCGTGTTTTGCTAAGTGCAGGGCAGTGACAGTGTTCCAGAGTTCCTCTTTTGCTCCTTCGATTCTGTTGTTGTTTTACAACTGATTTTCAAAACTCTTACATGGTTGGAAAACCTGGAGCCTTGGCTATTGTGCAATAGAAGCTTCACGACAGTCGGGGCAAAGGTGAGGGAGTTATGGCACTTTTAATGAAAGAGGATATTCAGGGCGTTTGATGGCTGCCTGACTGTCAATGTGAAAGTTTATTTGAGAGTTCGAAGATGTGTTCTCTATGGCTAAGGCTGCTGTTTTCGGTGCTGCTTAGATCTCACATGGAACACACTGCAGTAGTCCGGTAATTGTACAGGAAGATATATATCAATATTTTTATAAATAGGAGCATAAATGTGATTCCAATAAATATCTAGACATTGATAATTGAGAAGAACTGCTTATGTCAGCAAACTAGCACACATATTCTTCTTCCTCTTCTTAATTGGCGCAATAGTCGCTTACGTGATTTTGGCCGAATTTAACAAAGCGCGCCTGATCTTCCCAACGCGGAGGAGGCCTTCCTCTTCCTTTGCTACCACCAGCTGGTACCGCATCGAATACTTTCAGAGCCGGAGCGTTTGTATCTATTCGGACGACTTGACTCAGCCAACGTAGTCGCTGGATCTTTATTAGCTGCGCTATGTCTATGTCGTCGTAAAGCTCATACAGCTCATCGTTCTATCGCCAGCGATATTCGCCGTTGACAACGAGCAAAGGTCCAAAAATCTTGCGCAGAATCTTTTTCTCAAACACTCCAAGCATCGTTTCATCGGATGTTGTCATCGACCACGCTTCTGCGCCATACGTTAGGACGGACATGATGAGAGCCTTGTAGAGTGTTAGTTTTGTTCGTCGAGAGAGGACTTTATTGCTCAGTTGCCTACTTAGCCCAAAGTAGCACTTGTTGGCAAGAGAGATTCTACGTTGGATTTCAAGGCTGACATTGTTATCGGTGTTAATACTGGTTCCTAAATAAACGAAGCCTTTTACTACCTCGAAATCATAACTGCCAACAGTGACGTGGGTACCGATACGCGAGTGCGCCGACTATTTGTTTGATGTCAGGAGGTACTTCGTTTTGTCCTCGTTCACCACCACACCCATTCGCTTTGCCTCTTTATCCAGTTTGGAGAAAGCAGAACTAACAGCGCGGTTGTTAAGGGCGATGATGTCAATATCATCGGCATACGCCAACAATTGTACGCTCTTATAAAATATTACGCTTGAGCGATTAACTTCTGCGGCTCGTACGATCCTCTCCTACATCAGGTTAAAGAAGTCACACGACAGCGGTCACCCTGTCTGAAGCCTCGTTTGGTATCAAACGGCTCGGAGAGGTCCTTCCCAATTCTGATGGCGCTGCTGATGTTGAGCAACGTCATCTGGCACGCGCATATTGGCGAGCATTATTATTTGGTCTAGAATAATGTATCGATTGAATTTAAAAATTCTCATTTAAGTTTTTAAAAATAAGTTACATTTAAAATGAAAAATAAAGCCTCATTAACTCATTTAATTAACCTGCATTAGCAAACGATTTTACAGCCTTTTGATGCTCCTGAAGTTACTCACATCATGAGCTCACACACACATACACACATTTGCCATATTTTATTCTCGTTTTGCAGATGTGTGAGCGTGAAAATATTTACACATATTTTAAGACAATAATTCTCGCGTTGTCATTGAAAATGTGTTTAAATATCAAATGTCATGTCAATATTAAAACAAAATTTGTATAATTCATGCGGCGAGAATTACATTAAAAACACTACCCACAAAGCAACAAATCAATAACGCGAATCTTTGTTAGTAGTCCCCACGGCTACGCAAATCAAATTAAAAATGCATTTTTCGGACAAGAGATGAAAAATGAAATAAAATTCCATTACAACACTTTATAAATAAATTAATTTATATAATTATAGTTAAATATGCCACTAACAGCAATGGACAGACTACTTTGAACATTTCCCGGCAAATTGAATCAACTGCACACACAAAAGCACAGCAAACCAGCTCGACACGTGGCATACAATGCGCAATATGTTGCATGCAACATAGATAGGCACAACACACATAACCACCTGCCATGCTGCCGGCAGGTATGGCTGCACAAAAACCAAATTAAATACAGTGCTGGAGCATTGAAGCGTAGCATAAAAGTCAATTGTGTGGCGTGGCGCAGTGGCGACCCCCGCCCACAAGCCGACATTTTTGGCAGACACGGATTTGCGCATGCATCTGTACGAGTGTGCATGCAAATTTACATCTGCATGCAAACCAGCTCAAGTGCGTGGAAATTATCACTAGCGAGCAAATAGCCGGATGCGTAAAACTAAGTAACCGACCGTCGAAGCTGCCGCACATCCTCTCTGCATGCGTGAGAGCGAAAACGGACATAAGTATCTCCATTAAATTCGCCAATTATCTGCTAGGTTGAACTACCTGCAGGTGCCACCTGGGCACAATGAGATTCATTACCTTACAAATAAATCAATTTTTACTAATTTAATATCTTATCACATGAAAAATGATGGCATTGTTTGCCACAGACGTACATACGTATGCACATTAATCCAGGTGAGCTGTCGATGGCGTAAAGCGACACTAAAGTAATGGTTTTAAACTCGCCTCCTTTGACTTAAAATGTCACTTTAAAAGTTACACTTTTTCATGTGTGGACTTAAATTACAGGGTTGGATTGAAAAGTAACGAGCCTTATTTTTTTTAAGCAGTTTTATTAAACCTTTTGGCTTATACAACTAATGTTCTTCAAAATAGGACCCTTGAGCGTGAATACAACGCTGGTAGTGGTCCTTCCACTGCAGGAAACATTTTTTAAACTCATCCGCCGGAATCGCGTTCAATTCGGCTGTCATAGTTTTTTGGATCGCCTCGATGGAGTCGAAACGCCTCCCCTTCAGCTTTCGTTTCAGGCGCGGGAGCAAGAAGAAGTTCGAAGGGGACAGGTCTGGGCTGTAGGGAGGGTGGGGAAGCACCGGAACCCCCATCTTGGCCAATGCAGAGCAATTACTTTTGTTCATCAGTCAAAACCTTTGGAGCCAATTTGGCACACACTTTGCGCATTTCAAGTTTTCCGGTCACGATTTTCCGCACATTGTAATAAGTTAAATTTAACTCTTCACTGATCTCACGTAGACTAGCACGACGGTCAATGTTCAAAAATTCACGAACCCGGTCACATCTTCGTCTGTTTGCGTCGTCGAAGACCTTCCAGATCGTTGTTCGTTTTCGACGTACTCCCGGCCTTCCTTGAACGACTTGTGCCACCGTTTTACCCGGGCGCTGGACAGAGATTGGTCCCCGTAAGCCTCCTTAAGTAGTCCAATGGTTTCGGCACTCGTTTTGTTTAGCTTTACGCAAAATTTGATCGAGTAACGTTGCTCCGACGATCGCTGAATTTTCGCCACTGCAAAATCCTAACACACTTTTAAAACAGCTTTCATGCGCGGAGCGATGTTGACTGCACCGCTGTTGCCAGCGAACTGCGACCGGTTTCTAGTGGAAGGAGAAGGTCCAACGATCATTTTCCCCCACCAGCCGATTCGGTTGATCGCTTGGCAGACGCTCCGCGCGGGAAGGCTCATTACTTTTCAATCAAACCCTGTAGTCTTTCTTCAGGCTTCTTACTGAATAATTGCTTGCTTTCGAAATATAAAAGAGATTTTTTATAACAACTTTGAAATAAGAAGAAGAAATAGCCCATCCGCTGATTTAACTGTAAAGCTAAGCAGCAAAAAATTTACACTGATGCACAAAAATTGCTGCTCCTCATAATTTTCATAACTTTTCGAGCGTTAAATGAAGAAAGGGGGCCGGCCACCAATTTACAAGTGGATCTGTCACAAAAGAAATTAGGTAGCTGACACGAAAAAACGGATGTTTGCACTACAAGTGTAAACTGACAATTTTCCATTCCATTCCAAGTGGATAAGACGTGAAGTGGAAACGAATGCACTCATGGCTCATACTAACGAAATCACTCCACTTAAACTTCCCCAGAGCTCCAATTGTGATGTTTACAGCAGACAATAACCGAATTCTCAAAATCCAAAACCTGTTGAGAGAAGTCAAGCAAGATGGGAATCTAGTCATGTTGCGGGATCTAAGCATATCTATGTATATCAGAGCAGCGAGAAGCCGAAACTTTCACGCTCATTTTGGTTTCATCAACGACAACTTACATCTGGCGAGAGTAGTGCTCAAAACCCCTCACAATGGCCGGGCATGAACTTTTTCGTATATTTTCGAGCAGAAATTAAGTCGATCGAAATATTGCGATTCTGAAGCTCTAATCCCGACATAAAGGGTTTTCCAATAAGAGGTGTTACTTTAATAAAAGATCAATGGTTTCGTAGGTTGTGTGGCGCGTAGCGCCGTCTTGTTGAAAATAAACGTTGTCCAGATCAATGCCATTCAATTCCGCCCATAAAAAATCGTTAATCATCTCTCGATAGTGCAATCCATTCACGGTAACTGTTGCTCCAGCTGTATTTTCGAAAAAGTAAGGTTCAATGACTCCGCCGGACCATAAACCGCACCAAACAGTCACACGTTGAGGATAGAGAGGCTTTTCTCAACAATAACTCTTGGATTTTCTCAGCCCCAGATCCGACAATTTTGCTTGTTGACGAAGACACCGAGGTGGTAATGAAAATGGGCCTCATCACTCAAGATGATTTTTCGATGGACTTCCGGATCATTTTCATGCATTTCAACGAACCAATCAGCAAAGACACGACGTTGTTGATGATCGGCCGGCTTGAGTTCTTGTGTTAACTGGACTTTATAAGCCTTAAGACCCAAATCTTTATACAAAATACAGTGTACTGACGTCTGTGGAATACCTTATTCCAAAGAACGACGAGGTTTGTCACCTGGGTTTTCTTCAACCCTTTCGGCTACAACAGCAATATTTTCGATATTCGGCTGTTCTTGAGCGCCGTGCGCGGGTTTAATTCTTCACATCACTAACTTGTCCCAACAGCTCGAATTTTTCACCAATTTCTGTATTGCGGTCCGACAAGCTGCTTTTCGATGACCCAAAAATGTTCGAGTTTTACGAACCGTCTCTGCCAAATTTTCACCATTTTTATAGTGAATTTTAATCATTTCACAGCGTTGTTTAAGAGGGTATCGTTCCATTTTTATTAATGGCGTAGTTTCTACTTGTCAAATATCGAAAAACCGCAGCAAAAGTGACGTCTACCGAAATAGCGGGCTATTCAAAATAACACCTGTTATTGGAAAACTCTTTACATTCCAACTTCTTATTGTATTTTGTGAAGCTCGTAAGCATTTCATTCTTGTTCTATCGAATGGAAGGCATGAACATAGAAGGTGTTCTAGAGTTTCTCTCTCTTCTAGTTCATTGCAAAATCTGCAGCTATCATTGATTATTCCACCTCCTGTCCTCTATCCGTCCTTTCATGTCCGCAACGATGCCATTATAGATCGTCTTTAAAATTTTTAATATGTCGTTTTCTTGTTCAAATGGCATGTAAACTGCGTTCTTGGCAATCTCGTCCACAATTTCATTTCCAGCAATGCCCTTAGGTATGTCCGGACACCCATTAGATTTGCAGCCGTCTGACTACGGCCATTCTCTCTAAGGCTTCCCAGCTTTTACGAAAATGTTTAAATGAATTTTCATACGACTTTATTGCCTTTAACGCTGCTTGGCTATCAACGTATATATTTATTTTGGTGTTGCTCGTTGTCTTTGCGATTGCGAATTCTGCAGCCTTTCCTACAGCAGACACCAATCTGCTTGAAAGATACTGCAGTGATCAGGCAACTTGAACGGCTACCTGAAACCTAGCTCGGTGCAATAGATCCTTGCACCTACTCCGTCCAACATTTACGAGCCGTCAGTAAATATATTAAGCGTATTGGAGCTAGATTAGATTTGTGGGGCGTAGGACAAATCTAAGCACTCAGTCCGGAGACCATTGTACTACACTCGGATAGATTTCATTAGAAAAATAGAGATAGATCCGGAAGAAGAAGAGTATGAACTTTATCCATTCTCAGTATACCGCAACCCAATATCCTAAGGCTGATTCTGGAATACGCCGTACAGTTACAGAGAAAATGCTCTGCAGCGCCGTCATCAGGATTGGCATATCGGGCTGTCGACGACCCCCATGGCAGCCATACGTATGCTGATCACAGGCGTTGTGACCTGTGATTACACCCACCAGTACACTCAGGTCCTTTGTGCTGAGTTTTAGGAGAAAGGACGCTATTTTGCTGTTTGGTTCTTTCACAAAGCAATTGGCTACTCTGCACGAGTTCAACCCAGACCAACGTCGTCTATGGGCAGACCTCATGAAGCCGTCAATCCATAGTTGAATCGATGCAGAACTTGCGGAGCCTTCATTAGCCAGCTTATCAGCTAACTCGTTCACTGTAATACCACAATGCCTAGGCACCCAAATAAGACTAACTTTGTTGTGTTGATGTTCAGTTTACTGTTCAGTTTTGCCTTACATTCACCGACAAACTTCGAAGAGTAGCGTGGGTTAACAAGGGCTTTCAGTGCAGCTTGACTGTCACAACAATTGGGGCTAGGTTTCATTCCTCTTTTCAATCCCTTTTCTTCTATTATTGTTCGGAACTTCCTCACCCAACTGTATTTTGGAGTCATATCATCTGTATTGGCCCTATAACCGTTGGAGTAGTTCTCATCGCCCGTGTTGTGCAAAGTACACCAAGATGTTCCATGTTTCTCATAGGTAATTTGTATATTTGTATATCATTTTCCTTAGCGTGGTCCACCACATCGTAAAGTAATATTGTTTTTACTACTGCCGAATAGCACCAGTACATTATGGGGTTGCAGGGATAGTCAGTGGCCCGAAAAACTGATGATTTTCAATAATTTTTTTTTGCTAGTCAGTTGCTTTATTTTACAAAAATAAGAACATAGCATTAATATATCATGTTTCGACGTGACTTTAGCAAAATTGCAAAAACAAAAATGAATAAAAGTTAACGCGTTTGTGTTGAGCCCGTTTCCTCAGAAGTCCATTGCGGTGATCATCACAAGTTCTTGGAGATTCATCTAAAATCAATCGGACAAGAAAAATTAGTTTTATTAATAGATAATTTTGTGTCTGATTGAAGTTTTTTTGCTTCAAAATTAACAATATGGCGGTCTCAGGAAATTAATTGTTTAAAAAAAATTGAGGTTTTTGAAGAAAAATATCCTTTAATCAGGCACGAGTTTTTGTGTTTTTCAAAAGCAGTATAAATTTTGTTTAAATCTACGAAGCGGTTTTTAAGTTACAGTGATCACCAGTTCAAAAAACATAGTTTTGAGAAAAACGCATTTAAAGTTTTGCTATCGAGCTCCGGAGAGCCCGAGCACCCTTTGTTAATTATTGAATAACTCGAAAAGTATTTGTCGGATTCACTTCAAATTTTTACACAATATTTTAAAGATATTATGTTATAAGAAGATGCAAAAAAAAATTTAATTTTTTTAAAATTGTGATTACCCCTAACCCCTTATTTGAGATAGACCCAATGTAACGCCCAGCATCTTTTTACGGGCTTACAGTGCGTTACTGGACTTTTCTTCTTCTCCTATATGTTGTACTTCCATTATATAATATCATAGTTGGATATCCAAAATTACTCTGAGGTACTTCGTTTTGTATTTAAGAGTCAGATCTATGCCGTTCAGCTTCGGAGAATACCGATTCGGAATCTTTTACTTTCTGGTAAAAAGTGCTATAAGTACTAAACAATTTTTTTTTTGTGTTTGGATGAAAATTAAAATGGCTTTGTTTAGGTTTCTAATATTTTTACTTGTCAATATAACCACAAAAAATAATTATTTACTTCATAGAAAGCAGCCTTCAAAACTATAGTTACAAATTAAATGTAGTCTCATGTCATGGATGCGCCCTGTGTTTTTGACTTCACGTAAATGTACGCGGCTGTATAGGCCTTAATTAAATGCAAATGGAATACGAGTAAAATGTTGCACAATAATTTGCCAGTCGAGTGAGTTGATAAAGGCCGCGAAGAGCTGTCACGCTGAAAGCCACAGCATTAAGGGCATTAAGTCAAACCGCTGCAGCTTACAACAACAGCAAACAAAGCAACAAACCAACTGGCGAATGCACTTACTTTCCTTTTCCATCCCTGCTCTGTCTTGGACATCACCGCACCGCAGTGATCAGTGGCTCCCTGCGTCGTCAATCGTCAACATTTCCCACCGCCCATTTTCAGTGCAACGCCGATTCGACGCTGAGCGAACGTGTTAACTTCTGTGACATTTATGAGCGCAGTTAAAACCAATTTTTAATAATGTTGCCGATACATTGTTGGTTTTTCTGTTGTTGCCGCTGATATAATAAAAGTCACTGCCGATAAAGAAATAAACGCCAGCAGATATTAAATTATAGCAAATGCAGTGTGAGAGTATCCACAAATTGACATTAAATGCTTGCATATTTTTAAGTGTGTACTCATATATGTATGGGTGTGTGACTGTCGCTAGCAGTTGGCTGATGCGTGCCACATGCACGCATTGGAGCAATAAACATGAGTTGCTTGGAAAATTGGTCATATCAACGCATTTGGTTGCTGTGGAAAAAAATATGCGAAATTAAATTATTTGCAATACTGGAAGCGAAGCGCTAAAACAGCTAAAGCTGTAAAAAGTTGCACCTTTTTGAGTAGCGTAAAAAATATATATTTTTTTGGTAATAAATGCTTTCAATTTGACATTTTAATTTACACAACGGCGGCATATAAAGAAATACTTGCAGGTGCGCATACGAGGTGTGACCATTAAGCTGCGGGGATTTAGTTATAGCTCGATAAGTGGCAATACTGCTTGAAAGGTAGACACTTCTCGGAACTTAATTGCCAGACCTAGTACACCATCACTTTTTTTTTTTTTTGCTTTTTTGCTTATGCTAAATAAAAGCTTTGACATTTAAATCTATTAATCCTTTTTTTAAGCGCACTTTTTTTAATTTATATAAAAGTGTTTATTATTTGCTCACATAGATGCAATAATTTGAAATATGCAATTATTTGAAAAACAACAACAATAATGCAATTATTTGAAAAACACTTTCACTTTTTTTGTATTAAATTTTAGACCGTAAATAATTTTAAATTACATTTTTCATAAACGCGTGCAACTAAAAAGAGAGCTTGCCTGCCCTTTTGAAAATTATTGCGCGGGAGAGAAAAAATTTGTTCTTTTTTACTTTTGCGGATGTATATCCAAACTCACACACTGAGCTGCTCCTCAAACATAGAGTTTGCTTTGATTTTCTTCCACCTGAGATCTTCAACTGCTGTCGAACGGCAAATGAATTTTGTGAGCAGTCGTTTTAGTGGCGCCAAATCACTAGAAAATATTTTTCTTTCATTTGAGAGGTCAGGTCGGACGTTGAAGCCAAAACAAGCCGAATAGTATCCAAGCACAAACCAACCGACTACGGCATTGGATCCTATCCTCATTTGTGATTGTTATTGAGGTAACTACACTATGCTAGGTGGCTGCCGTAACCGAATGGAAGAGCATGAATTTGAAACCCTGGGCATGAAGCACTAAAAAATAGCAAAATGTTTTTCCAATAGCGGGCATCACTCGGCAAGAAATGGCAAGCCTTCGAGTGTAATTCTGCTATGAAAAAACTTTTCGGAAAAAAACATTTGCCATTCGGTGACGGCTTGTGGAAGAACATCAAGACGCGAACCGCAAATAGATGGAGCAGCTCGGCCAAACACCCAATAGAGTCTGAAAACGCTATGCCAATTCAACGCTAGTTGTGTAAACTAATTCAAGACGTAAAAAACTCAACTCACTCAGAACCGGAAAAAAGTGTGATACCCTAAGATCAGAAAGTACCAGGAATGTTTAAATGAAATAAAACGGAGTTGAATTTCAGGCTAATCTATTTTATCTTCTTCAAAATATGACCCGTCTGATGTAAGGTAGGTAGGTAGGTAAGATGGCAAGAGTACCCCAGGTAGACTTCAAGTAGCACTTACGTGCCGTTTTGATATCGTAATGTGGACCACTACCTGTGAAAAGATTAAAAAATAAATAAATAATTGGCGCGTACACTTCTGTTAGGTGTTTGGCCGAGCTCCTCCTCCTATTTGTGGTGTGCGTCTTGATGTTGTTCCACAAATGGAGGGACCTACAGTTTCAAGCCGACTCCGAACGGCAGATATTTTTATGAGGAGCTTTTTCATGGCAGAAATACACTCGGAGGTTTGCCATTGCCTGCCGAGGGGCGACCGCTATTAGAAAAATGTTTTGTGAAAAGATTTAGGAAAGAGAAAACCGTCTACAGCCATCCAGTGATGTTGATGTAGTAGAGGAGAGAAAAGGTATATACACTGAAGAATTTATTTAAGCCATCCCCAGACAGCACGCTAAGGAATCTCAAGCGCCTAGCCGCCAGAGCCGGACATTTGCAGAGTAAGTGTTCCCCAGTCTCTTTCTCTGGAGGATCCCCACAGCTGCTGCAATGGGGGTTGTATGGAAGCCCAAGCTCCTCCGCATGAGTTCCGATAGCCCAGTGAGCAGTAAACACCGCAATGAGTTTGGAAATTGAATGACGGGGGATTCCAATCACTCTAAGCGTTCTGTTTCTATCGCACTGATGCCATAGTGTTTTCGAAATAGCACACGATGAGACAAACCTCCATCTGTCTTGCGCTTTTTTTATAAAGAAATTGTGTAGTTTCCCTTTAACGACGGCCAAGGGGACACCGATGTCTGAAAAGGGGACAGCTGGAACCGGTTCTGCCGACCCCTTCCTGGCAAGTTCATCGGCAATTTCATTTCCCTCTATATTCCTGTGCCCAGGAACCCAGATAAGGGAAATGTTTCCTGCACGTTCGAGACGTTTGAGCTCCTCCTTACAGGAGTTCACCAGAAGAGAGCTGCAATACGGCGACGACAGGGCCTTGATCTGATGTCTGAAGCAACAAACATGTGCCAACGTTTATCCCAGTTCTCCATGCACCCCTGGTAGGCCGACGAAGGGCTGACCTTCAGCTCCTTCGCCGCATTCTCTTTGATCTCCTCGATCGACTGAAATCTCTTTCCACGAAGTGGTAACTTCGACTTGTGAAACAAAAAGAAGTCGCACGGGGTCATAACAGCTGCATACGGTGCTTGCACTATGGTATTTACTTGGTGTTTGGTCAAATAATCCAGCACAATTTGAGCTCGGTGCGATGGCGCGTTATCATCATGCAAAATCCAAGAATTGTTTCCCCGATGATCCGATGGCGCTAAAAGGACACAGATGTGTGTCTATGGACCGGTTACCACGTGCGCGGTTCGTTTAAATTAAACATTCCCGGTACTTTTTGATCATAGGGTATTTCATTTCACAAATGTTTTTTGCCTTTTCTTTTAAATCATACATTTACATTAATTCCGCACACAGGAGCTACTGACATGCACAGACACTCCGCCACTGCAGCCACGAATTTACGTCAAATAAATTAAATAAATCTTAAATTCCTGGCTGCTGGCTGCTGCTACCTATGTGCTTCCTTGAATACACAAGCATTAACATACTGACATACCCACACACCATTCCCGCTCTATATATATATATGTATATATTAGGGCGGGTCGATTTAAAAATCGCTCATTGCCCTGTGAAAATCATATTCTAGGGATCGAAATAAGAAACTTTGCCGAAGGAACTATACCTCTAAAACGAATTCTGATGTCCCCCAATTTGGGTCGAACGAAAAATCCCACTTTGACCCATTTAGAGTGCTCCAATCGAGTCCAAATGTATGACCGACCCCCACTAACTTTGGACGGCCGATCCACCCATGCCAGTGGCACACCACCTGGAACTCCCCTGGGGGGTTCTCCATAGAATCATTTCAAAATATCACCATTTTTGGCCTTTACATGAGAAAAGAAACTAAAAAGTTCGACCCAAATTGGGGGACATCAGAATTCGTTTTAGAGGTATGGTTCCTTCGGCAAAGTTTCTTATTTTGATCCCTAGAATATGATTTTCACAGAGCAATGGGCGATTTTTTTGCCTCCCCACAAATCGACCCGGCCTAATATACATAAATAGAGGGTTTTCCAATAAAAAGTGTTATTTTGATATTCAAAGAAAAATGCTATTTTTTAATACAAATGAGCGGATGTTTATTTCATTATAAAGAGGAAGGTATGCCGTTAATAATAACAGGCAAATGACTACCACGACCACGCTAACAGGACAATATCCTTTTCACCGAATTGCAAAGTGGCTGCCCTATGTCCTCGATAGCTTCACAAATTCCATCTTTGTGGTCTTGAGTTGACCGTGGGCTGTTCGCGTGGACCGTCTTTTTCACCTGGCTCCAAAGAAAAAAGTCAAAAGGTGTTAAATCACAAGATCTCCGGCCATAAAAAATCGTTAATCACCTATCGATAGCTTAATCCATTCATTCATAACACCTCTTATTGGGAAATCCTTTATATGTATGCATGTGTGTATGTATTCATACGCTTGCTTTTATAATCAAATGCTTTATTTGCACTTTACTGCCCTTAATTTCAGGCGAATACTCTGCCTCCGCGATAACTTCAGGTGTCAATGGCAATATTATTATTGGCAACTACCGTAAGTGGCTCGGCGTTCTGCTACTGCTACTCCTACAACATTTGCAACATAAGTTCGCCAATTCAATTCCGGTTCTACTGCGAACTATTGCTTCGGTGACTTTGTTGTGCATTTGGCCACAAGCAGAACGCCGCACCAACGCCGAATCAACTAAAACAGCAGCGACACTCAGCATTAAGGCCCCATCCACCAATCTGCAACAATTGGCAAGCACCAGAAGCGATGGAAGGGAAATATGCTCGTTGTGTGGCGGACAGAATGGCCGTAGCACTTGCCAGCAACGGCACGACCGGAGCCATGACAACAAGCACAACAAAGGTGAGCTCCCCACAGGCACCAACACCAGCAGCAGCAGCAACGGCGGTAGCAGGAGTGCAAGGCAGGCGCGCAATGGCAGAAATTGTGATCACAGCATTTGGAGCATTGACTGGCAAACCGGCTGTACGCTACGTTTGCTAGCAATAATGGAGAAGACTTGAGCGGGACTGCGCTTACGCCGTGTTTATCTTTAGGATGTAGGAAGCAATTTAGTGCGATAGCTCTATAGTTTAACTATTGTAAACGAATGTGTTTGGTGTGCCAATGAAGGTGCAGTGAGCGCACAAATTCGCGAAATGTAAGATGCTCTCTCCTGTTAGCGGCGAAAATGGTTAGTATGTACTCCTAAGGAAAAAAATCATGCAGCATCGATATCTGATATCAATTAAGAGATAATTTAGTGTAATTTAGTTAAGAAAGAATATTAAAAATACAGTTTAAAAAATAATTTTATAAAATGTAATGTATTAAGGACATTTTTCCGAGGAGAATTTTCGGACCTGATTTCACTGATTTTTTCTATTGCGAAATATTAATTGTGGCTTTGAGTATGGCTATTATAATAGGAAGTACGTCGAATCTATAATAAAAATAAATCAAATGCAAAACAGGCGATTTTGAACTCACAAAATACAACAAATGCGCTAAACGCTGAAAAAAACCATGAACGAAATACGTAAATCTGCAGACCACAAAATCAGAAGCGAGTACGGGAAATAGGAAAATAACCATATTTGGTAGAAGTATTTAAGTGAATGTGAAAAAAGCGAATGGTAAACAAGATAAACGGCTAATAAAAATTAACTAACAACATAGCTGCTTGTAAGCCATTTATGTACCTTAAATGGGCCACTTGAGACGCTCGCACGCACACACAAGCAAAGCAATACACACAAGAGCTCTAGGCAGGCTGTGCATTTCAGCTCTTTGCTAACAAATTACTCAATTGTGCACAGCAGTAACTCATTGCTACGTAGCACGCAGTGCAGGTGATTATGCCTGTCGAAAGGACACACGTTGCCCGAATGCCGGCGTACTAATTGCAGTTTTACGTAACAAAGGCAAAGCTACTTACACACACACACATACACACTTATGTATGTATATAGATAAAGGCATCTGCTGCATATAGTTTTATCGAATTTATGCATTTATTTAGCATATGTCGGCTTTTTTTTTGGCAAACGAACAATTAAAATGCATAAATAATTAAAATTTACAGCAAATGTCAGATGGCGTTGACACATAAAAAGGTTTTTGTTGGTGTTCTTTTTTTGTGCTTTTGCTTGAATAAATCCAAAATGAGCATTGTGTAAAATCACGAGCAGTTCCACATACATCCATACATAGCGCACATGCATATGTGTGAGTGTTGCGTTTTGGTTGTAAATAAAAATACGCCAAATTTCAGATTATTGCTGTGGTTACATTCTGGAAACGAAATCAAAACATTTACATGTAAGCAAGAATTTGTTGGCAAGCACAAAAAATGTGAAATAATATTTTGTTGATTTTGCTAAAACTATTAAAAGGTGAGCGCACACAAGCAACACACAAACGTTTTATATGAAAGTCATCAATTCCACTGCATTTGCGTTCTAATACTCAATACTTGCGCATACATTTGTGCTCACACACACACACGCGCACATTCACATATGCAGCCATTGTACATACTTTCGTGTGTGTAATCAGCCACACGAGTGTCGTTGAGTTTGTTGTTGTATGTAATTCGATTTAAAATGCGTAAACTATTCGCCTACTAACTACTTAATTAATTCATAATAATCCGCATTAAATTTTCATCCTAATGACAACAACATAAACGGAAGAGCAGTAAGTGTTTAAGTGCAGATGACACCGTTGCTTGAGAGAGAAATAGAAATAAATCAATAAATGAGAATATACAAATAAAAAGATGCATTTGTCAAAAAACCACAATTTATTAAATAAAAATAAATTATTAGATAACAAGACTGACTTTTATTAACCCGCTACGGGCTGATTATTTTTTTTTTTAATATAAAAAAATTTCTGCAACGGTTAACAGTTTAAATTTTTTTTTTTACAATATAGGGGTTATATACCGTTAGAAGGCCGAAAAAAGCGAATTTTCCAGAATTTTTTTCTGAGAAATCTTTTAAATTTATTGATCTATGATACTCACATTATGCTATCTTTTAACGGTATCGGGTCAGTCCGTATATAGGTATATATGTATATTATATAATTGGCGCGTACACCCTTTGTCGTGTGCCTCTTGATGTTGTTCCACAAATGGAGGGACCTACAGTTTTTTTAAGCCGACTCCGAACGGCAGATATTTTTATGAGGAGCTTTTTCATGGCAGAAATACACTCGGAGGCTTGCCATTGCCTGCCGAGGGGCGACCGCTATTAGAAAAATGTTTTTTTTCTTAATTGTGGTGTTTCACCGAGATTCGAACCTACGTTCTCTCTATGAATTCCGAATGATAGTCACGCACCAACCCATTCGGCTACGGCGGCCGTAGTCAGGTCAGTCCATAAGTTCGTACGTTTTTTAAAGGTGGTTTTAAAATTAATAAAAAAGATGTTTAAATTATTTATTAATCAATAATATATTTTCCTTCATTATTTTTTAGAATGTCTTCCCAACGTTTAGGCAAATTTTTAATTCCCTGCTCAAAAAAATGTTTTGTCCTTGGAGCCAAAATACGCTTCGATATCCCTTTTTACAGCTTCTTTTGAGGAGTAGTTCTTGTTACTCATATAGGATTGAGGTCCACGGAAAAGGTGATAATCACAAGGTGCAATATCCGGAAAGTATGGTGGATGCGGCATTAGCTCCCATCCGAGCTCGTTCAGCTTGCCTAATGTTTGCCTTCCGGTATGAGGTCTTGAGTTGTCGTGGTGAAACAAAACTTTGCGTCTATTCACTAAAGAGGGTCGATTTTTGTCAAGTGCCTCATTCAGGTTTGATACCTGATGGGAATAATAATCAGGAGAATCTTCTTGGGGTGAAGGCCACCTCTAGGGGTCAGTTCTGGTGTTTCGTCTTTATCTAACCATTGGCGTTTGCGAACTGGATTATTGTAAAGGACCCATTTTTCATCACCAGTAACGATACGGTTCAAAAAACTTTCATTTTCAAACCGTTGCAGCAGCTGACAGCACACGTTCACTCTCTGCTGAAGGTTGGCGACGGAAAGTCTATGCGGAACCCATTTTCGCAGCTTTGAAACCTTTCCCAACTGAATCAGGTGCTGTGAACTGTTCCATGCGATGAATTCGACCTCTGAGCTGTCATAATGACTGTCAAATTTGGCTCAGCTTCCACGAGTTCGAGCAAGGCGTCGGAGTTAAAGACTTCAGCACGACCACTGCGCGGGGCATCCTTCACGTCGCAGTTACCACTTCGGAATTTCGAAAACCACTTTTTCGCAGTCCTTACACTCACGGTATCCTCTCCGTGAACAGTGTTTATTTCTGCAGCAGCAGTTGTTGCATTTTTACCACTTTTATAAAAAAATACAAAATATGCTTCTTATACGCGTTCGAAGATTCCATTTTATTTTTTAGCAACACGTGCTTCTATCCGCGATTAAAATCACTCGCTGAATGCACAATATATCAAAGAAAATATTAATAGTTCTGCTAGATTCCGCGAATAATTTTTTGTATGCAAAAATCGTACAAAAGTGAAACTATGGGTAAAATATGCACAAACTTATGGACTGACCTGATATTAGTAAAAATATTTATTTGGAAAGGAGCTACGGCTGATCTCCGGGAGTTCCTCTCAAAAAAGACGTTTTGCGCTGATCGCTGTATCTCTGAACTCGATCCTCTGAAACTAAAAAAACCAAACAGATTTCGTTAAAGTAAAGTTAAAGTAAATCTAGTAATTAATCGAAGGAATAAGCAAAATAAATTTTTTTGACAAAATGGCTGTTTCTCAAAAAAGAAAAACGATTTTTACCAAAATCTCGGCCTTAAATTGTTTATAAAAAAAAACGTATTCAGCGGTGAGAAAAAGTCTTCAATTAATTACTAAAAAGTTTATTTAAGAAGCTCGTGTTAAAATGTGAGACTAATCGGTTTAGCCATTTTCGAGTAATGTTGGCCACCGACTCTGAAAACACCATTTTGAGAAAAACGCGTTTACAGTTTGAAAAGTACTATACATAGGATATAATGTTTTCTTTTTAACTTACATGGAATCGTCTAATCCAGGACCGTATAATACACCGCTTCGGTAGCTTCTAATAACTCGAGCTGATGTTGTTTGCGGGCCATTCCTCCATCTCGGGTGCTCTCACGCGCTCCGTGATCGGATATGTTCACGCGCTGCTCATCTTGCAACGTTTCCCCTTCTGTGCATAAATCCTAAAGCGTGAAATCCCACAAAATAGTTTGACTTTTGGAACTCCTTTACACCACTGCTTTTTTCAGCGCACTCTGTTGTCCGAAAAAGGTGGCCAATGAAATACTTCATCCTTTGGCACGTTTTGTACAGGAAGTATGCGTTCGGTTTCCTTTTTTTCTTCTAATCGCTTTCTATATAATATAATTTGAAACAGGACCATCTCTTTTCCTACGAGTTCCTCTGCGCTCCTGGCATTGCCAGTTTTCAATTCTAATAAAAAATATTGACGCTTGGAAATCATAGATTTCGTTGAACAATCTCCTTTATATAAAGCCACGCATTCACCACTGATCAATCTAGTAGATAAAACATTATACGATGGCACCATTTACTTGATCGAATTTTTATTCGGTGCAATTCTAGCAAAGAGTCGACCAAATCTACTCCACCCAAGTGTTGAATGAATAACTTAAATATATTTAGGTATATATTATATATTAATTTATATCTGAAGTGTCTAGGAGTAGAATGCAGATTATTGCAATTAAAAGTTACTCAGCAGAAATAATACGAATCCTCCAAGAGCAACTACAGAAGAAAGAAGAACAACTACAAAGAAAATGCAGGTAAGAAATACCTTTACAAATGGCAATGAAAACAAACAAGTAAGGAATGCTAAACTTGGTAAAGACTAAGTTTTATAAACTTTGGGAAAATTTTATTTGAGCTGGCTATTAATTTTTGGAATCAAACAAACTCAGACGCAATGAGAGTTCCAGCTTGTAACAACAGATGAGCGAGCAGAAATTTAGTCTTAACATATCAAAAGCAAGTGTGATTTTTGTCCGTTTTCAATAATAAAGGGTCTTTCAAAAGTGACGCCTAGATATCAGAAGTGAATAATTCCGAGAGGGTGCCTTTTTGTATGCTATTTTTGACATTTGTCAGTATTTTAACCATGCTTTCTTCTTTTTAATTGGCGTGATAACCGCTTACGCGATTTTGGCCGAGTTTAACAAAGCGCGCCAGTCGGTTCTTTCTCGTGCTAACCGGCGCCAGTTGGACACATCAAGTGAAGCCAAGTCCTTCTCCATCTGATCTTTCCAACGCAGAGGAGGTCTTCCTCTTCCTTTGCTACCACCAGCTGGTACCGCATCGAATACTTTCAGAGCCGGAGCGTTTGTATCCATTTGGACGACACGACCAAGCCAACGTAGCCGCTGGATCTTTATTCGCTGCGGTACGTCTGTATCGTCGTAAAGCTCATACAGCTTATCGTTCCAGCACCAGCGATATTCGCCGTTGCTAACGTGCAAAGGTCCAAACATCTTGCGCAAAATCTTTCTCTCAAACACTCCAAGCGTCGCTTCATCGGATGTTATCATCGTTCAAGCTTCTGCACCATACATTAGGACGGGCATGATGAGAGTCTTGTAGAGTGTGAGTCTTGTTCGTCGAAAGAGGACTTAACCACTCAATTGCCTACTTAGTCCAAAGTAACACTTGTTGGCAAGAAAGATTCTACGTTGGATTTCTAGGCTGACATTGTTATAGGTGTTAATGTTAGGTGTCCATATGCTGGTGCGCCGAACAGGAAATACTTCGTTTTGTCCTTGTTCACCACCACACCCATTCGATTATCCTCTTTATCTAGTTTGGAAAAGGCAGAACTCACAGCGCGGTTGTTAAGCGAGTCATCCTGTCTGAAACCTCGTTTGGTATCAAACGACTCGGAGAGGTCCTTCCCAATTATGATGGCGCTGCTAGTATTGAGCAACGTCATATTGCATAGCCGTATTAGTTTTGCGGGGATACCATATTCAGACATTGCGACATATAGGTAACTCCTTTCCGTACTGTCGAATGTGTCTTTGAAGTCGACGAAAAGATGGTGTGTGTCGATTCTCCTCTCATGGATTTTTTCCAAGATTTAGCGTATTGTGAATATCTCGTCGATTGTAGACTTTCCAGGTCTAAAGCTACACTGATAAGGTGTAATCAGTTGGTTGATGATGGGCTTCAGCTTCTCACACAATACGCTCACTAGAACCTTATAGGCGATATTTAGAAGATTAATCCCGCGATAACCATGGCTGCTTATACGAAAACACAACGCGTCATCAGAGAAGACATATCGTGAGTCGGTTCTTTGGACGTGATCCCGCTTTTTCAAGCAGAATCATCTTTAGTGTTGAAGCTCATTTCACACGGAACGGTTTAGACAATAAACAAAATTGCTGCATCTGGGCAAAGGAAAACCCTCGAATAATTTCAGAAAAATCATTACATCCATTAAAATGTACTCTTGGTGTAGTCTTTGGGCTGGTGGAATATTTTACCCGTTTTTCTTTGAAGATGAAAATTAAAGAGCTGTTAACTGTCAATGGGCATTGTTTTAGAGCTTGAAGAAATAGAGAAAGAAGATCTTTATTTTCAACCGCATGGAGCCACAAGTCACATAACATGGAAAAATACTGCATTATTGCGATATAAGTTTACAGGCTGATTAATTTCACGCAATGGCAACCTGGATCATGCAATCTTACTCCGTTAGACTATTTTTCGTGAGATTCTTTGAAAAACAAAGTCTATCTGAAAAAGCCAACAATGATTCAAGAGCTGAGGTACAACACCCGGATAGAGATTGTTGAACTCAATGCGATAATGTTGAGAGAGTCCTTGAAAATTTTAATTCTCGGCTGACTGTAGATTTGCCCATGATAGACATTTAAATGTTGTCATTTATCGAGTAATATTTGCCACTAGCGGGTATGGTTATACCTAACAAAACTAGTATAACTCAATATTTTCAATTCTCTTTGAAGAAAATTTTATTAGACCGCTTTCTAACAGAGAACCTTTTGCTGCTTGAACTTGCCGAATTCTATATTGATGTTCCCGACGCCTTCAAGTACCTTGAAATTGTCAGTTTCGACCCTAAAGTCAACCTCAACATTCAGTAGAGCGCGAACGACGTTGACAGAGCACGAGCATCACATGTAATGAGTTGAAACAACAAATGTTTCCTCCGTGAACGCGGTCTTGCTAATGCTGAAAACAGTGAACGACGTACGCAGTTCCTTACCGCAGTCCCTTACCGAGCACAAAACTCATCTTGTAGAGAACAACTGCGTTCTTTTAGTTACATATTTACACAATACATCGGTTTGTGTGTGTATGTGTTTGGTTGTATCTACACAATGTTGCCATTGATATTTTTCCTTACACACTTTTTCACAGATCCGCGTTATCAGTTACAATTTTTCATTGTTTAATAAACCAAAGCCAAAAACCAACAAATGCAAATAGTTCATTTATCTATAATTAACTTTATTCATCAGTGTTTTTAAGTTATTTTAATAAAAATTAAAATTTTTCTAAGTTTATTTTGTAAATGACTTCGAAATGTACTGCTTGGCAACACTGTGTAGTGAGAGAGCAATCAGCTGACAGGGTTCTACGGGAATTTTCAAAAATCGTGAAATAAAATCTACCATACTAGGATACGGAAGAAAGGAATTTTTCATTTACATGAGGTTCTTAGTAGTTTGATCGTAATAGCTGACAGGGGACTGCGTTTACGTCGGTCAGTGTTTTCAGCATTAATCCTATCTCGATTCCTTACGCCATTATGTGAACCAACAAGTGCGCTCGGGTATAAATATCTGAACGAAATACTTTGCACTTAAATATGTGTAGGTCCACAAATCTTCCGCCTAGCCCGCAGCAAAAACCAACCCAAGTATTTACAATCCTTAATCTAAGAATCACACAGACACATTTACACGCATATCTTTGGACAATGTTTAATTGTTTACATGTCAATAACTACAAGCAATTTCTGTATAATTAAATTTCTGTCTGTGGTTTTTCTGATGCAAATGTGGAAGCATAAATAAGAAATGACGAAAACGTGAAAGTGTGCAAGCAGATAACTCTTTTCGACCAACTGTGCGACTGCTTTTGTGTTGAATGCCACAATGTGTGCGCTTGAACCCACAACTCACTTAGAACACACACATACATACAAACCTGTATTTCGCCATATTTGAGTAAGTGGCTCTGTGCTTCTACACTTCAAAATTTCACCTTATTTGAACATCTCCTCCATATACGGACTCGTATCTTCCAACTGTGAAATAACATAAAAGTTTGTACGCGCATGCAGTGGTTCAACTGTGGTTGTTGCTGTTGTGTGTTACTTCTGATGAGGCGGGAGAGAGGCGGTGCGACGTGATGCACACGTTTACACACTCATTTGCTCACTCACTCATTCACTGCATTCACATTTTGTTAGTTGAGCAACAGCTTTCCACTTAAATACTTGTGCTTCAACACAAAACTAAATATATTAAATATTCATTTGTTGACCACAAGTGTTCATGTAATGGCACCAAGTAGCGTATGAGTGTTGGGTATGGCAACAACTTCACCGACGTACACTCAGCACCAAAAATCTTCGTACAACCTTGTTTCCAAAACATCCGAGGAAAAAACAAAAAATCTTTTCTGAGGAACAAACAGCAGAAAGTACGCGTTAAATTTTACTAACAAACAATATAAATTAGGCGAACAACATTTTTACGGATTACATGCAGAACCGCTTAATTCAAAAACCACATAATTAAGCGTCAAGCATGAAGATCTGCCTTAGACTTAAACACGTAGAAGTTAATATATTAGTTGACACATACCCACATACAAATAAATAACTGCTTAGGAAAACGTACGTAAGCTATGACATTTTTCAAGTAAAGTCAGAAAAATAAATTTAGAAAATTGAAAAATAGCTGTCAAGTTGAATATTATAAAGTATAGGAGTATATCATTTTAACATAGTTTTATACGTACGACAAATCTGATAAATATTACCCTCATCTTGTCGAAAATCGACTATGGTTTGCCAATATACGGACACTGCGCCAAAAGTAACCTAAAGCTAATTTTCCCAACATACCCCGCGGCCGTATGTAGAAGCATTCGAGCCTTTCCAACAACTCTGATACAGTACATATTGGCGGAAGCAGGGCTACCCAACATTCCGGAGAGAACATAATACATCACAATGAGGTTCATCACAAAGCTTCTCTATTGCAACATTCTACATGACGCCACTTCATTACTATTTGCTGCAAGTAAAGTGCAAGTGCGAACGGCAGATATTTTTTATGAGGAGCTTTTTCATGGCAGAAATACAGTCGAAGGCTTGCCATTGCCTGCCGAGGGGCAACCGCTATTGGAAGAAAACTTGTTCTTCATTTTACTCTTTCCCCGAAATTTGAACCTACATTCTCTCTGAATACCGAATGGTAGTCACGCACCAACCCATTCGGTTACGACCGCCGCAATATACAATGTCATAAAATTTTCATCAACAACTAATGAAAAAACAAACATTTGTTCGGTTGGCAAGTCCACAATATCAAATATCATGAACATGAGAAACAAATCACCCTTTATTTCAAGTATTCGGAGCATTTTAATTGAGCATCAAAATAAAGTCAAAATAATGTGGATTCCTGGCCATGTTGGTATTAAAGGGAACGAGCTTGCGCCGACCAAAAAGCTAAGGCTACAGCAATGGAGCCGTTGCACACATTTGATTGTCTGTTGAAGAAGAACATCTACGGATTAATTAATAAATACATATTTTGAAGCAAAAAGAACTGAGGCATGGAGAGCAGTGCAACACCATTACACAAGCTTAAATACAACTGGCAGTAAGCCCCACTAGCAATCCATATGCCGCACCAAGGACATCACTGCATTCAGCCGACTTCGCATTCCAAACACCCCGACTTCGACACACAATCCGTACACACTCGCGCATTTTAAATGGTGAGAGGCCACCTCCCTGCCCGTACTGCACCCTGTCAACATTAACAATCAAACACCTTTTGGACGACTGCACGCATTTCATGAATCTCAAGATCACAAGTTTCAACAACCATCTTCCATCGGAAATACTAAGGACTCCTTCTCAGGAAAATATTGAAAAAATTACAGATTACTCAATTAGAGCGGATCTGAGAAAATTGATTTAAACCATAAGTCTCTTAACTCAAATATCTATGTAAATAAGCTTCCGCATATCCTATGAATTTACTTCCCACATTACTTAATTTCTTAATTAATTCATGTGTCGATAGTGCTTAATATTCTTTTCCAGAAAATTATCTGTCTAATAACTTAACTTTTCCAGTCAAAAAATAATCTTATTAGAGCAGTGAGCCGTAAGCACTGGCGGCTAGTGCTTCTTTATTGTAAAATACTAATTTATTGTTATTTTTCATACATTAAATAAATAAATTTAGAAATGGTCAGAAAAATAAATTTAGAAAAATTCAAAGTGGTCAACAAAAAGTCTGAATATAATGTGAATTCAAAATTAAAAAAAAGTAGTTTTAATTAAAAACTTAAAAATCAAGCCACAAACACAAGGCGATTAAAGATTTGACTTCATATTGACTTATATTATATAATACAGACAGACACTTTTTGATCGACCTTGGTCAGAGTCCCTAAAATGGGCCATGCTTAGCTTTTGTTGCTCTAACTCTAGAAAGATAGCTTATGTACGTCGCAAAGGTGCCCGTCCATTAAACGAATTGCTGTTAATTTTTTTTCATTAGCGTTCTAGCGATTCTTGTTTGAAAGTATTTAAAACACAAAAAATTACAGTAAGATTGCATATTATTTTCAAAGAAAGAGCGAAATGCAAAAAAATCATTGGTCGAAGAAAACGAGGACGGCCACGAAAGAGATGGTTATGTGGCGCTGAATCAGATCTTAAGGGGGAAACCGGTTTAGGAGACCGAAATTTATGTGGCCTTCGTGAATTTTTTGAGCAAAGAAGTAATAATCAGAAATTGTTTAAAGTTGGAGGGTATTTTACTCATATTTTTAAGTGCACTTTAAATTCTTTCAAACCATTTCCGCCGGAAATAGTGGCGTTAGAGCGTGTTGTCCATGGACGATCGCCATCCGAGTATCTTGCTGGTGGGCATTCCTGAAGTTGCAATTTTTCTCCGTAATCAACAACAATTTTATTTTCGTTAACAACATGTTTCCTAAGAATATGAACCTAATTGTGATAAAATAATATTGAAAATTGCATATCTTTGAAGCGCTTGAACACAATGTAATTTTTTCATACCACATTTTTCATCTATTTTGCTTAAAAAATAGTTTTAATGATAATATCCCAGAATTTGGATTGAATAAAGAATACTCCGAAAAAAAATTTATAATGATTGGTCGATAACTTTTTGAGCTAGATGGCCCACCAATTGAAAAAAGTAGTTTCGAGAAAAACGTCATTCTAACTAACGCGCGCTACGATGCGGAACCGACGGGCAGTCACTTAAGTGCTCATAGAAACGGGAATAATGCGAATTTCGCTTTAAAATTTTTACCAGATATTCTTGAATAGTTATACTAACAATTTATGCAATAAAAAAAGTCGATTTTTTGATAACTCTAAACTGGTTGGCCCCCTTAAGAAAATAAATGTTCACAACTGGAGAGATGAAACCATCTTCAAAATAAAGTGGATGAAAATTGTTGATGAAGCCATGATCTACCACGGATTGCGAAGCCAGAGAAGAAGAGGAGAAGATTTAAATTTGGGTTAAATTACACGCGTTAGAAAATCAGGCATTTCTGAAACGGCCTAAAGCTAAATCATTGTGTTCCAGCCGCTGTGGCTTTCTGCGCAGCATTCAGCTATAAGGCTCGACTGCTACTATTCTAGCTTAAGAGCTCTGTTAGCCAAGATTTAGATTTTACTGACTTTTATAGAACCTAAGGGATGTTACTCAGCACGTCACCACAATTGCATCAGCGATATTATTTTCGCTTCGACGCGTTTCCATATGTTTTACATTTGTACGAAAAATCTATTTAAATGGTACACTTGGAGGAATATTATTTAAAATAAGTAACTAAATGATATGGCAGCACGAATCTCTCACTTTTCTCAATTTACGTAAAATATATAACTTAGGAATCTAAAAAGCTCTCCATGTTTTGTAAGCTAAGTGCAGCTTAGGCTAGCCTGAAATGCGTTTGCTGGTATGGTAGGTTGGCCTCAGCTATGTAAAATTATGTCTAAACCTTGGCTAGAAGGGCTCCAAGCAAAAAATGCATACAATTAAATGCGTCTGCTTACCTCTTTCGCTCTAAGTGATAGATATAGATATATGTATCAGCATCATTTTAAAACTCGAAATGTATCTAACGCTAGAATCCCGCTATTTTTTACACACTGACGCCCATCTTCGTCGACTCGACAGTGCCTAATTTACAGGGTCCGGCACTCGAAGTGTAACCAACTTCAAACCGCGCTCGCAGCGGGAACGGGCATCAGCTGTCTGTTAATTGGCTAAATGACAGTCCAGAGTATTGTTTACAAGCGCGTGGAATCATTTTGTCGAGAGTAAACGAGAAAAGAGGAAATCAGTAATGGATTTCAAACGTAATGTGTGATCGCATTATAATTGGCTAGAAAATTATAACCAATTCAAATTGAGCGATTCGTAAGCTCCCAAAACGATAGGGTTTATTTGACCGACCGTTCATATGAGAATTTGAGTCATCGATTGGTCACTGGAAGACAGCACCCGCCACAAGTAATGGTTTGGGCCGCTGTAACCGCAGAACCTGGCATCAAGGTAAATGTGAAATATTATCGGAAAAGTATTGGAGGATGTCTTGAAGCCGTGGACAGACAAACGTTTCGGTGGCAGACCATGGACGTTTCAACAGAACTAGGCACCGTCTCCCAAAGCTCGAGTGAACCAAGAATAGCTAAAAAACAACGTTCCGAACTTCATAACGTCTACACAATGGCTCTCAAATTTACCAAACCAGAATACTATGGATTATTCTCTTTGGGCCATTTTGGGAAGCATGGTCCAAACTGAAAGATTCACCAGTCACGAGACGCTGGAAAAAGCTATTGTCCGCAAGTGGGTCAAAATACCTGCAAGTCACATTCGGGCAGCTTGCGATTCATTTCTGGATCAATTCAATGCCATGGTTAAGGCAAAAAAAAGGTGGTCATATCGAGCAAAAGTAAATTGATTCTTAATTTTGTATTATTTTCACACATTTTTTACTTTGAATTGAATAAAAGTAATTTTCTAAACTAAATTTATGGCCTTTTTAATTGGTTACACTTCGAGTGCCGGATCCTGTATATTAATTGCTTTATTCAGTTTTTGAATTCATATTTTACCTAACAGATTATAAGCGGAAAGAAGAAAAAAAAAAACTCGTTGGTTCATTATTATATCTTTCGGTAGAAGGTAAAGTAATCTATTTGTTAAAAATTATCGGTATAATTAGAGATTTTTTAATCAACCTACTGATACATATCCACCCAATAGCGCCGCCGAGGGGTATTTATAAAATTTCAGGTAAAATAAATCAGAAAAGTTTTCTTTACCCCAATAATCAATTTTTTCATTTATTTTGCCTGAGATTTTATAAACACCCTGCGAAGTATATATATAGAAATAAATTAAATGCCCCTGTTAATGGAAACTTTAAAATCATATTTCGTCTTTTACGCTATATATCTGTAGTAACGAGAATAGAGACAGGCCACAACCTCTAAAAATGGACGAAAATCTATGAAGCAATCTGTACTTGCTACTAAGAATAAAAAGTAAGAAGATGATGTGCTGTGTGAGAGCTGTCAAGTTGAACACTCTCAAACTCCACGGGACGCGATGTTCTCAACGTGCAAGCTTCTGCGCCATGCACTAGGAGGGGCATGATTAGAGCCTTATAAAGTGCAAGTTTTGTTCGTCGAGAGAGGTATTCACTACTCAGTTGCCTACTTAGTCCAAAGTAGCACTTATTGGCAAGAGAGATTCTCCTTCGGATTCCCAGGCTGACATTGTAATCGAGGTTAATATTGGTTAATAAATGAACGAAGTCTTTTACATCCTCGAAATCATAGCAGTCAACAATGACGTGGGTGCCGATACGCGAGAGCGCCAACTGTTTGTTTGATGACAGGAGGTACTTCGTTTTATCCTCCTTCAGCACCAGACCCTCTTAAAATATTATTACACTTGTTTAATACTTTAAGATTTGTTGGCTTCATAAATATTTCGCAAGTAACATAGGTAACAACTATAGCTTGAAAGTTAATTTGTTATTCAGGACAAAAGAGTTGAGAGAATCAGACGTTTTTGCCTACTTCCGTTCATCCACAGCAAGTAGAGTGAATCGTTTAATTCGACAAAATGAGGCTGGAAACTATTTTCCATTACTCTTCCGCAAAAATAGTATTGAAAGTTGCCAGCTTCGCTATTGCCGTTGCTCCTTAGCGATCTTAATGTTGTTGGCTCGTGGGCCAATGTTATCACACAAAAAACGCACCAGCTAACCATTCGCCCAAGCCACTACTCCAGATGACACAATTTTTTTTTGGGGGGGAACATAAAAAAGTCAGTAACATTCATATGTGGGGCACGCTCCCACTAAAACAGACCTCCCCTCTTCGGCTGACCTCCACCTCGGGACCGCATTTGCACTACATCGAGGGTGGAGCCGTGATTGTGGATAACAACCACAAAAGAAACCTGCGTCCAGGCTCTCTACCTATGACGCATGGAGGTTATATGTCGTTGTAAGTCTCCATTACTCCATAAAAAGTAAATGGAACTTCGAAAGTGTGCCGTAGTGTCATGTGCATTACCGTCTTGTCTGCATGTGATATGGTCGTGAGACCTCCTCCGGATCACTGTTTCATGTTAACTGTAGCACTTGTTGGGAGATGCAGTGTGATCACACGCAGCACAGGGCGTTAATATTATTTTGCTCTAGCTGCCGGTACTGAAACAGCTCTATTTTCGGCCTTTCTTCGTCCTGCTTGTATAGCGTACGCAATACTTGCTTGAAAAACTTTCATGCAACATCCCAGCAATGTTTCGAAATGCACATACTGCCAGTTAAATTAGTCTCACTTGGCTGTCTTCCAAGGGTAATGGATAACTCTTCACATTCTCTTGCGAATCTTGGACAGTAGAAGAGTACGTGTCGCGCGTCTTCAACCTTCTCTGAGCATGTAGGGCAGAGTGATGAAGCGGAGAGACCAAACCTATGCAGATAATAGTGAAAGCACCCGTGTCCGGTCAGCATCTGGGAGAGGAAGTAATCCACTTCTCCGTGTCTTCAGCGTAACATTCGTCAAGTGATGCCATTCGCTGTGCCAACTTTTGGTCCCTTGTAAGGTTTGCACCTTGCCTTGGATAGGGACGGTTTAGTTCACGTGCACGGATATCCAGTGGAATTTTTCGCGCAGTCACGTAAATTGCATCATCTGATACTGTCCGGTATGCACAGGCTACTCGCAAAGCACTCACCCTATAAACCTGCCTGGCCCATCGTAGGTATGTTTCTCGGGCTCGGGACCAAATGGGAGCTGCATATAACAAGATGGAGTCTGTCACAGTAAATAGAAGTCTCCTTCTTGCACCTTGGGCTCCCGCAATGTTCACCAGCAACCGAGGTACCGAATTTCCCACCAATATACCTTTTGTTTGACGAGCTGATACATCTTACTGAACCGACATAGTTCCACCCAAGTCTAGCCAAAAAGGTCTACACAAATAGTGTAAAAAATGAATCTGGTCTAATCATACTTCCGATAATCGGACTGACTTTTTGCCGATAAAAGGCGAAAGTTTACCACATTCTTATTGGCGAAGCCGCAGAGCTAAAAATTATGCTCAGCAAATTATTCAAACTTTCACAAGGCTACAACGTATAAGTTTGTTTGCTTCAGTTTGTAATCAAAGCCAAAGTTACATACCTATTGAAGCACCCACTACGCGTGTATGTGTGAGTGTAAGTCTTTAAACCATTAACTGTCCAGATAACGGAGTATGCTTAAATGAACACATTGTGGCAAGGCATCCATATGTGAACTGTGCTCGCGCGCGCTCAACTGAATACCAATTCAGAAGTCACACAATATTCGCTGACGGAAAAAGGAAACGAAAAAAGCGAAGTAAATGAAAAACATGAATTTTACGCTGAAAGCGACAACATTAGAACTAAAAAACTGTGTTTACAATGTGGCGTAGATTTTTGGTAGCCATGAGTCGGTGGGGTCCCCAACAGTGGCACAGAGTCCGTGACCTAGACAACCAAATACGCAGACCTGCCCAACACCTTGCACTTTTCATAGTTAACACGTATGTACACGTGGATGTATGTATATATGTACACATGTACAGTACCTGGCCATTGAATTATGACCGATGGCATTTTTTCTGACAACTTCAAATATCAGGTAAAATTTTCAATCTAATTTGGGCTTTTCCAAATAAAAAAGGGTATTAAGGGATTTTGAACCTGTTCTTAGATGTTTTACGAATTTAGAAATTTAGAAAAGGATCAGTTTTTTTGCTTATAAGTGAAGAGTTAAGTGTGTAAGTGCCAGTGCGAATTAATTCGATCTTGTGTGAAGAGCATAAAAAACTTATTGAGATCGTCTGAAAAGTGAAAGAATTGAGTAGTGAATATTAATATATCTAAAATATAACAGCAGTAAGTACAAAATGTTGTATGTAAAAAAATGTTAGTACAGATGCCATCCAACGGGCGTTGCTAGACTTAGAGGTGAACAATTGCATCAGTAATTGGGGCATTTCTATGCTAGAAACCAGGATCATCAAAGCTAATATGGGTAATATCTGCATAACCAAGAAGGTCCACAGGGGCACTCCACAGGGGGTTATGCGTTATTAGTAAAGTCTAAACAAAACTTAATAGAGGTGGGGTAAAAGCGGTGGCGTACGCTGATGATGTGGTGTTAATGGCGTCAGGACTGTGTCCTAATACGATCAGTGGGATCATGCAAAGGGCGTTAGGTGAGCTTAACTCTTGGGCCACAGGCTGTGGCCTAGGTTTAAACCCACGTAAAACACAACTTAAGCTTTTCACCACCAGATATAAGGTACCAACTTTTACCCTACCAAACATTAACGGACAAACTCTCTCACTATCACCCAGCGCAAGTACGAGTAATTCTGGACTCCAAACTAAGCTGGAAATTAAATGTTGAAGAACGGGTAAGGAAGGCAGAAATTGCTTTATATGCCTGCAAACGTATGCTTGGAAGAAGATGGGGTCTTCAACCTAAGCATACATTATGGCTGTATAAGACGGTTATACGACATATTTTATCGTATGGTTCGGTAGTTTGGTGGAAAGCTCTAGGGAGAGAGTACAATACCAAATTACACGGCAGAATACAAAGATCAGCCTGTGCAATAACGGTCGGTGCAATCAGATCATGTCCTAGAGAGGCTCTCAATGCACTGACACACGTTATTCCAATAGACCTACATATTAAGAAGACAGAAACCATGAGTGCATTTAGGTTAAATGAAGCGGGTCGGCAAAGAATCCGTGAAAACCACGCCATCCATGGCTTTGGACATCATGCTACATCTGCCACCCCTAGATCTCTTCTGCAAATACTCAGCGGCCTGCTCCGCTTTAAGGCTCAAAGCGAGCTCACAATGGAGAACTGTCACACATGGACATTCAACCATATTCGACTCCTACACGGTGACTGTGATTATCACCCTCCCATTCTCTGCTTCGAAAGGAATTTCCTAATGAAAATCCCTTCTAGACTGGAATGGCTTGAAGAAGATCCTACACCCAACACACCCGTTAAGATCTACACGGACGGAACCAAAATGGACACCGGTGTAGGATCAGGGTTATTTTGCGAAGAGCTTTCTATTAGCGAATCTTTTAAATTACCGGATCACTGTAGCATTTTTCAAGCGGAAATAAACGCTATTCATGAAGCCTTAAAATGGTTAAAGATAAACAGAGTGTCATCAGCCAACCTGCCCTACGAGCGCTGGATGCATTCCAAACAGCATCAAGAAGTGGCTTACGTTGTCGCCAATCTCTAAATGAGATGGTCAAGCAATATCGCATAATCTTATGCTGATTCCCAGGCCATAGAGATATACCAGGCAACTGTAGGGCAGACCAACTTGCACGAGAAGGTATCTGTATGCCAGACATAAGTAATTTTATGGAGTTACCTCTCGCAACTTGGAAGCTTCTCATTAAGGATGCACTAATCAATTCTGCAAATCAGAGATGGATTAGCGCTAACACCTGCGAAATTGCTAGGCACACATGGCCAAGACTAAATTTACGTCTGTCCAAGAGTATTATAAAATTGAGTATACCTCAAATTATTACCTTAGGAGGGCCTCACAGGACATTGTCTCATAGGAAATCATACAAGGAGATTAGGCGTTTACACGCATGATTTCTGTCGTAGCTGCACAAATGAGGAGGAATTGGAAACAATTCAACACCTTTTTTGCACATGCCCAACTCCAGCCAGAAGCAGAAAGCGATTTTTAAAATCCTACTTCTTAACGAATATAGATAATCCTTACACTTTAGGTATCAACAACCTTTTACGCTTTGTCAAAAGCTCAGGATGGTTCAATATGGAGAGGGAAATGTAGCCCAGCCCCCGCGGCTCACAAAGGACCCATTCCGTGGTCTAAGTGGTATCGTTGTCTCCATGTGCGATGCGGCTGCCATCTTACCTATCTAGTCTATTATAGCGACAAACTCAGTTAATCTCGGTGAGAACTGACTACATCGTCCCGACAGTAACTTTCAGTAGGAACTTTGCCGCTCTCTTTCCATCTAAGGAAGAATGGGATAAGGGATTCTCTCTAAGCAATTTCGACACTACAGTCTATACAGATGTCAGTAAAATGTGCTACGGTGTTAGAGCTGGTATATATTCTCACAGACTTAAAATTGAGAAATCTGTGCGTCTCCCTAGTGCCTGCAGTGTCTTCCAGGCGGAAGTACTGGCAATTGAGCAAGCCTGTAGGCTACTAATCAGATATTTCTCTTTTAATGGCAATATCGCTATTCTTTCGGATAGCCAAGCTGCAATCCAGGCTTCGGCTACTACAACATCTAAAGTGGTGGAACAAAGCAGGAATAGCCTCATCATCTTGAGTGAAAACCATAAAGTTACCTTAATCTGGGTCCCGGGACATCGGAACATTGAAGGTAACGAAAAAGCAGATGAACTGGCAAGAGGGGGATCTGCCATGAACAACGTTCTTGCAGAATCGGTACTCACACCACTGGGTGCAATCAAGAACGCAACCTCCACAAAATATCAACGAATCGCGAATTGTAGATGCAGAGACGAGACGAAATGCAAAATTAGCAGAACGTTATGGCCCACCTACAGCCTCACGCAATCGTCGACATTGATCAACATGAAACGATGGGACGCCTGGAGACTAACGGCAGTAATAACTGACTTCTATCGGAGAACAAGCAGGCAAAATGGGTATCCCTCACAACAAATACTGTCGCAGTTGTAAACAACTGGAAAAAAGGGAGTTAACCTTCCATTTCCTCTGCGAATGCCCTGCCCTATGGAGGGACAAAATGTTAACCCTGGGCCGACCGCTGTTCGAGAATCTCGGACAACTGTCTGGCTTAGATGTCAATAACTTAATAAGGTTCCGCACAGACTGGATATAGTCATGCTGTAAATAACCATTAAGCGAGTTGGTAACGAGGATGTGGCAACAAAATGGTGTGGAAGCGCTAGTTGAATTCTGGAAGAATCACTACTTTAACCAACCAACCAAAGTACTAAATATACATATCTTTTGAATTTCTCACGTGGATTATCCATTTTTTGAATCTAACCAGTTTTTTTTTTGAAAATGGCCCGAAGTCGGATTTGACATCGGGACAAAAGCAACAAATTGCAACTTCACAGAGACTTCGACGCGGCATATTGGAAAAAAGTAAGCTTAAAAAAACATTTTTTCCTTTGTCAAATAGCAGTAGTAAGAAGTTGTGAATACTCACACTTTTTTGTGGTTTTGTTTTTCTTCTTACAGAACATCTTTCAGCGCTGAAGATTGGAAGCGGTCCCAAAAACAGCAAGTTCTGTTCGCAGAAGAGCCGGAGAACGATATTCTGCAGATTGTGTGCTTCCAACGGTCAAATACCCCCCGCCCCCCCAGTGTTAGGGTTTGGGGTTGTATAAGCTCAAAGGGACCAGGTGGTCCGCTACATTTTGTTGAGGGAACAATGCGCTCTGTCCAGTACGTGGACGTGCTGGAAAACGTTTTGCTGCCATATTTAGAAACCCTGAAGTGTCCGAGAAACGAATACACTTTATTTAAGATGGAGCTCAATGTCACACATCCAGGATGAGCATGAATTGTCTGAACTCAATGGAAATAACGGTTTTGCCATGGCCTTGCCGGACCTTAACCCCATCACAAATTGTTGGGCATACCTCAAACCGGCAGTATACCAGCGCAATAATACCACAATACAACAGCTTAAGGAAAACATCGAAGATGTGTGGTATAATGACCAAAATCTTAAGATGAAGATAACACAGTGCGTAGCCAGCATGCCTCAACGAATTGCGGCCGTCTTAACAGCAAGGGGAGGAGGCACGAAATATTAGCTTAAAATAAATATTTTGAATGCAAAAATATCAAGAAGCTTTTAATAAAACCAAATATGTGAGCTTTTTTAAATGCTTTAAAACCGTTTGCTTTTTATTCGCTCTCAAAGCCATAAATATGTAATTTTTATCATCGGTCATAATTCAATGGCCAGGTACTGTACATATGCATGTATGTATGGATGTATGTATGTATGTATGCGCGCATTGTCTTGACGAAGGTTATCATGTGTGAACGCACAGTCGTAGCGAAAAAAGCTGGGTGTCGAGCGAAGAAGAAGTTGTAGATAAATGTCACTTACATTGCTGATGATTTAGTGAGTGAAGTGTTTTTTGATGTAGCAACATGCAACAATATGTTACACTTAAGCGTTAATAATGCACTTTTTACGACAAAAACTTACACACACACACGCGTTTCAGCGCACCGTCGCTATTCGTCCCTCTGCAATTTTCGTGGTCTATGCAGCTGGTAGTTTCCCAAGTCTGCCTTGCTGGGTTTTGAAGTCGTCGATGATTTGGCGCTCACAGCACCGCACCTCTGTGCTTCGCTAGAGCTCACCTATGCTCCTTCGTGTGCTGCCACTAATGTCGCCAACATCATCACTTTTATTGTTGTTTTCGCACTTTTTTGCTTGTTCCTGGTACAAAATTATAAGCAGCTGTGGCTGTTGCTATTACGATAACAGCTACTGTTGTTATTGGTGTGAAAGTTGGGCTTATGTGCACACACGTACGCACGCATAACTTTAGCCATTTTCCACGATTTCATTGGTTCATTACACTAATGCCATGATTTTTAAATTGCCACCGTCTAACTGTAACAAAAAAAAAGCAAGCAGTTGATCCAACAACAATAAAAACCCGACTTGTGCACCGAAAACTATCGCGTGTTCGCTCCTCTACACATACATATGCACATGTGCAAGTGATGAATAACACCTGAAACATGCATTCCAACTGTTGTTGCAGTAGAGAGTTCGCACGCGTACGTATGTATGCACGATTGTGTTGCAAGCGCAATTTGTAACTTTTGCCCCTGATTTTTGAGTGTCGGAACACCTTTTTTAGTCCTCTTGTCATGTCCCATTTTGCAAACGCAATTACGAAATATATATTTATGTTTATATGCAAGCGAGTATGCGTCTACATGTGGCAGCAAGAATGCAATAAACGCGAGCCAACTTCTGTGGTTGTTGCTGCATGCATATTTGCATAAAATATGACATGTTTCATGGTATGTCACTCACGCAAATATGCATTAAAAATTCCCATAAAAGTGCTCCAAAAGTGCCGGCACAACCTTTGAGGGAGCGAATATGAATTTGCAATGCTTTGCAACAAAGTTTTATTCAATCAAACAGTAATTGGTATATAGGTATTTAACATAAATACATATGTATGTGTATCTGAGAACACTGTAAACTAGTATGTAAATCATTGATATAGATAGGGCCAAGCTTTAAACCAAGTAAATCACCAGTAGCTGATATTTTATTAATGCACAAACTAATAAATTGGCTAATTGTGAAATGTGTACTAATTTAGAATTCTTTAACCCAAAGTTTTTTCAATCATTGGCCGCATGAGTTATTGTAAAATTATCATATTTGAAGGCATTCTAAACGCCAGGCCCCCAAACTACCTACTAATGTTGTTGTTGTAGCAGCATAAACATTCCCCATACATGTATGAGAAATGCTGCTGAAGTGACAGTCCTTGGCCGGATATGAATCCGGATCGTTCCGGTAACGTAGAACCGACTCTCGTGGGAACGTACCTACTAATCTACCCCACCGATGTGGTTTCCATGTCAAGGCTTACTGGATCCAATCTATTTCCTAACCGCTGTTGCAGTTAAGGTTATACCGATGCAACTTGCTGGTACGCAACTTTAATGTAAGTCATCTAAAAGCAAAATAGTGCTAGTAATGGAGATGAAATCGGCTATGCTGAATTTTTTTTAGATGGAATTGGACTGACCGCATTGTTTCCATGAAACGCATTTTAGGAGGTCATGTTTCCGAAAACATATTTGATTAAGTTGTTCATGTTTTATTTGAAGAAAAAAAATACAATATACAACAAAAAATTATCCATTAAATTTCAGTACACAGTCTGTGTCAGAAAAAAGGAACCGCGATTATTCATGAAGTAAAGGGTGGGCCATGTAAAATTTGCTTTTTGAATCGACTATAAAAAAAACGAATCAATATTTTTTCAAACTTTTTTTCTAATTTTGAAGATTGAACATTGTCATTTATGAATGAAAAATAATATCGTTCAAATGACTGCCACGACCGGCTTTACAGTAGGCCATTCGATCAACCCAATTTTTAAGCACATTTACGATTGTTTGGGCTCCAATTTCATGAATGGCAACTTCGATTTCGTGTTTTAAAGCATCAATCGTATCTGGATGGTTTGCATAGCATTTGTCCTTAACGGCTCCCCACAAAAAATAGTCCAACGGGCTTAAACCACAGCTCCGAGGCGGCCAATTGATATCGGAATTTCGCCTGATTATTCGATTTTCAAAAACGGTAGCGAAAAGTTCGAGTGTAACTTTGGCAGTGTGACAAGTTGCACCGTCCTGTTGAAACCAAATGTCGTCTATGCCATCCTCTTCAATTTTTGGAAACAACTCGTTGAGCATGTCACGGTAATGCTCGCCATTTACTGTAACCGCGGCTCCTCGCTCATTTTCGAAAAAAAATGGCCCGATGATGCCGACCAAAAACCGCACCAAACAGTGACTCGTTCTGGATGCATTTGCTTCTTTACAGTAACGTGTGGATTTTCTGAGCCCCAAATCCGACAATTTTGCTTATTGACGTAGCCACCGATGTGAAAATGAGCTTCATCAGAAAAGATGATTTTTCGGTAAAAATGCTCATCTTCGGTCAAACGATTTTCTGCCCATTGAGCGAACTGAAAACGCATTGGATGGTCATTAGGCTTTAGTTCTTGCACCAATTGAACTTTGTAAGCTTTCATACCGAGGTCTTTATGCAAAATTCTCCTCAAAGAAGTGTGTGAAATGTTCATTTCTTGAGAACGATGACGAGTTTAGGTTGTTGGATGTTCACGCACATTTTCGGCTACAGCAGCAATGTTTTCGGGTGTACGCAGTGTAGGAGCATTCACGTGTGGTTTAATCCATTAACGATCCACTTTCACGAACACGATTAAGAAATTGATCCACAAACTGTTTTGTTGGCAAATCTTTTTTTTGGAATTTTTTTTTTCAAATTTCTCACAGTTTAAGTAGAAGACTCACCGCTTTGAAAATAGGTTTTTAATATTTCCCAATTTTGTTGAAGGGTATAGCGTCCCATTTCGTGAATGTCAAACCTTTAAGTAAATTATGAATACATTTGACATGTCATTTGTGTTACCATTCTCAAAAAAATAGGTGGTTCAAAAAGCAAACGCTATATGGCCCACCCTTTAGAAAAGATATATATTTTAAAAAAATTTTACATGAAAGTATGTACAAAACTACAAGTCGTAATTACAGAATAAGGCGTGTAGTATCATCGTTGTCGAGTATAGCCTGGCATCTCCTTCATGCTTTGAACCAGCCTTTCTGTGTAGCTCGTCGACAAAGAGGACCAGATTTTGCGAACTTGACGCACGAATTGCTTTAAATCATTGACTGGCCTTCCGGCAAGATGCGTTTGCATAGTCCCCCACACATTGTCAATGGGATTGGTGTTTGGGAACTGGGAGGCCAGTGCAATACTGTGACGCCATTCTCTTGTTTTGTTGTTTTCAATGTATTTTTCTGAGAGCAGTGGTTTTGATGATGTGGGACGGACGGTATGATATGCTCGTCTCCTTCAGTCGACGTTCGATAGTGTTGATACTCACATCTATTCCCTGTTTAGCAAGAACTGATCGTGCTTGGCGTAGTCACAGAGAAGGGCCCGCTTAAAAGGTTGGACGATCACGTTATCGTCACTCGCTTCAAGCCACGCTCGACAAAACAACAAACTTTTTTAATTTTTTAATCACTTTTGCAGTCGCAGCGTTAGAGAATTTCGGCCCTTTCGAATGCGTGCATAAAAATACCGCCTCAAAACGCTTCGCGTACTTCTCACTCATTTTTGTTTGGTTGTTACGGGAAAGTTTTAAACGACACTAGCCTGAGTTAGCATTGGCGTCATAGCCCTTGAGTGGGACTGTTATGCAGCAAAAAGCAGAACGAAATATATCTTGAGGTTACAGGAAAAAAACCGGTTCTTTCCTTTTGATACAGACTGTACTGACAGACTTTTGGAAGGATATTCCCAGTATTTTCGATTCTACAGCCGTTTTAGCTACTAGAGTCAGATTCGTCACGCGACAATGGTCGCATTTAAATGGTCAAAACTTAACTCAATTATCTCAAAACTATTTCTTTCGGCCTGGTGTTGTCAAACAAAAACAAACAAACCATTCAACCGAATCGTCTGATATTTTAATATGTTGTTCACAACATCAATGACTATCGCCCGCACTAGAATCATATTATTATTTCAATTATTTCGTATTTTTTTTGGTTAAAAACCTGAAAAAACACGATTTTTAGAGTGCCAAATTCAAAACCGCGCCATTTTGTTAAACTTTTTTTTTTGTTTTTTTTTTCAGCGGGGCATAGCTACAGTCATACTGATTAATAGTTTTTTGGCTTTTGTGTTTCAGATAAATAGAAGAGCCAAAATGGACAACACCGGCCAGGTCCGATTTGTCGGGAGAGTCAACTTCAGCGCCATTTTTAAAATTATTAAAATTAAAAAAAAATTTCATGTTTGTATGTAAAAGAAGTTAAATAAAAATCTTAAAAAATTTAAATATCATTTTTCATTTTTTTAGTGTCAATTTTTTTGAAAAAATAACAAAATGGCGGACTTTTGAAAAAAAGGTATGCTTTCGGATGGAAATCAGACTGTAGTATGGAAAGTTTTCCTATTGTAGTACCTGCCAGAATGGCAAGCCTACAGAAAAATAATCAGTTTAACTTTTTCGTTTCAGATGCCCTGAAGAGCCAAAATCCTGTTGATAAGGCATCTATCTTTTTTTAAGACGCTTACTTTGGTGCCACACTACTACGAAAAAATATGTCAAAAAAGAAACAGAAATTGTTTTTGTATACTATTTGATGTCAATAATAGCATACTATATAATCAAAACGATCGCATTTTATTTTCTTAAAAAAAATTCCTAAAAAATATCTATAAAATTTAGTATTTGACCAGACTACTACATTAAGTGATCAATTTTAAGGCAAAAGAGATCTAAATATAATATTAACTCAAGCGCACTCAAACGCCTTAGGAATGGAGTCCATTTTTCTTCTTTTTTTAATGGTACGAATGGGTGTCTAAAAAATACCATATCTTTGCGAAAATAAGTTAATTCGAAAGCCAATAAAGTTATCTTCCGAATGACGTTCAAAATTTGTTTTATTTTTTTTATCAGATACTCAAAACGACCGAGGAAATTAAAACAAATGAAAAAAATATATTTTTTTGACATTTGTCGACAACCGACTATCTAATCTTAAGAGCGCACCAAATTTATGTTATTATTTTGGGAGCTTTTTTTGCTTGAACAAAATATGTAAAAATTGGATATTATGGATCAAAATAAATTCACTCCTAAGCATATCAATATTCACCTTCTATGTGGAAAAATGCCACAGGTAAAATTCGGTGTTCAGTAGCTGTAGTTCTAAATATCTGGCAGAAAGTATCACTGAAAACCATTAACTCTGCCTTTTTATTGAGCGAATTTAATTTGAATTTGTGAAGGACAAGTAATTGCGATGCCGTCAAGTTACTCAGATAGATTTATTTATGAAAAACTAGTTCCATGTTTTTTTTTTTAAACTAATCTCAAATTGTCATATGCAAAATAAAAATCAACACATACTTGCATATGCGCACGTATGGTTATATTGGATTATTAGTCGCCGCTGCGTCAGTCACTTTAACTTTGTTACATTCTAGTTGACATCTTGGCATCATGACATGGCTTCAAAACCGGACGAAGCTGTCAGCACAACTACAGAAACCCACCAAAAACGAGCAGCCGGCAATGAATTGAGGAAAACTTGGCTGCGCGTTGTTGTTGTTGAGGTGGTTGAGCATTTCTGAGCTGAATAATTAGTGACCAGCACCGTTTTAATACCACTATCTCGTGTGATGATGATGTTTTTTTTTTTGTCCAAGTCAGATCCATTTAGTGAGGTCCAAGCATAGCAGCAAATCCTTTATCTCGATGTCTGAGATCTCCTTAATTCGCTGTAGGAAAGGCTTACCGAAGGATCGGAGTCGTGCCCTGGCTAGTCCCGGACATTCACATAAATAGTGGAAAAGACTTTCCTTCGCCCCTTCCGCTTGACAGCTTCTACAGATAGGATTCAAGGATAGATTGAGTTTAGCTGCATGATCCCCTACTTTCCAATGTCCTGTAAGGGTTGCAGTGATGCGTGAAATGTTTGGCTGCGCGTAAGTTTAGTTTTTTTTTTTTTGCTAGATTTAAATAGTTTTGATGACATTTCTGTTTTATTTCTTATAAATTCTATATTGAAAAAAAAAAAAGAAAATAGACTACCTGCATTTGCTACGAGAATAAGCAACACTGCAAAGCTTTTACTTAACCGAAGCACTCAATTTCTAACCATTTATTATCGAAAACACATTCTGGCTACATAAAAACATTCTACTTAAAGAGGACTCTGAGAGGAAAAGGTAGACGGTCTTTAGATAGGGTCTTATCCCCGCTGTTGTGGTTAGTAGTTGTCAACAATATCCTTACCAAATTCAACCGAAAGGGAATTAAAGTAGTGGCGTACGCAGATGACATAGTGTTCATGATTTCAGGAATATTTCGGACCATAATCAGTGAGATTGTGGAAGGAGCTCTGGAGCTCAGCAATTGGACCAGAAACTGTGGTTTAAGTGTAAACCCGAACAAAACTGAACTGATGCTATTCACTAAGAAAACCAAGGTACCAAACTTTAATCCCCTAAAACTAAACGGCGCTAGTCTTACGCTAACCCAACAGACATAATACCTAGATTTTATCTTGGATCCCAAACTCAGCTGGAGATCTAACGTAGAGTACAGAGTAAATAAAGCATAGCAGAATATAGCACTTTACACGTGTAAGAGAAGGTTGGGTAGAAAATGGGGATCCACCCAAAACTATCCAATTGGTCCTACACAGCCATTGTAAGGCCAATACTAGCATATGCGGCCCGCAACAGAAAAGAAATACAACCAAACCAAACTGAACAAGATATGATACAAAAAACAGCGTGTATCTTAACTACAGGAGCGCTTAGCACCAGTCCTACTGAAGCGCTCAATATACTAACTCATCTATTACCATTAAACTTACATATAAAAACAATCGCTACTTGCAGCACGGTGAGACTCAGAGACACAGGAAGCTGGACAACAAGTTCGGTCACAGCAAGATCCTCCCATAGGGACCCTTGCTGCTCAAAAACAACTCAGACTACACAGTACCGACCTTAACTTCGAGAAAGCCTTTACGGTACGTTTTCCAACGAGCGCCAAATGGAGCAAAGGGAAGGTGATTGAAAGATACGATATTGAAATCTGCACTGACGGTTCATCTTAGAATTGTGGTATGGAAGCTGGTTTCCATTCGGAGCCACTCAACCTATCTTAGTCAATTCGACTTCCTGACTATGCCAGCGAGTTCCAGGCAGAACTTTTAGCGAACAGAGAAGCATGCAAATCACTAGAACTCTACAAGAAAGTTGGTGCAAGAATAGTTATCTTTTCAGACAGTCAAGCGGCTATCAAGGCCTTAGACTCTAAATCCATTTCATCCAAACTAGTCTTACAATGTAGAGAGGAAATATGTGGGTTCCCGGTCATAGGAACATACGGGGTACTGAGATAGCAGATGAGCTAGCAAGGAAAGGTTCGACACTAGAAATAGCAGAGGCGGCGACAGTCTCACTCAACACATTAAAAGCATCCATTGCATTAGCCGAAATAAGGTTTAAACAATTAACTACATGTATTACAACAAAAAACACATGGCCGTCATACAAAATCCAAAGGACGAATCACCTGTTAGGATGTTCTCGGCCCAACATCTCACTCATCACTGCAACCCTTACAGGCCATTGGAAAATAGGGGATCATGCAGCTAGACTCAATATACCCTTCAATCCCATCTGCAGAAGTTGTCAAGCGGAAGGAGGAGCGAAGGAAAGTCTTTTCCATTACTTATGTGAATATCCAGGGCTAGCTAGGCCACGACTTCGCTCCTTTGGTAAGCCTTTCTTGCAGCAAATTAATGAGATCTCAGACATCGAGATAAAGAATTTGCTGCTATACTTGGACCTCACTAAATGGATATGACTTAGGAGCAAAAAACAAAAACAAAAAAAAGCATCATCACACGACTGCAATGGTAATTAAACGGTGCTGGTCACTTATTAGGATTATTTCAGTGGAAATACTCAACCACTTCAACAACAACAAAAGGTAGACGTATTTACATACACATGTGCCAAGGTTCTGAAGAAGTTAATGCAGTTCTAATGATCTTCAAGTAATTTCAGATGTCCAGGGATCATACAAAATATCCAAAAAGGTCACTATCAATAAATAATTTGCTTACATTTTGCGATTCGATATACATACATACATATGCACATACATATTTGAAAACTACGAACTTTTCAGAAAGCAAACATAAATATAGTTTTGTCAAGGAGAAAATGTTTAGCTCTGCACCAACGGGGACATTAAACGGCAAACAACAACCGGCCACCGAGAGGCTGCAACAGCTGTTAACAAAAAACTTTCAATGCTAATAAACATGAACCGAACAGCATGTCAAGCACGTTGCCGCCCCGCTCTGCCCGGCTCATTCTTTCAACGTACACAAACTTTAACCCATTCTTTCACTTAAGTTCAACAGCTTCACTACATATGCATGCACATGACTGTACATACATACATATTTATACTAGATTTGAATTTTTAAGAAAACAAGCAAAATATTTGCAAACAAAAGTTCTCTAGGAGTTTCGGTGTATTGCACAGCTGTTCACTGCATCAAAATTGCTTTATGATGGAGTTATGAATTATTGCTTTGCATAAATTAAATAATTTGTATTACTTTATTTTGTTAGTCAGTCAATTGCTGATACTCAACAGTGCGGCTGTGTGGCAACAGTTGTTAATGGTGTTGATGGATTACGAAATGTTGCCGTATTAAAATTTTTGATATGCCGGTTATCCAAATATTTTATTTTCCATCACATTTTATCAGGTAGATGGGTTAATATCTTCTCAACTAGAAATATTTTATTCACTTCCTCCAGCTGAAGGCACACGAATATAAATGTATGTGTGTATGTATATTCATGCATAAACGTATTTATATTGACATATATTTCAAAAACAAATAATTGAATAACTGTAATAAAACGGAATAGATAATCATTAGTAGAATCAATTTTGATTTCATTTATCCTTTCTATTAAATGCATATTTCGAGCAAATTTATGCCAATCAGAATGGCCTACTATTGAGTAAATATTCATATATAGGTATATTTACATGTAAAGGGTGGTTAAGTTTCAAGAGCCGATGTTGAATGTGAACCACACATAAACGTTAAGTTTTTTTTTTTTTTTGGCTGGCGAAAATCCTCCACTGAACCCTCCCCGAGGGTGCCAGCTGGTAATAAGTACCACAGTTTTCCTATTTTCAGGAGGTACTTAGCTAAGTTAAGGGTACTATGGGTAGGGTTCGATACTCCTCAATAGTACAGCACTACTCAAAGTACCTTTAACGTGGTCGGGGGTGAAGGGCTGGATTAAGGTGTGATGCGACCCGTGCCGAGAATCTGTCAGGCTTGGGGCCCTTCTATAAAATAACCAAGTCTCGAACGGAGCTTACGGATAACTGGCGCCCTCCGTAATAATTAGCCTTACCCGTGTAGTTCGGAGCTATGCACGGGCGGACATCCTTTCTCCGACACTCGTGGGTCCAAAATGCAAGCAGACTTTAAAAAAATAAATAAAAAAAAGGAGATCGGTCCTCCCTCTAATAGACCGACAGGAACTAACAGTTCCGCAACAAGAGCAACGGTTGCACCGAGCTCAAAGAAAATGCCATCCATCGGCTTAATAAGTCGATCAAAACACGCAACGACAGCCTCAGCGAAAGCTAGGACAGCTGACACGTACTCAGGACTGGACACAGGTCCAAGTACAAGTAGGGGGGCACTGGCCCGGCAGTCAACTGCGATTCAGCCCCCAAAAACGGTCCCGACCGGAAGCAATGCTACTGCTAGCTCCGGTACCGAAGGATGGCCGCTTGTGAGGGTGGTAGACCCAGCGAAAGCGAGCTACCAGGATCGCAGAAACGCGGCTAGGCTCCTAAGGAGGGTGCACGAAACTCACCCAAAGGAAAGTGAAATGACACAGGAGTTGAAAGAGGCGATTGATAGAGCGAAAGCGATCATCCCTGATTTCAACCCTGAATTCAAGCCAACACAATCGGCTCCGAAACGACAGCGGTCCTCGGAGGAAAATAAGCCAAACGCAAAAAGGCACAAATCAATGGGCGTGACGCCCAGAAGATCATTTGCGGATGTTGCAAAAGACCGCCTGATCATAGGAGTCCTGGACGAGAACCACCCAGAAGGTATGATTCTGCATTGACATTTTTTAATTCCAGACTAACTCAATTTGAACCATAGAAAGATACACAATCGAGCAAAGCGTTCACGTTATTCAGGCTTATTGCGACGCTGCGGCGGCCATTTGGCCAATATTTTGTCCCATACGTAATAGAGCTATACCAATATTATCATAATAAAGAGAAGTGATAATAATTTCTTAAAAAAATTGTATTTTATTCAAAATCAATACCGGCCCTTGAAACTTAACCACCCTTTATATACATATGTACGTAAGTATGTATGTACATATATTCATGGCATTTATCTGAAGTTGATGGAAAAGAATGCTTTGCGGGAAAGCCTAGAACTGTCGAGGAAAATACAATAGTTCTTTTGTAACGGATATTAAACGATATTCCAAGTTCATATTTCCAGTCCATATTTGGTATTTATTTGAAAAATTAAGGTTTGAAATGAAATGAAATTAAAAACACATTAAAATGTATTGCAATTCGATTTATGGAAACTTTGATCGATTGAACCAGTCTATAAATTAGATGCACTTTATACAGACTTTTCGAAAGCCTTCGAAAAAGGGGACCACTCAATACTTTCGTATAAGTTGGAACACCATGGAATTAAAGGAAATCTCTTGAAGTTCTTCGCCAGTTTCTTAAAAGCTAAGAAACTACACGCCAAAATTGGACCTATTGCGTTTAAAATCATAGTAAATGCAAGTTCTTACACAAGGTGAAGTCCAAAATAAACAAGACTGGCGTCATAAAAATGTTCTTGACAGTGATATCTTTTTATTCAGTTAGTGCGTTGGAAGTTGCATCCCTAGCTGACTTCCTGCACAGTGAAAAAACTTGGTGACATTCGCATCGGTGGAAGCGAAATTATTGCGTCTAAAGTATCAAATGTTTGTGCCATCGGTACAAAAATGAGTTTTGAACAAAGAGCTAATACCAAATTTTGTTTTAAAATCGATAAAATGTTTACCAAAATATTTGAATTAATGAAAAAAGTTTATGGCGATGATTGTCTATCTCGTGTCATAGTACACGTTTCAGAGATGGTTGTGAGGGCATAACTGACAATGAACAAAATCAGCAATCACCGAAAACTCCATCGAAATTGTTCGTAAATTTATCAAAAATGAAACGAAATCATCATTGAAGTTCATGGAATCGAAGGTGAATATCTCCAAAACATCGATTTATCGCATTTTAACTGATCATTTGGGCTTACGAAAGGTTTTATTCCGTACAAGTGAACTGAGGACCAAAAACTGCTTGGAATTCCACATTCGAAAAACCTCATTAAACAAGCTAGAAAAGACGGGAACTTCCTTTACAATATTGTAACTGATAAGGAAACGTCGTGTTTCCAACATGAACCTGAGACTAAGCGTAAAAGTACCGAATGGAAGGCCCCAGACGAGCCACCACCCATAAAATCGCGTTTAGAGAAGTCAAAAATCAAGTCGATGCTCATTTGTTTTTACGATCCCCTGGGAATTGTCCACAAGGAGTTCGTGCCAATGGGCCAAACCGTCAATGCAATTTTCTTACTTGGCGTTTTAAAGCGCCCGGAATACCGCGAAGGAGGAAGCTGGCGCTTATTGCATGGCAATGCATCATCTCATCGATCCACTCTTGCGATAGAGTTCTCAACTAGAAATCGTATTTTAACCACCTACCTGTTCGAAAAATTGCATTTGGCCAGGAAAAGGAGAACACTTTGCGTCCGTAGAGGCCATCCAAAGGGCTTGTACCGACATCCTGAAAGGCATTCCGGATTCCGGTCAATGACCTGAAACACTCTTTCGAAGAGCTTTTAGATCGCGCAAAACAGTGTATCGAGGCCAGAGGAGATAAGTTATAAGTAACTCGAAGTTATCAGAAAAATGCGTTTCTATTTTAGCTCAGTCTTGTATATTTTGGACTTCACCTTGTATATATACTATACATATTGAATTTCATAAGGCAAATCAATATTCATTAAATGAGGAGTAAATTGAAAAACTTCAGGCTGAGGTCGATGACATTATTGAATCGAATGGGGATGATGGTGCGATTGACGAACTTGAGTCTGACATGGGAGAGCTAAGTGAAGACGAAAATTCTTCTGACGATTTTTCTTCAGACGAGTTCGATATCACGTTGAATATTTTACGTGCAATGTCTAATATTATATAATCACATTTTCGAAAACTATTTTACGTGGAAAAAGTGGTCGACGCAAAAAGCTAAGTCTCATAGATACGGGCAAAATGTGGTTTATCAAGTGCGTGGCCCTATTGTGAACCTATTACAAGTTCTCAAACCTTTTATAACGAACGGTATAACTAGAAAAACTATTCAGTAGACCAACATCGAAATCAACTAACGCTAGTTCATTTGTTCAAATAAAAGAAACAAAGGCTGAGGAATTTGTAGCTTTGATTGGTATGTTACTGCTAGCAGCTGTCACGAAGGATAATCCTCCCACAGAGTGTAGAGTTATTTCAATCGTCCTACCCAAAAGCTATAAGGTAACTGGAGGAGTTCCTCAAGGCTCTATACTAGGCCCGGCTCTGTAGAATACCATGTATGATGGAGCGCTACGCGTTGAGCAGCACGAATAAGCAAGTATTATTTGGTATGCAGATGACCTAGCTGTGGTGGTCGTAGGGAAAACGCTAGAAGAGGTGTCAGGAAGGGTAGATGACACCATCAATAAAATTAGGCAATGGTTACAATCGTCTGGGCTAAGACTAGCAAACCATAAGACCGAACTGGTTCTCATAAGTTCTCGTCGAAAAGTTGAAAACCTTGAAATAAAGGTTGGTGGTCACAATATAACATCAACAGATACCATAAAATATTTATGGAGGCGTGATGATCGACAGAAGACTCAGTTTTAAAAAGCAGCTGGAATACGCAAGCTCGAAAGCTGCAAAGTCCTGCGCGGCCTTATCGCGACTGATGCCCAATGTGGGTGGACCTGTTGTCTTGGTAGCATTGATAGAAAGCGTCTGCAACTCGATCCTGTTTTACGCTGTGGAAGTGTGGGGCGACGTAGTGAAATATCCCAGCTACTTGGAACAGGCTAAACAAGTGTACAGATTATGCATTTTTAGAATCATTAGAGGCTGCAGGACCATATCTGACGAAGCAGCAGGGGTAATAGCAGGAAGAATCCCCCTCGATATAAAGACCAAATGTATGGAAAAAAATACCAGCATACAAAAAACGCGCGGATAAATGGTAACGAAGCCTCACTGAGAGACGCCGTACAGAGGATCGATGATATCGCTCTGGAAAATTGGCAAACCAAATCGAACGATAGTGGGAAGGGAAGAACCACTTTTACTATGATCCCCGACATACAGACATGGATCCGGAGAACACATGGAAACGTTATTTACACAGTTTTTTAAATGGGCATGGTTGTTTCAGGTAGTATTTGTACAAATACAAGCACACAGACTCCCCATTTTGCCTATACTGGCAAAGAAAATATAAAACTCCTGAGCTTGCCCTGTTAGAATGCTCTAGATTTGATGGACAACGAAGCACGTGGCGCTCAAATATCGGCGAGAACTTGACAGCTGCTAGCCTAGTACAATATATGCTAGAATCTGAAAAAACGTGGAACTATGGTTGTAACGTAGCTTCAACATTTATGCGAAGACTGAGACATGATGATAACGAACGCAGACAAATGAGTAAATAAACACATCTTAGAAGATTCCACCTCCCAGGTTCGAATTCCAAAAAAAGACAAATTTGCTCTAATGAGGAAGGTATGGGAAATTTTTATTGGGTTCTATTGTATATGACTATATATGGAGATTTGACAACTAATCAAAAGACAATTGCGCAATTTGCCCAGCATTAAAACTGCGAAATACTAAATCTTCAAGTCAAAGAAAACATCAAGAACCAGCAACTGAATTCTGCGGGACGTCTTTTTGTCATTAAGCGACCAAATTAAATGTGGATTACAAAATTCCCGTCATAGAGTTATTTCTACTCTTATTGGCAAACACACACACATACATCCTAAAGATATGAATTGATGATTTTTCAGCTTTAATACACTTTTGAATGACTCTGCTGTATTATTATGAAATAGGCTTTGTTATCATGACATGGGAGTATATGCGAGATGTCGGCTATTTTTGAGGGAAGCACTGATGAGTTTGGTTTCGTTTATTGAACATACATGCACACATACATAGGCAGATGAGAATCCAAGTAAATCAATAGAAAATACGTGACGATAAAGGCAGGCTACATAAATTGTGAACGGAAAAGCCATAAATACTCACATTTCTGCCCGTCCGTGTGCGTTTGTTGAGATGGAAGAAGCAGAAGCACTACTCGTAAACTTAATATCCCAGACATGCTCCAGGTTGTTTGTGAAAGCACGCACAAAGTTAGCACAACTCCATATGCATGTGTGTGTGTGTGTAGATCCATGCAAATGCGAATGATTGCAAAGTTGTTGAGCTCGTGTGTGTGGACTCTTGTTGTTGTTTCTGCTAACGCACCAAAGTTAATTTCAGCTGCTGGGGATAGCTTGAATGAATGTACGTATGTATGCATGTATGTCTATCGCATTTAACTAAGGCTATCATATTAAAACAAACAACAATAATAGAAAACCAATTTACACGCATACATATAGGATTTGTAGGTATGTACGTAGGTGTGTTAACTTGTTTGAACGTATCTGGCTGCTGTGGTATGTCATTCCTCTCATTATATTCGGTTTAGTTGGATGTGTGCTCAGAACTATTTGCCTTTTCCTATAATCATAAACACATATGCATGTTCTATGCCCATTACGATACACATTTGCGTATAGGTATGTGCGGATCTGAAGCCGCATTATCCACAATCTTAGGCGAGCCACAAATACACAACAAATCATAAAAATCGGTTCAAATTCGTTTCGTCACACTCTGAGTATCGGTTAACGAATTCCATTTCACGTTGTTCGTCGGCTTTAAACATTGTATAGGTAGGTAGGTAGGTATAGTGGTTGTCGGTTGACACACCTAGGCCTGCTGTAGGCCCATTGTGATACCACCAGGGCTGTCCCCTCTCCTCACTCTACATTGTCGTCATTGAACCAAACTGTGGCTTTAATATATCTAACAAGGCTTATTATTTTTATATTGGCTACTTCTGCTACTTCAGAAAGAACGTAGGTTCGAATCTCGGTGAAATACCGGTCGCCCCGCGGCAAGCAATGGCAAGCCTCCGAGTGTATTTCTGCCACGAAAAGGCTTCTCATAAAAATATCTGCCGTTGGGAGTCGGCTTGAAACTGTAGGTCCCTCCATTTGTGGAACAACATCAAGACGCACACCACAAATAGGAGGAGGCGCTCGGCCAAACACCCAAAAAGGGTGTACGCGCCAATTATATATATACATATATACTTCTGTCAAGTTATTCAGGGAACTTTTTCCTAAAATATTGAACCTTCTTCTCTCCAGAGCCATGCACCCGCATAGAAAGTGTTCTATAGTCTCTTCTTCTTCAATGTCGTTACAGCTTCTGCAGTAGGCCCAGTCTACTGGCATGCCTACCAATCAGACAATGCCCTGTTAGGACCCCGAGAAGATTTCTCATGTTCTTCCTATTCAATTTCAACAGTCGATTTGTGCGGCCCATGTTCCATTCTGTCACGCCATTCTACTTTTTGCACAGGTCAGGGACTGAGACCATAGCCTGTTGGCAGCACTGTGTATTTGTCTATAAGCAGAGGTATAGGTATGTTTGCTTTGTCTGGTTGGATCGGTAATGTGGTATCCAATCTCGCTAGTTCATCTGCTTCTATGTCTCTATGACCCGGAACCCAGAACAGGTTTATTACAAAGTACTGTGATAGTTCTGTCAAAACGTCGATACATTATTTTACTGTCTTCGAGTTAATATTAGACGATTTTAAAGCTTTCAGGGCCGATTGCCTCTCTGAATATATGTAACAGGTGATTTTTTAGCTATTATTTTTTTAAACAGTTGGTTTAAACAGCTGACGCACGTTTCGTTTTTTTTTTCTCACTGTCAAACATTTTCAGTTTGGTATATAACTTAACGATGAATCGTCTTACAAACGAACAACGCTTGCAAATCATTGAATTTTATTATAAAAATGCGTGTTCTGTTAAGAAAGTGTATCGCGCGCTTCTTCCATTTTATGGTCAGTTTAATCGACCCACTGAAGCGGCTATTCGAGCTTTTGTGACTAAATTTATATTAGAACAAAATTCACATTATTGAACATCAAACCACCAACACCACTCCCACTTACGTAGATAAGCAGAATTGTCGATTTTGGAGTGAAGATCAGCCAAAAGAATTGCAAGAGCTACCAATGTATCCAGAACCAATGTATCACAGTTTGGTGAGATTTATGGGCTGGAGGTATCTTTGGACCGTACTTCTTCAAAGATGCTGCGAACTGCTGCTACCGTGAAGTGATATCCAACTTTTTTTTTTTGCCCAAAATGCAAGAGCTTGACTTGCATGACATGTGGTTTCAGCAAAACGGTGCCACATGCCACACAGCACGCGTAACAATGAACTTGTTGAGAGGCGAGTTCGGTGAACATTTTATTTCACGTTCAGGACCTGTCAATTGGCCACCCAGATCGTGCGACAAAACGCCTTTAGAGTATTTTTTGTGGGGCTATGTTAAAACTCATGTCTATTCAGACAAGCCTGCTTCAATTAACGCATTGGAAGACAACATTAAAGCATTTATATGTGAGATACCGGCCGAAACATTGGAAAGAGTATGCCAAAATTGGACTAAGCGGATGGACCATTTGAAGCGCAGTCGTGGTCAACATTTGCATGAAATAATCTTCAAACATTAAATTATATGGACTGTACTATCGATTTGAATAAAAATTTCATGCATTTTTCTGAATTTTACGTGTGTTTTTTTGAAAAACTTTCCTTTCGCTCTTAAAAAATCCCCCTTTATGTATCTCTTGTGGTGAGAAAACTTTTATTTAGGGCTAACAGGCCTTCCCTGATAGCCAGAATGTATATGTATTAGGCCGGGTCGATTTGTGGGGAGACAAAAAAATCGCCCATTGCTCTGTGAAAATCATATTCTAGGGATCAAAATAAGAAACTTTGCCGCAGGAACCATACCTCTAAAACGAATTCTGATGTCCCCCAATTTGGGTCGAACTTTTAGTGTCTTTTGTGGGGAGGCAAAAAAATCGCCCATTGCTCTGTGAAAATCATATTCTAGGGATCAAAATAAGAAACTTTGCCGAAGGAACCATACCTCTAAAACGAATTCTGATGTCCTCCAATTTGGGTCGAACTTTTTAGTTTCTTTTCTATAACTCACTTAAATTAATTTTTTCATTTACATATGTTCTGACTAAATAAATGTCTTAAGAGAAAAAATAATATTATTATAATTAAATAATAAATATTATTATAAATAAATAAAAATAAAGAAAAAACATAGCCATTTAGCTGATTTTTTCATGTAAAGGCCAAAAATGGTGATATTTTGAAATTGGGGGACATCAGAATTCGTTTTAGAGGTATGGTTCCTTCGGCAAAGCTTCTTATTTTGATCCGTAGAATACGTTTTCACAGAGCAATGAGTGATTTTTAAATCGACCCGCCCTAATATGTATACATGGAACGCTGAAAGAAAATAATTCCCAATGCGTTCCATGGCATTTATTTGTTTCTTCAATAAATCTTTCCTTTTTTCTTATCATTGCGCACATGTGTACACTACGAGGTTTCAAAAGAAATGACAAAAATCGTTAGCTTCAATTTGTTAAATACGAGAATCTCCTTCAACCGATTCTAATGATTTGTTGCGTGTTTGTGGCCCGCTTAAAATCAATCCATATTTATAAGTAGGAATTCAGTTATAAACAGATATTTTTGTTGCAGTTGTGTGATGAAACAGTAGTACGTGATAGTGAAATTTATGTATGTCCAACAGCTGTGGCCAACAATTCCTCACAGTTGGCCAGCGCACAAGTCAGTTATGGCCAACAGAAGACCTCCAAAGTCTTCCTTAACGAATAGATATGCCAATCAATGCTGAATAATTAATTTTTCAAGGCCGCCTTAGCCGAATGTGTTTTCACGTGACTGCCATTCGGTTGGTTCCGAGTTCGCTGCCGCCTTTTGAGACATGAAATAAGAAAATTTGTTCTAAAAGCGATCGCCACACGAGAAGTAATGGCAACACTCCTCAAAAAAGATTATCATGAATAACCAGCTATTGTTCGAAGGCTGTATGTAACTCTAGATCATTTTTATTAATCCTATTTTTCGTTTATTTCAACTCTAAATCATAATTATAGTACGAACCACTTAGAGCTAATATGGGCAAGTTGCTACAGATAGTTGAAGAAATAAATTAAAAAAAAAGAGTTTAGAAATTTATTTTCCAAACCTTGTTTCATTATTTCTTAAAGCATCAAAAGTATTCCAGTATTTGTATTTGAGTACTTAAGGTGCAGTGCCAATGCAGGCTGGCGTTGCTTACTTGGTTTCGATAACCGTCAAGTATGAATAGAAACCGACTAAAATATATGAAATGAAACCAAATGACAGCTTTGCTGAAGGGCTTTGAAAGGCTTGTCATACAACGAAGTTTCAAATAACTCAATGTGATATTTGCAGTGCTTTTGACATTAGGAGTTGAACACCCTATCTTTCATTTAATTTAATTTGGTTTAGCTTCATTTGAGAATTTTATGTTGCAAGCAAAGTGGAAGCGGAGTCGAAGATAAAGTCGTTTCGTTACTGATAGTAGCTCAGAGCAGTAGTAAAAAAAAATGTAAATGCCTTCTGTAGTTGAAGTACGAATTTTAGCAGGTAGACGAGTGATAATGCGAAAACAACAAAGGGTTCAAACTCTTGAAAATGCAGGCTGGCGACACAGGAAAAAGCTAAATAAATGCTCGGTTGATGAGTAATTAAAGCAGCTGTTGCCTGCCACAAATATATAATATAAAAATAGAAAAAGCTTCTAAACCACTGTGATTTGCTTCTTATCTCGTACGTTTTTATTATTAAGAGGGCAGATACCTCTAAACGGCCTTATTTTTCCTGATTTTCATTAAACTTATTTAAAATGAAGAAGTCAATATATTTTTTTTTCAAAATTGGCATACAGTTTTTTTTTTAATCATTTAAAATGGCGGATGCACACTCAATTCTTCCAGGAAGGTCGCAGCGGGGCTTGTCAATCGGCGGGCATTGTATATTAGCATCGGTGTTAGTGACCTGAATACAAAAAACCTACATTTTTTTTTTTATTAATGTCATAGTTTCTATATGAATTAAAAAAAAAATGGGGGGAAAAAAATTGCGGAATAAAATGCTTCAAAAAAAAATTAATTTTATGGCGAATTTTTCTACTATTTTTGCTTCGAAAAAATTATTTTTTCGAAAAAATTTCGAATTGTAAATTAAGAAAGAAATTAATATCATAAAAAAGATGTGTGCAAAATTTCAGGTAGATCGGTCAATAAATTTTCGAGTTATCGTGTACGCCTATACGAAAAATATAATTTTGAGAAAAACGCGTCTAAAGTTTGAATACATGACAATTCAACCTCTCCCAACGCTCGAACGCAAAGAATAGAGTGACACGGTTGACGTTCTATAATATAAGAAATACTTAAAAATTTTTTTTACACATTCTTAAAGGATTATATTAACATTTTATGAAAAAAAAAATTCGAAATTTTAGAGGTATCTGTCCCCTTAAAAGAAAACTTCGCATTATGTGTTTACAACTTCTAATTAACATCTTAATTCAAAAATGTACGATGTGTGATTGAATATTGACAACATCTCTGTTTCCTATTATGAATCATCTGATTGTTATGACAGCCTTCAAAGCGCCCATTTGGCCAACAAAGCAAGTACGGCAAGCAAAGCCAACACCTTCATTAGGCCAGCTCCTTATTCACGGTGCACATTAAAGCGATAGCAAATGACCACTGTAGTGTTTTCCAAGCGAAGGTAGCCGCAATTAAGGAAGCAGTTGATTGGTTGCTCACTTCGGTAATTACCGTTGAGGAAGTAAATATTTACTCCGACAGTCAAACGGCAATGAAGTCTTCGGCTCGTTGTTTCTGCGTTCGAGATTCGTCGGTGAATGTCTGGCTTCTCTCTCGATTGCATCCGAATACTTCGATATCAGGCTCATTTGAGTTTCCGGTCACAGCGGCATAGAGAGAAACTGCTGGGCTGATAAGCTGGCTAGACAGAGAACTTTGGAAACGGTTTCTTAATAAGAGTATTGGGGTTCCCTTAAGAACCTGTGGGCTGCTCCTGGAAATATGGACCTCGAGTCAACTCAGCGAGTGCTGGGCGCAAACGTGCAAGGTCGCGAGATCCTTCTGGCCACGGGTAGATCGGGAACGCTCAAGGGAACTCCTAAGGCTAACAAAGCCGCAGCTCTCGAGTTTGGTGGGTATCCTTACCGGACAGTGTCCATGCGGTGAGACTTGGGATGTCTCAAGTCCGTTCTGCAGAAGCAGTTTTGAGGAAGAGGTGGAATTATCTCAACACCTTCTTCTCAGCTGCCGTGCTCTCGTGGTTTAACGTAGTAGTCTGGTAACTTACACGTTTTTTGAGGTCATGTTTGGGACATTTTTTGGAAGGGAAAATAAAATTCAATCGGTTTGATTTTCTGATATGTTATTAAAGGTATCAGAAGGTGTACAAAACAAATTGTGTTTTTTTTTTAAATGTTTTGATACTATTTTTGTACACTGCAGCAAGCGGAAAAAAAAGAGGTACAGTGGCTGGCCGGCGTTATTTCGTCACTTGTGGTCATCTGAAAGAGAAAAAACAAATTGCTTATTAATCAGTGTGCTTGTCGTTCTGGCGGGTAGTAAGATCAAATGATTTTGACAAAAAATAACAAAATGGCGGACTTCGTAAGAAAATTGTCTTTTTTTAAAGTGGAAATCGGACTAAAAAATGGAAAGTTAGGGACGAAATAAATTAAATCTACTACCCGCCAGAACTATTGATGTGTAGAAAAACATATCTAAATTTCAGCTCAATCCGTTAGATAGAAAATTTGTTTTCACGACGGCCATCCGGAAAAACGTTGTTTTGAGAAAACCGCGTTTAAAGTTTTAGCAATTGAGCCGCGCAAGTACGAGCCGCTCTCATGTATGTGCTATAATTTTGTCAATATTTCGAATTTCGGTCTAAAATTTGTACAGTAAAAAACCGAAATTCGAAATTTTCAAAATAAGTTACCAGACCTTAAATATCATACATCTAGTGAAGTTCATCAGTAGCTTTATGGGGCCAATAATGAACGTAAATTAGCCACCGTCGGCGTCGTCGTAAGTGGATGGTCATCATTCCCTAATCCCAAGGTCCCTTCTTCCTTTCCTTCTCCTTTCTACTTTCGCCTGTATATACCATGCAACAGACGAATTTTGAATATTTGTTCAAGTGGGCCCCAAGCAAGGGCAGCCATTTACCCTAACCTAACCTAAACGATATGTACCGCTGTCGTACAAGTTTGGCACTGTTTTTATCGCTTCCATTCAACTTCCACGTCATATTCTGCTCCTAAAATGGGCCTAACTCAATTCTTCATCCTGGTGATGTATTTGATGCCACGAGCAGCGGTACAGAAAGTGTCCTTTCATAGCAGTTAAGCAAAGCTGGTCGGTGAATTTAAACCTAACCTTACTTCGATTAGATCTAACTGCACAACAAACTACGAATTCTACCTATTCTTGTACGGCTTAAGCCTCCTCGCTGTTTGGTCGGCCAACTTTAAGAGAGCCACAGATATTTGGTATGCACACCACGAGCGCTACTTTAGTGTTCCATCTCTAACCAACAATGGCATCGGCTTAGTTTCATTCATCTTTAGGTTTCGCGTCCGGTTAGACTCGTAAGTACCAAAATTGCGATTTACACACAAAGGCATAGGCATCTGAAATTGTGTGGGCGTGTATTACACATACATACATACATAGTAATAATACGAGTAATAATAGTGCATGTATTCATGTATTTATACACACACGGACGTGGTTAAGTCATTTAGTAATACTTCAGACTGAATTATTAATTATCTGCCAGCATACACACATACATAGGCATATGCATGTACGTACACAATTAATATCCTCATTTAAGGGGTTGCTAATTTTCCTCATTTATACATATTCGTACATACATACATACATACTTACATGGTGATTGGGGTATTAATTAAGAGCAGCCATATCAGCCAGAACCGGGATCATCAACGAATGAGGGGCAAATAATAAGCTTTTCCTCAAAATCTTGTAGAACTAACTGCGTTCATGTTAAATGGTTCATTTTCACTAGTTTTATTTCAATAAGATTAATCACATCTAACTTCAAGTAAGTGGACTATTTAATCAAGTAAAGAAGACCTGTTTTAACCTGAATAATTTCAGAAACCAAAGTATCAGGTCAGTCCATAAGTTCGTGCGTATTTTACCCATAATTTCACTTTCGTACGATTTTTGTATACAACAAAATATTTGCGGAATATAACGGAACTATTTATATTTTCTTTGAGCTTGACTTGTTTACAGTAGCACAGAAAACAAACTATGTGACATATCACGCTGAAATTTGCCATGTAAGCTTATAAGAGTCCTACCAAAAAACAAAAAATTTATTTTTGCCATATGTCATCCGCGGACCGTTTTATTGATAACGTCTCGTTCATATTTGAGCAAAAGGTATTGTGCATTCAACAAGTGATTTTAATCCCCGATAGAAGTACGTGTTGTTAAAAATAAAATGGAATCCTCGAATGCGCATAAGAGGTATATTTTGTATTTTTTTTATAAAAGTGGTAAAAATGCAAGAACTGCTGCTGCAGAAAAAAACACTGTTCACGGAGAGGATGCCGTGAGTGAAAGGACTGCGCAAAAGTGGTTTTCAAAATTCCGAAGTGGTAACTGCGACGTGGGGGATGCTCCGCGCGCTGGTCGTTCTGAAGTCTTTAACTCCAACGCCTTGCTCGAACTCGTGGAAGCTGAGCCAAATTGACAGTCGATATGATAGCTCAGAGGTTAAGTTCATCGCATGGAACAGTTCACAGGCACCTGATTCAGTTGGTAAAGGTTTCAAAGCTGGGAAAATCGGTTCCACATAGACTTTCTGTCGCCAACCTTCAGCAGAGAGTGAATGTGTGTTCTCAGCTGCTGCAACGGCTGAAAGTTTTTTGAACCGTATCGTTACTGGTGATGGAAAATGGGTCCTTTACACCAATCCTGTTCGCAAACGCCAATGGTTAGATAAAGATGAAACACCAGAACCGACCCCTATAGATGGCCTTCACCCCAAGAAGATTCTCCTGTCTATTTGGTGGAATATGGCCGGTATTGTTTATTATGAACTTCTGGAACCAAACCAGACGATAACTGCTGATTATAATATTATTCCTATCAGCTATCAAACCTGAATGAGGTACAAAAATCGACCGTCTTTAGTGAATAGCCGCAAAGTTTTGTTTCACCACGACAACGCAAGACCTCATACCGCAAGGTAAACATTAGGCAAGCTGAACGAGCTCGGATGGAAGCTAATGCCGCATCCACCATACTCTCCGGATATTGCACCTTGTGATTATCACCTTTTCCGTGGACTTCAATCCCATATGAGTAACAAGAACTACTCCTCAAAAGAAGCTATAAAAAGGGATATCGACGCGTATTTTGGCTGCAAGGACAAACAATTTTTTGAGCAGGGAATTAAAAATGTGCCTTAATGTTGGGAAGACATTGTAAATAATGAAGGAAAATATATTATTGATTAGTAAATACTTTAAACATATTTTTTATTAATTTTAAAACCACCTTTAAAAAACGCACGGACTTATGAACTGACCGATAAAGAAAACCGGTTTTAACCTGGATTATTTTAGAAACCAAATTAGCAGCTGATTTAAGAAGCTGAATTGAACCGCTGCATTGGTCTGAAAGTGATGGGTTCGCTAAATAAATACTTCTCGGTCGTGAGTCAATAAATATAATAATAAATGGCATGCCACCGAGTACCTTTCAAGCCATGAAAATACACGAAAAAACGCGAATCACAAATTTCACTATAAAGTCGATCTTAGTTTATATTTATTCGTGACATTGTTCAGGGGCATATTTACGGCTTGTTTTATGAACTATCGCCTATGAATATCGGTCGTGCTCGGAAATTCGACCAATAACCATTTCCATTGTAATAAATTGTTTATGAATGACTTTTATCTTTGCCTTCTTTTCAGTTTCTTTATCAGTCTCTCTTTTGTCTGAAAATATTGTTCATTCTGCTCCAAAAACCATATAAGTCCATTTTTCACACTTTGTGAAAATTAAAGAAATTGCCCCTCCTCAGAGTATTGTTATCTTGCCGCGTTGAGGAGGTAATGATCCTGAGAGCGAAGCCGGCGGTAACTTAGCCACTGGTATGGCCTGCCAAGCCGGTAAAGATTTTCACACTTTTTAAGCAGAATTTGTAAAAAAAAAATTCGAATATTCAGCTTTATATCCTATTGAATTTCGGTATAATAAAGTGTAAGCCCGAAGTGGCTCTAAATTCGCATTGATTTTTTGAGAATTATTTTGCTGATGGTGTTGGGTATTTTCTTCCATTGAAAAAAAACGAGTATTCCGTTGTATATACAGGGTCAGGCACTTGAAGTGTAACCAATTAAAAGCACCATACATTTAGTTTGGAAAATTACTTTTATTCAACTCAAATTAAAAAATATGTGAAAACAATACACAAAACTATAATCCATCGGATTCGCGTCTGGTGAATTTGAGAGCCATTGTGTGGAGGTTATGAAGTTCAGAACTTTGTTTTTTAGCCATTCTTGGTTCACTCGAGCTTTGTGAGGCGGTGACGAGTCCTGTTGAAACGTCCATGGTCTGTCACCGAAATGTTTGACTGCCCACGGCTTCAAACTAATCTCCAGAATACTTTCCCGATAATATTTCGCATTTACCTTGACGCCAGGCTCGATGAAAATGATTGGAGAGCACCCTTCTGCGGTTAAAGCGGCCCAAACTATTATCTGCGACGGATGTTGCCTCCTGGTGGTCAATCAATGACTCAAATTCTCCTATGAACGGTAGGTCAAATAAACCCTGTCGTTTTGGGAGTTTACGAATGCTCAGTTTGAAAAATTTTCTCGTCAGGAAACACAATGTTCGGAAATTGACCGCTTTCGACTAAGCGAAGGAACTCCTTTGTTCTCTCAAGTCTGACTTGTTGCTGCTTTGGAGTCAGATCATGCGCCTTATGGATTTTGTAAGGCTTGACTCTGAAATCATTTTTCAGTATGCGGTGGAGGCTACGGTGAGTTATTTTCAGTTCCTTCGTCATTTGATTGGCACTTCGTCGGGGATTTCGCTCAAGTCGCTTCTTCACTTTTTGAACCATTTCACGTGACGTTGCCGTCTTTTAATGACCACCTCCTTGACGCTTCGCGATGCTACCAGTATCATTGCAACGAGTAATGGTGCGATAAACAAAAACTTCATTTACTTTAAGGTGCTCAAGCTCACGAATAATCTATGGTTTTGATTTTCGAGCCAAATATAATGCAATCACACTATTACGTTTCAAATCCATTACTGATTTTCTTTTTCCGCATTTACTTTTGGCGAAATGCTTCCGCGCGCTTGCTAACAATACTCTGGACTGTCTTTTAGCCAACTAACAGCGGTCTGAAGTTGGTTACACTTCGAGTGCCAGACCCTGTGGAGATAATGCACAAGAGCTTCAGAAAAAATAAACCTTTCAAAATTCATAGAAAAATTATTAAATTTTAATGACGGAGAAATAGATTTTCAGAACTACTCCAACAGTCCATGTTATATAAATATTAGACGCAGAGTTTTAAGTATTTAAATTTTCCTCCATCTTTGCCTTTATCTTTGATATCTTTATTTTAATTTTTGCCCTTATCCCTTTTCTCAACTAAGCATTTATCTCATCTTTGTATTTAACTAAATCTAATCCAAGTCTATAAATATAAAAACCCTGTATTAAAATACCAGTAGCTAGCAATGCGAAAAGTAAGCAGACAAACTACCGCAGCTACTCATTACTTACTGGTGGTAATCAAGTTCAGTGCTAGTTGGTTCGAATGCAGGGAATCGCTTTGACTAATAAACGCCAAGCTTTTAGCTTAAAGTTCGCGCTTGACTATCACTTGACATATCTGCTTTTAGGCGTTCTTATTTCCACACACATACTTCTGCACGCATAAAGCACCCTGCAGGGAACGGAGATCGTTCTGAGTTAGAAACTTCACTAAACTTCGGTTGATCGTCACTAGCCTGGCGGAGAACTAGTCTACTTGCCTTGTAATCAATCGGCGAATGTAACTTTAGTATGACCTCGGAGGAAGTCAATTTCCAGTCCAGCATTACCATTCATCAGCGTCCTCACTTGTACTGGTAAGCTAACTATCATATTTAGTGCCAGCGTATTTTGACATTTTGAAATAACCTCCCTTTTGTGCCAATGGGTGATAAAGCGGAATTGAAGTGCGAGTGTTTCATTCAACAATAACAGAGTAAATCAATTTACAAGTAGTTTTTATAAAATATATGGTTCTGTAAAAAAACAGACCAACATATAAAACTTTTTCATTATTTTTCTTTTAATAAAGCTATTTCCACCGTTAAGGGGTAACACCACTCTACACGCGTAAAATAAATACGATTTTTAAAGAATTTTTTTGTATAGAAAGAAAGGGAAAACAATCATTCTGATTTGGGAAGTTATTACTTATATACTAAAATACAAAACTACAAAGTTTGATCGAAAAATTTTACAAAATGGCGGCACTGGAGACATTTTTGTAATGTGGTTTCTCTTGAAGGAGCTCCGCGGCACGTAGCACAGAGGGTGCAAATTTTAATCTGGAACAAAGAAACATTTTTTTTCTTAATCTAGATAAGAATAGCTAGAGAAACACGTAGGGGATTTAAAAAATATTTATTTTTGTGGAATTAGCAAGCATTTGAAGAAAAAAACTCTATTTTGGACTAAAAAAACGGCACTTAAATAATTATAACAATCGTTTAAATTAATCAATCGAAAATCCCCTACGCTCTTCTCTTAGGAAGGTTATTATACAGACGTAGTGAAAAACCTGATTAAAAATATTTAAAATTGTTTGAGTTATGCTGCGTGCCAATTTCAGAAAACGCGTTTAAAGTTTGGAAATTTGGAGAAATCGTTAGGTAGCAGTCACTAACGCTTGGTTAAAAGCTTAAAATGTTTATGAAATAAACTTCGGTAACGTATAAAACTTTTTGTTCTGTATTTTAAAAGGTTCAAAGAATTTTTTAAGCTTATAAAAAAAAAATCAATTTTTTGAAATTTCTACAGTGGTGTTACCCCTTAAGCTAATTTTTTTTCAACGAGTTATTAATTCATGCAGTAAAAGGTTAATGGGGTTTTTCAGCTATGAAGCAGAGCCTTTGGGGTCTGAAACCTGCTGTGGTCCTATGTATATACACAGCACTTATCAGACCAATCATCATTTACGCCTCTGTGGTCTGGTGGCGACGGATCATTGTTAAGCCCACACTCTGGGAAATATACAGGTTGCAAAGATGTGTATGTTTATGCATTACGGGTACCATGAGTACAACCTCCGGCGATACTCTAAATGCTATGCGTGATTTGCTCCCCTTGGATCTTAAGATACAACAGGAAGCAATAAAAGCAATGTGTAAACTCCATAAATATGGTTTCTGAGAAGAGAAATCTTTAAATTAAATTGGCAACTGTTTTCCAAACGGAAATTTTTGCCATCCTGAAAGTAGTCGAAGGGATAATCAAGAGGGGATTGAGCGGGAAACAGATTGGAGTTTTCAGTGACAGTCAGGCTGCACTGAAGGCCCTGAAGAACGCGAAGCAAATCTCAAAGATTCTTAAATAATGTAAGAAGAAGCTTTATTCTGTCGCAAGACAGAACAGACTTGTACTTATATGGATTCCAGGACACTCCGGTTTTCAAGGAAATGAAATTGCCGATGAATTGGCCAACCGTGGATCAGCGGTTCCTCCACAAGGGCCAGAGCCAATAATCGGAATCATCTCCGAAGGAATCATGAATTGGGTCAGCAATTATGTATGCAATTTACATAAAGAACGATGGCCGGTCTAGAACGCTGCAAAGTTTTTTTTTTGACAAGTCCGAACAGAAAATTGTCAAACTTTTCACTAAAACTTGGAAGGAAAGACGTTCGGTTGATGCTCGGTATTAATACAGGACACACAAGACTAACTACCTCTGTCTCCGTTTCTATTCTTTCCTATCTCTTTCTCTGATACTTTTCTCTTTTCCTCCTTGAGTATCTACCCCTGATTAACTCAATTAATGTATCTCTAACGAGATGACGAATAACTGCTAACTACCTTTGGTCGCTCATCTAGCAGCCACTCAAAAATACATAGTTATTTCGTGTTTGTGAGGCGATTCGGTGAAGAAAGTTATAATACAGTGGGGCCGGCATTAGTACGTAAAAGCAAAATTTGTAGTATTTTAAAAATTATTTTATTAATATTTTAAATAAGTATTTCAAAAAAGGTCTATAGATGCATCGAAGTTTGAATAGCACCACACTTAAATACATTATCCACAACTTTCCTATGAATTTCTGCATAGTCCATTCCTGGCCCAAGTTCATGTAATCTTTTTAAATGACATAAGGCTGTAGTGAAAATCCCATCGGATGTAATGAAATAAATTACAGCATGAAAAGTGACTTCATATTTAATAAAAATTCAAACTTTTTTTTTTCCTAGTTCACTCCTCTCGGGAGCATAGGGTCTCGACAAGACTTGCTCACATTGGTTTCATTAATCTATTTGATTTCTGACAGGGTAGATGATTAGCCTGCCGCTTCCAGTCCAAAATAGTGAGAATGTATACCTGTCGTCTATTTGGAACAACGCCTTCTTACTGCTTCAAGCGCCATCTGTGTTTCACATTTTTCTGCCAGAAGGATTGCACAGATGGTTGAGGACTTCGCTAAATTTGGTGTGTCTGCGCTATTACCGCGGGTGCCCGCTTCCTCTTGCAGGCGCCACTGATGCAATGTATAACTATGTGTTTTTCTTTGTGTTTGCTTTGTTTAGCTTGTTATAAAGAGTGGTTAGATTTCAAGGGCCGAGGTTGAATGTGAACCACACATAAACGTCAACGACACAGTTGGACTTCTTTCTTTGGGGTTATTTGAAAGAAACGGTGTACGTCGATAAGCCAGCAACAATTCAAAGATCAGATAATTCGGTACATCAACGGCATAGAACCTCAATTATGCCTCAACGTAATCGAAAATTTGGACCATGGGATGGAGGTGTGCTGCCGAGGCCACGGCGGTCATTTGGCCTTATTTTGTTCCATACGTAATTGAGTCATACCAATATTATCACAATAAAGAGAAACGACAATAATTTCTTAAAAAATTGTATTTTATTCAAAATCAACACCGCCCCTTGAAACTTAACCACCCTTTAGTAGCCACAATGCAAATAATGCGCTGACTATTCTACAGGAGTAAGGATGGAATGGATTGAGGAATGAGATTTTTTTTTTAAGTAAAATTCAAACTTATATTTATAATATTGGCTAGACAAATGGAATCGCTGCTCTTTTTTGTTTTTGTGTTTCTCATAGATTTTCCTTTAGTAAACAAAATGATAGCACGAAAACAACTCTCAAAAAAATGCCAAATAAACTTATATGATTTTGAAAATATGGTTTATCAAATACACGACAAAAATATGTTCGCCACCGGGAGTGAGTCGAATTTGTAGAAGAGGTGAACAATGCATGCGTGTACCTACACATGCACCTATGGAATCACTCACTACTCCAATCACATTCTCTCCCATTCGCCAGCTCAATCAATCAATCGTCAGCGACAGCGGTGGTGCGAGCGAATTGCCTATGCATGGAGCTACGTATGTATGTAAATAGAAATTGGTTTGCTTTGCAATGCGTTGCATTGTTGCCAACTTGTCTGAATCAGCACTCACTACATCACACGCACTAATCGAATATTCCAATATGTCGCCTCCAACTTACCAACTAACCAAGTGACCGCCGTGCGTTGAAGCATATCATTCCTTCGACAAATTTCTATCCACTGCGGTGTGGTTGCGAAGTTCATGGCAATTTCGGTTTTGCGCATTCCAAGTCGAATTAAATACTTGGTGCCACTCTTGAATTCTTGTGTCCAATTTGTACATACGTCTTTGGCCAAAGTGCAGGACAGCCATTTTGAAAATTAAGTGGAAAATGCCAGCCATTGAGTTTCTTTTCGGTGTCTCTTGATTTTATTCATTAGAAATTAGCTTTGTCAGCGAATATAAAGTGCGTTCCTCGCATTTCCGTTTTCAGTAAATTGTTCTTAATAAAATACTGGCGCATACATCTTTGAAAGGCTTCAAGCCAAGCTTCTTCTGCAATTTGTGACTACGTCTTTTGTTTGCTATAAATAGGCAGAGTAGTGCAAAAAGCTGTAAAAAAATAAATGTGTGATCTTTTGATAGTTTAACTCCGCGAGGGTATCAATCCCAAAACTAACTGCCGATTTGTCACATACAAGACACCCGTTTTCTATTTATAAAGCTATAAATTCTTTGTTATCTATTTAGAAATAAAATCTAATAAAAATAATTACTTTTGCAAACTTATTATCATTTGTGAACCTGAAATCCTTGAATGATTGTTTTTCTTCAGGAAAAGCTACCAAAACGAAAAGTCGTAAAAAATGGGCAGAAAACGGATGACGTTTTTGGATGCGGATACGGTAAGATTTGTGGATTCCCAACTCGAAATCCAAATATTGTTCTTTCTCACATACTTTTAAGCAATTCTCACCAAGTTCAGCAAAGCTCGCCCTCCAATATTTCGCTTTTTAAGTGGCGCTAATTAGACGGTTAAAGCAATAACAAGTGAAGTGTTTTTCCACTTGATTTTTCCAACGTGGAGGGGCCCGTTTTCGTTCTTTGTGAACGCAAGTAGGTACCGCATAAAAAAACTTTCAAGGATGTCGCGTTTTTATCCATTCGGACGACTGAATCTAACTAGCGGGTTGTAATTTTTTTTTTTTTTTGTCGGGACAACTAGCAAGTATAACACTCATACACAATTCAGTCCACTGTACTGCACTCGGATTCCCTTTTAATTTTCTTCAAATCTACCCGACCTCCGAAGAAATCTGAGTGGATCTTCTAATGCCAAGGAGCCAAGGTAGGCGCTTCTTAACACATCAGTTCCAAAGACCTCAACCGTGATTCGAGCGATGGCTCAGCAGACGCACAGAAAGTGGTCTGCCGTCTCATCCTCCTCTCCACATGCTGGGCAGAGTGCACTGTCTGAGATGCCTACCTTTACCATGTGCTTCGCCCACAGAAAGTGGCCCGTCATTAGTCCAACCAGCTGTCTGCAGTCCTTCCTGCTTAATGACAGAAGGATTTGCGACAGTCGGTCGGACATGACAGGTAAGATCAGTTTAGTCCATCTGCAGCCTCTCTCAACCTGCCAAGCTCGCTTGTGGGTTGTAGTAACCCATTTGCTAACCATGGCTTTGATGGCTGCGGGAGAGAGTAGCAGAACGGGCTCCGGGCCAAAGAAGTTGGCCTCAGAGCCCATCCTAGGTAAGGAGTCAGAGGTCTCGTTACCCACGTGTCCGGGACCCATGTTAGCATCAGACCATTAAGCCTACCGATTTACAGGACTCGAATACTCTGGAGGATTGCCCAAAGATAATAGATTTACCAGGTTTGGCCATTAACTATGGTGAAAAAGAAAATTGTTAGAGGAACTTCGGCTGTCATGTCACAGGGAATACGGCAGTCGAGTTCTGCACGATCAATTCACATGGTATTCCCACACTCGACCAATCAGTCGTTGACCAGATGGCAACGAAGTGACATTGTGTTGACTTTTTTTTATTTTTGTATATAACCAACACAGCTTCAGTTTTTTATAAACACATTCCATGTGACCTCAGCTCATCGGCTGATTCTGCCAAATTCGCTCAGAGCCAAATAACGGTCTGTTATGATGATATACTGAGTACTTTTATGGCTTCGCTTTTGCTTAAAATACCTTCACTTCAATAATTCTACAGGGTAAACGATATGAAGTGTTGCCTATTCAAAACAACATAGCTTTTTTGTGTGAAATTAGTTTTTATTGATTTCAAAGACAAAATTTTTTCAGAAATGATTACAATTTTAACATACATTCGCTTTAGCTCGATGTGACCACCTTCTGCCTTAACTATAGCCTTCAAACGGTAAAAAAATAATTCGCATTCACTTTGACACCAGGCTCGATAAAAGCGATTAGAGAGCGTCTATCAGCGGTCACTGCGGCCCAAACCATTACTTGCGATGGGAAATTGCTTCGAGTGGCCATACGTAGGCTCAAATTCTCGTATGAGCGTTCGGTCGAGTAAACACGATCGTTTTGAGTGTTTATGAACTGCCAATATGCGTCGAATGCTGTGTTCGATATTTTCAGTTCTTTGGCCATTTTTCTTCCACTTCGACGAGGATTTCGTTCAAGTCGCGCCTTCACTTTCCGAACCATTTCTGGCGTTGTTGCGGTTTTTTTGGTCCACCTCCATAGCGTTTTGCAAAGCTACCAGTATCGTTGTAACGGTTTATAGTGCGATACACAAACATTTTATTCACTTTGAGGGGACTGAGCTCACGAACAATGGCTGGTTGTGATTTTCCACCCAAATATAACGTAATCACACTATTACGTTTGAATTCCATCACAGAAAAAAAATTCAACAAAACTGAGACGCAAATGCTTTTGACGGCTTATAAACAATATATTGAACTGTCATTAGCTTTTGGAATGTATATAATCATTAAATCAATAAAAGAAATGAAAAATTCAAGACCACCTTAAAAGTGTAATTATGATGTCATAGCGCAAAACTGAATCGAAGGCAACAATTTTAGCCCCTGACAAATATGCTCTTGACATCGAAAAAGGGACAGAACTGAGCTAAAAATCATCGAAGCTAAAAAGGTATATGAAGCTTTCTAGGAAGTGAAAACCAAATACAATAAAAATCGGTAAATATAACTTCGAAACGGTGGAAACATGACTTACTTCCACTTGTGCGGCAGGGTATTATGTGGATGTATACGAGTATTTTATATCTGTCTGTATTAATACTTGTTCGCATTAGGCTAAGCTATACATTATATTTAAGTATATACCCGGGTTAAGCTTCAAGTTGAAATGAACCCTGTACAATAGTTTAAGAATTTGTGTCTAGTCCTTAAGTTATGTGTGGCTTTAGGCGAAAGACGCCTTGTTGTACACACGAAAAAGAACATTCGGTTTCTAGCGAGCGAGGAAGACGTCTTTTATTGATTTTATCATAACTGTTTTCTGAGCCCTTCCACCGTAAAAAAAACTTAAATTTTGCGAATAGGGACGCTACAAGTGCAGAGAACTATTTGCTCCTCCAGCTTAAAGCGTGGCGCACGGCTGTTTGCCTCTACGCGAGCGAAGCAAAGACTTCCCTCGCTGCACGGCTGAATGAGTTCTTAGCTGAAGTGCGCGACATATGCCCGGAAGACACTGAGGCAGCGACGGACGGAACTATGGGTTGGGAGAAAAGCGGTAGCAAAGTTTTGTTATCACCTGACAACGCCATTGATGCAGTAAAAAAAGTGCGAACGAAAAAATTAGTGACAACGGTGAGAATAGTAGTACAGATGCGAATAGCGGAAAATGTGCGAATAGCGATACAAATGCGTACAACGGCAATAGTGAGGATAACGGCAATGATGCGAACTACGATGGCGAAGAAGATAACGGCAACGGTAAACAACCACGCGAACCAGTAGAAGGAGCAATGACATACTGTACATGCGAAATGAAATATTTGGTCAGCAAGTAACGGGCGGATGGTACCGTATTTAGAAGTCCACGCAAGTGGGGAAAGTCACTGGCTGCCATTTACTTGGGAGTGGTCAGGACGATTCTTAGATTCATATGTTCCAACCAGCTCACAACTTCCGGTCTTAGCCCAAGTTTTCTCTGGGTAGCTTCCGAACACCTGTTCGAGAGCGGGCTAATAGGAGAAGACGAAGCAACCCAGGATAGCTGGCTGTGCGCCGAGTTTGGGACCCACCACGTAAAAATACACCCACCGCCCTCTCTCCCTCCTTGAAAATGAAAGCAAAGCCTGGGATGAGAACTGCTTATCCTGATGACGACCCCTGCAAACGAAGTAAGGACTATGATTTGAAGATATGCAGCTGGAATGCCCGGTCTCTTAATGGGAAAGGTGCCACTGTCCTGTCACTACTATTAAAGAGACACGATGGACGGGGCAAAGCTAGAATAGTACCTACATAATAGTCTACCACAGCAGCCATGTAAAGGAGAGCAAATTCGATGTTGGATTTGTTGTGAACCAAGGACCCAACATCGGCTCGGATCAATACCTTGTTGCAGTCACGCCTCTGTGCAGCAAGAAACGTACATCTAACTACGCAAAGAATGTTCGACATCGAAAAGCTGCAATCGCAACTTACAGACAGAATATTCGCCACTCGACTCTCACTCCTGCTTTCAGAGAGTACTGCCCAACAAATTGGCTTGCACGAGCAATAGAACAACATTTCTCGTTCTCTAGGTAACGCCGCCGAAGAAGAAATTGGATCTCTGCGAACCCTAAAAAACAATTGGTATGACGAGGAATGTCTTGCTGCCGCCGAAAAAAGGATGCTGCATATGGGCCACGCTGCGATCGGGCGCAACGTGAGCCATGTGAGATCGCTAGCGGAAGCTGAAAAAGGAAGAGAGATAACACTGTGTGACAAAAAAAAAAAAATTCAATATACTTTTATGGAGACCTAGCACAACTTGTGGCTATAGAAAAACTAAAAAAAATGGTATAGGAAAACTTTCCAATACACCCCCAAAATCTCATTTTATGGCCATAAAACCGTTTTTCAGTAGGTTCATGTGAAGAATAACTCCTAACTTCGCCAATTTCCTTCCGATTTCGAATTTGCTTTTTTAGTTCGAAAGAACAAAAACAAGCCTTTTTGACAGTGTGTCGACAATTTTTCTGAAATGACAACTGACGAGACTGTAGACGGAAGTATTTGGAATCTCAACTTTGACATAATTTTTACGATATTATCCGATATTGAGGATTTTTTTTAGTACACTACTGTTATAGTAAATTTAATTTTGCGTCGAATGAGCTATATTTAACTGTAATTGAATTAAAATTAATAGAGTTGTGTGAGTTTTAAGATTTTATTTTTTTTTTGTACTAATTTGGTATGTAGGCATCGAAGCATGAAAATGATAACAAATGTCATTATAAACACATAATATTTATTGGAGTATTGTGCAGTGCAGCATTGTACGGTATGGTACGGTGCGGTACGGTGCAGTACACAACGGAACTGGTTCCAAACTTAAAAAAGCATTGGAAACGGCCCTTTGGAGTTTAGTATGGTACGGTACATTTGTCATTCTCTTCATCAGTTTTGAATACTTCTCTGTAAGAAATTCGATCATCATCATTCATCTGAAGTCGTCATCAACTAAATTCCATTGTTTAAATCGAGAAGCGAGCGTTTCAGACTGTCTTCCCGATAGAAGTAAATCACGAGAAAGATCCTGAAAATCTAAATTTGATACAATGTGTCGTTCTGAAGACTTAGAACCAGACGGAAAGTACTCTTCAAGTACTCTTTATTGTTATCAGTTTGATCATCATCAGCAATGAGTTGTACTTCCTTCAGTTCATCACCTGCAGTTGAGTCAATCATATCGTCCAAGACTACGGGGTTCTTAACAGTTGCAACATCAGCATACTTTATGTGCTTTCGAGTTTTATAATGATGACCGTTTACGTCCGTTTTACAAAAATAACAATCATCTGGTTTATGATAAGGCTGATGATGCCACATCATCGGAGAATATTGAGAAATTCGACTTTTCTGGCAACGTTTTGATATATCTCTTGAATTTCAATGAAACAAACAATAAAACTTTGACGTTTTAATAAGGTTAAATTATAATAACAAACTTCTTTTGTTAATCAATGTACAGTGTGAACTTTGGTACACTTGGGAGCTTTTTCATATTTCTATTGAAAAAAAATGTGCTATAATATGTCAGATATTTTCGTAAGTTCTAACCAGTTCTGTTGTATGCAGTACAGTGTACTCTTATGTATACATATACACTCCAATAAATATTACGCATCTATAATAACGCATCAAAACACGTCCTTATTCCCATTTAGCGTAAGCTATACCTACATACCAAATCAGTAAAAAAAAAATAAAATCTTAAAACTTACACAACTCTATTAATTTTAATTCAATTACAGTCAAATAAAGCTCATTTCACGCAAAATTAAATTTACTAATATATAACAGCAGGGTACTAAAAAAAATCCTCAATATCGGATAATATCGTAAAAATTATGTCAAAGTTGAGATTCCAAATACTTCCGTCTACAGTCTGGTCAGTTGTTATTTCAGAAAAATTGTCGACACACTGTCAAAAAGGCTTGTTTTTGTTCTTTCGAACTAAAAAAGCAAATTCGAAATCGGAAGGAAATTGGCGAAGTTAGGAGTTATTCTTCACATGAACCTACTGAAAAACGGTTTTATGGCCATAAAATGAGATTTTGGGGGTGTATTGGAAATTTCTCCTATACCATTTTTCTTAGTTTTACTATACCTACAAGTTGTACTAGGTCTCCATAATAGTATAATTTCACTGTCGCACAGTGTAATCAGAGATTAGACAGGATAAAGAAACGAGAGACCGAAATACCTCAGTGCAATAATCTTGAAATGCTGGCCAATACGAAACACGCCCGAAAACTCTACCAGAAAGTTCAGCAGCTTACAGCAAGTTTCAAGACCGGATAAGTAAACAAACAAAATAAATGATAAATATCGTGAAAAACTAACTACTTTAAAGAATTAATTAGAATTAAAAAAATGAGCTTGGTATTGAACGGTTACTGCCGAATGCAACTAAGGTCGATATCGAGCCAAGGGAGGGGACGGTTGAATAGTGTGGAATTTCGCATTGACAATTCTCCCAACTAAACATATTTTTTCTAATAATTATCGCCATTGCTTTTTCCACCTAACTCCTTATAGTCGAAACACTGTGCTTCCCAACGAAAACCATTGTCACCTGCTTGGACGCGAAATACTCACACCATCCCAAGCGTGCAGTGTCTCTCGATGATTCAGGTGAGCTGATTGGCGAACGGAAGTTTTCTGCAAATGCGTACCATCTTAGTACGAGTGTGTAGATGTAGATGTCCGTGCGTGCTTTTACTTTCCTGCGTACACTGGTTTTCTCGATTTCTGTTTGTTTTGCAAGGGACACAAGGCAAAGTTTTCTGTTCAGATTCGCATGTATGTATGTATGAATAACGCTATGATTGCCACGTAAGGAACTTCGAGTGATGTGAGTAACATCAAACAATGAAAAGAATGTGTGATTTGCTTCACGAAAAGGAAACTTACGTAGGAGCTTAGTAATGCTTGTTTGTTCAAAGTTTTACCCAACAATTTTGAATATTTCTAATTGCTAATAAAGGGACACATAGAATATGCGACAAAAACATCTGTTGAAAGTAAGGGAAACCAATTGAATAGTCCAAGTAAGCTGGTGCTTCTTACATTTTATCTCGTTGTACTCCGTAGCTGCCCGGTAGTCGGACTAGCTGGTGCGTGAGCACTTCTAGGAAGTGGACTGCTTCGAAACCCCGGACAAGAAACACCAAATGACAGAGCAAGTTTTTTCTATTTGCGGTGGGTCGTCGGCAGGCAACGGCAATCCTCCGAGTGCATTTCTGCCATGGAAAAGCTCAGAAATTCGGAAGCGGCGTCAAACTGTAGGTCGCCCTATTTGTGGGAAAAAATCAAAACGCACAGCACAGATAAGAGGAGAAGGAGCTCGACCAAACATCTGAAGTAAGCGCCAAATAAATATGCACGTACGAATGTACAATAAGTAAATAAATAGTCAAAACTTGTCAATATGTGGTGCACAATTTATTTTAAGGCTGACTCTAAAGTACCTTCAGGTAAAGTATCTTCCTAAGGCCCTCATCCATGGGAATTTATTTTCAAAATCATTGTTTAGTGAAAAATTGCTCCAGTTACGTAATAGTTCTAGGCCTATGGCTTTTCGAGCAGCTCTAATCCCTAGGCAACTCATCAACATCAAGGCACTTTTTGGTGAGATTTCCGTACCTAAGTTTTTTGAAACTGAATATTTTGCCTGAATCTTGTCATCAATGCAGGCAAGTGATTAGCGCCTTTTTGGACTGGTTTAAATCCGCTTTCATTTTCTGAAGGATTGCTTATATTAAACATGATTTCCAAATTTTACAAAGAGATAAATGTGTTTACGTAAATGTATTTCACAGAAATATGAGGGAAAACGGATTTTTTTGAGTTAATTAAAAAAAACCAAAAGAAATGGCTTAACTAAATAATTCTCATTTCTGTTTTTCTAGTCGGATTATTTATAGAATAACAGAAACTTGTAATCATTCCCTGGCATAATTTGCACTTACCGCTTTTCAGTTTCATACCTGACCTGATCTTTTTTTGTTGAACTTGAATGTGTCCTGCAGATTTGTTTTTACTGAAAACCTTGCTTTGGGATTTATGCAAAAGAGAATATTACAGGGTGAGGTGTTACCAACTTCACACTGCTTGTATCTGTAAAACAACTCATGACATCAACGTCAAAATTGTTCTAATGACAGTTCAATATATTGTTTATAAGCCGTCAAAACCATTTACGTCTCAGTTTTGTTGCATTTTTTTCTGTGATGGAATTCAAACGTAATAGTGTGATTGCGTTATATTTGGGTGGAAAATCACAACCAGCCATTGTTCGTGAGCTCAGTCCCCTCAAAGTGACTAAAATGTTTGTGTATCGCACTACAAACCGTTACAACGATACTGGTAGCATTGCAAAACGCTATGGAGGTGGACCAAAAATAACCGCAGCAACGCCAGAAATGGTTCGGAAAGTGAAGGCTCGACTTGAACGGAATCCACTTCGAAGGGGAAGAAAAATGGCCAAAGAACTGAAAATATCGTAAGACAGCATTCGACGCATATTGGAAAATGAGCTCAAGGTCAAGGCTTACAAGTTCCAAAAAGCACACGATCTTTCACCCCAACAAAAAAAAGTTCGGTACGAAAGAGCAAAGGAGTTGTTGCGCTTGGACGATTGTGGCGCATTTCCTAAAATTGTGTTTTCTGATGAAAAAAATTTCCCAATTGAGCAGTTCATAAACACTCAAAACGATCGTGCTTATTTTACCGAACGCTCATACGAGAATTTGAGCTTACGTATGGCCACTCGAAGCAATTTCCCATCGCAAGAATTGGTTTGGGCCGCAGTGACCGCTGATGGACGCTCTCCAATCGCTTTAATCGAGCCTGGTGTCAAAGTAAATGCGACTTATTATCGGGAAAATGTTTCATAAAATGTCTCATAAAGCTCGTGTGAACCAAGAATGGTTAAAAAATCATGGTCCACACTTCATTTCGTCCACACAATGGCTTTCGAAATCGCCAGACGCAAATCCGATGGACTATTCCATCTGGTCCATTTTGGAGAGCAAGGTGAGGACTAAAAAGTATGCCAGTATGGATGCGCTGAAAAAAGCGATTATACGAGAATGGGCCAAAATACCTCAAGATCACATTCGTGCAGCATGCAACTCATTTTTTGACCGTTTGAAGGCTATAGTCAAGGCAAAAGGTGGTCATATCGAGCTAAAGTGAATCGTATGTTAAAATTGTAATAATTTTTGAACAAATTTGTCTTTGAAATCAATAAAAACTAATTTCACACAAAAAAGTTATGATGTTTTAAATAGGTAACACTTCATATCGTTCACCCGTACTTTCAAGTTAATGAATGTAGGACGATTTCATAAGAAATTACATGGACTATAAATGCAATAATATTGAACTCTGATTGTGTTTACTACGAAATATGCAAACAACACTTCCACTGAGACGGCAATAAACGATCCACGAGAGTTATTTTGCAGTACTCTCCATCAGCCTGATGCACAGTGGTCGAAATGGTCGATCTAGCGGCGTTTAATTCCTAGCTTAAAGAAAAGGAGCGTTGCATAAATTTTGTTTGGTTTATTCCCATACCAAGCATAGTTGCTGCAACAATAAAAAGAATGATTTTTAAAAGTTAACATTATAATTTTTTTAGTCTTTTTCTATTCTTACTATTTACTTTTTTTATATTTTGCTTTGCGCTTGCTGCGAAAGCTCACAGCTGTGCGAATATTAAAAGCAAAACAAAGAACTTGACAGTGCCATAAAAATTGTAATTAAACGGTTCAAGAGTGGCTTCCACTCTTCTTTTTGCGAAGTCTTAAGACATATCTTACGGATAGATATTGCGCAGTGATGGTATGTGGGGAAAATTCCCTGCATGTAGGGATTTTTGTCGAAAAATGTGGGTTTAGGAAAAAAAAGGACAGATTTTTTTAAATACTATTATATAAACGTAGAGAATTTTCAAGAAAAACTGAACAAATTTTAAAATAGCGGAAAAATTAAAAAAATCCATTTAAATTAAAAATCCGCAGTAAGATTTTAGCCAAAATTTTTTTCCTTATGGCAGCATACTTTGAAAAGCGTTAATACGGCAACATTGCTATTTTTTTCTTCGTTAACGCTAAAGCGATTTTTTCTTCACGCAAACTTGTTAGTTGTCCTGCGTTTTCTGGTGCTTTCCACTTTTGAAGTAAGTTTGCAATTATTTTAATCTTAACTTTTTTTATGTTTAAAATGCATATATTTTACAGAAATGAGCTCCTCCTCTTCAAAAGTTCAATAACAAGTGGCTTGACGACGACAATTTTAGTGGCTGGTTGGAAGCTGTGGCTAACGATCCATTGATGCAAATGCGCTGCGTGCGACAAAGTTTTGAACTGCGACAAGTCTGATTTTCAGAAGCTCGCCGAAGCAAAAATGCACCAAAAAATATGAAGGCAATAAAAAAGACACCTAAAATAAACAGTTTTTTAAGAAAAAGCCGAGTAAACCAAATGGTTCCAGAAATTTCGAAATAAGATTGTTATGTTTGTTCGCTGAGTATAATGTCGCGCTGCAAGTGGTGGACTATTTAACCCAACTCAAAACAGCACCAAGTTCAAAACTTAAGCAAATAATTCAATTTTGACGTTGCAAGTGCCTCATCATAGTGTAAACACATGAGAAAAAAGTGGGAATTTTGTAGGGAAAATTTTTTGTAAGGAAAAGTAGGGAATTTTTTGGGCTGTGTAGAGATTTTTCGAAAAATCAATTACCATCACTGATGTTGCGTTCTATATATCGATGGTGTGTTGTCAAACCACTTTGTTGCTACTTCAGGTGCTTCAAGGCTTCAGGCTTCCCTAAGGAAGCGTTTTAAGGCAACGACTGTTTGTCTTTTTTTTTTTAAACATTAACAAATATATTTCTTACTCTAAGTTTGTGCTCTATGCCGATGATTTGAACATTTTTTCAACCACTGGAGGCTCATCGGACGCTCTCAGACTTCAGTATGATTCGAACAATTTTCACCGATGGTGCGTAAGATAGCGTATCTTCCTATATATTAAGAAGATGTTTTCAGTTAACGTTTTCGGGCGTCATGGTTTTAACACATCCTACACTTTTTTTTTTGTGGGTTCAAAATGCCTTCGCACTTACAGCGGCCGTCGTCTACTGTGTCGTGTGGTGTGGCCACTAAAACGATCCCTCCTCTCCTTCTGGGGAGACACCCGTCCCGGAACTTCTTTCTATATTACTTCGGGAGGGCATCCATAAAGGACCAATTCTATTCACCAACGTCTGGGTCCACCATATTTGTAGCCAGCTTTTATGCTATAGGCTCATCTTCTTTTGTCTCGATCTGTGTGGCTTCGCTTTGCTGCATTGTGTCGGGGTCAATCTTTTTCCTGCAATACGTTCTCGATGTATTTCTTTACCGCATTCCAACTGTCCTCGCGTTCGAGCAGTTTGCTGATTATGTTGCTCGGTTTGCGATGTCGCCAATCTGCTCCCTCTGAGCATTTCTTTCCGCGAGCCATCTGTCACAACTAAAAAACGTGTGTTCAGCGTCATCGCTCGGTGCTTCGCAGTATATGTACTTGGAATTGGTTACCCCGCCCATGCGGTGTAAGTATCTCCGAAAGTATCCGTGGCCCGAAAGGAACTGAGTTAAGAAGTAGTTCACTTTCCCGAAATTCCTTTGGACCCATTTATCAATTGATGGAATAAGTTTCGCCGTCTATCTGTCACTCGGTTCAGTGTCCCATCGGCTTTGCCAGCGCAGCACGGCTTGGCATCTCCGTTCTGAGAAGCCGTTCCTACACTTTTAATAACAATGAATTGCAAAATGTAACAGAGTTCAAGAATCTTAGAGTTATATTCGACTCTTACATTTCTTTCAGTGTTCATATTAACTTCGTTCTTACTAAATCACAATCAGTGCTGGGCTTCATTCGTCGCTATAGGTACATCTGAATTCTCTGATCCATATACAAGGTGGTGCAAAATTAGTTACCCTATTGGAAGATAGTAAATTTTTGCCGTCGTACGTCGATCATATTTGACACTTGTGAACTGTACATTTGCAATTTACAAACAGTCAAGCAATGGAGTACGTAAAGGTTAAATAAAGATTTCCATCACTAAAAATTATGTTAAAAAAGCAGAAATAGTAGTGAATACCATAATAAAATTTATTATTCGAAATTCAGTACTTCTGTTTTCAGGTATAGTACATCATCTTCAGTGTTTTGTTTAAATTTTTTAAAAGATGTACTATGAATACTTTCATCACGTTCCGCTGTTTTCGGATTGAACACATTCTTTCTTTTCACTTCTTGACTTATTAAAATTTTCAGATCTCGGAAGTTGTCTGGAAACCTTTCTAGGATCACGTCCCATGGTAAATTACGCTCCGAAGCGCCCGAGCGCCCCTTGTTAATTGTTGAATAACTCGAAAAGTATTTATCGGATTCACTTCAAATTTTCACAAAATATTTTTAAGATATTATATTTTGAGAAAATGTAAAAACAAAGATCAAATTTTTTGAAAATTCTGACTACCTACTACTTCTAACCCCTTAGATAGTAAAAAAAAGAGATTCAAAAACAAAACTGAATGACTAATTTTGCGCCACCTTGTACATATAAATTGCCTTATACGGATTTTGGGACAATGCAATTAACATTTAGAGCCCTTATGACCTTATCTTTCGATAAGAAGAATTGAAACTGTACAAAAAATAGTTCTTATCTATGAAATTACTCTTTTTTTGTAATTTCAAACGTTTATTAACAAAGATGGTTACAAATTTAATCTTCAAAATAATAGCCATCACTAGCGACACATTTTTCCCATCTCTCAGGCAATTTGTGGATGCCGCGCCAAAAAAATAGGCCGTCTTTGGCCGCAAACCAATCATCAAGCCATTTTTTGGCTTCTTCGTGAGAATTGAAGCGCTGCTCGGAAAGTGCGTGGCCCATCGATGCAAACAAATGATAATCGGAAGGCGCCAAGTCTAGTGAGTAAGCCGCATGCACCAGCGGTTCCCAATCGTACGTCTCCACCAATTCCCGGGTCCCTCTTGTTCGATGTGGCGATGCATTGTCACATTGTCAGTTCATGCGGCACCTATCTTTCGACCTTTAAAATCATTCCCATGTCTTTCAAACGTTTGGAAATGGTTTTTTGGGTCCCTCCCAACTGCTCTGCCATCATTTCTTCCGTTTGACCATCATCTTCATCCAACAATGCTTGCAATTCGGCGTCCTCAAACTTTTTCGGTGGCCGGCCACGCTAAAATCACCACTTCGGAATTTTTCAAACCACGTAAAGCACTGTGCTCTACTTAGAGCATGTCCACCATAAGCTTCTATAAGCATTTGATGAGCTTGAGAAGCGTTTTTCTTCAATTGATAGCAGAAAATCAATGATATCCGCAAATCGTAGTTTGAAGGCATGAAATTCGACATTTTTAAGAGCGACAAAAAGGCATTGTTGTATGAAGCGTAACAAGCAATGAACTGAATATTGTTGATGCTTTCCATTTCAGTTCAACCGGGCTATTCGGGTCATGTTCTTCGATTTCGATGTAACTCAAATATGTTGCTCTCTGGTCAAAATAATGAGACACGTATTTTTTTGTTCGCCCGAAAAAAATCTTTTTCAAGAGTTATCGGCAATTTTGTTTTTCGGCTCAAAATCGATTTTTTTTAATTAATATATATAAGAAAAATTTTTTTTTAAATGCCCACGAACGACTTCATGTAGAAACAATTGCAAATAAGTAGTTGAACATTTTTTATTTTTCATAAAACAAAAAGTGCGAAACAGGTTTCTTACTCAAAAATTCATTACTCAAAAACAACTTATTTTAGCTACTGGGCATTCAGGTCAATTGAAGTTTGAGGTGTTCTCTTGATTTGGAATAAGTTATTATATAAAAAAAAAGAAAAAATACACATTTCGAAAAAATTTCAATTTTTTTTTCTCTTTTGCTAAATAAAAAATTTTCAACTACTTTTTGTTTCTACATGAAGTCGCTCGTGTAAGTAATGACGATCATTTTGAGCCCAGAATTATTAAAATCGGTTCATTTTTGACTAAGTTATGGGCATTTAAAAACAAAATTTTCTTATATAATTAAAAAAAAAATCGATTTTGAGCCGAAAAACAAAATTGCCGATAACTCTTGAAAAAGATTTTTTTCGGGCGAACAAAAAAATACGTGTCTCATTATTTTGACCAGAGAGCAACATATTTGAGTTACATCGAAATCGAAGAACATGACCCGAATATCCCGGTTGAATTGAAATGGAAAGCATCTGTTGACAGATGACAGACGAAAAAAACAAGGCATTTGGGAAGGTTTAAAAATTCTCCTAGCGACATCTGTGGACTAATAGCTGAAAGTCTCATTTCATAGGTATATAACTGGTAAGTTTCTTACGCTTTGAAGCTCCTGTCCACTTAATGATTCTCGACTTATGCTAATTAGGTTAGGTTAGGTTATGGTGGTAGTCAGTCTGTACGACCAACTTACTTAGACCTTACAGGTACGTTGTGATCCCACTGTGCGACACAGGAACATCATTTATTTATTTTCGTGAGAGAATTTAAAAAGTTTCTCGCTAGAAAACCTTGTCTGGTTTTAGCTGATTTTATGTTAACTACTCTGGACTCTCTCGAGGAGAGAAGGACAGTTATTTCAATGCAATTAAAGCCATCATTGATTGTCCGGCGTTACTCGAGCTTATAGCTTTAATGCTTCGCATAGGAGCTTTGGCAGCTTTTAACCTTTCCATGGATAAAACTTAAAGACTTTATTTGCTGGTAGTGCACCCACTGCTCGTGCACTTTGGGAACTTAACGAGTTATTTAAGGAGGGCCTCTCATCAGCGGCTTCAAAAAATAGGTGTTTTTTCTCAATTTTAGGCCCCCGTTAATTCTGACCTTAGCTTTGCTTCATTTATGTTAAATTTCGTAGGAATTCTTAACTTAATTGTTTAAATTGGTGTTTATATATATTTTGATGTTTTAAGTGTCCAAGGAGATCTGCTTATCATATTTGTATGTAGTCCGTAAAGTACTTTGTAGTATAGATAAATATAAATAACTAAATAATAAATAAATAAAAATACTTCTTTAGATTAGTATTGGTTAGGAAAAGACAAATACATTTGGCGTCATTCCACAACTTTAAATATTAATCAAAACCCGCTTGATCGGCCACTTCGGCCACTGTGCGACGGCCCGCTGAATGCAAGCAACACAATCACCTGCTACTAAATGCTTTTTCATTACACATTTCTCCATTACTTCGCCTGCTGAATGCGTTTTTGCATTTTCTTTTGCTTTCTTCGCCACTCTCGAATTACTTTTGCGCTCAAACCAGTCACATGATAACAGAGGCAGTGACGTCGGCATCAAAATCAACAGTTTCACAAACATGCACGCATGCGTCAAGCGGTGGCCGCTTCCAGCTCGCTTGTGTGCTGCTGGAATTTCCACATGCGATGACTGCGCTCTGAGCAGCACTTGAGCAGCAACAGCAGCGACAACAATTTCTACTGCAACTTGTTGCTAGTAGCTGGTAAATTTCTTCGCCAACACTCCAAACGTAGTTGGCTTAATCGCTTCTTCGGCTTTGGAATGTGGGTCAGGCTATATAAAGCCAAGTTCAAGGCGATCGCTGTTTCAGACGAAAGAAATCGCTTGTAGCTACAACACGCAAGCGCAGAAATAGAGAAAGCAGCAAGCTGACAACCAAGTGTGGATAGTGTAAAGTTACCAAACGCTGATCAAATTGTGTTCTACGCGAAGAAATTATAAAAGTGTACCTTCAAGATTCTGCAAGAAATTGAGGCGACCAATTGCAGTAAAGTGAAAATTCAAAAAATTCTCAAAAGCAAAACGCGCGGCCAATTAGTTACGCTGTATTTTGTTTCTGCTTTTTGCTGAACATTTCCAAAGTGTTCTGATTGGAGTGAGTGGCAGTGCAACGAAATATTCTAAATTACAAGCGACGAGCTGATCGAAGCAACTGCAGTTAGCAAACGCAGTTACGGTAAAACTGTACAAGGAACAAGTTGCGAATTTGTGCCACTAACGAAGCGAGCAAACCAACTATCGGAATCAGGTGAGATTTATGTCTGCCGCATAGAAGTTATTTGTAGTTGTTCATAGGCACCAAATGTATGTAAATGCGGTTCAACATTGGTGCACTTGGAGTCATGCAACATTGTTGAATTTTGATGCAGTATGCAAAATAAGTGTTCAAATGCGATAAGCGATTAACTGAAAACTTTTTAATAGCCACGGCTTGACCTCAATGAAAGCAAAAGAAAAAACAAAAAAGGAGGAAATTTCGCAGAGTTGGTGTCAATGTTTGACAGATATTAATGGAAAATAGTTGCGCTGTTACTGAAAAATATTAAAAACAGTGGCATGAGAAACTGGTTTTGATTTACATCTATACTCTTACATATAAGTAAATAAGTCTAATTTCATTTGTTCGAAAATTTTCGACTCCAAATAAACGCTTAGCCACAACTTTCACAATTCGTCTTCAAATAATAGGAGCTCGTCTATAAATGGTATAGGTAAACAAAGTCCAACGCCACGCACCCATCAACGAGGGTCCTACACTGTCTATCGGAGGCGTATTCCCGCTAAAAGTATTTTTTCGCCAGTCTTTTATGACACCCTCAAAAAATACTTGGTATTGAAAATGAAGAAACATTAAGAGTAATTATTCCGATAATATGATGGTTTTATTTCCAATAAAGAGATTTTTTTTGGAGCAAAATATCTTACAAATAGCTGTTGATGAAATTTTCGGCATGGAGCCGGTCCATCCATAAAGCATCAGATCTTTTGGTTACGAAATTATTATTATTATTTCCTTTCAAAAAATATCAAAAGAAGGAAATCTAACAAATAAATCCTGCTGTAGTGGGATCAGTAGTGATCAAATGTGTTGAAGATACCGTCCTTTACGAACCAGCCCTTCAAAATGCGCACTATTTCGGCAGTGGGTTTCCACAATTTCTACGCACCAAGGAAAAACGCATTACAATAAAATATGCGACTATAATTAGTTATCCAGGGGAAAAAGGAATCCATTACTTTCTTGGTTACCTGAATATTTATAAATGGGCAAAAGTTGCAAACTCGAAATTTAGAACTACTAAAACATAAATGGAGAGCCCAATCTTCTAAAACTAATCCTATGACTTAGTACTTAGGTTTAGCTGACAATAACTTGTCTCGGATGATCCATATGCTCAGTTTTGTACCCGTTTCTGATTGGTGTCAAGATATATACAGGTCTTCTTACGAGGTATCTCTTGATAATAATAATAAAAATTGGCGCTTACTCCCCTTTTTGGATATTGACCGGACTCCCTCTCTTATTTTTGGTATGTGTAGGCTCCACGAACGAAGGATCCTACAGTTTTATTTCACCACCAAAGGACAAATGGTTCTCCACGAGGAGCTTTTTTTTGACACAAATGCACTCGAAGGTCTGCCATTGCCTGCCTAGAGGCAACTACCATTCAGTTGATCACGGATTCGAATCACACTGTGTACATGAAACATAAAGTTATAGAAAAAGAGCAGTCACTACTGCCATCCATGATGTTGTAAACAATTGAAAGCGAGAGGACTCATCTTCTCACTTCGAACAACTTTAAGTTAATCAAAATCAAATGTACTGATATGTAGGAATCGCAAATGGCCAGCAAATGAAAGTATTGAATAATAATAATTTGAGAGTGAAAGGGTCAGTGAATTTGGAGCTATTTTGCCTCCCAAACTGTAATACCGAGTAAGCTTTCGTCAGCAAACTGGGTTTTCAGGGTTGTGCTAGGGCGATATTTTCAAGCAGACTGAATTGGAAAGAGGGAAGACTCTGCACGGCATAGACACCTCCATTTTCACCGACGAATCTAAGATGGCCGAGCTCCTTCTGCTCTTTGTGGTGTGCGTTGTTCCACAAATAGAGGGGCCTACAGTTTCAAGCCGACTCCGAATGGCAATATTTTTATGAGGAGTTTTTTCATGGCAGAAATACACTCGGAGATTTGCCATTACCTGCCGAGGGTTAGGTATATATCAGCTAATATTTGTAATGTTTTTCAAGCAGAGGCATGCAAAATACTTAGGGACCGCTGTTCGGAGGGAGACATAAACAGCTTTTCCGTTGGACAAGCTGCGATCAAGGCCCTGTCGTCGCCATGTTGCCGCTGTCTTCTGGTCAACTCCTGTAAGGAGAAAATCAAACGTCTCGGATATGCAGAAAATATTTCTCGTATCTGGTTTCCAGGGCATAGGAACATAGAGAGAAATGAAATTGCCGTTGAGCTTGCCACAAAAGAGTCGACAGAATCGGTTTCAGTTGTCCCTATCTCAGATATCGGTGCAGGTTACGTTAAGTAGTAATGGTTGCCCAGAGAGTGGGCCCACTTGGACGAAAGAAGTTTGGTTCATCCTTTGGGTTACCATTCATTACAAGAGGGGAAAAAGAGGTGAAGGAAAAAACGATAAATGAGTCCTCTCGTTTTTTGTTGAATATTTGTGGACTATGAACGGTGACTAATTGCGCAAGGAGGCACCGTTGTTAAATGGAAACTGCACAATTTTGTTCTTAAAATGCGCAAGACAGCTGTATTTTTTCTATATTTCAAAAACGCTTTGGCTTCAGTCACTTAAAGTACTGGGGATCCATCGCTATTCAATTTCCAAATTCATAGCGGTATTCACCGGTCACTGGGAATTGGAACCCAGGCAAAGAAGCTTGGACTTCCGTACAACCCCATATGCAGAAGATCACCCGTAAAAAGATAATGTTGAACACTACCTTTGCAAATATCCGTGCATAGCGGCTGAGCGCTTGATGTTCCTTAGTGTGCCTTTCGGGCATAGCCCGTGCCAGTTCTCCAGCCTAGATCTCGTTTCTCTCCTCCACTACATACATCAACAGGGTTGGTTGGCCGAACATGGTTTTTCTTCCTTTAAGTTGTGTAACCCTTCGCAGGTAGTGGTCCACAGTGTGGTATCAAAGCGGCACTCTGAGTGCTACTTGTAGTGCACCCGTGGTACTCTTGCCATCTAACCTGCTGGCCTGCCTAAGCTTTCGAAATAGTGTGAGGTTGGCAGATATTATGAGGTTTCAAATACGTGACTTTAAAGCACATTTTGATGCTTAAAAAAAGCCGAGAACTAACACGCCATACTCCCAGAGCATCGATGCCCTTTTGGCACTCAAGTGTATCATTTGGTTTCGAAATTTTGGTAAATTTCATTTTCACTTTTAAATCATCAGCGTAAATCAAACATTTGCGAAACAACAGCAGCGATTTATGTCATTTATAAGCAAATCAAATAATAGCAGTATAAGTATTGAAATCGAAATTTGAAATTTGAAAAGGTCGAACCAAGGAGCACCAAAAAATTTGGCCGCTCCCAAAACACTCACGCTAAAAAGCCCATTGTATTTAGAACTCTGAAAAGAGGATAGATAGTCCAGGAAGGAAGGATAAAAGTATCAGAGAAAGAGATAGGAAAGAAGATAGCTAGGCCCTAGTATACTCCAATGGGGAACACTAGGAAACGCGAGGGAGCTTTAAGTTTAAAAATTGTTTACGACGGGTTTTTTAAAAGTTATGAATAATAGAATTTATAGCATTCGAATACTTATAAAGCACATTAACCCTTTGATGGCAGAATGCACGGATATTGTCAATCTCTGTGTCTCAAAGTAAACAAGAACCGATGGCTCCCTCAGCAATCAGGAAAAGCATCGCAAATCAGTTTTTAAAATTGGGTTTTGTAGCTTAGAATGCCTAATACTATATGATAAAATATTCGAAAATAAAGAAATGTTCGACCCTTAAAAAAAACAAATAAAATTAAAATCCAGGTGTGGTTAACCCATTTTAAAAGCTCGAATATAAAAAAAAGTTTTCGACTCTCAAAAAAAAACTAAAAATCCAGGTGTGATAGACCATTTTAAGGGCCAGATTCAACGCGAAAAAACATACAGGAAATACTCCCAATAGTTCTTGTAGCTAATATAACACTCGCAGCCCTGTGTATTCAGTCTTACCGTTCACTCTCTGTGAAGAAATCTTGCCCATAAATTAAAAAATAATACAAAACTAAGACGGGAAGACTGTATTTCATGCTGGTACACATGAAAGAACTTGTTCCTCCCAACCCCATTTTCACTCTCACCATTTCTAACCCCACGCGATAGCAATTTTCGGACCCAAACCAAACCAATTGCATATGAAAATACTCATGTAGAGTAGTAAAACCCCAACTGGGCTTTGCTCTACCGGTTCACAATTTTTTTTTAGAGTCTATTAAAGTATCGCAATATTGATCAAATGCCATATTAAATACTATGTTAAATCCAGTACAAATATTGATTTTTCTTAAATTTCGTCTCAGAAGACTTTTAGTAAAATTCAATGATACATTTTTTTGTAGAACATTATAACCTGTTAAATTCCACCGTTATGTGACTATTTAACAAATTTTTTCAAATAATGCTCAAAAGTCCTCTTAAACTGGGATTCCTTGGAAAATATCACTAGGAGTTGTCAAAGACATTGAGCACCTATGGGTTAAACGTACTTGAAAAAAAAAATGTAACAAAAACGGATTTAGGTATGTATTTCATGTATTACATATCACATAAAACTCTGAGATGTTTTTGGCGGAAAAAGAGCTGGGCTCTGAAAAACCCACCCGTTTAATTTATTTAGCTAGTGATGCTGAATTTAAGCTTAGAGGCAGGGTTGAATTCGCTGTTTTTCGGAGAATATATTTCCGAATCGCTATCGGTGTCTAACTCCGCGCCTTCGAATACAGCTTTCTCCCACCAACAAATTTCAGCCAAGACTACATCCGGTACTGTTTCCCCTTGTATCTAGTAAAGCTCTCAAGTGGTTATTTGACTACTTTCGACTCTTTTTTGTGAGAACTTTGCAAATTCTTTCGAGTCTAAGCGATTGCTGACTTGTAAACCAACCCTCGGCGCAAAATCAGCAAATATTGGTGGTGTAAACTAAATCTAAACTACTTCCCGGAATGGTGGACTATGCACTCTCGCCTATATTTGCCATTACATCGTTTACGACCCTCCTACCCTGAAGGGAAAAGTGGGAACGGGACGATGTGAGACAGGACGTGTCCATCCATGTATACACAGATGGATCAAAGCTCGAAGGCGGGGCGGGCGGAGGTGTATATGCCGAACATCTGGGGATCTCCTTCAGTTTTCGGCTCCCCGACTACTGTAGTGTATTTCAGGCTGCACTGATGGCAATAATGAAAGCCGTGACACTGGTACAGTACGATGCGATACCTGGAGATGATATCTACATTTTCATTGATAGCCTCCAAGGTAGCCAAGAAATGTCGCGCATCTCTTAGCTGATAGCTGAGTCATTTCAGCTACATGTAACATGGATTCCTTACCATCGCGACATTGAGGGTAACTGTAGAGCCGATGAACTAGCGAGACTCGGCACTAAATTGACTGATAAGTACATAGATAATGACATAGGAATACCCTTACAAACTTGTAAGCTACTCATCCTTGAAGAAATTGTAAAGAAAGCAAACGAAAGATAGCGCAATGAAGCCACCTGCAAAATCGCCCGTCAACTGTGGCCGACTCTAAATGCTAAGCGCACAGAATCTCTGCTAAGCCAAAATAAACACAATCTTAGCACAATGATCTCAGTCATAACGGGGCACTGCCTAATAGATAGACACACCCAAAGGATGGGTGTGCAAACACATGACTTCTGTAGAAGTTGTCTGGATGAGGACGAGGAAGAGACAATGTCGCACCTACTGTGCCACTGTCCTGCTCTATCCAGACGCAGGTTTACTATTCTGGGTGAATAATTTTTTGATGGGTTGGAAGATCTCAGTTTTACAGAAATCAGAAATATTTAAAAAATTTTTGAAAAGCACACACTGGTTTTAGGAGAGATAGGGCAAGCTCCCCACGCGGCATCACAATGGGCTATGAGCCTGAGCGTGTCCCACAGGTCAACCACTTCAACCTAACCTAACCTAAACTAAATAAACTTTGTAAGATCCAATCGATGTGGCCAAAGACCCGAAGCTACAATTTTTTTTTATTGTAAACTAGGAATTCATACGCTTCAAATATAAAAAAATTGCATACGTACTTTCACCTTTTCTTGCGATTCTAAAACTCATTTTTCTTTGTTAGTAATATTTTGCAGCCATATTCAAAAAAGTTTTAATTTTCTCTTAAAATATTTTAATTTATTGAAAATAAACAACCGCAGAAATTTAGCTTACCTTTATGCTGATTATTCCTAAGCCAATACGCAGACAAACCTGAATACATTTGGAGCAAAAGAAATTTATTGGCATCAAGCAAACAGAACGTTGGTATTCCTGAGGTATTCCGATCAAAAATAGAAAGTTGTTTATTCGCGCCAATTAAGCAGAGACTTGACAAAATTCATATACGCATATGAAAAGATCGATTAACAATGAAAACAAATACGACAGAGGGAGTTAAAGTACTGATTGCTGCTAAATGAATTAGGACCCATTCACACCCAAATATGTACATTTCCATACTCACGATTTCATACACAAATGCACGACGCGATGTAGGTCAAGACTTCAGTCATAACAGCACCTGAAGAATGAAATCAGCTAAGACGCTAGAAAAAACAAACAATAACAACAGCTACAATACCTGTGAAAAAGAAATTCATGGGCGAGCTGTTTAACACGAGCGGGGTAGCCAACAGCAAGACATAGTAACGGTGCAAAGCAACAGTCTTGAGAAAATTTGAAAAAATTTATTCAAAAAATATTTTAACCTTATTAAAAACATTGACGAAATCGCATGCAGGGAACAAACAATACAGAGTTAAGGTGGGAAGAAAGTGAACATGCAGACCGAAGACTTATTTCCAGCCCGTTACGATTTGCGTGAATTCTTCCAAAGAGTTCGGAGTGTGGATTTAACAGCTCATTAGCAACAACTTCACATCCACACACCGCTAATAGATCCTGTGGTTCCACGCTTTCATGTATCGTTTTAGAAATAATATGCGAAGTGCATCAAAGTAAAAAATAAAGTTAAAAAATTAAGCGCCACGAACTGTGAAGCGTCGTCAGTGTGCCAGTATTTACGCTGCCGATTGATTCCACTAACCCAGTTCCCGATTACCTTACTCTAAAGTGCTGAGCGTTCTTGTTGTTGTGTAGCCCTCAATTTTTTTGTTTGATTCTTTTTTTTTCTTTTTTTCTGTATTTTTTATTTAATTTTTTTCCACTTTATTTGTTTACATTCTCTGCCGTCTACTACGGCTGAGTGTTACTTTCCGTGCTGCGGTTTTATTTATTGGTTTCGGGTACAAAATGAAAAAATAACATTTCACAAGCTTTCTCAAAAGAATTTCATTTTCATTTCCACACCTTCTTGCACACAACGCGCACAAGTGGCTGCATGCCCAGGCGTACATACTTACATACATATATGAACATGTAAATGTGTATGTGTGCACTAGCCGAGAATAGAGGACAGACGTGGTGCTGGCTGTTGTGTTGTCGCGCAAATTTAATTGACACGCCGAGCTGCATATCAATTGGCTACCAGCAACAAGCGATGAGCCATACTCCGTTTTCTGATTGCGGCAAGCTGCTGAGGGTTAAATGGATTAGGAAAAGTTTTTGGGGGAATTGTGAGTGAATAGATATGTCTACATATATATTTATTAAATATGCACATGAAACTATAGTACTTCAGCTGTGGATTTGTTGTTAATTGCACCAGCCGAATTGCAAGCAACTCAAGTCACTCAAAGCACAGACGATTCTCGATTCCGTATCTTATAATGGATGTAGAATACGGGAAGCTAAAGACTTAATGCCCTCTTTTCGAGGAATTAGGAAATACCCCTTAATCCTTAACCCTGAGAGGATTTTTAGAATGGTCCTCAAGTTTTTGGAGCTCAACGCGCCATCCATTATACGATAGTTGTTATTGTTGTAGGCATGAACTAGACCCTGTCAATGCGATCTAGCCACCGATCATCATCGCCTAGCTCATCTAACTGTAAGCCCAGAAAACGTGCTATTTTAGACTGGTTGTGTGTAGAGGGAGCGAGAAAGAGGGGTGCTAGGAAATCGGCTTTAAGAGGGCATGTGAATAGGTGGTTAGTATCGAGCGGGATGCCTTCACATGCCGGGCATTTAATGAATATGTCGGGACGTAATTGAGTCAAAGTAACGCATGTCTCGCGAGATGACTTAAGCTCTTCGTCTGTAAAAGGCGTTGTTTGGCCATCGATAACGGTGTACAGAAGCCAGGAGTTTACCTAGGAAAGCGGTGAAACTCCCCCGTTGTATGTCGTTTTACGCCTGTCTATATACTGCCCGGTCCACTAGATGCAGTTGTGTTCTGTGTACTGGATCTCGTCAGTTGAAGAGCTGTCTCCTGACTTGCCTGGGAGGTGGCTCAGACTGCCACAAATATCTGCAGGGGTGATTCCTACGTTAACACCCAAGCAGGAATTGTTTGCTGAGCATCTGGCTGTGCTACTTGACCGGGCGCATGGAAGCCTCGTAGCGAAGATGTTGCGGGAGGCATTCCGTGACTGTCCTGATAGCAGTATTTTCACAGGTCTGGAGCTTTGTCCACTGCGAGTCACTAGTGCCAGGCCACCCGAGGGGCGAAACATAATTCAGTAAATATGAGTAGATCAGCAGAATATCTTAATACAATTAAACCTAGTCGCAGTTGCAATTTTCATAGGTTAAGTTATACTGGCTGACCGAAGCCACGCAGAGACCATTTTGGTCCATAGCGATACCAGATCAAAGTCCTGTGAAAAGGGAAGCTCGCGCGAGTGCCTTAAGATTAAAAGGTATAACTGAACATAAAAGTGGGGATATGAAAGGACATTTAAAGATCTTAGAAGACTTCCTACATAGTCCCATTCTTCATAGGGATGATATACTATCACCCAAACCAATATTCTTCAGGAACTTCAAAGTTATAATTAATGAGCCCACAGAGCGCATGGAGAACTAATTCTATCACTTTCAAACCTGACTCTCAGCTATGGTTTACTGATGGGTCCAAATTGGAAAATGGTAGAACAGGGGTAGGAATAAATAGGCCTAAATTCAAAAAATCGATACCGATGGGACCCTACCCAACAATATTCCAGGCAGAAATACATGCCATTGAAATATGTGTGAGAGATTGCCTTAGCAGGAAAATGAGAGGTACTCACATCTACATACTTTCAGATAGCCAAGCGGCTCTAAAAGCTCTTCTATCAACAACTATCACCTCTAAATTGGTAAATGATTGCCTAAACCTTCTTAACACGTTAGGAAACCTCAACATAGGAACACTGGATTCCGGGACATGAAGGGCATGAGGGAAATGAAATGGCTGATGACCTTGCAAAACAAGGAGCAAATATGCAACTTACTGGTCCTGAGCCTTTCTGTGGACTCACAAAAAACACATTAATGAATTCCTTAGGAAATGGGAAGAAAAGAAATTTGCTGTACACTGGCTCAACTGTGCCGGTCAGCGTCAAGCCAAACTATTTCTAAGTCCCAACAAAGAAATATCTGGCAAGCTATTCTCACTAAGCAGAGTAGATCTGCGTCTTTTAACAGGAAATCTTACAGGTCACTGCAGCCTGAGGTATCATCTAAATAATATTGGTCTATCTGAGACCAATGTCTGCCGCTTTGGCGAAATGGACATAGAAAGCTCAGAACATGTGCTTTGTGAATATCCTGCGTTGGGCAGACAGAGACTTCATCACCTTGGTGGTATCGTAGTATCTCCATGCAATCTTCGGAACAACAAACCAAAAATTGTGCTAAAATTTTTAAAAAACCTAAAACTCTAGGGTTTCAAAAATAGACCTTTCACTATAGATCAGCTTTGGTCGCAGTGCGTAATGGCCTTCTAATAATAATAATAGTCCAAGACAAGGTATATAACCCCTTAAATTTAGCTTTTAAGCGTGTGCTGCGGCTAGGCAGTGCCCTGTTAGTATACCAACTAAAGTTCTAGAGTTTCTTCTATAGAACGATATAGCCGATTCAGTATACTTGTCATCATATGCGTGTTTACACATGATTTTGGCAACTTTGCAATTGGTTAGGCGAAGCCATCTGCCTTTTGCCTTTCATATATCTTAACTAATAGGACTATGAATAAGTTCGTGCGGTTTTTTTTCGAAATTTGAAACTTTATTGACGTAAAATGGTTACAAATTTAATATTCAAAGTATTGTCCATCGCTTACTACTACTTTTTCCCATCTTTCTGGCAATTCACGGATTCCCTTTGTGAAAAATTCGGTCGGTTTTGCCGCAATCCACGAATCGATCCATTTTTTGACTTCATCGTAATTACGGAAGTGCTGGTCAGCCAGGCCATGTTGCATCGATCGGAAGAGATAGTAATCGGATGGCGAAAGGTCTGGACTATACGGCGGGTGGGGTAGGACATCCCATTTGAGCGTTTCTAAGTATGTTTTGACCACTTGTGCAACATGTGGCCGAGCATTGTCATGTTGCAAAATAACTTTGTCGTGTCTATCGGCGTATTGCGGCCGTTTTTCTCGCAGTGCTCGGCTCAAACGCATCAATTGTCGTCGGTAGACATCCCCCGTAATCGTTTCATTCGTAGCTCGTTTTCAGTAGCTCATAATACACAACACCCAGCTGGTCCCACCAGATACACAGCATAACCTTCAGGCCATGAATATTCTGCGCCGACGTCGATGTTGAAGCATGGCCAGGGTATCCATACGTTGCCCGACGTTTTGGATTGTCGTAATGGACCCACTTTTCATCGCCAGTCACAATTCGATGCAAAAAACCCTTTCTTTTGTGCCGTTGAAGCAGTTGTTCGCATGCCATAAAACGGCGTTCAACGTCTCTTGGCTTCAATTCATACGGCACCCAATGGCCTACCTTTCGGATCATTCCCATGGCTTTTAAACGTTTGGAAATGGTTGATTGATCAACTCCCAAAGTTTTTGCAACCTCTTCTTGCGTTTGAGCCGGATCTTGATCGAGCAATTCCTCCAATTCGGTATCCATGAACTTTGGCGGCGCACCCTCGCGTTCTTCGTCTTCCAAGCCAAAATCACCACTTTTAAAGCGTGCAAACCACTTCTGGCACGTTCGCTCAGCTAGAGCATGCTCACCATAAACTTCCACCAAGATACGATGACTTTCGGCTGCTTTTTTCTTCATATTAAAAAATTCCCCGCAAAAACACATTATTTGGCACGAAATTCGACATTTTCAAGAGTGGTAAAAATATTGTTGTTTACGCTTCAAATAAAAAACTTATACTGACGTTTGTGCCTTACGACAGTAGCTCTCCAATGAATGTTTGGAAATGTGGATCGATGGAATAATAATCAAGTTACGCCATCTGTTGTAAAACCGCAAGGAACTTATTCATAGTCCTATTACTTTTCACGAATAATCCAAAGAATTATAGCTAAATGTATACTTGTATATATGTCTTCGTCTTCTTGATTGGCGCTATAACCGCTTACGGTATTACATATTTACATGAATTTATTTTTCAATGCACCGTTACATATTTTGCATTTTCGTTCTTGCATGCATATTTTTTCGTCACGTTGGCCACCATACAATAATTTTTGGTGCATTTTCTTTACTTTTCCTTCACCTTTTCACAATACATTTTCTCTCTGAACGCTGCTGTTGTTGATTTGCCATTCCATTTCATTTGTTGATTGGCTGGCAGTTGAATTTTGCTTGAGTGGAGAAAGTTTTGCCATTGACTTGGCACATTCTGTCTTTGTTACAATGCTTTTAAATGTATAAAGTTTTGAATGTAGGTATTTATATTTTTTATTTTATATTTATTGCATGCGATATTACTATGTTTTTCATTTCTTTGGCCCCTATTGGTTGCACATTAGGGCGGGGTTTTTAGCTCGATGTGCACCCTCAGATTATTAAATAGTAAATTGAAAAACGACTGCTGTGATTAGTAATCGAATGAGTGCCGTTTTGTTTTTTCATCAGCATCAAAATAGCAAGGCATCAGTGCTCCCTTGGTAATGAAGCATCGCCGAAAAAATCTGCAATAAAAAAGCTGTCTAGAAAACTGCTCGTACTATAACTGAGAATGGGCGTGGGAGGCTTCGAAAATTTAAAATTCGTATATTACAAAGCAAATGTAAAATAGTAAATATAAAAAAACACAAAAAAGTAAAATCTTTTAATTGAAACATAAAAGTTTATAAGCGATTTGCCATTGGTCTTCTTCCTATTGAATCACATCAGCAACAGGGAAACATCGCCTTTCTTCTTTTGTAGCGCAATTAAACGCATAGCCATGCATGTCAACGTATTATTAATACAACAACAAATAAGTAAAACTGTTAAAAAAATTTGAGCTTGCTATTGATATGACCCGGGAAGAGCGAGTCATTGTCAGCGGCTGTTGGTGCCTAAACATTGGCTGAAGCGAGAAGGTTTTGAAATTTATGTGCACCCATACATACACATACGTACATATGTATGTGTATACGTAGCTGGGAAATTGTGTCTAATTCTATTTGCGAACAAATTTAATGACAAGTAGATTATGCAAAGAAAGATCTGAGCCCGCTAATTAGAGTGACTTTGGCAGATATTAACTTTCATTTCTGCGACCAGACGCTGGGTAAAACAGATTTTTTATGAGAAAAAGTGCATTCACAAAGAAAGACTTTAGTTACTTCAACAATGGAATTTCACTGTTTTTTACCAGCAATTAAAACACGTAAACAGGTAAAGTTTGTACTGAGTAGCGTAAATTCTCACAATTAAAAAGGTGGAAGCCATGAGAAGAATGATTTTTCATAAACAAAATATGGATGGTTCCATGCGCAAACGGCTGCGCATGTAGAGAAAGTTTCTGACTCTCATTTACAAACAAAACGATACTTGTGCATTCCGCTTCTATGAGACTTCGACGACTTACAATATGGAAATCGGCTTGACAATAGTAAAGCTAGAATTGCAGGGAAGGAGGGCCAGTAGGAAAAAAAGCACCTTACAAGTCCATGTTGCGATGGGTGCAACTGATCGCGGCAAGTGATCGCTGTCAGAAGTCAAAAGGGGAAGGTAAAAGTATTATTTGAAGAAGGAAGAAAATGGCTTTTGGAACGATGTGCTTGAGATGTAAAAAGTTCGTAACTTACTGAAAGCTACGGAATGGTGGCAGCGGCGAGTATGAAGAGCCCGATTGGGGTTACCAACTATGTTGAAAATTAGTATTCGATTACGGTTTAAATAAGACTAGAATTGCATTATATGATGGATGCACGCATGCCGACTGAAATTAAGATGTTTTGTTGCCAATTTTCCAGAAAGTTGTTCCAGCAAACTACTCCCGTTTTGGATGTTTGGCGGTGCACCTCCTCCTTTTTTGGCATGCGTCTTCATGTTGCTCCACAAATGGATGGACCTACAGTTCTAAGCCGACTCCAAACAGTAGATATTTTTTATGAGCAGTTTTTTAAAGCAAAAATACACTCGGAAGTTTACCATTGCCTACCGAGGGGCGACCGCTATTAGAAAGAACTTTTCCCTAATTTTTATGTTTCACCGAGATTTGAATCTACGTTCTTTCTGAATTCCTAACGGTAGTCACGCACCAACCCATTCGACTACGGCGGCCAAATTATTACTCATTTTAATATTGCTTCGAGCTGCAGTAAGGAAGCCCACGATCAATGGATGCATTGGATCTTATCAGTGCGGGTAAACATCCGAGAAACACACATCAAATCTACCCCAGCAGCACTAGAAGTACTTACCGATGAACCGAAATCCCTACATTTGGTATCCCAGTTTCAGTTAGAGTCATTACCTATCACGTAACTCCTTTAATCTGGTATTGGAAAATACAGTTCGAGCTCTCAGGTACCAAATTTTATAAGAGCGTACGAACAAAATGCTCAGCAAGTCATAAATCTCCTATTACCAACAGTCAGTCATCGCACTCGCATCGCGGTATCTTGAAACTTTAGTCTGCTTGAGTTCTAATATAGTGCAGGTCTTTTGAAAACAAACAAGTGAAGAGTAGCTCTTCTTATGCATTTAAAACTAATTTAGCAGTCTCTCGATGAGCAAAAGCCCCTTATTTTACCCATCATTGTAGGTAGGTAGGTAGCTGAAATGGTTTAAGTACCAATTTGGTACTCCCCAAATAGCACTAAAGTGTCGTTTTCTTACCATTATCTGACCTCCAACAGGCAGATATCTACCGCCAGCCCGAGCTGTTGATTTAATGAAGCAGACTGATGCGGTTTAGGTTGGAGCACTATTGAAGACTCTCTGGCTGTCGAGGAAAGAAGCACTCAGTGACCTTAATCGTCTAGTTACCAAACCCAGACATTTACAGAGGGAGTGCTCTACAGTATCTCTCTCTGAAAGGACCTCACAGTTTCTACAATGGGCATTAAATGGTAAACCTACCTGTGCATGTGTGCTAGGGCGGATCGATTTAAAAATCGCTCATTGCTCTGTGAAAATCGTATTCTAGGGATCAAAATAAGAAACTTTGCCGAAGGAACCATACCTCTAAAACGAATTCTGATGTCCCCCAATTGGGGTCGAACGAAAAATCCCACTTTGACCCATTTAGAGTGCTCCAATCGAGTCCAAATGTATGACCGACCCCCACTAACTTTGGACGGCCGATCCACCCATGCCAGTGGCACACCGCCCCTGGAACTCCCTTCGGGGGTTCCCCATACAATCATTTCAAAATATCACCATTTTTGGCCTTTACATGAGAAAAGAAACTAAAAAGTTCGACCCAAATTGGGGGATATCAGAATTCGTTTTAGAGGTATGGTTCCTTCGGCAAAGTTTCTTATTTTGATCTCTAGAATATGATTTTCACAGAGCAATGGACGATTTTTTTGCCTCCCCACAAAAGACACTAAAAGTTCGACCCAAATTGGGGGACATCAGAATTCGTTTTAGAGGTATTGTTTCTTCGGGAAAGTTTCTTATTTTGATCCCTAGAATATGATTTTCACAGAGCAATGGGCGTTTTTTTTGCCTCCCCACAAATCGACCCGGCCTAATGTGTGCTGATCGTCCAATGACCGGTAAGCACAGCTATAGATTTAAAAATTGAATGGCGTGCGATCTCCAGGACTATCAGAGTACTGAAAAGGAAGGCCAAAAGGTTTTCGAAGTAGCACACGAAAAATAGAGTTCCTTCTTCTCTTCTGCGCTTACCTGAGAAAAAAGTTGTGCAATTCCACTTTAACAACAGGCAGGGGCTTGCCGATGACGGGATAGGGGATCTCTGAAATCAATTCAGTCGACCCCCTTCTAGTAAGCTTATCACGGATTGTTTTACCGCTATGTCTCTATGTCCTGGACTCAGATAAGAGAAATATTACGTGCACACCCAAGATATTTTATCTTCTCCCTAGAGGAGTTGACCAATTTGGATCTGCACCATGGCGTTGTCAGAGTATTGGTCGCGGCTTGACTACTTTTCCGCACCGTCATTGTTGTGCTTCTTGCTTGTGGTAGCATGCATGAAGGCCTCCTCTATGTTGAAAAACCATGTAGAGAAGGTCTTGGTTTCACATGAATTAATTAATTGGTGTCAGTTGACTTGAAAACGAGTTAGTTGTGGAGTAGTTGAAACTAAAACGGCATTCTCACTATTTGTGACTTCCATGATGCGCTAGTAATCGTCCAGGTATTGGCTCTTATTATAAATTGTCCGCGCTAAATCGAATTGTTCATGCAAAGAGCCCTTAAATTGCGTCACTTGCAGTCAGCTATCAGCCATTTTTTGTGCGGTTTCGTAATACTATTTACAAAACAAAAGCTGAATATTTGCATTCAAATTAAGTGAAACGTGCAACGCAGGTGAAATTCAATCGTCCAGACAAGCGTCGAAGCGCCATCGCGATGACGTAAAAGACTACCTGACAATTTTTAGGTTTTTTTTAAATCGCTTCAAGTCGCTAAGTGTGGCGCACAAATTATCAATGAGAGTTGTTATTAACATTTGGTAGCGTTACTTTGGTGCAGTTATGATACAAGTGCGGCACAATGCAGGTCATTGAACGCCAAGCCAATGCGAAGCACCACAGCAACTCACTCACTCATTGGATGTAATCAGAAAGTACAAGAAGCGCCTGTCAAATGATTCTGTAAACTAAATATATATTTATAAAACTAAAGATAACTGCACAAGAACGGCTAATTTCTGTACTTATTGCTTTTTTCTGTCTAAGCCACAAACTATTTTTTTTTTGCTCTTCCTGCACTAAGCCAATTTACAAGCCTATGCGACAGTGCCCACAAAAAGAAATTCCCTGTTCAAGATTAATCTACAGCTTGGTACCTTCAAATCTGCTTAGGCTTTCTCTTTTCGTGCCTGAGTAGCGGAGCTAAATTCATTCAGCAAAAGCGACAAAAACGGCTCATTACATTTACGGTCAATAAACTTTTGCTTTTGACTCTTTTATTTTGCGCTGCCTGTTTCTGTCGCTTCTCTGCGCTTAGTGTGTGACTTTCGATACTACGGACTTTGGCTGCTACTTCTCTGATCTTCTGTGTGAACTCGATGAAAGTGAAAAAGAAGTTTACGTGTCGTTTCGTTTTCATCTTCATGTGGCCTTCATCAAAACAAAAAAAAAACGAAATTAACGAAAAAGATAACAATAAATTTCCATTTAATTAAAAATGAGTGTGTTTAACTTAGCCACGTTAAAATGCAAAACCAAAGCAGAAGAAAATAAATATACTTTATTAGATGTGTATGCACATAAAAAAATCGAAATTATAGCGTGATTCAGCTGGAGAAAAACAACAATTTCACTTTCGTTGTGGCGACTGCGGCGAGAAACGCAAACTACAAATTAAGGTGAATATTGAAGCAGAAAGTAGTTAAAACTCTTCAATGTCTCTACTAGCTGCAACAACAACAACTAATACATACATACATACATACCTGCATATTTATACAAATAGCTGAATATTCATTGTTCAATTGCAAGACAAATAAAAGTCCAAGCGGGGAAAGCAAAACTCACAAGAAGTGACAAAAGTCTTTCCATGCCGCTCGATTTGTCGAAAAATGTGTTACTTAATTTCTTCCTTTTGCGCAAGTTCTGTTTTGTTCACTTGGGCTCAACAGCTATTGCTACTTTGATTTTTTTTATCAATTTTTTTTTTCAACTTTTTTCGGCTACTTCTCTTTGCGCGATTGGGTTTCTTCTCCGGATTTCTCGAAATGCGTGCCGCCAGTAAAACAGTTAATACGCGTCTGCACGTGAGTGTGTGTGTGCGTGTCACAAACCGCTAACTTTCTACTTTATACCGCAATTTTCGTGTAATAAGATGACGTGTGAGCCACACAATTAAAAAACTGTTTATCGTAAATACCTCAACCACACACAGCACGCGACAATGGTTGCCTCAGCAGCTGGTGAAATGTGTACAAGAAGCCCAATAAGTTGCAATGGTGTGCTGCAAAATAATATTAGAATATTACCGAAAGAAGCAGTAAGAAATATTAGCACTTTTCAATTATTGGTAATATTGCAAGCGCTTTTTTCTTGTTTCTTTTTCGTATGAATTCTGGTTCCATTATTGAAAACTAGGCCAGTGGAAGCGCGCTTCACAACGTAATAATTTTTATAAATAAACGCACGTACGCTTGCACTTTGGAGTATTCCAATAGAAGCACTGCAGTACTGAAGAAACTGAATGAAATTATTTTTAGAAATAATTTGGTTTGGTGAATTCACTAATTCAAAGATTGACGCTCAAACGAAAATTTTAATGTGAAGCCGCGTGGGTTTATACGTCACTGCCATTCGTTGGATCCTGGTACAGAATCAGTTGCGAGCATTAAACAGCAAAATATATGAAAAGTGCTTTCAGATGGCAGTCGCTCCTACTCCGGGTGCTTGTCTGCCACGATAAAGCTTCTCTGAACACCGCCTGGCGACTCGAGATGGCAGGGAATTGTTGCTTCCTCCACAAATTGGAAGAGAGGCTCGGCTATTCATCAGACTTTTTTTTAATTTCAAACGTTTATTAACAAAAAATGGTTACAAATTTAATCTTCAAAATAATAGCCATCGCTAGCGACACATTTTTCCCATCTCTCAGGCAGAAAAAAATTGGCCGTCTTTGGCCGCAAACCAATCATCGAGCCATTTTTTAGCTTCTTCGTGAGAATTGAAGCGCTGCTCGGAAAGTGCGTGGCCCATCGATGCAAACAAATGATAATCGGAAGGCGCCAAGTCTGGTGAGTAAGCCGCATGCAACAGCGGTTCCCAATCGTACGTCTCCACCAATTCCCGGGTCGCTCTTGTTCGATGTGACGGTGCATTGTCATCAAGAAAAATTACTTTGTGCCGCCGATCGGCATATTCTAGGCGTTTTCGGTGTAGAGCGCTGTTCAAATCGGCCAATTGTCGTTGGTAGCGTGCACCGTCGACTGTTTCACCTGGTTTTAATAGCTCGCACCAAATCATACCACGCTGATCCCAGAAAACACACAGCATTGCCTTGCGGCCGAAGCGATTTGGTTTGGCTGTGGTTTTTGGCTTGTGGTCGAGCGAGCCATACGATCGTGTACGCTTGGGATTGGAGAAATACACCCATTTTTCATCACCCGTAACGATTCGATGCAAAAAAGACTTCCATTTGAACCGGGAGAGCAGCTTTTCATAAATGGTCCGCTTTCGATGTCCGCAAATCGTAGTTTGAAGGCACGAAATTCGACATTTTTAACAGCGACAAAAATGCATTGTTTTATGAAACGTAATCAACAATGAACTGAGTATTGTTGACAGTTGACAGACGAAAAACACAAGACATTTGGTAAGGTTTAAAAATACTCCTAGCGACATCTATGGACTTATAGCTGAAAGTCTCATCTCATAGGTATATACCCCTATATAAGGGATCTTTAGTCAATTATACCATCTACTCGTATAAACTTTCAAAATACGAGGTGTGTTCAAAAAGTATCGCAAAATTTTGAATTTTCGCAGGTTACGATTTTTTTGTGGCGATATGTTGGTACTCATGTCTCTCACTCATGCCGACGAGTTCGGCCATTTTGAATGTTCACTTAATTGTTGACAGCTGCTTTGCTTGCACGTGTTTCGGCTCGTCTTCGAGTTTTACCTATTCAAAAAGATGTATCAAAGAACCGGTATCAAATTTTGTGTGAAAAACGAAATAAAATGCGCGGATGCATTGACTCAGTGCGGTGTCATACGGAGAAGCTAGATACTTTGGACCAAAGCAACGTTTATCGGTGGTACAAAATGTTCTCAGAAGGCCGAGAAGATGTGAATGACGAAAAGCGTGCCGCACGAGCCGAGCACTTCAACAACAGACGAAAAAATTGATGCAGTGAAGAAAATGGTACAGGCCAATCGTTGAATCGCCGTTAGAGAAATTGCTGAGAACCTAGACATATCGATTGGCTCGTGCCATTCGATTTTTTTTTTCAATGATTTGGGCATGAGACGGGTCGTCGCGAAATTCGTACCAAAACTGCTTAATTTCGACCAAAAGCAGCATCGCATGAGCATTGCTAATGAGATGTTGGACTCTGTCCGCCACGACCCAAATTTGCTCCAGAGGGTCATAACTGGTCACGAATCGTGAGTTTATGGTTATGACGTGGAAACCAAAGCTCAATCATCTCAATGGAAGCTGTCGCACGAACCAAGACCGAAAAACTCGCGCCAAGTTCGGTCAAACGTAAAAGTTTTGCTTACCGTTTTCTTCGATTGCAGAGGCGTTGTGCATCATGAGTTCTTGCCACAGGGTAAAACGGTCAATAAGGAATATTACCTGCAAGTTATGCGCAATTTGCGCCAAGCAATCCGCCAGAAACGCCCGGACTTGTGGAAGAACAAAAATTGGCTCTTGCAACACGACAACGCCCAACGCCCCTGCTCACACATCGTTGCTTGTGCGCGACTTTTTGACCAAAAACAATACACTAATGATGCCACAGCCACCGTATTCCCCAAATCTGGCCCCCTGTGACTTTTTCTTGTTCCCGAAACTGAAGAGGCCCATGAAAGGACGACGCTATGCTACGATTGACGAGATAAAGACGGCATCGAAGGAGGAGCTGAACAAGATAAATGAAAATGATTTTTTGAAGTGCTTCGAAGATTGGAAAAAACGTTGACACAAGTGCATACGATCTCATAGGGATTACTTTGAAGGGGACAAAATAGTTATTAATGAATAAATAAATATTTTTTGAAAAAACACAAAATTCGCGATACTTTTTGAACACACCTCGTATAAGGCGAAAAAAACCTTCTCACCTACAAAAAGTGTGATTAAATTATCCCCATAAAACACCGTTCCTACGCATGCACCAACATCGAGTGCAACAAAGAGGAAAGCTTTTATTTTTAATAAATTACTAAGCTAATGAATAAAACACAAGAAAATTCCACTTGTATGCTGAATGTTAGTATCTTTACTAAATCCAACTATCATCACTCTAATACAAACTGTAAATTGACCCTTTCTAGGTCACTTCTGAGTATTAAATTGTGCTAATTATCGTTAATCGTTTTTTTTTCTATTTTTCTAATATTTCCCTTTTTCACAGTCATTAACGTGAATATTTACCCTGATTATAGAATTACGGTAAATTATGAAAATGAGATTTTCTAAGCGACGCACCTCCACTTGCCAAGAAATTCGAATACTATCTATAATTGATTGTATTTACACACCTCATTCAAAATTCTTATAAAAGTAATATTAGAAAATAGTGTGTGTGTGTGTGTGTGTGTGCATGTATGCGTGTACTATATTTCCAATTTCATTAATCGACGGCGACAGTAAAAATTTCAACTTTCATAATTCACAAATTATCCATAATTTGCTTAAGGCGATCGCCGCCAAACGTGCTGATTCGTTTCTCATACTCGCTGGCGTTTACACACCCGACAACTAGTCGCATACCTGCGAATTGTGTCACCAAAAAAAGACAACTCGTTTCCATTGGATGAGTGTTAATAGCAGAAATAGAAAACTACCGCTAACAGAACCGGAAAAGCAAATGAAGCGACCAACAAAAAAGAGACATTTACCTGCCATTCGATGTAATGGTTAGGTTAAGCTGTGGCCGAGTGTTCAAATACCGCTATTTGGGGCTACACAGTCTATAGCTAAGCGCTAAAGTTATTTGCATTTCTCCTTTTCACTCATATGTTAAATGAATGAATACATATTTGTGTGTGCGTGTGTATGTGCGCACGAATGTGCATTTGAAATAAGTTCGAATGTAAAATGCGAGTTTGCGGGAAATAGAATCGAAGCATGTGTGTGTGTGTACGAGTATTTGTATGTAGCAGCATGCCATATGCGAGTACGAATAAGCAACAACACATTCGTGCATATGCGGCCACCGGTTATTGCTGCAGCAGCGCTGCCTTGCTTGTTGTTCGTGTAAAAGCGTTAGAGATTTTTATTTTCACTAAATCATTACTTTAGTGTGAGTTAATTATCTTTTTTATGCTGTTGCTGTTGCTGCTGTGGTTGTTCCTATTGCTGTTTATTGTGCACAGTGTGCATTATTAATTTAACGGTAGTATGCTGCAATGCTCACATAACAGGTGGACTGTTCGCAAACGCTTGACCGCACGATCTAAATCGACTAAACTGCAAATTGTTCGTGATCTCTAAACTGAATAAATAACGCACTGTAATTACGGTAAAAGCAACAAACAGCAAAAAGGCTAACTTCTAAATGAAAAACCAATTTTGTGTGATGCCTCAATTAGAGAGATTTTTTTAAGTGCACGCATTTGCAAATGTATTGAGAAAAAATGCTGCGTACACCACCCAAACCATTTTTTGGTTTTGGTTTAGCTGAGCTTTGCTCTTGACGCTGCGCGCTATCGTTGCAGCGTTGCTGCTACACACATACATACATATGTATGTGCATTCAAGCTGTTACAGGTATGTCAGCGCACATGTTGCATGTTGATTTTAATGACGGCCATACAGTGTTGGCCAATGGGCCCCGTGCGTCGGCAATGCTTGTGGCCGCAACAGTGACTCCATACCATTCTTTGGTCGTTTCAGGTATTCACTACAGTTACTCGTTTTTCTTGTTCCACACTTTCTGACAAGTGGCCACAACTCGATTTGTGGCTTTAAGAAAGAGTCATCCACGGCAGTGATGGATTATTTCAATGTGTCAGATTAACAAGAAAAAACTCCCGTATTCATTTGCTAGAAGAGAAAATGGCAGAGGCGCAGAAATGATGTTGTGGGCTTTGGTCAATTTCCGCGATGTGTATATGTATGTGTTTATGCATGCACATTTGGAGGTGTATTCAAATCGCTTCCAATCCTAAGAATATAACCGCAAAATCACTTGCAAGCCGCAATACCAGATTATCTATAGGTACGTGGAGGGGCTTTAAGTAAACGTTTGCGCAACCGAAATATTTGTAAATATTTTTTTATGCCATGAAACTTTAAATACACGCGGAATGGGCACGCCGAAATTAAAAGAAAACAAAACAAAGCATAAACACTGAGTGACACAATTTGTTGGGTGAAACAGCGAGGCATACGGCGCGAGTTGCATACCGATTGTGGGAATGATTGGCATTATAAAAGGGAAATAGTTTTGTATTACTTAATAAGTGTGCCAATGCATTTATGGAAACGCACAAAACTCATGGAGGCATGCGCTGGATACCAGAGCAGTTCGTTGCATTCAAGCATTTCCGCAAATAACTAAAGACTTAAGCGACATACCCGGCGGCCAATGTGGTCCGCTTTAAATAAAAACCAAGCTCCCCCTATGCTATGGGGGAAATGGCAACTGTTCTCCCAACGGAAGTTTTTGCCATCCTGAAAGTAAGCGAATGAATAATCGAGAGGAGATGGAGTGGGAAACAGATTGGAGTTTTCAGTGACAGTCAGGTTGCACTGAAGGCCATGGAGAATGCGAAGCAAACCTCAAAGATTGTTCAAGCATGTAAGAAGAAGCTTAATTCTGTCGCAAGATAAAATAGGCTTTTCTTTATATGGGTTCCAGGACACTCCGGTTTTCAAGCAAACGAAATTGCCGATGAATTGGCCAACCGTGGAGCAGCGGTTCCCCTACAAGGGCCATAGCCAATAATCGAAATCAGTTCCGCAGGAATCATGAATTGGATCAGCGATTATGTATGCAATTTACATAAAAAGCGATGGTCCGGTCTAGAACGCTGCAACACTGCAAAGTCTTTTGTGACAAGCCCGAACAGAGAACTGTCAAACTTTCTACTAAAAGTTGGAAGGAAAGACGTTCGGTTGTTGGTCGATATTATTACAGGACACAACTCATGGGGTCAGCATATGACCACCATTGAAATCATTGAGGGCCCAATGTGCCTGTCTTGCTTGGAGGAGGCGGATAGCATTAAGCACTTTCTCTGTGCGTATCTTGCCTTTGCTAGAGCAAGGCTACGAGTTTTGGGTTCCGATGTCGTGAGAATGCGTACTATTCGTTCTCTAAAACTGGATATTTACAGATTTGCCAAAGAATCTGGAAAATTCGCACAGCACTAACTATCTCTATCCCTGTCTCTATGCTTTCCTAGCTCTTTCTCTAATACTTTTCTCCTTCCCTCCTTGACTATCTACCGTCTTTCCAGAGCTCTAAATATGATACAATGGGCTTTTTAGCCTGAGTGTTTTCGGAGCCACCAAATCTCTTGGCGCTCCTTGGCTCGACCAATTCAAATTTCAATTTCAAGCTCTCTTTTATATTTTGTCGTCTCTGCTTTTCAAACAGCTGCTAAATGTTACCTATTTTTGTGTTTGTTATTCATTCTTCCAGTATGTTTAATCAACGCAAGCTGCACGCTTACCTGCTACTCTCCATAGTCGCCACCAACTGCCTGCTCCTCACCTATGCTTATCCGCAAAATGAGGTCTATCAACGCCAGCGTCTCCAGCAAGTGCAACACGCCCAGCAGCAACAGCAGCAGTCACCCATCTATCGACCGGCGGAGGAGTCCACTGGCCGCAAGTATGCGGTGAAGCCGAATGCGTCGAAAAAAGTGGCGCTCGATGATGTCGAAGATGACGGTGACAGCGTCAACCAGATAACTGACACACCCACCGGCTTCTCATGGTCGAATATGCTGTCTACCGTTTTGACGATGTTCTTCAATGGGCCGGCGAATGCGCCCACCAAATCGGACGATGTTGATAACTCCGTAGGTTTCGGTGGTTCGCCATGGGCCAACGTTATCTCAATGGGTGCGTAAGAACAGAAATTGAATAGAAACAGAAACTAATTTTTTGTACTAATATATTTTTTGCTTCTAGGCTTGAAAATCATCAACACTTTGTTGGGCGGTGGGGCACCGAGCGATGGCATCGATAAGGTAGACAATGGCGGCTCACCAATGCAGGTACGCATCAATTCGCTATAAATACAATTTAAAGTTTTCATAGTAGTCATTTAGAGTGCACTTTATTCAATCCTTCAGTAAATTAATCATTGTAGTGTAAATATCCTCTCAGCTTTAACTTTTTATTTAACTAATTTTAACGCTTCTGAACGCTTTTGCTACTTAAAAATTCACGTTGAATATGCAAAAAAGGGGAAATAGTAAATGGGAAGGGCTGCTCCTTTGCTCAAAGCTTAGAAAGTGAATAGCGCAGACATATTTTTAATGTAAATTTTTTTGACATTTTTTTATATGGACTCGCTCGTTTCTTCTCGACTAGACTTACGCAGATTTAAGGCTTTTTATGCGAATTTTAATTTAAATGTTGTGGGAGTATTGGTTTACATGAAAGGAATGGACTTGCATTACACTTGGAATAGAAAATAAAATGAAGGAAATCTAGCCGCATGACTTATGAATGGCTGGGATATGGCAGTTCAATAAGAATATTCTTGAGTTACTTTTATACGGGAGGCTAACCACCTACCCTGTCAAAAATCAAATAAAGGGTGGTTAAGTTTTAAGGGCCGGTGTCGATTTTGAATAAAATACAATTTTTTTTAGAAAATTATTGCCATTTCTCTTTATTATGGTAATATTGGTACGGCTCAATTATGTATGGAACAAAATATCGGCGAAATGACCGCCGCGGCCTCGGCGGCACACCTCCATCCGATGGTCCAAATTTTCGATGACACTGAGGCGTACTTGAGGTTCTATGCCGCTAATGTGCCGAATTATCTCACCCTTTAGCTCTTGAATTATTGCTGGTTTATCGACGTACACCTTTTCTTTCATATAACCTTAAAGAAAGAAGTCCAACGGTGTCGTTGACGCTTAGGTGTGGCTCAAATTCAACATCGGCCCTTGAAATTTAATCACCCTTTAGATTAACGAAACCAACGCAAGACAAGTCTGATCGAGGTCCTATGCTCCCGCGAGGAGTGATCAAGGAAAACAAAGCAAAAACAAGCATTTATACGAGACTCGTTTGAAAAGTCCGTGTTAAGTCAGAGAGGTGGCACTACTGGCGCATATCGAGGTTATATTTAGTTAGTAGCATCTCTTGGAAGAACGCACACCAAGTTTCGGTCAGATCGGTATGTTTCTTTGGGCTTGGCATTAGTTTGAATGAAGAAAGTCCAATGATTTTGTTTTTCCGTCACGACAACGCACCAGCTTACACCGCAGCAGTTGTGGTCGCAAAATCAAATGGGTACCAACTCATTTCACAACCCTCTTCCTTAGACTTTTCTTAGACTTGGCTTCCTCGGACTACTATTTGTTCCGCAATTTGAAGAAATGGAAATGGCGGGAAGAGATTTTCTTCAAGCGAGTAAAGGATTGCAGAAACCAGTGGCTATTTTTGAGACTTGGAGAAATCCTTTTATTCGGCAGGTATCACCAGCGTAGAACAGCGTTGAACGAAATGTATAAGCCTAAAAGTGGGTAGGGAGGTAGGTTAGAAGGCAAGAGTACCCCAGGTGCACTACAAGTAGCATTTAGATGCCGTTTTGATACCATAATGTGGACCTACCTGCGAAAAAAAACAAAAATTTAGGGAAGAGAAAACCGTCTACAGCCATCCAGTGCTGTTGATGTAGTGGAGTAGAGAAAAGGGATCTAGGGTGGAGAATTTATTCAAGCCATTCCAACAAAAATTTAGGGAAGAGAAACCCCATCCAGTGCTGTTGATGTAGTGGAGTAGAGAAAAGGGATGTGGAGAGTGGAGAATTTCTTCAAACCATCCTGAAAGGTGGAGAACTTCTTCAAGCCATCCGCAAAGGGTACGCTAAGGAATCTCAACCGCCTAGCCGCCAGAGCCGGACATTTGCAGAGAAAGTGTTCCACAGTCTCTCCCTCAGGATCCGCACAGCTTCTGCAATAGGGGCCTAAAAGTGCAGGATCCGCACATCTTCTGCAATAGGGGCCTAAAAGTGAACTATGTCGAAAAATGCAAAAAGGTTTACTCCAAACAATTAAGTAGTTTTTTTATTTTCGCACGGACATTTCAAACGACCCTCGTATTACCTTGTTTCCAAATTGTAGAAATCGTTGCAAAGCATAAATAAATTTAGTAAAAGCAGCACCGGTTGGTTTTTTTTGGTCAAAAATTTATCGAGCTCCCAAAATTAGCAGAATTTGTGTGTCATCCAATTTTCGGTTTTGCATTCATTTAATTTTCATTAACTCCAATTGTACTTATCGTAGTAATCTGTTGTCATACAAAGTTTTTAATTGAAAAACCTCTTCTTTTTTGTTGTTTTGCTGTTATTTTTGTTGTTCTTGTACACAAATACAAATCGGTACATAAAATATTGAAAAATATCTCAAATCGAATGGTGTGTGGAATTATTGGTTTTGTGTGGTTTCTCGCTTGCAACAGAACATCTTAGCTGCTGTGCTGTCATCAGTGCTTGGCACCAAAGATCCCGATCAAGTCAATTCCATGGCGAAACAAGCTGGAGAGGTAAACGCTCACTTTGATGAAATAGTAAAGTACAAAGAAAAAATTCAAACAAACTATAAATAAACTGTAGATACATTCACATACACAGGTGGACAACTTATATGCCATATAAATACATGCCTAAATCAATCTCTAGTAGTTATAACCAACACGCACACACACACGCACACACACATGGACACAAACAGTAGTGTAACAGCTGCAATACACTTCCATACCTTTTCTTATATTTTTTTACTCATGTAGACTTTGGCGTTGCTTGCGACATCATCAACTCCACGCTCATCTAACACTCCTTTAATCATTTAGTTTGTTAAATAGAAAATAACCGTACATATATAGCCGCATTTGCACACGCACACATTTGAAAACCTTTGATCTTGATTGCATTTAGAAAAACCGGCCATTGCCTTCAGTTCATAATTGACTAATTTTTCATTTCTTATTTTCTTCTTTTTTTTTTATATTGCTTTCGTTTGGCTGTCTGCACTTTACCCCTCGCAGTTCATACAAATCGTGATGAATCTGTTGGACGCACTGAAGACCTCGTTCTCGCATCGCTCGCTAACAGCCCGCTCGATGGGCAAGCGCGACTCGGTTAGCGATGCCACCGTGGCCGGTCTCTCGCTGCTGAAGGGCTACGTGCGCACCTACCGCAATGCCGACGACAAGTGCATGCAACGCTACATGTGCGAGGCAAATACGGAGTGCGTGCGCGAAATTGGCGGCGCTAGCATTTTCTGCCAACTGGGATCGTAAGTACCGCCGCAATTAGGGAAATGTGCAAGTAATCAACATTTGCACCGGACGGACAATAATTGCGAATTTCATTTTGTTTTTTTGCAGTTACGCGACCAGCTACTTCCTGGATCGCAACAGTGGCGGTCAGTTCGAGCATTTGTACGATGCCGGGCGCAGAGGACGTTCCGGCTACGACTGCCAACAACTGTTTCTGGAGTGCAATGAGGTTTAGGACCAGCGCATTGACTTTGCTGATTCCTGCGTTATTTGGACGCAGACACATCAACGACTGGACTCTTGGTTTAGGTGGCAACGCAACATGAAGGCGGTAGGGGGAAAACACACATATACATACATACATAAAGACCATTAACGCAATAAGTTATTTTAGTTGGCGCACACGAGTATTTCTAATTGATTTCGCGTTTAGTTTAAGTTAAAAAAAAATTATTTATTTATTTATTTATGTGCGAAAAACCAAGTACACAGATGTAAACATACAACTTTGCCATTAGTGCAAAATTAGTTTAGGCGAAATTAAATTATTTAATAAAAATATGAAGAATCAACAAAATAACCAAAATTTGTCTTATACGTGCAGCTTTAAACTCAGAAATTAAGGGGGGAGCCTGCTTTAGAGGCTTCAAAAAATCGATTTTTTCGTGGATTTTTTTGGGAAGGAAAGAAATATTCGATTGAAACGAAACTTTCAGGTGTTATTGTTATATATTTCAGCAGTCTTCTCAAATTTTTTCATTAAAATATATGTCATATTATGGCTGATACAAGCATTTTACCGAGGCGCCTCGAGTGTGCATGTGTCATGCGGCGGGAAAGATGCAGGTCGCAATTTTCATCTGAAACCAAAAACCCAGAAAAATGTTTATTTTAGTATACGAGGGGTGCCTTTTATATTTCGGGATTAGAGAACAGAAACAAATTTTAATCATCGAAAATCAATTTATTGTTTTTCAAAATATTCTCCATGAAGATCTATACACTTTTGCATGCGTTTGAACGAAATTGTCGAAGCACTTTTGCCACTCTGAATGAGGTACCTCCAAAACATGCATTCTGAATGCCGCGACCGCTTCTTCAGGTGTCGAAAAACGTTAACCTCTCAGTTTTTTTTACGTACGGGAATAAAAAGAAGTCATTCGGTGCCAAGTCAGGACTATACGACTATACGGCGGATGACCTATTAATTCGATGTTTTGGGTGCTCAAAAATGCAGTTGTTTGAGCCGATGTGTGAGAGCTCGCATTGTCCTGGTGAAGAGTGATCCGTCTTTGGCGATTGGTTTTCCTAATTTCTTGGAAGACAACTGGCAAACAAATGGTTGTGTACCACTCAGAATTTACTGTTCTGCGTTGTTCTAGGTACGGTTGCGACATGGCCAGTTTTTCCGTAAAAACAGGCGACCATTTGCTTGGAAGTGCTTCGTGCGCGAACAACTTTTGTTGGATTTGGCTCATCTTGAAACATCCATACCGTCGACTGCTGTTTACTTTCGGGCTCATACGCGTAAATCCATGATTCATCACCTGTCACGATGTCATAGACGTGTTTCGAAGCCCCGCGATCGTATTTTTTGAGCATTTCCTTCGACCAATCGACACGAGCCTTTTTTTGAGCGATTGACAAATTGTGTGGGATCCAACGCGAACAAATTTTTTTGACAGTCAAATGTTTATGCAATATTGAATGTATGCTGGTTCCACTAATGCCTAAGATTGTCTCAATCTCACGATAGGTCACATGACGATCTTGCAATATCAGTTCGCGCACAGCATCAATGGTTTGCGGAACAACAACTGATTTTGGACGACCTTCACGAAATTCGTCTTGGAGTGAACTACGACCACGATTGAATTCACCATACCATCGATAAACACTGGTCCTTGATGGAGCTTCATCGCCAAAAAATGAATTAAGTTCATTCATACAATGTTGCTGAGTTAATCCACGTCGAAAGTTGTAAAAAATAATCCCACGAAAATGTTCACGATTTAATTCCAGTTTTGGACCGAGATGAATCTTTTAAGTTACTGTTAAGAACACAAATAGCGCTGGTATTTCAAAACGTTCTGAGTACGTAAAAGCCAAAAAATGTCAAACTTTGCGATACAGCTGTCAATTGCCAGATTGCAACACCAGCGTTGCCAAATCCCGACATATAAAAGGCACCCCTCGTAGTATAGCTTCTAGTTAAACCAAGAAAATTAAACAAAAAGTGAGCAATTCAACAATTTTTCTTTAATTAAAACAAAAATTCATTTTTTTGGAAAAACAAATTCACTTTAGATTGTTTAAAAAGTGGGTTAGTCATAACTCTCTTAAGGTTTTTTAGGTGCAACTAAGAAGAGAATTTAATTCCGAATACAATCAATGTTATCTCGTTTCGATAGGACCTTTAACTTTTTCCCTATGTTTCCCGCCAATTAGGAAAAAACGTAAAAATAAAAAACCGAGAAATCGCGCGCCAACGTTTTTGTATATAAAAAATCCGCTCGTAACCTGCTCGACGCTTGCTCCCAATTTCTTCTATAACTGCGAAAATATTTTGAATTTGCTTCTAAAATTTTGTTTGGGAAGACATTTATGCAAAAACAAAAAATGCGATTTTTTGAAGCCTCTAAAGCAGGCGCCCCCCTTAATTCACTAGCAGTCATAAGTTTCGTACTCGTATATGGGGCTTTAAGCTTTCAACTTTTGTGCTTTTTGCAAGTTATGTAACTTCAACTGCGAAAGCATTCCCAATTCCCGCTTTTATCAGGAGCAAAGTGAGCTTTCGTTGAAAGCTTCCTCATGCAAAATCTGATAGCTTAACAAGTGCAAAGCTCCCTTTATGTAAATAAATTTACGTGCATCCAAAGAACTTGCCATATCCAAATGCTTGTGCTTACACACATACACACATACTCATGGCTTACACATACGAGTAGAATGGCATAGAAGCGAATGCCAAAAAGCAAGGCAGACTCCACGAGAATTATAAAAAGAAGCGCAAAGAATCAAAGAAACCCATTAAAAGCAGCACGGCAGCCAGCTTTAAAGAACTGTGCCAGAATGTGGGCGAAAACCCGTGGGGTAATGTCTACAAACTCGTTATGGCCAAGGTCAAAGGAGGTAGAGGACAGGCACCAACTTGCCCCATTCTTTTAGAAAAGGTTGTACAGACACTCTTTCCAAAGCACGACATGCGGCCAAACCCGAACCAGTTCCACGCAGCAGAAAGTAGTGTAATAATCAATGAGGCAGAGGTGGTTTTGGCAACGGAAAGTTTCGGCAATGCTAAGGCACCAGCACCTGACGGCATTCCGAACAAAGCACTGAAGATCGCTATCAGGCACAATGCAAAGCTGTTTGCAGAACACTTCACCCAAGTGTATAAATTAAGGCATATTTCCGAAAGTATAGAAGAAGCAGCGACTAGTCCTACTTCAGAAACCAAATAAACCAGCGGGTGACCCAAGTTCATATCGACCACTCTGCATGATAGATACAAGGTGGTGCAAAAGTAACCTTGCGATGTTTTTTGGCTGTAATTTAAAAAAAAATTAAAAACTTTGATTCTTCTTGTGAATTATTTTTATTTGGTCGTTTAATTTTTTTTACATCAAGTCGAGAATATGATGTCATGTAAATGGCCGCCGCCACAGTTGATTGCCATTTGAGCCCTTTTTATGGCATTTTCCATCACTTTGGCCAAAACTTCCGGCGATAAGTCCTCACATTCTTGACGGATATTGTCTTTAAGAGCTGCAAGAGTCTGAGGCTTGTTGACATAAACCTGCGACTTCAAAAAGCCCCACAAAAAGAAGTCTGGAGCGATCCAATCAGGCGATCTTGCTGGCCAGTGCAAATCGCCAAAACGGGAGATTAGGCGCCCGGGAAATGCATCCTATCAGTTGTGGCAGCATATCAGTTGTGGCACGTGCAGTGTGTGCCGTTGCACCGTCCTGTTGGAACCACATGTTTTCCAATCCCAATGCATCAAGTTGCGGCAAAAAGAACTCGTTGATCATTGCTCTGTAGCGCTCACCATTCACAGTAACCGTTTGGCCCGCGACGTCTTCGAAGAAAACATGTCCGATGACTCCTCCAGCGAAAACAGCACACCATACAGTGACTTTGAGCGGGTGTAATGGCTCTTCGTGGGTTACACGCGGATTTTCAGTGCCCCAGAAGTGTAAATTTTGCTTATTTACCTACTCGCTAAGATGGAAATGGGCCTCATCACGCATGATTATTTTTGATGAAAAATCATCTTCCTCTTGGTTGTGATAAGGATGTCTTGAGCGTATGTTAGACGCGATTGGCGGTCAGCTGCTAACAGCTGATGCACCGTCTGGACTTTGTACAGAAACATCTTCAAATCTTGTACCAAAATTCGCTGTAAAGACCGTCGACTGATGCCCATTTGCGTGGCACGTCGTCTGGTCGATGTCGACGGCGCTTCCATGACATCCTCGGCTACAGCAGCAATATTCTCTGCAGAACGGCTACTCCGGGGTCTGCCACGCCTGACAGCATCTCTCTTCGAGGCGAGCGGCTAAACGTCGCAGTGTTTCACCAGTAGGCGTTGGATGGCGAGGAAATCTGCGACGAAATTCACGTTGTGCCAAAGTCACCGACCGATTATTGGTCAAATAAATAGTCAGCAATATTCCGCGTTCTGGAGCAGTGTAGCGTAACATTGTTTATTAACGTGTATTTCGCATGTGTTTACTACACAAATGTCAAAACAGAACTGACATTAGGGGCCAATAGCAAAATTTATAGCATTTTCTGATAGGAGGATTACTTTAGCGCCACCTGTTACTATGGGTCAAATCTTTGAAAAATTAATTTGCACGCGCATGGAGTAGCATCTGGAGATGCGAACATCAGTTTGGCTTCCGAAAAGCCCGTTCAACCAAGACTATTGAGGGTGACAGGAGGATGCATAGTGACAAAGCATACTGTGCAGTTGTCAATTTGGATGTCAAGTATGCCTTCAACTCGGCATACTGGTCCCATGTTATGAAGACTCGCGAAGAGAAAAAAACGCCAGCATACCTAGTGCGGGTTATAAGCAGTTATCTGTCAGAGAGAGTACTTCTATACGATACAGGTAAAGGTCCTAAGCGATATGCAGTGACGGGCGGAGTACCGCAGGGAATGTTCTGTATGATGGGGTACTACATCTCCCAATACCGAGAGAAGTGCAAATAATAGGCTACGCAGAAGGCATCGCGTTGGCCATAGTCGCCAAAACAATTCCTCAGATTCCGAGCATCTGCAGCGAGGCAACATCAAAGGTCAAAAAATGTATAACGGCGGTTAAACTCCAGCTAGCAGGACAAAAAACAGAAGCGAGTAGAAAAAAGTTAGAAACTGCCACACTAAACATTGATGGGTTCAACGTCACAACACAGGCGGCACTACGATATTTGGATATAATATCGCTGCTCGACTAAGCTTCAAGGAGCACATTAAAAAGGATGCGGAAAGGCAGCCTTGGTGACGGCAGCACTGACAAGTATTATGCCCAACATCGGTGGTCCCACTCAGAGCAGAAGAGCGCTCCTGGCTAAAGGTACCCAGCCTACACTCATATATGCAGCCCCCATATACAAAAAACATAAGCGAAGAAGGGGGAAATATTTTTTGGACTAAGTGCCCCTAGAGTTGCCTGTGCTTTCAGGGCAGTGTCGGGTATCATGCCACCAGATATAATGGCCTCTGAACTGGGTAGAATCTAGGACAAAGCCAAAAGCCTAAACAGGCGACTAACGACGGAAGAGCGTAAGGAAGGAAGGCAGGGGAGCATATATGAGTGGCAAAATCGCTGGGACCTAGCGATAAAAGGGAGGTGGACGCATAAACTCATCAGAAACGTGCGGGCATGGGTTGGGAGAAGACATGGTGACACAGATTACTACCTGACACAGTTCCTGACGGGACATGGATGCTACAGAGAGTATCTTCGAAGACGAGGAGGCAGCAAACTGCACGTTCTGCGGCAACGGTAGTGACAACGCCGAACATATCTTCTTCTCTTGTCCGAGATACGCACCGTCGATTAAAGAAATGTTAAAAGAGAGGATAACCACAGGCAACATTGTCAATCATATGCTTCAATCGAAGTTGGTGTGGGCCAAGATGAGAGAGTGGCTCCGCAAATGCGTTACAAGAACTGCGGAAAAAATAATGGGAACTCAGTAAACAGAGAAGACAAACAAGTAATGAAGGGTAGACAGAGATAGAAACATATATGAAGAGCCATACAAGCCAACTTGGCCTTGCGATGCAATCCTTAAACGGCGGTACCGCAGGGGAAACTAAAGCTACAGAGGTCGGAGTCAGGTACGAGTTTAGTAGGTAGGTGTACTGTTTCGTAAGCCCAGTTTAGTTGTAATACTGACTGTGCGTGTTCCGGAATGAGGTGCACCTTTAGCGATTAGTATGAATCGTGCATGCCACCTAAAACCTTCGTTTAAACCAAAACGGGAACTGGTTCATAACTCCATTGAATATTTATTCTTCATACAGTGAAAAGTTGTGTTGCTGATTATAGACATAGACGCAACAGCCCATTCTGCTTCGCTCTATGAGCAGTTTTCGAGTTTCATGGATGACTCAAACCTAGAACGTATAACTTTTTATAACGGAGTACCTTTCAAAAAGCATTGATTAGTGAAAAAGTCGTTAAACACCTCCATCATCTCTTCGCGTCATAACATTAATGGGCTATCTTAGTCTCTTCGACAATGCTTGGGTCTAATTCAAAGTGTACTTTAACCCTTTGGTTTCGAGTGTCAGCATATAGCCGCCCAAGCCGTTTTACCGTCCCGCCCATATTAGATCGCAGCGGCAAGGCTCGCGACGTCTGTCGTTCTGAGCGATAAGATACGCATAGGTATAATAAAAGAGTCACGTTTTCATTCAAAGACATTCGGGGCCATTAGCGATGAAGTCTTATCTTCCTTATAATGTAAACTTTCGATGTGAAACGACGGTAGAGTCAGAACGAATTTCAGTTCTTTGATTCAGTCTCTTAGTGCCACTGCCAGAGGCAGGCTTTTTATATATTTTATATTTTATCCTAGGCACGATGGTTAAGCGATCTAGAGATAATACGTTAGATAGTGACAGTTCTGACGAATATTACTTTGAATCTGATAAGACGGAAGATGACGGCATTACTTCGTCAAGTGGAAGTAAAATCCATGCAAAAACGAATCCACTCAGGCATTGCAAACATTAGCATCGATAGCAGTTTCTTTTATAATTATTTTTTGATTATATGAAACATTTTTCTTGTGTTAAATAAAGCCTTAGTTTTTATAACGTTGAACGTATTTATTTTCTTTACTGCGCACTACAATACCTCTCGTCCTCAGCGACGCTCGCCCTTCGAGCGGCTCCGTCCCCAAAGGGTTAAAGCTATTCATAGCATATACAACTGTCATGTCGTGCGAATGGATACAAACGCTCCAGCTCTGAAAGTTTTTGATGCGGTACCTGCTAGTGGTAGCAGAGGAACAGGAAGATCTCCCCTGCCTGTGGAGGATCAGATGAAGAAGGACTTGGCCTTTCATTATGTGTTCAACTGGCGCCGGTTAGTACGAGAAAGAAACGACTGGCCCGCTTTGTTAAACTCGGCCAAAATCGCGTAGGCGGTTATCGCGCCCATTAAGAAGAAGAAGAGAGCATGCGCAACTATGGCTACTCAGGTTCAAAATGTTAAAAGTTTTACGGAGAGATGGTATTTTGTCTTCTCTTATCTTCATATTGAGAAAAAGACACACAGTGGTGATTTTTTGACACAATTTATTCAAAAATGGCTACAGAATCCAGTTTTTGACCAATTTTAATTAAAAATTTTTTTTTTTTTTGGACTGCTCGTAAGTGATTTTGTAAGACATTTTCTAGACCTGAATCTCATTTGTTTATTATATGAAATCACAACCTCCCTCTTTTGAAAGTTTAGCAAGCCCAAAAATGTGTGTATTAAATTCTTGAAATTTTTAAGGTTTAACCTTGAACTGACCTTCGATTTGACCACGCAAGGACAAACGGACAACGAATTCGAACTCACCAAACCCAAAACCGTATAAATCATTCTTTTTTTTAATTTTTCGGTGAATACTCAGGGTTTGACTTCAACCAAATTAATTTTTAAGTTTTTAGAGAGTTAGGGAATGATTTCACCGCTTAGATTTACAATAAAAATTGCCAAACCGAATTTGAATACAACAAAATTTTTTTTTTAAGTTTTTCTGAATTTTTCATAAAAATACTCTTATTCAAGGGATTAATTTGATATAATACAAAAAAAAATTTAAGAAAAAAATTATTAAAATCAGTCAAAAATTGCCTTCCAACGACGCCCTCAAGATGTCACGCTGTAATCGATGCTGGTGGCTTTTCGAATTATTTCATCAACATTTTGGTACAGCTAAGCAATATACTCGTATGCACCTACGATATGTAGGACTTTTCTACCAGAAATAAATATTTTCCCTTCTCCATATCAGTGGCCGCGCTCTCATGTGACCGACTGTAGATTTGAATGAAGCATGCGCAGTTGCTATGGCGAGGTAAAAAGAGGAGCACTAATACGAAAGGTTTCTCCTCTTAACGTGACGTCATCTGAGAACTATTGCCCAATCAGTGGCATGAGTGCATACATACATACCGAGTATACGGTTATCATACATAAGCAGGCGCTAGGTGGACGGTAAACAATCCCAAAATGTTAGGTTGTTTTAAGCAAATAAATTAAAAATGGCATTTGATTTGCGCTATCAACGTTTCACCCGTTGCATAAGGGCAATAGGATATTATAACATGGTTTACAGCCTAGGTTAGGTTAGGTTATGGTGGTAGTCGGTCCGTATGACCAACTCACTTAGACCACTGTGCGACACGGGAGCCTTGTTTATTTACTTTCATGAAACCATTTTGAGGCTCTTATAAAGCGCAGAATTGGTCTAATCCCCGCGCCAGATAATTCTGTAAGAGAATTGAAAAAGTGTTTACCTAGACAACCTGCTCTGATTTTAGCTAAGGCTGGGCAATTGGAAAGGAAGTGCTCTACTGTTTCTTCCTCCTTCTCATCTCTACAGCTTCTACAGTATTCATGAGAGAATACTCCTTTTTCTTCTTCTTAATTGGCGCTATAACCGCTTACGCGATTTTGGCCGAGTTTAACAAAGCGCGCAAGTCGTTTTTTTCTCGTGCTAACCGGCGCCAGTTGGACACACCCAGGGAAGCCAAGTCCTTCTCCATCTGATCTTTCCAACGCAGAGGAGGCCGCCCTCTTCCTCTGCTACCATCAGCTGGTACCGCATCGAATACTTTCAAAGCCGGAGCGTTTGTATCCATTCGGACGACATGACCCAGCCAACGTAGCCGCTGGATCTTTATTCGCTGCGCTATGTCTATGTCGTCGTAAAGCTCATACAGCTCATCGTTCTATCGTCTGCGATATTCGCCGTTGCCAACGTGCAAAGGTCCAAAAATCTTACGCAGAATCTTTCTCTCGAACACTTCAAGCGTCGCTTCATCGGATGTTGTCATCGTCCAAGCTTCTGCGCCATACGTTAGGACGGGCATGATGAGAGTCTTGTAGAGTGTTAGTTTTGTTCGTCGAGAGAGGACTTTACTGCTCAGTTGCCTACTTAGTCCAAAGTAGCACTTGTTGGCAAGAGAGATTCTACGTTGGATTTCAAGGCTGACATTGTTTTCGGTGTTAATGCTGGTTCCTAAATAAACGAAGTCTTTTACAACCTCGATATCATAACAGTGACGTGGGTGCCGATATGCGAGTGCGCCGACTGGAGGTACTTCGTTTTGTCCTCGTTCACCACCAGACCCATTCGCTTTGCCTCTTTGTCCAGTTTGGAGAAGGCAGAACTAACAGCGCGGTTGTTAAGGCCGATGATGTCAATATCATCGGCATACGCCAGCAATTGTACGCTCTTATAAAATATTGTGCCTGAGCGATTAAGTTCTGCGGCTCGTACGATGCTCTCCAACATCAGGTTAAAGAAGTCACACGACAGCGAATCACCCTGTCTGAAACCTCGTTTGGTATCAAACGGCTCGGAGAGGTCCTTCCCAATTCTGACGGCGCTGCTGGTGTTGAGCAACGTCATCTTACATAGCCGTGTTAGTTTTGCGGGGATACCAAATTCCTCCTTTCCGTACTGTCGAATGCAGCTTTGAAGTCGACGAAAAGATGGTGTGTGCCGATTCTCCTTTCATGGGTCTTTTCCAAGATTTGGCGTATCGTGAATATTTGGTCGATGGTAGACTTTCCAGGTCTGAAGCCACACTGATAAGGTCCAATCAGTTGGTTGACGGTGGGCTTCAGTCTTTCACACAATACGCTCGCTAGTACCTTATAGGGCGATATTTAGAAGGCTAATCCCGCGGTAATTGGCACAAATTGCAGGATCGCCCTTCTTATGGATTGGGCAGAGCACACTTAAATTCCAATCGGCAGGCATGCTCCTAGTCTCAAGGAATGCCTTCCAAATAGCCAATGGCCGGTGACACAAGCCACGACCTTCGAGATGTCATCTCTTGAGAGACTAAGCAATTCCTTTGTCCTTTTCTTGTCTATTTGTGGCCATAGTAGCCTAGCTGTTACGCACGTATCTTCATCTTCCCATGACCTATTGGCCTCTTGGATAATGCTGTTTTTTATTATTAGTTTACTCGTAACCAAAGATATTCCAATGGTAGAAGAGTAGTACCTTTTCTGGCTAGCTGCCCAACTCTACAGTTTCCCTCAATATCTCTGTGTCGCGGAACCCAAATAAGGCTGACCTTGAATACGACGCTAATATCATTTAGGGCTGCTCGGCATTCCTGTGCAACCTTTGATCTTAGTATTGCCGCATTCATTGATTTAATGGCCGCTTGGCTATCCGAAAATATATTTATAGTCGTTTTTGTTCCGGCGTGCGTATTTAGGTATGTAGACACTTCTTTTATGGCTAGGACCTCTGCCTGATAGATGCTGCAGTAGTCTGGTAGTCGAACGGATAGTTCCAGTCCTAGTTCTTTCGAAAATACTCCATAGCCAACTTTATCGTCTAGCTTAAAGCCATCTGTATAAACATTTAATTCCCCCTTCTCCATGGCCTTGGTGTTTGCCACTCCCTTCTTGACCGTACACTTGTCTTGAAGATCCTGTCGAAGGTGAGTCTAGGAGTAGAATAGTCTAGTTCTTGTTTGTGACTGTTCAGAGTGTGCAAAATACAGGCGTGGCCAAACCGCCGTTTTTCCATTACAGGTTTACAGCCTAACGTGATTCAAACACTCCGTTCAAAGAAATACACTCCGTTGCAAAATAATAGAACCACCCCAAATTTATAAGTTTTGAATTTTGAATAAAACGAATTTAGAATTTTTTTAAATTCAATTAGTTGTCATAAAAATATAGTTCATTCTACAATAAATATCAATACATGGGCGCAACCTTGTCTAAATAACAAAGGTTCTCATGATCTTGCAGATCCTTTAGCAGGAAAATCCTGGGATGGCAGCCCAAGCATCCTGACGTGGATGTACATCATGATGATCTGGTCAACAATATCATACGGAGTGGTTACTTAGGTATCGAGAGCCGTTCTCTCGACAGTACTGACTAAACTTCAGCGCTTATCATGCGTGTGCATCACGGAACCGATGGGAATCCGCCCTACAGCTGCGATAGGCTACGTGTGCCACTAAGAGCTTAAAATTCTCGTTGATTTTTGACATTTTTTTTCGCTAACGGTGTTGCCTACTTTCTCCATATACTTTGTGGATAACACAAAATTTGTTTTTATATGGAGATGAGAAAAGATGAAGATATAAAGACTAGCAAATACACAAAAGTTTCAAGATTTGTATGTAATTTATAAAGAAACAAGAATTTTTCATCAAAACGTCAAAATATTATCTTTTTTTTTAAGTTTGGATACGCAGTTTTATGGACCACTAAGCGGTTCAACATTTTTGTTAATTTTTGGCATTTTTTGCGGTGTTGCCTATTTTCTGCATATACTTTGTGGATAACAGAGAATGTGTTGCTTTATGGAGAAAATTCGAAACACCGTCAAGGGAAGAATTATAAAAAATCAACGGCATTTGCTAGCAACATCAAACTTGCATTTTATTGTACTAAAATTTAATGGGGTATAAAACTACGAACCCATTTTTTTTAATTTTGATTAAAACCTTTGAGAGTTTTTCTAATTTTGATCTAAAATTTGGATTTATTCGATTTTTTGTTCGACAAAGCAAGGAATATAAAAAAAAAAAACAGTAAAAAACATGCAAAAATTATCAAAACTAGTCAAAATGTAGAGGCGCTATATTTCTTCGCGCACTGTAGATCTTTGGTGCCGATTTAAGTACTAGTTCCGACTTATTGAGTAAGATATGCAACTAATCGACACTTCCTAGGACGACGGTGTAAAATTCACTAGTTGCTTATCTGATAAGAAGAACAAACACAAGCTGGTCTGGTGGTAAATTCACTAGAAACGAAGGACTTCGGGTACTAGTCAAGGATGATAAATTTATCAGATTTCACATAGTTATTCCGTAATATCAGCCAAGCGTATCCTGTTGAGCATTCTAAAGAAGATTTCGATAAAGTAAAAGTGATTTCACCGAAGAACGCGTCATCCAAAAAAATGCCCAGGATGATATCACTAAAGTAATTAAATTTGAGAAGAAGTTCAGAATTGAACTGGACGGAAAAATAAGCTGTTTTTTCTTCTGTCGGGACAACTAGCAAGTACACACAATTAAATCCATTGTACTGCACACGGGTTCCCTTTATAATTTTCTTTAAATCTACCCGACCTCCCAAGAAATCTGAGTGGATCTTCTCATGCCAAGGAGCCAAGGTAGTCGCTTCTTAACACATCAGTGCCAAAGACCTCAACCGTGATTCGAGCGATGGTGGGGCAGACGCACAGAAAGTGGTCTGCCGTCTCATCCTCCTCTCCACATGCTGGGCAGAGTACACTGCCTGAGATGCCCACCTTTTCCATGTGCTTTGCCCATAGATAGAGGCCCGCCATCAGCCCAACCAGCCTCCTACAGCCCCCTCTGCTTAATGACAGGAGGAACTGCAACAGTCGGTCGGACATGACAGGTAACATCAGTTTTGTCCATCTGCAGGCTCTCTCAGCCTTCCAAGCTCGCTTGTGGTTTAGAGTAGCCCGTTTGCTAACCGTGGCTTTGATGGCTGCAGAAGGGAGTGGCAGAACGGGCTCTGGGCCAAAAAAGTTGGCCTCAGAACCCAGTCTGGCTAAAAAGTCAGAGATCTCGTTTCCCGCGATGCCCACGTGTCCCGGGACCCATGTTAACATCAGGCTATTATGTCTACCGACATAGTTCAGCCTGGATTTTGAGCTGCAGTGCACCTGCACTTGTAAGGAAACTTCAAGAGTGTACCATGCACTGGAATACAGATGGCTCAAATATACCGAAGGCATAGGAGCTTAAATACATATATGACCTCAAAGCGAAGCTTTCTGTGCCGATGGGTAAGTTTCCAAGCATCTTCTAAGCCGAGGTATATGTCATCTCTCTGTGTGCAGAGATAAACTTAGACAGAAACCACCAGAATGAGCGAATTGTCATTTTAAATGACAGTAAAGCGGCCTCGGTAGTATAATGCAAGAGCACTTGCCTGCCATTCCAGAGGTTGTGGGTTCGAATCCACAAAAACTTATTCATTCCATCCAAAGTCATCGCATTATTTGCTTGTGGCTTCTAAAACACGCAAAGAAAAACAAAAATAAAAACAAACAGTTACACATTGCATCAGTGGCGCCAGCAAGAGGAAGCGGGCAACCGCAGTAATAGCGCAGACACTCCAAATTTAGCGAAGCCCTCAACCATCTGTGCGATCCTTCTGGCAGAAAAATGTGAAACACAGATGACACTCTAAGCAGTAAGAAAAGCGTTGTTCCTAAGCAACGACAGGTGGGCATTCTCACTATTTAGGACTGGAAGCGAAGGATAATCACCTACCCTGTAGGAAATCTAATAGATTAACGAAACCAATGCAAGACCAGTCTTGTCGAGGCCCTATGCTCCCGAGAGTAGTGAACAAGGAAAGAAAAAAAGGCGGCGCTAAAAGCATTGTCATCCTGTGTCTGAAGTCCTCACTGGTCTTCAGTATGTCGAAAATTTAATTTCTTAGAAACACACAGTCGCATCGGGCTCACAGGAGCATAACTGAGAACGAAATAGCGGATGCATTGGATAGAGAGGATCCGGTCTCGTTAATGGTAGGACGCAAGCCCTTCCTTGCTATGGGACAACATGTCATGAGGGAGTAGCTTAAAAGTGATGAGCTATGGCTAAGTGATGTTCTTCGGTACCAAATTATGGTGATACGCTAGGCGAAGTACTTACAGGTCAGTTTACAATCAAAAGAGGTTTAGGAAACAAATAAGTAAGTAAGTAAGTATAAATTGAGACTGCTTCCGGGCATAATCACAGGCCATTGCACATTGCGTACTCATCTTTACAGGGTTGGGATATGGTCCACTGGCTCTTGTCGTTTCTGCGACCAATTACCGGAGACTCAAAACACCTCCTCCTTGAATGTGGTGCTATAGCGCGGAGAAGGTGCTGTACGAGGAAGACACCTCGGGCAATAGCAGCCGGCAGAGAGGCATATACGCTCAGCCCAACCCAGCTCTACCTTTAAGTTTAATAAGGGAACTGGGTTTGGATGAGTTAATGTGATGAGTAGAGAGAACAAGGGCCATGTGAGGACCCGATCGCTTTGTTTGAAGCGTAAAGATCTTTTTTTATCTGACGCCAAAAATGTCTACGTTCGTCCCAAAAACAAAACGCATTTGCGAGAACTCAGGCTTCATTGTTACCTTTTAAAGAAAAGTGCAGCTGAAACGTTTCGTGTATTGATCAATATTTACGGTAATCACCTTCCTTCAAATACAACTTGAAAAAGAAACCAGAAACCACGGTTTCGACGATTTCAAAGTAGCAATTTCCACGTGAGTGATAAAGATCGCGAAATCACGAATCGACAATACTCAACTACAGCAACTATTGGATGAAGACGCATATCATTGCCTTGATGATATGTCTGAGGAGTTGAATATTGATAAATCAACCGTCGGTAAACGTTTGCACGCGATGGGAATGGTCCAGAAAGCAGGTAACTGGACCAATTGAAGGAGATGGATATCGAGAGACGTTTGGTGACGTGTGAGATGCTTCTTAAACGGCAGAAAAGAATAGGTTTTCTGCATCGCATCGTCACTGGTAATAAAAAATGGATCTTTTATGACAACCCTAAGCGTCGAAAATGTTGGAGCCTACCGGGTGAACCAGGTAAATCATGCTTCAAAGGTTATATTGTGCATCTGGTGGGATTATAAGGGTGTCATCTATTATGAACTTTTTAAACCATCTGAAACCATCACTGGCGATCGTTACCGACTGCAGCTAATGCGTTTGAATCGAGCCCTGAGCTCTCAAAGAAAAGCGGCCGGAATGGGACGGTAGACATGACAAACTGATTTTGCTGCATGGCAACGCCAGACCACACATTACTAAATCGGTCCAGAAATATTTAGAGAGGCTGAATTGGAAAATCTTGCTCCACCCGCCGTATTCCCCAGACATTGCATCTTCGGATTACCAGATTACCATCTGTGCCGATCAATGCAGTCAGCCCTTATTGGAGAGCGGTTGACTGCTTAGGAGAGCATCGCAAACTGGCTAAATGAATGGATCAAATCAAAAGAACCCGAATTTTTCGCCAGTGGAATCCGCTGCCTGAAGTATGGAATAAAGTTATAGCTTTCAATGGCGCATACTTCACATAATATCTGGTATTTTTAAATGTTTAAATAGTTCGTAACTTTGGCTAAGAAAGGTCTGAAGCTTATTCCTACATCCAATAGTTTTGCAACAAATCGGTTCCATTAGTATGTGGCCTCAAAAAGTTACCACATCAAATTAGGTATATCTCGAAACTTTACCGGTGCTACAATGGGAACATTTTTTTTGAAAAATAACAAAATGGCGGACTTTTGAAAAAAAGGTATGTTGTTCGTGTGGGAATCAGACTGTGGTATGGAAAGTTTGGGCTGAAAAGAACACCTCCGAGAATGACAAGCCTACAGAATTATAATCAGTTTAAATTTTTCGTTTCAAATGTCCGGAAAAGCCAAAATCCTGTTGATAAGCCACCTATCTGTTTTTAAGACGCTTACTTTGGTGCAACACTACTACGGAAAAATATGTCAAAAAAAAAACAGAAGTTGTTTTTGTATACTATTTGATGTCAATAATAGCATACTATAAAATCAAAACGATCGCATTTTATTTTCTTAAAAAAAAATTCAAAAAAATATATATGAAAAATTAATATTTGACCAGGGGTGGCTTTCTGTAATTCGATATCGAGCAAAAATGACACTTTCTCTAACACAAAATATCGTAGCGTTATATCGAACATTCGATAGATACAGCTCGACACCACTTTTGCTCTCGTTTTTCATTTTCTCAGCTGTTTATTTAATTCAAAATGTAAGTTAAAAATTTAAATTTTTATTGAAATTTTAATTTTCATATAATTATTTGCATAGGTTTCAACAAACAAACGCTGCTCAACTAAGGATAATGGTAGAATATATGGAAAAGCATGATTCATTAGCTAAAAATAGCTTACAGAGTGCAGCTAATGGCCGTTCGAAGAAGAAACAGTTATGGGATAAGCTAACGGAATTGTTAAATAGTAACGGGCCTCCCATGAAGCCAACAAAAGGATGGCAGAAAGTTTTTATTAACACTTACCATTACTTTTAAACATTTTTCATTTGTGGTAATGAATTCTTGTAATACCCCTGGGTATGGACTGACTACAAGTACAATGCAAAATGCAAGCTTACCCAGCGCATGAAAAGCATGACGAAAACGGGTGGTGGTCCGTATGATGCGGTTTCATTGAATCATATGGAGTAACGGATAGTTGCCGCAGCCAAAATAAGCGAGCATATATCGGGAGTACCAGGCACAACTTCATATGGTTGCCATACAGACGGACCTAGCTGTTCTGCTGCGGCTCCTCAGGCAGACGATACTTTCGTTAGCGAATACTTGAGCCAAATCTCGAGCGCCGATAATTCGTCGAGTGACGACGAAGGCAAAACCTCAAGCAAGACTGAGTCGCCAAAACTTAATATACGTGAGGAAGTGGAAATCGACGAGGTACAACAAGCTGCTAAAAGAAAAAGATATTCACCAAAGTCAAAATAATTGAAAAAGAGATTGAGAAGCAAGAAAAATCTCAAAGTGAAGTGTTGAGGCTTTCCGAAGAGAGCAATGAAATCGAGAAGAGGAAACTGCAGCTAAAGGAGACACAAATTGCAACTGAAGTGCAATATAAAAAAATGAAGTCTTAGAGCTAGACTTGGAAAACCTGAAATGTGAAATCGCATTGCTAAAACGAAAAATGAATTAATAATGAGTTACTTTATGTATGTGATAACTTTAAGCTTAGTTATTTACTTTTTCTAAAAAGAAAGACTTATACCTTAGAAATGTTCGTATAAGAAATGAAGTACAATTTTTTGTTATACTTAAGAAATTTTATTTAATTTACCAGCAATAAAATGAAACTTTTACATTGCTGATTGGGAAAGATGGTATTTTATTTTATTTCTTGTCCTCTCTGATAATCTATTGTTTATGTCCAATAGTGTACATTCTAACAGTCCTTTTTGTCTTTGAGTTAGAGTTTCGTTGCTGAATTGAAATGGAATATTTCTATTGATGCATACATTGTGAAGAGCGGCGCACACGTTTGCAATTTTTGCAACCAATGTTGGGTTGTACCTTGGCTTTCTATCGTCCGATAATATTCTCCAGCGGCCTAAAGTGAACAATGCAATTAATGTTAGTATATTTACCTTTGATTCAATAAATACAGGATTCTTTGTATACGCTAATGCTTCTAGCCTTACTATGAATATCGTTGAAAATACATTTGCCTACGTCGGTCTCATTTTCGCGCAATCGATAGGGGGTCATAAGCCATGGCTCAAGAGGGTATCCAGAATCCCCTAAAAATATACATATTTATTCCCGTCAGTTAATTTTTTCCTATTTAATTACTCAGCTAATAGCCACGAACTTTCTGCTCCATATCCATTAGTTGCATAGAGTTTCCTCCATCGACGATAATGTGCTGCAAAATATTTTCGACAGAGTACTGTGCCCCATTGCTGCTGTGTGTGCGCCGCCAGTTTGCCACTGGTAACCGCCAAGTCTCGCACAAGTCTGCTTCATGAGGCGGCGTGTACCAGCGGTGGCCCGCACAAGATTGCTTCATGAGGCGGCGTGTACCACCAATGGTACTTTATTAAACGGTACCTATGAGATGAGATGCCATAAACGACTACCCTTATGAAAAAATTTCGTTTTATGACCTGCAATCGCTTCCGATAGAGCGAAAAGACTTAAACATTGCCGTCTGTGGGCGAAGACCATGAATAACAGCGCCGGCGGGAACGTGTTAATGAACTTTGTATTAATCTTACTATAAATCGGGTAATTCCATTGGATTCGACGCATCGCGTATTCTCCTTCTATTTGGTGAAGAGTTTTCTTCATTAAAATCTCCCAAAATTAAAAAATAATGCCAATTGTACATATTTACTTTTAAATTTTATTTCTTTCATGCACTTTTTGACAGCTATAAACCACTTGTCAAACACTTCCAAAAATATGAAAACGATAGTACAAATACGGGAACCAAAATGGGATCGTCGCGCATTCGATGTCGAATTGAAGTATCGAGCAAACGAGTGTCGACTATCGAATTACAGAAAGTCACCCCAGTAGTCTGGTCAATGCGTTTTGTTGCCGGCTAATGCGGCCATTGTGAAATTTGGTTGTCACATCAAGCATTGGCAGGATGAGCATAAGCTTTTCCAAATGCACCATAATTGGTTGTTCTCTCGCAATCGAGAAGCAGACTCGTTTACTTGAAATTAATGCAATTAAGGCTAAAAACACACTAGCACACACTTCAAAATAGTACTTGCATTTTTTCACTGAAGAGCAAGAAGAACCCGATTTTGAACATTAAAGCAATTTGCGTCATTTGTCCTTTGGTTGCTGTCTCGAATATGTGTGAGGCAGCTGGTAAGCAGCCAGCTGCAAAACTGCAAAACTGTACGTTTTTCTGTCGCTCCCAGCTACTCCTAAATTAACTGTAATCATCCCATTTACTGGCAATCAAATGTCTTTTCTCCTCGTTTGAGGTAACGGGCATCAGTTGAAAATATGGGCAGAGGATGTGCATATCTAACAAATCCCTTGAAAAATGCCACCAGCTATTGGTTGAAGGCGAAGAGTGTCATTTTGCGAAATATACTAAACTCGAAACTGTAGGAGTGAAGACGAATTGAAGCAAAAAATGCCAAAAGGTCACTGCAATATTTTTGAAAACAATACCAACTCGCCCTTGTCCAGGAGGCACCGCATGTGGCAGACGAAATGCAGAAACACAGCGAATGAGTGACTGAATAAAAGTCAAAATGAATTTGGAAGTGTGCACAAGGGGCAAGGGATGTGCGAGGAGCTGTCGGTAAGGATTTCTGTCATACCAGCTAGTCACAAGCAAAGTCTAGCAATGCCCGTCAGCGCTTACTGTTGAATGTGCTAGGAGCAGCCGTCCGCCACACGACACACGACACATTTCACATGCCATATGCCAAATGCCACATACTCGCGCACTTAGTGAGCACCAAAAACAGATAGCATTACATACCCTTTCACGCCACTGCACTGTGTAACGAGGCATACTTTTACAGGAGTGTGTTTTTTTTCGTATGTTTGTTTGTGGAGAGTCATTTCAACACGATGGCCAACGAGGGCGCATCAGCTATAGCTCCGTCTCCGTCTCCGTTGGCGCGCACCCCCGCACTTAGCTGGCCTGTTGCATTTGCAGTTCACTTGATCGGTGCTGTGATGTGCCACAAAATACGGCCGATATATCGCGCGTCCATTGATGGCGGGCTTCAAGTACAGAGTCGCAGGAGCACAAGCTTCACATGCGCGTCAATTAAAATGGCAAATGTGAAAGAGTTGCATCGCTCGGCAAAAAATAAACGATTTTTTAGAAATATCAGTCACGAAGAAAATAGAACCCACAAATACAAGTAAACTGCACATTTTCATAGTATTTTGTATACAGAATAGAGTGTCATGCCCATATTCGTACGTTGCTCAGTGAGTTATTGTCACAGAATTGGTGCACTTAAATTTTAACTTTGAACAATTTTTAATTATGCGCACGTGTCATAGTGAAGAAAATAAATGCGAAGCAGCCACAAAAGCAAGAAGTTTTACGAGTATATTTGTATGTATGCACCCACCTACTTTGTCCTGTAATAGCCATTTTCGGCATCTGACTGCCAGCGAGTGATAGCGCAAAAGAATGTGGCAGCAGCAGATGCAGCCTGATTTCTCCGCCACCGGCGCTTTTTCCTGGTAACGCACGGTGTGATCAAATTGGCTAAAACGTTGATAATGAAAATTCCCTCCATAGACTGTATAAAAATGTACGTTCACACATGAAATGATTACTCGTATCTATAGATCGACAAAAAATAATCTACCCGTTCACATATGGCAGATTAGCTGCAAAATTGACAATCAGCTGTCAAGACCATTTTGAAAGGTTTTTATTTCATAGAAATTGGTTTGGTGAAATATTTTAGTGTTTTTGGTTTGCTCAAATATTATTAAGGGCATGAAGAAAAGGCAAAGAGAAGCAATAGTCAATTAATTGCGCAATTTCCTGGTAGTAATAGACAGTTGCCGACGTTTACTGAGGTGGCAGCAAACGCATGCGAAATTCGATATTCTTCTTCTTAATTGGTGCGATAATCGCTTACGCGATTTTGGCCGAGTTTAACAAAGCGCGCCAGTCGTTTCTTTCTCGTGCTAACCGGCGCCAGTTGGACACACCAAGTGAAGCCAAGTCCTTCTCCACCTGATCTTTCCAACGCAGACGAGGCCTTCCTCTTCCTCTGCTACCACCAGCTGGTACCGCATCGAATACTTTCAAAGCCGGAGCGTTTGTATCCATTCGGACGACATGACCCAGCCAACGAAGCCGCTGGATCTTTATTCGCTGCGCTATGTCTATGTCGTCGTAAAGCTCATACAGCTCATCGTTCCATCGTCTACGATATTCGCCGTTGCCAACGTGCAAAGGTCCAAAAATCTTACGCAGAATCTTTCTCTCGAACACTCCAAGCGTCGCTTCATCGGATGTTGTCATCGTCCAAGCTTCTGCGCCAATTCGATATTGCATTTTATAATAAGCAATAACAGAACAAAGCGTCTATGGACCCCTAATTTTTGTTATGTAATTTGAATAATAGGTTATGTTAGGTTTGGCAGCCACATCGCACATAGAGACAGCGATGTCACTTAAACCACGAAATGGGTCCGTTGTGAGCCGCGGGGGCTGGGCTACATTTCCCTCTCCATATTGAACCATCCTGAGCTTTTGACAAAGCGTAAAAGGTTGTTGATACCTGAAGTGTATAGATTATCTATATTCGTTAAGAAGTAGGATTTTAAAAATCGGTTCCTGCTTCTGGCTGGAGCTGGGTGTGTGCAAAAAAGGTGTTGAATTGTTTCGAACTCCTCCTCATCTCTGCAGCTACGACAGAAATCATGCGTGTAAACGCCTAATCTCCTTGCATGATTTCCTATGAGACAATGTCCTGTGAGGGCCCCTCCTAAGGTCCTAATTTGAAGTATACTCAATTTTATAATACTCTTGGAAAGACGTAGATTCAGCCTTGGCCATGTTTGCCTAGCAATTTCACAGGTATTGACACTAATCCATCTTTGATTTGCAGAACTGATTAGTGCGTCCTCAATAAGAAGCTTACAAATGGCGAGAGGTACCTCCATAAAATGACTTATGTTTGGCATTCTCTTGCAAGTTGGTCAGCCCTACAGTTCGCTGGTAAATCTCTGTGGCCTGGAACCCAGCATAATATTATACGATATGTTTGGCCATCTCTGATACATAGAATGCTGTTTATCTCTACCCATTTTAAGGCTTCATGAATGGCGTTTATTTCCGCTTGAAAAACACTATAGTGATCCAGTAGTTTAAAGGATTCACTGATAGAAAGCTGTTCGCAAAATAACCCTGATCCTACACCGGTGTCCATTTTAGATCCGTCCATGTAGATCTTAACGAGTGTGTTGGGTGTTGGATCTTCTTCAAGCCATAACATCAATTATTTATAATTAATAATATCTAACAAAAATTGTATTAGAATTATGCCTACAAACTCTCTTTTCCTTGCCGGCGTTCATTTAATTTAATTTTTATATTAACTTTTCTCTTCGTATTTGTAATAATAATTATCGAAAACACAGAAAACCAAAAGGTTTTACGGAAATTGTCTTTATAATCTAAGCCGGTCAATAAGTCCCGGACCTGACTTCTAGATGGTTCCACTAATAGCACATCGATTTTGTTATTTAATAGTACTAACCGCTAAAGGTATACTGTCAGAATTTTAAGACATTCGGCGTATTATTTAAGAAGTTACAGTGCTTTAAGTGACGCTACTTTTGCTATTTTTAAAAACAATGAATTCAAAGCAATTTCGTGTGTTGATTTATCATTGTTTTCTTATGAAAAAAAATACCGTTGAAGCACAGCAATGGTTCGATAAACGTTATCCGCACTCTGCTCCATCGGAGACAACCATCAAACGATGGTATGCCGACTTTAAACGTGGCCGTACAAACACCGATGATGCTGAACGTCCTGGTCGTCCAAATGAGTCATTTACTCCAGGAAATATTGAAAATACCCTTAAAATCATCATGAGCTATCTATCGCAAAGTGAAATTGCAAGAGATAGCTGACATCCTGAAGATATCAAAAGATATCTGTTTTGCACGAACATTTGGGTATGAAAAAGCTGTTGTCGAAATGGATGGGTGCCGCGTTTGCTCACGCCGGAATAAAATCAACAACGAATTGATGATTCAAATCGCTGTTTGGAAATTATTAAGCGGGATAAGACTTAGTTTTTCGGTCGATATGTGACAATGGATGAAACATGGATCCACCACTACACACCGGAATCGAAACGGCAGTCATCTGAGTGGACTGGACGCGGTGAAAGCAAACAAAGACGCAACAGTCAGCTAGAAAGGTTATGGCGTCGGTATTTTGGGCTTCGCATGGTATAATTTTCATTAATTATTTGGAAAAAGGGGGGAAAATAATTCTGATTATTACTGTGAATTATTGGAACAATTGAAGGAGAAAATCGCAGAAAAACGGCCCCATATGAAGAAGAAAAAAATCCTCTTTCACCAAGACAATGCACCGTGTCACTAATCGATGAAAACTATGGTGAACTGGAACAAATTATGTTTCGAATTGCCCCACTCGCCGTATAGTCCAAATCTGGTCCCTAGCGACTAGTGGTTGTTATCAGACCTCAAAAAATGAAATTTCAATCGCCAAAGGCCACTGCGTTGATAAATAAAGAAGAATTAAAAAAAAAAATTATTTTCTTATCCAGGTCCGGGACTTATTGATCGATGTTAGAATTTAAGCTCGAAAAAATAGATAATTATGATTAGACCGGACCTATTGAAAGTATAAAAATAAGCGATTTAAAAGTGCACTTAAGCTTAAAAAAAAATTGCTTTACAGTTTTGTGTTTGGTGAAGCCAATTGTATGCTAGAGTGCCCCAAGTTAAAGGTAAAAAATATAAAGTTCGATATTGCCTTCAGTACCTGCGCCTTAAGTGAAAGTGCTGTTGTTTTTGCGCCGTCCCATCTACTAGTTCGCCCAACATCGAACACTTTCTGCATTTGATTTGCCTAAGGATGGGTTTCTCGTTCGTTGATCTCCACACTGCGTCGTTTCTGATGGTGTTTGGCCAGAATATTCTGCAGATGATGCAGGGTAATTTGTCGACGAAGGATTGTACCCTCTGTGTGATGGTCTTAGAGACCAGCCATGTTTGCTTCCGTACAACAATACGGACTTCACACAGAAGCCGAATATTCGTAGTTAAGTACGAAGAAATCGCAAAATTTTTACAGTTCTACTGAAAGCATTTCTTTTTCAATATCACTGCAAAAAAGTGTTTCTTAAATTTACATTTTCCAATTAAATAATTAATAGTTTAATAATTTAATAGTTCTCATTATTTTTTTAATTAAAATAAAATCTTTCGATAGTAAGCATTCAAAGAGGTTTGTTAGAGGTTTAATATTCGAAAACGTTGAGACCCCAGAATTTTTAGTTTAATTACATCACTTTTCACATGGAAAATATTCCATTAACTAAAAAAAAATATTTAAAAAAAGTTAAAGCGAAAGTAGTGAAATTAGAATCCAAAAAATTCCATGGGCATGGATCTCCATTGCTAGTACAGATCATCTAAAAGCATTTTTGAAGTTTGTATGAGCTGCTGTTTTACACAATGAAATCGAATATTTTATAAAAAATATTCTTAAAAATCTTTTTAATATTCATATATATTTTCTGGACTAAAATTAATGCTGAACTGCTGAATTTTTATTCAATAATATAAAATACAATTCGGCCGCCGTAGCCGAATGGGTTGGTGCGTGACTACCATTCGGAATTCACAGAGAGGTCGTTGGTTCGAATCTCGGTGAAAGCAAAATTAATAAAAACATTTTTCTAATAGCGGTCGCCCCTCGGCAGGCAATGGCAAACCTCCGAGTGTATTTCTGCCATGAAAAAGCTCCTCATAAAAATATCTGCCGTTCTGATGGTTGGCTTGAAACTGTAGGCTTGAAACTGTAGGTCCCTCCATTTGTGGAACAACATCAAGACGCACATCACAAATAGGAGGAGGAGCTCGGCCAAACACCTAACAGAAGTGTACGCGCCAATTATTTATTATTTTTTTTTTTTTAATATAAAATACAAATTACTTATTTTCTAAAGATTTGGTTATATTTCTAATAATACTTTTTTTCTTCTCATTAGATATTTGGATATTTATATCATAATTTTGAGTTCGTTTGTATGAGCAGAAATTCTTCTCATATTTGCTAAGACAGCTGCAGTGTCCGCACCGCCTGATTGCTTTGCGAAAGTTTTGCGCAGAAAACTTTGTCCCAAATAAATCATAAGTTTCGCAGTTTCAATGTGCAGTTGGCAAGTCTACAGCAACATAACGATTATACTCGTGTACGCGTGAGAGCATGCATGTACATATACATATTTATATATATAAATACAAATATATACTTAAATACATATAAGCGCGAGTGAGTACGACAGTTAGTATAGGAGAGCAATGCCACCCACAAAGACTTCATCTCCTCCACTGAGTTGAGTAAAATCATTAAGAAAAATTTTAGTGGCAACTTTAAGCACAACTCTTGCACAATACACACGCATACATACAAATGTTGTTGCAAAACCGATTGTGTATGTTAGTCATATACATATCTACATGCAGGTGTATAAGTATATAATACTACATATACAGTGTGAATACAACAACACAGTGTCGCCACTCTTCAAGGCAATGCACAGCAGCGGACGAATAATAGCGCAGTGGGAAGCAAAAATTCCTGCAATGCAATTGCGTGCGTACAAGAAGTGCGTTTTATTTTTTAATTTCATAATTTTTCTTGACATTTTCAACTCTCTGCAATGACCAAATTTCCACACGACTAAATGATAAGCGACTTAATTTTATTTTATTTGTCGAGGAAATTAGTTCACTTTTCTTGAAATATTTTTTTAAATTTAAATTATGCCATTTTAGTTGGTGACCAATTTAAATTTTATTATTTACTGATTTAAAAACATCGTTTTGCCCCCGATTTATATAATTTCTTGTTTTATTTTCTTAAGAATTTTTTTTACTTTGAACTCTGGTGGGCCAAATTAAAAAATTTTTAGTACCATGGCAATAAATTTTATCCAAAAAAAAAAAATAAATGTATAAACCGGAAAAGAACTTCTCTGCGCTCAAGAAGTTGATTAAAAAGTCTAAAATCTGAATAGAGTGAATGGCTAAACAGAATTATAACAGTTCAATTAGACAAAAAAAAACTGAGCTCAAATAGAATCGACAGGAGCTTTGATCTCATAACTTTGAGTTTATTTATTTAAAATAGTCCCTTCTGGCCTCGATACACCGTTTTAGACGATCTAAAAGCTTTTCGAAAAAGTGTTTCAGGTCATTGACCGAAATGTCCTTGAGGATGTCTCTAATATACAAGCCCTTTAAGGCCTCTACGGATGCAAAACGTTTTACTTTCATGGCTAAATGCAATTTTTCAAATAGGTAGAAGTCACAGGGAGCCATATTAGGCAAATATGGTGAGTGATTGATGGTTAAAATGCGATTCCTAGTCAAAAAATCAGTCACAAGAGTGGATCGATGAGATGGTGCACTCTCATGCAATAAGCGGTATTCAGTGCGAATTCGACGAATGCGATGCAACAAACGCTTCAAAACGCAAAGATAGAAAATTGCATTGACGGTTTGGCCCATCGGCACGAACTTCTTGTGGACAATTCTCTTGGAATCGTAAAAACAAATGAGCATCGACTTGATTTTTGGCTTCTCCAAATGCAATTTTTCGGGTGGTGGCTCGTCTGGGGCCTTCCATACGGCACTTTGACGCTTAGTTTCAAGTTCACGTTGGATACACCACGTTTCATCACTAGTTACAATGTTGTAGAGGAAGTTCTCGTCTTTTCTCGTCTCTTTAATAAAGTTTTTCGAATGTTGAATTCTGACCAATTTTCGGTCCTCAGTTAACTTGTGCGGAATGAAACGTGACAGCCCTTTTGTAAGCTCAAATGATCAGTTAAAATGCGATAAATCGATGTTTTGGAGATATTCAATTCCGTTTCCATGAATTTCAATGATGATTTCGTTTCATTTTTGATAAATTTACGAACAATTTCGATGGAGTTTTCGGTGATTACTGATTTGGGCGGCCCATATGTTCATTATCATTTATGTCCTCACAACCATCTCTGAAACGTGTAAACCACTCATGAACTCTGGCACGAGATAGACAATCATCGCCATAAATTTGTTTCATCAATTCAAATGTTTCGGTAACCGTTTTACGGATTTTAAAACAAAATTTGATATTAGCTCTTTGTTCGAAACTCATTTTTGAATCGATGAGACAAACATACTGACACTTTAGACGCAATAACTTCGCTTCCACTGAACCGAATGTCACCAAGCTTTCACTGGACTGGAAGTCAGCTCGGGATGTAACGTCCAACGCATTAATTCACTAAAAAGATGGCACCATCAAAAATATTTTTATGACGCCAGTCTTGTTTATTTCGGACTTCACGTTGTAGACTGCTTGAAACGGCCCTCGAATACCGCGTATTCTAACCTGAACCGAACTAAGGACAAGTGCAACAGAAAAGGAAGAACTATTTCGACGAATAAAGGCTAGCAATGCGAACGATTTACATAGAAAGAATATAGTTTAGGTGGGTGGTGAAGCTGAGCTTGGGGTCAAAATAAACACCCAGGTCTTTTAATTCATCAATTTTCTTGACTTTGAGATGCAGTAAGATGTTGAAGCAATATTGAAAACTTTCGCATACCGAACGTAGGGACATTTACTAATATTAAGGAACAAACGATTACGCAAGCACTAACTATATACTTAGTCCTGCCATAAGTTCTGTTACAAGTTAAGTCCGTTATAGATATGAAATTATAATACTCTTTTTAATGAAGTTAGTTTTATTTAATCATGTAAATATTAAAAAAAAATTGAATGTTGAATCGAAGTGGTTACCACTTGCTTTTACACAAGCCTTCAAACGATTAAGCCATTCAGCTATTGCAGCACGCGCGGTTTCCATGGATATTGACGTCGCTGCTCGAATCAAAAATTATTTGAAACTCTCCTTATTTCTGTGAGATCTACTGATCGCAAGCTGTAGTTCAATGGATTCACATCTAGACTTCCAGAAGGCCAATCTTCTGCTGCTATAAACCCTGTAATATTATTTTTTCGAATCTGCTAGGTAGTTTTTGTCTTATTGGCTGGAGCGAAATCTTATTGGAAGATCAAATATTCTTCATTGAGAGGAGTACTGCTCAACTGCTTCACCAAGCCTTCTAAAACATTATTTTGGTTAACTTTTGCTCCGGTCTTAACCCCCAATCATTACGGAGGCTGGATGGTGGCCACGCTAAATCCTTGGTGCAACATTGCATGCATCTTTAGAAGTTTCAGCATAGACTTTGTCGTTTTGCTTATTAAAAAATTCTTCAGCAGTGACAATTTTCTCATCTGTGATGATGATATTTTCATGGTCGTTAACCGCATGCCACTGAATAAGCTGCTTGCAGCTGTCGCGTCTAATTTTCTTCAAGCGCGTTATCAAAATATGACCATTGGTGGCGACGAAAGTCTTTCATGTGGAGATCATCTGTAATTAGTCTTGACATGGATCTGGTCAATACATTCATTCATGAAGACACTTGAGGCCCTCCTACTCCCACTCTTCTCGAAACACCTGGCCCCAGCCCCACATCAGCATGGTTTCCGAGCACCACCACAGCACTCACCGTGATAAAATCCCAAATAAACCGCGGGCTTAACCAAAACCGCCCCTGCAAGAGGGCTGTCCTAGGAGCGTTGGACTTGAAGAAGGTTTTCGATACTGTCAGCTATTCCACGCTATTAGATAATATTTTTTAGTCGACACTCCCGCCTAGGCTGAAGAGGTGGTCCGCCAGCTATCTGAGCGGTCGTCACTCGTCAGTGATTATTAGAGACCAAACATCCAAATAGAGGAAGATCAAGCAAGGTGTTCCGCAAGGTGGTGTTCTTTCACCCTTGCTGTTCAACTTCTATCTATCGAAGCTCCCCAACCAACGAAGGGAATCTCCCTGGCCTCATACAGTGACGACTGCACGGTAATGGCGTCGAGCAATGGCATTGATGGTCTGTGCGCCAGAGTGAGCGTCTAACTCGCCGAGCTTTCTCGCTTTTTCACTGCGAGGAATCTCCAAATTTAACCCACAAAGTCCACGGCGACCCCCTTTATCACCTGGACATAGGAATTCAAACTACAACTTAAGGTAAAAGTCGATGACATACTAATTCCGACTGTTCACAATCCCAAAATTTTAGGTGTAACCTTCGACAGTTTGGTCTCCTTCTCAGCGCATACAACCGCTATTGTCACTAAAGTCCAGAATCGCAACAAGGTCCTCAAATCGCTTGCCGGCAGCACTTGGGGCAAAGACAAAGAATTGTTGCTATGGACATTTAAGGCAATTAACCGGCCGGTTCTGTCTGTCTGGCGGCTGGAACTAGTGATACGCAGGGAATTAAGCTCCAGACTTGCCCAAACACGGCTATTCGGGCAGCGACGGGCTGCCTCCTGATGTCCCCTCTTCAATACCTTCACAACGAGGCGCAGTAAAGGAACACAATAAACCACCTTCTTAAACTCCCGTCCACCGAATGCCATAATCGGAGTCCAACCACCACCTACAGCAGATGAAAAGCATCAGCTTCCCCGTGAGACTTGCGTAACAGTTGCACAATTGCGCTCTGAATATTGTAGCAGGTTAAATTCCGACTTATAAAGAATTGGCCCCGACATACTAAACATGCATATGTTCTGCATGTGAAGGCCACCCGCACGACACTAACCACCTTTTCACATACCCCACTAAACCCACTCATCTAACACCCCTCTTCCGCTGGCTCCAACCTGTCGAAACAGCATGTTTCCTGAGTCTACCTTTAGATGAGTTAGACGAAGACGACCGGTGATATACATTGCACTGTGACAAGGCTTGTATTACTGCTACAGCAACAGCAATACATTCATTTTCTTGGACATGATTTTCTGCTTTCTAAGGGGATTTCTGCGAATTCTTTCTCGAATGGTTTCTATGGTTGCACTGGTTCGAACAACGCGAGGACGATCACTTCTTTTACTGTCTGTCACTTCAGACGTTTGGAAAACGATTGATCGTGCGGTTAACAAACAAACTCGAAATGTTAAGTTTTTTCAGCAATTCGTAATGCAATCACTGCCATGCGATTTTCCTTAGCTCCCCACTCCACTGTTAACAAACGAAATTTGCCACGAAACTGCGTATAATTTATGAGTAGACGACGCATACCCCCACAAAAGCAAAAATTAATGAACTTTTTTTTACGAATTTGTGCTCGCCGTACGCTCTCTAAAAATTGAATTTATGGCAAGACTTAGAAAGTTATTCAACTCACGCGGGAAAGTAGATGAATCTTTTGGACATTTAATTTCATAATAGATTTTCAGATCATTCGCGTATAGCAGAAAATTACACATGGAAATATAGAAGGAAACATGTTAATGGTTAATGGTTAATAGTAATAAAGGGTTAAGGTATGGGCCTTTAGCACTGCGACCATATTGATCTATTGTGCACCCTATGCTGTCTATTGACTGTTAAGTATGCATATGAATTGTACCAGCTCCTTCTGAGGGAGTGATTGAAGGTCTTCATCTATAAGCATGAACTTGTTTAAAAACTTTTTCCTTCTATGCGTAACCCCGGACATTCGTCGATGAGATGTTCTATAGACTCCTCATCTTCGCAGCAAAATCTGCAGGTGCTGGTGTTAGTTATTCCTAATTTATGTAAGTGTCTGTTGCAGGTGAAGTGACCCGTGAGGGCGCCTGTGAGAGTGCGAATGCTCTTTTTGTTTCACGTGAGGGCCATGTTAGCTCTTTTAGCGTTGAAACTTAGGAACTAAGTCTAATACCCTCTACGTTGTTCCAATGCTGATTGAATAGAGTTTTGGCCCAGTATTTTACTTTTTGTTTTAGTCTGTTTTTGTTAAATCCAAACATTGGACTAGGTCCGATGAAATTTACATCTGCCCCTTTTTTGGCTTGAAAGTCTGCCTTTTCGTTGCCGTCATATCCCTCATGTCCTGGAACCCAAATTAATGAGACATTGTTTTTGGATGCCAGGTTATTGAGTGCCTTGTGGCATTCTAAGAGAGTTTTTGAGTTGTAGGTATAGCTATCTAAAGCTTTTAGAACTGATGGGCTGTCCGAGAGTACTCGAATCTTTACTCTCTTGTGGTTTCTACGTTGCATGATGTTTGCTGCTTCCATTATTGCACTTGGAAGATGATGGTGTCTCTGGTGAGAGTGAATGATTTGTGAAGTCTGGGCCCCACTCCCACTACTCCTGCTCCTACACCATAAGGTGTTTTTGATCCATCAGTGTAACATTTTTGTGAATCATCATTCATCCATTTTGGGTTTGTTTTCCACTCGTTCCTCTCAAGAAAGGTAACTTTGTATCCTTTTGTGAAACAGAGGGTTGGGTCAATGTGGTCTGAAACTTGAGCCATGCTTATGGTGTTTTTGACTTTATTTAGGATACTTAGCTGACCGGCGAGGTTGCCCAATTTGAAATTTTATTTCATGTGTAGCATTAGTGCTTGCGTAGCTGCTTCCTCTTGGATTGCTATATGAAGTGGTGGGAGATTAAGGTGTGCTTCCATGCCGGCTGTTGGGGTAGTTCTCATAGCCCCTGTGATGCATAGGCAAGCAAGCCTTTGTACTTTTCCCATTTTGGTTACCGCTGTTTTTGACGTGATAACGTCTTATAATTCGATTTAACAGGCTGCACGCACGAAAAAATATGTCGTTACCTTGCTCATATGTAGTTACCTTGCTCATTAGTGTTACCTTGCTCATATTAGTGTTACCTTGCTCATTAGTGTTACCTTGCTCATTGCCGTTACCTTGCTCATATTAGTGTTACCTTGCTCATTAGTGTTACCTTGCTCATATTAGTGTTACCTTGCTCATTGCATTGAATGAACTGCAAGCGAAAGGGCGGAACGAACGACAAAGCAAACAAAGCAAACGAACGGCAACGTTCGACATCTTGCTCTCCCCTACTTAAGTGAGCGTATATATCTTTATATATATATTTCTTATGTTCGTGTGTTTGTCACTGAACTCCTCCTAAACGACTGAACCGATTTTGATGAAATTTTTTGTGTGTGTTCAATGGGATTCGAGAATGGTTTAGATTCACAATTTGGTCTCCTGGAAAATGTTTTTTTAATTAATTTTTTAATAATAAGTAGTTGTTAATTTTGGAATGTTTCACATTGGATCCGATAGACTGCGCTATCATCGCAGCGTTAAATATTAAATAATACTTTATTTCAATTTCAGTCTGTCCCGACAGTTGGCGCTGCGATCGAATTGAGAGAAATATTTTGTTATAATTGCGTTATTTAAACAGCGTGCTGAATCAAATATTAAATCAACAGTTACTAATTGTTAAAAAAGTTTTGAAGTGTGCATAAGAAACAATACATTTTGCGACTTTAGTGCAGAATCGAAGTGAGTATATTTCTTATGAATTTGTTTATGAAATTTACACGTGCGTTGATTAATTACCACTCTAACCTATAAATTTATTTGTGTTTTATACGCGTCATTAATTTCTAACTGTTAGAAGACTTAGTGAAAAATAAAATGATAGAAATGAATAAAAAAATAGAAAAAATTTATGAATATGAGTAAAAAAGCATAAAATGAAATATTAGAAATTTAGAATCTGTGTCGATTAAAAATTCGTCCAAATAAAAATCCGTGCAAATAAAGAGACAAACCTTACAAGTGAATAAATAAAAATCCATAAAATTAATAAATTCAATAAAAGTTAAATTTCATAGACAACATATTCTTTGTGTTATCCATAAAATTATACTTTTATTTAATTGTTTGATTAAACGGATTTTTATTAATTTACTTTCAATATTTGCCTCTTGATTCACACGGATTTTTATGTGGACAGATTTTTCATCGCTATAGATTTTATAATAATGAATATTTTATTATATGCTTTTTTACTTATATATTCATTTCTTTAAAGAAGTTTTTTTTATTCATCTACATTTAATGATACAGATTGTATTTAGATGGATTTTTATTTTTCACTTAATTTCGAAACAGTCAGAAATTAATGACGCAGATAGTAGCTCATTAATTTCATAATGAATTTTTTACATTATTTTTATATTCGTTGTGCATTATTTTATAGTACTTTTTCTTTTACAGAAAAATGCCACGTCTTCGTGGAAGAGCGAAAAATATTGGTCGACGTACTCGGAATGCGCAATTGGTCCATGATCGTCGATTAAATAGATCAGTTGAAGAACTCTTGACGGATAATGTAAATTCCAGAGATCAAGTTGCATGTTCACGAGCAAATGAAAATTCAGAGCAACGCGTTCGACGTCTTCATGCTAATACATTAAGACAACGAGAGGCACGTCAACGACTGACCGACGCACAGAGAGAACATCAAAATCGGCAAGTGCTCGAAAATCGAACATTGACACGAGCATCACTTAGTCGTCTCGCGTTTGAATATGATCCTAAAATAGACTATTCGTCACATGCACTAATCACGATAGGTAGTATGGACAAAGAGTGTAAATATTGTCATGCTTTTAAGTACAAAGGTGAATCGGTTGGTTTATGTTGTGCGTCTGGAAAAATTTCACTGGCTTAACCAAAAATATTGTACATCCAATCGCATTACGATAAATTAAGTTTTTGTAAATTAAAAAATATATGTTATAAATAAAATAGTTTTAGTGAAATCTTTTTCACCTTGAATTAAAAAATGTTGAAATTTTTATTTACGAAGCTGCTATTGCCACATTCCACGGCTAATATTCGTGTCTGTAATCAGTCGTTTCATTGGCTTAAAATTTTCCGTAACTCTCAGAAATATCCATGTCTATAATCAAATACATATAGTGACTGCTATTATTTATTTCACGGATTTTGTCAGTGGAGTGTGACAATAAACACATCTTTTTCCTAACACAGCGTCGACATTACATTTCACTAATATGGATACACATACTCACACGCTATCGATTGGTCGAATTGTGATACACGTATATGTAATGACGTAAGATATTGTAATAATTTTTTAATAATAATTTTCATCAAAACGGTCCAGATTGTTGTAGCTTAATAATAACGTTTGAAATTTCCGAATTAAAGACGTGTGTACAGGACAACGTCTGTCGGGTCCGCTAGTGTATGTATATGCGCATATGTACATATTTAAATTCACGTATTTGTATTTGCATATGCCTTCTTATTGATTATTATTAATTTGATTTACTTGAAGAATTTAAAATAAAACCAAGTTTGTTAATAATACCTGTTGTTTTAATGTTATTATTATTATTTTTTTATTATATATGAAGGAAAAAATGTATGGTAATATTTACCATATCTATACTAATATTATAAAGAGGAAAACTTTGTTTGTTTGGTTGTAATGAATAGGCTCAAAAACTACTGGACCGATTTTAAAAATTCTTTCACCATTCGAAAGCTACATCACGAGTAACAATGATTATATTTTATTTTGGAAATAGGGCTCGAGATATAGGTCAAAACGTGGACCCGGGTAACCTTCGGATGTGTATGTACAATATGGGTATCAAATGGAAGCTGTTGGTGAATGCTTTAGTTCAGAGTATTTCCATCCGCTCCGTGACTAGGGTCTCGAGATAGAGACCAAAACGTGGACCCTAGAATGTGTTTGTACAATATGGATATCAAATTGAAGCTGTTGGTGAATGCTTTAGTACAGAGTATTTTTCATGCCGCTCCGTGACTGGGGTCTCGAGATATAGGTCAAAACGTGGACCCTAGAATGTGTTTGTACAATATGGATATCAAATTGAAGCTGTTGGTGAATGCTTTAGTACAGAGTATTTTTCATGCCGCTCCGTGACTGGGGTCTCGAGATATAGGTCAAAACGTGGACCCTAGAATGTGTTTGTACAATATGGATATCAAATTGAAGCTGTTGGTGAATGCTTTAGTCCAGAGTATTTTTCATGCTGCTCCGTGACTAGGGTCTCGAGATAGAGACCAAAACGTGGACCCTAGAATGTGTTTGTACAATATGGATATCAAATTGAAGCTGTTGGTGAATGCTTTAGTACAGAGTATTTTTCATGCCGCTCCGTGACTGGGGTCTCGAGATATAGGTCAAAACGTGGACCCTAGAATGTGTTTGTACAATATGGATATCAAATTGAAGCTGTTGGTGAATGCTTTAGTCCAGAGTATTTTTCATGCTGCTCCGTGACTAGGGTCTCGAGATAGAGACCAAAACGTGGACCCTAGAATGTGTTTGTACAATATGGATATCAAATTGAAGCTGTTGGTGAATGCTTTAGTACAGAGTATTTTTCATGCCGCTCCGTGACTGGGGTCTCGAGATATAGGTCAAAACGTGGACCCTAGAATGTGTTTGTACAATATGGATATCAAATTGAAGCTGTTGGTGAATGCTTTAGTCCAGAGTATTTTTCATGCTGCTCCGTGACTAGGGTCTCGAGATAGAGACCAAAACGTGGACCCTAGAATGTGTTTGTACAATATGGATATCAAATTGAAGCTGTTGGTGAATGCTTTAGTACAGAGTATTTTTCATGCCGCTCCGTGACTGGGGTCTCGAGATATAGGTCAAAACGTGGACCCTAGAATGTGTTTGTACAATATGGATATCAAATTGAAGCTGTTGGTGAATGCTTTAGTCCAGAGTATTTTTCATGCTGCTCCGTGACTAGGGTCTCGAGATAGAGACCAAAACGTGGACCCTAGAATGTGTTTGTACAATATGGATATCAAATTGAAGCTGTTGGTGAATGCTTTAGTACAGAGTATTTTTCATGCCGCTCCGTGACTGGGGTCTCGAGATATAGGTCAAAACGTGGACCCTAGAATGTGTTTGTACAATATGGATATCAAATTGAAGCTGTTGGTGAATGCTTTAGTACAGAGTATTTTTCATGCCCCTCCGTGACTGGGGTCTCGAGATATAGGTCAAAACGTGGACCCGGGTAACCTTTGGTTGTGTATGTACAATATGGGTATCAAATGAAAGCTGTTGATAAGTGCTTTAATACGGGGTAATTTTCATACCTATTGATGACTAGGGTCTGGAAATATATGCCAAAACGTGGACCCGCCGTGTCTTTGCACCGAATTAAACCAAACTTCCACACATTGTTAAGGAGGTATTGAAGATGGTTTCCGTATAGTTTGGGTACCTATTGGTAGATATGGTCTCGAGATATAGGTCAAAACGTGGACCCGGGTAACCTTCGGATGTGTATGCACAATATGGGTATCAAATGGAAGCTGTTGGTGAATGCTTTAGTTCAGAGTATTTCCATCCGTTCCGTGACTAGGGTCTCGAGATAGAGACCAAAACGTGGACCCTAGAATGTGTTTGTACAATATGGATATCAAATGAAAGCTGTTGATAAGTGTTTTAATACGGGGTAATTTTCATACCTATTGATGACTAGGGTCTCGAAATATATGCCAAAACGTGGACCCGCCGTGCCTTTGAACCGAATTAAACCAAACTTACACACATTGTTAAGTAGGTATTGAAGATGATTTCCGTATAGTTTGAACACCTATTGGTAGATAGGGTCTCGAGATATAGGTCAAAACGTTGACCCGGGTAACCTTCGGATGTGTATGTACAATATGGGTATCAAATGGAAGCTGTTGGTGAATGCTTTAGTTCAGAGTATTTCCATCTGCTCCGTGACTAGGGTCTCGAGATAGAGACCAAAACGTGGACCCTAGAATGTGTTTGTACAATATGGATATCAAATGAAAGCTGTTGATAAGTGCTTTAATACGGGGTAATTTTCATACCTATTGATGACTAGGGTCTCGAAATATATGCCAAAACGTGGACCCGCCGTGTCTTTGAACCGAATTAAACCAAACTTACACACATTGTTAAGTAGGTATTGAAGATGATTTCCGTATAGTTTGAATACCTATTGGTAGATAGGGTCTCGAGATATAGGTCAAAACGTTGACCCGGGTAACCTTCGGATGTGTATGTACGATATGGGTATCATATGGAAGCTGTTGGTGAATGCTTTAGTCCAGAGTATTTCCGTTCGCTCCGTGACTGGGGTCTCGAGATATAGGTCAAAACGTGGACCCGTGTAACCTTTGGTTGTGTATGTACAATATGGGTATCAAATGAAAGCTGTTGATAAGTGCTTTAATATGGGGTAATTTGTTATGTTATGTTATGTTATGTTATGTTATGTTATGTTATGTTATGTTATGTTATGTTATGTTATGTTATGTTATGTTATGTTATGTTATGTTATGTTATGTTATGTTATGTTATGTTATGTTATGTTATGTTATGTTGTGTTATGTTATGTTATGTTATGTTATGTTATGTTATGTTATGTTATGTTATGTTATGTTATGTTATGTTATGTTATGTTATGTTATGTTATGTTATGTTATGTTATGTTGTGTTATGTTATGTTATGTTATGTTGTGTTATGTTATGTTATGTTATGTTATGTTATGTTATGTTATGTTATGTTATGTTATGTTATGTTATGTAATGTTATGTTATGTTATGTTATGTTATGTTATGTTATGTTATGTTATGTTATGTTATGTTATGTTATGTTATGTTATGTTATGTTATGTTATGTTATGTTATGTTATGTTATGTTATGTTATGTTATGTTATGTTATGTTATGTTATGTTATGTTATGTTATGTTATGTTATGTTATGTTATGTTATGTTATGTTATGTTATGTTATGTTATGTTATGTTATGTTATGTTATGTTATGTTATGTTATGTTATGTTATGTTATGTTATGTTATGTTATGTTGTGTTGTGTTGTGTTGTGTTATGTTGTGTTATGTTATGTTATGTTAAAGTATATTATGTTATGTTAATGTTAACTCATTCTCTATATCCATGCAAAATATCTATCAAACAAATAAGATTAAAATTTTCTTTTGAAAAATGCAACCATTCAATCAGTATTGTCTTATGACGTTATCACGTTAAACTATCGCCAGTAAACCGACTTTACAGACAACCTCTTTTTTGAATAGATTTGCTCCACCATACTAGTGCCCCATACAGTATGATTGGTCTAACCCTTTAGGTGTATATCCAGAGGGCCATACTAGGGCTGAGGCCCTAGGACCTCCCTAGTAATTGTTTGGTTGTCCACAAAGATTTCGTGGCTTGTTTTTGTTATATTATTTATATGTGACTCCCAAGTGAGTTTTTTATCTAAGGTTAAACCGAGATGCTTGACCTCTTCCTTTAGTTCTATCACTGTTTCATTTATTTTCAATATAGGAAACTCCAACTTTCTTTTTCTTGTGAAGGGGATAATTGTGGTTTTTTTAGGGTTGATCGACAGCCCCTCCTTTTTACACCATTCCCAGTTGCGTTCAAGGCATTTTGCATTAAGTCTGTTAGTGTCCTTTCATGACTGCCTTCTATTATAACAGATATGTCGTCTGCATAACCAATGGTTATAAATCCCTTATTGTTTAGGTGCTGCACAAAGTCATCAACTAGTAGGGACCATAGGAGTGGAGAAAGAACTGCTCCTTGCGGACATCCCTTTACTGTTGTTACATTAAGTTCAGCTTGGCCTAGGAGGAAACATACTCCAAGCATCAATTGAATTCCCGAAATTCAAGGCAGAATTCGTTGTGAAATACTCCCAAATTTCATTAATTTTTGAATACAATTTTATCATCAAACGCCTGCAAAGGTGAGCTTTTCCATTTCGTCATACCTCTTTTAGTTATAACTTAAAATTCTTACTCACTAAATCTGGAATTGGTTTTCTTTTTACAAGCGGACTTACATAGTGGCATTCTGTCGTAAACGTTCCCACACGAATTAGACGATAAATCTTTACTCTTCTTTGGGGAAATTGCACGCACTACGCATCACAACTTTGATTTCTTCGGGTGAATTTTACAATCTCTCCGCCTTGCCATAAGCTCTTACGGGTTTGCATATCCAAAAACACATTAGTGTGTGCGGATGTGTGTGAGTGGTTGTATGGGCACTTGATTTAATGCACTACAGTTAAAATGAGAATATATCCATTCGAGTGCAGTTTGTTGGAGTTGTCATTTATGTATTTCCCATTTGCATGCTTGTCATCTTTTGCTTGGAAACGAAGTAAATCAAAAGTTCTGCAGTTTACGTAGATATGTACACTAGGGTGGCCGTTATTCATGTGGAAAAAATAAAAAACCCTTTATTTTTTACGGGATACCCTCTAGAAAAGTAAGGTTACCTAAAAAACTGCAAATTATGAAATCTTAAGCCAATCGGAAAAAATTTAGAGGTTCCGACTAGAGCCTAAAGTTGAAAAATAAAGAAAAATGGGTATTTTTTTAATTAATCTCAAGTTAAGTAAAATAAAAATAGTTTATGTATGTTTACTGTTCGAAAGATTGTAATTGTAGAACTAGAATATTAAGTTCTTAAAACTGTGTTAGTTTCTAAGAAATAATGATTTTATAGTAATCTAAATATTAAAAAAAGTAAAGAAATAACGGGTGATCAATCATGAGGTGCTTTTTTCAATAGTTAAAAAAAAAAAAAATGTAAATTATGTTCAAAACCTTTATTTATCATTTGAAAGGACATTCTTTGGCATTTACTTTTTGAATATGACTTCATTCAAATGTTGGCCGCAACTACGCTTAAGGTGGTCCATTCTGAAGGTCCAATTTTCAATCACTCGTTCGAGCATTTCGACTGGTATGTCGTGAATAACACGCGTAATGTTGGCTTCCAGAGCTTCAATCGTAGCTGGTTTATCAGCATAGACCTTGGACTTCACGAATCCCCAAAGAAAAAAGTCCAAAGGTGTGATATCACAAGATCTTGGTGGCCAACTCACAGGTCCTAAACGTGAAATCAGCTGCTCTCCGAAATGACTTCTCAATAAAGTCATTGTTTCACGAGCTGTATGGCAAGTGGCTCCGTCTTGTTGAAACCAAATGTCGTAGAGATCATTAGATTCAATTTCAGGTAGCAAAAAGTCCGATATCATGGTACGGTAGCGAGCACCATTCACAGTTACGTTGCGGCCATCATCATTTTTGAAAAAATATGGACCGATGATTCCACCAGCCCATAAACCACACCAGACCGTTGTTTTCTCTGGGTGTAAAGGTAGCTCTTGAACCTGTTCTGGTTGCTCTTCATCCCAAATACGGCAATTCATTTACGCGAAAGATGGAAAAACCAAAAACGTTGTCTACCAAAAAGTGTTACAATAAAGTTCGAATGAAATTGTATCAAAGAATTTGCTTTGTTTCGTATTAATTTTATTCTCTTTCAGCAAATCATTGAATTTTTCGCCTAGCGAAGCGGGCGAGGGTACGCTAGTAAATAAATAAAATATTTTTATATATTGAATAATACAAAATAAAAAAAATTTTAAAATTCAATTTTTCCATACCTTGAAATTATTTTTAACACATGCAGATATTTTCAATCGGCTTGTTTTACGTTCCTCCTGTAATGTTGTGCGATTTATGTCCAAGTTCTTCTGCGACTGCAATAATTAAATGAATAGCCGACCTATCAGAAATGTTCCACTTGTCCAAAGCTTCAAGAAGTCGTTGCGTAAGGAATTTATTTTTGCCTCTTCTGAATGGCCCCAGTACTTCCGTATCCATCATTTCAAGTTTCGGATCATCTTGTGTTTCGATATCGCTTTCGGACGAAGGAAAAATTTCTTGATCTAATTAAAATTTATTTTTAGTGAATTAAATTAAATACTCATTTTTCATACCTTGAAAACTGATTCCTATTGACTTATTACTTTCATCAATATGCTTTCGATTCCGGTTTTGTTCTGCATTCAATCGATCTAATTTTAGTTTTTTAAAATTGCTGTTTTATTAATTCCAAGCATACATCCTGGACGCCCTTTCTCACGTTGTGAAAGAAGAAAAGACTTATCAGTTTCATCCTTCATCATAGATAGAGCATCAATGTGTGCGATATCGAAAAGATCATCCATTTCATTAACAAACTCCATCTCTCTTGTACGAAAAACCTCCAAATTTTTATTTTTTATTCTTTTGAAGATTTTCCCATTCTTTTTAAAGCTTTTCCGTGTTTTCTATACAATGTTGTTCTTTTCGAACTGAAATGTGTGCCTTTTTCCAAATGATGCACACTTTTTTTATAGCTAACTTTGCACTTGCACGAATAATTAATTTTACAGTACGATGATTGAAGAAAAAAACGGGCAATGTTTGTTTTTTTATGGTATTTTGGAGCTAAGTATTTGTGGAGTCTCGGATCCCAATAAATAAATTTCCGAAGTAGAACGTAACTTCGCCATTTAATAATTATATTTTCCGATTTAAGTGGAACACAAGAAACATTAGAATCTAAATTGCGCTTTATAAATACATAGTTTGACGGTCACATACGGCACTAAATTCAATCAGTCGGTAGAAAAGGTCGAGTAGAGGTTTCGAGACGCAAGAACAGTGGAAAAAAGCAATGAACGATTCCGCGAACGTGAAAACAAGGAACTCAATGTTTACAAATGTTATGTTCGCAGACGATGCCCGAAAACTACAACCACAAAAATACAGACAGTATAATCAAAATCATACATTCATTAAGAATTTAACTTAAAATAAAATGAAACGATCAAGTAGCCGACCAATGATCGAATTTCACAAGCATCCAGCTATCCAGCTTAATGATATCAATGTAACCAGCGGACAGCAATAGAAAGAAAGTACAACACTAAATACAGGGTGGGTCATGTAAAATTTGCTTTTTTAATCGGCTATAAAAAAAACGAATCAATATTTTTTCAAACTTTTTTTTTATTTTGAAGATTGAACATTTTCATTTATGAATGAAAAATAATATCGTTCAAATGACTGCCATGACTGGCTTTACAGTAGGCCATTCGATCAATCCAATTTTTAAGCACATTTCGATTGTTTGGGCTCCAATTTCATGAATGGCAACTTCGATTTCGTGTTTTAAAGCATTAATCGTCTCTGGATGGTTCGGATAGCATTTGTCCTTAACGGCTCCTCACAAAAAATAGTCCAACGGGCTTAAATCACAGCTCGGACTCGGCCAGTCGAAATTCAAAAACGGTAGCCAAAAGTTCGGGTGTAACTTTGACAGTGTGACAAGTTGCACCGCCCTGTTGAAACCAAATGTCGTCCATGTCATCCTCTTCAATTTTTGGAAACAACTCGTTGAGCATATCACGGTAACGCTCGCCATTTACTGTAACCGCGGCTCCTCGCTCATTTTCGAAAAAAAAATGGCCCGATGATGCCGCCAGACCAAAAATCGCACCAAACAGTGATTCGTTGTGGATGCATTTGCTTCTTTACAGTAACGTGTGGATTTTCTGAGCCCCAAATCCGACAATTTCGCTTATTGACATAGCCACCGATGTGAAAATGAGCTTCATCAGAAAAGATGATTTTTCGGTAAAAATGCTCATCTTCGGTCAAACGATTTTCTGCCCATTGAGCGAACCGCGAACGCATTGGATGGTCATTAGGCTTCAGTTCTTGCACCAATTGAACTTTGTAAGCCTTCATATCGAGGTCTTTATGCAAAATTCTCCTCAAAGAAGTGCATGAAATGTTCAATTCTTGAGAGCGATGACGAGTTGTGGTTGTTGGATGTTCACGCACATTTTCGGCTGTGGCAATGTTTTCGGGTGTACCCACTGTAGGAGCACGTTCACGTGTTGTTTTATCCATTAACGATCCACTTTCACGAACACGATTAACAAATTGATCCAAAAACTGTCTTGTTGGCAAATCTTTTCTTTTTGGATTTTTTTTTTTAATTTCTCACAGTTTGAGTAGAATACTCACCACTTTGGAAATAGGTTTTCAATATTTCCCATTTGACATGTCATTTGTGTTACCATTCTCAACAAAATAGGTGGTTCAAAAAGCAAACGCTATATGGCCCACCCTGTACTAAGAGGGTTGCAAAAACAAAAAACAATTTATTTTGAACTTCATTTTTGCAAGAACAATCACAACAATAAGATTCTTTTGGGAGTGCGCACGTGCACTTTGCAATAAAAAATTATAAATGGAAAACCTAGTTAGAGGGAAACAATAGCAGAAAACTAAATCATTGCAAGAAGTTATATGAGCACTTACTGAAGTGTTAACATTCACATATGTTTTTAATGTGAGATACTGGTTTCCAGTGAATTTTTTACATTATGTGGTCGTACTTTTTGAAAATCGGCGATTTTCTTAAGGGGTAACACCACTGTACACGCGTAAAATAAACACGATTTTATAAGAATTTTTTTGTATAGAAGGAAAGGGGAAACAATCACTCTGATTTGGGAAGTTATTACTTATATACTAAAATACAAAACTACAAAGTTTGATCGAAAAATTTTACAAAATGGCGGCATTGGAGACATTTTTGTAATGTGGTTTCTCTTGAAGGAGCTCCGCGGCACGCAGCACAGAGGGTGCAAATTTTAATCTGGAACAAAGAAACATTTTTTTTCTTAATCTAGATAAGAATAGCTAGAGAAACACGTAGGGGATTTAAAAAATATTTATTTTTTGGAATTAGCAAGCATTTGAAGGAAAGAACTCTATTTTGGACTAAAAAAACGGCACTTAAATAATTATAACAATCGTTTAAATTAATTGATCGAAAATCCCCTACGCTCTTCTCTTAAGAAGGTTATTATACAGACGTAGTGAAAAACCTGATTAAAAATATTTAAAATTGTTTGAGTTATGCTGCGTGCCAATTTCAGAAAACGTGTTTTGAGAAAAACGCGTTTAAAGTTTGGAAATTTGGAGAAGTCGTTAGGCAGCAGTCACTAACGCTTGGTTAAAAGCTTAAAATATTTATGAAATAGACTTCGGTAACGTATAAAACTTTTTGTTCTGTATTTTAAAAGGTTCAAAGAATTTTTTAAGCTTATAAAAAAAAAATCAATTTTTTGAAATTTCTACAGTGGTGTTACCCCTTAAGTTTCGGCTCAAGTCGGCACCTCTAAATCAACTCAGATTGGCTTGGAATTTAATATTTGGTAGTTTTTTAGGTGTTTTCACATTTGTAAAGGATGTCCCGAAAAATATCAATAATTTTAATAATAACGGCCACCCTAATGTACACACATCTCTGTACATAAAGGAACATATATTTAAAATCGTGGTTGATGATGCTATCATTTGCTAAGTTGCCGGTTATCCATCTTCTCTGGTGGCATGCAACAAATATTAAACAACAACTATTTAGATATTTGATCATTTATACACGTTTGTGCATGCATACGTATGTGTGTGTGTACTTGTGTTTACAATATTTAAATTGCAACGAGTTATTTGCTTGAGTTGCCCGGATGTATAGCGGAAATTTGTGCGCTTCGAATATCACAGGTACTCTAATCGTGACTATTCCAGCTAAAGAAAATAGGTTACGCGGTGATGTATGCATCCACACACCTGTAAATATATATAAATATTTATACAGCGCCACCCTTCATGAAATCCACTTAAATATTAACACATATACACACACACACACATGCATGCAACGAATATTGCTAAGCAACAATTTAATCCCAATGCACTAATAAAACCCATAAATATTAAAAAAAAATACCTCGCAGCCGCAATACTTGATGGTTATATTTTAAATATCGATAAATAAATATACGTACAGTCGACGCTCGTTAATTCGAAATTCCAGGGACTCTTAAAATATTGAGAATTATCGGGCGTTTGAAATATTATTAGGTGCGCAACTAAGTTCCCGCTGTTTGTCAATAGATGCCCTTAGCAGTGGGTGCTAATCGATTCTAACATAACCTAAACGTCATAAATCAAGCTCAAACATGTGGGAAACAAACTGCTTCGACACATTAGTGATTTTGTTTTGGTATCATCCGAGCATACTTTTGGTTTTGTGAAAATGTCTGATTTTGTGTCGAATAATTGTCATTTGCGGGAAGTGTTGATTTTCCTCTTTTATTCTAACAAAAACGGCGGCTGAAGCGCATCGAGAGCTACAAAAAGGTCTATGGAGATGCTGCTTTAAGGAAACAACGTGCCGAGATTGGTTCCATCGGTGGTTTTAAAGTTGACGACCGTCCGCGTGAAGGAAGGCAAAAGACCTTCGAAGACGCTGAATTGGAGGCATTACTCAATGAGGATGAGTGTCAAATGCAAGAAGAGCTTGTTTCAGTATTAGGAGTTACCCGCCAATACATTTCCAAGCGATTGAATGCTTCGGGAATGATTCAGAAACAGTGGACTTGGGTTCCTTGTGATGTTGAACGTCGTCTTTTCACCTGTGAACAACTGCTCTAGAGGCAAAGCAGGAAGGGTTTTCTTCATCGCATCGTGACGGGTGATGAAAAGTGGATTCATTACAGCAATCCAAAGAAAAGAAAGTCATGGGGACTTCCCGGTCATGCTTCTACGTCGCTTATGCTTCTACGCCTCGGCCGAATATTCACGCTGCGAAGGTTATGCTATGTATTTTGGGGGACCAAGTTTGTGTTATTTATTATGGACTGTTAAAACCAAGCGAAACCATTACTGGGGATCGGTATCGACTTCAGTTGATGCGATTGAGTCGAGCACTGCGCGAGCAGCAGCCGCAATAAGCGGAGCGGCATAAAATAATGATTCTACAGCATGACAACGCTCGGCCTCACGTTGCCAAACCCGTTAAAATCTACCTGGAAACACTGAAATGGCATCTTGAACATAGTCCTCCCCCACCCGCTATATTCTTCAGATACTGCGCCGTCCGATTATCACATGTTCCGATCGATAGCAGCAGTTCTATTCATATGAAGGCATCAAAAAATGGCTTGATCCGTGGATAGCCTCAAAAGATGTACAGTTTTACCGGGACGGTATATGAGATCTACCAGGAAGATGGGAAAAAATAGTAGCCAGCGATGGGCAATACTCTCAATCATTCACTTGTAACCATTTTTTCAGAATAAAGTTGAATTCTCATAAAAAAAAACAGCGAGAACTTAGTTGCACAGCTAATAAATGGTTCGAAATTTTTGAGAGAAAATAAATAAATAAAAGGAATTATCAAGTGGTTTTTATTTAACTGCTAATATTTTACATATTCATAATGTGAATTAATTAATCTTTGAAAATAACTCATTTATACGGGTTTGCTTCGAAGCGAATAGCTGCTGCTCAGACCTTTCAATTATTTTTTTAAAGAGAAGAAGTGTCTGATATGCTGTTTCACCAGTTTTGATTTGTAGACAAAACTTTCTAAGTTATCGAATGAGGATCTTGCTACCTAACCTGACACCGCTGCCAAAGGTTCTGATGTATCGTCTTCATCTTTATCATTGCGCTTTTCATTTGTATCTGTCGCAGATAAAATTTCGCCATCGGTTAGTGATCCTGACACAGCAACCTCTTCATCCACTTGAACATAGTCAGAAAAACTCACACCGCTGATGTCAACTACTGGCACCATTGATGGTTCTTCATCATCCATAATTCGTAAGACTGATCGTCTTTTACGAAACCCGATTCTTTGAAACAGTGGAGAATCGTTAGGGGTGTTACAGCTCTCTCTACTTGCAATCAGTAAAATAGCTGTCAGAACCGTGATATTCGCAGTTAGCCGCTTGTCGAGAGATTCCAAAACGATCCTAACAATTCCTTTACGATACAATGTCTTTAAATTATGGATGATCCCTTGGTCCAATGGTTTCAGTTTTGAAGTTGTATTTGGCGGAAAGAAGTAGAGTTCTACGTTGGACAATGTAGGCGGACTGTTGTGTGCAGTGCAATTGTCTAAAAATAGTAAAATGTGTCTCTTTTGTCGTTTCATGTCTCCATTAACTGTTAAAAGCCAATTGTTAAAAAGTTCTGTTGTCATCCAAGCTTACTGTTAGCACAGTATTTCATCAGGAATCACTCCTTTAAAACATCGCGGTTTCATTGTTTCTCATATTACTTAAGTTTTTCCGATCCATTCATATTTACTGCAAGCAGAACTGTCAACCTATCTTTATTATATTTTCCCCCATGACACTTTTCATCTTTAAAAGTAAGCGTCTTGTCCGGTAAGCATTTGAAAAATTGGCCAGTTTCATCAGTATTGAAAATGTCTCGGGCATCATATCATAGCTTTCAATCAGTGTCTTCAATTTACCATGCTAATCTGAGCAAACAGCATCATTAACAGTTCCACTTTCTCCACAAACTTTTTTAAACACGACTCCATTCCTCTTTTCGAAATTTGTAAGCCACCCTCCTACTTCTTCTTAATTGGCGCGATAACCGCTTACGCGATTTTGGCCGAGGTTAACAAAGCGCGCCAGTCGTTTCTTTCTCGTGCTGACCGGCGCCAATTGGACACACCAAGTGAAGCCAAGTCCTTCTTCATCTGATCTTTCCAACGCATAGAAGGCCTTACTCTTCCTCTGCTACCACCAGCTGGTACCGCATCGAATACTCTCAGAGCCGGAGCGTTTGTATCCATTCGGACGGCATGCCCCAGCCAACATAGCCGCTGCATCTTCACTCGCTGCGCTATGTCTATGTCGTCGTAAAGCTTATACAGCTCATCGTTCCATCGCCTGCGATATTCGCCGTTGCCAACGTGCAATGGTCTAAATATCTAGCGCAGAATCTTTTTCCTTCAACAAAGTTCCGCTAATAGATACTTTTTGTCCTCTACACCGTCTAAGCCAAATGACCAGGCTGTCTTCCCGACCAGGAAATTCACCTTTAGTGGTTCTTTTCCGTGCTCCAGCAGTTTGAGCAGCAGCAACTTTCTCCTTCTTCTTTATCATGGCTGATACAGTACTGAGTGGAAGCTTAAATTCTTTTGCAACATCGCTTTTCTTCTCACCTCCTTCTACTTCTTCAATTAATTCTCCTTTTCAGCGATCGTCCAACATTTATACCGCACCCTGATCTGAGATCTTGTGCTTCTTTGTTGCCCTCCTGTTTTCGTCTTGCGAACGGTTACGTTTTTTGGCTTCTGTCCTTCGGGCGGTTTGGAATGCCAGGTATTCGTCCAACACCTTTTGACACCTTGCCTTGTCAGCCTCATCTTTGGGATGAGCTTTACCTTCGGTCTCGTTCTTACGAATCCTGCCAAGGATAGCGAGAGACCTCTGGTAGAGCCTATACCTAGATGGGCCTTTATTAACGCGCGTTTGCCCCATGGCTTTAGCGGTTGGCGTGCTGTGGCCCACAGCTTTACCCTTAACTGTTTCCTGGCTAGAGGCCAGGAGCTCATCCTCCGACGAAGATCCGATCCCCAGTTTGTCATGGGTGACCGATTGTTCGTTCTGTCGCTTTTTATGTGTAACCATTTGTTTGTCCTGTGCTGTGAATGCGTTCGTCTGTTTTCCCGTCACTTTGTCCGTATGTTTTTTCGCCACGATCCGATTTTTGTTTTTATTTACTTTCATAATTCTGGTTCGTACGGTCACTTGCCCCGCCCAGGAAGCTGCGCACGTCGCCATGCGCGGTGTCCAAAGAGGAATTAGGGGAAATAACCGGTCGACCAAGGCAAGGCCACCGTTACAACTTGAGACGGTCTGATATCAGGAGGGCTCCGTTCGAAGACAGCCTTATTTAGTCCCCCGGCTGCCAAACCCACGGGTCGCATCACACCTTGTGTTGAGGGAGTTTTTTTTAACGAAGTTTACGTTTTCGCCCAGTGTGGTTCGCGGGAGACCTACTCCCTTCCATATCTGGGAGGTGTTCCCCTAACGTACGGAAGCGTGCGTCAAAATGTGCCTATGTTTTATGCGTAACACGCAACCACGCACAGTAAAGGTAGTTTCAGGGGAGTCCCAAAATTCAAAGTTCTTACTAGCACACCAAGAAACTTTGCAAATTTGAATTGGACTAGTGTTTGCCCATATGAGTTCGAATTACCGCGTCGAGAGGTTCGAAATATCGCAGGTTTGAATTAACGGGAGGCGACTGTATGCACATAAACATATGTACGCATGTTGCAACATCATCTTGTATCATTTTCTAACGTTTATGACCACACGGCTGTGCACTTTATGTGCGCGCAATAATGATTTGTGACCCGTATTGAATGTGAAGAATCAGAAACGTCCTGCAGGCACACAGGCAGACATACACACATACAAATAACACAAGTGCGCGTACTTATGTCTACATACATATATACAAATCCAACCGTGCACCATATAAATAATGAAATCGAATAAAAACCCGTAAATACTAACAAACTTAGTTTCACACCCGTCTCCACTTTATGCCAGTGGCATATGAACCTGCACACCTGCATTCAAACTAACAATCGAACGATCTGCTCACTACGCCGTGCTCAGATTCCTGTGTGGCGGAGAAATGAGGCAATGCCTCGGCGCGTTCATGAGAACAAATTCAATGCGTGGCATTTCCAATGATGAAATGCTCCGTCGCCACCAATTCAAGCATCATCATCATCATCGCTGCTAGAGCGCGCAATAATGTCAGCTTTATGGCTTTTATGTATGATATGTATGTATGAATGTGCGTGTATGCATGTACCTTCAGCCTCCACACTAGAAGCGAGTATACTTGTGTAAATACACATATGTGGCACGTTTATGCGTTGGTTGCATATAACAAACGACCGACAAGCGTCGCCTCAAACTAATGCAGCAAACATTTAATAGCTGAACTGAGCTTTTAGTGACATTAAGCGTTGTTAATGATGAAATTTATTATATTTGTAGTGCTACTCAGCGTGATTTATTGCAATCCATACAAAATAAACTTAAGAAGCAGGTCTAACCAAGTAAATTGTTAAATGCCTCAAAAAATCAATGCCAGTCTTGTTCAAACTCACTTGCAGAGGCTTCAAGTATTTTCAATTTAAGAAAATGAATTTCCGCCTACTTCTAGGGTACACTTTTATGCATTGAACGCTAAAATTATGTTCATGCGTTTTCATATTTATTTTTATTTTTTTTTTCTATTTCTATTTTTGTACACCTTTTCAATTTCCTAACGAATTTTTGAAGTGATTCGCTGATTTTGCACCTCTTCAAGTGTTCATTTCACGTAGCGAAGTCGATGATGTGCAGGTATTGTGGTTGATTAAATACGATAGCTGTAATATGTATGTTTCTATGCCATCTAACCCTTGCACAGCTCGGTAACAATGTCTTACAAATGGAATATTTGTCAGGCAAGAAATACGTGCCGAGTAACAAAAGTAACTACGTAGATATGAGGATGTCTGCTGGTGGGCGTTGACGTATCCATCTGTGGCGGTTTCGACAAAGTTGCAAACCAAATATGTTTCAAATCTGAACGCTACGGAGAACTGTAAATTGTATCCCAGCACGTAGTTGTCTCATGCTAAAGGCAGACAAATCGTATTAGCTTGCCATAAACGTGATGTTGGCGTTGTGATACATCCGCGCGCAGCTCTGATTAAAAATTCGACAGGTTTCATACTCGTACAGCGTGCACTTGATTGCAACTTGCAGCTGATTATCTCGGTTTTTGGTTGCTGCTTATTGAATTTATTTACACGAAAAACGATTTCATTGCTTCGCGCTGCGTTGCCGTAATGTAGCAGAAGGCAGCTGGTCACGCATGAATGCCATATCCTGGAATGAATGCTGCGTTCCCCCGCAACTCACTTTTGGGTAGACTACCGCTAGCTGAATCAAGCGCAAACAACAGCCAAAACACTTGTCAAATCCCATAAAAATTTCATAACCATTTCAAATACATCTTTCAAAGCGTGTTTGAATTGGGTTTTGCAAGCATTTCAATATTACCATAAATGGTGGTAATGGTCTTCATTTACGTGATGTTATTCTCTTTTGTTGTTATTGCATTATTATCGAAGCATGCCGCAATAGGCATCACTTCTCTGCTCGTCATGTTCTTGCTCTGCTCGCTTGTCGAAAAATTTGCGTATGAAAGCAACAACAAAATTAGCGAGCAAGATTCGCCGCTAACGAGCATAGATATGCCTCTTAAAACTGGTATAACCCACTCTTTCCAATGCTGCCAAGTCTCTCTTCTGATATTACCAACATGCATTAAACCGCGTAGCCAAAGGGACGACAGTCAGTGCAGCTCTAAGGCTTCCTAATCTAGTCCATTTCAAAGAAGGCAATCTTACAGGACATGTAAGGATTCTGGGTTCAATCCTGAACTCTCCGTGCGACAGTTCACGACAAGATGAAAAGGAAACTAGAGTTCTCCAAGAAATTCAAAGTGGCATTAGTAACCGCTCAGCGTGCAGAAACAATGAAATATTTTTAAAACAGGGCGCACAAGTGTGGCTCACTGATGGGTCCAAAATGGGAGACGGTAGTGCCGGGGCTGGAATTGTCGGACCACATTTCAAAAAAGCAATTGCAATGGGAAAAACACTTCAATTTTCCAGGCGGAGGTCCACGCCTAAGAGATGTATGCCAGAAAATGTCTACGAAGAGGCACGCGCGGTGCCAATATTAATATTTTCTCGGACAGTCAAGCAGCCCTAAAATAGCTGGATAGCTTCTCATTCCAATCAAGGATGGTCTGGAAATGTTTTAAAATGCTAGGGTGCATCCACCCTGTGGATCCTTTTTGGGTATTTGGCCGAGCTCCTCCTCCTATTTGTGGCGTGCGCCTTGATGTTGTCCCACAAATGGAGGGACCTACAGTTTCAAGCCGACTACGAACGGCAGATATTTTTATGAGGAGCTTTTCCATGTCAGAAATACACTTGGAGGTTTGTCATTACCTGCCAAGGGGCAACCGAAAAGTGTGAAAATATACATAAGTTGAATTATGAAGAGAGCAAAAAATTCCAAGTGACTGTTAAAAAATTTCCATGTATTTAGGACAAGCAGTAAAAAGAGCTTTACAACGGCATAGACATAGCGCAACGAATAAAGATCCAGCCGAATGAATAAAAAACGCTCCGGCTCTCAACGGTATTCAGTATTCGATGCGGTAGCAGTTGGTGGTAGCAGAGGAAGAGCAAGGCCTCCCTTGCGTTGGAAAGATCAGGTGGAGAAGGACTTAGCTTCCTTGGGGGTATCCAACTGGAGGCGGTTAGCACGAGAAAGAAACGACTGGCGCGGTTCGTTAAACTCGGCCAAAATCGCGTAAGCGTTTAACGCGCCAATTAAGAAGAAGAAGAAGTGAAAAGATCACCGCAACCGAAACGCGCTATCCAGCGCTTGGTACAAAATCGCCCAAATTGTCGGCAAACCCGGTAACTTGCAATATCTGAGTAAATGTAGTGTAGAGCATTTACAATAGTTTACTCATTGCCCCCATTTCAGAGGAATCTTACAAAGCAGCGTGGAAGAGCCGTAGAGACAGCAAGTGGTACTATGCTAGCAAAGAAAAAAAATCGGGAACAGCATGCGGTTTTGACGATCTCAATTTTGAGTGTGAAGTGCTTGTAAATCTTCTTCATATTTTTTGTGTATTAATTTGTTCAAAAAACGTTTCCTACCGAAATTTTCCAATTGCTTCCGCGGCGATGCTCATAAATTTATCTGTTTGCGTTTGTAAAATTTTATTTTTGACGTCATCTGACAATCAATGTGCTAGCAACATTTCACGGCAAATAAAATGCATATTGCTGGCGAAATTTTACGGCGATATTGAACTTAGTACAGGGCCCGCCATCTATCGTTACGGATTTGAACTAGATATTATTTGAAGAATGGTAACACTTAGCTGTAATCTGATTTGACAGAAAATTAGTTTTATTCTTCCGCTGAACGAAAATGGTTGTGTATACGCTCAAAGAACGCTGGGAAATATTGCGACATTACTTTGAAAATCATGGTAATGTTGCAGAATGTGAACGAAAATTACGTACGGCAATGGGAAGAAGAAAAGCACCGAATGAAGCGTATGTGCGTTACTTTGCGAAAAAAGTAAGAGAAACTGGGTTGCTTATTGACAAACCAACGCGTGACCGACAAAAACCGTGCGTACACCCGAAAATATTGCTGCTGTGGCCGAGAGTGTTCGCGAGTCACCAGGAACATCAGTTCACCGTCGTTCTCAACAATTGGACATTTCGGAGACATCATTGAGACGAATTTTGCGTAAAGACCTTGGTATGACGCCGTACAAAGTCCAATTGGTTTGGCAGCTGAAGCAAACCGACCACCCAATGCGTTTTCGCTTCGCTTCATGGGCTTGGGATCGACTTGCCTTTTCGGATGAGGCTCATTTCCATCTCGGCGGGTATGTCAACAAGCAAAATTGCCGCATTTGGGGCTCAGAAAACCCGCACGCACTCGAAGAAAAGCCGATGCATTCACAACGAGTCACTGTTTGGTGCGGATTTTGGTCGAGAGGCATCATTGGTCCATTTTTCTTCGAAAATGAGCAAGGAGTGGCCGTAACCGTCAATGGAGAGCGTTACCGGGCCATGTTGAACGAATTTTTGTTCCGAGAAATTGAAGAGGAGGATATTGGTGGCATTTGGTCCTAAAAAGATGGCGCTACTTGCCACACAGCGAATGCTACGATCAATCTTTTGCGCACTGTCTTCGAAGATCGCATTATCAGCCGAAATTCTGATATCGTTGGCCGCCTCGGAGTTGCGATTTGACGCCGTTGGATTATTATCCTTGAGGTGCCGTCAAAGACCAGTGTTATGCCAACAAACAAGCAACAATTGATGCACTGAAGACCAACATACGCGATGTCATAGCTGAAATACAGCCGCATACAATCGAAAATGTGTTGAAAAATTGGACCGATCGTATGGTATGGTGCATGGCTAGCCGAGGCAGCCATATGAATGAAGTTGTGTTCCATCATTAACCGGAAGGATTGTACTTAAAAATAAAAAAACAGTTGGGAAAAATATTGAGTAGTTTCTTCTTTATAGCATTTTTAATTCCGTAAAGTTATATGGCGGACCCTATACTAGTTTAGACAAAACTTCTATCCAGGTCACTATATGTTTTGATAGCCGATGTAGCAAGGCTTGTGTGTGAATAAGTTGAATTGATTTTACGCAGGAGTTTTTGGTCGGTGCCCTTTTAAATATGGACCACTTTCGTTAGATTTTACTTTTTTACTATAGAAAAGGTAAAAATGCTGTTCAAGCCAGAAAGAAATTAACCGATCTGTATGGAGAAGATGTGCTGGCAATACGCCAGTGCCAGAAATGGTTTGCAAAATTTCGATCCGGCAATTTTGATGTCGAAGATGCACCACGTTCTGAAAGGCCGGTTGAAGCTGATAAAGACGCGATAAAGGCATTAGTTGATGCAAACCGGCGAATAACAACACATGAGATCGGTGAGAGATTAAATTTATCGAATTCAACTGGGTTTAACCTCGAAGCTCGATATATGGGTTCCACATGTCCTCACGGAGAGGAATTTGTGTCGTCGCGTCGACGTCTGTGCTTCACTCCTCAAACTTCACGAAAAGGATCCATTTTTAAAGCGCATCATTATTGGGGACGAAAAATGAATTGTATATAACAGTGTCAAACGCAAGAAATTATGGAGCAGAAAAGATTAACCGGCTCAAGCATTTCAAAAGCCGATATCCATCAAAAAAAATGTGATGCTGTCTGTTTGGTGGGATTTTAAAGGATTCACTTCACGGATAACACAACCATTAATGCGGAAGTCTACTGTCATCAGCTGGGCAAACTGAATGATGCACTTCAACAGAAGAGGCCAAAATTAATCAACATATATTAGGTGTAGTGTTCCATCAAGATAATGCGAGACCTCATACAAGTTTGGTCACTCGCCAAAAGCTTTCACAGCTTGGATGGGATATACTGCCACACCCGCCATATTGTCCAGACCTCGCCTCTTCGGATTGTTATTTGTTCCGGTCACTGCAAAATTTTTTGGACAGTAAATTCTTTACCTCAAATGAATACGTCAAAAATCACCTGGATCAGTTGTTTGCCAGCAAAGACCAAAAAATGTATGGGCGTGGAATTATGCTACTACCAGAAAGATGGCAAAAGTGATGGATGAGAATGGCCAATATATAATTTAATTAAATATTTATACATAATACAAAGGTCGTCTTTCATTATAACCACAAAAAAACAAAATTACTTTCCGAACAACCCAATAGTTTGTCAGTCCTGTTGGTATCAATTTGTCTATCTAAGCAACTATTCTGCTCTTCCTAATATACGAAATGGCTAATTCAACTTTAGTCAAGTAAAGCGAGAGCTTATTACTCACAGCAACTGCTTTCAATACTTAGAAAACAGCTCAGGCCACTAGAGGCCACTTCGTAACAATTAACTCCTGCAGTTTCAAGATCTCCAGAATCCGAAGAAGTGCCAATCAGTAGATTTCCAGATAGTGCGCGCGGCCTCATGTGCACAAGCAATTGCATGCAAATAAAATAAAATATATGCAAAATATTTGTACATACAAATCTATGCGCAGCGGGCAGCAGAGTTATTTGATTTCCCGCTATGTTTTTGGGTAAACAGCAAATCACATTCCACCCACAGGTCAAATCAGCAGCGCATGTCAGCAGTAGCAAATTTTGTGCTTCGTTTGCTTCACACTCACTTCACTAGTTCGGTGCACAAGATTGCATATGCAGTAGGGCGGGTCGATTTAAAAATCGCTCATTGCTCTGTGAAAATCGTATTCTAGGGATCAAAATAAGAAACTTTGCCGAAGTAACCATACCTCTAAAACGAATTCTGATGTCCACCAATTTGGGTCGAACGAAAAATCCCACTTTGACCCATTTAGAGTGCTCCAATCGAGTCCAAATGTATGACCGACCCCCACTAACTTTGGACGGCCGATCCACCCATGTCAGTGGCACACCCCCTGGAACTCCCCTGGGGGGTTCCCCATACAATCATTTCAAAATATCATTATTTTTGGCCTTTACATGAGAAAAGAAACTAAAAAGTTCGACCCAAATTGGGGGACATCAGAATTCGTTTTAGAGGTATGGTTCCTTCGGCAAAGTTTCTTATTTTGATCCCTAGAATATGATTTTCACAGAGCAATGGGCGATTTCTTAGCCTCCCCACAAATCGACCCGGCCTAACATGCAGGTATTGACACAGGGTGTTAAAAGGGGTAATGGTATAGACGAAAAGAGGCAAACAAGTTTTAATGAAGATGCTTCCGCAAAGTGAAAATGTTTGGAGATATTGCAACTTATTCATTTCTGAAATAATTTCCATTCTTCTTCTTCTTGGCGTCACAATACTTGGTGAACCATTGCTTCCTTCACAGCTTCTTGCCATCGATCCCGATTTACAGCCACTTCCCTCTAACATTATACGCACATTTTCCTAAGATCACCTTCCACCACTTCTAGCCACCTTTTCCTCGGACGTCCCCTTTTTCTTTCTCCAACATCAGTGTATTTCCCGTTGATCGCTCCCTTGGCATTCTAGCCACATATCCCAGTCATCTAAATCGTTGAGACTTAATAAATCTTATTCTAGTTTCTTTCTTAACTATGTCTTCCAGTTCGGCATTGTGCCTATTGCGATAAGTGCCATCTGCCAGTCTAAGCGGACCATAGATCTTACGGAGTACTCTTCTTTCAAAGCACATTAGCTGTTTTGTCTCGTTAGCTTTCAGCGTCCATAGTTCACAGCCATATGTAAGCAAAGGTCTGATTTCCAATCCCCTCCCCATTTATTAAGCGAAAACAAACAATGAGAAGATGAAAAAGTTAAATATGATGCTCATTGTGTCCGACATCTTTATTTTCTACCCATCTGAATGGAAAGCTGTGTTGTAATGGTCCATAACAACTTGTCATATCTCCGAGTCCACTAGTTTCGAGTCCATGTTTAATAATACTTTGGATCTGTACTACTTCTTCTTACGGTCCTCGATTCCTTGTGGGGCATACGGCATCAACCACGCTTGCCCGTCATCTTGTGCGATTCGTGGCAATGTACTTTAATTCGCTCCAGCTCTTCCCGATGCTTCTACTTCACTTTCGACTGTTCGCCTCCAACTTTCCCTTGGTCTACCAGGCTTGCGACCAGCTTTCATAAGAGGTCTCCAACCCAGTGCCTTTCGAGCAATGCATTTTTTGCCTTTGCGTAGAGTATGACACCTCGTTTTTTGGTGTTTCATAAGCACTTCGATGAACTTCATTTGCGCCTTGTTTAGCAAATCAGAATTTGCTTTCGTTTTAGCCCAAAAAATACGGAAAATGTTCGTCAGGCAGTGAATTAAGAAAACCTAGAGGCTCGAAGTGATGGATTTGGTAACTTTTCATGTGCAGTAACCGTAAAAAAAACCGATGCCGCGTTGGATTTTTGAAAATCTCAATTTTGTGTGAGCTTTAAGGTTATTATTGCGCCACATAGAAGATATTGTAGCAAAGGCGGCTTTTGACTTGCCAATGCGAGATTTGGCATCTTCATCCTTACCACCAAAAGCTGCAACCCAGCTACCAAGATATATAAATTGCTGGATCCACTGGATCACCCGAAATATTTACAGTTGCTTTTGAGTTACCAAATAAACTTACAATTTTTGTTTTGCCGCAGTTAATTTTTAGGTCTGCAGTGATTGCACTTTTCTCTAGTTACTCAATCGTTCCGGTATTTCGTGTACTAAGAAGCAAACGCCGCCAGGATGATCAAGATGTTGAAGAAAGGCAAAGAAGTCGCATCTTTAGCCATTTTTTCGATGGGGAGTAGAGTCGCCTCTCATTTAGGTTAGGTACCTGTTTCTATTCCGAATTTGAGAATACATTTCCAACCTACTACTGAGGTACCTTCCATTCCATCAAACTAGAGTGCCTCTAGATATTTTAAGCATATCTTGAATAACATTTGATAAACGTAAAAGAGTTTCCCTTGAGCCCTGCTCCCTACATGTACTGCATTCCTCGTCGTCCGTGATTTCTATCTTAAGCGCTGCTACTGGCCTATGTCCCGCCAGCACGCCTATCATAGTTCTACAATATCTTCGTGTTAGTGATCGTATAAATCGAGTACGAATGCGATCGTCTTGTTTATATATTAGTATATCTGCTAGTGGACAAGCTCTCCCATCATGTCCTGAATTATCTGATCATGTTTTCGACTACTTTGTTGTATAGTATTCGTATTGACTTTGGTATTTCGTTGACAAAATCCGAGGATAGCGAGACACCATTTTTCCCTGTATCGTATACTATCTCGCTCTCTTTAACGTTCTTATGGCCTGGAACCCTGAAAATTTGCTGTCAATCCTTCTAGTGCCTCCCTGCTCTAAAGAACGATCTTGGACGTTATACTAAACGATGAAATTGCTTTAATGAGATAAAGTTAACTTTGGAGTTGGTCCCAATAGTAACATAGGTTAGGTCTGCTAATTTTCCAACTGCAAAAACCTCAACCTGGAATACATTGCAGTGATCTGGAAGCTGATACGACTTCCTTGGGTTTCACTCTGGAAGGTATATCCCACCGCCTACTTCACTAGTCATTTTAAAACCAAATACCAAATGTAAGTCTGTGCTATATTCCGCACTCTGCTCGATGATAATTCGTAGCGCATTAATGTGGTCAATGCTTGAAGATCCGCGGCGAAAGTCCGCATGTTCTGCATAAATTGAGCCGCAAAGAATTCTTTTCAGACTATTACCTCACTGGGTGATTGGAAATTTTGAAATTGACATTTGAATTGGTCGAGCCAAGGAGCACCAAGAGATTTGGTGGCTCCATTGCATTTAGAACTCTGGAAAGAGGGTCAATAGTCAAGGAGGAGAGGAGAAAAGTATTAGAGAAAGAGCTGGGAAAGCATAGAGACAGAGATAGAGATAGTTAGTCCTGTGAGAATTTTCCAGATTCTTTGACAAATCTGCAAATATCCTCCAATTTTAGAAAACGGAAGTTACTCATTCTTACACCATCGGAACCTAAAACTCGTAGCCGTACTCTAGCAAAGGCTGGACACTCATAGAGAAAGTGCTCAGTGCCATCCGCCTCCTCCAAGCAAGACAGGCACATTGGGTCCTCACTGATTCCATTGGTGGTCATATGCTGACCGCATGGGTTGTGATCTGTAATAATACCGACCATCAATCGAACGTCTTTCCTTCCAACTTTTAGTAGAAAGTTTGACAGGGAACCATTGATCCACGGTAGGTCAATTCAGCGGCAATTTCGTTTCCTTGAACACCGGGGTGTCCTAGAACCCATATAAGTACAAGCCTGTTTTTTCTCGCGACAGAATTAAGCCTCTTCTTACATTCTTGAACAATCTTTGAGGTTTGATTAGCGTTCTTTAGGGCCTTCAGTGCAGCCTCACTGTCACTGAAAACTCCAGTCTGTTTCCAGCTCCATCTTTTCTCGATTATACATTCGGCTGCTTTCAGGATGGCAAAAATGTCCGTTTGGAAAACAGCTGCCATTTTCGCCATAGCATAGTATATCCATAGCATAGTATCGTAGTATTACTATCCGGCTCCAGACCCTATTTCAGTCTTGGACCTATCGGTAAAGAAAATATCCATCAAACCTCCCTGAATGCATTCTGGACTGGGTGATCGGAACTAATGTGGAGAAAATTGGGCTTTCGTACAACCACCATTGCAGAAGCTGTGGGGACCCGTCAGAGAAAGAGACTGTTGAAAACTTTCTTTGCAAATGTTCGGGTCTGGGCGCTAGGCGCTTGAGGTTCTTTAGTTTGCCTTTCGAGGATAGCATGGTATAGTTCTCCAGCCTAGATCCCGCTTCTCTCCTCCACTACATCAACAGCACTGGATGGCTGTGTATGGTTTTTCTTCCTTTCAGTTTTGTACTTTTTCGCAGATAGTGATCTACATTCTGGTATCAAAAGGGCGCTCTAGTGCTATTTGTAATATACCCGTGGCACTCTCTCTTGCCATCTAACCTTACCTTCTTAAATATTTGGAATTCTTTTTCCAACACCCTTTATATTTTGATACTTTTGCTTTCTTTTAGTCACATAGCGTCGGTGTAAAATGTAAACATGCAGAATTAAATCAACTGTGATTTGGGAAGGTTTCTCAGCTGTGAAGAAATTAGTAGGCTCTGTCTACTAAATACCGTTGTAGTTCGCTTTATTTAACTTTCAATCAATTGCCTTTTAATCAAATTTACAGAGCTGCGTTGGCTTGCAATCAGACGAAATGTGTAGACTGTCCACAGGTCGGTATTTATGTATAGTACCTTTAGATGCTTTGAGACTTTAAGACTAACAAATTTATATTGCTGAAATTTTCCCATAGCTCTACTCAAAATTAGTGGCCTGACTGTAGCTAAACAAAGTTCGGTATTTAAATGAGGCAGTAATTATTTTTTGTTTTTTTTTTTGTTTGTTTTGTAATTGAATTCTCTTATTGGTGACTTTTAATGCCAATACATACATACATACATGCACATCTACATGTGTGCATATTCAAAGCCAATACTGCCACCAAGCCCTTGTAGGCCCATTTCTCGGTTCACAATCCATTTGTTTAAAATTCACGTACTCGCATGCGTCTGTTTAACAAATTGCAACAATTAATTACAATTAATCATAAAAGAAAGCATTAATTATTGCGGTTGACTGCTGGTTGTTCAATTGGTAATCGCTGGCAACTGTACTTTATTCATGCACTTGGCATCGCAGTTGTCATCGCGGCGCAAAGTGGCGGAGTTTTCGTTCAGTGACATGGATTAAGCGATTACTTTTGCATGAGATAGCGATACACCCAAATAATGTGGTGTGTAAGTGCGCATACCAATACAACCATACAACTGCATACACATGCACAAAGCGCTAATGCCATGATGCCGGCCATTGGTTCTTTGCTGTGAGGCTCACAATGGGCTTGATACGTGGAATTAAATATAATTACCGAAGTACTAATGCCTTTAATACATTTAAGTACAGATAAAAAGTGTCAGTAAATGATTTTTTTCAGGCGAATCATAAATACTTAAACAGTGCGTAAAAATAAGCACAAACATTCATTTGAACAAATGTCCTTTGGCGATAATTTAAAACTTATCTCACATTTATTCATAATTTTTACGCCAATACCGCTGACGATCGGTTGTATTTGGTTGGAGAAATGAATTTCAATTTAACCCATCAGGCTGTCCACCGAGTCACCAAACCCAATTAATGCTTAAATAGCAGCGGCGGGTGCGCATTGCCATTAAGATATGAATACTTGCCCAATGCAATCATTTAATGTTAATGGGCGCCCAGCGGGTTTGTGGCTTTTGAGGTTAGCATGGCCGAGTAAGTGTAAACAATTTTATGCTTTTCGCTTGTTCATATTAAAGATTATACATTCACGAAATGGCACTTTGGCTCAGCGTTGAAGTTAAATGAGAAATTACAAACTCAGTAGGTGCACTTAGTATACGATATACGAGGTGGGGCAAACATACGAGGGGTGCCTTTTATATGTCGGGATTAGAGAACAAAAACAAATTTTAATCATCGAAAATCACTTTATTGTTTTTCAAAATATTCTCCATGAAGATCTATACACTTTTGCATGCGTTTGAACCAATTGTCGAAGCACTTTTGCCACTCTGAATGAGGTACCTCCAAAACATGCATTCTGAATGCCGCAACCGCTTCTTCAGGTGTCGAAAAACGTTGACCTCTCAGTTTGTTTTTTACGTACGGGAATAAAAAGAAGTCATTCGGTGCCAAGTCAGGACTATACGGCGGATGACCCATTAATTCGATGTTTTGGGTGCTCAAAAATGCAGTTGTTTGAGCCGATGTGTGAGAGCTCGCATTGTCCTGGTGAAGAGTGATCCGTCTTTGGCGATTAGTTTTCCTAATTTCTTGGAAGACAACTGGCAAACAAATGGTTGTTTACCACTCAGAATTTACTGTTTTGCGTTGTTCTAGTGGTACGGTTGCGACATGTCCAGTTTTTCCGAAAAAACAGGCGACCATTTGCTTGGAAGTGCTTCGTGCGCGAACCACTTTTGTTGGATTTGGCTCATCTTGAAACACCCATACAGTCGACTGCTGTTTACTTTCGGGCTCATACGCGTAAATCCATGATTCATCACCTGTCACGATGTCATAGACGTGTTTCGAAGACCCGCGATCGTATTTTTTGAGCATTTCCTTCGACCAATCGACACGAGCCTTTTTTTGAGCGATTGACAAATTGTGTGGGATATAACGCGAACAAATTTTTTTGGCAGTCAAATGTTTATGCAATATTGAATGTATGCTGGTTCCACTAAAGCCTAAGATTGTCTCAATCTCACGATAGGTCACATGACGATCTTGCAATATCAGTTCGCGCACAGCATCAATGGTTTTCGGAACAACAACTGATTTTGGACGACCTTCACGAAATTCGTCTTGGAGTGAACTACGACCACGATTGAATTCACCATACCATCGATAAACACTGGTCCTTGATGGAGCTTCATCGCCAAAAAATGAATTAAGTTCATCCATGCAATGTTGCTGAGTTAATCCACGCCGAAAGTTGTAAAAAATAATCGCACGAAAATGTTCACGATTTAATTCCATTTTTGGACCGAGATGAATCTTTTAAGTTACTGTAAACAACACAAATAGCGCTTGTATTTCAAAACGTTCTGAGTACGTAAAAGCCAAAAAATGTCAAACTTTGCGATACAGCTGTCAGTTGCCAGATTGCAACACCAGGGTTGCCAAATCCCGACATATAAAAGGCACCCCTCGTATATACGAGCTGTGTTCGAAAAGTATCGCGATTTTTTTTGTTTTTTCAAAAATTATTTATTTATTCATTAATATCTATTTTGTTCCCTTCAAAGTAATCCCCATGAGATATTATGCACTTGTGCCAACGTTGTTTCCAATCTTCGAAGCACTTCAAAAAATCATTTTTTTTTTATCTTGTCCATTTTTTTTATCTTGTTCGATACCGCCTTTATCTCGTCAATCGTAGCATAGCGTCGTCCTTTCATGGGCCTCTTCAGTTTCGGGAACAAGAAAAAGTCACAGGGGGCCAGACATACGGTGGCTGTGGCATCATTAGTGTGTTGTTTCAGGTCATAAAGTCGTGTACAAGCAACGATGTGTGAGCAGGGGCGTTGGGCGTTATCGTAATGCAAGAGCTAATTTTTGTTCTTCCACAAACCCGGGCGTTTCTGGTGGATTGCTTCGCGAAAATTGCGCATAACTTGCAGGTAATATTCCTTATTGATCGTTTTATCCTGTGACATGAACTTATGATGCACAACGCCCCTGTAATCGAATAAAACTGTAAGCAAAACTCTTACATTCGACCGAACTTGGCGCGCTTTTTTCGGTCTTGGTTCCTGCGGCAGCTTCTATTGAGATGATTGAGCTTTGGTTTCCACGTCATAACCATATACCCTCGATTCGTCACCAGTTATGACCCTCTGGAGCAAATTTGGGTCGTTGCGGACAGAGTCCAACATCTCATTAGTAATGTTCATGCGATGCTGCTTTTGGTCAAAATCGAGCAGTTTTGGTACGAATTTTGCGGCGACCCGTCTCATGCCCAAATCATTGAAAGAAATCGAATTACAAGAGCCTCAGCAACTTCTCTAACGGTAATTTGACGATTGATCAATACCATTTTCTTCACTTCATCAAGTTTTTCGACTGCTGTTGAAGTGCTCGGGCGTCCGGCACGCTTTTCGTCGTTCACATCTTCTCGGCCTTCTGAGAACATTTTGTACCACCAATAAATGTTGCTTTGGTCCAAAGTAACTTCTCCGTATGACACAGTCAACATTCGGAATACAAATGGCAGATATTTTTATGAAGCGCTTTTTCTTGGTAGAAATACACTGGGAGGTTTGTCATTGCTTCTCGAAGCGCGGACACTAGTTGAAAAAACTTTTTTGAATTATTTGCTGTTCCATGCACGCAGATTCGAACCTACGTACTTCCGAATGGTAGTCACGCACCACCAATTCGGCTATGGCGGCCGTCTTCATTTAGCGGATTAAGAAAAGTTTCCAGAGAGCTATAAGATGAGTACGGCATTGTTGGAATGAATTTCTTCGACAAAAACTTTTGCACAAGAAACGACGAGTGGTTCAATGTATTTGTCAATGGTTATTTCTAAAACTTGGTGACTGCGAGATCTGACACAACTATTAAGTGAGTGCAAATGTTGTCAAAGCCCGAAGAGATCCGTACTGAATAAATATATAAACATTCCTACTTATGCACAAAAGTAAGTCAGCTGCGCCTTCAGATAGTTTCCTCAACTGTCAGGAACTTTGATAATAGCTACCAATCATTCGAATTGCAATTATCAATCCATTCATCAATACCTTTAGTCAGCATTAAGACAAATAGTTTTTTTTTTTTAAGGAGGCTTAAATCAATATATCAGAAACATCGGCAAAGACGCATACCACCAGTGACATGTGGAGGATGCTCTCACCAATACTATCACCAGAGTCCGCCACCTTGGCTAAATTCCACTCCGTGACCTAAAGATGAACATCAGAGTGAAGCCAGGTTTATGTCTGCTGACATAACAAGTATCTACGTCCGGGTCCCTCTCCTGTGGGCATGTGGAGACTCTACGCCTTCGATAATGTCCATTTCTTCCTCAGGGTTTTTGGAGTTAATAGTACATCTGAAATTTTGTGATAGTGTGAAATTTAAAAGCTATCGTCTTGGCACTTGGCTGATAATGTTGTGAGTGGTTTTTTTCCGGGATGACGCCCGTGAAGAGGGAACTCTCATGAGTACTGCTATGCACAGTTTGGTGAACTATCATGGCCGAATCTATGGAGGTATTTTCGAAACACTCCGTGCCCTGAAAGGAATTGGGTTAGATGGAAGTTTGTTTCCCCAAGGTTCCTTTCTAACCACGTCGTAAGAATGGGTATAGAACATGCGTCCATCTACCTTTCTGTGATCTGTTCCACCGGTCTTGCCAGTTGGCGATCTAACGATGCCGTTCTTCTTCTGCAATATTTTTATGGCTTGCTCTACCATCGGGCTCGGATAGCCTTAAATACACTCTCTGCATTTCTTTCGCAAAAATGTCTACGGGGACTAGACCGGCTATAACGAAGAAGCATCGTCCGAAATTTTACGGAAGCCGCAGATAGTCCACAAAGCTGCTGTTGTCGCCGTTGCGCTTTCCTTTCCCAATTAATGTGTTGCAGTTTCGTCAAGATTGAAAACACGACCGCTCTTACCGCGTCCTGTTTGACGCTGGACGAACACATGCCCTGCCCAAGTCCGATCTCTGTCGGCGTGTGTTCTAAGACGCTCGCGAGCTAGGCCCGATCTCCTTTAAAGCGAATGCATTGAATTGCCATATGTTCTGCGGTCTGTATTGAATTGCGACAATTGCGTAAGCTGTGTTATCTGTTAGCTAGAAGCGATAAAGATATTCCAGAAAACAGCCTTGGGTTGGGTGAGGTAATAATTGTTGTGTGAGGTAATAATCAGTATCACCGTGTCTGCTATACATCCACTCCTCCAGGTTCTAGTCTATGTACGTTCAAAGGCCTTTTATAGACGCTTCCCATCCTTTTTGCCACTCAGTCATAGATTCTGCTATTTCCGTAGCTTTTTCTATTGCCGTCGACTTGGCTCCTTGTATGATACAACGAATAAGCGATGTAGCACTCTCGCGTGGATATGTACTGGTATCTTTCCGGCAATGAAATATATTGGGTCGTCTGAAACCGATCTATACGCATATGCAATTTGTAATGCGCTGCAACTGTGTGTCCCAAACACCTCACGTATATGTATGGCTATCTTTTAGCTCCGGCACATATCGGCACTGCATAGCAGATCATCAAGTCAGCTACTGTTGCCGAAAATCGCCTTCTTTCTCATCGTGGCCCACCTACGTTCGGAAGATTTCTTGTCAGTGCTGGACCGCTGCTTTACTGCATTGACTGCTGCAAGGTGCTGTTTGAAGCTTAGTCTGTTATCAACCACTACTCCCAGATACCTAATAGACTTCTGTGACAGTATTTCGTGATCACCAACCGTCACTTTCGTCGATTTCTTTTGCTCACGAGCCCTTATCAAAGCCACTTCTGTTTTCTAAGCTGTTAGCTCCAGGCCCGCATTCACAAGCCACGGTCGAACTCTCACTCTTTCTCTCTCTTTCTCTCTCTCTCTCTGCATCGCTACATCGCGGTAATTTGGACCAGCTCACAATTACTAATCGCTGTGCGGTAGATAGTTGGAAGTAGTGAGTGAGACCGGTACTGTGTCGAAATGTACTGGTCCTCCGCCAATGCATACAACCTAAGCAGCTTTTACATCCCAATAGACCGATTTACTGCAGGGATTAAACATTTGGTGCAAACATCTTCTATTTAGCCACAGCAAAGCAGATGGCCATTGTTTATATTACGAGTTGCAGCAGGCTGTTGGGAGTACATTCATATGTATGTACTTATGTGTGTGTTTGCTATTGATATTATTGCTCGTTGTTGTTTCACTTTCGGTATGCAAGCTTTCGCATTGATTGCAGCACGAATTGTATGGGTAATTTTATTGTTGATCGTTTGAAATTACATTTAAGTTGAACCATTGAGTCTAAATACACTTGAATGTTAGCTACAAAATGGCCGAACGTTTTGCCTCGTTTGTAGACAAGAAAAAGGTACGTACATACATACATACATATGCGTGTAAAGGGGTTTTTTTTCAGCTGCATGAGAACTAACGATAACGATAATTATGGTTTGATAGCTGAGAATGGCCAACTCTGTTGAAATTTTTGCTCGAGTAAGGTTTGGCAAGTCAAGTCATCATGAAGCGTTTAACGCTAGAACAACGCTTCAAACTTGTGGAGATTTGCTTTGAAAAAAAAAAAATACATCTGTACACGAAGTTCATAGAGCGAAGTGTTGAAGAAGACGCTGAAACGTCGATTCGCTGTCATTCTAAACTTCTTGGCCTGTGTCCTTCGAGTACGTGGAAAATTTTACGTAAGAATCTTGGCCTGCGTGCCTGTAAGAATTGCATTCAAATAACCACGTTTGCATCGCAATCTCGCTGATTCGGCTCATTTTGATTTAGTATGCAGATTTATATTATTGAAAAAAGTAGTCAAAAATTATACCAATTGCAGGGACTATGTAACTAGCAGCCGCGGCGGACATATGCCAAAAAATAAATTTTTTTTTTTGTGTAAATATTTTATTTGCAATCTATCTTAATACAATGATATTCAGCAAATTAGGTCTTATAATCTAATAGCAGCGGTAGTATTTGCACAAATGCAAAACTACATATAAAATTACGATATTTGTTCAAATTATATATCTTAAATGTATTAAATGTCATTTGTACTAATGAGTTGCATATTTTCATATAGGAACTTATGTATTTAGTGTTGAATAAATAATTTAATTCAGCAAAATTAGAGAAATGGCAAGTCTACGATATGATTACGCTTCAGTCGTATTGTTTCATTACTTGAGTCTAATAAGCATATAGCATTCGTATTTACATGGTTTGACAGCCGTGCAAGATATCTGTTAGAAAAGTTTGGAATTTCACTCTTTACAAATGGGATATCTAAGTCCTTGTGTATTACTTCATTTGTGACAAACCAAGGGGCGTTAACAAGAGCACGCAAAGTTTTTGATTGGTAGCGTTGCAGGATTTCTATATTCGATTTGCTAGCAGTTCCCCAAAGCTGTATACCGTAGGTCCATACAGGCTTTAAATAGCTTTATATAGTCTTATTTTGTTTTCTAAACTAAGCTGAGATTTGCGACCAAGCAGCCAGTGCATTTGCTTGGTTTTATTTTTAAGCTGCTCTTGTTTGGCCTTAATATGGGATTTCCAAGTAAGGCGTCGATCTAAATGCATTCCTAAATATGTCACCTTGGTATTCGTTGGTATTACAGCATTATTTAAAAATATTCTAGGGCAGTTATCTTTTCTTAACGTAAAGGTCACATGGGTAGACTTGTCGGAGTTAACTTTGATCCTCCATTTATCAAACCAAATTTCTAAAATATTTAGTTGGTTTTGCAGCAAAGAGGATGCTTTTCCAGGTGAATCGCTAGTAGCTATGAAGGCTGTATCGTCAGCGTAAGTAGCCACTTCCACTTCTTCTGTTATTGGCATGTCGGAAGTAAATATTGCGTATAGGACGGGGCCCAACACACTACCCTGGGGCACACCAGCGCTAATATTATATATTTCTGAAGACGCATCTCGGTGTCTAACATAAAAGTGCCTTTCACTCAGATAGGATTTAAGGATCAAATAGAAATGTGCTGGCAGGAGCTTTTTACTTTTGTATAGAAGTGCCACAAGCCATACTCTGTCGAATGCCTTTTGAATATCTAAAATAGCTGCAGAACAGTATTGCTTCCTCTCTAGCGCATCACTAATTACATTTACAACCCTGTGGCATTGTTCTGGCGTGCCATGTCTTACCCTGAACCCAAACTGATGTTCGGGAATGATGTGGGGCGGTAAGACTTAAAAAAGTTTTCGGGTTTATTTGGTTTTGGCACCATAACAACAACAGCAGCTTGAGTCTAGCCGCATGATCCCCTACTTTCCAATGGCCTGTAAGGGTTGCAGTGATGAGTGAGATGTTGGGCCGAGAACATCCTAACAGATCATTCGTCCTTTGGATTTTGATTGACGGGCATATGTTTTTTGTTGTAATACATGTAGTTAGCTGCTTCCATCTTCTTTCGGCTAAAGCATGATAGTGTGAAGCAATGGATGCTTTTAATGTGTTGAGTGGGGTGGCGACTGCCGCCGCCTCTGCTATGTCTAGTGTCGAGCCTTTTCTTGCTAGCTTATCCGCTATATCATTACCCCGTATGTTCCTATGACCGGAGACCCACATCCGAGTAATTTAAGACAATCACTAAGCATTTCCAGTTCCTCTCTACACTGTAAGACTAGTTTGGATGAAATGGAGTTGGAGTCCAAGGCCTTTATAGCTGCTTCACTGTCTGAGAAGATAGCTACTCTTGTACCAACTACCTTGGAGAGTTTTAGTGATTTGCATGCTTCTCTGATCGCTAACAGTTCTGCCTGGAACACGCTGGCATAGTCATGTAGACGAATTGACTAAGATAGGTTGAGTGGCTCCAACTGGAAGTCAGCTTCCATACCACAGTTCATCTTAGAACCGTCAGTGTAGATTTCAATATCGTATCTTCCAATCACCTTCCCTTTGCTCTATTCAGCGCTCGGTGGAAAACGTACCGTAAAGCCTTTGTTGAAGTTAAATTCGGGGACTGTGTAGTCTGATCTGTTTTTGAGCAGCGAGGGCCCCTGTAGGAGGATCTTACTGTGACCGTACGACCTTGTTGTCCAGCTTCCTATGTCTCTGAGTCTCACCGCGCTGCAAGTAGCTATTTTTTTAATGTGTAAATCTAATGGTAGCAGATGAGTTAGTACATTGAGCGCTTGAGTAGGACTAATGCTAAGCGCTTCTGTAGTTAAGATACACGCTGTTCTTTGTATCTTGCTCTTAAAAAAACACCCTTTACTTTGAACATATTAACAGCATTCAATTCGACTCAATGGCATTGGCGGCAATGGAAAGCGTCTGCTAAATAAAAGCAATTACGGTGTTTACTCAAAACTAAGTTAACAAAAACTAATCAAATTTATTTTAATGCAAATGTTGGTTTTCTAAGCCTTTACAGTTGTTTAAAGTAACTAATTTAATTAATTCAATTATTTCACTTCAAAATGTGCACAAATCACTACAAAAGCTAAGTAAATTAAATTCGAGATACTTTGCAATGCAAAGCAAAACATGATAAAATGGTTTAGAGGAATTCGTTCAAAATCGTTAATGCCGCTTCGCCACATACAACTCACCGAGCTTCTCAAAAATGGCAATTACATACACACATATGTAGGTATGAGGTGCAAAGGTTAGACCAGGAGTTGGTATGTGCTAATTGTTTTCTATCTAACTGGAATGTTAGTATTAGCTGTATCTGTTCATTTAAATGCAAAATTAATTTCTACAAAAATCTTTTGTGTGTCAAACGTGGCCACGAGCGCAACCAAATTCAAGTGAAATGCATTTTCAACTACGCCCAATTAGCGACTCTCATTGCAAAGTGCAGCTGTTTAAAATAAACATAGAAATTCAATGGTCATTACAATACCACAAATGAGTCCATGTGGCATGTTTAATGTGGTATGTGGCATATTCATTTCAATTTAAATTAGATTACGTAAAAGTCTATATATTTTGCATTTAAATTACAATTACTCGATAACATAAATTCTCGCTTGACAGCCTGGACAATTTATGATGTTCTTTTTAAAATTTTACCACCGCTCAAAACACATTGGTTTATTCAATTCTGTTGCGAAACCATTAAATCTAACCAAATACAAATACCAATCACATTTAATAGACTATTGACTATATGGTTCGGCTATTCATAGATTTTTCATTTTCAAAAGATCACCTATTGAAATTTTTGAAAATTTATTATAAACACTTTACGGGGTTATATGCAGTTAGAATTTTCAAAAAATCCTTTTTTTTTGTTTTATTTTCTTAATATACAAATATTTAAGAATACACACAGAAAATTTAACATCGTTCCGGTGAATATTTTCGGAGTTACACGCAAATTTAAAAAGGCGTTTCAGAGTGCTTGAAAGAGCACAGGTACAGACTTGTACTGAAGAAAAAAAATTTGACTTCCGAACATCAAGGTGATGAACATTCAACAGAATCATTCATTACTTCCTATTTCCTATACTTCCGATTTATACAGATCTCAGCAGTGAGAATTTATTAGATAGATGTGTAGGTGGTTTTAACTAAAACAACAACGAGAGCTACAATCAACTGATTTGGGAAATCTCTCCCAAAATTGTTCCGGCTCATTCGAAAACTGTGGAAATCGCTGCATACATATGGTAGCTGCCGGCATATTTAATGAAGGAATGGCATCACTATTTTATTATATGAAGGCAATAGGAATTACACTTGGGCCCAATGCGCATTCATATGCCGAAAAAGAAGATGAGCAGCGCGTGAACATTTCCGATCTCAGAGCGCGTGCGAGCACCTGAGATGGAAGAATGGCCCGCAAACAACATCAGCTCGAGTTATGAGAAGCTGCCGAAGCGGCGGAGGGTGTATTATGTGGTCCTGGATTAGACAATTCTATGTAAGTTAAACAAAAAGTTTGTATCCTATGTAAAATGCTTTTCAAACTTTAAACGCGTTTTTCTCAAAGAGATGTTTTCATAGTCGGTGACCAACATTACTCGAAAACGGCTAAACCGATTAGTCTCAAATTTTAACACGAGCTTCTTAACCAGTTAACTGTGGCGCTCCCATTTAAAATTGCGCACAGTTTTGTGTCGCCAGAATTGAGCTATGACGAGTATAGTCGTCAATCACAGAGTAAGTTGCGCTGGTAAGATATTGGATGAAAAAGATGGGTTAATTTTATAAAATTGGGGACAAATGAACTAAAAATAAAAAATAGTAATTTACAGAACTTCTGGACAACTTTATAATATTTACGCACTTGAAATTCTTACGTTGCACTGTACTTATTTGATAGGAACCGCCGACACTTGGTAAGATATGCACTGACATACACGAGTTAGCTTTGTAGTTTATAAATCCACTTTTTGACTTTTGCCTTTGCCCCTTTTAGGTTAACATCTAAAAAACGTTATCATCGCACATAAATAAATTCATTATGGGAACTGGTGAACTTTTTCAACCAGTGCATACGGGGAAGCATAACATCATCTCAAATTGTTTATATTTTCTATTTGTTTGTTTTATTCCGGCATAGCCTCAAAATATTCTAAACATCTTGAAATTTGAGAATATGTGTAGTTTTTCTCAAAAATTGCAATTTAAATAGCCAATGGTCACTAATTTATACGCATGACGAGTATACTCGTCAATACACAAAATTTTGCCACTTCTCCCTGACGAGTATACTCGTCAATCACAGTTAACTGGTTAAATATATAAAGTGCGCAACTAAGCTCTCGCTGTTTGTCAATAGATGCTGTCAGCAGTGTGTGCTAGTCGATTCTAACATAACCTAAACGTCATAAACCAAGCTTCGACATATGATAAGCAAACTGCTTCGACACATTAGTGATTTTGTTTTGGTATAATCCGAGCATACTTTTGGTTTTGTGAAAATGTCTGATTTTGTGCCGAATAATCGTCATTTGCGGGAAGTCTTGATTTTCCTCTTTCGTTCGAAAAAAACGGAGGCTGAAGCGCATCGAGAGCTACAAAAAGTTTATGGAGATGCTGCTTTAAGTGAAACAACGTGCCGAAATTGCATCCGTCGCTTCAACGACGGTGATTTTAATGTTGACGACCGTCCGCGTGAAGGAAGGTGAAAAGCCTTCGAAGACGCTGAATTGAAGCCTGGAGGCATTGTTCAATGAGGATCCGTGTCAAACGCAAGAAGAGCTTGCTTCAATATTAGGAGTTACCCGCCAATCCATCAACAGTCCATGGTCTGTCACCAAAATGTTTGTCTGCCCACGTCTTCAGAGCAACCCTCAGGATACTTTCCCGATAATATTTTGTGTTTACCTTAAGGCCAGGCTCGATGAAAGTGATTGGAGAGCGCTCATTTGCGGTTACAGCGGCTGGTGCTGCCTCCTGGTGGCCAATCGATGACTCAAATTCTTGTATGAACAGTTGGTCAAATAAACCCTGTCGTTTAGGGAATTTACGAATTGCTCAATTTGAAAAATTGTCCCGCTTTCGGCCAAGCGAAGCAACTCCTTCGCTCTCACAAGTCTGACTTGTGGCTGCTTTGGTGTGAGACCATGCGCCTTTTGGTTCTTGCGAGGCTTGACTTTGAGATCACTTTTCAGTATACGGCGGATGCAGCGGTCAGATATTTTCAGTTCTTTCGCCATTTGATTGGCACTTTGTCGGAGATTTCGCTCAAGTCGTTTCTTCACTTTTTAAACCATTTCATTAATATGACTTCCTCGGCTGCCAACCTTTTTTTCAAACATTCCTGCTGATTTCTGCTTCTATCTCACGATTTTTGCAAAATAATAATAACATCTAAATGCTCGCGTGTTGCGTATACCTGAGATCTTCATAAAAGTTTGCGTACATAGCTATATTATCGAATAATTGGCAGCTATTTTACAGACTGTAAACTCTTGTTTAGAAGCGACAAAGGAGTTGAGGAGTACAACGTGCGAGCAGGGGTTCTCCGTTCAGTTTTAGGTGCACTACAATGGAATCTGATGTGCAACGGCGGTCTGAGAATCAAAGTCAATGGATTCGATGGCAGAATACGAAAATGCGCTCCAACTTAAACTTTCTTGCATTAGAAGGCAGCGCTCACTCTGCAATACTTATTTCCCGACGTTGTTCAAGCACGCAGGGTAATCCATCTAACTTTTGAAACTTAAAACAGCCTTAAGTAAGAAATTAATGATTTGTTTCAATGCGAATCAGTTCACTCGCCGGAAAAGCAAACATTTCATGTGAGCCAACGTTTTGGGAATAGTTTCAAATAAAACTTTAGCGGTAGCTGGTGACCCTCAAGCCGCCACAGCCAAGGATTCTTCGAACCAATGAGGAGCCTAATTCAGTCCCTTCATACTTTAGCACTTTCGAGAGCAGACGTCTCTTCATAACAAATCGCATAAGTGCAAACTTGCTTTTACGCACACTTAGCTCTGATATGTAGAAATTTCACTTCGAAATAGAACAGAATTTCAAACCTTGGTTGGGTTTGGATTTTGTACAACGAATGGAGTGTAGAGAACAAAATATTTACATATATGGTTTTGTTGGAAACTTTGTGCTGTGGTATGTTGGCCGCATAAAACATCTGTTTGCTTGTACAGACACCTAGTTATAATCTCCTAAAAATGATTTTTCGTGTTGATTGAAACTGGAGCTCCTTTTGCTTACTTCTGTAAAATAGCAGCCCATTACCGTACCGGATGCATGCTGCATTTGTTGGTATTGCACTTTCTTTGTTCGCACAAATGTACGTACCTATGTATGAGTGTATATGTGTGTGTGTATACATGGCGGAGCATGAATAATTCTGTAGCTAACGAGCTGCATTTCCAAAAGTTTCTACCTCAAATGAACATTCAAACGCTGTGACGGAGCAACATCATCAAAAACACGAACATTTGCCTGTTATGTGTGTATGGGGGCTGGTGTATATGTGTGTATGTATGTGTACACTTTTCTGTCAGTCAACACGGAGGTATAACTGAGAGTGCATTATCGAGTGAAAAGCTGAGGTGTTGCCAGTTAGCTACTGCTGCCGTATGCAAGCACAATTCGGAACTGACGTGGCGTTCATACATACATACCCACATACATACATATATACGTACATACATACATGCATACATACATAGGTATACATATATACATACATGAGCTATGCATCTTCACGTCTGCTAGACTTGCCGGAGGTTTTCTATGCTGTGGCTTTCATATGGATAGGCGTTGATGCAATTTTAGCCAACACGCTACGTCGACCTGCGGTTTGTGCTTCCTCTGTGCACTGGGTTTTTGTGCTTTACTACTTTCAGCTAATTCGTGGTACTGCGTTGTAGTTTTCATTTTAATTTACCCATTTAGCAGAATACGAACTTTTAGCTGGTAATGTAAGCGGAAATTAATTGGCACCACAAAAAAGTACAGTTCAAATGACCTTTCACAAAATAACATAAATGGAAGCAACCGTATTCCGCGTGCCTAAACCTCCCTGCAGATTCCGCGTTAATCTTCTGTGCTATTTTTCTTGCTTTTCAAAGCCATTGAAGCTGAAATCTATGCTGACGTTTTGAATGGAAAATGCGCGTAAGGAAAAGAGAGCATGACATTTTAGCTAGATAGCGATTTGAATGCCCAGACGAATGAATAAAAGCTACTCGACTTCGAATAAAGCGATAAATGAGTGGACGAATGCCTGCCTAACTGATTGAATGAGGATTTAAAGGAATGCATTCCGTTTTTAAAGAGCCAGTGCAACGTTTCATTGTGCTTATAGATAAGAGAGAACTGAGACCCCCCCCCCCCCCCCTTCGACCAACCCACCGCCTTCGCTTTTCAGAAATTATGAATAGTTGCTTCAGCCCTGAACTGCGTAAAATTCGGAGCTTCCTTTCAATAACGATGAACCTCGTGCGGACTGTCAAGGCGAATTTGCTTATATCGCTGAGTTTCAATGCCTACCGAAATGGTGCTTAAACTTTTCTATTACCAGATGAAGATTTTATGCAGCTATTTGTTTATTTTTCGGTACTACAAAAACTATTCACACAAATAGAAAAAATCAAACAAACTACATAGAAGTACTGGATTAAAATGAATTAATAGAAGAAGACGGCTTTTAATAATATGAAAAATTGGTATCAGGTTCAAAGAGAATCCTACCTAGAGCATTGTAAACAATTTAATATACTAATTTTGAGCTCGATTTTAAATGTGCAGTCAGTGTCAGAAAAAAGGAACAGCGATTATTCATGAAGTATAAAAGATATTATGGGTGATTTTTTAGCTATTATGTTTTTAAACAGTTAGTTTAAACAGCTAACGCACGTTTCGTGTTTTGCTTCACTGTCAAACATCTTCAGTTTGGTCTATAATTTAACCATGAATCGTCTTACAAACGAACAACGCACATACCGGTATTTTAATAATCTAGGCGGCCAAAACTATTTTAACGTTTTTTATAGTCTTAAATACTTTTATTCATCATCATTTAGACAATGGACTTTTTTTATTGAACTATTATATTATTAACCCTTAAATGACCGTAGTATCTTTAAAGATACAACCATTTTGTACTAGAATAAATAGAAAATGAATTTTTTTTTTGGGTATTTCTAGGTTAAATTATATAAAATAGACATCATTATTAATGTTTTAATTATTTATTATCAAATGCCAAGTTAGTTTTTGTTTAAACTGTGACTGCTGTGAGCCGTCGCATCCCCATTTACAAATAAGTTTCAAGGACAATCTTTCTTGTTCTTTAAGGGCTGAAAGAACTACTTCCAAATAAGTAAATGTAAAATCAACCAAGGGCTGTAAATCACATTCGGCACTAGTGCATGTAATTCTGATAGATTCAGTAGGCGGATACAATTATTTTTTTCTTTTTGAATAAGTGTGTAGCAGGAAAAATTTTTTTTATATGTGTTCCTTATAACTTCGTACTGAGCACTTGTTAGATCAGCATCAATCATCATTTTCAATGCTTGCATTGGTGATAAAGAGTGCATTTCTTTTTTCCTAGTGTTTGAAAATGCCTTTTTGTATTTTGTCGCACGTATCGGAGAGTTTTGAATGTCTTTTAATACTTTAGAAGCATCTCTCTTTCCACTTTTGATTAACTCTACTGAAGCAGCATGCATAATCAAGTTTTTGTCCTTTACTGTAGATCTGAGTTCTGCAGTTTTGCGTCTTTTAGATCTTTCACCTGAGTCACTGAAATGTTTCTGAGGACGGCCACGCCGTTTCGGTATTGCTGCAACAGTTAATTCAAAACCTCCTTCCAACCAAGACTTGTACTTTGATAGGAAAACATCTTCCTTTTTATGTACTTGTAGCCACTTTTTCTTGATTTGTGATTTAAAATGTGAAAAATTGTGCCTAAGAGCTGATATCTGTTCGTCAGAGTATTTTTCACTTGAGAAAAGCTCCTGTTGTAAAAAGTTTAATTTTTCGTCAAAATTTGGTAAATTCTGAGCTTGCATGCGATCGAATATGTATTTTCAAGTACCAATTCGAACCCCTGAAGTGTCTTGAGAACCTTAAACAAACTAAAAAATAACAAGTATAAAAAACGCTTTTAAAAAAACTGTTCCATGAAACTTTTGAAATTCCACAATTAATTAATTTGCGGTTTTCTGCGGCTAATTCTACTTTATTCTACATCTCAAAGCATATGTACACAATCTGAAAAAAAATTCAAGCTTGGACGGACTTGGAAGTATAACTTTCAGCTTAACAAATAAAAAAAATATGTGTAAAAAATGCACTATTTCTCCTTGTACGGAATTCAATAAATTACCGTATTAATGAACAAAATCTATAAAATATTTATTAAATTTGGAAAAAACATACCTGAAGCTTCAATTTCCATCACTAAAACGAGACATATAACTTTAAATAAGTTAACTTTACTTTTTTGAAGATTTGTTGCTTGCCGAACGCCGAGCGAGATATGTGTAGACTGATAAGCAATGAACTTTTGACTGCCAATATGGCGGTAGCGCACGCGACGAAAAAGCGCGAGAGGGGGTGGAGTGAATACTCTATTGTGTTATCTTTCTATTTTATTCATTATTAAAATCAATTAATGCATTTTCAAAATTGACTTTTGGCCGCCTAGATTATCAAAATACCGGTATGTGCAACGCTTGCAAATCATTGAATTTTATTATAAAAATGCATGTTCTGTTGAGAAAGTTTAAGATCCTCTTTTTTATCGAAAAACTGTGTTCAGCGACGAAGCTCATTTTTGGATCAATGGGTACGTAAATAACCAAATTGTCGATTTTGGAGTGAAGATCAGCCAGAAGAAGTGCAAGAGCTACCAATTTATCCAAAAAAGGTCACAGTTTAGTGCGGTTTATGGGCTGGAGGTATCATTGGACCGTACTTCTTCAAAGATGCTGCGAATCGTAACGTAACTGTGAATGGTGAGCGTTACCGTGAAATAATATCCAACTTTTTTTTGCCCAAAATGCAAGAGCTTGACTTGCATGACATGTGGTGTGTGTGTGTTCAGCAAGACGGTGCCACATGCCACACAGCACGCGTAACAATGGACTTGTTGAGAGGCGAGTTCGGGACCTGTCAATTGGCCACCCAGATCGTGCGACAAAACGCCTTTAGATTATTTTTTGTGGGGCTATGTTAAAGTTCTGTCTATTCAGACAAGCCTGCTTCAATTAACGCATTGGAAGACAACATTAAAGCATTTATATGTGAGATACCGGCCGAAACATTGGAAAGAGTATGCCAAAATTAGACTAAGCGGATGGACCATTTGAAGCGCAGTCGCGGTCAATATTTGCATGAAATAATCTTCGAACATTAAATTATATGGACTCTACTATCGATTTAAAGAAAATTTCATATATTTTTCTGAATTTTACGTGTGTTTTTTTTCGAAAAACTTTCCTATAGCTCTTAAAAAATCACAATGTTTTTTTAAATGAATGTGTGTACAAAGCTACGAGTCGCAATTAAATACTTAATAAAACCGTGTAGTCTTCATCGTTGCCTGGCATCTTCTTCATGCTTTGAACCAGATTTTCTGCTGAGCTGGTCGATAAACAGCACTAGATTTTGCGAACTTGACGCACGAGTTGCTTTAAATCATTGACTGGCCTTTCAGCAAGATGCGTTTTCATAGTTCCCCACACACTTTCAATAGAGTTGGCGTCTGGGAACTGGGAAGTCCAGTCCAATACTGTGACGCCATTTTCTTGTTTTGTTGTTTCTCAATGTGTTTTTCTGAGAGCAGTGGTTTTGACGATGTGGGACGGTAGGATATGTTCGCCTCCTTCAGTCGACGTTCGATGGTGTTGATACTCACATTTTTTCCCTGTTCAGCAAGAACTGATCGTGCTTGGAGTAGTCACAAAGAAGTGCCCCGCTTAAAATGTTGGACGATCATTTTAACCTGCTTTCTTGTCGTCACTCACTTCAAGCCGCGCTCGGAAAAGTCATCAACATGTTTGTACACTTTATACCGCTGATTCCACATCACAGCAAACTTTCTTGATTTTGTAATTACTTTTGCAGCCGCGGCACTTTCGAATGCGTGCATAAAAATATCGCCTCGAAACGATTCGTGTACTTCTCACTCATTTTTGTTTGGTTGCGTTTACGAGAAAGTTGCAAACGACACTAACCTGAGTTAGCACTGGCGTCGTAGCCCTTGATTCTATTATGCAGCAAAAAGCAGAACGAAATATAACTTGAAGTTACATCCAGTACTATCAGAGCTGAAGCAGAAAGTAATCCCACCAGAGAAGCCAGTCTATTTTAATTCGCTGGACTCCTTCTAAAGAATGGTCAGATAAAACCGATTAGAAAAAAAATTAAAAAAAAACACAACGTTGTGAGATATTAAATTGATGCTGCCTTTATTTTGAAACTAAATTCATGGTCTGTCCAATTTTTTGTTAACCAGGCCCAATAAGTCCGGCATTATTCCGGCAATAGTGTGTCAAACTCTGTCCTCGAAATTATACAAAGTGGTTGGATTTTTAGGGTAGATCAAGGACTTGACGGACGTAGCCTCAGAGAAATTACCGAGGGATGCTAGGTCGCACGATCGTGGCGAACAGTTGATGAACGCTCGCGGTGCGCTGACTAAGCCATCCAATTTATCCGTCACAACTTCGAGCGCTACGTCGCTTGTATGGCATGCAATGTTTCCTCATTGAAAACACAGCTGGGATATGGCAAATCGATATTATCGAGTTCTGTCCATAGTGCGCCGCATAATATTTTGAAGACCATTGACCGTAACGGTGTATTCCTCTTCATTTCGAAAGAAGTGAGCTCCAATTAAGCAGCCATGGTAGAACACTTGCGTACTATTTTGGCTCCAATAATGGCAATTCTGCTTCTTGACATGGCCACTGAGCAAGAAATGGGTCTTGCCCGAGAAGGTGATTTTTGGCTGAAGTTTACATCTCCGGTGAACTATGATAACAATTGACCTCAGGACGTAATTCACTTCCAGTTGGATGTCATTGGTATCTTTGAAAGCTACTGAACTGATACTAAACTGCTGCAACAGTACAATTTAAAAAAGTATCAGAAAGCAATGGTCTCTCTGTATGTTTTAAAGCCCGACTACTCCATTTCGTGTGGTAAAGGTATACGCAGGCGACTAAAGCGTTCTGGTCCAAATTTTTTCCAAATAATCACTTTGGAATACTTCTTTTCCTTCTTTCTAGCAGGGCAGTCTTGGGTTAACCACAGCTTCCGCAGTGGACTACTTCAAATAAACCCTAACCCGGCTTTATGATAGGTTAAGAGACTTATAAGTTATTGAATTTGTTCATCTTTTTCGGCAGCATTTTAAGCCTGGCGCATCGATTCCTGGTTAAACGAAGTTCACCACTTCTTCGAAATTTTAACACTGTTTGATAGAAAGCCATCAAAACTGAAAGCTCTCTAAGTATTAAATGGCTCGTAGAGGTTGTTCCCAACCTTGCTGATCTCTCCATAAATAATTTATTGGCCACAAGATTACGCCCATCAGAGAGTTCGTGACGTGGGATTAGCTGAGTTATGCTGTGTTGCCAACCATTTGCTCTTCGCAAGAATATGTCTATGCCAAGAACAATACGATAAATTAACGGGGAGTGGGCTGACAGCTGGAATACCTAGTCAGCACACATTTTCCAGGGTGTGCGGACACTACAGATCTGGAACCTAGAGGAGATATTATGCACGACATCCCGACGAACGTAATTACGACCAACAAGATAGAATGGGCTATACAAAGTTTCGACCCATATAAATCGCCAGGACTGGATGGATCTTCCCAGTCATGCTCCAAAAGATAAGCCATCTTGTGGTACCATAAGAACGATATTCAAGGGATGCTTGAGGTTCGACTACGTTCCTGTATTGTGGAGAGAAGCGAGAGCTGTGTTTATTCCAAAAGCGGAAAAAAGCAATCCTCTCTACTCGAAGGAATACAGACCCATTAGTCTGACCTCATTTCTCCTGAAAACGTTAGAGAAGATTCTAGACACATACATTAGAGAGACAGTTGCGGCGGACGAATTATCCAAGGCGCAGCATGCTTACACTAAAGGCAGATCTACTGAAACTGCACTTCACTCACTTGTACTAAACCAAGAAAAGGAGTTAGAATATAAGGAATATGCTCTAGGAGTATTTCTAGATATATCAGGGGCCTTTAACAACGTGACAAAAGATGCTATTTTAAATAGCATAGAGTCACTTAATGTGCAACCCGCAGTTTATCTATGGATAAGGCAGCTATTAGCAGCAGAAAGATAAGAGCGGAGTGGAACGATGCGAGCGTCACCAAATATGCATGCAGAGGTACTCCGCAAGGTGGGGTACTATCGCCGCTACTATCGTTACTTGTAGCAAATGAACTGCTCAAGAAACTTGACGGGGGGGGGGGCACCAAAACTAGTGGCATATGCAGATGACATAGCTATAGTAGTTACAGGAAAGTACCTGGACACCATCAGTAATGTGATGAATAACAGGCTTAAAACGGTACACCAATGGACATCTCGCGCAGAGCTTGGGATAAACGTGGAAAAAACGGTCATAGTACTTTTTACCAGGAAGTACAAGGTCCCGGCGTGGAACCTTCCGAAACTAAGCAACAATGAACTACTTCTCAAAGATCATGCGAGGGACCTCAGAGTAATACTAGACAGTAAATTGCTGTGGAAGCGCAATGTTGAGGAAAGGATGAAAAAAACCAGTAATGGGTAGTGTGGAAGTAAAAGAATACTGGGCGTTACTTGGAGTCTATCACCCTCTCTGATGCATTGGTGCTACACGGCAGTAGTTAGACCAATATTGCTGTATGGGGCTCTAGTATGGTGGACTGCGACAAGAAAACTGACATACTTAATACCACTGGAAAGGATTCAGCGACTCGCTGCTCTGTGCATAACAGGAGCGATGAAAACCACTCCAACGGCGGCGCTGGAAACGATACTCAGCATACCACCTATTGATCTTATGGCGGAAAACCTGGCAGCGAAATCCTTCGGGCACAGCTCAGTAGGAAAGTGGAGCTCAGGTTGCACAGACTACATGGCTCCGTACTTTAATTGGGAGAGAAGGTTTCGCACTACAATTGAAGAGGAGTGTTGAAGCCTGGCCATAGAACTTTTCACATCTATACAGACAGCTCTAAAACTTTAAACGGAGTGGGAGCGGGCATTTACTGCTCAAAGCTAGGGATAAGGCAGCTTATCAAACTACCAGTCCACAGCAGTATTTTCCAAGCGGAAGTTTTTGCTGTGCGGAAAAGCCGCGGAGCTAGCCTACATAATAACAAGAAAGAACTCAATAATTAATATATAATATATGTGGACAGTCAAGCAGCAATAAAAGCAATAAGCTTATATTTTATTAAGTCCAAAAATGTTCGACGGAGCAGGGAGGCCATAGAAAGGCTAACCGCAAACAATAGGCTGCATATCTACTGGGTACCTGGTCACAAAGGCATTATGGGGAACGAAATAGTAGATGAGAAAGCAAAAAGTGCTGTTAGACTACCTTTTGAACAAGAGAACTACATACCAAAACCGCTAAATACAAAATACAACGAAATGGACCACTATATGAAAAAACTTGTGGAAGCTAGGTGGACTAATTTGACCACATGCAAAACAGCAAAAGTTATGTGTAGAACTAACGAGTTTGAAGACGTCTCAAAAGCGGATCTCCCAGCTCTGCTTGGATTCGCCAAAAGCGCTGACATCCTACATGATGTCTACTTTCAGTATTCATAGAGGTCGGTATCCTTCTGGTATCGCTAGGGACCAAAGGGTCTATGCGTGACTTATTGCCAACCTAACCTCAATAAAATAAGTCTTCCGAAGTGTACCCATATTTTAAGTAAACATTGATTTCAGGTATGCATTCCACCTCCCATATTTTATTGAACTCTATGCAGCGAATAACAATTTTCAAAACCACTATTTAGCTTCTGCTTATTGTTCAGCCACACATTTTACTAAAATATGAATTTGAGAATCTCTGCTCCCTTCACATCCTATATTGAACTTAATAAGAAGAAAATAAAATTATTAATTTTCAATCTATGAAATTTTCAACTTTTTCCCACCAATTTTAATTCATAAAAAAGTTCATACCAAATACGCAAAACCAAAACAGTCGAATGTCTCCCAATGCGCAATAATAACCGCCACTGCAGCAAAAAGTTGGATTTTGAGCTCAATTTGAAAAATGCGATTTTATTGTTTTCAGTTCAACGATGCGACAATGCTAACTGCTGGTATGCACATGCATATGTATGTAAGTAAGTAAGTGTGTGTAACTGCTACCTAATTAGGTTAAGTGAAGTGAAATCTAAGCTGCAGCGTAGTAAAGTAAAATTTGTAACTTCTAACTCGGAGCAAACACAGAGCGACGCGAGCAGCGAATGAGCAGCTGGAGAGTTTCACACAATGCTTTGACGCTTATTGTTATTGTTTTGGTGGCAAAGGTACTTTGGTGCTGTTTACATTTTTATTTGAATTTATCCGACTCCTGAGTGGGTGTACAGTTCGTGTGTCATTTGCGCACAAGTGCAAGGCAACCAGGGATTACGCACACACACATATATTATGATACTCTATAATTTACGACGAACCCAAAGAAACAAAATAAATGTCCTTCTGTAACGGGGGGTAGTGGTTACAAAATGGCACCATCAGGTTTCTGGCTTATTACTTCGATTCTCTTCCAATTGACGTTGGATGTGTGTTGCTATTCGCCATTTGTGTTGCATTTTATTGGTTTCACAAGCAACAAAATAATAGAGCACAAATACAAATTCATGTGCATGTGCACGCAATCGCATTACGGGATCCCTGCCGGAAATCCTCCTTTAAGAATTCGTAACTGTCACTCATTGCGGGGAAATCCAACATAGAATCTCTCTTGCCAACAAGTGCTACTTTGGACTAAGTAGGCAAATGAGTAGTAAAGTCCTCTCTCGACGAACAAAACTAACGCTCTACAAGACTCTCATCATGCCCGTCCTAACATATGGCGCAGAACGTCCTAACTATGACAACATCCGATGAAGCGACGCTTGGAGTGTTCGAGAGAAAGATTCTGCGTAAGATTTTTGGACCTTGCACATTGGCAACGTCGAATATCGCAGGCGATGGAACGATGAGCTGTATGAGCTTGACGACGAAATAGACATAGCGCAGCGAATAAAGATCCAGCGGCTACATTGGCTGAAAGTAAAGGGTGGTTAAGTTTCAAGGGCCGGTGCTAATTTTAAATAAAATATAATTTTTTTAGGAAATTACTGTAATTTCTCTATATTATGATAATATTGGTATAATTCAATTACGTATGGAACAAAATATCGGCCAAATCGCGGCCGCGGCTTCGGCGGCACACCTCCATTCGATGCTCCAAATTTTCGATGACGCTGAGCCATAATTGAGGTTCTATGCCGTTAATATGCCGAATCATCTCATCCTTTAGCTCTTGAATTGTTGCTGGCTTATCGATGTACACATTTTCTTTCAAATAACCTCAAAGAAAGAAGTCCAATTGACATCGCCGCGACGTGAGATTATTCGGCCATCAATTTTTTCGCGCAAAAGAGCCATTGTTTCGTTAGCTGTGTGACAAGTGGCACCGTCCTGTTGAAACCACATATCGTCCACATCCATATCTTCCAATTCGGGCCATAAAAAGTTCACTGTCATCTCACGATAGCGAACACTATTCACAGTAACTGCCTGACCGGCCTCATTTTGGAAAAAATACGGCCCAATGATGCCGCCGGCCCATAAACCGTACCAAACAGTAACTCTTTGTGGGTGCATTGGTTTTTCAGCAATAACTCTTGGATTATCATTCGGCCAAATGCTGCAATTCTGCTTATTGACGAATCCACTGAGATGGAAATGTGCCTCATCACTGAAGATGATTTTTTCACGAAGTCCGCGATATGCATTTTGATTTGAACGCCCGTTTTCTTAATAAGCCTGAATAACTTTAACACGTTGCTCGATTATGTATCTTTCAATAGTTCAAATTGATATAGTCTGAAATTGAAAAATGTTTAATGAAATACATAAAAAAACTTGACGTTTAGGTGTGGTTTACATTTAACATCGGCCCTTGATATTTAACCAGCCTTTATTTGATGCGGTACCAGCTGGTGGTAGTAGAGGAAGAGGAAGGAAAGACCAGGTAGAGAAGGACTTGACTTCACTTGGTGTGTCCAACTGGTTGGCACGAGAAAGAAACACCTGGCGTGCTTTGTTCAACTCGGCCAAAATCGCGTAAGCGGTTATCGCGCCAATTAAGAAGAAGAAGAAGAAGCACTGTTACTCGTTTGGCTTTCTTACTGTTCCAGTTTAGCAATTGAATTATTTTCCATGCAGCTTCCTAGAAGTTACTTTCTCCGCTTTTAAATCAAATATGGGCGGATGCTCGGTTTTAAAGCAATGTGGGTACACTCGTCATTTCCAAAGCATGATAAAATTTGTCACGAAACATCCCGAAACACTTCACATTTTTACTTGCACTACATGAAGATTCAGATATGTCGGTGCTGGTAGCACATAATTAGCTGGCTATGAGTGACATAACTCAAATAATTTGCCTCGCAATATGCAGAGATGCAGCCAGAAATCTGAAATGTATCGCATTACAAAACTGGTATTTTTAATTAGTTTAACTCGAATAATTTGAAGAGACTTCGTAGTTTTACTTTCATTACAGCAGAAGAGTTGCAGTGCCACACATTTTTGGTATCATCAAATGCCTAACTGTCTTTGAACCCAAAATGGGTGATTATGAACACATTTTTTAGGTGTTTGGTCGAGCTCCTCCTCCTATTTGTGTCGTGCGTCTTGATGTTGTTCAACAAATGGAAGGACCTACAGTTTTAAGGCAGACATATAGTACACTCGGTACTTTCAGGAGTAAAGATTGCTTGCGATTGCCAAGAATTTGACGAAGCAAATTTGGGAATACTCAACTAAATTCCAAAAGAGATCTTTTTTCACAGATCACGAAAGTTTACGCCGAAAATTTGCAAGTTATTTTATTACTTAAATGAAGAGTAATCATTTCTGAGACAAAAACAATTGACCTTCCAATGTGCGCGTATTATTTTAAATGTACGAATACAATACCAACTTGAAAAACCCCGGTCCGGGCATAGTATATTTTATCGTTATTTTGCCATTAAATGTTAAAATAAATAAATTGGCTGCAGATCGCTTAAGGGGTCACATAAGCCCAGAATTTTCAAAAAAATCGATTTTTTTTACAGGTTATTATTCTTTATAGTTTTAGGCGCATTTCTGTGGAAGCCGATTGTAAAAATTCCCCATAGATTCAAAGTTATGGTAGAAAATGTAACTACCCGACGAGAGTTTGATGCGCACAGGTCCTTCGTTTGAGGCAGAAAGTTTAAACTCGTTTTTCACGAAACTACTTTTCCCGGCACGGTCTGCAAGATAACTCATACAGTTTTTAATATTTTTCGATGCGGTTTTTTTTTTAATATTCGAAAGCATTTTCGCTATAGTCTGTCGAGCCGGAGTTTTGATAATTTTATTACAATATTTTATAAACATAATTAAAGTTTGACATTTATGACGTAAAACGATACTTTTTTAATTTTATAAATTTGACTTTAAAAATTTTTCGAAATTCAAAAATTCAGCTCGAGGAACTATTTTTATTGCTTGTTCAGTACAGATGCGAGCATAGGGCCTCGACAAGACTCACCCTTGCGTTGGTTTCGTTAATCTATTTTGCTTTCTGGCAGGATAGGTGATTATCTTGCCGCTTTCAGTCCTAAATAGTGAGAATGCGCACCTGTCGTTGCTTAGGAACAACGCTTTCTTACTGCTTGGAGCGCCATCTGCGTTTCACATTTTTTTGCTAGAGGGTCACACAGATTGTTGAGGACGTCGCTAAATTTGATGTGTCTGCTGCGCTATTACTGCGGTTGCCCGCTTCCTGTTGCTGGCGCCACTGATGCAATGTGTAACTGTTTGTTTTTATTTATATTTTCGTGTTTTTATTTAATTTTTTTATTTTTGTTATTTTGCGTATTTAAGCAGCTACAATGCAAGCAATACGCTGACTTTGGTGCGGGAGTAAGGATTGGAAGGGTAGGGTTTTTTTTGCGTTTGTTTTTGGGGTTGAGGAATGAATTTTGTTTTTTTAGAAAGTAGAAAAGTAAGTAAGATTACAGAAGTTCGAGGACTGTGCTTTACGTGGAATTCGAACCCACAACTTCTGGGATGGCAGGGTAGTGCACTTACGCTAGACTACGAAGCCGCAACTTTATTTTACAAAAATTTTTTTTACTTTTTACAGGTCCATCAATATTTCAAGGAGAAATGGAGCAACTTTTTTTTCGTCAACTTTTTACTTTGGGTCACGTAAGTTTTTATATACTAATTTTTGTAAAAAAAAAATTGAAATAAATTTTTTTATAAAGTTCAAGTACTAATAAGCAATGTTTAAATTTTTTATATTTATTTCTATTGTTATCCCTTCTAAAAACAGTTTTTCTTTTAGCGCATTTGGACGTATGTTGCTGTACCGCCTTAAAACACGTTTTCCTAGATTTAATCCACGATTATGGTCATTAGCCTTGAGGATTACTTACTTTAATTTAATTACCTGGACGCAAAAACATCTTTAAGAAATGCAGTTCATAAAGTGCAAAATGAATCCGAAAAAGCGGCACAGGTTTCGAGTGCTTAAGCGATATTATATGGAAAAACTAATCAATGAGCATCAATCGCAAAGTTCGCATATACTTACATATATATAGATATAGACGACATGCTTAAGGCCGATACTGACATACGGAATTAAAGCTCGAACAGATACAACTACAACAGAGCGATTATTCGCTTTCCACCGTCGAAATTCAATCGCTGCGAGCAATACTTCTGCTCAAATATGAACAAGACTTTATCAATAAAACGGTCCGCGGATGACATATGGCAAAAATAAATTTTTTGTTGGATGGTAGGACTGTTATAAGCTTACATGGCAAATTTCAGCGTGATATGTCACATAGTTTGTTTTCTGTGCTACTGTAAACAAGTCAAGCTCGAGTATGTTTTTCGAATTTAACGATGGAAATTAAAGGTGAACAAAGAATTTGTTTGAAATTTTGTTATTCCAACAAAATTTCCACTTCAGACGCCTTAAAAATGTTGCAGACAACCTATGGGGACTCTGTTCTATCGCGTGCACGTGTTTTCCAGTGGTACAAATCGTTCAAAGAGGACCGTACATCAACCCAAAAAACCACGCCAAAGTCGCTCAAAAATTAAGGTTATGCTGACTGTTTTTTTCGATTACGAAGGTGTGGTGCACTCGGAGTTCCTTCCGCAGGGCCGATCGGTTAACGCTGAATATTATTTAGACGTTTTAAAGCGTTTGCGCGAGAACATTCGTCTTAAAAGGAAGGAATTGTGGGACAACAAGTCATGGTTCTTGCATCACGATAATGCACCAGCTCACGCATCACGTCTTGAACAAAATAATGTTATTATTTGAACAAAAATAATGTTAATATCTTTCAGCAAGCACCGTATTCGCCTGATATGGCTCCATGTGACTTTTTCCTGTTTCACAAGCTCAAGTTGCCGCTACGTAGATAACATTTTGAGACAATTGAAGTCATAAAAGAGAATTCGAAGAAGGAACTGAAATCCATACCGAAATCGGCCTTCCAGAAATGCTATGATGATTGAAAAAAACGTTGGCATATGTGTATCGCCTCCAATGGTGATTACTTTGAAGGAGATAAAATAAAAATTGAACAATAATTAACCGTTTGTGTTTTATTAAATCAGACTCGTTCATATTTGAGCAGAAGGTAGATGTCTACACAAGGCGCGATCTTAAATGGAATGAGGAGATACGATAGGTGTGCGAAATCTCTGACGTTGTAAAATTGAAAGAAAATAATGGAACCAGCATGTAAAGAAAATGGGAGGCGATCAGTTGAAGCTTGTGATGAAAGGTCAACTTATAACACCGCGACCTCCAGGAAGACCACCAAAGCGTTGATACGAGTGTTGGGCGTCTGCATTGCGATCCGAATGATGGAGTAATTATAATTTTATTTAAAAAAACAAAACGGTGTACAACTAATAAATTTCGTATTTGTTACTAACCTCATATCTATTTATTTAGTCAATATTTTGACAGTGACAGCACTTCTATGTTAAAGCACGCCAAAAAATCAAGTAAATTTGATATGTCACAGTGAATATTAGTAAACACACAAATTTTTTTTATTACAGTCAAAATGTCAAATTACGTTCCAACAAAACAGCATTTGCGGGGAGGTTTGCCTTTCTTCTTCAATTTAAAGAAAAGTGCAACAGAAGCATATCGTTTACTCACAGAAGCTTATCGTGAATATGTTCCTTCCAGAGGTTATAGTATGTCAGCAGTGCTTGGCACGATTTAAAACTGGTGATTTTGACACAGAAGACAAAAAGCGATCAGGTCCATCAAAAAAGTTTAAAGACGAAGAATTTGGGGCATTACTCGATCAAGATCCATGTCAAACTCAAGAAAAACTTGGAAAAACATTGGAAGTTAATCAACAAGCCATTTCTAAAAGCTTAAAAGCAGCCGGATACATTCACAAACAAGGAAATTGAGTGCCACACGAATTGAATCCGAGAGACGTTGAGAGACGATTTTGCATGTCTGAAATGCTGTTTAATCGCCACCAAAAGAAATCGTTTTTGCATCGTATTGTCACTGGCGATGAAAAGTGGATTCATTACCACAACCCAAAGCGTTAAAGATCATATGTGAAGCCAGGCCAACCAGCCAAATCGACACCAAAGCCGAATATTCATTGCTTGTATTTGGTGGGATCAGAAGGATGTGCTGTACTATGAGCTGTTAAAATAGGGCAGATGATCACGAGAGAGCTATACAGGAAACAATTGATACGTTTGAAGCAAGCAATAGCCGAAAAACAGCCAGAATGAGCGATCGACCAGACACGAGAAATTCATTTTCCATCATGACAATGCTCGGCCACATGTTGCCCTATCGGTCAAAAATTATTTGGAAAATGCCGGATGCGAAATTCTACCGCACCCGCCTTATAGCCCAGACATAGCTCCTTCTGATTACCACTTGTTTCGGTCGACGCAGAATCTCCTTTCTGGAGTACGCTTCACCAATGTTGAAGGTATTAAAAAATGGCTTGATTACTTTCTCGGCGCAAAAGATGAGAAGTTTTTTTGGGATGGAATACATAAATTGCCTGAAAGATGGGAAAAAGTTGCCGCTTCCGGTGGACAATATTTTGAATAAAATATGTTTTCACTTTTATACTTAAACAAATGGTTTTTTTTAACAAAAAAATACGAAATTAATTAGTTGTACAGTAACATATAGTAATTTTTTTCGTTGAAGAAGAAGAAGAAGAAGGATTACTTATTGCCACTGTGAAATATGTATACATAAGTACAGACGACGGCCGCCGTAGCCGAATGGGTTGGTGCGTGACAACCATTCGGAATTCACAGAGAGAACGTCGGTTCGAATTTCGGTGAAACACCAAAATTAAGAAAAACATTTTTCTAATAACGGTCGCCCCAAGGCAGGCAATGGCAAACTTCCGAGTGTATTTCTGCCATTAAAAAGGCTCCTCATAAGGCTCCGTTCGGAGTCGTCTTGAAACTTTAGGTCCCTCCATTTGTGGAACAACATCAAGACGCACACCACAAATAGGTGGAGGAGCTCGGCCAAACACCCAAAAAGGGTGTACGCGCCAATTATATATATATATATAGAACAGACGATTAAGCATTTGAAGTATTCGAACCTCATACAACAAATTATAGATATATATATTTTCCCATAGTTCCTAGATGAAACATAGGGCCTCAAAAAATTATATAGTTATCACTTATTGCTATTCCAATATGATTCAAAAGATATGTTTCTGCCAAAAAATATCAATAGGTTCATCTTTTATGTAATCTGGTTAACTGGTGTTTTATGTAATCCTATTTTTCTGCATATTATTTATCTTCACGTAAATCAATTTTTAAAAATATATCGACTCCAATGCCACGTTGTGGATTAAAATAAATTAAAAAATTTTTTCAGTTTCACAGTAACTCGCTGAAATTTCTGACGAAATACTAAACTAGGTTGAAGGAGGTTGGTCTCTGGACCCAGTCTTCTGTGGGACATGGCAACATTTTGAGGCAGATTGCTTCTTCCTTCTCTGTATTTCGTACAGATCGGCAAACTGGTTTTTAAGAGTTCTACTAGGGCTATCTTTCCAAGCAGGCTGGATTAGAAGAAGAGGAGAGTCTGCACGGGCATAGGTAACTCTGTTTGGAGTTGGAGCGGAGGTTTTCTCTATATCAGCCAATATTTCAGTCTACTTTAAACTGCCAAAAACTAGTAGTGTTTTCCAAGCAGCGATCTTCGCGTTTCAGCAGGCATGCAAAATACTTAGGAATCGTTGTTCGGAGGGAGATATAAATATCCTTTCCGATAGTCAAGTTGTGATCAAGGCCCTGTCGTCGCCATGCTGCAGCTGTCTTCTGGTCAACTCCTGTAAGGAGGAAATCAAACTTCTCGAATGTGCACGAAACATTTCTCTTATCTGGGCTCCAGTGCATAGGAACATAGAGGGAATTGAAATTGCCGATGAGCTTGTCAGGAAGGGATCTACAGAACTGGTTTCAGTTGTCCCCATTTTAGACCGTTGCTAAACGAATCTGCCTTAAAGGGAAGCTGCACAATTTCGCACTTAAAAAGGCGCAAGATAGCTGGAGTTCTATCTTATTGTGTGCTTGAGATAGCACTTTGGCCTTAGTACGACAAAAGCAGGACGCTCGATTTTTTCCTGCGAATTGCATCAAAAGCACTTTGCACACCCATACATGCAGAGTTGCATATACAAATAAACGCTATTATGTTGTAACTCGGCCTTTAAAATTATTTCTATCAACTTTCCCGCGACCCCCAAAGTATGCTAAGCAATTATTTTAGTAAAAAGTATTTACATTAAGAAAATATCCTCCGCGCGTAGCCGAAATTTTATAAAATGCTTTTTTGTTATTTGTTATTCACCTTTGTTTGCTTTCACTACTACAATTCAAGCAAATTCTACAGGTTTCAAATGACTGCACATTTTCTGATTTCCGTAAGAAATTTCCGAACACGCACACCCAACCACACATAACGGAACATCGTCACATTTATGTAGGTATAAAATTCCATAGAGATGCGTATTTTCTAAAGGCTCAGCAAATGAAGAGTGAACAGGAGACGACATAACTGCCGCTGTTGCACGCCGCATCAAAGGTTACAAAAATATAAAATATAAAAGCTTAATTCGAGAAGAGGAAGGGACTGCGCGGAGGCAGATTCTAGAACAACATGACAAACGCAGTCAAGTGCAGTGGAATAGTTGAGCACAAGCATACAACTACAAATACTATTACGACACCACACACCTACAGTGGCCGACAGAAGTCTACATACACCCCTCCCTTTCGTTATTTACAAAGTACAAACTCTTTGTTTAAAAATGTGTTTATGCAATTTCATTTGAAATCTTTTTCTAATCGACTTAACTAAAACAAATCCATTCTTTAACATAAAACAACACAGTTATGCTAAAAAAAAACGCAAAAACAACGTTGACAAAAGTGTACATACAGAATCGGTTTCCTAGCTTGTACTCTGATATCCTATGTTGTGATAACGGTAAAATACTGTTTGTCTATTTCTTTCCTTTTCTTATGTTTGTTTCTTAGCTAATATTGATTTTAGTTGGCATTTGAATACCGAAGCATCTACAATGGCTCCTCGAAAAGAAATATCAGTTGATGTTAGAAATTTAGTTATTCAGCACAGGAAAGAAAAAAAATCATAAATCATAATCATAATCAAAATTTCAAAAATCTTAAACTTAAGTCGTGCAACAGTCCAAACCATTGTAAAAAACTTTTAAAATAGTGGTGCCAACGAAAATAAGCCGCGCAGTGGCCGCCCGAGCAAATTATCTCGCAGAGACATCAGCTTGATTCTAAAAAAAGTGGACAAAAATCCAAAAGTTTCTGCTCCGCAATTGGCCGAGGATATACTACATGGTCCAATAAGTTCATAAGGTGAGAGGGTAAAAATTTGTTTCAACCAAAATTCATTTTATTCTTCAACATAGGTCCCTTCTAGGGCGATACACTTTTCCCAACGGTCTTTTTGATGCCTTTCGAAAAATGATCGATAGAAAGTCCTTCAAAATACGCATCTGTTTCCCATTCAACTTCGAAATCTCTTTCCCTGAAGCCATCTCTTCTAGTTTGGAAACAATCGATAGTCGCTGGGGGCAAAATCTGGAGAATACGGTGGATGGGGAAGCAATTCGTGCAATTTTGCCATGACAATCGTTGATTTGTGAACCGGTGCATTGTCTTGGTGGAACAACACTTTTTTCTTTGCTAAATAGGCCGCTTTTTCTTGGTTTCGTCGTTCAAACGGTCCAACAAGCTGGCATAATACTCGGCGGTGACCGTTTTACCCTTTTCAAGATAGTCGATGAAGATTACACCGCAAGCATCCCAAAAAATGCTGGCCAAGACCTTTCCAGCCGATTGTTGCGTCTTTGGACGTTTTGGTCGGCTTTGGCCGGCTTCCAACCACTCTGCCGACTGTTTATTCGACTGTGGCGTGTAGTGGTGGATCCATGTTTCGTCCATTGTTATCAATCAAAGCAAAAACTCGCCTGGATTGCGGCGAAACAGCTCCAAACAATGCTCAGAACCCATTATTCATTGTTGTTTTTGGTTGATTGTAAGAAAACGCGGCACCCATCTTTCGGCTAGCTTTTTCACACCCAAATGTTCATGCAAAATCGTTCCTACTGACGATATGCTTACGGCCTCTGCTAACTCGCGCACTTTCACTTTATGATCATTCAGAATGATACGATGGATTTTTTTGAAGTTTTCTGGAACAACTGCTTCATTTAGACGTCCTGAACGCGCTGCGTCCTCAGTGCCCGTACGACCGCATCTAAATTCACGAAACCATCGTTCCAACAAAAAGTAGATTCACTTAAATGACTGTAAATCACGAACTAATCTGCAAAATGTCATGGAAATTTGACAATTAGCTCCTAAAAAACGGTTTTCACTAAATACCATATGCTTTTGATATTGACGCCGCCATCTATGCCTCACCTTATGAACTTATTGGACCATGTAGTAGCAAGCTCATCCAACATGTGTGTTCATCACAGAACAACTCAAAGAGCTCCGAACAAAAACGGCTTTCATAGTAGAACACCACGAAAAAAGCTTCTTATTTCTGAAAAACACCGTAAACTTCGCCTCGAGTTCGCCAAAGCACACAGGGAAAAGTGGATGGATTTTTGGCAAAAAGATTTCTTTACAAATGAATCGAAGTTTAATATATTCGGTGGTGATGGAAGAACAAAAGTGTGGAGGAAAAAAATACTGCACTGAGTCCGAAGAATTTAGTATCAACAGTGAAGCATGGTAGCGGCAATGTTATGGTTTGGGGAGCTATTGCTGCATCTGGAGTTGGAAGATTAGTATTTATTGAAGGTAATATAGATCGTGATCGTTATAAATACAAATCACTATTAGAAGTCAATCTGAAATCTTCGATGAATGATTTCGAGCTTGGTCCAGGTTGGGTTTTTCAACAGGATAACGATCCCAAGCACACAGCACACATTGTGAAGGATTGGCTGCTTTATCATGCTCCAAGGCAATTAAATACACCACTGCAAAGCCCAGATTTGAATATTATTGAACATGTCTGGGAAATTTTAGATCGAAAAATTAGAAAACATCCGATTTCAAGCGCTTTAGTACTCAAAAAACGACTAATAGAAACTTGGAACAAAGTGAACAAATTTAGTCACCACGATGCCACGACGGCTTCAAGCTGTAATTGATGCTAATGGTGGACCAACTAAATACTAAGAAGCAATATTACTTAGAGTTGAAGAGTGAAGTTCTTCACACTGGAGTAAGATATTTGTGTACTGTATGTAGACTTTTGTCAACGTTGGTTTTAGGTTTTTTTGCCATAGCTTTGTTATTTAATGTTAATGTATGCATTTTTTAAGTTTCTAATGAGTAGAAAAGGCTTTCAAATAAAACTGTGTTAACACATTTTTCAGTAAAGTTTTTGAAATTTCAATCCAGTGGAAATGGGGTTTTTTTTTCATAGGCGTTGTGGTAGCCCGCTACCCTCAAGTGGCCTTCTGAAACCAGGCTGATCCTGTTTCTCGCCATCACCTCTCGCCGCGGGACAACCGTCAAGCATTACTTCGCGGGGAGGGAAGGCGATTAGTCGCCGTTGCTGTGTCGCAGTATTTCCAGACGCCTCATCTCTTTCTTAATCTCGGCCACTAAGTCGCATGCCGCATTCCATTATTCCTTCGAGCGCAGCATGTGATGTACGAATGTTTCCGGCGAAGGAGGTTCTCCAAAGGTTCTATAAAGTCTTTCTTTTGCAGCATGTGAAAAATATGTCGTGAACGTCCTCTAAAATGTTTGCATCGCAGTAGTCGCAATAAGGAATGTCGTCCTTGTTAAACCTATATAGAGATATGCTTTGAAGCATCCATGTCCACTCAAAAACTGGGTCAGGTAAAAGTCCACTTCTCCATGTGGCCTCTTTAACCAAAGCTTTAGGTTGGGAATGCATCTGTGCATCCAACGCCCTTTGGCCGAGCTGTTCAACCTAGTTTGCCACTCGTCGATGCAATTATCTCGTAACGCGGTCCGAGTAGACGGACTTATAGGTTGCTGTGCTGTCGTTATTTGGGCAGCTTCCATTGCAAATATGCCTAGCGGGTACATGCCAGATATTACTAAGGCTGCATCGTCGGACACCGTTTTAAATGCGCTACATACGCGTAGTGCGCACAACCGGTAGGTAGACTGTAGACCTCGAACGTATGATATATGATCCGTTTTATTCACCCAGATTGGAACACCACACAAAATTTGGCTTTTCACGACATTAGCCAGCCGGCGCTTTTGTTTTGGTCCTCGTACGTTTAACATCAGCCTCGACAGCGCCGTCGTGGTGGTGGATGCTTTTTTGTTGGCGTACTCGAAGTGTGCTTTGAAAGACAGCCTTTTGTCTAGCATCCCAAGTATTTGATTGCGGGAGTGGACGTTATGTTGAAGTCTCCGATTCTAAAAGAGATCTCTTCGTGCTTTTTTTCTGCTGGATATAAGGATTGCTTCGGTCTTTTGCTGCGCTTGGTCTAGCTTATTTTGGGCTAGCCAAGATTGCACGCTGAAAACCGCATGGGAGGTGTATGGGGGGTGTATGTAGACATTTGTCGGTCACTGTACATACGCATTGTACTACTACGTTGCTACGCGAACGCGCCCAAGTGGGAGTTGAGTGGCAACGCTTATGCAAATGCATTTTTTGCATGGATGAATAATCACTGGCAAGCGGTACACCTATTTACATAGGTACATACACACATACACACACACATGTACACCAAATTACAATTCAATGTTGGCTGCATAAAGGAGAATAACTGTACTTGTGCATGCTCCTGCTGCGCCCTTAGCAATTGTCGCTTTGTTCGTTGGCTGTTGCTGACGTCCACTTTGCTTGCGAGATAGTGAGAAAAACTTTCTCATATGCATACTTCATATACATATGTATATAGATGAATGTGTGTGTGTGTGGTGCAAGTATTTTGCTTTGTAGGAGGTCTTCCTCGTTTTTTCATGCCATCCAACTGGGAAATTATTATGTAAGTGAATATGAATTTGCTGTAATACAAAAAAGTGGAACCATTTGGGAAATTAAGTTTTACAGCGCTAAGCCAACGACGACGAATAGAATACACAGGAATGCGTGCCTGAAGTGGTGCGAGGACAATTGAGTAAACAAACCCATATGCAAGTGGCGTAAATATCCATTTTTTCTAAATCAAAATTATTGTTTTCTGCATTCATACACTGCTTTCGCGAATTTGTTGAAGAAATATGAAGAGCGGTTCAAGTTCCGGTATTACTTGATTGCCTTGCCTTTTTTGTTAATCACTCAGAATACGGCTGCTACTACAAAATAAAGGCTTAAGTGAACACACATACAAACTTAAAATACCTCAAGATGAAACTCATTTGTTGCCACATACATTTGGGCCGTTGTTCACGCTTCTGAGTGTTACCCCTGCATATTTGTACAACTTTTGTAGGTATGAGTGCGCTTCAAATACACTCAAATGCATTTCTGATAAGCAAGTCCCGCATTCAACGTGCACTGTCAACACCGTCAGTGCAGCTGTCGTCAGCAACGGCTGTGCGCAGCAGTTCTCACTACGTTGCGGCTGCTGCTTTGGCTGCTTTCCGGATGCGGTTAACCGCTGTAGTCAGCCAACGTGTCACAATAATGACACAGATTTCCATTGCCAGACGACACTTGGCTGCCGCGACTATATCCGTTGTTTTGCCGTTGGTTATTATGGTATTGTGGCATGCAACAAAATCCCATTGTTTATGCACTGCTTTCAACTGGCAGCGTTGAAACGATATTTTAAGGCACAAATGCTTTGTTTTTATTGAGCAATTTAAATATATACATATGTAAATATACGAGTATACTTCATTCTTATAAAAATATTTACAAAGCCGAATATTCTTTGTAAAAATTCATTGAGAAAAGACCAATGCCCTCATTTGCATTTCAATTTCGTCGGTGTACATATTTTGTATTTATTGCCAATAAATCGCCTGTTGCCTGTCGCCTGTTTTCGAAATGCCATATTGCCGTCGAAGGTTGGAGTAGTTAGTGCGGCTATAATAAATACCCAATGCAGCGCGTCTCTGCACTGAAGTCAGTTGCGTTATCTTAGTGGCAATAAATATTTGAATTAAATGGCTGGGTTTTGCATAGTCACACTTTGAATATCCAATGGGTTCTCTTCGGGAGGCAATAAATTATTAACTGATATTTGGCCGCTATTGAATTGAGCTCTAAATTACTTCCTTATAGCATTGCCAGATCAAAATTGTCCCTTATCCCACAGATATCTGAAAAATGTCGAGATTTATATGGACAATTTTATAAAGTTTTTATAGTCGTATTGCTTACTGCTTGATTGAAGCAAGCAACTGCCTATGATTAAATCCTTTTGCATAATACTTACATATATTTACACACATAAAGGGTGGTTAAATTTCAAGGGCTGATGTTGAATGTAAGCCACACCTAAACGTCAAGTTCTTTTCTGCATTTCATTTGACATTTTTCAATTTCAGATTAACTCAATTTGAACCATGGAAAGATACACAATCGAGCAACGCGTTAAAGTTATTCAGGCTTATTATTAAGACGGGCGTTCAAATCACAATGCATATCGCGCACTTCGTAATTTTTTCGGTCAATTTAATCGTCCAAATGTGCGTACAATCGGAAAAATTGTGCAAAAGTTTGAGCAAACCGGGTCTGTAGGAGATGTGAAAACACCAGTGCATGCTCGTACAGCTCGTACTGCAGAAAATATTGCTACTGTGCGCGATAGTGTGGTTGAAGAGCCGTCCACCTCAACTCGTCGTCGTGCCCAACAATTGCACCTCTCACGCTCGTCGTTGATGAAAATTATGCATAAACACTTGCATTTAGACCCTTACAAGGCGCAATTGACTCAAGAACTAACGCCTCTTGACCATTTCAAGCGTCGTCAATGGTCAGAATGGTGGCAGGAAATGGCAACAGTGAATGACCAATTTTCGAAGAAAATCATCTTCAGTGATGAGGCACTTTTTCACCTCAGTGGATTCGTGAATAAGCAAAATTGCCGCATTTGGGCGAATGATAATCCAAGAGTGATGCCGAAAAACCAATGCACCCACAAAGAGTGACTGTCTGGTGCGGTTTATGGGCCGGCGGCATCATTGGGCCGTATTTTTTTCAAAATGAGGCCGGTCAGGCAGTTGCTGTGAATAGTGGTCGCTATCGTGAGATGATAACGATATGTGGTTCAACAGGACGGTGCCCAACTATGAAGAATTGGAGATTCACAACCGATTTAATCATATATGTAAATATATGTTCATTTGAGCATATAATTCGTTCCTGCAAGGAAACATATTACTCTAGTATATAAGATTTGAAAACTTATTGTTAGTTTCTTATACAAGAAAGATTCAATAAATAAAGAAAAAATGAAAAAAAAAAAAAAAAAAAAAAAAAAAAAAAAAAAACTTGTCAATAGGCCGCCATGATCATGTGATTTGACACCGTTGGACTTCTTTCTTTGGGGTTATTTGAAAGAAAAGGTGTACGTCGATAAGACAGCAACAATTCAAGGTCTAAAGGATGAGATAATTCGGCACATTAACTGCATAGAACCTAAATTATGCCTCAGCGTCATCGAAAATTTAGACCATCGGATGGAGGTGTGCCGCCGAGGCCATTTGGCTGATATTTTATTCTATACGTAATTGAATTATACCAATATTATCACAATAAAGAGAAATGACAATAATTTTCTAAAAAAACTGTATTTTATTCAAAATCAACACCGGCCCTTGAAACTTAACCACCCTTTATATAACGATTATTTACCGTTATATTGGATTTAAACAGCAGACATCAATCGCGCCATCGTCCGTACAGCAAATATTTTGGTTTCCGTCCGTCCATCTCATAAGCGTCCATTAGCCGGAGCCGCTTCACGTCGCGTTTTGTGTAATTCCAAAGCTAGTGGGAAGAGGTCTCAAAAGCTTCCATCACTACTACCTTCAGGTAATACCAAATCAGAAAACACATTGCTGATTCTTTTCTGTTTCATATAAAAGTTGATAACGTAACTCTTTATTCCCATATTTGCCGTATCCTAATAGACAGACAGTTTCTTATTGCATACTTCGGAGTGCATTTCTAGTCTATTTATTGAGTTGTATGTGTGGCAGCACTCTCTTTTAACCTTCACCTTGACACCAAGTGTTGTCTACAAAATAAATACCCTGAGTTTTCGCAGCTTACATCTATACTTCTATACTAATATTATAAAGAGGAAAACTTTGTTTGTTTGTTTGGTTGTAATGAATAGGCTCAAAAACTACTAGACCGATTTTAAAAATTTTTTCACCATTCGAAAGCTACATCATCCACGAGTAACATGGATTATATTTTATTTTGGAAATAGGGCTCGAGATATAGGTCAAAACGTGGACCCGGGTAACCTTCGGATGTGTATGTACAATATGGGTATCAAATGAAAGCTGTTGGTGAATGCTTTAGTCCAGAGAATTTCCATCCGCTCCGTGACTAGGGTCTCGAGATAGAGACCAAAACGTGGACCCTAGAATGTGTTTGTACAATATGGATATCAAATTGAAGCTGTTGGTGAATGCTTTAGTACAGAGTATTTTTCATGCCGCTCCGTGACTGGGGTCTCGAGATATAGGTCAAAACGTGGACCCGGGTAACCTTTGGTTGTGTATGTACAATATGGGTATCAAATGAAAGTGCTTTAATACGGGGTAATTTTCATACCTATTGATGACTAGGGTCTGGAAATATATGCCAAAACATGGACCCGCCGTGTCTTTGCACCGAATTAAACCAAACTTACACACATTGTTAAGGAGGTATTGAAGATGGTTTCCGTATAGTTTGGATACCTATTGGTAGATAGGGTCTCGAGATGTAGGTCAAAACGTGGACCCGGGTAACCTTCGGATGTGTATGTACAATATGGGTATCAAATGGAAGCTGTTGGTGAATGCTTTAGTTCAGAGTATTTCCATCCGCTCGGTGACTAGGGTCTCGAGATAGAGACCAAAACGTGGACCCTAAAATGTGTTTGTACAATATGGATATCAAATGAAAGCTGTTGATAAGTGCTTTAATACGGGGTAATTTTCATACCTATTGATGACTAGGGTCTCGAAATATATGCCAAAACGTGGACCCGCCGTGTCTTTGCGCCGAATTAAACCAAACTTATGCACATTGTTAAGTAAGTATTGAAAATCGGTTTCGTAAAGTTTGGTTGTAATTCGGAGCACTGGCAACGGGTACAGCGTTCTTTTGAACCAGCCATAATGTCGCTTACTTTTTTAACGCTTGGGGCGGAACTGAACTGTCAAATTGACAGTGTGAGTTACAATGTGTCAATATTTCTTTCTGATTTGGATGCCATAAGGAAAAAACGTAAGTGCAACATGTAAAAATTGTTTGTGAATTTTTTTGGAGTGGATTTTGGAACAGTGAATAATTTCTTACGAAATTTGAGAATTTAATGTGAAATCCGAATGAAATCCGTGGAAAAAAAATTTTTTTTCGTTTTTTTTTTTTGAAAAATATAAATGGATAATGGTTAAAAAAGCTCCAATGCTTAATAAAACATATAAATTGAAACGAAAAATTCATGGATGATCAGGAAAAAAGACGATTGTTTATTCATATGCGTTGATTTGAAATTTAAAAACAATCTTCTTTTTTCCTGATTTTCAATTTATATTTTATATTTACTCAAAAACAAATAGAAAAACAAAAAATATTGTTTATGCCAAAGCGCTTGAATAAAGAATAAAGAAATAAATAATATGAAAACCATATATTTTTTGTTCTAAACCATATCTATTCTATTTTAGTGTGCCCAGCGAAGGGGGCCGGGTTTGCTAGTATTATATATAATATATAGGTTAGTTTAGGTTGACCTGGCTGGCTGGAACCCATTTACATATGATTTTCGTAGTTGTGCAGGTGGCTAGATTGTTCCACCTCCTGTCTATCCGTATTTTCCTGTCCGCAGCGATGTCATTGTACCCTATGATCAAAAAGTACCGGGAAGGTTGACTGTTTTCTTCGATTGCCAAGGCGTAGTGCACCGTGAGTACCTTCCATCGAGCCAGACAGTCAATAAAGAATATTATATATCCATTTTGAAGCGTTTGAGAGATGATGTACGTCGCAAACGGCCGGAAATGTGGGCAAACAATTCTTGGATGTCGCATGATGATAACGTGCCATCGCACCTGCCCAAATTGTGTTGGATTATTTGACCAAACACCAAGTAAATACCATCGTGCAGGCACCGTATTCCACAGATATGGCCCCGTGTGACTTCTTTTTGTTTCCCCAGTTGAAGTTATCACTTCAAAGAGAATGCGACGAAGGAGCTGAACGTCATCCCTTCGCCTGCCTAACAGGGGTGCATGGAGGACTGGGTTAAAAGTTGGTACATGCGTGTTGCTTCAGGCAGGTCATATTTTGAAGGAAATAAAAAAAAATTTGCCTGAAATTTAACTCTACTTTGTTTTATTTAAACATTCCCGTTACTTTCTGATAATAAGGTATATCGTATTTAAAGGTTTCAGTATGTCGTTTTCTTGTTCAAATGGTATGTAAACGGCGCTTTTGGCGATCTCTTATACAATTTCGATTTCTACAATGCACTTATGTCCGGGCAGCCAATAGATGTGCAGACGTCTGTCTGCGGCTAGTCTCTCTATGGCTTCCCTGCTTTTTAGAACATTTTCAGATGAAATTTCATTTGAGTTTATTGCCTTTAACGCCGCTGGCTATCAACGCATATATTTTATTTGCTCGATGTCTTTGCGATTGCTATTTCCGCAGCCTTACCTACAGCAAAGACTTCTGCTTGAAAGGTACTGCAGTGGGCGGCGAGCTTAAATGACTGCCTGATGCGTAGCTCGGCACAATAGATCCCTGCCCCTACTCCGTCTAACATTTTCGAGCCATCAGTAAATATATTAAGATGTGTTAAGAAACGACCTCCTTGGCTTCTTGCCACCACAAGATCTACTCAGATTTCTTCGCAGGTCAGGTAGATTTAAAGAAAATTAAAAGAGAATCCGAGTGCAGTACAATGGGCTTAATGTCGCTGTACTTGCTACTTGTCCCGACACAAAAAAAAAAAAAACTTGTACCAATCACCTCGTCCTTAATGCTCCTACTATAATGCAATTACAGAAAGCGTTCCAAAAATATTCTCTTGTTTAAAACGAGCGAAATTATATCATCTCATTTAGAGTCAAACGTTTGATTATGTTAGGTTAGGTTGAAGCGGTTGTACACTGTAGAACACACTCAGGCTCATGGCCCATTGTGATGCCGCATGGAGAACTAGCCCTTATCCCTCCCGAAACCAATGTGTACTTTTCAAAAATTTCGTAAGATCCTTAATTTCGACAGAGCCGAGATCTTCTAATTCATTAAAGAAATGTCCACCCAAAATGGCGAGTCTACGTCTCGATAGAGCAGGACAGTGACACAGAAGGTGTGGGATCGCCTCTTTCTCTTCCTTGTCTAGACATCTTCTACAGAAGTCAAGCGTTTGCACACCCATTCTCTGGCCGTGCCTACCGATTAGGCAGTGCCACGTAATAACTGAAATCAGTGTGTTAAGACTGTGCTTATCTCTTCTTAGTAGAAGTTCCGTGCGTTTAGCATTGGGGGTCGGCCACAGCTGTTAGACGATTTTGCAAGTGGCTTCATTACGCCATCTTTCATTCGCTACTCTTACAATTTCCTCGCAAATACGTAGTCTGCATGTTTGCAAGGGTATACCTGTATTATTGTCTATGTACTCATCAATCAATTTGGTACTGATTTTCGCTAGTTCATCGGCGCTGCAGTTCCCCTCAATGTCACAATGACCAGGAACCCGTGTTATCATTAGGGGAAATGACTCAGCCGTCTCGTTAAGAGATGCGCGACATTTCTTGGCTACCTTGGAGGTTGTCGACTGTTTTGTGAGGGATTTTATAGCCGCCTGGCTATCAGAGAAAATGTAGATATCATCTCCAGGTATCGCATCGCACTGTACCAGTGTCATGGCTTTCATTATTGCCATCAGTACAGCCTGAAAGGCACTACAGTAGTCAGGAAGTCGAAAACTGAAGGAGATCCCGAGAGGCTCGGAGTATACACCTCCGCTGACCCTGACATCGAGCTTTGGGCCATCTGTGTATACATGGCATATATGTACATATATATACTTTTGATTGAAGAAGGCACATAAACGAATACTATGAATTTTAACGTATGAACGCTCATAAATACTTGAATATTTGTAAGCATTTATTTGCTATTCTCCATGACATAAGAAGAACGTAAGGCCTGCGTTGCCATCGTTCTATGTTGCACTAGATTGTCATTTTTTAATTACCAGACTTGTTTTTAATAAATAAACAAAATTAATATGTCTTTACATATGAAAAAAGTGCCGAGGTGTTGGTTAAATGCTCATTTTCGTATCAGCTTATACCCCTAAAATATAGTAGCCAAATAACTGATATCTCTGATCACAAGAATAGCACAAATGCATCCCAATTTAAGAGTCCTAACAGTCGTATAAGCCATGGTATGGCATCTTTAGCGTGTGGAAAGGAGGCTTTTTTATTCCTTATTTATTGCGAAGTAAAGAACAAAGGAAAAACATCAAGACGCACACCACAAATAGGAGCAGGAGCCGTATGGGTGTATGTATAAAGAAGAAAGGATAACAAAGGAGGCACAAATCATGACGTTGCGGCTGTTGCATAGCGGCTGTTGTTTTCATGAGGTTCCCTTTGTGAACTCATGTGTTTTCGATTCACTTGAACCTTTATTAAACGCATCTAAATTATTTGAATGTGTGCGTTTATTTTTATATTACCAACACAGGCTTACACTTGAATGTTTCCCGCTTGCTTAGGCGAATATATTTTATGATATAATAATCGTTTTTGGGCTTGCATGAAAAAGGCGCCAGGCACGTTTTATTTGTTCGCACATGAGACATTAGATCGGAAATTTGTCGACCCAGTGTCATTGGTGATGTCGTTAAATGGTGCACACCCACACACACACCAGCATGCAGCACATTAGCGCTGGGGTCTTTAAGCAAACTCAAAAGATTGAAGCCACAAAATATTATATGAAGATTTGAAATACTTAAGGCAATGCTTTGCAAGTTCGCAATGGAATGGCAGTTGTGATTGTATGCGTGCGCATATGAAATTGCACACACATAAATACAAAGATTCTTCATCATATCGAAGCGATAAGAATAGAAGAGATGGCAGTTCAAATTAAAGTGAGCGAACAATTATTTGGTCCAATAGGGAAAGAAATCATAGGAAAAAACAATGAACGAAAGTTTTTATGTGAATGCCGTAATCTCTACGAGGATTTGCTGTTATGAATTTTTAAATTTTCTCACATTGAGAGTGTTTTTCGGTCGTTGTTGTTATTTTCTTATTCACAAATGCCTTTAATTTTAAAATATGCTGCAAAAAAATACTATTTTTATTTTTTTATATATTTTTAGTTTTTTTTTTTAAGCGCTACAAAATGAATTAAAATCCAAACCGTAGTCCGCTGTTATGCTGACAGCTTCGCTGACACTTATTTATGTATGTGACCTGGTACGCTGTCACGTTTAATGTTTTGTTGCTGCTGTAGTTTGCGCAAAATGCAAATTTGATACGCCCAGCATAGCGCCCAAAAGCCGTTCGAATATGATTTATTTGTATTTGGCATGCTCTTCCTCAAACCTTTGATTCCTACTGCAAATAGAATTTAATGCAAACGAAAATTCTTATTCCACCGTTGTATAGTCTGGCGTAACGCTGAGCTTTCAACAACTGCCATATAAAGGGTTTTCCAATAAGAGGTGTCATTCCCGTAAAAGATCAATGGTTTCGTTCCATGTGTGGAACGTGACGCCGTCTTGTTGAAAATAAACGTTGTCCAAATCAATACCATTCAATTCCGGCCATAAAAAATCGTTAATCATCTCTCGATAGCGCAATCCATTCACCATAACTGTTGCCCCAGCTTCATTTTCGAAAAATTAATGTCCAATGACTCCGCCGGACCATAAACTGGGCTAAACATTCACACGTTGAGGATAGAGAGGCTTTTCAATAATAACTGTTGGATTTTCTGACCTCCAGATCCGAAAATTTTGCTTTTTGACGAAGCCACAGAGTTGGAAATGGGCCTCATCACTCAAGATGCTTTTCCGATGCTATCCCGGAAATGCTATTTTCATGCATTTCAACGACCCAATCAGCAAAGCCACGAGACACGACGTTGTTGAGTATCGGCTGGCTTGAGTTCTTGTGTTAACTGGATTTTATAAGCCTTAAGACCCAAATCTTTATGCAAAATACGGTGTAATGCCGTTTGCGGAATGCCTAATTTCAAAGAACGACGAGGAATGGACAAACCTGGGTTTTCTTCAACACTTTCGGCTACAACAGAAAAATTTTCGGCTGTTCTTGAGCGACGTGCACGGATTTTATTCTTCACATAACTAACTTGTTCCAACAGCTCGAAGTTTTTCTCAAATTTCTGTATTGCGGTCCGTCAAGCTGCTTCTCGATGACCCAAAAATATATGAGTTTTACGAGCCGTCACTGCCAAATTTTCACCATTTGTATAGTGAATTTTAATCATTTCAATGCATTGTTTAGGCGGGTATCGTTCCATTTTTTATTAATGGCGTAATTTCTACTTGTCAAATATCAAAAAATTAGAGCTTCAAAAGTGACATCTACCGAAATAGAGGGCTAATCAAAATAACACCTGTTATTGGAAAACCCTTTATTTACTATAAATATTTAAGAGTGGCACGCAAACAATTCAATTAATAATTTAAATAATTTTACTAATTTTGCTAAATTTGAATTATTTTGTTTGCCACATAAAACCATAATTCTTTAGAGTCTAAATTCGAATCGGCGAAGAAAGGGAAGGGAGAATTTTCATATGAGTTTGTGCCTAATTACGTAAATATGTATGTATGCGTGTATACACATTTTCATAAGCATATCAATGTATAAAAAAAATTGTTTCCCTCAAAATCGCCATTGAAATCATTTGAAATTTCAAGTGTAAAAAATACTGCATCGCAGTTATTGAAAATGTGCAAATATATTAAGTGCGCAACTAAGTTCCCGCTGTTTGTCAATAGATCCCGCCAGCAGTGTATGCTAGTCGATTCTAACATAACCTAAACGTCATGACCCAAACTTAGACATATGGTAAACAAACTGCTTCGACACATTAGTGATTTTGTTTTGGTATCATACAAGGTTTGATTGAAAAGTAATGAGCCTTCCCGCGCGGAGCGTCTGCCAAGCGATCAACCGAATCGGAGGAAAATGATCGTTGGACCTTCCCCTTCCACTAGAAATCGGTCCCAGTTCGCTGGCAAACCATTGGGCTACTTAAGGAGGCTTACGGGGACCAATCTCTGTCCATTGCCCAGGTAAAACGGTGGCACAAGTCGTTCAAGGAAGGCGACCCAAAAAGGCGCGCATGTCGAAATCCAAGGTCAAAATCATGCCAATCATCCTTTTCGACTCTCGAGGCATCGTCCACAAGGAGTTTGTACCTCCAGGAAGTGCTCCTTCGGCTGAAAGCCCGCGTCGCCCGGGTTCAGCCCGACCTCGTCAACAATTGGACCCTTCATCACGACAATGCGCCGGCGCACACCGCCTTCCTCTACACCTCTGCATTGGCCAAGATGGGGGTTCCGGTGCTTCCCCACCCTCCCTACAGCCCAGACCTGTCCTCTCCGGACTTCTTCTTGTTCCCGCGCCTGAAAAGAAAGCTGAAGGGGAGGCGTTTCGACTCCATCGAGGCGATCCAAAAAACTGTGACAGCAGAATTGAACGCGATTCCGGCGGATGAGTTTAAAAAATGTTTCCTGCAGTGGAAGGACCGCTACCAGGGGTGTATTCACGCTCAAGGGTCCTATTTTGAAGATTATTAGTTGTATAAGCCAAAAGGTTTAATAAAACTGCTTAAAAAAATAAGGTCCATTACTTTTCAATCAAACCCTGTATACTTTTGGTTTTGTGAAAATGTCTGATTTTGTGCCGAATAATCGTCACTTGCTGGAAGTGTTGATTTTTCTCTTTCAGTAGAAAAAAATGGCGGCGGAAGCGCATCGAGAGCTACCTACAAAAAGTTTATGGAGATGCTGCTTTAAGTGAAACAACGTGCCGAGATTGGTTCCGTCGCTTCAAAGGCGGTGATTTTAATGTTGACGACCGTCCGTGTGAAGGCGGGCCAAAAACCTTGGAAGACGCTGAGCTGAAGGCATTGCTCAATGAGGATCCGTGTCAAACGCAAGAAGAGCTTGCTTCAGTATTGGGAGTTACCCGCCAATCCATTTCCAAGCGATTTCATGCTTTGGGAATGCGTCAGAAACAGGAGACTTGGGCTCCTTATGAGTTAAAACCAAGCGATATTGAACGTCGTTTTTTCGCCTGCGAACAACTGCCACTGCTCCAGTGGCAAAAAAGGAAGAGTTTTCTTCATCGCATCGTGACGGGTGATGAAAAATAGATTCATTACAGCAATCCAAAGAAAATAAAGACATGGGAACTGCCCGGTCACGCTCTACGTTGTCGGCTCGGCCGAATATTCACGCTGCGAAGGTTATACTATATATTTGGTGGGACCAAGTTGGTGCTATTTATTATACACCGTCAAAACCAAGCGAAATCATGACTGGGGATGGGTATCGACTTTAATTTGACGCGATTGAGTCGAGCACTGCGCGAGAGGCATGAAAAAGGGATTCTACAGCATGACAACGCTCGGCCTCACGTCGCCAAACCCGTTAAAATTTACTTGGAAACACTGAAATGGGAAGTCCTACCCCACCCGCTATATTCTCCAGTTATTGCGCCGTCCGATTATCACCTGTTCCGATCGTTGACACATGGTCTAGCTGACCAGCAGTTCCATTCATATGAAGACAAAAACGTGGCTTAATCCGTGGATAGCCTCAAAAGGTGAACAGTTTTACCGCGAGATCTACCAGAAAGATGGGAAAAAGTGGTTGGTAGTGGTTGTAACAATTTTTTCAGAATAAAATTGTATTTTCATCAAAAAAAACCGCGAGAACTTAGTTGCGCACCTAATACAAACAGACACACGAAAACTATGTAAATACTTGTGGCAATGGGCTTTAACTTTTTAGAACAACAATTTGCCAACAGAGCAATCACATGAAAATGAGTAAAAACAAAGCGCAGGAAAAAGTTTTTGTTTCAATTAAACTGTATTTCATTTCCTATCGCTTTTATCGAATTTACTTTGCAAATAAATAACAAAGTTATTGATATTCGCACTTTAAATTGAAAATGCAGTGGGAATAGATTAACTTTAAACTTTAAGCACTTAAGTCGCGTCGTTTATGCCAGAATTTAGTTGCAATGAGCTCAATGAAATTGTTTCACCTTCAAATTTGTAATGCGCACTAATATTTAACGAGAATTGCAAAATAATTTTAAAACTCTGTTATTTTCAGTTACCACTTCGCGCACTTTAATTTAAGCTGAACTAAAAATTCGCAATTTGCAATTGGCAATAGGTGAGTTTTAAAGTTTTGGCTTGATGACAAATAAAGTAAGCCGGATTTTGCCGGCACGCAGTCCCATTTGTATGTAAATGGCTCCAATTACTAGAAAAAGTTGCTGATGTGGAGCCACAAAAAGCATTTTTGCCAGCACAGCAACAACATTTAAGTACCCACATATCGACTATGCGCCGAAATAGTTGCTAGTTGAGAAGATTAGCAGTAGGTGTTTCACTACAGTCAGGGCCACCCCCTTGGCCTATGCATTAGAAATGATAATTGGCTTACGCGGACAGCAGGCGCATTAACTACACAAAGCCGCTTCGTTGTTTACGTGCACCTCAATGCCTCTCAGCATCTGCCGCACACACACACATATTCACCCATGACGCCATCGGCAGTGCTTCTAGCGTTTAATACTGTCTTCAATTTGCATACCCCGAACACACATACACACACAAATAAATTTCTTACTACTTAAAATGAGTGAATGTTCAAAATCTGTATTCAATGTTCAGCTGTTCATTCGACTTAATCGAACGTTCAGATTTAATTGAGTAAAATTTTCATGTGCAATGGGTATGAATGTATGTGTGTGTTTGTACTACATAAATAAATTGATGAACTTGCTGATGTGTGACATGAGCACAAAAAAGACAACAAAGTCAGTTGCTATTGAAATAATTAAGTCAATACAAACAATGCATAGAAATAACAGGAAGGAAAATTGTGTGTGCGTTGTTTAAATGCAAATAGCGCAGTTTGAAAATTCAAACATAATACGGAGTTGGTTAATTATTTCTCTTAGAAATATGGAAGGTGGCGTTTCATGATTTCACTCTTTTTCGAGGCTTGGATGAGACCAAAGTCAAACGCTCATAAGCGCGGAAGTTTTAAAAAATGTTCAAAGGCTTTTCTTTCTAATAAATAAGACCAAACTTCATAGTTCCCAAATTATGGATGGTAGGTAGGTAGGTAGGGTGGCTGTCGCAATGGCTCGCTTAGACCTTTCGTAGGCCCATTGTGATACTACTGAAACTTATCCTTACCCTATGGGTAAATGAAGTACGGGAGTCCTAACCTTCTAGTGTGGGTGCCTATTAGACCATAGATAATAAGATGGGAAACTCTTTCATTTTGAGAGAGAGAGCGCCCATGAGGGCGTTTCAAAACTTGGCAGCATTCACACATTATGGGATTTTGAACAGCTGATCGGCGAAATGGCGGGCTGCCTGCGAAAACGCGCCAAAAATAACTAACGAAAACAGTTCGTTTTTGCTTAATGGAGAAATTACGCAATGGAAATGTTTATAATTATTTGTCTTAAAAGTAATTTAATTAAAACATAATAATTTAATTTGAAGGGAGTTTGTACAATTTTCCAAAGCTTTTTAATTCCTTTTCGGCTTCTACTTTTAATCCGTCTTGTGTACATATCTGAATACATTTTACATAGATATAATTTTATTGAAAATGTGTGTTGGTTTATGAATGTAAATATGTATATATGAAAGTATTTTATGGTTAAAAAGCGTAGGTAAGGAAATTGAATTTGAGTTTGAAATATTTTGCAAACATATATAACTATTTTTAGGTAATAAAAACTTGGAGGTTATCTGTTTCAGCTTTACACTTATATACATACATTTTCGAGTTTATTACTTTATTATTATTATATAGCATTTGTATATCAATTTTGAATAATTCCATTTAAATGTTTTTGATTTTTTAGCTTATTTATGTATTTTATGCTGATTGTGTTTATTTTCATCATATGTAGGTGAATACGGGTGATATAAGACTGGGCAACCGCGCACTATATACTAACCTCAATGGCGGTGCGGAAACTAAAAATTCCCAATTTTGTATTAAAAAATACCCATTCAAAGTTTCTTCCGGTGTGCTCTTTCGAGAAAAAGGGTTTCCCATCTAGTCATCTATGACAATGACCAGTTAATACCTATGATGGAAAGAATAATGAAATGGCGCCTATCGTGGTGCCGTTACTTTGCTTTCAGCAAATTTGACAATGAGTGACGTCGTATTAGCACCAGTATGACCAGATTAGCATTTTCATAACTTGATTTAGCATTTTTTTTTTTTGTTATTTAGTCTCGGAGTTTTAGTTCTTTCATCATGACATTTTTCTAGCCTTGTTCTAATTAAAAGTAACGTGTATAATTTTGTAAAATATACATTTTTTAGAACTTATATATATATATATATAATTGGCGCGTACACCCTTTTTGGGTGTTTGGCCGAGCTCCTCCTCCTATTTGTGGTGTGCGTCGTGATGTTGTTCCACAAATGGAGGGACCTACAGTTTAAAGCCGACTCCGAACGGCAGATATTTTTATGAGGAGCTTTTTCATGGCAGAAATACACTCGCAGGTTTGCCATTGCCTGCCGAGGGGCGACCGCTATTAGAAAAATGTTTTTCTTAATTTTGGTGTTTCACCGAGATTCGAACCGACGTTCTCTCTGTGAATTCCGAATGGTAGTCACGCACCAACCCATTCGGCTACGGCGAATTTTTAAGTTTCAATAATTAACTCAGTTTTATTTAGCTTTACTTTTTTTCAACATCTGGTAGCATTGCCCGCGATTGCGGTTACTGTTAGTGTTCTCCTTTTAACAGTCAAAGCTCTCTCTCTCGCTACTGCAGTGTTGCCTAGCTCTAAATGCACATTTAAAGAACGCACTAAAATGCCCATTTAAAGAAAATAAAATACCAAATTTTTATCAAATTACTTAAAGAACACATTCTTCACAAATTCTCTCATTGTTATGTACAATTTAATTTAATTAAAATAAACTCTTTTGTTAAGGGAACGACTTTTTTGCTATATTTGAGGTTATGTAACTAAGTTTATGTAACTTTTGTAAAAATGTCAGTATGGTTTCTTTAGTATTTTCTGGTATTTTGTGGCTTATTTTTACAATGAATACACCTCTTGATGCCCTATGTCCCACTAAGGATTTTTGGCCGGAAAAAACGATTACACCTCTATGGTTTTAATTCGCATTCAGTAAGTTCAAACGCTTTTTAAAATGTATAAAAAGGTTTTCAATCTTAAGAAGAGTTGAGTGAAGAAGATTTAATATTCTTGCATAAGCTTAAATGGAGCCAAAAATTAAATTTGCACTTTCAAATTATCAAATTTTTTAAGAGTCAAACAATTTTCATTAGCCCTAAAATCTTCTCAGAGTGTCCTTTTTTAACAATCTTTTGTTTAATAATATAGTTTTTTTTCACTTAAAGTTTCGGTAGGTTTAAAATTAAAAAAAAGAAACAAACACGAAACTTCAAAATTTTCGCATTTTGGGTACAAAAAAGCACTAAATTTATTGCGAAGAGCGCTGCATAAATCGGAAGAACGTGACGTCACGCACTCTTAGTGGGCGCAATCTTCTTTCTATCATTCTTGGGTAATACTTCTATCAGTTTTCTTATAGCTTCTCTGTTAAGTCGTAACAAGCTTTTTGATCGACTGCTGTTCCATTTCGGCCATGTCTGTCTGCTTAGTTCACATCTTGTAAGGTTTTGCCAACTTGTACATATATACCTTATTGATGGGTTCCCTATCTATAAGTAATTTACAAGTGGTTATAGGCATAGGTATCAGTATCTTATCCGGTTGGAGATCGAGCGTTGTACCGGTTCGAACAAGTTTGTCTGCCTTGTAGTTCCCTGCTATATTCCTGTGGCCTGTCACCGAAATAAGGCGTACTTTGTAGTATTTAGTTACGTCATTTAGAAGTTTAAAACATTCTATGACTGTTTTTGATGAGTACGTTTTAGATTCTAGCGCTTCTATTGCTGCTTGACTTGCCGAGTATATGAAGACTTCATTTGTGGATATTACTCTCGTTTTTATTACCGTAAGTATGGCAGTGACTTCCGTCTGAAATACTCGTACACTACAATGATCAGGTAGACGAAATGATTGGCTAACTCCGAGTTTATCGGAGTAAACCCCTCCACCTACTTTGTTGTCTAGTTTTGAGCCATCTGTATAGATGTTTATGTTATGGTGTGTACATGCAGAAAAAGTGTAGGGCCTCAATGATTGGAAACGGAGCCAATGGCTCATTAGTTTGTTGAAGTTGGGTCGAAAACTTAAGTGTCGAAAAACTTAAGAGAAATAAAGCTGGGGGATTCTGAATTGCCTAAAATGTTGACGAACCCAATATTTTTTTGTGTGTTTTTTTTTCTTGTTCACTCCTCTCGGGAGCATAGGGCCTCGACAAAACTTGTCTTGCGTTGGTTTCGTTAATCTATTTGATTTCTGACAGGGTAAGTGATTAGCCTGTCGCTACCAATCCCAAATAGTGGGAATACCCACCTGTTGTTGCTCAGGAACAACGCCTTCTTACTGCTTGGAACGCCATCTGTGTTTCACATTTTTCTGCCAGAAGGATCGCACAGATGGTAGAGGACTTAGCTAAATGTGATGTGTCTGCGCTATTACCGAGGTTGCCCACTTCGTCTTGCTGGCGCCACTGATGCAATGTGTAACTGTGTGTTTTTCTTTGTTTTTTCTTGTTTTAGCAGCCACAATGCATATAATGCGCTGACTATTGTGCGGGAGTAGGGATGGAAAGATTTCTTTTTTTTTAGAGACAGGGAAAGAAAGGTGGAACTGGTTGACTTCCTGTCACGCATAGGCCGTTTCGGCACATAGCGATACCAGCTGGAGTTCATTAGTTATGCACTTTGAAATGATCTACCCACGTGAAGCTCATTAGTTATGCACTTTGAAATGGTCCACCGTGTTTTGAATAACGCAGGATATCCACAAAGGAGATGCACTACAGTTTTCCTTGAGCCCTGTTCCCTACACGTCCTTCCCAAATTCCTATACTAATCGCTGCTACTCGGCTGTGTCACGTCATCACGCCTATCACAGTTCTACAATCTCTTCGTGTTAGTGACCTCATATCGTTTTGCTTACAGATGATCTTAGTATTCCTGCAAGTGGACGGACTCTGCTATCTTTCACAGAATTTTCTAATTATATTTTCGTGTAATTCGTTGTATACTATTCGCATTGACTTTGGTATTTCGTTAGCACAATCCGAGGATAGCGAGACACCATTTTTCGCTATGCCGTCTACTAGCTCGCTCTCTTCAACGTCCTAATGGTCTGGAACCCAATAGAAATATATGTAGCTTACAACGCGCACCCAACATTTATATTGCCTTTCTACCCTGAATAACGATCTTCGGCGTTGCTACGAGTACTAAGATTGAATAGAGAAAAATACGCCTCGGGAAAAGATCGACTCTCAAGGTCTAAATATTTCCTAAGAAAAAAAAACAAGCGGAAGGAGCTTTTGATAAGAAATGAATTTTTAAATGCACTGATTATAAAGATACTCCTTTTAACATACAGGACAGTTAGTTATTAGTCAAGCAGATTCGTTGCCTTAGTTGAATGGAATCAAGGAGCGGGTCATATGACAAGTATACCATGCCCATCCTGTCACTCAGCTCATGTTGGCATATGCCACTTCGAGGGGGAAGAGAGGGCTTCACTCATCTGACCGACTAAATTAACCAAAATCAATTCCGAACTGATCCAGTTCCTCCTAAAATAAAGGTCCTACGAGAGTTTTTTGAAACTGCGTGTCATCGACGATATTTACCGCAGACAGAGGAACAATAAGGGAATTGATTGGTTTCATAATTACCTATGCCGATAACATCGCTCTTCTTGCCCGAAATAGGCGCCACCTTAACGACTTATTCGAAAGCATAGAGACAACAGCTGGGAGGGTTGAGCTCGTGGCCAACCAAGAACAAACTAAGTATATGGTGTTGTCTAGAAGAATTGAGTGAAAAAGGCCACAAAACGTAACATTAAGTCAATCAACTTTGAAGGTGTTGATAAATTCAAATATTTGGACATCCTAATCTCGTGCGGGACCGAATAATTGCTACAAATAAAACATACTTTGGCCATATGCACCTTTTTATGTTAAATCGAAGATAAAATCTAGGACTCGCAAACTGAGTATTTAAAAAACAATAGTGAGACTCTTTGTCACATATAGCTCGGAATCTCACAGAGTCTTTGGGAGAAAGATACTTAGAAAAATATTTGGCCACTGTCTCAGCAAAAGAGGTAATACGAATCAACGAGGAGTTATTCCAATTTATGCATGGCGAGGATATTGTCAAATTTACCAAAGCGCAAAGGCTAAGGTGGTTTGGACTTGTTCTACGAATGGGAGACATGCGTGCCCAAAAACCAACAATACAACACAAATCCATAATAACGAGAAGGTCGCGCGCGTGGGCGACTAATGCGCTGCATAGACTTCATAGTTATATTCTGTCAAAAAAGTACCGGGAATTGTTCAATAAAACGCAAAATAATTATTTAGTCATCAAAATTTATTTTGTCGTCTTCAAAATAGGCTCCATTCAAAGCAATACACATATGCCAACGATTAATCCAGTCATAAAATCACCTTTTAAACGCGTTTGAAGAGATCTTCTTCAGTTCCTTCAGCGAATTCCCCTCGATGGCTTCTATCGACTTAAAGTGCCGTCCGCGGAGTGGCAATTTAAGTTTTGGGAAAAGGAAAAATTCACAGGGGCAAATTCTGGTGAATACGGTGGTTGCTCAATGATATTTGTCGATTTTTTGGTGAAAAAAGTGTTCACAATATGAGCCTTGTGAGACAGTGGGTTATCATTGTGCAAGACCCATGAGTTTTCTTTCCACAAATTGGACCGTTTCCTATGCACATTCCCTCTCAAATGTCGCATAATTCCCAAATAATATTCTTCATTTACCGTAGGTCCATTTCGAACGAATTCCGAGTGCACAACACCATCATAATCAAAGAAAAGGAGTAGCTTCACTTTTACTTTTGAGCGACTTCGACGTGTTTTTTTTTTTGGGTTTCGGCTCATGTGGATAGCGCCATTCAGCCGCTTGTTGACTGGTTTGCATGTCAAACTCATGTACCCACGTCTCATGACCTGTTATAATACGCTGATGCGCTGGATAAACGTTTCATGCCCATTTGATTGAATAAAATGTTGCGAATTGGTCACAGGCTACCCCCTTCCAACTTAAATGATGGTTTAGTGGTTTTCGAGCACCATTTCTTTGACTTTGTCGCCGTTTCATTCGTTGAGGTCGTTGATGGGCGACCAGATGGGGGCAAATCTTCCACGACTTCTCGGCCCTCTGCAAAAGCCTTATACCACTCGAATACCCATGTTTTTGATAAAGCACACTCGCCATTGGCTTTCTGCAACATTTTCAACGATTCGGCGCACGAAATACTGTTAAAAAACGCAGCGATTGCAGGACCGCAGCAACGGAACAAATTACCGCAAGGCAATACCAATAAATCCGACGCCGTAATAGATGGCACTTTATTGCACGCACAAGCACAAGAGTAGGCACAAAAAAAACGCCAAAAAATTGGGAAGAAAAAACGCCCCAAACAGTAGGAACCAAGGAAATATAACGCCAAAAAGTAGGCACCAAAAATATATTTCCTACAAGTTTGTTTGTTACAAGCGCCAAAAAGTAGGCAGTGTTATTTCTCACTAGAAATTAGCAACCACAAGGAAAAACTCAGGAAAAATAGCCTAAAGTGTATCTAAGATATATTATATAAGGTATAGCTCTCTCTCTCTCCCTTTCCTCTACCTTATATCTTTTTTCTCTCTCGCAGAACGAAAATGCCCAAAACGTTGCATGGCCTGGAAATTTTACTCTACATTCTCGCTCGTCCATCGACGCCTAAGAAGTTTCACTTCAAAAATTTAGACATATGTATGTGTAACGCGCGCTTTTAAAATGAAAAATTCCCGATATTTTTTGACAGAATGTAAGTATTCAAGATTTTCATTTTTAGATACTACTCTTCTTTACATCTCTAAACGTTTCAAGTAGCCACAGACGCCTAAAACTGTATTTATACTTTTGTATCCATTACAGACACACACATATATGTACATGTGTATGCGATTTTATGAACAAAATATTATATTGTTAAAGGAAATAACATTCTTGTGTTGTGAAATAATAAACTGACAACCATAAATTTACGATGATTTAAGTTCAATGGCCACTCAACTCAGAATTACCGACAATGACGGACTGAGTGGGACGAACATCCAGCAAACAATAAAAGCTTCGAATCCTGCCTAGTTGGCACAGCCAAGTATGTAAATTCATGCGCTCACATATCTACATATATTTTTAGATACTTACATACGTATTTAAATCAATACTACAGCTGGCATAGGGTCGGCGTTAAAAACCAAATGTCTTTACTACCCAGCAGCCAGTCAAGCATGTCAAAGGATACACACGAAGAGTGAAGACTTGTACGCTCACAGGAAATTACATAATTTATCGTGAACGATAGGACGGACAAGGAAAATATCAGTAGGTACATATTCCTGCTTAAAACAGTCTAGTCGCACTACCAAAACTATCTACTTTTCATTTGATGTGTTTTTATTGGTGTACCTGCATAAGTAATTTTATGCGAGTTCGGATGCTTATTTATGATTTATATGAAGTATTTATGTGTGTGGAGTAAAGTTTTGTCGATGAGCATTGAAATACTGAACGAGCGGAAGGCTATTTTAAGAGCTCCTCAGTCATGCAAAACATAACCCTTTGCGCCGCTACTTCACAAACCCAATTTAAAATTTAAATATGAAATAAATAAAGTTAAAAAAGTATGCAACTTTTTTATTTATTCCACCAGGGTTACCCACGTTTGGTGACTTTGCCATGGAGATGGTGTTGTTAAGATTAGTGACTGATATTGGAATGCGTGGACGTGTTGAATGTAACCCTTGACCGCATTTCTCCGCCGATGCTATTTCCCCTGGGCTCACACGGCGCCATTGTTGCGAAATATTTGGTTACACATGCCGCAGTTGTATAAGTAAAAATGTGTGTGTGTATATTTATAGTTTACTGCATAAAGGATTGCGCGTGTCTACTACAGCCCGAAGCACAACTAAATAGCTCATCGGAAGGATTTGAAATGTTAAAGAGCTTTCAAGTTTTGACAATAACCTTTATTAGGTACTAAATAGGGCTTGAGGGGCTTTTATGAAATTTAAATAACTATTTGCAGTATATAAATAAACATATGTATGTACATAAATAGGCAGATAATCTATGCTCTTGCAGCATTTGAAGGAATTTGTGAGCATTTTATTATCAGTGGAATATAAACTAAGAGCTCGTTTTTATTTTTAGAAGAGGTCAATCGACTTGCTGTGTATCAAAATTAATGACTGAAATACAAACTATTTATGGATATTCGTATTTATTATTTATTGTATGCGTGTATTAGAGGGTATGGTCACGTAGTGGTAGTCAACGCATCATAAACCTTCTTAAAAAAAAGCAAAAAAATAAATAAATAAAAAATTGCACCTATAAAATCGTAATATAGAAATACTTTACAGCTGCCGGGTAACTTTAAAAAATATAGAATTTCATGTTTAATTAAAATACATTTTATATTCTCCGGAACTAGCCGGGTTCCGGTTTGTTTGATTACTTTTCAGGAGCAGCCGGTTAATGTAACTCCATCGGTGCTGCTTTTGTTGTGAACCTTCAATAGCAATTATTGCTAAATTTTTATTTAAGTTATTGCTACGCTAAAGGTACTTTGTTGTAAAATCATAAATCCCAGCCTAACAAATGCTCGTGATAGCGTGGCACTGAAGTAAGTTCAGCGTATTCGATATGGTTTTGCCTTGCCAAGCACTTCACTCAATTTGGCCAAAAAATCATCTACTTTCATAGCGTTACAACGCGGGGTGCGTCAAAGCTTCCTTCAAAATGCTCCTCCGAAGCGGTTTATCTTGAGCTGTTGCTTCGTAGCTCCGTATTCCCAACTTCTTAAGATCGTGTTCCACTGCGTCTATCCAACGGTTCCTCGGTCTGCCTTTGGCTTTCACGCCTATTAGGTTTCCTGTCAAGGCTTTCTTCACGATACAGTCAACAGGCATACGGATCACATAACCTAGCCATCTTTTGCGCTGCGCTTTAACAAAACGTACAACTGTCCCGTTCTAAGTTAGATCGTTCAGTTCAGAGTTCAATCGAATTCTGTAGGTACCATCACCCATTGTTATTAGGCCAAATGGGAAGAAGAAAAGCACCGAATGAAGCGTATGTGCGTTACTTTGCGAAAAAAGTAAGAGAAACTGGGTTACTTATTGACAAACCAACGCGTGACCGACCAAAAACCGTGCGTACACCCGAAAATATTTGAAACCAGCAACAATTTATGCCCTCATCATGTTGGTCTCCTTGCCGCGGGGATGAGGCTTAAGTGGTGATTTAGCCCTCATATCATGAAGGCTAACTCACCACGAACTAAGAGGGAAGCTCCATATGGGGATTGGATTGCCAGTTCGGCACTGAATGGCTAGCCAATCCCTATGAGGAGATCACCGCACCGACGTTCCCATCGTCCCTAACCCTGGTATCCCATCTTATCCTTTCCCTACTCCCCCCTAATCCAGGGTGTTATGCGTTACCGTGCCCACTGGATGGTTTGCAGCCAGGGGTATCCGGCTGTATTCTAACGGCGCCCTCCTGATACCGGGTCACCTCAGGAGGTAGAATGACCTTGCCATGGCAGAGGGGACTGCCATGGTCGACGTTTCCCCTTTCCCCCCTAAAAAGCTTAGTCCGCCACGCTTGCCACGTCGAGCAGCGCGGACGATAATGAATATTGAAATGCACAAAAAAACCGTAGCCTCGGATAAAGGCACACACAAAACAAAACCCAACCCTACAGGAAGGTCAGGTCTTTCGTCAGGAAAGACCACACATACGAGCGGTGCCAAGCCTGTGGCTAAGCCAGGGCCTGGCTCTCACTCCGTCCCTTCGGGGATCGCCTCCACGGCAGCGAGGCCTATTACTGGTAGCCATCCCAACCCTGTCTCAAGACAAGTTGGTGATGACATCCCATCTACATCTGGGGCCAGGAGTAGACCCCCCCTCGCAACAAAACCTTCGGGAAGCAAGGACGGCCCTGTCCCAAGACAAGCCGAGCTTGCTGTCTCCGTCACTCCAGGCGACACGGGAACTCCAGAAGGAGCAACACCCAAATCGACGTCGGTGGCACCAGACCACATGGCTCAGCCAATGGTTTCTGGAGCTCGCCCTTCTGACACAATCACTGCCCCGGGTAGTACCCACCCCCGGAAGCAAATTAGTGGTTCAGAAAGGTACTACCGTACCAAGCGTTCAGCCTTCAGGATCCTGGAGAGACTGAAGGACACTAAACTAGAGGATCTGACGGAGGAGCAGTCAGACTCCAAAGCGTGGGCTGAAGCCTTCATAGCCGAACACCGGGAGAAGGCTAAAATGGACTCTGCGCAAGGTAAGCGCAAAAGGTCGAGTGAGGGGACATCGGCAGAAGCCAAAAGATCCAAGGTGTCCGCCACTCAAACAACCAAGGTTCTTAAAAAATCTTTTGCGGAAGTAGCGAAAGGAAGTCATATAAGGGCGGTGATTGATCGCAGTTCCCATGACGGTGCGATCACGCAAGCAAACTGGGATCTGATAAGCAGGAGTCTATGGAAAGTCTACAGGGACATCCTGCAAGAAAATCCAGGACCCCCACCCAGCTGCTCAGACGCGGGTTGGTTCCAATCACGCGTCAAATTAACCAGGTGCGCGGATCAACGATCGGTCGATCTGTACACTCTGGCAATTAAACGCATAGGGGAGCCTTGGCCAGGGGCCCGCCTCGACGTGGTCCTCCGTGAAGACATCCCCAATCGGCCAAGATCAAGAGCCTGGATACCAGAGTTCCACACCGACCCAGAGGAAGTGTTGGAACTGCTCAAACTAGGCAACCCCGAGCTACCTACCAGCGATTGGAAAGTAGCAAAGATCGGCGAAGTGGATGGCAAGAGGAGACTAGCGGTGATCATCCTAAACGAGGAATCACTGGATCCACTCGCTAACTTGAAATGGAAGGTGAACTACGGCTTCCAATCACTGACACTCCATGTCTACAGACAGGATGTAGCCAGTAAAGGCAGCTCCGCAGACAACTTGACGTCATCCGCGGAGGAGACGACGGTTGCGTTAGACAACCTAACGGACGACGAGGTGGCATCCAATTCCGGTATGGTAGGCGAACTCTTCCGAAGGGTTACCCTAGAGGATATGGGGGAATATTCTGATCTCTCAGACGCTCTGGAGGACGAGGAATATATTCCCACTTCCTCTGACGAGGAGATCGCTGACCAAACCGTGGTTGGCTGTCATCTAACAACGCACACCAACGATGGTGGGGGTTGTACAGATCAACCTCCACCACAGTAAGGCGGCCTCAGCCGCACTCATCCTCCGTCTCGCTGAAAGAGAAGAGGAAATCGCTCTCATCCAAGAACCATGGGTCATAAAAGATCGGGTTTGCGGGTTGAGTAACAAAGATTTTAAACTGGTCTATGTCACCGACAAAGGTAAACCCAGGTCGTGTATACTAGTGAAAAAACATATTAATGTATTCTTATTGATGCAATTCAGCGATGCGGACAACGCAGTTATATCAGTGGAGTCCTGCGGAAGGACAATATGGCTTGCCTCGTCCTATATGGCACATGACGCGGTACAACCACCACCATCTCCACTCCTAAGAGGTGCAACAGAGGAAGCCGCGAGACGTGGCATACCACTAATCCTGGGCGCAGATGCAAATGCTCACCATCATGTCTGGGGTAGTACAGGCACTAACGAACGCGGTGAGTACATTTTTGAATTCATCATGTGTAACTATCTTCATATTAGCAATATAGGCGACTCCCCTACCTTCGTAACAGCTACTAGAAGGGAAGTTCTGGACATTACGTGTGTCAATGAACGGGGGTCACAAATTATAAGAGACTGGAGAGTGTCTAAAGACAACTCCTTCTCAGACCATAGGTACCTAACGTATAGCATTGAATTACCAATTAAACTGTGTAAACCGGTCGTGAACCGCAAACGCACAAACTGGGGTATGTTCGAAAATATTGTAGCCAACTCGAGCTACAACTCGACTCTACTGTAGATGAACTGACTTCAGCATTTCAACAGGCTGCGAAAGCAGCCTGCCCTCCGAGGACGAAAAGAGGCAAACGGAAACCTCTATGGTGGTCCACAGACATAGCAGACCTAAGAAGAGAATGCAGAACCAAGTATAACGAAGCGAGAAGAACTAACTCGTGGGATGGATACAAAGACTGTCAACGCAGATTTAAGTATGCCATTAGGGCAGCTAAAACGGCGTCTTGGAGAGATTTCTGTCAAAAGATAGATAGTACCTCTGAGACAAGTAGACTCAGGAAAGTTATATCAATGAGCCACAGCAACCCTAGTTACCTCATCAAAGAGGACGGCAATTGGACAACTAATAGTGAAGAAACACTAGAATTACTATTGCAGACACACTTCCCAGGTTGTCTATGCAATAAAGATGGTAGAACTCATCCTACAGTTCTCAATGAGGGTCCTCCAATAGATTTTATTACGGAGGACAATATAAAATCTGCCATTGGCAGTTTCAAACCTTATAAATCGCCGGGACCAGATGGAATCATCCCCGCCGACCTGCAACACACAATTAGTATGATTGCACCTAGACTCGTCTCAATTTTTGAGGCAGTAGTACGACTTAGTTATATCCCCAAGAAATGGGCGGAAGTAAAAGTGGTCTTCATTCCCAAAGCAGGAAAAACCACACATACGAGACCGAAGGACTACAGGCCGATCAGCCTATCATCCTTCCTGTTAAAAACTTTAGAGCGATTGCTAGATGGGCACATCAAGGGGAAGATTGGCAACAAGCTATCACCTTCCCAACATGCATACAGCAAAGGCAAATCAGTAGAGACGGCGCTTCACTCGCTGGTCGACACGATTGAGAAATCACTTCACTACAAGGAATACACCCTTGCTGTCTTTCTAGACATCGAGGGTGCTTTCAATAACATACACCCGGAAGCAATTACCAAATCGCTAACAGAAATGGGAGTAAACAGAGCGCTCGTCTCGCTCATAGAGCGAATGCTAGTCGGGCGGACGATTCGCGCAGATTTGGGTGAAAATTCATCAAGAAATTTCCGATCAGGGGCACACCGCAGGGTGGGGTAATCTCTCCACTTCTATGGAACCTGACCGTCAATAATCTCCTTCAGGAGCTAGAAAAAATGGGAGGCAAGGTAATCTCATACGCAGATGATATTGTAATAGCAATCTCTGGCAAACACCTTCCAACTATGTGTGATCTTCAACAAAGAGCTCTCAACAGACTATCACTATGGTGCAAGAGTCGAGGACTAGAAGTAAATCCGGGGAAAACGGAACTGATACTGTTTAGCAGGAAACACAAAACACCTGCTCTTCAACAAATTCTTTTGGGGGGAAAACCCCTTAAAGTAACAGAAAACGCTAAATACCTAGGACTTATACTAGATAGGAAGCTAAATTGGGGACTCACAGTCGCAGACAGAGTACGCAAAGCTACGACGGCGCTATACTCCTGTGGAAGGCTCGTTGGGAAAAAATGGGGTTTGAAGCCCAGTATGATACACTGGCTGTACACAGCAGTAATTAGGCCAATTCTCTACTACGGTATTGCAATATGGTGGAACGCCCTGGAGAAGGGCGTGAACATCAAAAGGGTTGACAGGGTCCAAAGACTTGCATCTGTTCTTATCACCGGTGCAATGTCAACCACACCGTCGAAAGCACTAAATGTGATACTAAACTTCCTTCCAGTAGACCTGCAGGCAAAGTACATGGCGCGCAGTGCAGCAATAAGGCTGAGCACTTTAAGTAAGTGGTCAAACACAATTTATGGCCACGACAAAATCCTGGATGGCACGTTGGGACTTCCCAGACAGGTGGACTACACAATTCCGCCTACACTTGCCACTACAACGTTCGTGACCCTCCTACCCACGAGGGAAGAGTGGGAGCGTGACGTGGTAAGACAGGGCGAGTCCATCCATGTATACACAGATGGCTCAAAGCTCGATGGCAGGGTGGGCGGGGGTGTGTATTCCGAGCATCTGGGGATTTCCTTCAGTTTTCGGCTCCCCAACTACTGTAGTGTCTTTCAGGCTGAACTGATGGCAATAATGAAAGCCGTGACACTGATACAGTGTGATGCGATATCTGGTGATGATATCTACATTTTCACTGATAGCCAGGCGGCGATAAAATCCCTCACTAAACAGTCGACAACCTCTAAGGTAGACATGAAATGCCGCATATCTCTTAACGAGATGGCTGAGTCATTTCACCTAACGATAGCATGGGTTCCTGGCCATTGCGACATAGAGGGGAACTGCAGAGCTGATGAACTCGCGAAAATCGGCACCAAACTGACTGATGAGCACATAGACACTGATATAGGTATACCCTTGCAAACATGTAGACTACATATCCACGAGGAAATTGTAAGCATAGCGAATGAAAGATGGCGAAACGAAGCCACTTGCAAAATAGCCCGACAGATGTGGCCGACTCTCAATGCTAAACGCACAGAAATACTACTAAGGAGAGACAAACATAGTCTCAACATACTGACTTCAGTCATAACTGGGCACTGCCTAATTGGTAGGCACGCCCAGAGAATGGGTGTGCAAACACATGACTTCTGCAGAAGTTGTCTAGACGAGGAAGAGGAAGAGACGATTCCGCACCTTCTGTGCCATTGTCCTGCTCTATCCAGACGTAGACTCGCCAATTTGGGCAAACATTTCTTTAATGAACTGGAAGATCTCGGCTCTGTCGAAATCAAGGATCTAGCAAAATTTTTGAATAGTACACTGTGGTTTCAGGAGGGATAAGGGCTAGTTTCCCCATGCGGCATCACAATGGGCTACGAGCCTGAGTGTGTTCACAATGGACAACCGCTTCAACCTAACCTAACCTAACAATTTATGCACTGAAGACCAACATACGCGATGTCATAGCTGAAACACAGCCGCATACAATCGAAAATGTGTTGAAAAATTGGACCGATCGTATGGGATGGTGCATGACTAGCCGAGGCACCCATATAAATGAAGTTGTGTTCCATCATTAACCGGAAGGGTTGTACTTCAAAATAAAAAAAAAAAAAATTTGGAAAAATATTGAGTAGTTTCTTTTTTATAGCATTTTTAATTCCGTAAAGTTATATGGCGGACCCTATAGATAGTGAATTACAGTCTTCCTAATTAATGTATGAATAATGAGAATTTCCCTATGCATTACAATTTCCCCATAAAAAGGGTAAGCATTGCGAGGACTTCTTAGTTCACATTTAAACATATCCGTACAGCTGCCCTTCTCTTTCCTAGAGAGATTATCCTTCTCTTTCCTAATGGTTGTACGGGTTATGATACGGCCTTTATGCACTGCGACTAGATTGATCTATTGTGCGCCCCTAATTACTTAATTATAATTTAGTATACCGCGGAACCAGCCCCTTAGAAGGGAGCAATTGTAGATCTTTATCATCCAGTAGGTACGAGCTCAGGATTCTGTATCTCCTGTGACCTAATGCCTTACAGTTGGTGACTAAGTGTTCCATAGACTCCTCTTCATCACAGCAGAACCTGCATGATCTTGTACTAGATAACCCTATTGTGTTTAAGTGTTTATTACAGGCAAAGTGACCTCTGAGTGCTACACAGAGTAATCTGGTGCCCTTTTCATCTATGGTTAGAGCAGATTTTGCTTTCTTGGCATTGAAGTTCAAAAACTTTTTGGAGTGATTAAGGCCGCTTGTGTCGTTCCAGTGTTCCCTAATTTTAATTTGGATCCATTTTTTGGTTTCCTGTTATATATTATTTTTGTTAAAGCCGAAAAATGGGGTACTTCAAATAAATAGCCCTTCTGCCCCTGTTTTGGCATAAAAGTCTGCCTTCTCGTTTCCTTCGTGTCCCTCATGTCCTGGTACCCAAATCAGTGAGACCTGATTATGAGTGGCCAGTTTGTTGAGCGCATTGTTACACTCTATTAGGACTTTTAACTTGAATGTGAAGCTATTCAAAGCTTTACGAGCCGATGGGCTGTCCGAAAGCATTTTAATTTTTACTTTCTCGAACCTTCTTTTGGATAGGATTTCCCCTGTTTCCGTTATGGCGAAGAGCTCCGCATAGAACATCGTAGTATCTGTACTTAGTGTTAGGGATTTGTGTGCTCTAGGCCCCACTATTCCTGCTCCCACTCCTTGGAGCGTTTTGGAACCATCTGTGTTCCTGAGATTCTAAATCAATAAACTTCAGCCGAGAATTGTAAGACGGAACAGGGGCCTCAAATTGTAGGCAACGTAATGCCTGTTCCAGATCATAACAGCGAACTCCAAGTGAGCACGAACAAGAGCCGAACACAGCAGTTTGTAGGTATACGGATCAGAAAATTCGCCTAGAACCGAATACGATTTTGAAAGAATAACATTAATGTGGCCCCTGAAGGAAAATTTCGTATCGTATAAAAATCCACTATCCTTAAACTCTCTCACACTTTTTGGTGCATTATTGGAAATAGTGTAGGATGTGTTAAAATGACCTGACGCGTCGTAAATGCAAAATGAAATATTTTTTAATATTCTAAGTCAAACGCGACTTCATGCACCATCCATTGAAGATTATTCAAGTCGAGCTGAAGCTTCTGTGCATCCACTGAGTTCTTAACAGATGAGACAATTTATAATCATTCGCGCAGAGCAAAAAATTTGAAAAGGAAAAGAGAAAAAAGGAAAAAAGGATGTGGCCCTTAGATGCTCCCTTTGGGGGACACCTGAAGTAGCAATAACACGCACCGTCCGTCCGTCAAATGTGACTTAAGCCATTGCAGAAAAATGGAGTGAAAACCCAAGCAAGCTAACTTGTTTATTAGAATCTCGTGCGACGCTTTGTCAAATGCCTTAGAGAAATCAGTGTAAATTTAATCAACTTGGAGTCCTTTGGAAAACGATGACGTACAGAATTCACTAATAAAATCAATATTAAAAGCTAGTTTGAGTTAATTAAAGACGTAGGTTAGGTTAGGTTAGGTTGAAGCGGTTGCCCTGTGGAATACGCTCAGGCTCATAGCCCATCGTGATGCCGCGTGGGGAGCTCTCCTAAAACCAGTGTGTGCTTTTCAAAAAATTTTAAATATCTCTAATTTCTGTAGAACTGAGTTCTTCCAACTCATCAAAAAATTGTTCACCCAGAATAGTAAACCTGCGTCTGGATAGAGCAGCACAGTGGCTCAGTAGGTGCGAGATTGTCTCTTCCTCGTCCTCATCTAGACAACTTCTACAGAAGTCATGTGTTTGCACACCCATCCCTTGGACGTTTCTACCTATTAGGCAGTGCCCCATTATGACTGAGATCAATGTGCTAAGACTGTGTTTATTTTGGCTTAGCAGAGATTCTGTGCGTTTAGCATTTAGAGTCGGCCACAGTTGATGGGCGATTTTGCAGGTGGCTTCATTACGCCATCATTCGTTTGCTTTCTTTACAATTTCTTCAAGGATGAGTAGCTTACATGTACTCATCTGTCAATTTAGTGGTGCCGAGTCTCGCTAGTTCATCGGCTCAACCGTTACCCTCAATGTCGCGATGGCCAGGAACCCAATTAAAGAAGTAACCACAAAAGAAAATGTGTCCCTTAAAATGCATTCAAACAGTTTAGAGATGCTCGATAGCTTGGAAATCGACCTACAGGGTCCAGCACTCGAAGTGTAACCAATTAAAAAAGGCCATCAATTTATTGGAAAATAATTGTATTCAATTCGAAGTAAAAATGTGTGAAAATAATGCAAATTTAAGAATTAAATTACTTTTGTTCAATATGACCACCTTTTGCCTTGACTATGGTCTTGAGGTGGCTGCGCGGGCGGTCTGAAGTTGGTTACACTTCGAGTGCCGGACTCTGTATAATTACAACATCATTATTCCTTCCGCTTTTAAAAAAGGTGTGGTGATTCTAAATTCATTTAAAGGAGTGTCCGCAGATAAAGATTTGTTAAAAACAATCCCTAGAAGGATGACCAACGCTGGGCAATCCTTGAGCAAGATAGCTGAAAGATTGCCGCCATCTGTATGTGATGAGGGTTAGAGGGAAAGCATCTGCTTGAAAATATCATCAGGTGAGTTGTGTGAATTGTCAAAATTTATAAATGAAGATATCTCGGTTGAAAGGTCAGGGGACGTCTCATCAGCCGAGACATAATTTGATACAAAAAACACTGCAAATAACTTAGCTGGTATCGGGAGCACTGAATGCATGCGAAGTAGGCGCACTTCGTGACTCTGTATTGCATAGCTAGCGCGAAATCGATATTTGTAGGCTACATATACTTTAATCACTTAACAAACAAGGAATGGGAATGCATATTTGAATTTATAAAAAGTAAAAATTATTAACTACAATTAAGGAAAAAAAGAGTTTCTACTCAGAGTGCGCATTAAACCTAAACCTAAACCTAAGCCCTACTAATATGTCCGTGGGGTTACCGAAGTATCGTTTTATACTCAAATGCACCTGCATGGAGTTACTAAATTTGTTGTTTATTGTGCATTATATCAGATTATGTATGTGTGCGTATGTATATCTGTTTATATGATAAAGTAAATTTAGTATTTTACGTCCAAATTTATTTCAGACTTTCACAGCAGAAAATTCTCTATTCGCATTAAAAGCACAACCTGTCAGCGCTCGAGGTTTCGATTTAGTGTTTGCAGTGTTTATTATTTTGCATATTTATTTTATCAATAAGATATAATAAATCAAAAAACCAGTGTGATAAGCAAATACAATTTGTTTTAGCTCAAAGCCGGTGGTCTGTGATTCATTGGTATGCATAAAATATCCATGTCCACTGAAGTATTTTTAGGCTAAACAAGAAAGCATAAATATACAAAGGTAAAATAGGAATTGGAATGTGGTAATACGAGGGTTGCTACATTCGTTTTCAAATATGGCAACAGCAGTGCGAATCTAGCGCAGTTATTGTAAAGTTTGACATTTTTAAAGTTAGTGTTAGTCTTTCTGTTACTTTCAGGGACTTGAAATTAATGAAGTCATGAAAAATTTCGTGCAATGATCTTTTCTCAATTCGAATTTCCTGATTAACCACCACCTCCAGTCACTGTTTTTCACCAGTCTTCCGAATTCAGTCGTGGTTACACCTCGCTACAGAGTCCGGCACTCGAAGTGTAACCAACTTCATACCGCTCGCGCAGCTGATTCACGAACATCAGCGACTTGGGCGAAATTCCCCACGAGGTGCCAATCAAATGGCGAAAGATTTGAGAATATATGGCTGTGGTATCCACCGCATACTGAAAAATGATCTCAAAGTCAAGCCTTGCAAGAACCAAAAGGCGCATGATCTCACACCAAAACAGCAACAAGCCAGATTTGAGAAAGCGAAGGAGTTATTTCGCTTGGCCGAAAGCGGTCGATTTCTGAACATTGTGTTTTCTGACGAGAAAAGTTTCCAAAGTGAGCAATTCGTAAACTTCCAAAACGATAGGGTTTATTTGACCGACTGTTCACACGAGAATTTGAGTCATCGATTGGCCACCAGGAGGCAGCACCCGCCGATAGCACAGGTAATGGTTAGAGCCGCTTTAACCGCAGATGGGCTCTCTCCAATCAATTTCATCGAGCCTGGAGTCAAGGTAAATGCGAAATATTACCGGGAAAGTATTATGGAGGTGCTTTGAAGCCGTGGGAAAATAAACATTTCAGTGGCAAACCATGGACGTTTCAACAGGACTCCGCACCGTCTCACAAAGCTCGAGTGAAGCGAGAATGGCTAAAAAACAACGTTCCGAACTTCATAACGTCCATAGAATGGTTCTAAAATTCATCAGACGCGAGCCCGATAGATTATTCTCTTTAGGTCATTTTAGAGACCAAGGTCCGAACTAAAAGATTCATCAGTGTCGAGGCGCTGAAAAAGCCATTATCCGCGGAGTGGGCCAAATACGCGCAAGTCACATTCGGGCAGCTTGCGATTCGTTTCTGGACCGTCTCAAAGTCATAGTCAAGGCAAAGGGGGGACATATCGAGTAAAAGTAAATTGATCCTTAGTTTTGCATTATTTTCACACATTTTTTACTTTGAGTTGAATTGAAGTAATTTCCCAAACTAAATTTATGGCCTTTTTAATTGGTTACACTTCGAGTGCCGGACCCTGTAGAGGTCAAAATCGTGATGTTCGTTCTAAATCGGTTGTTATGCCAGATAAAAAGTTGGTCACTTGTTTCTGTGGAATAATCGTGCATGTCACCACAGTGTCATAAAGCAAAGCATAACGATCAGTTCTGAATGGCTTGCCATAGTTTTTTTTTTTTTTTTAAGAATTATTCGCGAAAGCAAGAGAAATGATACTCCAATGATTTTATACCACTTCTCTAATGGTTTTCCGGAAGCTCTGCAAAACATTGTCTTGCAACTTTTTGTTGGATTTTTAACGAATGGCATTAACTGCTCAATCAGCTTTTCCATTTGCAAAATATGGAGTACTAGTTCCTCTGGGAGGCCTATAATATAATATCAGCAATTTCCCGCTTAGTCAAACTTGTTTGCAACTTCGCTTGCTCAATAGCGTCTGGTATGATGACACTTTTTGGGCTGCACCATTTGGTTCATCTTCAACACTCGTACGGCCAGGTGTAAAATCTAAAGCCAATCGATTCACATTTGAAAATGATGCAAATATTCTCTTGCAAATCTCACAATTTCTGTTGTCAATAAACCTTCCAAAACAGAGAATTTTATCACTGCGCGATGCTCCTTTATTTTCATCGTAAAATTGCACTGACATGTCAATGTCAAATGGCTTGCAAACAAAGAATAAATTGACAGGTGGAAATACACTTTTTTGTGTGTTTAAACGAAGGATGAAGTACGAGTAATAAAATCCTGTTGATGAAAATACTCTCGGGTAGAATCAAAGTGCATTCAACAAGACCGAAGTGACAACTCAGTCAAACTCTCTCATACCTGACTATTATGACGAAAAGGTATGCATTAACCGCTTTTGCTAAAGCTCAATATAATTTGAAATAGTAAAAGTGTCCGTAAACATAAAAATATTTGTAATTACAGATATCTAAAATCAGCTTTATTTTAGTGGTTATTGTATTTATTTTTAATGGATATGTGGAAATGCATGCTTCTTCAAGAAAATTAGACACAAACTAAAATGTCACGCATTGATTTATAAATTTGTTTGTAATTTATTTATTTATACTAAGCATCTAAAGTGATGAATTTTATTACAGTGTTCGGGAAGCATTTGCTTACATATTTCAGTGTAAACGTGGACCTGCTCGTGCTTGGTATAGCACACTTACTCAGTTTGGGTCTGCGCGCAATAGTTAACTTCGTCACCACAGGCGCCGCATATACGCCAGTCACTCGAGTCATTGAGCAGAAGCAGTTGCACCTGAGAAGAAATGCGTCACTTTGCCTCCGATCATCATTATCATCATCATTCCTTCGTCTCCATTTGTCTTCTTTTTCTTTTTTATTATAGAATTAAGTCCTAGGTAGGCAGGTGAAGTGGTTGAAGTGCCGGTCTGGTACTCCTCAAATAGCACTAAAGCGCCGTTTTGATACCATTATGAGACCTCCAACAGGCAGGTATCTACAGCCAGCCAGAGTTGTTGATATAAAGGAAGATATTAATTGGTTTAGATTGGCGCACTGCCCCAGGCTATCGAAGAAACCCTGTTCTTCAGCAATTTTTGTACAAGAGATACAATTTATATTGTATATAAAAAAACATTAGTTGTATGTTTGTTTGTAAATAAGTAATTTTTTGCTTCATAAGCTTCAGCGTCTACCAATGAGGTAATAAAGCTTAATTAATTTCAAATCAAGCTCTTCTCGTTTTTTGTTTCTTGACGTGAGCTCTCTAGCACAGTTTGACTCCAAATTTTATACCCAGCTATTTGCCCTTGCCGGTGTATGGGATTATCGACGCATCGACGAAGCTTGACGAGTAAGTAGCATTTTTTTAGGGAAAAGACAGACATGTGCTGACTTGCTTTTGTTTAGCTTTATTCTCCATTTGTTAGCCCATTTAGCAATAAGGTTAACAGCTGCTTGCAGCTTATTGGTTGCATTTTCTTTTAGTGCTATCAACTGTAAGTATGAAGGAGGCTTCGCACTCTTGGTACTGCCTTTTTAAATGATGTAGCGGATATAGCGCATCTAAAACTGCCGTAGCTTTGTTCGTTTATTAAAGCTACCGAATGGTTTAAAAAGGAACCCATAGTGTAAGGATAAGTTCCAATGGTATCACAGCCACCCTATCTAACTACCTACCTAAGTATGGCAGTGTCGTCCGCAAGTGTTGCAGTTACTTGCTGATTTGCCGATGGTAGGTCGTGGGTATACAGGAGATAAAGGATACAAATTGCTTCCCTGTGGAATGCCTGCACTTTTATAATTCTGCGAATACACGTTTTCGTGTTTTACGCAGAAGTACCTTTCATAAAAATATGACGAGAGCACGACGCACTATTGTGTGGGCAGCATTGACTTGAGCTTTTGGAGCAGCCCTTAGAGCCATACTTTATCGAAACCTTGCGATACATTAAGAAAAACGGCTAAACACACTCTTTTTCTTTTCCATAGCGCTTTCTATGGTGCTTACGACCCTGTGTACTTGATCGAGCGTTGAACGATGTTTTCTGAAACCAAATTAGTGAATGGGAATAAGACGTTTATTTTTAATGCGCTACTATTAGGTTAGGTAAGCTTGTAATGGTTGCCCTGAAAGTGGGCCCAATTGGACCAAAGAAGTTTGGTTCATCCCTTGTGATACCATTGGAAGGGGGGAAAAGAGAGTTGAAGAAAAACGATAGGACGAAAAGATGGGTGGGGGGTTGAGTATTTGTGGACTAGGAACGGTGACTAATTTGCGGCTGTGTTAGCCGTTTTATGCTGCTGATGAAGTTCATCAGATTTTTGATATCAAGACCTGCTATGTCAGCAGGTGAGTGAGAACCAAGATGCTTAAATCTTAATACCGCGAGAGCGGGGCAGCTAAGGAGCAGGTGCTGAGATGATTCCACCTCATCCACCATACAGCAGACGCAAAAAGTACTCGAAGTAATTCCAAGTCTCACGACATGTATGCCTCGCGGATAGTACTCCGTGAGGAGGCCTACAAAATTTGAGAGCTGAGATTTTGTCATCCTCAGAATATCCCTCGAACGCCTCCGATCCAATTGGGGCCAGAAGGAATTCGTGACCTTACACGTTCGTGTACTTGCCTACAGCTCGCTGAGTGTGCAAGGGTCATTCTTCCAGGAGTAGAGCGCAGGTTGTCAAGGGGACTCCGATTCTCTCCTTTCGCGGTCACACTACCTCACAGGTCAGCTCATCGGCTTCGCAGTTTACAGCAATGTCACTATGACCAGGTACCCAGATTATCCTTATGCCGAAAAGTGCTGATGGAATCGAAAGTGAGACCAGGGATTCCCTGACCAGTTTCGAGTGCATCATAATAGAGCCTAGGGCCCTAATTCCCGGTTGGCTATCGGAGTAAATAAATGCGTCACTGTAGACAATTAAAACTTTTTTTTAAAGCTTCGTTATTACTGGTAATTTGTATATGTGCGAGTTGAAGTGTTAAGGCTAGGCGCCAACGATTGCATGTGCGACGAGCAAAGTAGTTTAAGACGTGTTGAAGTTAAATTTTTACTGCGCTTATAACCAGTGTTTGTACAATCAAAGAGCACCGATTTTACAGTTTTTCACCGACATTCCAATTTTTTACCAAAAATATAGATATTTTTTTGTTGCCTGGCGGAGCCTTGGAACGGCTTTTATGCATAAATAAAAGTTTTGTTTCAAAGTCATTTTTATGTTCCATGCACTCAAAGAAACATTTCCAGTCATTCCATTTGTTTTTTTTTTTTTGTTTGTTTTTTTTGTGTAAGAGGTTTTACTACAATACATTTAATTAAATTTCTATTGGCAATTGTGGGCTTATTTTGACTCGAATACGTGAATATAAGCTCTTTAAAATAATAAAAAGCACTTGGAGTTGAACAACTCAAATAAAAAACTGAACTTGTTTTTAACCAACAGTTACGGCTACAACTAACAAGTTGCAAGTTGCAAGTGCACTCGAAACAAAAGACATTCCGGCTAATTTTCAGCCCGGCTGCGCAAACAGTTTCAGTTTCAGTATTCGCATTCGTATTGCCATTGCCACAACCGCCACCACTGTCATGGCCAGCAACACCCCTACAATTGGTGCAGTTGTAGCTGCATTACTTCGGCCGCCCTTACTGCTTTTGAAGCCAACACCAGCAATGTACGCCCAATTAGGTTAAGTACTGCTACGAAATTCGAAATTACAACATTCCTTCTGTTGCACAACTAACACAGAATCACTTTTTCCGCTCAAGCATGCGTCCATGCAGTTTCCCCATTCATTTCCTATTTGTTCTCTTCATCTAACCGGCCCTCATCCAATAAATTCTTGGGTAGCGAGTGAGGTGAGATGGGCGTCATCTTGTTTGCCCTTTTCAGTAGATCTCGACACTTAAGCACTTGTATGCACATATGTACATATGTATATATGTATGTATGTATAAGTGCTCGTATGAGATTGTTGGTTTGTGGGCTGCTGATGATGCTGCTCTTGGCTCGATGAATGTTGTAAAGCTTATATACTATATGTATGTGTGTGCATATATGGATGTGTCGACACCGGTCCATCGCACTTCTCTTCGCCTCAGCTCGTTTCTCGTACTGTTGCTTGCATTTCTTTGTTGGTAGCGTTGTGTACATTGGATGGGTGGAGTGATGAACAATGCGAGTATTTCATTTTGGATTATTTCCCGGTAAAACTCAGCCAGCAACTAGAGTGTGTGGGCTCAGGCGACAGAATACCACACAAGTGCACTCAGAAGTGCGCTTTTAACTTTTTTATGTTGCTAAACAAAAGTACAACAAATTAAACAAAACGCAAACTATTTATTGCACCAAATAGACCATTTGCTTTCTACTTATACATACATATACGATTACATACATATATGATATTGACACGTCACGACGAGACCGCCAGTTAGCTGAAAAGAGTGGAAATTAATTGTCGGAAGCAGCAAAGAGAAAATCATAACTTCCAGTATTAAAGATATCGCCTTACAACACAAAAACAGATATGTTCAAAGATATTTCTCATTAATTTTATGTGGGCCAGCTTTTTAATTGTTTCGAAATAGATTTGCGCAAAGTAAAAAGTGAACTTCTTGACTACTCTTTTTAATTTCATTTGCAAAATATTCTACTTAAATTAAGTAAATCAGCAAACGCATGAAGAAAATTGTCTTGTAGCAGAATCTTTTCAAAAATAAAAGTTAGGTTAGGTTAGGTTTGGCAGCCGCATCGCACATAGAGACAGCGATGTCACTTAGGCCGCGAAATGGGTCCGATGTGAGCCGCAGGGGCTGGGCTACATTTCTCTTTCCATACTGAACCATCCTGAGCTTTTGACAAAGCGTAAAAGTTTGTTGATACCTAAAGTGTATAGATTACCTATATTCATTAAGAAGTAGTATCTCAAATATCGGTTACTGCTTTTGACTAGAGCTTGACATATGCAAAAAAGGTGTTGAATTGTTTCGAACTCCTCCTCATTTCGGCAGCTACGACAGAAATCATGCTTGTAAACGCTTAAACCTCCTTGCATGATTTCCTATGAGACAATGTCCTGTGAGGTCCCCTACTAAGGTCCTAATTTGAAGTATACTCAATTTTATAATACTCTTGGACAGACGTAGATTTAGCCTTGGCCATGTTTGCCTAGCAATTTCACAGCTATTGACACTAATCCATCTTTGATTTACAGAACTGATTAGTGCGTCCTCAATAAGAAGCTTACAAGTGGCGAAAGGTACCCCCATAATATTACTTATGTTTGGCATTCTCTTGCAAGTTAGTCAGCCCTACAGTTCCCTGGTATATGCTCTGTGGCCTGGAACCCACCATAAGATTATACGATATTGTTCGGGCATCTCTGATAGAATGCTGTTTATCTCTAACCATTTTAAGGCTTCATGAACGGCGTTTATTTCCGCTTGAAAAACACTATAACATAGTGATCCGGTAGTTTAAAGGATTCACAGATGGAAAGCTGTTCGCAATATAACCCTGAACCTACATCGGTGTCCATTTTAGATCCGTCTGTGTAGATCTTAGCGGGTGTGTTGGATGTTGGATTGGCAGCAGCCAATTCCCCAGATCTTACCTAAAGCTCTCTTACAGGCGTAAAAAGCTAGGTTTGCTTTCCTAACTCTTTCTAAGATATTTGACTTCCAAGTCAATTTCCTATCTATGTTTAGTCCCAAGTAATTGGTTTAAAATAAAAGTTAAAAAAGCTTTTCTTGTATGAGAATCTTGTATTTTGTGAAGAAGGATGTTATCAGCGCTATTTGTTACATGAAAATATGTACGTAGGTGATATACATATAATTACATCTATACACATAGTACATATATAGGGAGGGCCATTTAATTAAATCTTGTTTTTTGAATCGACTATAAAAAAAAAAAAAAATTAATATTTTTTCAAACTTTTTTTATTTTGAAGATTGAACATTGTCATTTATGAATGAAAAATAATATCGTTCAAATGACTGCCACGACTGGCTTTACAGTAGGCTATTCGATCAACCCAATTTTTGAACACATTTTCGATTGTTTGGGCTCCAATTTCATAAATGCCAACTTCGATTTCGTGTTTTAAAGCATCAATTGTCTCTGGATGGTTCGCATAGCATTTGTCCTTAACGGCTCCCCACAAAAAATAATCCAACGGGCTTAAATCACAGCTCCGAGGCGGCCAATTGATATCGGAATTTCGGCTGATTATTCGGTTTTCAAAAACGGTAGCCAAAAGACCGAGTGTAACTTTGGCAGTGTGACAAGTAAATTATGTTACCATTCTCAAGAAAATAGGTGATTCAAAAAGCAAGTGCTATATGGCCCACCCTGTATATGTACAAGTCTGCAGGTTATAAACTTTGAAACTTTGTTCTTTATTACTTCCGCTATTTCCACTATGGGCATGAAACGTGGACAGCTTTTTCTAATAGCAATGTCCTCTCGACTTGCTTTTACTTCCCATCCACTTTTACATTCAGAGAACAATCAGGTTCAAGGCGGTTGACCTCTGGAGGCAATCTCTCAAGGAACATGGTAGCATTTATGGGCAGTTAACACCGTATTTCTCTGAACATCGGACAAATTTCTCTACCCACAAGCGGGAATTAGAGAGTCGCACCAGAGAAAGCTTTCCAAGTAGGCAGTATCGGTGCTAGTTGAAGATCTGTACCTCTGTCTTCACTGACGGCTCCAACATGGACTCCAACGGGAGTCGGACTAGGGGTTTTCTCTAAATCTATCAATTTACCTATATCCTTAGAACTGACGAATACAGGTAGTGTTTTTTCAGGCAGAAGTCTTTGCGATCCTGTGGGCATGTAAAAAGCTTAAGGAACATTTTTTCCGATAGTCAAGCCACGATCAAGGCTCTGACAACGCCATGGGGCTGAACGAAATTCAGAGATCTCCTACCCGGTCATCGGCACCCCTTGACTATTCTCAAAGAGGAATTGCACAACTTATTTCTCAGCGAAGCGCAGAAGGGATGGAGTTCCATATCTTCGTGTGCTATTTCGAAAAACCATTTCATCCCAGTGCAATAGACGCAGGGCTCTGTAAGTTCTGGGGACTCCACGCCATTTAATTTCCAAACTCTTCGCTGTGTTTTCCGGTCATTGGACGATTGGTTTACCATTTACTCCCCATTGCAGAAGTTGTCGGAACCTTTCAGAAAAGAACTTTGGACGTTAATAAGTTCTGAACGTTGTTTCGTAGCCATTCTTGGCTCACTCGAGCTTTATGAGACGGTGCCGATTCCTGTTGAAACGTACATGGTTTGCCACTGAAATGTTTGTCTGCCCACGGCTTCAAAGCAACCTCCAGAATACTTTCCCGATAATATTTCGCATTTACCTTGGCGCCAGGCTCCATGACAAAGATTGGAGAGCGCTCATCTGCGGTTACAGCGGCCCAAACCATTACCTGTAGCAGATGCAGGCTCCTGGTGGCCAAACGATGACTCAAATTCTCGTATGAACGGTCGATCAAATAAACCCTAACATTATGGGAGTTTACGAATTGGTCAATTTGAAATGTTTTCTCGTCAGAAAACACAATATTCGGAAATTGAACGCTTTCAGCCAAGCGAAGCAACTCCTTCGCTCTCCTAAATCTGGCTCGTTGCTGTTTTGGTGGTTAAATCATGCGCCTTTTGGATCTTGTAAGGCTTGACCTCGAAATGATTTTTCAGTATGTGGCGGATGGTATGGTCAGATATTTTCAGTTCTTTCGCCATTTTTTGTACACTTCGTCGGGGATTTCGCTCAAGACGCATCTTCATTTTCTGAACCATTTCACGTGACGTTGCAGTCTTTTGATGACGTTTCGCGATGCTACCAGTATCATTGTAATGAGTAACGGTGCGATAAACAAAAACTTTATTTACTTTAAGGAGCTCGAGCTCACGAACAATCGCTGGTGGTGATTTTCCAGCCAAATATAATGCAATCACACTACTACGTTTGAAATCCATCACTGATTTTCTTTTTTCGCTCTTAACTTTAAGGGGGTAGTATGGTATTTTTTTTTTTTTCATTTTTTTTTTTTTTTTTAATTATTCTATAACATCTTAAGATTATTGTGTGAAAGTTTGAAGTGCATTAGAGTAAAATTGACAAAGACACAAAGGATTAAGTATCTACCTCTCCAACCGGATTTCACGCTGCCGAAAATCTTTAAACGCGTTTTTCTCACACTTGCCTTTTTTACGGTCGGTGTCCACTGTAGATTCATATCTACTGCACCGATTCTTTTCAAATTTGGTTTTTTTGTTTCTTTACTTTATTCACGAGGTAATGACGTCGAGTTTTTTTTTTTAAATTTTGTCATATTTTAAAACAACAAAGTTTTCAAGCTTTTTTAAGAAAAATCGGTGTTTTGACTTCAAAGCGCTTTAAAAAATTAAAAAAAAAAATTCGACGTTGTTACCTGCGAAACTTTATTAGCTGATGAAATCAATTTGGTTTTTTGATTTTAGTTGATCCAGTAATGAGTTCTGAGGGACACCGCAATAAAACTTTTTTATGAGACGTCCGCGAAGATTCGCTGCCACCAACTCATTTCTTCATAAAAATCAATGAAAATTTCACACAATATTCTTTAAATATGACTTTATAATGAAGTAATTTTAAAATTTTGAATAAATCAACTGTGTCGACAAAAAAAATTTCGAAAAATATGCTTGTTTTACACCGAATTAACCATACTACCCCCTTAACTCTCGGCAAAATGCTTCGCGCGCTTCTAAACAATACTCTGGACTATCATTTAGCCAACTAATAGACAGGTGATGCCCGTGCATACGCTGCGCCAGCGGTCTGAAGTTGGTTACACTTCGAGAGCCGGAAGCTGTACAAGTGGCGCCGCCGTCTAAATTAAAAAAGTGGTTATTTTTGCTCAACACTTAGTGGTGGGTACACTGCTATTCATTTTTTTATTGCCTAAATAATAATATATTATATTTGTTTGGTAAAGTTTTTCAAATAAAATTCTAACTTATTCCGAGTGCTCCGGTGTACTGAATCAAATAAACAAATACTCGTTCAAATACAGGCACACATTGCGCCCACCGTTGTAAGCCTCTACCATTATTTGCCATTCATACCCAACTATTTAACACTAATTCCTACTGCGTTCTTAATTGCATCCATTAGTTGCTCGTTTCAGTGGCAATTGCTAGTCAAAGAGTTGGAGAATTCCTTTACAAATTTTAATACAATTTTGGTTGAGTAATCGTATGCTGTTGCCAACAGATGATTGCACGTTCCTTGTAACTATGGAAATAAAGAGAAAATATGCAAGAGGAGGTATACAAAATCTGTAAATATGCATGCAGCTACACTTCAGTACAAATTATATGTACATAGTTTCCTGGGATGTAAGTGACATTTGGTTACCTTTGCAAATTAAAGAAGAAATGAAAGGAGAACATCACATGCATATGTTCTTACGTTCACCTACACATTTGCTATAAATAGTACTTGGTGGAACGAAGTATCACTTTAGAGTTACCGCTAGAATCCTCCAGGGGCTGTGAAGCCATACAATCCTAATATTATACTTCTGGATTAAAACATTAATTCTGTACGCAGATTAGCAACTCATACTGAGTAGACTAAAAAACTTGGTGACAAGTGGGTGGTGTTTACTTTTAATTTATGTAGCATTTCTTGTCATATTTTTCACATAAAGGGTAGACTAGGCTGCGCATGTGAATATAAAAGAATCTGCATATAAATGATGACAATGCAATCCAATAACTGAGCAACGCAAGAGGCCTCACATTGATAATTAATTCGTCGCTGTATCCTTAGATATGAATCATAAATTTATGGTGGTATTTCTTTTTGTTTTTGGTTAAAATATGGGTAGAAGTTTTTTTATTTAACTTATGCTTAAATCAAAATCTGTTTCTCTCGTTTTAAATGGAATAATAAGTGCTGAAGGGAAGAATTAAATTGTTTTCATTTACCTAATATTGCCTCGCTGAGTTTTGAAAGAATACTTTTGCGATTTTTTATATGGCCTATCTGGATATGTGTCGTATAAAGCAAATTAGATAATGATAGAATGAATAGAAAACTAAAAATAAAAATAAGAAGTAATACAGAAAGAAATAGAAAAATAAAGTAAATGGCAGATTTTTTTCTACGGCTTCTCCTGAACGCAGGTATAATAGATATATATACAGTAGGCCGGGTTGATTTGTGGGAGGCAAAAAATCGCCCATTGCTCTGTGAAAATCATATTCTAGGGATCAAAATAAGAAACTTTGCCGAAGGAACCATACCTCTAAAACGAATTCTGATGTCCCCCAATTTGGGTCGAACTTTTTAGTTTCTTTCTCATGTAAAGGCCAAAAATGGTGATATTTTGAAATGATTGTATGGGGAACCCCTCAGGGGAGTTCCAGGGGGTGTGCCACTGGCATGGGTGGATCAGCCGTCCAAAGTTAGTGGGGGTCGGTCATACATTTGGACTCGATTGGAGCACTCTAAATGGGTCAAAGTGGGATTTTTCGTTCGGCCCAAATTGGGGGACATCAGAATTCGTTTTAGAGGTATGGTTCCTTCCGCAAAGTTTCTTATTTTGATCCCTAGAATACGATTTTCACAGAGCAATGAGCGATTTTTAAACCGACCCGCCCTAATATACAGGGTCAGGCACTCAAAGTGTAGCCAACTTCAAAGTCAAGCCTTACAAGATCCAAAAGATGCATGATCTCACACCAAAACAGCAACAAGTCAGACTTGAGAGAACGAATGAGTTACTTCGCTTGGCCGAACGCGGTCGATTTCCGAATATTGTGTTTTCTGACGAGACAATTTTACAATTTTTCTAATTGAGCAATTTGTAAACTCCCAAAACGATAGAGTTTATTTGACCGACCATTCATACGAGAATTTGAGCCATTCTTTGGCCACCAGGAGGCAGCACCCACCACAGGTAATGGTTTGGGCCGCTGTAACAGCAGATGGGCGCTCTCCAATCGCTTTCATCGAGACTGGCGTCAAGGTAAATGCGAAATATTATCGGAAAAGTATTCTAGAGGTTACTTTGAAGCTGTCGGCAGAGAAACATTTCGGTGGCAAACCATGTACGTTTCAACAGGACTCGGCACCGTCTCGCAAAGCTCGAGTGAACCGAAAATAGCTAAAAACCAATGTTCCGAACTTCATAACGTCCACACAATGGCTCTCAAATTCACCAGACGCGAATACGATGGATTATTCTCTTTGAGCCATTTTGGAGAGCAAGGTCCGAACTAAAAGATTTACCAATCCTGAGGCGCTGACATAAAGCCATTGTCCACGAGTGAGCCAAAATACCTGCTAGTCGCGTTGGGGCAACTTGCGATTCATTTCTGGACCGTCTCAAGGCCATAGTCAAGTCAAAAGGTGGTCATATCGAGCAAAAATAAACTGATTCTTAATTTTGTATTATTTTCACACATTTTTTACTTTTAATTGAATAAAATTAATTTTCCTAACTAAATTTATGGTCTTTTTAATTGGTCCTGACCGGTCCGGACCTTGTATATAATTGACGCTTAAATCCGTTATTGGCCAGACTGCTCCTCCTATTTGTGATGTTCATCTTTCGGCTACGATGGACGCACATATTCCATTAAAAATGCTTTAGAATAATCGTTGAATAAAAGTTACCTGAAAATGAGTGAAACTTTTGAACTTGTCATCATAATTTGATTTTTTATTATTAAGATAAGAAAAAATGCGACAAAGACTGTTAGAAATTTGATATGCCTACGACTGAGATTAACAAAATGTTAGCTCTTCCTTTCTTCCTAGTCTTTTTATCTCCCATCCAATAGTATCACAAAGGACGAATTTTGGTTTTCGTCTCCGTGGGGAACGATTTCAACCTAACGGACATAAAACGACATCTAGAAGAATTACTGCCAAATTTAAAAATTAAATTTGAAACTATTTCAAAAGCGATGGAGGCAAACAGAAGTTCCATAGAAGGGCGATATAAGCTCACAGAGAAAAAGTGAAGTGATTTTCACCAAAGAGAGGATTTTAATATGTTTTGCATCTGGTGAGGATGGAAAGAAATATTTAAAATTTAATTTAAAATTAAAAAAAAATTTAGTTACAAATCAGTTTTCATTAATTTTGGTATAATTTCACAGTTTTTATCCCAGAGTAAATCAAAAGTTTTTCTATATGGAATTTTGTATAAAGGTGCAGTAGTTTTTAGCACATAAAGGAAAAATTCATATTCCCCAACAATTAATATTGGCTGACTATCACGACATTCATTAGACTTAAGACCTCCATCTTTGAAGGCTGAACTGGTATTCAAACGCTGTAGAACTGCAAAGTGTTTGAATTTTTCCATTTTTTTTTTTATTCGAAGAACTGCAAAACACAGAACTATCGAACTTTCTTCTAAAACTTGGAAGAAAAGACGTTCGGTTGATGATCAGTATTATTACCTATGGGTTCAGCATATGAACCTCATTGGAATCTTCGAGGACCCAATATGCCTGTCTTGCTTGGAGAAGCCGGTTAGTACTGAGCATTTTGTCTGTGCAAAGCTAGAGCAAGGCAACCAATTTTGGGTCCCGATGTCATGAGAATGAGGCATATTCGTACTCTCAAAATAGAAGATATATTTAGATTTGCCAAAGAATCTGGAAAATTCTCACAGAACTAGTTATCTTTGCCTCTGACTCTATTTTACGTTATCTCTTTCTCTCTGTCACTTTTCTCCTTTCCTTCTTGACTCTCTGCTTTTTTGAAAGCACTGGCCACTGTCAGATATACCACCAGTTTCCGGAGCGGTGCACACTGTTCTCGATGCCAGTGGGCAATCGGGCGCCTTTTGTTAGCTTCGGTAGGAAGTATATATGATGTTTTGATCCCAGATAAAAAACAATGGTTAAGTCCAGAGAACCTATTAACGGTATATCAGCACACTTTCTACACCAACGGATTCAAAACCAGTGATGGTAGCTGATCTGGAGGGTACTTAGATGAAGTAACTAACTATTCCTATGTCACAGGACAGATGGCCACGGTATTCCTTACGGAAGTCTGTGCCATCTTGAGCGTGGCATACTGGCTAATTGAGAAAAAGTTGCTAACTCACGCTGCTCTTCGAAGTTAGTCGGAGAATGTAAGACGAAACGGAACAGTGTTGCAAAACACAACAAAGTTAGTCTTATTTGAGTGCCTGGACGTTGTGGTATTACAGGGAACGAGTTGGCTGATAAACTGGCTAATGAAGGCTTTGCAAGTATGCCACAAGTCCCAGAACCCTTTCTAGGTGTAAATTCTGCATCGACTCAACTATGGATTGACGACTTCATGAGCTCTGCCCATAGAGGACGTTGGTCTGGGTTGAACTCTTGCAGAGTAGCCAAGTGCTTTGTGAAAGAACCAAACAGGAAAATAGCGACCTTTCTCCTAAAACTCAGCAGGAAGAACCTGAGAGTACTGGCGGGTGTAATCGCAGGGCACAACGCCTGTGGTCAGCACACGCATGGCTGCCATGAGGATCATCGACAGCCCGATATGCCTATCCTGTCGTGAGGATGATGACACTGCAGAGCATTTTTTCTGTAGCTGTCCGGTATTTTCCAGAATCAGACTTAGGATATTGGGTTGCAATATACTGAGTATGGACAAAGTTCGTACTCTTCCTCTTCCGGATCTCTTAAGATTCATCAATGAATCCAAGAGATTTGTGGAAGAGTGACTTCAAACTAATTTTTCCATCTTACCACCCACATTCTTTCTACTAAATCTCATTTTACTTTCCAAAGCTTTGAATCCAATAGACTTTTTAGTCTGAGTGTTTTAGGAGTTGCCAAATCCCTCGGTGCTTCTTGACTCATCCTTTTCATATTTCAATTTCAAACAAACCTCAAATCGTTGCTGTTTCTCAGTGAAGGATATTTAAGTTATTTGTAATCACTTTGACAATTAAGCTGAACAACTAGTTTGACTTCATTCTGCGTCATTTTTGTAGGGTAATCTTCTCGAATCCTGTATCTATTCTTAAATACCTGCAAACATATCTTTGTGCTTGGCTTTGGTTTTGAGCTTCTTATTGCAAATGTTGCCTGATGCCAGCGCTTCGCTTCCTCTGGAGAAAAACTAGTAAACTTCGCTTTTTAGATGCATTTTGCTTTTGCGCACGATGGAGTAACGAATATGGAAAAGAAAGATAATGCCAAAATGTTAGCGATATTGCGTTGTAAATATCAGCTTCTAATTAAAAATGTCGGTTTTACAAAGCATTCGATGAAATACACCCACGTAAAACATATTCGATAATGACAGGGTCACAAAAAATAAGTGTATACAACATTTTTTAATAAAAATAATTTGTCATTGATAGCACAGTGCTACAAAAAAAAAAAACGAAATACACCTGACATATTACACACTGTAGGTTGTTTATATGGTCGAATAATGCATAAAAAAAAAAAAAAAAAAAATTCGGTCGGTTTTGCCGCAATCCACGAATCGATCCATTTTTTGACTTCATCGTAATTACGGAAGTGCTGGTCAGCCAGGCCATGTTGCATCGATCGGAAGAGATAGTAATCGGATGGCGCAAGGTCTGGACTATACGGCGGGTGGGGTAGGACATCCCATTTGAGCGTTTCTAAGTATGTTTTGACCACTTGTGCAACATGTGGCCGAGCATTGTCATGTTGCAAAATAACTTTGTCGTGTCTATCGGCGTATTGCGGCCGTTTTTCTCGCAGTGCTCGGCTCAAACGCATCAATTGTCGTCGGTAGACATCCCCCGTAATCGTTTCATTCGGTTTCAGTAGCTCATAATACACAACACCCAGCTGGTCCCACCAGATACACAGCATAACCTTCAGGCCATGAATATTCTGCGCCGACGTCGATGTTGAAGCATGGCCAGGGTATCCATACGTTGCCCGACGTTTTGGATTGTCGTAATGGACCCACTTTTCATCGCCAGTCACAATTCGATGCAAAAAACCCTTTCTTTTGTGCCGTTGAAGCAGTTGTTCGCATGCCATAAAACGGCGTTCAACGTCTCTTGGCTTCAATTCATACGGCACCCAATGGCCTACCTTTCGGATCATTCCCATGGCTTTTAAACGTTTGGAAATGGTTGATTGATCAACTCCCAAAGTTTTTGCAACCTCTTCTTGCGTTTGAGCCGGATCTTGATCGAGCAATTCCTCCAATTCGGTATCCATGAACTTTGGCGGCGCACCCTCGCGTTCTTCGTCTTCCAAGCCAAAATCACCACTTTTAAAGCGTGCAAACCACTTCTGGCACGTTCGCTCAACTAGAGCATGCTCACCATAAACTTCCACCAAGATACGATGACTTTCGGCTGCTTTTTTCTTCATATTAAAATAGTGAAGAAGAATTCCCCGCAAAAACACATTATTTGGCACGAAATTCGACATTTTCAAGTGTGGTAAAAATATTGTTGTTTACGCTTCAAATAAAAAACTTATACTGACGTTTGTGCCTTACGACAGTAGCTCTCCAATGAATGTTTGGAAATGTGGATCGATGGAATAATAATCAAGTTACGCCATCTGTTGTAAAACCGCAAGGAACTTATTCATAGTCCTATTATTTATTTATTTTATTTATTTATAAAAACCCGTTTTTTTCAGACTTTGCGCGGTAATCTACGGATATCTCGGTCATTTTTCCACCGATTTTCAATATTTTATATGTTTTGAAAATGATATTGTCAGACCTTTCAAATGATGTACAACAAGTAATTATTCAAACTAGTTAGTTTTGATTTTTATTTGATTAAACCTGGAGAAAGTGTTTTTTTTTTATCATTCTTTTAACTTTAACAATTTTTTATTGCATAATTTTACTACAAAATTAAAGATGTTTGTTAATATTCTTTGAGTGCATTTATTAACGAAGAAATTAATGTATTACTTTCAATAATCGGACAAAAATTGCGTAAACTTCCCCAGGTTTCCCTAAATAGAAAAAAATGCCTTGAATATCTATCCATTTGTGGAACCATAGTTTTTGTCTTTAATGATTATTTACTTGGAAAAATCACTGCATTCTTTATGTATTGACAATAAATGTTTGACAATGACAATTTATCATAAATTACAAATGAAAGGTTTACGTGTTTCTATATAATTTTGCGACATAATTTTCGCGCGATTTCTGAGGCGCAGAGACCCTCCTCCTCCCACGCAGTAACTTTACCTCTCTCTAATTCGGTAAGTTTTGAACCGCGTGGCATATTGCTATTTATTTACTTAAAAAACGATTTAAATTAATTAAGAAGAATAACGGTATTATTCCATATATTCATTTATTTTTACAGAGTACCTACATATTTTTGGAGTAAAGATTAAATATTCATGTTATATGTCCTATAGTTATGAAACGCACCATAGTCTGAAACAGCTATTAGACCAGTCTTTCGTTGGCAGTGACTTTTTATCTCCTTCTTCCAAAATCGCGTTTTTCTCAAGTGTGTTTTTTTGTTAAAATTATTTATAAGTTAGTTAAAGATGTGTGGCAAACGCAATAATTTCTGCTACGTTTGCGGTTTATTTGTTGATAAACAACATCGCCGTGAATTAAAAAAAAATACTATCGTGCTTGAAGCATACAATCTTCACTTTGAGCGCAATTATAGTGAAAGTCGCTGGTATGAACCAGAATATATATGTTCCACGTGCTCCATATCACTAAAAAAGTGGAAATCTAGTCAGTGTTTTCAAGATCGTTTGCCATTTTCGAGCCCAATGGTTTGGCATCATCAAGTCATTCACAGACCAGAAGACTGCTACTTTTGCCAAACCAACCTCCAAGGTCAGCGCTTCAAAACACGTAACAGTATAAAGTATCCCGAAGTGCTAACTGCTACGAAACCATCTTTAAGAGAAAATGAAAACAAGCTAACTGAAGTAAAAAAAGTAGATGATTCAAGAAGCGGTGATAACAGTTCATCTAATAGTTCACATAGTGATGAACCTTTTATCACAGCTGCGTTAGAATCAAAATAGCGGCATTTTGTTTCGAATTCAGATATGAACGATTTAGTACGTGATCTAGAACTCTCATACAGACATGCTCAGGTTTTGGCATCACGATTAAAACAATCGAATCTTGTAGAAAATGATTTCAAAATAACATTAACAAGGAAAAACTCTGAGCGGACTATTTTCAATAACAATTTTGAAATTGATGGCGATGACCAAAACCTTGCTTATTGTAAAGATGTTGAAAAATTGTTTCAATGCTTTAACACGGAACATCAATCGAAAAATTGGCGATTATTCATCGATGGATCGTGCAAAAGTGAGTATTTCATCGATTTTACGAAAGAATGCAGTGATTTTTCCAAGTAAATAATCATTAAAGACAAAAACTATGGTTCCACAAATGGATAGATATTCAAGGCATTTTTTTCTATTTACGGAAAACTAGCGTAGTTTACGCAATTTTTGTCCGATTATTGAAAGTAATACATTAATTTCTTCGTTAATAAATGCACTCAAAGAATATTAACAAACATCTTTAATTTTGTAGTAAAATTATGCAATAAAAAATTGTTAAAGTTAAAAGAATGATAAAAAAAAAACACTTTCTCCAGGTTTAATCAAATAAAAATCAGAACTAACTAGTTTAAATAATTACTTGTTGTACATCATTTGAAAGGTCTGACAATATCATTTTCAAAACATATAAAATATTGAAAATCGGTGGAAAAATGTCCGAGATATTCGTAGATTATCGTGCAAAGTCTGAAAAACGGTTTTTTATAAATAAATAAAAATTGGAGGGTATAACAAAAATAACAAAAATATTTTTATGCATTATTCGACCATATAAACAACCTACAGTGTGTAATTTGTCAGGTGTATTTTCAGTGTTGCACCGTGTAGTAGTGAAATTGTGAAATTTCAATAGACAATGTTTGAGTAACATTATATTCAGCCAGTTTCGAAGTGGCCACCCTTAGCACGAATACACAAGCTCAAACGTTTCAAAAAATTTTGGGCTATAGGCCGTAGTTCGTCTACCGTTATGCGATCTCACTCTCGACGCAACGCTTACTTCAGAAACTCCAAAGTTTTGTGGCAGCTTGCACAAGTCCTTGCTTCCAAAATGGACCATACGCTGTAATCTAGCGGACTCAGATCCGGTGAGTAGGGTGGCCATTCTTGGGAAGTAATGAAAGAGGGTAAATTGGCTTTGCACCACACTTGGGTTGTTTTTGCTCTGTGGGCTGGTGCCGAGTCCTGTTGAAACGTCCACTCATCGTCACCAAAGTGCTGCTGTGACCAGGGAAGAACAACTGCTTCTAATATGTCTTGACGGTAAACTTCTTTATTGATTTTGGCTCTTTGGTCTATGAAAATCAGAGGAGTCTTGCCACTGGCGCAAATTCCAGCCCATCCCATGACAGATCGTGGATTTTGACGATGTTCAACAATGAACGAAGGTCCAGGGGCTTCTGTAGACCAATTTCTGTTGTTTTGATGATTGTGAGCTTGCTCAACGGTAAACAGCTTCTCATCCGTAAAGACGATTTTTTCCCAGCCCGTACCTGCGCGCCGACGTTGGAGCGAACGACATCTTTCGAGTCTTACTTTCTTGTTTTCATCCGTGAGCAGCTGGCATTTTTGTAGTTTATAAGGCTTAGGTCCAAGTTCTTTTCTTGCTATAAGGCGAACTGATTCACGATTGATGCCTGTCTCGCAAGCAATTTTCCTCAACGAGACCATAGAATTTCGTTGAACTCTCCTTTGATGATTTTTCGGTTGTTGGTCATCTTCATTACCAAGCTCCTTAAGTCGTTTGATTGCACGAGAATCCAATGAACGTGCAATTCCAAGCTTCCGTGCTATCTCGCAGTTGCGTTCTCCTAGCTGATGCAGGGCTATAATAGCTGAGCGACTATTTGACATCGTTAAACAAAGTATTTAAAAAGAGCTACGAATACTTTTTTTTGTACTTCAGAACACACACAAAAATCACAAAAGAGCATTCGCGTTTACAATCATCTAATTGCTCAGAGAAGTTTGTATACAGTTATTTTTTGTCACTCTGTACAATGAATCATCGACGAATTTAAAACGTATAGTATTTAAATATTGTAAAAAAATTGGTGAAGTAATCCACTTTAAATATTGTTCTAAATAATAAAAGAAAACTGAAGTAAACGATAAGTAGAACTTTTGATTACAAGTTTTAGTATTGATCTGCTTAACTTAATTCTGTTCTTCCTTTTATTTATTTCTTGCATTTTTTCCAACTTTTCGTACCGGAAAGCACAGTGACAAATTCTAAATTGCGCTCATTTCCACCGCCGAGCTATCAATAGGCAGCCGGAAATCAGAATAAAGCCATTGTAGTGGTCAATATTTTCCAAACTTTCGCGATAGCCTACAAAATAAAGAGCAAAAACCCAAAGAAAGAACTGCAATACAGGCGACTGGGAACAGTTAAACGAGAGAGAGTTTATCACAACAACGTTCGCTGGTAAAAGCATGCGCATGAAACGAAAGCGCAATGAAATAACAGCAACTCAAATGTAAGGAAGACGAAACGAAAACGAAACGGAACAAAAGCTGTTAAATTGGCGAAACGTGCAGCAAACGGTTTATTGGTTCAAATACGAAATGAATAAGCGGAAACGAACAGTAGCGTCTGGACCACTCACTACATCGCACTTTAGACGGATGGAGATGATGGGGATGTGAGTGAATTTGTATGCTTTTTAGAATGATTTTTACGTAACTGAATTTGGTGGTCACAAGCGCCATTTCTGCGCGGCAGTAGATTCTTGTTGCTTAAACACCAAACAGTGTTACATTCGAAGGCGGCATAGATCTCCTTCAGATTCTTCCATTTATTGGCTAATATAAAGTCATATTCCACAGGTTCATAGGTGTGGGGCTAATGCTGATTAAATTTACCCTTCAAAGTTTACTCGCACAATTTTCTAAATCAAAACTAATGGCAAATATTTTAGTTGTGGGACTAGGTCAAACTAAATTTACTGAGCGCATCAAATTAAAAAATTCCAACTTTCACTTTCATATTCGCTTGTTATTCCCACACAAAGCGCCCGCTACAATACCATAATTTTCTACTCCGCATAAATGCGAAAAAGTGGCAAAACCGTAGTGCTCCAGGGAATCCAAAAATGACCGCATGTCATTAGCACAGCACAGCACTTCAACTCCGCACTACACTCTACCGCTCGTCTTATGCTGGTCATGAAGATGCTGCGAACAATCGTCCTTCATTCGGTCATGCACCACATCCTGGCACGCGCTCGTACACACGTAGAGAAAAAAAGAATAATACAAAAACAGATGAGTTGTCGCTGGACAGCTAGACAGATGGACAGCAAACACATAAGCACATGAAAGCAAGACTTCTTACTGCAAATTCTCTTTTGGTGTGTTGAGCGGAGGAGTCTTCGATATAAATAAAAGATAAACGTACGTATATGCTTTTGTATGTACATTTGTTTTCCATTTTCACTGGCACAACTCTCAGCATATTTTGTGCCGTCATTGTCTTCATTTTGGTATCTGGGACGTTTTTGCGTTGCTCCACTTGTGAGCGCTTGAAAATGAATATGCATAGAAATTACCAATAAACGCATAACTAACATGGAAAATGAAGTATGTGGAAACATTCAGTGACCGACGAAGCTCATGAAACTGCATACGCACAGTTGTGTCGCTTGGAGTGTGTGTTCACACTGAGGGTGCGTTTAACCCAAGCTCCACATCTTGTCAGAAATAATAAATTAGCCTTGCACGCCCTTCGCATAATCAATGACATACTCGTACAAGCACAAAACCATCAGGAGCTTTAACAATACATAAGTGAGTGTTACTCTCATGTAAAGTAGCACTCGGGTAGCTGCGGTGGCCTGAAGGAAAAATTGCGTTTGGGAAACTGTGACAACAGCGAACACCGAAGGAAAACGATATTATTATATTTGCGAACATGACTTATGAGCTCTGGCGGATCTTTGACTTGTTTGGTCATGTGTTTGGCTTTCACAGGGGAGATAATGTGCAAGCTTCATTTGCTGTTAATTTTCGTTCAACGGAAGCAAATGTGGGTGGGAGTTCTTCGACTTGTAGAGCGAAATTTGCAGGTGTAAGAAGCCAACAAATTTCTTAAGGGGTTAGGAGTGTTCCGAATTTTCAAAAAATTGGATTGGAAAATTGCATTTTCTTAAAGTATAATATCTTAAAAATATTGTGTGAAAATTTGAAGTGAATCCGACAAATACTTTTCGAGTTATTCAACAATTAACAATGGGCGCTCGGGCGCCCCAGAGCTCGATAGCAAAACTTTAAATGCGTTTTCCTCAAAACTATGTTTTTTGAACTGGTGATCACTGTAACTTTAAAACCACTTGGTAGATTTCAAAAAAATGTATACTGCTTCTGAAAAATATAAAAAGCTCGTGCCTGATCGGAAGACCCTTTTTTCAAAAATTTCGAATTGTTTTTAACAATTAATTATTGGTTTTTTTCACACAAATCTGAAAAATATTTCCTAAGGCCGCCATATTTTCACTTTTGAAAAAAATCTTCGTTCAGGCACAATAATATCTAAAAGGTTTTCCAATAAGAGGAGTAAAAAATCAATGGTTTCCTTGCTTGTGTGGCACGTAGCGCCGTCTTGTTGAAAAAAAAACCTTGTCCAGATCAATACCATCCAATTCCGGCCATAAAAAATCGCTAATCATCTCTCGATATCGCAATCCATTCACTGTAACTGTTGCTCCAGCTTCATTTTCGAAAAATTAAGGTCCAATGACTCCGTCGGACCATAAACTGCACCAAACAGTCACACGTCGAGGATAGGGAGGCTTTTCATCAATCACTCTTGGATTTTCTGAGCCACAGATCCGACAATTTTGCTTGTTGACGAAGCCACCGAGATGGAAATGGATCTCATCACTCAAGATGATACTTCGATGGAATTCCGGATCATTTTCATGCATTTCAACGACCCAATCAGCAAAAATACGACGTTGTTGATAATCGACCGGCTTTAATTCTTGTGTTAACTGGACTTTATGAGCCTTAAGACCCAAATCTTTATACAAAATACGGTGTAATGACGTTTATGGAATGCCTAATTCCAAAGAACGACGAGGAATGGACAAACCTGCATTTTCTTCAACACTTTCGGCTACAACAGCAATATTTTCGGCTGTTCTTGAGCGACGTGCACGGGTTTTATTCTCCACATCCACTAACTTGTCACAACAGCTCGAATTTTTTCACCAATTTCTGTATTGCGGCCCGGCAAGGTGCTTCACGATGACCCAAAAATGTTCGAGTTTTACGAACCGTTTATATTTATAGTGAATTTTATCGTGTATCGTTCCATTTTTATTAATGGCGTAGTTTCTACTTGTCAAATATCAAAACATGACAGCTTCAAAAGTGACATCTACCGAAATAGCGGGCTATTCAAAATAACACCTGTTATCGGATTACCCTTTATTAATAAAACTAAAATTTTGTCCGAATGATTTTAGATGAATCTCCAAGGACTTGTGATGATCACCGCAAGGGACTTCTGGAAAAACGGGCTCCATACAAACAGCGATAACTTTTACAATTATTAATTTTTTTTTGCTAAAGTCAAGTCGAAACTTGATGTAAGAAACGGACTTCCTGTCCGTAGCACTGAAAAAAATAATGGGCCAGCTGCCCAGTAAGGAAACACTTGATTTTTTATAAGTTACAATTTAATTAAATTCCAAATTCACTAGCTTATAATATAATAAGAAATTAAGTATTAGGTAATGATGAGTAGCCCGTCCCGAACTCGACTGTCCGCTTGAGGTGACCGCCGCTTCCTTTACACCTATCATTACAACAGCGACGATGCAGTTGTTGTTTGATACGTCTGAGGCCAACCTTTGCCTTGACTTCCCAGAGGTACAATATGAGTATCATTTCACAATCGTGTGAAATGATTAGTGCTGACACCTTCATTCTAATGCGTATGCTATTCGCCATGGCCTTGGCAAGAGTGTCGGATTGCCGCATGCCGGCTTGGTCACTTATGCAATGCGTGTGTTGCAACCGATCGTGGGAATGTTCTATTGCAGGTAATTGTGAAATAAAAATATGCTGACACTGCGACACGTGTAGCGCGCAGCCGTGGGAGCGTCGCTGTAAATGCGACTGCAGCGTGTTAACTCTTCCCCCTCTAAAAGTCTGCGTCCCGCAGATCCTTATTTGCAGGGGCGTCCTTCTCATTTGAATGACGAGGATTCCGATGCAGTATAGACAATTTTGCTCCTCCTGTTAGCTTCCTCCAAATCAGCAAAACGAACACCATCAACAAAACAAGGCCTAGGGCTTCAGACATTGCAAACCAGTTAGTCTTATCTTTCAACTGACCCAAAAGTCGTATGTTTCCGGAGGTCATTTCATGGACGAGATTGAGATTCAGCGCCAGGCTTCTATTCGTTATGGTGGACAGCACGGGTGGAAGCACTTGCACGCCTGAGCTGCTCGTACTCCAGTAGGATTGGTTGTTTATCGTAATAGTCTCGTTTTCCATCTGTAGGATATAAGAGCCAGATAGATGTTTGGGTATTCCACCTGACCATATACTGCCGTTGAAGTTATCTAGGAATATAGTGTCCTCCTTGAGCACCTCTATAGTAGTATCCATACCGATCTCGTAGCGGCAACTGGTTTGTCCACCCTTTAGGAGACGTGGTAGACATTCCTCTTCGGCCAACAAATCTAGGGCTTCCTGTTTGCATACCATGGCTGTGGCTAGGTGGAAACAGCTATTTTTTATGCCGTATGTCAGTTGCTTATTCATCAGTATCGTCTTGTACTTCAGATCAACTCGATGACCATCCTTCAAAACAGAGCGTGTGATTAAGTGATTAAACCCCGTTTGATCCACCTTCGGCATTGACAGCACGTAAAGGAGAAGAGTTCCATTCGAGTAGATTGATGGTTCGCTATATTCGATGGCTTCAACGACGTTACTGTACGGAAGGACTTCAATTTCGCTTATTAGACTATTTATTTCCTCCTTGTTCAAAAGGTTGCTGTTCACTACGCCTGCTTTGGCCATTTGACATGCCCGTACGAGTTCACTGACGTCATCCTTGAGAATCATCAATTTGTGCTGAATCTCCTGTGAAACCTCAGCCTGGCGGGTACGTCCCAGGATGTCATTCGTAGTCGTTGTAATACCATTCACAACCTGTAATAACTCTTCAGTTTTTTTGAAAATTTCAGGGTTTACCTTATACTGTTGGTTATTGTTGACTATTAATTCATTTTGGCTTCGCAGGACTTCATCCCAGTCTAAAGCATCAGGTGAGCCAGCAATCCACTTCCAAGCTGACCCAATCCAGTTAATTGAACGCTTCGGTCTTTTGGCTGCAGGTCCTTTTAGGTCTTCAAGTTGATTTCGAACTTTCTGTAACTGATAGTTAAGGACTTCTGTGATTGAATTGGTCCCTTTCATGCTGGCAGTTTGGTATTGTAACCGATTTACAATTTTCTCGTAGCGCATTAAGTCGATGATGTGGACCAGTTTGAAGTGTCCATTGATTATCCAGCCGTATCCATCACGGACAGTTAGAATAGGTGAATCTACGTTGAATACGACATATGCTTGTGCGGTTGCACAGAGGCAGATTCTACAAATTGAATTACAGAGTATCGTCTTAATTCTAATCTTTTTTCCAAAATAGCTTAAATAGGATATCGTACACAGTTTTCTGTTTTATATATTGAGCATAGCCTACGACACTAATATTTTCCTTAAATAAATTTTACATGTTTTTTTTTTTTTTTTTAATTACGACAAGGAGAAATTTAAATGTACATATCGCTTAAACAAAATGTAATTGATATTGAATTTACTTATAGTTACTTGAAATTTACTGGAGTTATACAGTTATTAAATTCAAAAATATGTTTTCCATTCAATGACAATTCAACTTAGTAATAAGAGCTTAAATTCCTAATACTATTACTAGTGAGTGGAGTCCGGGAGGGTAAGGGTTATCGGAAATCCGTGAGGACCCAGAAGTGGTGTTAACAGTGGAATTTACTGACAGTTAGTTTTTTAGTTATAATTGATTTGTTAGAAAATATTAGTAAGTTTTTTTGTTTCTTTCCCCCTTTTTTTTTTTTTTTTTTTTTTTTTTTTTTTTTGATGAGGCTAAAATTTTGCCATTTTATTTTGGCTCATTGAACCCTTAAAGGTTTATGTTTATATACAAGCGAATTTTGCTTGTACTGTTGAGAATTAGACTTTCTCTTATTTTTGTTTTGGTATTTAACCTTTTATTTCATTATTTCGTGATTTGCATTGCGACTTAGGCGTAAACCCAGCTGAAGGAAGGCCCGTGTTAATCCCTTTTAGCCATAAGCGTTTATAATTGCAAATGGCCTACTCATGGCACGAGTAGCTTCACGACAATTAAAGCCAATAGTCCCAAGGAGGAATTGAACCACTTCGATTGATATCGCCTCGACCGCCGAGAAAACTGGAGTTGAACCAATGCGACAGATCGAATACAAAATTTAATTTGTACCCAGACCACTGGGGCTTAGGGAGCTATGCATAAGTTTTTTTTTTGCCTCTTGACCAATGCTAATTTCATATTCTTTAAACAATATCTTTACTTGTTAGACATTTTTTATGTCTGTTTTGTGGAACTTTTTTCCACTTTCTGTGACAATAGTAACATTTCTGTTTTCGGCTATAGCCTCTTTCTTGTAAAGCGGCTTTTGTTTGCTTTTTATTTGCTTGTTGGCGATGAACAATTCATCACCGCTGTCAAAATTGCGAGGGGGCGAGCGAGTTTTATTAGTTCTTGCATTCCTGCTTTCTTGCTCGTGCAGTAAAAGAGCCTTTATGTCCTCGTTAGTTCGTTCCCTAAAATTTGCCAATCCTTGATAATTTATCCTAGCAGTCCTGTTGAGAAAAACATCAGCGGGCTTTCGCTTTATCACTGAATGTACTGTATTATTATATCTGTCTACAGTTATAGCAACGCGCTCATCAGGTGTTAGTCTAGGGAGCTCAACGCGGAGGCAGCAATATATTTCAATCAAAGTAGAGTGTAATCTCTCCACCTGACCGTTGGCTTCACTTCGCTGCGTCGGCGTTTGGTATATTTCTATTCCTAGAGACCTGATGTAGTTTAGCACAAGCGGGGTTAAGAAGCCGCGCTCGTTGTCCATGACCAGAGCCCGTGGCACTGTAAAGTAATGTAATGCAACAGTTAGTTTCATTCGCAAATGGATGGAAGATTTGTTTTGAATCGGAAAAAGTTTAGCAAATTTAGTAAACTTGTCGATACAACTCAAGTACTTTTGCTTTTCTATTTCAAAGATGTCAATATGAAGGATTTCACAGGGATAATTCGGGATAGGAGTTGGCTGTATATATGGTTTTGAAGGATGCCTATCGTACTTGTTCAACTTACATGTGTCACACTGACGAACATATTCCCTAATCTGTTTAGACATAGCTGGGAAATAAAATTTTTCAAGAATTTGTTCCCTATTCTCACGAGCGTTCCGATGCGCGCGCTTGTGCTGCTGTTCTAATATATTATATTGAAAACCCTGTCTGCTATCGTTACGTCTTCTACCATGCGCTGTGTGATCCTTATTTTGTACCTACTAAAATTATCAACGTATGCAGCTTGCAAGTAACGAAGATCATCCTCTGGAATTTTAATGCCATTTATGACATTTGGGTTGAGGTATTTCCTGAGGGCAGGTAACAGAGCTTCCACATTCAACAGTGGCATAGAAACAAAGTATCTTCTGTATCCTTTATGAGGCTCCTCTGTGCACTCGCAACTCGCCCCCCGCCTGAAGATTATTTGGTTTCTAAATACGTTTATTGGGACCTCAACGTGTGGTATGAGGTCTGAACTATCTTGTTCGGCGGAATGCGTTGTAGCTTCCGATGCAGTATCTGTATCGGATGGTGCGCCAGCTACGGTACATGACGCTTGAGCGACGATTGAGTCTGTGAGTGCGTTCACTTCCGTCTTAAGACGGGAGAGTGCATCAGCGACCACATTCGTCCTTCCTGGCTTATAAATCAACTCGCAATTGTACTCCTCTATCCGGGCTTTCCACCGCTTAAGTTTCGCGTTGTAATTGCGATTGCTCATAGAAAAGGTCAGCGGTTGATGGTCTGTGTATATCTTTATTTTTTTTGCGCCGTACAAATAAGACCTCAAATTATCAAGTGCCCACACTATGGCAAGCATTTCCTTTTCGTTCGTGGCATAATTTTCCTCGGCCTTGTTAAGTGAACGGGATATATACGCGATTGGTTTGTCCTTCCCTATATCCACCTGTGACAGAACTGCCCCGATTGCGTAATTCGAAGCGTCAGTTGTCAAATTGAAGGGTTTTTCAAAATCAGGGAAAGCGAGGACATCAGCTGATGTCAGTAGTCCCTTTAAATCTGCAAAGGCCTGTAAGGCTTCACAACCAAGTTTTATTTTTACCTTTTTCGATGCATTTGCACTGATTTGCGCATTTTCCCCGCGCGTAAGGTTCGTCAGAGGCTTTGCTATCTTTGCGTAGTCCCGAATAAATTTGCGGTAGTAAGACGTCATACCGAGAAAGCTTTTAAGGTCCTTTAGATTTTCTGGAGGCAAGATTGAATTCATTGTTTCAACCTTTTTTGGGTCAGGGCGCACACCTTCGGGTGTAATAACATAGCCGAGGAACTCAACCTCAGTTTCGAGGAAACACGTCTTCTCCAAGTTGACCTTTAAGTTGGCTTCAAGCAATCTTGAAAATACTTTCTCCACATTTTGTAGGTGATCATCGGTGTCTTTCCCGAATACAATTATATCGTCGATGTACACATAGCAAATTTTGCCAATGTACTGTTTGAGCACATCGTCGATCATTCGTTGGAAAATTCCAGGGGCATTTTTTAACCCAAATGGAAGTCGCAGGAATTCGTATTTACCATTCATGGTGGAGAAAGCAGTCTTGGGAATATCAGAGTCCTTCAGTCAATGGTTGTGAAATACTTGGATTGGCCTAGACTACAAAGTGTTGCATTTATATCCGGAATAGGGTAGGTATCAGCGATAGTGACTGCATTCAACCTTTTATAGTCTATTACCATGCGATATTGTTTTTCCCCATCGGGCTTGGGCTTTTTCGGGACCACCCAAATTGGAGAGTTATAGGGACTTTTTGATGGTCGGATAACTCCTTCTTCAAGAAGTTCATTTACCTGTCTATCCACTTCCTCCCTCATAGATGAAGGATAAGGATAGCTTTTGCTATAGATTGGGTCGGTTGTCGATGTCCTTATCTCTGCGCGGACGCTGGTATCTATCAATTCATTACCATTTATAGGTAAGAATAGTTCGCTAAATTTTTTGATAATTACCTTCACTCTTTCTTCAGTTTCCGGTGCAAGGTTTTTGGAAATTGCGTAATTAACCTCACTGGATACCCGAGCGTGCAGAGGTATTTTATACTTATCAACCATTTGAAGGTTCTTCTTCCTATCGACAACCGCACCAATGTCCTTGAGCGTATCGTCCCCAATAATTCCGTCAAACGTCTGCAACCCAGGCAGGACAAAAAATGTCACATCGGCAGTAAGGCCAATGTCACTGAAAAATTTTAATAATACCTTCCCCTTTATATCTACACAGCCCCCTGCTGATCTTACACTAAAGGTTTTATGGACTGCTTTTTCATGCTTAGCTATCGTTGGTTTAATAAAGTTTTTATTCGCCCCAGTGTCAATTAGAAAGTCTAGGACGCGGCCGTCTGGAAGTTTGTACTTTAAGTATGGTACGCTAGATGGCCGCTGGACAGAAAATCCTCTTCTTCGACGGCAGCGCAGTCATCATCTTCGTCCTCCACAGCATCCGTCGTGACATGGTAGAGCCTCTGCTGCTTTCGGGGAAAGTTATCGGATCTAGCACTGCGTTTGAATGGATTTGGTCTATTTATATAATTAACTCGTTTGCTTTGCACGGATTGGTCAACGTCCATCTTTTCAACCGGTGCCTGTGAAGTGGATGGTTGATCCCTCTTTGGGATAACCTGGCGATCATATTTGTCGAAGTGTGTTCGGCGATCCTGAGGACGCCAAGTTGTCCTCGGTGGAATAGGAGGTGTTCTATCGGCCTTAAAACCATGCAACCGGCTAGGAATGGTATTCACCGGTGCAACAATGTGATTATTTGAACGTGCACTGTGAATTGTAAAGTTCCTGAAATTCGTGTTTTGGATTTCAAGACATGCCGAATATGCCTCTGGAAGAGTTTTAGGACGTTGAATAAGGAGCATTTTGGCAAGCTCTCCATTCAGTCCACGTATAAATACGTCCAGGGCACGGTTCCTATATGTGTCGATTAGAACTTTCGTTGTTTCCTCAGAGTACGATTCAGTTTTTATTTTATTAATAATTAACGAGAATTGGTGATTCACGGCTGCATAAAATTCATCTAGCCGTGAATCCTTCTGAGATAATTGGTGGAGTTGATACTCCAAAGTGCGGATGTCGCGTTTATCCGCGTAATGGAGTGATAAGCACTCCTTGATAGCAATCCAATTCGTATCAAATATGTTGTACGATATTAGGGCAGCATCGGCTGCCCCGCGTACTTTCTGTCGAATATGTTGAAGTATGGCCCGATAAATTGGCTTATTTCTTACAACTTTAAAATCGTTAAGAATGCTCTCGACAGAGTGCACCCACGAGACGTATTGGACAGGATTCCCGTCGAATGCCTGCAGTTCTTTTACGGAGTCTGGAAGTCTAGAAATATCCCTTAGATCAGCCTCCGTAGCCGGAGCTCGAGGTTCCACCTCTGGTTCGCGAACATCACTCTCACTTCTTCCAGATTCCAGGAGAGTGAGCCGGGATCTTAAAGAATCTAGGGAAGAGATCCGCCTCTCCATACTCCCAACTTGTTCGAGGAGCGCATTGACGGCTCCCGTCAGGTTTGTTACTGTGGTTTGTAAGGACTCCATACCTGAGTGGGAAAAGAGGAGGAAAAAAAATAGACAAGTTTTTATAAGCTTACAAGGCTGCTAAGAGCATATGTTCCAGGTTCTTTGCTTATTCTTCCTTTTGTGGCCGTGGTCCTTCACTAATGTAATTTTCTGATTTTGTAATTTTCACTTCACGTTTGTAATTTTCTGAATTTTCAGTATGCTTTTTATACTACAATAATTGATAGCTTTTTAAAATTTTCCGTAACTGTTTTACGATTCAATTAATCACGTTTTATTTTACAATAGTTGATAGCTTTTTACACTTTCCAATTTTGGTTAGAGCTTTTAATTCATTTATTAGGAAAATCCTTTTTCACACTGTTCACCTCTGGGTCCCTGCTCGGGCGCCAGAAACGGACTTCCTGTCGGTAGCACTGAAAAAAATAATGGGCCAGCTGCCCAGTAAGGAAACACTTGATTTTTTATAAGTTACAATTTAATTAAATTCCAAATTCACTAGCTTATAATATAATAAGAAATTAAGTATTAGGTAATGATGAGTAGCCCGTCCCGAACTCGACTGTCCGCTTGAGGTGACCGCCGCTTCCTTTACACCTATCATTACAACAGCGACGATGCAGTTGTTGTTTGATACGTCTGAGGCCAACCTTTGCCTTGACTTCCCACAGGTACAATATGAGTATCATTTCACAATCGTGTGAAATGATTAGTGCTGACACCTTCATTCTAATGCGTATGCTATTCGCCATGGCCTTGGCAAGAGTGTCGGATTGCCGCATGCCGGCTTGGTCACTTATGCAATGCGTGTGTTGCAACCGATCGTGGGAATGTTCTATTGCAGGTAATTGTGAAATAAAAATATGCTGACACTGCGACACGTGTAGCGCGCAGCCGTGGGAGCGTCGCTGTAAATGCGACTGCAGCGTGTTAACTTGTATTAATGGTGTGTTTTTATTTTTGTAAAATAAAGCAATTGACTATCAAAAAAAATCCTTGAAAATCATCATTTTTTCGGGCAAGTGACTACCCCTAACCCCTTAATAAAGTTACTTTGACTTGTCCACAAACTCAAAAAGCAAATTTAAAGTAAAAAATTTAACATTTTCTTAACACCCAGAAGTGCCCCACGTCATATACACTTTCAATACCTTAAGACTACCTGCAAAACAGAGCCAAAAGCCATTCGGACATTCTTTAAATCACATTATCACACTTCAAGCATATTTATCCAAGGGATCAGGTGCAGAGTAGCAAAAAGGTATGCGAAAAAATCTGCGTTAACGATAAGAAAACTATCGAAAGGACAGAGCAAAAAGTCAATGAACCACAAAAAGGGAGAAATTCAGCACGAACTATAATCAGGGACATGGTGGGCACAAGAAGAGAGACAATTTGGCAACCGTGTAGAAAGGTGCAGCATCTGCCGGCACACACAAACACCTATGTACGTCACACATACATGTGCAGTGTATTCAGCTGTAAGGAAATGTGTGCCAAGTGCATGCCGAGTGTTTGTGCAAATGGCGATAAGTCGCCGCGCAAGTTAATTTATTTGGTTTCCGCAGAAAAACGGAAAAGTGTGTACGTATGTATGTATTTCGATGGTTCAGTGTACTACGGTTGAGTATGGTGAGAATGACTTGTTTTCTTAAAAATAATGGCAGCAATGTCATATGGGTGTGAAAATCAGTGCGTTAAGTAGCACTGGACTTATTCAGGAGTTTCAGCAATTTATTTGTTTCTTATTTAATTTTTTTAAATTTTTGTATGAAAAATCCAAATTTCAAGCTTTGCAGAAATTAAAAAAAAAATCCACAAATTTTCGTCAAAGCTCTCCTTTTTTTAAATAGAAATTTTAGAAAAATTTCGAGCATGCAGTTTTATGAGAGAAGCTGCAGATGGGCAATGCACTCTGCCCAGCTTCTGTGCGTCTGCTCCGCCTTCGCTCGAATCAGGCTTGAGGTCTTTGGCGCTGATGTGTTAAGAAGCGACCACCTTCTTCTTCTTAGCACCACAAGATCTACTCAGATTTCATCTTCGGGTAGATTTAAAGAAATTTAAAAGGGAATCCGAGTGCAGTACAATGAACTTAAGTGTGTCTAAGTGCTGTACTTGATAGTTGTCCCGACATAAAAAAAAAACAAAATGCAGTTTTATAGCCAATTCAACTTTGACACAAAAGTGACTAAAAAATTGAGTTGATTTTTGAAAATTTTGGTTTGCTGGCGATCTTGTGCATTTTTTCCAAATATCGAATGCTCCAATTTGTATTCATATGGAAGAAAACACCCTTAAAATAGAAGGAGTGATATATTTTTAATATTATCAGTGGTGTAATTGACTGCCTCTTCTTTTAAAGTGCATTTATTTTTACATTTCACAAAAAACCCTGCGAACTTATAATTTATTCTTTCTGGAGCGGGTTTGAAGGGTTTATGCCTCCTTTGCACCGATACATCGAACATTATAGAGTTTCTATAATAATTTTATTGTTATGTAAACCTTTATAAAATAAAATAAATAAATAATAAAATTTCAATATCGTTGACTTCTGATTTTTCGTCTTCTAAAAAAAACTTTAGAATTATCACTGAATGAATTATTTTTCGCTTTTTCGAGAGCTTAAGATTTTAAAATGATAGTACGAAACAGAAATATTCTTATAATGATTTTTTTTTTTATTATAATTAGGTAAATAGTTAGATGGCATTTATTTTTATACGTCCGCCGCCGCTACCAGTTACAAAGTCCATTAAATCAGTACAATTTTTGACTACTTTCTCCAATAAATCTGCATAACAAATCTAAATGAGAGCCCAATCAGCAAAAATGCGACGCAAACGATGTCCTTAATTCTTGCACGAGCTGTATTTTACAGGCACGTAAGGCGAGATACTTTCGTAAAGTTTTCAACGCATTCGGAGAACAAAGGCCAATAACTTGAAAACGACGACGAATCGACACTTCGGCGTGTCCTCAAAACACTTCGCTCTATGAACTTCACGGACCGCTTCTTTTTTTTGTTTTTCAAAGTAAGTTTCCAGAAATTGGAAGCATTGTTCTGGCGTTAAACGATCATGCCAAAACTTACTCAAAGAGACGTGTCAACAGCGTTTGCCGCTTTCACAGCTGTCGAACCATAGTTATCTGGGGATAAGCCAGTCTCTCAAACTGCCAGATCAGAGCGGTATTTTCCAAGCGAAAATTTTTGCTGTGGTGAAAGCCGCGAAGCTAGCCTACATAATAACAAGAAAGAACTCAATAATTAATATATGTGTGGACAGTCAAGCAGCAATAAAAGCAAAAAGCTCATGTTGTATTAAGTCCAAAAATGTCCGCAAGCCGCAGCCTCCTGCGCATCTATTGGGTACCTGGTCACAAAGATATTATGGGAAACGAAATAGTAGAGGAGATGGCAAAAAGTGCTGTTAGACTACCATTTGAACAAGAGAACGACATGCCAAAACCGCTAAATACCAGTACAAAATACAATGAAATGGACAACTACATGAAAAAACTAGTGGAAGCTAGGTGGACTAATCTGACCACATGCAAAACAGCAAAAGTCTTTTGTAGAACAAAGTACAAAAAACTGCCTCAATTCGTGCTTACGCTCTCACGAAAGGACTGCAGAGATATTAAAGATATGCTGACAGGTCATAATCCATTGGCTGCACATGCGTGCAAGATAGGGATTGCTAACACGGACAAATGCAGGAAATGCAGATAGGAAGTTAAGGTAACTCTAGAACACATTCTGTGCGTCTGTCTGGCACTATTAAAAACGCGTTTAAAATTCCTGGGAGCCTCATTGTTTGAGGGTCTGGAGGACGTCTCAAAAGCGGATCTCCCAGCTCTGCTTAGATTCGTCAAAAGCGCTGACATCCCACATGATGTCTACTTTCAGTATTCATAGAGGTCGGTATCCATCTGGTATCGTTAGAGACCAAAAAGTCTATGCGTGGCTTAATGCCAACCAGGCTAACCTAACCTAACGTAGACCTCTAGACTCCATTGCTATGTATTTGAAGTCGAATTATTATTTTCGTAATTTTCATAATATAATTCGTGATGAATTCGGAAATATTTAAATATGTAATATTTCTTAGTTAATTCCAATTCATCAAATTGCAGGCTAAAATATGGAAATGTATAGAGCAAAACCTATCAACTTAATTCCATTACTGAATTTACATCTGGCTTTATCACAGTTACTGTTTAATCACCCTTTTGCGCCTACACTTACTTAAGGTTAAGTTCGTAAATCCTATTAGCAGAAGTGAGCTTCCACAAAATCACTGTTGCTTATACACCGCCAGCATACAAGCATTCGATTTCCAAAACTGATGTTCAAAGTTGATTAATATTTTAAGCCAACTACCCCTCCTAACAGTTTAAATAGCGCCGGAGTGTTAACAGTGAAATATTTAACTTTTTTATTTTATTTTGTATTTTTAAAAGAGTAGATCTATTGGCCCTAGGGCGTTTACTGAAATCTAATTGCTGCAAAATATTTCATTTGCTCGGTGTTCGCACTTTCAAATATACAGAAAGTTCGCCAATTAGGGCGTCCTAATAGCTCAACAAACCAATTCCGAATTAAGGCCATCAGCGCTTTTCTAACAATTATGGCATGAGCGGCGGTTCATATGTGTCTGATGAACAACCACAGAATAAGGCCAATGTCACATCAACAAAAAAGGCAAAATGACAAACGCAACAACAAACAACACATCTCTTCAACACTTGCACATTACAGATATGAAAATACAGCAAAAGCGAACTTTTAGTTGCACCGCAGCTGGGCCTCTAGGGGTAACCAGACCCTTCGACATGCGAAATGCACAAAGCTACCCCAAATTCACGCAAGCCCCAGCGATAAGTGGTGGTAACATCCGCGTTAAGATATACACAGAGATACTGCGTTCATACCCAACAATAGAAAGCACGAATTCCAGGCTGTTGGTTCGAGACTCCATGCAAGGTGATGCAAAATGAAGGGATTATATACAGTTAGAAGGTTGCCAAAAGCGAATTTTCCAGAAAATTTTTAAATTTATTGATCTAAAAATTTGTACACATATTATGTTATCTTTTAACTGTATTTTAAGACTTAGTATTAGCAAAAACATTTATTTGGAAAGGAGCTACAGCTGTTCTCCGCGAACTCCTCTCAAAACAGACGTTTTGCGGTGAGTAATATATCTCTGAACTGGATCCTCTGAAATTAAAAAACCAAACACATTTCGTTAAAGTAATGTTTAACCTAGTAATTAATCGAAGAAATAAGCAAAATCAATTTTTTTGACAAAATGGCGCTTTCTCAAAAAAAAATCGATTTTTGACCAAAATTTCGACCTTAAATTGTTTATAAAAAACAAAAAAAAATATTTATCGATGAAAAAAAATCTTCGATTAATTAATAAAAAGTACGTATATTTAAGAAGTTCGCGTTCAAATTTGAGACTAATCGGTTTAGCCGTTTTCGAGTAACCGACTTTGAAAACACCTTTTTGAGAAAAACGCGTTTGAAGTTTGAAAAGCACTTTACATAGGATACAAACTTTTTTTTAACTTACATGGAATTGTCTATTCCAGGACCATATAATACACCCTCCGCCGCTTCGGCAGCTTCCAATAACTCGAGTTGATGTTGTCTGCGGGCCATTCTTCCATCTCGGGTGCTCGCACGCGCTCTAAAATCGGAAATGTTCACGCGCAGCTCATCTTCTTTTTCGGCATATCAATGCGCATTGCGCCCAAGTGTAATTCCTATTGCCAGCTGCACCTTTAGATTAGATTAGATTTGTGGAAGTCCAAGCACTCGGTCAGTAGACCATTGTACTACACCCGGTTAGATATCAGTAGAAAGAATAGGAAAGATAAAAAGTGGATGGTAAAACGGAGTTTGAGGTCACTCTTCCACGAATCACTTGGATTCATTGATGAATTTTAAGAGATTCGTAAGAGGAAGAGTATGAACTTTGTCCATACTCAGTATATCGTAACCCAATATCCTAAGTCTGATTCTGGAAAATGCAGGACAGCTACAGAGAAAATGTTCTGCAATATCGTCATTTTCAAGACAGGATAGGCATATCAGGCTGTCTACGACCGCTGTGCTTTGTGATTACACCCACCAGTACTCTCAGGTCCTTTCTGCTGAGTTTTAGAAGAAAGGTCGCTGTTTTGCTGTTTGGTTCTTTCACAAAGCACTTGGCTACTCTACCCGAGTTCAACTCAGTCCAACGACCTCTGTGAATAGATCTCATGAAGTCGTCAATCCATAGTTAAATGGATGCAGAATTGACACCTAGAAAGGGTTCAGGGCCTATTGGCATACTTGCAGCGCCTTCATTTGCCAATTTATCAGCTAACACGTTCCCTGTAATACCACAATGTCCAAGCACCCAAATAAGACTAACTTTGTTGTGTTTTGCAACACTGTTCAGTTTTGTCTTACATTCACCGTCTAACTTCGAAGAGCAGTGTGGGTTAGCAAGCGCTTTCAGTGCAGCTTGACTGTCAGCTGCACCATGAGTCTCCGGCCTTGTACTTTTAAGCACTCTGAAACGCCTTTTCAAATTTGCGTGTAAATTCGAAAATATTCACGAGAACGACACGAATTTTTCTGTGTGTATTCTTAAATATAGGTATGTACATTAAGAAAAAAAAATAATAAATCGATTTTTTGAAAATTCTGCATATAACCCCTGAAAATTGCAATAGTCGTGGCTGGGTTCTAACACATTCTCCGCCGGAAATTTATGAGACTTTATGGCTGCAGCAGTCAATAATCACCACCTACAATTGGTTAGTTGAAAGGCATTACGGGTACTGAACGTGGACTTCTACCGTCGTCGTATGGATCAGTCCAACTGGGCTAGTCCTAAACTAGGCTTGAGATATTCCAACGTCGTGGAGTGTATGCATATTTATATTTACAAACATGTACATATATAAATTCGAGTGCTTTGTGTGCTTTGTTCTCTTTTTTGAGTGTCTAGCAATGAAATCCTTCGTTTTTGTACTTTATTGTCTCCCATACGACGGATACGAGTCGCACAATAGTTATTCATCAACTATAACTGGCATGAAACAAAAGCAACTGCGGTGAGTTGTGAAATTATTTTATAAACATTCGCGGCAAATCAGTGGTATTGTGGCATTTCGACGCCTATTTGCGCGTTATTTGCCACAGTACTTTATTTGCCAACAAAGAGGTGAGGGGATATTTACATGGTTACACGACGAAACAATTGTTCATGCCAATGGGGAGAGGTTATGTTGTAATAGCCTGATTGCCACTCCCTCATAACTTTGCAACAAATTATAATTACAAGTGTTCCGAAAGTTGCGGAAACAAGGAACTGCCAAAGGAGGTGGAAGTTATAAAAAGTGTTGTGGATAAAAGTCAAATGTAGCAAACTTTCGGCAATGCTTAATGCAAAAAACTGTAAAAAGCACCATTCATCTATGTATGCATTTACATATACAGGGTGCATACAGCAGTTTAGGGCAGGCATAATTATATGTGGCTATAACTTCTCCATTATTTTATCTTATCTTTTTGCTCCTTTTCAGATAAGATATGGAGGACTACAACTTAGCTCAAGAAATGAAGAGACCTGCAGTTATTGTCGCTACATGTGTAAATTACATCGATTTAGAAATCCCTAATTTTCTTGAGTGCGTCCGTTCATTCCTTCATAAGGTTCATCGTACATAAGGATAATTTGGGTACATGGCCATAGTAACATTGCTGGAAACTGATAAGCCGACGAGATGGCCAGACAAGGGACCTGTGAGGTAGTGTGCCCGCGAAAGGAGAGGATCGGGATCCCCTTAACAAACTGTGCTCTACTTATAGAAGGATGGGCTTTTCACGTTGGCGGTAATTCAGCGAGCGCTGGGCAAGTACACGAACGTGTAGGGTCGCGAAATCCTTCTGGCCACGTTTGGATCGGAGGCGATCGAGGGATATTCTGAGGATGACAAAATCTCAGCTCTTAAAATTTGTGGGCATCCTCATAGGGCACTTTTCGCGGGGCATACATGCCGTGAAACTCAGAATTAGGTTAGGTTAAATGGCTGCCCTAGCTTAGGGCACACGTGGACAAATATTGAAAATTCGTCCGTTGTGATGCCATACATGAGAGAGGAGCAAGGAGAAGGGAGGAAAGAAGGAGCCTTGGGATGATAACCATACATTTTAGACCCGCTATATCCGCAGGCGTAGCGAAAAAATGAGAGCCCATATGTCTAAATCTTGCCAGACGAGAGCAGGGCAGCTGAAAAGAAGGTGTTGAGATGATTCCACCTCGTCCTCCAGACAGCTTCTGCAGAACGGACTTGAAGCAATCCCAAGTCTCACGGCATGGATACGTAACGGACAATGTCCGGTAAGGGTACCCACCAAATTCGAGAGCAAAGCCCTAGCTCTTAGCCTTAGGAGTTCCCTGGAGACTCGGAATTACTTCAAGTCATTTTTGCATCAGCTGTATGGAGGATGAGGTGGAATCATCTCAGCACGTACTCCTTAGTTGGGCAACCCTCCTCACCTCTCTCCTTTTCGTCCTATCGTTTTTCCTTGACCTCTTTCCCCCCCCCCCCCCCCCTTGCCAAACTTCTTTCGTCTAAGTGGGTCCACTCTCTGGGCAACGATTACAACCTAACCTAATGTTCACCGTGAATGAAAGCATCAGGCGGTAATCCACAATTTGTTGCACAACGTAAAAAGCACGTCAAACGTTGTGACTGTGTCCGTAGTGCAAGATATCATAGAATCAAAATCAATGAGGGTCCTTGGGAGGGAGGTTAATGCTTCTGAGATTGTTATCCGTCAAGTTATCTATGAAGATATCCGGTATAAATCCTACGTTATGTGCAGAAGACTGTTAATGTCGGAGTAAGCACGAAAACAGCGAACTCTCCGATCAAAACGCCTTCTAAACAAAATTGAACTCTCTGAAGTGCCTGAGATGTTATGGTTATTTTCTGATGAAAAACTTTTGACCAAGACCAAAAGAACCAAAGCAGAAATGGCAAATGGCTATGTTCCATTCGTACAGAGATTCCTGTTGTCATGCTCATGAAGTTTCGCGCCACTGCTATGGTTTTAGGTGTTGTGAGCAACAAAGGACATGTCATGCCGCTACTTCTTTTTCAGAGACAGTAATGGGACCCTGGGAAGATAGTGTACTCGACGAGAGCACATACAACTTTCGGTAAGTCTCAGCTCCTTCACACCAATGCACGATGACGACACAAGATTGGATCACTGAAAACTACCTTGACCACATAACGTCGAACTTTTGGCTGCCTAACGCCCCAAACTATAGTCACCTGGATTACTATTCGTATGTATGGAGCGTAGTTGAGCGTGAAACCAATAAGCATCCTCATAACACCATTTCTTCTCTGAAAGTTGCAATTAATACCGTTATGGTCAATTTGAAGAAGGAGCATTTGGTGCGGGCATGCAATCATCTCCAGACACGGATCGAGGAAGTGATTGCTGGCAATGGAGTAATGAAGTAATACAATTCCTAGAACTAATAACTAATGGAAAGCTAGTTGCCAGAACCTCCAGCTCGTTTAACACCTGTTAGCCTAAGTGAACATTCTGCATTGCATAGAATATGAGATTTTAGAAATTTATGCTGTTTCAGTTTTAAATTCCATGAAAGAGGCTACCCTCCTTTAATATACAGCTTATAAGTTTTACAGACTTTTTCAAGGTTAATTTCTATTAAAGTGCATCAGTAATACTTACACATATTTCCAAAAATTGTTATGATGAGTTGCTGTAAATGAAACCAACTGAAAAGTGCGCACGTCGAGTTCGCCCAGTACGAAAACATATAAATGCTTAAGTTTGCTGATGGGTGTTTATAGACGAAGATATGGATTTAAATTATTCGGTGGCTGCCATTTACTTTGCTTCACTCCTACTATTTATGCATCACATCGAAATTAAGTGGTAAGTTTGGGTAAAGGAGGAGCATCTTGTGTCTTTTTTGTGTTCGTTCCGAAGTAAATTAAATATTTTTACTTTGATCTAAAATAAGAAGTCGAATTGAAATGAATTATGAATTGGTGGTAATTGGGTGAATTAAGTTGAAATGTGTAACTAGAGGGCTACTCAATAGGTACCCTCGAACATTCGCAATGCATAGCGGATTTCTTGGTCAAAGTGAATTGTCTAATTTATATAGCAAAAATACTACGGTATAGTAGAGCATTTAATAGTATTAATACTTTTTTTTATGGTGGGTGAGGTAGGGTTCAAAATGTCTTCGCACTTACACTAAAACGATCCCTCCTCTCCTGGGGAGACACCCTTCCCGGAACTTCTTTCTATAGGGCCGGGAGGGAATCCATTGGTCAATGCTATTCACCCACGTCTGGGTCCACCATATTTGTAGCGAGCTTTCATGCTATGGGCTCGTCTTCTTGTATCTCTTTCTGGGCGGTTTCGCTTTGTTGCACTGTGTCGAGGTCAATCTTTTTTTCCGTAGTACGTTCTCGATGTATTTCTTTACCGCGTTCCAGCTGTCCTCGCGTTCGAGCATTTTGCTGATTATGTTGCTCGGTGTGCGATGTCGCCAATCTGCTCCCACAGAGCATTTCTTTCCGCGAGCTATCTGTCACAACTAAAAAACGTGTGTTCGGCGTCATCGCTCAGCGCTTCGCAGTATATGCACTTGGAATCGGTTACCTTGCCCATGCGGTATAGATATCTCCGAAAGTATCAGTGGCCCGAGAAGAACTGAGTTAAGAGGTAGTTCACTTCCCCGAAGTTCCTTTGGACTCATTTGTCAATTGATGGAATAAGTTTCGCCGTCCATCTGCCACTCGGTTCAGTGTCCCATCGGCTTTACCACCACAGCATGGTTTGGCATCTGCGTTCTGAGAAGCTAGGGATGACGTGTTTCTTCTTGGAGTCACACGCATCCATTCGTTCCCGGGCCATGAGGTCGACGGGTAACTGCCCGCTGATCACGAAAATTGCTGCGCCTGAGACAGTGCGGTAAGCTGAGGCAACTCTGAGTGCTGCAAATACTTAACCTTCGGTAGACGCACTGGATCGGGTTTTGGTTTGTTTATTTCTACCTTCAGGAAATGTACCGTTAGCTGCATTTTAGGAAAGCCAATTTTACTCTTCGAATTCATACAGTAAGTGCCCATTTACACAGGGAAACATTTTGAAGGGAAACATTTTGTTCCATGGAGAAGGACGGCCGCGGAAGAGAGAGGGGATTTTGCCTCCCGTGCTGACGACACGCTTTGCGCTTCTTATTTGTATTTCCAATCTTAAAGCAATTTTTGTCAGTTGCTTCATTCGTTTTCTTCTTTTGTGGGAGAAAGTTCTGAGTTCTGTTTTGGCTTTCAATCAAAGGGAAGAAATCAACGATGACAAACATCAGAACCCTGCTTGGGACATGCAGGATTATTTTTGCTAGTTAAGTTGGTATAATTTAAAAAACGTATGGTACTTCAGTCGATTTTAAGTTAATTATTTATATTTGAAGATTTTTTTTATTTCAAGTAGAAAAATGTATATACTCGAGTAAATAATATGTAAGGGTTTTCCAATAAGAGGTTTTATTTCGATAAAAGATCAATGGTTTCGTTGCTTGTGTGGCACGTAGAGCTAATATATTTTGTTGAAAATAAACGTTGTCCAGATTAGCACCATCCAATTCCAAACAGTCACGCGTTGAGGATAGAGAGGCTTTTCAACAATAACTCTGGGATTTTCTGAACCCCAGATCCAACAATTTTGCTTGTTGACGAAGCCACCGAGGTGGAAATGGGCCTCATCACTGAAGACAACAAACTGGATTTTCTTTAACACTTTCGGCTACAACAGCAATATTTTCGGCTGTTCTTGAGCGACGTGCACGGGTTTTATTCTTCACATCACTAACTTGTCCCAACAGCTCGAATTTTTTCACCAATTTCTGTATTGCGGTCCGACAAGGTGCTTCACGATGACCAAAAATGTTCGAGTTTTACGAACCGTCTCTGCCAAATTTTCACCATTTTTATAGTGAATTTTAATAATTTCAATGCGCTGTTTAAGCGGGTATCGTTCCATTTTTATTAATGGCGTAGTTTCTACCTGTCAAATATCAAAAAACGACGGCTTCAAAAGTGACCTCTACCGAAATAGCGGGCTATTTAAGATTACACCTGTTATTGGAAAACCCTTTATAATAAAGGGTGGTTAAGTTTCAACTGCCGGTGTTGATTTTGAATAAAATACATTTTTTTAGGAAATTATTGTCATTTCTCTTTATTATGATAATATTGGTATGGCTCAGTTACGTATAAAACAAAATATCGACCAAATCACCGCCGCGGCCTCGGCGGCACACCTCCATCCGATGGTCCAAATTTTCGATGACGCTGAGGCATAATTGAGGTTCTATGCCGTTAATGTGCCGAATTATCTCATCCTTTAGCTCTTCAATTCTTGCTGGCTTATCGACGTACACCATTTCTTTCAAATAACCCCAAAGAAAGAAGTCCAACGGTGTCGTTGACGTTGAAGCGTCTTTTTCAGGCTGAATTATTATATTGGGTCGGGGAAAAAGTAATGTCGTATTTTGTCAATTGAGCGCGACATTTAAATATATCTTGCGTTGTACTTATTGCATCGTACGTTGCAGTCTAAGTTATAGCGCGTCAAACAAGGAGTCCACCAAGCAAGAAATTCTTCATATTTTACGTTTTTACTACCTTAGAGTTAAAAATGCAACGAAGGCGGCGGCAAAAATGTGTGAAGTTTATGGGCCTGATACTGTAACGATTCGCACAGCACAGCGTTAGTTCGATCGATTTCGTTCTGGTGTAGTAGATGTCGAAGATGCACCCCGTACTGGTATGCCAATCGTCGTAGAGACTAATAAAATCGTTGAAATTATCCAAAGAGACCGGCATGTGAGCATTCGCCCGATTAGTCAGGGACTAGGTGTAGACCACAAACCCGTTTGGAACCATTTGCAGAAGATTGGATTCCAAAAAAAGCTGGATGTTTGGGTGCCACACGTGTTGACGCAAAAAAAATCTCTTGGACCGAATCAACGCTTGCGATTCTCTGCTAAAACGGAACGAACTTGACCCATTTTTGAAGCGGATGGTGACTGGCGATGAAAAGTGCATCACGTACGACAACGCCAAGCGAAAAAGATCGTGGTCGAGAAACAGCGAGCCGGCCGAAACCATCGCCAAGCCCGGATTGACCGCCAGGAAGGTTTTGCTGTGTGTTTGGTGCGATTGGAAGGCAATTATCCACTATGAGCTGCTCAATTATGGCCAGACCCTTAATTCGGTCCTCTACTGTGAGCAACTTGACCGTTTGAAGCAGGCGATTGACCAGAAGCGACCAGAATTGGTCAATAGGAATGGTGTTGTATTCCACCAGGACAACGCTTGTCGTCACACATCTTTGATGACCCGCCAGAAGCTACAGGAGCTCGGATGGGATGTCCTATCGCACCCACCATATAGTCCGGACCTGGCACCAAGTGACTATCATCTCTTCCGGTCCATGCAAAACGCCCTTGGTGATACCAATTTGGCCTCAAAAGAGGCTTGCGACAACTGGTTGTCTGAGTTTTTTGTAAATAAGGAGGGGGGTTTTATAAAGAGGGGATAATGAAGTTGCCTGCTAAATGGCAACAAGTTTGCGAACATAAACCCGGCATATTTGACTTGAATCGGATAAATTCTAAGTACGTTAAATAAAGCGTCAAATTTCAATCCAAAATACGACATTTCTTTTTCCCCAACCCAATATTTCTTGCAATTTTCTCTGCGTAGCAGCTCCATTCACTCTTCCACAGCTTCTTCGCCGTGATAATATCTATTTATATACCCAGCCTTTTTCTTAAGTATTACTCTTGCGCTATTGCCATATGCCTTCTAAGGTGACTTAAAAGTCTGATTGTTATCTAACATAGACTAATTGTGTAGATAAATACGAAACTTTACACTTTACACAACATTTTCTTAGCATTTAATAAGCTCATTAGTGGAAATAGTGGGCGGCAATAACTTGAAGGCGCTGTATATATGTTCATATTCCGTTCGCCTTTTAATTATGAAAATTATCAAGAAAATATACTTGGACTGGCAACTAAGACAGCAATGTCGATGGAGTTCTTGGAATTATGTGCATATGTGTATGCACTTTCTACTCCGGTAGTCAATAATATACCTGTATCAACGAACTGCCAATCAAGCTCATCATCTAACGCAGACGATTTGGCTGGTAATGAAACATTTGCGCAAAAATGCCGGCGAGTATGCAGGGCTGCTCTATGGTGCAATCCGCAAGGTGATAGGAGCCGTGGAAGACCAAAGAGATGATACCTGTATGATGATATGTAAGTAAAGAGATGACACCTGCATCGAAAAATTGCATTCTGTCTAAAAATATGACCAGAGTTTTTCCCCGAATCACATAATTGTATAATTGTATAGATTTGTAAGCATATAAAGCATGAAATAATACATCTTTGGCTGTGAAATTTTGTTGCTTTAAAACTAATCACTCGCATTTTTAGCCTTGCATTTGGAAAATTTTAATAGGATCTCCTGCCTGTGACTAAAAGCTCGTCTATTAAGCGCCACTTTTCATTATCTGCTTTTAACGTCCAAGCAATTCGAAGCTGCGTACTTAAACTAGAAATATCAGCACGCGCAGTTACTCGCTGATTTAATCACTCAAATAATTACTATTTTTCCGAGTGATAATTTTTGCATGGATTCGTCACTTTGCATGACACGGATTTGCGGATTGACGTCAGAGTGTTGCCACATCAATATTTGCTTGCACTCCTGCACAAAAAGGCACATTTTCAAGTATCTGGTAGATAAAATTTCTACACAATTACGAATAATTGCAGGGAACAGCAACAAACATAAAGGCTTACAATCATCTGTGGCAAGCCAACCGCCTACAGCAGACGTATTAACTCGATAATTAAATTTAAAATGTGAATGCAGTTTAATGTAGGCAACAGAGATAGCTGCAACATAAGTAGCAAACACAAAAAACATTTCACCTACACATTTCATTCAATAACAGGAACAGTGCGAGTAACAGCAAAAAGTACTTGGCAGCAGCCGGCAGTCATAATGAGCTCTCAATTAAACGACGGCAAATTAAATGTTGACGATGAGTGCACCTGACTCTTGAATACGTTGCACACACAAGCGCAGAAAATCAAGCTTAGTTCATATTATGCGACGGTGCAGTAGAAAGAGAAGCCCACACTTGTGCGGAATTGGCATATGTTGGATGCAGCAGCCACAATGTCGAATGTGGCAAACATTTTCAAGTATACGAGATGTGTTTTGCGGCACACCTGAGCTACAATGCAACATTAGATATTTATGAGTGTGCACATGTGCATATGTGTGGGTGCACAGTGGGGCCGTTCTATGCAGAATATGATTATAAATAGTAAAAATGTAGGTGAAAGCTGTAGCTTTTGAGCTGACGTAATAATTGGCATTTGTTTCCATTTTATACTTGCAATTATTTTCCACTTTTATTATTATTAACGAGCGAGTTCATCGTATTACGCCGTCCACCCTCTTGTTTGCCTCTGAATACACCACAGCCAAAAATGCTGTCACGGATGTCGCAATCTTCTAATCTGTTATTTCTGTAGCCTATCCATCACTGATTTATGAGATGTAGAGAATACAGAACTTTCCAATGCCGCTACTTTATTTTTGGAGAATTTGATAAATAAGTGACGCCAGCACACAACATAAGCAAGCCTTTGTGTGCAAATGTATGCACGAATTATTCAATATTCTTGGCTTTCTTCACACTTTCGTTTATACTTCCTCTTCTTTTTGTTGGTTTATTTTCTGTACTGACTTAAGGTTCCGCGGGAAGTTTTTCCGCTGGACGGATTTTGAATTTAGCGCAGTGTAACTAATCACAATTTTAACAACTCGAGAAATTGGTAAGTCCACTTCTCTGAGCGGGATCAGTAAAAGGTGTTAGTGTCAATAAAATCCAACCACAAATACGCCTACTTCTTATATAACGGTATTTTTTACATTGCCTAATTTTCATTGCTAAGGACAAAATGCTCTACCTTGACATATAATATAAGGTAGGTAGGTAGGTGAAATGGTTGAAGTGCCAGTCTGGCACTCCTCAAGTAGCACTAAAGCGCCGTTTTGATACCATTATGAGACCTCCAACAGACAGATATCTACAGCCAGCCGGAGCTGTTGATATAATGGGGAAGATTGAAGGGATTTAGGTTGGCGCACTGCCCCAGTGACCTTAGTCGTCTAGCTGCCTAGCTTTTCCGCGAGTGTGCCGATCGTGCAGTGACCGGTAAACATAGAAATTGAATGGCTAGAAGTCCAAAGGACTTTTTGAGTCCTTCGTTTATTGTACTGGAGCCAAAGAATTTTCGAAATAACACGTGAAGGAATGGAGTTCCATCTTTTCTGAGCTTTCCTGAGAAATAATTAGTGCAGTACCCCTTTAAGAACTGTCAGGGGGATGCCGATGACAAATAAATACATATAAATACATCGTAGAAATCTAAGTCCAGTTCAATATATTGCTTTTTCGAAGAGGCGAGGCATTGCCCTACGTCTTTTATAAACTCCCGCCGGTTATGTTGAGCCACCGCGAAAGTACGTGAGTTGTACAGAGCAGCGCCGGAAGCCGGATGTGATTTCATTTCAACGACCAAAATATTGGCCAACAAATGCCAATAAAATTCCGTATCGATTTTTTCATTGTAAAAAACGTTCAACGAATTTTATTCAAATAGCTGAAGGTTCTGATCTCAATTAAAAGAAGCAGCTCAAAGTTTTGTTCAAGAAATTCAGGGCCAGCCTAAAACTTTGTTACTTTATTTGGCATGACGGTTTAAAGAGAAATTAAAGACCTGCTGTTCCAATGTCGTAGCTGCAAGTATTCTTGGTCTCATACCTTTTATACACCAGAGTCGTGCCGTTATCCCTGAACAGCTTAATCGCTACTTTCGCCGACGACATTGCCATCCAGCAACTGGAAAAAATACTGACAAAGCTGCAACCAAACTTCAAATTGCAACACACGCTATTGAAGAATGGACGAAGACTTGGCGCGTAAAATTAAGCAATACCAAGTCAGTTCCTGTAAACCTCACCAACAAAAAAGTGCAAACACGGCAAAATAGACTGGCATAACGCTCGATGCTGAGCTTCGATGGGAGGTGCACGTAAAACTTAAACGGCTGAAATCCATCTGAAGATAATAAAAATGGAAAAATTGGGCGAAGATCAAAGCTCTCCATATAAAGCAAAAGAGTTACATATATAATATAACATATAAACAAATTATAAATCCTATGATATTGTATGGCGCACCAGTAAAAGTAATACAAGGTGAAGTCCAAAATAAACGAGACTAAGCTAAAATAGAAACGACAGGAGATCTGTTTTGACATCTTCGAGTTTATTTAATCAAAATAGTCTCCTCTAGCCTCGATACACTATTTTGCGCGATCTAAAAAAAACTCGAAAGAGTGTTTCAGGTCATTGACCAGAACGTCCTTCAGGATGTCGGTACAAGCCTTTTGGATGGCCTCTACGGACGCAAAACGTTTTCCTTTCATAGTCAAATGTAATTTTCCGAATAGGTAGAAGTCATAGTGAGCCATACCAGGTGAATACAGTGAGTGATTGAGCATCGAATTGATTTTTGACTTCTCCGAACACGATTTTTTGGGTGATGGCTCATCTGGGGTCTTCCATTCGGCAATTTGACGCTTAGTTTCAGGTTCATGTTGGAAATACCACGTTTTATCACCAGTTACAATGTTCTAAAGGAAGTTCTCGTCTTTTCTCGCCTCTTTAATGAGGTCTTTCGAATGTTGAATTCTGAGCAATTTTTGGTCCTCAGTTAATTTGTGCCGAATGAAACGTGTACATACCTTTCGTAAGCCCAAATAATCAGTTAAAATGCGATAAATCGATATTTTGCAGATATTCAACTCCAATTCCATGCATTTCGGCTAAGTTTTGATAAATTTACGAACAATTTCGATGGAGTTTTCTGTGATTACTGATTTTGGGCGGCCCGTATATTCATTGTCATTTATGTCCACACAACCATCTCTGAAACGTGTAAACCCCTCATGAACTCTGGCACGAGACAATCATCGCCATAAACTTTTCTCATCACTCCAAATGTTTCGATAAACTTTTAACGGATTGGAAAACAAAATTTGATATTAGCTCTTTGTTCGAAACTCATTTTTATACCGATGACATAAACATACTGACACCTTAGACGTAATAACTTTGCTTCCACTGAACCGAATATCACCAAGCTTTCACTGGACTGGAAGTCAGCTAAGGATGTTCCTTCCAACGCACAAACTCATTAAAAAGATAACGCCATCAAAAACAATTTTATGACGCCAGTCTTGTTTATTTTGAACTCCACCTTGTATAAATATACCTGTACTTCAACCACTCAAGAATGAAATCCATCGAGAGCTTGGTTCGTTCGTAATAAGAATGTTCAATGTGATCTCAAGATCTCTACGGTCGCTGAAGAAATTAAAAAGCAAACAGAAGCCCACTCCCTCAGGCCTCAAAGGCACGTGAGTGAGGAAGCTAGTAAGCTTCTCAACACCTCAGGCCTAACCCGATGACTTCACCGAATTGAACCACATGGTCTGACATGATAGCTGTTAACTCGACGAAGGGACTATGAAAATCTCTTGAAAAAATTATCTTTATATTACCAAAATTTTACAGCTCGTGGGTTTATTTGAGGCAACTTGCAAATATTAAAGAAATATGGGAAATATTAAAGCAAAGGGCGCAAGTGAGTTCCAATACTGGCAATGGGGCTCGATGAATCATACTTTGGTTCAAGTTGCATAAAAAAGTATTTATTTATTTGTTTTATTTATCGGTCCTAACACAGCAAACATAAACCTCATAATTATTAGTGCTAATAACAATAGGTTACAATTTTCATGGTAAAAATTACAAAGATATTTTATGTTTCAAAGAAAAACAAATCAAGGTGACATTACTTATGAACTACTTCTGATTGCGGGATAATTTTTTTTTTTTTTCAAGTATGAATTATAGCAAAACGGGTGCTAATATTTTCGAAAGAAAAAATCAGTTTCAATATTTCGGCACTGCACTCAAGTTCAAACGTTAATAAAAATATTCGATAAAGCATTTCGTAGCATGCTTAACATTTCATAAATAAAATCTCATCGTTTTCCTCAATACTTCAATTTTTTCATATATGTCTCCATAATCTCCCACTGTGCGTTGTGCATAAGAAATGCAACGATGGCATAAGACTACAATAATACGTGCACATGCATGTGTTCCGTATGTATATGTGTGTGTGTATTAGCCAGAGAGAAAAATTTCGTACGAGTAAATCAGTGTAGCACGCTATACAACAACAAGACGCGTTCGACGATTCGCCTTGGTTCGGCATGCAACACGTCATGTAAACAAGTCGTGGAAATAGAAAATTACCTCACGGTATGAAAATTCTAAATTTTATTAAGATACTTTTGTATCAAATCCTCACTAGAGATGAGAAATGGTGCCCATACATCATATATCAATATGAAACAAAGAAAGGAGTGGGTGGCGCCAGGAGATACGCCAAAGTCGAGAGTCAAGCCGGATTTTCATCCAAAGAAGATGATGACATGTGTTTGGTGGGACTGGGAGGGCATGGTGCACTGGGAAATGCTCGAAAATAATGCCACTGTCAAAAAATGAGCTTCACACTGCCCAGCTACAACGCGTGAGGCTATTCGACTTAAAAGACCTGATCGACATGGTCAAACCATACTCCTTTACGACAACGCCAGGCCCATGTTGCACAAGTCGTCAAAGTCGCACTCCAAGAGCTCGAATTGGAGGTCCACTAGCATCCGCCGTATTCGCTAGACCTTACACCGACCATTACCATCTTTTCGGCTCCCTGTCAAACCATATGAAGGGTAACAAACAGGTCCTTAAAAACAGGCTCAACAACTTCTTTGATACCAGTAGGCGAAACGGCATCAACAAATTGGTCGAGAGATGACAAGAGGTTGCAGCAACGGCGAATATTTACTATAACTGATTCACTTATTGATATAAGTATTGTTTTTGGTAAAAACGCTACGAACTTATTACCCAACCCAATAATTTCATTATTTCTAATTATAATCGCTTACTAATAGGCGGAGCTTTTCCGACTACTTCAGGCCCGGCATTAGAAGCTCTGATTCGTCTATCACCACTTGATGTTTTCATGCAAGCAGAGGCCTTGAAGGCCATCTGCAGGCTGAAACACAATGCGAACTGATACGGCCCTTGTCTGGCATTGGACAACAGAGTAGGCATGGACTTCGATCCAACGATCCTCGCCATGCCCCTTGACTCCATGGGTCGTACTTGAAAAGAGATACAGTGTGGTGCTGCCAGAGTCTCAACAGTGATCAAACTCAGAAAATGTGTCCGGCAAACATTGTTTTCGCATTTTCACGGATGGCTCCAGGACCGAGCACGGCTCCGGCTCTCGGGTATACGTGGAATCCAGCGGGACAAAACTGCACTTTGCTCTTGGAATGCATGCATCTGTGTTTCAAGCGGAGGTGTATGCTGTTCAAGAAGCGATGAACTTTGTTGTGGAAAACAGATATGAGTCTGCATGACCTTAGACAGCTCCCCAACCACTTCTACGGTAGCCGAGTCCTGTAAATTCAAGCTGAACTATGTCGGTAGATATAATAGTCTGATGCTAATATGGGACCAGGGACACGTGGTTATCGCGGGTAACGAGTTCTCTGACTCTTTAGCCGGAATGGGCACTGAGGCCAACTTTCTTGGTCCGGAGGAGGCTGGTTAGACTGATGACGGGCTACTTTCTATGAGCAAAGCACATGGAAAAAGTGAGCATCTCAGACAATGCACTCTCCGCAGCAAATGGAGAGGAGGATGAGACGGTGGACCACTTTCTGTGCGTCTGCCCCACCTTCGCTCGAATCAGGCTTGAGGTCTTTGGCACTGATGTGCTAAGAAGCTACCACCTTGACTTCTTGGCACCACAAGTTCTACTCAGATTTCTTCGGAGGTCGGGCAGATTTAAAGAAAATTAAAAGGGAATCCAAGTGCAATACAATGGACTTAATTGTGTCTGAGTGCTGTGCTTGCTTCCGACAAACAAAAACAGGCGGTATTTCTACTATAAAAGAGCTACTCAAGAAAAATATCTGCCATTCGGAGTTGACTCAAAGCTGCAGGTCCCTCCATTTGAGGAACAACATGAAGCTGCACACCACAAATAGTAGGAGGAACCCGGCCAAATACTCAAGAAAGGTGTAAGCGCCAATTATTTATTTATTTTTGAGCGCTCACTTGCACTGGGTTATAAAAAAATATTCATCCATATCCAGTTTAGAGGGAAAGGATTTTCCAAAAAGGTATGATAAAATTCGCTCTGTATTTTAAAAAGTGGTTTTAAAGATATCCAAGTTGGCGTCTAAGTTTCTTTTTATGATACAAAAGTCAATTCTGTAAATGCAAATCGGCCTATGCCATTTACTCACTCGCAACCACGCAGTATTTTGCGAAAGTGCACAAATATTTTGTATTTATTAAGAGCTTTGCAGCCACCTCAGAGTTGAGTAATTACTTGGAAATGTGTGCGTATGTATGAACGTATGGTTCACTCGCGGTAAGCCACAAAACTGTTGATATCGTTGGCGGTTAGTCAGTTATCATCAAAGGAATTAATGCTCACGCGTGCACATGATAAAATAATGAATATTGTTAATAATACGGCGAATATACGCATGACAGGCGATTAGGCCAAGTGTCTCAACCAATTTATAGCAGACGCTTTAGGCTGCCTCCTAGGGGCTGGCATTCATATCGAGATTCGCTACGACTTGTCGAGGGGTGGCCGCTCTTACAAAACACTTTTCCTTTTATTTTGATATTTCTCGTGCGTAGCGGAGATCAAACCGAACTATTGCCGATCTGTGATGCTCTCGGGTTAGACAACCTACAAACATACGCATATGGGGTGTGGCATTATATATATATATATAATTGGCGCGTACAGCCGTTTTGGGTGTTTGGCCGAGCTCCTCCTCCTATTTGTGGTGTGCGTCTTCATGTTATTCCACAAATGGAGGGACCTACAGTTTCAAGCCGACTCCGAACGGCAGATATTTTTATGAGGATATTTTTCATGGCAGAAATACTCTCGGAGGTTTGCCATTGCCTGCCGAGAGGCGACCGCTATTAATTTTGCTTTCACCGAGATCCGAACCAACGCTCTCTCTGTGAATTTCGAATGGTAATCACGCACCAACCCATTCGGCTACGGCGGCGGGGTGTGGCATTAGTGATAGAATAAATAAATTTTATAACCACCAGTTTGGAATAAAAAATGTGGCCCCCTTTTCGAACCAGCTCAACAAACAGTACAGATTCCTTCAATAAAAATGTCGTTCGATATTTTAGACTCATGTGGAGTCATCGTCTTAAGAGGGGAAACCGGTTTAAGAGGCCAAAATTTTAGTGTTTTTCGAGAATTTTTTGAACAAAGAAGAATAATCAGAAATTGTTTAAGTTTAGAGGATATTTTATTTATATATATTTTTAGGTGCATTTTTAAATTTTTTTGAAGCTATTTCCGCGGGAGATAGTGGCGTTAAAGCGTGCTGTCCATGGGCGACCGCCATCCGAGTGTCTTGCTGGTGGGAATTCCTGAAGTTGCAATTTTTCTCTGAAATCAATAGCAATTGTTTTTTTTAATAACAACATATTTCCTAAGAATATCAAGCTAACTGTGGTAAAAAAATATTGAAAATTACATGCTTTTGATTCGCTTGAACACAAAGTAGTTTTTTTATACCATATTTTTGCATCTATTTTGCTTAAAGAACCATATTTTAAATAATAATATAATCCCAGAATTAGGTTCATACGAGGGGTGCCTTTTATATGTCGGGATTAGAGAACAAAAACAAATTTTAATCATCGAAAATCACTTTATTGTTTTTCAAAATATTCTCCATGAAGATCTATACACTTTTGCATGCGTTTGAACCAATTGTCGAAGCACTTTTGCCACTCTGAATGAGGTACCTCCAAAACATGTATTCTGAATGCCGCAACCGCTTCTTCAGGTGTCGAAAAACGTTGACCTCTCAGTTTGTTTTTTACGTACGGGAATAAAAAGAAGTCATTCGGTGCCAAGTCAGGACTATACGGCGGATGACCCATTAATTCGATGTTTTGGGTGCTCAAAAATGCAGTTGTTTGCGCCGATGTGTGAGAGCTCGCATTGTCCTGGTGAAGAGTGATCCGTCTTTGGCGATTGGTTTTCCTAATTTCTTGGAAGACAACTGGCAAACAAATGGTTGTGTACCACTCAGAATTTACTGTTCTGCGTTGTTCTAGTGGTACGGTTTCGACAGGTCCAGTTTTTCCGAAAAAACAGGCGACCATTTGCTTGGAAGTGCTTCGCGCGCGAACAACTTTTGTTGGATTTGGCTCATCTTGAAACACCCCTACAGTCGACTGCTGTTTACTTTCGGGCTCATACGCGTAAATCCATGATTCATCACCTGTCACGATGTCATAGACGTGTTTCGAAGCCCCGCGATCGTATTTTGTTTTTATAGTCAAATGTTTATGCAATATTGAATTTATGCTGGTCCCACTAATGCCTAAGATTGTCACAATCTCACAATAGGTCACATGGCGATCTTGCAATATCATTTCGCGCACAGCATCAATGGTTTTCGGAACAACAACTGATTTTGGACGACCTTCACGAAATTCGTCTTGGAGTGAACTACGACCACGATTGAATTCAACATACCATCGATAAACACAGGTCCTTGATGGAGTTTCATCGCAAAAAAATGAATTAAGTTCATCCATGCAATGTTGCTGAGTTAATCCACGTCGAAAGTTGTAAAAAATAATCGCACGAAAATGTTCACGATTTAATTCCATTTTTGGATCGAGATGAATCTTTTAAGTTACTGTAAACAACACAAATAGCGCTGGTATTTCAAAAAAAAAAAAAAATTTAGAACGATTGGTCGATAACGTTTTAAGCTAGAATGCCCACCAGTTGAAAAAAAAGTAGTTTCGAGAAAAACGTCGTTCTAACTAACGCGCGCTACCGGTTTCCCCCCCTAAATTCTCTAGAAAGTTAAGCAATTTTGCTTAGGTAAAATCCCATAGAATTTCCTGCAGGTTCACAGGTGTGCACATGTCCTGCTTCCTGTGTGTGTGTGTGTGTGTATATATTTTGCGCAATAATCGGATGAGTAGATAAATCTGTTGAATTATACGCACATTATTTATGATTGGCAAATATATTTTACGTTTGCAATATTTGAGCTCCGATTCTCTCCAATTTATTTGACTCAGTGAGGAATTTGTAGATTGTCTGAAAATCATTCAGAAATACCTATTTTACTTAAAATAGGAAAATTGAAAGCTTTTAGTGCAGCGGAAGTCGCCCAATTTATAGTAAAAATTCAATTCAGAAGAATGAAAATATTTAAAATAACTTGACGAATACAGTGAAATTGGATTTATTTCTAAACATTAAACATTCACACAATGCAGGTGTAAAAATTGCCTAGAATTTTTCAATAGGCTTACGACCATAAAAATATTTATCAAAATAATTAATACAAATCTGTCTACTAAATTGGATGCAGCTGGTGTCAGGCGTTTCCAATTAAACTCTCTTCGCCTATTATTGATTTGCCTCTGCTGCCAGCCATTTGGCAGGAATTGCTCAACAACCAACATCACCCAGATGGTAAAGAACGCACAGGTTTCAGAAAATATTTGAATGCATTGCGTGGCAGATCATCACAGACAGAGATGAAAGTAATTTATTGTACAGATACATACATACATACATACATACATATGTATGTGTGCACATGTATATATATTTCTTTCATTGCACGCAGATTTTTTAAATAATTTTCCAGCCACTCCAGCTTTCAATCAACTTTGCGATTACCTTTCAAATTATGGATGCGGCGAATCTGACAAAATGAAGGAAGTGAGGATTATCAATGGAATGATTTCCAAATATTTTATGAAGTGAAAAGAGCGAACAAAGATTTTTTTTTTGTTACTGTAAATACATAGGCGTGGGACCGTCAATTGAGATGTAGAGGAAACGTTATTTGTTTTAATTTTACAATCACAGCTCAATATGCGAAAAAAATACATACATACAAGGTGAAGTCCAAAATAAACAAGATTGGCGTCATAAAATGTTTTTGGTGGTTCCATTTTTTTATTGAGTTGAATGCGTTGGCAGTTACATCCCGAGCTGACTTCCAGTCCAGTGAAAGTGACATTCGGTTCAGTGGAGGCGAAGTTATTGCGTCTACAGTGTCAGTATGTTTGTCTCATCGATTCAAAAATGAGTTTCGAACAAAGAGCTAATATCAAATTTTGTTTTAAAATCCGTTAAAAGTTTATCGAAACATTTGAATTGATGAAATAAGTTTATGGCGATGATTGTCCATCTCGTACCAGAGTTCATGAGTGGTTTATACGTTTCAGAGATGGTTGTGAGGACATAAATGACAATGAACAAAATCAGTAATCACCGAAAACTCCATCGAAATTGCTTGCAAATTTATCAAAAATGAACCAAAATCATTGTTAAAATTCATGGAATCGGAGTTGAATATCTCCAAAACATCGATTTATCGCATTTTAACTGATTTTTGGGCTTACGAAAGGTCTGCACAAGTTAACTGAGGACCGAAAATTGCTCAGAATTCAACATTCGAAAGACCTCATTGAAGAGGCGAGAAAAGTCGCTAACTTCCATTACAATATTGTAACTGGTTATGAAACGTGGTATTTCCAATATGAACCTGAAACTAAGCGTCAAAGTTCCGTATGGAAGACCCCAGACGAGCCACCACCCAAAATATCGCGTTTGGAGAAGCCAAAACTCAAGTTAATGCTCATTTGTTTTTACGATTCCAAAAGAATTGTCCCCCATTGGCACGGGCGAAACCGTCAATGCAATTTTCTATCTTTGCGTTTTGAAGCGTTTGTTGCATCGCATTTGTCGAATTTGCTCTGAATACCGCGAAGGAAGAAGCTGGCGCTTATTGCATGAAAATGCACCATCTCATCGATCCACTCTTGTGACAAATTTTTTTGACTAGAAATCGCTTTTTAACCATATTCGCCTGATATGGCTCCGTGTGACTTCTACCTATTCGGAAAATTGCATTTGGCCATGAAAGGAAAACGTTTTGCGTCCGTGGAGGCCATTCAAAAGGCTTGTACCGACTTCCTAGAGGACATTTCGGATTCCGGTCAATGACCTGAAACACTCCTTCGAAAAGCTTGTAGATCGCGCAGAATAGTGTATCGAAGCCAGAGGGAACTATTTTGAATAATTAAACTCGAAGTTATCAGAACAAAGCTTCTGTCGTTTCTAGTTTAGCGCAGTCTTGTTTATTTTGGACTTCAGCTGTATATCTCCTATTTAAAAAAAAATTAAATTCTTTGGCTTTTGATTTTGCATCTTATAAATACAGGGTGGGCGATGTAATATAAAATTTGCTTTTTGAATTAGCTAACTTTTTTTTTATTTTGAAGATTGAACATTGTCATTTATGAACGAAAAATAATATCGTTCAAATGACTGCCACGACTGGCTTTACAGTAGATCATTCGATCAACCCAATTTTTAAGCACATTTTCGATTGTTTGGGCTCCAATTTCATAAATGGCAACTTCGATTTCGTGTTTTAAAGCATCAATCGTCTCTGGATGGTTCGCATAGCATTTGTCCTTATAAAAATAGTCCAACGGACTTAAATCACAGCTCGGAGGCGGCCAATTGATATCGGAATTCAAAAACGGTAGCCAAAAGTTCGAGTGTAACTTTGGCAGTGTGACAAGTTGCACCATCCTATTGAAACCAAATGTCGTCCATGTCATCCTCTTCAATTTTTGGAAACAAAAACTCGTTGAGCATGTCATGGTAACGCTCGCCATTTACTGTAACCGCGGAAGAAGAAGAAGACTCACCACTTTGGAAATAGGTTTTCAATATTTCCCAATTTAGTTCAAGCGTATAGCGTCCCATTTCGTAAATGTCAAACCTTTAAGTACATTATGAACACATTTAACATGTCATTTGTGTTACCATTCTCAAAAGAATAGGTGGTTCAAAAAGCAAACGCTATATGGCCCACCCATTATTTACCTATTCGGAAAATTGCATTTGGCCATGAAAGGAAAACGTTTTGTATCCGTAGAGGTTACCCAAAAGGCTTGTACCGACATCCTAAAGGGCATTTCGGATTGCGTTCAATGACCTGAAACCTCTGAAACACTTCGAAAATCTTGTAGATCGCGCAGAATAGTGGATCGAGGCCAGAGAGGACTATTCTGAATAAGTAAGCTCGAACAAAGCTCCTGTCCTTTCAATTTTAGCTCAGTCTTGTTTATTTGGCACTTCGCCTTGTATATCCTCTATTTAAAAAAAATGAAATTTTTTAGGTTTTGATTTTTCATCTTCTAAGTATGAACTATAATCGTAATGTTTTTTTCTTTTTCTTTTTTGTTTGTTGTGGTCTATAAGAAATATTGTGTTCTTAGATTTACTTAATAAATAAATAAAATATCGCTGATGTAGGCTGAAGAAGACTTACATTTTTCTATTCAACTGCGTTGCAGGAAATCGAGGTAGGCCAAAACATTATTTTCCAATTGTAGATGATATGTACATTGACGATATGGGGTTTTGTCAAGACGTTGAAAGATGCCATGCAGCCAACGAGGCACTCAATTTATTTGCAAGTGATATTTTTGGGAAGAATAACTTCACGATCTGCAGAAATTTGGCCATAAACTTCGACCAATTAATGCGTGTAAACTTTTTTACGAATCGTCTGCCATAAAAGACATGTGATTGAATTAGAAAGAATTGAAACTTTGAAAGGTAACGTTCGGCGCGAAATTACTTTAATCAAGCCCCAATTATACGTAAAATTCATTGAAAATTTCACCAAAAGGAAATAAATCTGCAAGTGTGCACTATAAAAAAAATAGTTTAAATAGTTTTAATTTGGATTAAAAAATTTACTTGAAAGAAATTTATTTGAGCCTGCGTGCAGCATTAAAATTTTCATTGTTTAAAATTAGTATTGGAACCTTGGAAGCACTCAACTCGATCCCTGCTAGTAGTGGACAGCACAATTTGTTTGTGCGAATTTGTTTGAGAGAAAGATTCTGCGTAAGATTTTTGGGCCTTTGCACGTTGGCAACGGAGAATATCGCAGGCGTTTGAAACGATGAGCTGTATGAGCTTTACGAGGACATAGACATAGCGCAGCGAATAAAGATCCAGCGGCTACGTTGGCTGGGTCATGTCGCCCGAATGGATACAAAGGCTCCGGCTTTAAAAGTATTAGATGCGGTACCAGCTGGTGGTAGCAGAGGAAGAGGAAGGCCTCCTCTGCCTGGAAAAATCAGGTGGAGAAGGACTTGGCTTCATTTTTTGATGTGTCCAACTGGCGCCGATTAGCACGAGAAAGAAACGACTGGCGCGCTTTGTTAAACTCGGCCAAAATCGCTTATCGCGCCAATTAAGAAGAAGAAGAAGGAGAAAAAAAAATGTAAAATTAATTGACCTACTTGTTTGCCCCTAAAAAAGGTATGAAGAGGATTCGGCTTATTTGGAAACTTAATCTGCTTAACTATTTAGATAAGATATTTAATTATATTCATCTTGAAGTGCACATCCATATGAACATTTATTTGCAGCACAATTTAAATACTGTTAAAACAACGGCGGAAAGTAGCCAGAAGATAACGGTCTGTTGATTTATCAACCTGATATGGCACGCTGCCATTCACAATGTTGCTGTAGCAGCTGTCGCCAACTGGAAGAGGATGAGCCACATCAGCTTTGCGCAAAGTCTAAGAACAAAAACTAGCCTTAGAATTAATCAGAACTCTTGGATGGCCAAGTGGCCGGGCTGCAGTGTTGAAAGTCGTCGACTTTTCACTACTGGCCACTTCCTCGCCTCGGATATCCTAAATTAGTTTTGTTGCACATAAAGGCAAAAATGGCAGCGAGGCTAGCGCGAAATAGTGATGACAAGGGTGCAGTGTTTGCATTCCAGCCCAGCAGAGTGGTGCAGCGAATGGCATAAAGGCGTGGACGAGATAATGGATGTATCACGCAGCGAGGAGCGCTGCAGTGGGTGGGAGAAGGTTAAACGAAAGTATGGAGAAACTGCGGAATTCGGTCAGTGAGAATGGAAAATTTTCTCAGGGTGATATGGATGCTTTTATTTCACTGCGCAGTTATGAGAAATTCCTGGCAGTGCTGCGGTGCAAATATCTTAAGGATTTCCGCTATTATTTTAATGTAAATTCCTCATCTTGCTGAATTTATTATTTTGTTTTTGTAGCAAAGTTCTCGCAGTTAATAAACTAAAGGAAACAAAGTTAAAGCGAGTTGGCAAAGTTAAATAACTACAGTTAGAAAACCTATTCGCAGTGTTAATAAAATATTTTGCAGCTTTAAACTATTAAAGAGTGAAAATTCATTATATTGGACTTTGATGGCAGCAACTGAATTTGAAAGTGCAATATTTTGCACACAGAGCAAACTTACAGAAAATGTGCAAGAAGCATCGCTCTGGTACACTAAAATTCTGGGTATGTATGTGATTATTTTATATATTGTATAATTTATAATATTTTTTTATAATAGCGGCAGGCAATGCCAAGCCTCCGAGTGTGTTTATGCCATGAAAAAGCTCCTCATTAAAAATGTCTGCCATTCGGAGACGGCTTAAAAAAAACAACTGTAGGTCCCTCCATTCGTGGAACAGCATCAAGACGCACACCACAAATAGGAGGAGGAGCTCGGCCAAACACTCAAACAAATGGTGTACACGCCACTTATAAAGGGTGGTTAAATTTAAAGGGCCGATGTTGAATGTGAACAACACCTAAACGTCAACGACACCGCTGGACTTCTTTCTTTGGGGTTACTTGAAAGAAAAGGTGTACGTCGATAAGCCAGCAACAATTGATAATTCGGTACATTAACGGCATAGAACCTCAATTATGTCTCTCAGCGTCATCGAAAATTTGGACCATCGGATGGAGGTGTGCCGCCGAGGCCGCGGCAGCTATTTGGCCCATATTTTGTTCCATACGTAATTGAGCCATACCAATATTATCGTAATAAAGAGAAATGGCAATAATTTCCTAAAAAAATTATATTTTTTTCAAAATCAACACCGGTCCTCGAAACTTAACCACCCTTTATGTACTTATACGCCATTCTAATCCGCTTTAAAAACCATAACCCATTACTCTGCGGTTTTTGTTTTTTTTTGTGACGAATGTAAAAGAAGAGCACAATCAACCACACGATTGGTGATATCAAAGATAAAACAAAGTAAAGAATACTCCTTCCATTTTGTAACAATAAAGTCAACATTTCCAAGTAAGTCAAACATCGAGATTCTTCACAGTTTCCAGCCGAAATCCCTCAAGATGGTCTCAAACGCCCCCAGCGCCTCTAATTCCATCACCCCTTAGTACAATGATGTGTGCATTGGTTGTTAACTTGTGCATTTCCAACATAAATGTTAATCATTGTTGTTGTTTGATCATTTCTTTAAAGGTAATCTCCTTTTTTTTGTTTGTTTGCAGTTCTCAAATTTATTTGTAACTTTTTTATTGGTATTTGTACCTCTTTTCCTGTAAGGTGACTCTCTTAGAGTATACCGAGGAACGCAATATTGTTAACTTGGGGAATGTTACGTTGGTCAAAACAATATATTAGCTGGGCATGGGTCTGACTTGAGCGTAAATTTACTGTAGGTTAGGTTGAAGCGGTTGTCCTGTGGGACACACTCAGACTCATAGCCCATTGTGATGCCGCGTGAGGAGCTTATCCCTCCTATCTGTCCTAAAACCCGTATGTGCTTTTCAGAAACTTTAGAGTATCTCTGATTTCTGTAGAATTGAGATCTTCCAACTCATTAAAAATTGTTTACCTAGAATAGTAAACCTACGTCTGGATAGAGCAGGACAGTGGCACAGTAAGTGCGAGATTGTCTCTTCCTCGTCCTCATCTAGACAACTCCGACAGAAGTCATGTGCTTGCATACCCATCCTTTGGGCGTGTCTACCTATTAGGCAATGTCCCGTTATGACTGAAGTCGGCGTGCTAAGACTAATTCAGCTGAGCAGAGATCCTCTACGTTTAACATTGAGAGTCGGTCACAGTTGTCGGGTGATTCTGCAGGTGGTTTAATTACGCCATCTTTCGTTTGCTTTTTTTACGATTTCTTCAAGGATAAGGAGTTTGCATATCGGTAAGGGTATCCCTATGTGATTATCTATGTACTCATCGGTCAATTTGGTGCCGAGTCTCGCTATTTCATCGGCTCTACGTTTACCTCAATGTCGCGGTGGCCGGGAACCCACGTTACCTTTAGGTGAAATGACTCAGCCATCTCGTTAAGAGATGTGCGATATTTCATGGCTATCTTGGAGCTTGTCGACTGTTTTAAGAGGGATTTTATCGCCGCTTGGCTATCAGTGAAAATGTAGATATCATTTCCGGATATCGCATCTCAGTGTATCAGTGCCGCGGTTTTCATTATTGCCATCAGTTCAGCCTGAAAGACACTACAGTAGTCGGGGATCCGAAAACTGAAGGAGATTCCCAGATGTTCTGAGTATACACTTCCGCACACCCTGCTCTGGAGCTTTGAAGTTTGTTTAAATTTTGCTCATTCACTTTAAATCTCCAAAGTTTTGTAAGAATTTCGACGCTTTTTTGGGCAATTGTTTCGGTGCATAATTGTGCTATCATCCCTAGATGTTCAAGTTAGCACATTTCTACTTATAGGAGTATCAAACACAAAAAAAAAACAATGGATTAGCAAACAAAAAAATGCTTGATCAAGAACGCTTCCCGTGAGGCACACCAGCCGATGTCTGAAATTTGTCTGTATTGTCTGAATCGTCTCTCAGATATGAACGACTTGAAGGTGCTTTGTAAGTTTCAAGGTAGTAATTGGCTAATTTTATGAAAAAGCCTTTCTTTCCAAGCCTTGGCTCGTCTTTTTATTCAAATGCCTTTCTTATTTCATTGGTATAGTGATTACCCCCTTCAATAGTTCCCTGTTTCCCATGAAATCCAAAGTGTTGTGTTGGTCTATTAAACGCAGGATTTATTTTAGTTTATCAGCACCTTTTCAAGAAGTTTTAAAAAACAAGGCAGTAAGTAAGAAAGATTGGTCTATATTGTGATGGCAGGGTTGTATACTCCCCTGATCACCGACCTTTTCCATACTTTGGGAAAACATTCAAATTTTAGAACAGATTGAAAATATTTGTGATTATAAAGGTAACGGTTAATGGTTAATGGTAGTAAAGGGTTAAGGTATGGGCCTTTAGCACTGCGACCATATTGATCTATTGTGCACCCTATGCTGTCTATTGACTGTTAAGTATGCTTATGAATTGTACCAGCTCCTTCTGAGGGAGTGATTGAAGGTCTTCATCTATAAGCATGAACTTGTTTAAAAACTTTTTCCTTCTATGCGTCAACCCCGGACATTCGATGATGAGATGTTCTATAGACTCCTCATCTTCGCAGCAAAATCTGCAGGTGCTGGTGTTAGTTATGCCCGTGAGGGCGCCTGTGAGAGTGCGAATGCTCTTTTTGTTTAACGTGAAGGCCATGTAAGCTCTTTTAGCATTGAAACTTAAGAACTTTTTGGAGTGTCTAAGACCCTCTACGTTGTTCCAATGCTGATTTATTAGAGTTTTGGCCCAGTATTTTACTTTTTGTTTTAGGCTGTTTTTGTTAAATCCAAACATGGGAGTACGTCCTATGAAATTTACATCTGCCCCTTTCTTGGCTTGAAAGTCTGCCTTTTCGTTGCCGTCATATCCATCATGTCCTGGTACCCAAATTAATGAGACATTGTTTTGGATGCCAGGTTATTTAGTGCGTTTTGGCATTCTAAGAGAGTTTTGGAGTTGTAGGTATAGCTATCTAAAGCTTTTAGAACTGATGGGCTGTCCGAGAGTACTCTAATCTTTACTCTCTTGTGGTTTCTACGTTGCACGATGTTTGCTGCTTCCATTATTGCGTATAATTCCGGTTGGAAGATGGTGGTGTCCCTGGCGAGAGTGAATTATTTGTGGATTCTGGGCCGCACTACTCCTGCTCCTACACCATAAGGGGTTTTTGATCCATCAGTGTACCATTTTTGTGAATCATCATTCATCTATTTTGGGTTTGTTTTCCACTCGATCCTCTCAGGAAAGGTAAGTGTGTATCCTTTTGTGAAACCGAGGGTTGGGTCAATGTGGTCTGAAACTTGAGCCATGCTTATGGTGTTTTTGATTATAAAGGTAGCAGAGAACTTGCTCCTCTACAACACTGAAGATTATTAATCTTAATATGACTTCTATTTCTGAGCCCCATCGACTTCCAAGTACTTACAGCGATCTTTGCAGACCACCGTTAGTCCCACTAATTCGCTTGTACAACTCCGCCATTAGCAAGAGACCAAGTTCAAGTTTTCGCAGACTATACAAGGCTGCAATGCCGTTGGCAGATTTATTTGAGATATGCAAAACGCCCAGCTAGAAGAGTTGCTGCAATGACATCGAAATCAGTTGCCGGCAAATATAGTAAATGAAAAAATAACAAAAGCGAAATAAGATAACAATAAAAGCTCCCGAACAAAATGTCTGCGAAATGGAATAAACGAACATCACAAACAAAAGCAGCAAAGAAAAGTTAGCAAGCCCACACATACACACACACATTGCCATACATATTGATGTGAGTTCGTTTAGTTTTTCGCCGCTCCCGGCTTTTCCGTTGCCCTACTCAGCACATTCCAATAAAACTGAGAAAAGTAAATTTATGCGGTGGTGAAGGGCCTTTGAATGCATGGGGAAAATGTTGTTTGCCGTTAAAGGTTAAACGTGTTTAAGATAATTTACGAAAGTATGTGAAGATAAAAAATTGTAAGGTAATATGAAGCCAGCAAGAAGGACTGTTTGCATACAAGAATTCTAATACTCGTAAAAGGTGCGTACGGATGTTAGTCAGATGTGCGTGTGTGTGTGTACTTGTGCATGAGCATACATTTAAAGTTGCAAATTTGTATGTACGCATTAGTGAAATCACAAATGCGTAAGTTCTTCACTCGAGTCAAGGTAAAGTACATTAAATGAAGATATGCATAAACCTTTTTTATTACAAATGTGCCCCAGGCGCAATGGCACAATGAGACAAAGTCGTTGTGTTAAATTACTCTCCGACTCGTATTCCACTGTGCATACGCGTACATATGCATGTAAGTACATTTGTATGCATGTATGAAAATATACTCTGATACATACATTCGTAAGTATTGCAACATACTTATATTGCAAGTATATAATGCACCAAACCTCCTTTCTGTGCGAAATGCTCTTGACGTTTTCTAAGTGCTAATTACCCAGTCAGCAGCACTTAGGAAAAGTAATAGACGCCTTTGTATTCTTTGTTCTAAACCGACTTGGCGTGCTTTCCGGCCGTGAGATGTTCTTTAACAAAAATTTCGTTAACTAAAATTTTAATACTGAGCCTCTCTTTCTCGCGTACTCAAGCCTTTATAAATATCAAAAAAAACTTTAACTACGTGCGTGAAGAGTTCGTTGAATTTCAAAATTATTTCAATTTAGAAAACCATAAAATTTTGAAAGTATCTAATACCCGTTGGTTGTCTATGGAAAATGCCGTGTCCAGAGTATTGGAACAATGGAAAGCCTTAGTTCATTATTTTCACTTAACAAATTTTGAACAAAACCATGATATGACAAATAACATACTGACAAATATGAATGATGCAAATAAATGCTATTTGTTTTTTTTAGCATACATTTTGAAAGAAATCAATAAAATTAACTTAGATTTTCAGTCAGAGACTCCACGCTTTCACGTAGCTCTGGAAATGTTGACCCTGTATTTCAAAAATATTTTAAGTAATTTTGTTGACTTAAACCTGTTAAATTTTAAAATGTTAACAGTGGATAATTTTGATCAGCTAAGTGTATTTAAACCATTAAAAGATATTTATCTTGGACAAAAAGCTCAGAGTCTTTTACAAAGTCAGAATTTAACAAATTCACAAACTATTGAAATTCAGCAAAATTGTAAACAGTTTTATATAATTCTCTGCAAGCAAATTTTACGTAGAATCGATTTTAAAAACCCAATTCTGAATGCTGTGAAAATTCTAAACCCTCTTTCTTTAGGCTCTAGTTTAATGCCGTTAACCACTTTATTCCCAAATCTTGTAGAAAATGATGAACATCTAGAACTTTTGGAAAGTGAATGGAGGTTACTTATTGTACGAAATCGGTCCGAAGAGAGTCTTGAAAAACAGCTTAGGAGATTTAATGTACCTTAATTTAAAAGATTTTGTTGGTGCTATCCTAAGCCTTCCACATAGTAGCGCATCCCCTGAGCGTGTGTTTTCAAGAATGAATAGTATGAAATCGTTTAGAAGAAATTGTTTGGATGTGGGTTCAGTGGACTCCTTACTTTTAGTAAGAGAAATGGTTACTGCAAACGAAATCAATAATTGGGTTCCATCCCATAATATTTTAAGGGAATACAAAAAATCTTAAGAATGCTATATCCTTTTTCAGTATAAAATAATCACCATTTAAATGTTTATTTTTTTAATTGAATAGTCATTAGATAAAATCTAATATAAAATAAAAATTAAAAATTATTTGTACGTCCATTTTTTTTCAGTAGTAATATGAAGTCGAGGGCTTTATTAATGTGAATTTATTGGTCTTAAAATTAACTATTTTAATACATATTGTATATGTAAATGAAATTTTTTATAAACTGAATTTGTAAGCCTTTAGTTTAATCAAATGTCAATAAAATTCATTATATCTAACTATTACTAAAATAAATTTATTTAAGGGGGTTCATTGTCCATAAAAAGTTTTAAACACTTCGAAAATTTCGAAAATACTTCACTTTTTTCCACCTTTCACTTCACCTTTTTTTGGTCGTCCGGCAGCACTGCATCATACACATACGACTCTACACATACACTATGACTCTACACATACAACTGCATGGGATAGTTACAATGCATATGTGAGTCGACTGCTCAGAGAGCGAGTGTAGTTAACAGCCAACATCATACGGATCACTTCCTGTTGCTATGCAAGTGTCGGCTGCTGTGAGAGCTAGTGCAGTTAGCACCGAACATTATATGCGTCGCTTGCAGTTGTTATGCAAGTGTGAGTCGACAGCTGTGAGAGCGACCAGAGCAGTTAACAGCAAAGAGGAATTAAGTGTGAAGCTCACTTTCATCCAATTGGAATTGGTTAATGGGAGTTCGGTTGCAAATGAACCAATTTGATGATCACTGCGGCTGCTAGCTTTGCAGAGCTTTACTAAATTTACACTGTTTTTGTAAATTTAAAAATTGTTCATAAATAAATATTTTACAATTCATATATGGTTGGTATAAAAAGTTGATTCGTGACCCTCGCCATTTTATTAAGGGGGGGGTAGGGTCACAAAATCGAAATTTTTTTTCTTCACTCATCTTATAGTAAATCATTTCAAGAATGTTGTGTCAAAATTTTAAGTGGATCGGAGCAGAACTCTCAAAGTTATAGCCTTTGTAGGCACTCTACCTCGAATGCGGAGCATCGATAATTTCTCAGAGTCATTTTTTCAAACGCGTTTTTCCCGAAACGACTTCTTAAAAGTCGGTGCCAATCACAACTCCGAAACTATTCAACCGATTCTTTTCAAATTTGGCACACGTTTTCTAAATCAAAAATACCTCCCCCCTACACTGTTTTTTTTTTTATTTTTTGTTTTTTAAGGTTGTTTTTCACTTACAAATATGGCGAATTTTTTCGCCAAAAATGCTCGTTTTACGTTTTTTTGCCACCAAAACTACAAAAATGAAAAAAAAAAAATTTATTAATGTAGGGGGGAGCATTACGTCATACTTTAACTGAAAAATTCGACTTTTTTAGTTTCAGATGATTCCACGACGAATGCCGATTGGCACCGCAGAGCACCTCTCGAAAAACATATCTCCAAAAAAACTCTGTCATGGGCTTATTTGTCAATATTTTATTATTAATTTTTTTTTAAAAACTTATTGAAAAGATGTACAATAACATGTAACTGATTTTATTAAAGTATCTTAAGCCATATTTCTGTAAAAAATTCACAAAAAAAGTGTTTTTTTTTAGCGCTAAACCCTACCTCCCCCTTAATGTAAGGTCTGACTTGAAGTCTTGATATTGATATTTCATAAAAGATGTTTAAAGTACTTTTGCTAGTTACTAGTTTTACAATATTTAGCGCTAACTGGATTTCAAATTTATCATAAGGTAAAATTTATACATAACAAAGTTTTTGAAATATTTGCTAAGTTGCGTTTACCTGAGAAATACCCCATATTTATGTACTGGAGAACTATAAAATCCTTTCATATTTAGATAAATTTATTCTGATTTTGTAAGATTTTTATTCTGTAGTTTACACTGTATTGGTTTGTTTTAAAATTTGTTGCAATGACTGCCTTAGTTCGCAATTCTACTTAAACTCTTGAAAACATGACAAATTGAGAGTTGGAATACTTACATCTTATATAACATCATACTATTTAAAACAAAATGTTCATGGAAATACAGGAAATCTTTGTGGAAACTAAGCTGAAAATGAAGCATTGTAGCACTTATCACGCGCTCCCTTTTCAAGTTGCCGCAGAAGGCAGCAAAAACCGGTAAAACACAACGTAGTGGATTCAATACGAATTACAAAACTCAACCATCCAATTGTGGTTACAAATGTAATCCAGTTGATTGCAACGTACATACATACAAACACATACATACATACACATACATCCATGTTGTACACTCACTCTTGTTATCCGATATCAGCTTAGAACGCGACACATTTGACGTTAATTGACTTTCAATCGCTGCCTTTGTTGTGGCGATAGGAGCAGCAAAGGGGACGGGAAGAGTTTGTATAAGTCGTGAAATAAGTAGTTTGGCGTAAGCAGTACACCGAACGAAATTTCGTTAAATGTGAGATGCGGGCCAAGTTTCGAATGAGTCATTTTCGCTTCGCAGTAGATCTGAAGAAAAATTACAGCTGAAGAAAAGATTTGCAATGGATCCCACACAAGTAAAATTGCAACTGGAAGAAAGTTATCGTACATATATTACATAGATTTAGGAAATAATGAGTGGGCTATCTAATGCTTAGAACTTGAACTACTGATTTTGCTTTACGGTTCTACATACGTCCAGAATTTTCAACAAATCGATTTTTTCGATATTTCGAAAGTGTAGTATCTTAGTAATATACTGTGAAAATTTCATGCGGAAATTCCCAATATTATAGCTTCTACAGCCCATTAACTAGGCAGAGAGCGGTCCGCGCACTCCTGTACCTCAAACTTTAAACTCATTTTTCTCGAAACTACTTTTTCCGGCACGGTCTGCATGTGCTTAATATTTTGTGATGCTGTTTTTTTTTCAAATAATCGAAAGTGTTAAGTAGATTTGATGTTTGATATTTTTATTAAAAACATTTTATAAACATAATTAAAGTGGGACATTTATAACGTAAAACGCATACTTTTTTTAATGCCGTAAATTGCAAAATTTTTCGAAATTCAAAAATCCGGCTCCATAGACTATAACATAAACTTTATTTTACAAGAATTTTTTTACGTTTTACAGATCCATTAACATTTCAAGGAGAATGATGCAGACCGTGGAGCAACTTTTTTTTCGTTGTACTTTGGGTCACGTGATTTTTTATATTTTTTATGTACTAATTTTTGTAAAGAAAATTAAAATAAATTTTTTTATAAAGTTTAAGTACTAATTATCAATGTATAAAATTTTTTATATTTATTTCTATTGTTATGTAACCGCTTAATGAGTCCTCTAAAATGCACTGGTATAAAGACAGAAAGTTAGGTTAACATCCGTGGCTTGCGAAATGGACCGATTTGCCCTTGAAAAATACTACAACTTGGGAAATATTACGAATTTACTTACAAAATGGTAAATAACCTTTCGAAACTGCAAGAAAATTACGTTATGATTCTCTTTGGTCAAATGCATTTGCCAACGGGTAGCTCCGATTTGCCTCCGTTAGATTATAATTGCAAGGCCGATAGCCCCGATAATACTTATGATTATATTTCATATAAATAAATAAATAATTAGCTTATTATTTGTGGGAGGCCAACAAAGATAAATTTTACGCGAAACATCCAACAACGCTTGACGCCCCAAGCACACAATTGGCGCAGTCATCTATTAAATACTGATCCAAACGATCCAAAATATTTTGAAAAATTCCGGTTATCGTATCGGTTACTGCAAGGCAGGTATTCATGCGAAGCATATTTATTATTTTTCTTGTTAAACATATTCAACAAACTTCAATTTAACAGGTTGTTAATATTCGACGGACCCATCTGGCAACCCTGTATCTTTTGACAGAGACGTCAGATCGCTTAATTACATACCGCGTTGGAAGCGTCAGTCCAAGTAGATTTTTACCATGGAACAATACACGCCACGCGAGCGCGCCCAAATTGTTGAAATTTACATTCAACAAAAGAAGTCAATTGTGAAAACTCAACGTGCGTATAAAAAATTAAATAATGTGAAAAGTGCGCCTTCTAAGAACACCATTGAAAGTTTGTACGAAAGTTTTTCGACTGATGATGCGACCAAGGCGATCGGATGAGAATATTGCTCTTGTGCGGGCCAGTGTTGAGTCGTCGCCAAGGACATCCCAAAATCGCCGTTTTCAGCAGTTGGGCATTGCTCGGACCACTTTACAACGAATTATTCGCATTGATTTGCATTTATTCCCGTATAAGATTCAATTGACGCAAAGATTGTTGACTGCGGACAAGTCTCGTTGATTGGAATGGGCCCAAAAAACACATGAATCCGTCGAATATGGGCAACCCGTATATAATTTAATTTCTATAACTCACCATACTGTAAATACAACTCTGTTGTAAGAATGAGTAAGCAATCGAAGTAATTACTGGAAAAGTACCGTATTTGAGTGCTCTCGCCCTTTTCAAATTGGTTCGTTGTAGTAAGCGAGTATAGAATTTAGCTTTCCTGTTTTGTTTTTTTGGACATCAGACCGTGTGGTCGTGTATACATATATCAAGAATATTCAATAAACAGCCGCTATAGTGAAATGTGAAATAGTGTTCCATAATAACGGAATTGATTTTACTTTCAAATATAAAAAAATACCAATTGAAAAAAAAATCACTTGTTTCATACTTCGAGCTATTGAAAGTTTCACACATTAGATTACCCATTCTGTACGTTTCAAATAAAACAATTCGAAGTTTTACTTTCATTTAAGAAAATAACTGTGTCAAAACGACTTCACTAAAATTCACTCTCCTTTCTTAAATTCTGCCTAGCATCACTTTCAGACAAACAGAGCCTTTTAAATAGCAGGTCTTTCTGAAGTCAAAATTAAATTAATTGAATTGTAAACTAAAAAAAGGAATCTGAAGAAATGTTTTTTTTTTAGAAAGAATTATTCGCTTTTAATTGTCATTGTTTGAAATTACAAAGATGTACTTGTATTTAGTATTTCCTTGCAATGTTTATGATTAATTTATTTCGAAAAATTTTCTGTCAAAAAAGATAGTAATAAATGAAACAAAAGAACCGAAGAAGACTTTCAATAGTTTGCGTCCACTTTTCAGTAGGCAGTAGACTCTTTTGCAACCAAAATTGCAGTAGAGTATGAGCACGAGGGCTAATATATAGGGTTATTCAATAGGTGCGCTTCAACTTTTTTCCGAAAGGGAGGGCGAACGACGCAATATTTTGTATTTTTCGCTTGTCATTTGTAAACTTCATTAGTATACATTTCATCATGAAACGCTACACACTTGAGCAACGACTGCAAATCGTGCAAATTTTTTATGAAAATAATCGTTCTGTTGCTGCTACTTTAAGAGCATTACGGCCATTTTACGGTCCATTTAACAAGCCGTCCCGTTTTGGGGTTATATGAAGTCATTGGTCTACAGTAACAAGCCGGCGACGATTTGTGTGCTCAGAGCCAATATTGGACGCGAAATTGCTGGAATTTCGGCCGATTTATGCAAAAGAGTGGTCGAAAATTGGGTTCAACGATTGGACTTCGTAAAACGTGCACGCGATGGTCATGCAAAAGATACCGAATTTTATACTTAAATGTATATTATATGTTCAAACTCGATAATAAAAAAAAATTAGTTAAAAAAGTCAAACCGTTTGTGTTTTATTCAAAAAAGTTCAAAAGTTGAAGCGCTCTTACTGAAAAACCCTATATTTTCTTTATTTTCAGATGCTATGACGCCAAAAATATCTTACCATAAGTACAGGGTCCGGCACGCGAAGTGTAACCAATTAAGCAGGCAATAAATTTAGTTTGGAAAATTACTTTCATTCACATTCAATTCAAAGTAAAAAATGTGTGAAAATAATACAAAATTAAGAATCAATTTACTTTTGCTCGATATGATCACCCTTTTCCTTGACTATGACCTTGAGATGGTCCAGAAACGAACCGCGAGCTACCCGCGTGTGGCTTGCAGGTATTTTGGCCCACTCGCGGACAATTGATTTTTTCAGCGCCTCGGGACTAGTGATTCTTTTAGTTCGGACCTTGCTCTCCACAATGGCCCAAAGAGAATAACCCGCGCGTCTGGTGAATTTGAGAGCCATTCTGTGGACATTATGAAGTTCGGTACGTTGTTTTTTAGCCATTCTTGGTTCACTCGAACTTAGTGATACGGTGACGAGTCCTGTTGAAACGTACATGGTCTTCTACCGAAATGATTGTCTATCCACGGCTTCAAAGCAACCTCCAGAATACTTTTCCGATAATATTTCGCATTTACCTTGACGCCAGGCTCGATGAAAACGATTGCTTGCGGTCTACGATTCAAGCGGGCCAAACCATTAACTGTGCTGCCTCCTGGTGGCCAATCGATGATTCAAATTCTCGTATGAACGGGTGGTCAAATAAACCCCATCGTTTTGGGAGTTTACGAATTGCTCAATTTTGAAAATTTTCTCGTCAGAAAACACAATGTTCAGAAATTGACCGCATTCGACCAAGCGAAGCAATTCCTTCGCTCTCACAAGTCTGACTTATTGCTGCTTTGGCGTGAAATCATGCGCCTTTTGGATTTTCTAAGGCTTTACTTTGAGATCATTTTTCAGTATGCGGCGGATACTATGGTCAGATATTTTCAATTCTTTCGCCATTTGATTGGCGTCGGGAATTTTGCTCAAGTCGCTTCTTCACTTTTTGAACCATTTCACGTGACGTTGCAGTTTTTTGATGACCACCTCCATGATGCCTCGCGATGCTACCAGTATCATTGTAACGAGTAATGATTCGATAAACAAAACCTTGATTTACTTTAAGGTGCACGAGCGAAGGAACAATAGCTGGTTGTGATTTTCCTGCCAAATATAATGCATTCACACGTTTGAAATTCATTACTGATTTTCTTTTTTCGCGTTTACTCTCGGCAAAATGCTTCCGCGCGCATGTAAACAGTACTCTTGACTGTCATTTAGCCAATTAATGCCCGTGCATCCATTGCAAGAGCGGTTTGAAGTTGGTTATACTTCGAGTGCCGGACCCTTTATATTGAAATGTAATATATTCAAATAAATTAATAAATAAATAAAAAAGCCGTAGTGTGCCGCTTTGGAATAAAAAAAAACAAATTTTTGATTTGCATTTATAGTAAAGGGTGGTTAAATTTCAAGGGCCGATGTTGAATGTGAACCACACCTAAACGTCAACGACACCGTTTGACTTCTTTCTTTGGGGTTATTTGAAAGAAAGGGTGTACGTCGATAAGCCAGCAACAATTCAAGAGCTAAAGGATGAGATAATTCGGCACCTTAACGGCATAGAACCTCATTTATGCCTCAGCATCATCGAAAATTTGGACGATCGGATGGAGGCCGCCGAGGCCGCGGCAGCTATTTGGCTGATATTTTATTCCATACGTAATTGAGCCATACCAATATTATAATAATAAAGAGAAATGAGAATAATTTCCTAAAAAAATTGTATTTTATTCAAAATCAACACCGGCCCTTAAAACTTAACCACTCTTTATAAAGGTTATGATCATTCCAATTCTGCAGTAAGATATTTGCTGCTTTAAAACCCGATTACCCTGTAGGAAGAACCTTGTATGTAGTTTGTATTTATATGAATGTATGATAGCCAAGGCTTCGCCACAACTTAATGCGCTATGCTCCCACTACCAACAACACACACCTCCTTACTTATTCTCCCCTCAGCTCACCTACTTAAATTCTCACTTGTCCGCTTCTCGTTTCTTAATTTCCTCACTCACTAACTGACCTTTCCTTTAATGGCATCATCTAAACCAACCCACTTCTCTTCGTTACATAACAACAACAATTCACATTTTGACTCCCACTATTAGTTTTTAAGCTCATATTTGTTAACTTAGTTGTAAGAATAATGAAGCCTTGGAATTATTATTAGAACTACCTTCGCAAAGAACGGATTATTAGTACATCTTTAGTGCACTCATTCTGCAATTGCAAAGGGAGAAGTACTGCTATTTTTATTTTCAAAGGAACAAAAGTTGTCTTAGAAGGTGTAAATGTTGCCGTCAATGAAGCGAAATACAAATATTGCGCCATAAAGTACAGAACATTTTAAAAACTCCTTAGCATAAATGTTCACATTAACCACTTGTAAAAACATGTTTGTACCAACAAATACTTTCATTTGTATGTCACGTACGTTCCTGCAGCCAGTTGAAGCCTATGAAAAGTCTTCTTGACAAATCCTCATAAAATCCTGCCGCCATATTTTTCAAGTTAAGTAAGTCTGCTGTTGCTTGCGAGTAACAAAATATTTAAGTTATTCAGTTTACACGCACTTAAGTATTTATGTAAACTAATACACACACATCCGTATGGGTAAATCCTGGTAAAAAGGCATTACGATCGTATTATTTTCGCTTGTGTGGCGATGGTTGAAAAAACCAACGACGTACGTATGTAAATATTTTATAACCAAGCAGTCCGTTGTAGTATATTTATTGAATACTTATTAAGTCTGAGTAAGTTTGTTAAAATGCCTTCACAGTTCCGTTTGTCAGTTTGGTAATTTTCCTTTACATAGGTTTACATAAACAAGGCTTTATAGAATAAAACCAGATATCTGACCAACCGGTTTGTATGTATCGCAAGCAAAGTGGACTGATCAGCCATCTCCAACAAGTGGTTAAAACCAGATTATCTATCCTCCCTCACCGACGTAGTGCGCTTCATATAAAGGGTGGTTAAATTTTAAGGGCCGATGTTGAATGTGAACCACACCTAAACGTCAAGTTTTTTTCTGCATGTCATTTGACATTTTTCAAATTCAAATTAACTCAATTTGAACTATGGAAAGATACATAATCGAACAACGCGTTAAAGTTATTCAGACTTATTATGAAAACGGGCGTTGAAATCAAAATGCATATCGCGCACTTCATCTTCAGTGATGAGGCACATTTTCACCTCAGTGGATTCGTCAATAAGCAGAATTGCCGCATTTAGGCGAATGATAATCCAAGAGTGCTTGCCGAAAAACCAATGCACCCACAGAAGAGTGACTGTTTGGTGCGGTTTTTGGGCCGGCGGCAACATTGGGCCGTATTTTTTCCAAAAGGAGGCCGGTCAAGCAGTTACTGTGAATAGTGTTCGCTATCGTGAGATGATAACGAACTTTTTATGGCTCGAATTGAAAGATATGGATGTGGACGATATGTGGTTTCAACAGGACGGTGCCACTTGTCACGAAACAATGGCTCTTTTACGCGAAAAATTGGATGGCCGAATAATCTCACGTCGCGGCGATGTCAATTGGCCGCCAAGATCATGTGATTTGACACCGTTGGACTTCTTTCTTTGGGGTTATTTGAAAGAAAAGATGTACGTCGATGAGCCAGCAACAATTCAAGAGCTAAAGGATGAGATAATTCGGCACATTACTGGCGTAGAACATCAATTATGCCTCAGAGTCATCGAAAATTTGGACCATCGGAAGGAGGTGTGCCGCCGAGGCCGCGGCGGCCATTTAGCCGATACTTTATTCTATACGTAATTGAGCCATACCAATATTATCATAATAAAGAGAAATGACAATAATTTCCTAAAAAAATTGTATTTTATTCAAAATCAACACCGGCCTTGAAACTTAACCACCCCCTATAAATATTATGCTGATTCTGTAGCCCAGTATTAAATGTATTCAAAGGTACGGGATTATAAAAAAGCAATGGAAAAACTTTTGTTGGGTGATTTTTTAGAAAAGAAAGTTGCTTAAAATTTAAGTCACTGCAGTCGAAGAAATGCCGATTTTTTAAGTAGTGCGTTCAGTTTCATGATCAGCAAACTCATCAAGCCACGCATGAAGGCGCTAGCCTTGAATTATTTTAAGGGGGTGTAGAGGCATGAATTTAAGGTGTTTTTGCGGGTGCTATAAATAAAAAACGAAAAATACATAAAAAAAGTCAAAAAGTTAAACACTGAAACCACTTCCATTTCCACGCCTTACAGCTGTGTGCCAGAGAATGCCTACGGAGAGGCACGCACGGTGCCAATATTAACATTCTCTCTGACTAAAATCGCTGGATAGCTTCTCATTCCAATCAAGATTGGTCTGGGAATGTTTTAAAATTCTCAACACCCAAGCATCAAGAAACTCTGTTACCTTGATGTGGGTTCCGGGATATGAAGGGCACGAAGGGAATGAAATTTCGGACACCCTTCATATTTACTGAACTTTTCTGCGAGACAAATAACCGCTTCAAAAGTGCCTTTCTACGTGAGCAGGAACAACGAGACCTAATCGACTACTGGGGAGAGTCCAATCGAAATGATTCATAAATCGAGAACGGATAAAGGCAGAAGCAATCCTTAACCTAAGCAGTAAGGACATACAACTTTACACTGAACTACTAATAGAACACTGTAAACTTAATTATCACATGAAAAAGATAGGTGTGATGGAAAATGATTCCTGTATGTTGACTCTGCAAAGAGACACAAGAAACAGCAGAACACCTTCTATGCGGCGCAGACTAAATTACCTGGGACATGGAGCTACAGATCCAAACCTCCGGGTAGAAATTAATCTTACAGCAGTTTTAGGATTTATTAACAGCCCAAAACTGTTTGAGTAGTCTACATGGCTGCACAATAGACCTCTTCAGGCCGCAGTGCACAAGCAGTAAATCAATAATAACATAAAAAACTGCAAATTTTTTAAGCTGTTGAAATGGGAGATCCAAAAAAAAAAAGGCGCTCTCAACTTGTCATGATTGCAAGGTTTCTAATGATCTGAAACAAAAAAATTAAAAAGATTATTCATTTAGAGGAATGCCACTATCGTAGTAACTAAGAAAAAGTGAGATTTTTTATTATTTTTTTTTTTTTTTGAAGAGAAACTTCTTAGGCGTCGATGGACGAGCGAGAATGGAGAGTAAAATTTTCTGGCTATGCAACGTTTTGGGCATTTTCGTTCCGCGAGAGAGAAAAAAGATGTAACGTAGAGGAAAAAGAGAGGGAGAGCTATAATAAATAATAAATAATTGGCGCGAACACTTCTGTTAGATGTTTGGCCGAGCTCCTCCTCCTATTTGTGGTGTGCATCTTGATGTTGTTCCACAAATGGAGGAACCTACAGTTTCAAGTCGACTCCGAACGGCAGATATTTTTATGAGGAGCTTTTTCATGGCAGAAATACACTCGGAGGTTTGCCATTGCCTGCCGAGGGGCGACCGCTATTAGAAAAATGTTTTTATTAATTTTGCTTTCACCGAGATTCGAACCAACGACCTCTCAGTGAATTCCGAATGGTGATCACGCACCAACCCATTCAGCTACGGCGGCCGAGCTGCTATACCTTATATATATCTTAGATACACTTTAGGCTATTTTTCCTAAGGTTTTCCTTGTGGTTGCTAATTTCTAGTGACAAATAACACTGCCTACTTTTTGGCGCTTGTTTGTTGATGCAAACTTGTAGGAAATATGTATATTTTTGGTGTCTACTTTTGGGCGTTATGTTTCCTTGGTGCCTACTGTTTGGGGCGTTTTTTGGCGTTTGTTTTTTGGTGCCTACTATTTCGAGCTTATTTCCGTTTCCTGGCTAGTGCTTGTGCGTACTATGAAGTGCTATCCATTCCGGCGTCGGATTTATTGGTATTGCCTTGCGGTAGTTTGCGCCGTTGCTGCGGTCCTGGAATCACTGCGTTTGTGCGGGTGATAAACGCTCGGAGTAGTGCGCGTTGTTGGCACGGTTTGTGTCCGGCGTTTACCTACACCGGTCGACCTTTCTCCGTTTTTTGTAAATTTTATCTATTTGTATTCTCTGCAAATGTTGTGAATTAATTTAGATATATATTCTTTCTCTCTCTCGTATTCCCTCTCGGGTCTCTCCCTCTTTCTTTGTCTGCCTTTGCAGTTGCACTTCTGTTATGTGTACTACGCCACACGCACTTTTTTTTGCTAAATTACGGCTGTCCGAAAAATAGTACATTTTTTCCTACCTTTTTGGACATTTCCGAATTTTTTAAAAATAGTAAAAAAATTGTATTTTGTTAAAATAATAATTTATACGATTGAGGTATGCATTGAGAGGACTCACAACAAATTTCAAATTAATCGGTTTAAGGGGTTTTATACAGTTAGAATTTCCTGCTGTGTCGAAAACGACTAAACCGATTGGTCTCAAATTTTAACACGAGCTTCTTAAATATATTTTTTAGTAACTAATCAAGAATTTTTCTCACCGATAAATATATTTTTTTTACAAACAATTTAAGGCCGAAATGTTGGTCAAAAATCGATTTCTTTGAGAAACCGCCATTTTGTCAAAAAATTTATTTTGCTTAATCTTTCAATTAATTACTAGACTTAACATGACTTTAACGAAATCTGTTTGGTTTTTTTAATTTCAGAGGATCCAGTTCAGAGATATAGTGGTCACCGCAAAACGTGTTTTTTGAGAGGAGTTCCCGGAGATCAGCTCTAGCTCCTCTCCAAATAAATATTTTTACTAATACTAAGTCTTAAAATACAGTTAAAAGATAAAGTAATATGTGCACAAATTTTTAGATCAATAAATTTAAAAGTTTTCGCAGAAAACATTCTGGAAAATTCCCTTTTTCCGGCCTTCTAACTGTATACGACCCCTTACAGTTTTCAGACAACACGAACCGGTACCGATGCCATGTCACCAAAAAGGCTATAACTCATGAAATAATAGCAATTTTAAAAAATTCTCTTAATGAGATATTCTTAAACGTCCAATCTGTGAAAATATGCAAAAAAAATTTGATTTTTTTTTTTAATTCAAAAATTCCTCTAGCAGAATTCTGCGTTATGGAAAAACTTGAACCATCGCCGCTCAGTGTAACGCCCCGTATAAGTTGTGGCCAAAGTGAGAGTGCTTTGATTTCGCCGCTCATGGGGGCGGAAATACTAAATATTATCCGATTTTAATTAAATTTGATTTATGCAGTTGTGTTGCCCATTAAAACATAAATATGAAATATGATGAGGGCTTTCCCACTTGCACTCCCACCAGCCATACAAAATAATTTAGTAAATTAGAGCGGATAACAGCATTTTCATTTCTCGTAATAGTACTTAATTTTTTTTTTTTTTATTTATTTTCCCATCACTGTCAAATTTTCGAATTTTTTCTTACCACATTCACGTGCCACATTTTCTAAAATAAGGGTAAGCGTTGTGTAGTTGATTTTAAATTATATGCACTGTGTACGGGCAATGGGTATCCCCCACTTCCTCTGTGAATGCCCTGTCCTGTGAAAGGCGAGTATGTTAACCCTTGGAAAACCACTTTTTCAAAACCTCCGCGAGCTGGCTGGTGTAGCCGCAAACAATCTTATAAGGTTTTACAATCGCACAGACTGGATATAGCCGTAAGGAGTCACTTGTTGTCTTCTAACTTAGCCACTAACAGAAGGGGTGACGCAAGAATACTAGACGAATGCACCTTCTAACATCAAACGACAGACTTTTGTAGCTCAGTAGAGTTGCATTTAAACTCATCCTTTACCCCAACTTTCCCATCGAAAGAAGATTGGAACAATGGGGTATTGGACAATACATAGAAGTGGAATCAGCATCTATACTGATGGTTCCAACCTAAATGATCAAGTAGGTGGAGGCCTTCACTATGAGGAAATGAGTACCAACATTTCATTACGAAAATTTTGGCTATCAGGGAAGGCCTGCTAGCGTTAAATGAAAGTGTCCTCACCACAAGAGATATAAACATATATTCAGACAGTCAATCGGCCCTGAAAGCTTTACAATCGGCTAATATTAACTCGAAGACAGTAAAAGAATGTATCGACGTTTTGACAGAACTATCACAGTACTTTGTAATCAACCTGTTCTAGGTGCCGGGTCATAGAGACATAGAAGGCAACTGCAAAGCAGATGAACTAGCGACATTAGGTACCACATTACCGATCCAACCAGACAAAGTGAACATACCTATACCTTTAGCAACTTGTAGTAGCACACTATCAGAGCTGACAACAGGCTATGGTCTCAGTCCCTAACCTGTGCAACAAGTAGAATGGTGGCCAGAATGGAATATGGGCCGCACAAACCGACTGTTGAAAGTAAGCAGGAAAAACATGAGAAATCTTCTCGGGATCCTAATAGGGCATTGTCTGATTGGCAGGCATGCCAGTAGACTGGGAGCACCCTATAACAACAATTGCAGAAGCCGTAACGACATTGAAGAAGAAGAGACTATAGAACACTTTCTATGCGGCTGCATGGCTCTGGATAGAAGAAGGTTCAATATTATAGGAAAAAGTTCCCTGAATAACTTGGCAGAAGTAGCCAATATAAAAATAACAAGTCTTGTTAGACATATCAAGGCCATAGGTTGGTTCAATGAGGACAATGTAGAGTGAGGAGATAGGACTGCCCTGCTGGTATCACAATGGGCCTACAGCAGGTGGTGTAAAATGTTGCGAATTGATTCATGAGATACGAGCTACCACCTTCAAACTGAAATGATGGTTTTCCAACACCATTTCTTTGATCTTGTCAACGTTTTCATCCGTTGAAGACGTTGATGGGCGACCAGATCGGGTCAAATCTTTCACGACTTCTCGGCCCTCTGCAAAAGCCAAGTTTTTGCTAAAAATTTGAGCCTGCGTACACTTTTGGGAGAGTAAATGAGCAAGTCTTCTTAGTCAGAAGTTACAGGATTTAGTTCGAAGCTTTCTTGTGGCAGCCTCACGTAAAGTGTCAAACGATCAGCTGTGTGAATTTGGCAACAGAACGCGATGAAACCAAAGAAAATGTATATATTTATTTAAGGGATTAAACGAAATATTCGAAAATGTGAGGAATTATTCTCAATTTATTACATTTTAATAATTGTTAGTTGGTATTTCAGCCAAATCAGTGGGGTACTAAAGAAGACTTTGGAAGTGTCATCATTCTCCAACCACACCGCAAACGAACTATTAGTAAAATTTCGCAAATATTCTGCACCTGAAAGAAGTATTTAAAATACAACTCATAATTTCAGTTCTCAAATATTTCCACTTAGCATTTTGAATGCTCCCGGGATTACATTTACATGCAGTCTATCCTCCATTTCCTTAAACTTCAAGTTAAACTGCTGGTGAAATCGATTACGAAATTTATATTGAACGGTCAAGACCGTTTAGATTAGATTTGTGGGGGGGTTGGACAAGTCCAAGCATTCAGTGAGAAGGCATTGTACTACACCCGGATAGATTTCAGTAGAAAGAATAGAGAGATAGGAAAGATAAAAAGTGGGTGGTAGGACGGATAAATTAGTGTGCGGTCACTCTTCCACAAATCTCTTGGATTCATTGATGAATCTTAAGAGATCCGGAAAAGGAAGAGTATGAACTGTATCCATACTCAGTATATCGCAACCCAATATCCTAAGTCTGATTCTAGAAAACGCCGGACAGCTACAGAGAAAATGCTCTGCAATGTCGTCATCCTCCTTGGCTATTCTGCACAAGTTCAACCCAGACCAACATCCTCTATGGGCAGACCTCATGAAGTCATCAATCCATAGTTGAATCGATGCAGAATTGACACCTAGAAAGGGTTCAGGGCCTAGTGGCATACTTGCAGAATCTTCATTAGCCAGTTTATCAGCTAACTCGTTCTCTGTAATATCACAATGTCCAGGCACCCAAATAAAACTAACTTGGTTGTGTTTTGCAACACTGTTCAGTTCTATCTTACATTCACCGACTAACTTCGAAGAGCAGCGTGGGTTAGCGAGGGCTTTCAGTGCAGCTTGACTGTCACTACAGGTCAAGACCGAATGTGGTATTAAAAACGCTTCAATACTAAACTTAAAAAAAATGTATCACTCGTTTCCTGAAATTACCCCCAGATGTAAATGCGTATTTATAGCTATGCATTTACCAAATGTCGCCTCTTTTCCATGGCGATGAGCTCGCGACTGAATGAACTGGTGTGCGTCTCGCAACCGCTAACTGACATTAAATGACTGTCTAACAGCGGAGCGAGTCTTTTAGAACCAACATTAAATTATGATAATGAATTTATTACGTGCGGCAAGAAACTCAACTCTTGCTTGGCAATTAATTTTCGCAGGCACTTGCCACCCGCAAATCCTTACCGCGCCAGCAACTCAACGGCTTCACACAGCCATTTTTAGTTCAGCACGCAACCATATTTTAGGTGGAACATAAATACATGCACACACACATACATACATACACGCATTTGTACTCATTTAAATTTAATTGTACAACAACAAATATTGGGAAATAGTTCGTAGCTACTTATGCTTGACTGATTTACAAACCTTACAATAGGAAACGAAAAAGGTTGATTAGGACAAACACAGCCATGGCACATACAAACTTTCATATGTACTCGTACTTTTATGTTCGTCAGGCATATGACTTTTTGCCGAAGCGTCTGGATCATTTATTAAAGGACTCTCTTCCTTGCATCAATTTGCCACAACAACCTCGAGAAAAAATTATTTATTCCTCTTTAAAGTACTTCACATTCTACTTCAAGTTTTATTGAATAATTTATTTGTCTTGAAAACACATTAAAAGTGGCCTAATATATTGTGATATGTATTATAAATTTAACAAAATAAGCTCTAAATTCAAAGTAAGCGGCATTTTTCGCGTATAAAATATATCCCCAACCGCCTTAAGCGCTCGTCCTGTACATCTGTGCGTAGATGTGTTGCGTTGCTGGTCAACATCAGCGGTACCTGAGGTTGTTTTGCATTCTAATAAGCAATGTCGTGCATTCGTCCACGGAAACAGTATCAAAGATCGGCGAGAATTTTGAGATACTTAAAATTATCGTTTTATTATACTACTTAACTGGATATATAATAAAACTGCGTGAAAAAGATTTATTTTTTAATTCGGATTGCAAATCTGGAACCTTTGATGAAAATTTATAGAAGTTTTGTAAATCTTGTGAAAATTTTGGATTATTATGGCTTTTGTTATAGAATAAATTATATTTTAATAAAAAAATAATTTAAATTAAAAGATGAATAAGTAAATTATCAAAACTTCTCAATTTCGGGGGGTGTAGTTATGGAAATATTGCTGGTGGTGTTTAAAAGTTTTTCCATGTAGTGTTTTTTTAGACAACCGTAGTTATTAAATATAGGTAGGTAGGTAGGTATACTGGTTGTCAATTGACACACCTAGGCCTATTGTGATACCACCAGGGCTGTCCCCTCTCCTCACTCTACAGGGTGAACGATATGAAGTGTTACCAACTTCACACTGCTTATATCTGTACAACAGCTCATGACATCAACGCCAAAATTGTTCTAATGACAGTTCAATACATTGTTTATAAGCCATCAAAAGCATTTGCGTCTCAGTTCTGTTGATTTTTTTTTCTGTGATGGAGTTCAAACGTAATAGTGTGATTGCGTTATATATATATATTTGGGTGGAAAATCACGACCAGCCATTGTTCGTGAGCTCAGTATCCTCAAAGTGAATAAAATGTTTGTGTATCGCACTATAAACCGTTACAATGATACTGGTAGCATGACAAAACGCTATGGAAGTGGACCAAAAAAACCGCAACAACACCAGAAATGGTTCGGAAAGTGAAGGCTCGACTTGAACGAAATCCACGTCGAAGTGGAAGAAAATTGACGAAAGAACTGAAAATATCGCAAGACAGCATTCGACACATATTGAAAAATGAGCTCAAGGTCAAGGCTTACAAGTTCCAAAAAGCACACGATCTTTCACCCCAGCAAAAAAAAGTTCGGTGCGAAAGAGCAAAGGAGTTGTTGCGCTTGCACGAACGTGGCGAATTTCCTAACATTGTGTTTTCTGATGAAAAAAATTTCCCAATTGAGCAGTTCATAAAGACTCGAAACGATCGTGTTTACTTGACCGAACGCTCATACGAGAATTTGAGCCTACGTATGGCCACTCGAAGCAATTTCCCATCGCAAGTAATGGTTTGGGCCGCAGTGACCGCTGATGGACGCTCTCCAATCGTTTTTATCGAGCCTGGTGTCAAAGTGAATGTGACTTATTATCGGGAAAATGTTTTAGAAGCTGCTTTAGAGCCGTGGACACGCAAACATTTCGGTCGTAGACCATGGACGTTCCAACAGGACTCGGCACCGTCTCATAAAGCTCGTGTGAATGAAGAATGGTTAAAAAATCATGTTCCACACTTCATTTCGTCCACACTATGGCTTTCGAATTCGCCAGACACAAATCCGATGTACTATTCCATCTAGTCCATTTTGGAGAGCAAGGTGAGGACTAAAAAATATGCTGGTATAGATGCGCTGAAAAAAGCGTTTATACGAGAATGGGCCAAACTACCTCAAGATCACATTCGTGCCACATGCAACTCAGTTTTTGACCGTTTGAAGGCTATAGTCAAGGGCAAAAGGTGGTCATATCGAGCTAAAATGAATATATGTTTAAATTGTAATCATTTTTGAACAATTTTGTCTTTGAAATCAATAAAAACTAATTTCACACAAAAAAGATATGGTGTTTTGAACAGGTAACACTTCATATCGTTCACCTTGTACATTGTTCTCATTGAACCAACCTGTGGCTTTAATATATCTAGCAAAGCTTATTATTTTTATATTGGCTACTTCCGCCAAGTTATTCAGGGAACTTTTTCCTAAAATATTGAAGCTTCTTCTATCCAGAGCCATGCACTCGCATAGAAAGTGTTCTATAGTCTCTTTTTCTTCAATATCGTGACAGCTTCTGCAATAGTCGTTATAGGGTGCTCCCAGTCTACTGGCATGCCTGCCAATCAGACAATGCACTGTTAGAACCCGAAGAAGATTTCTCATGTTTTTCCTGCTTAGTTTCAACAGTCGGTTTGTGCGGCCCATATTCCATTCTGGTCACGTCATTCTACTTGTTGCACAGGTCAGGGACTGAGTCTGTAGCCTGTTGGCAGCTCTGATAGTGTGTTTATCTATAAGCATCTTACAAGTTGCTGAAGGTATAAGTATGTTTGCTCTGTCTGGTTGGATCGGTATTGTGGTACCTAATCTCTCTAGTTCATCAGCTTAGCAGTTGCCTACTATGTCTCTGTGACCCGGCACATAGAGCAGGTTTATTACAAAGTACTGTGATAGTTCTGTCAAAACGACGATACATTATTTTACTGTCTTCGAGTTAATATTAGCCGATTTTAAAGCTTTCAGGGTCGATTGGCTATCTGAATATATATTATGTTTATATCTCTTGTGGTGAGGACACTTTTATTTAGGTCTAACAGGCCTTTCCTGATAGCCAGAATTTCAGCTTGAAATACGCTACAGTAATCCGGTAGCCGGAATGAGATGTAGGTATTCATATCCTCAGAGTGGACCATCAGTATAGATACTGATTCCACTTCTATTGTCCAATACCCCATTGTTTCAATCTTCTTTCGTTGGGAAAGTTGTGGTGTCAGCTCTACTGAGTTACAAAAGTCTGTCGTTTGATGTAAGAAGGGGTACTCGTCTAGTATTTTTGCGTGACCCCTGTTAGTGGCTAGGTTAGAAGATTCTCTTAACCTAAGTGCCAATTTGGCCGCCAGCTATTTGCTGTAGGCCTCAATAGGTAATAAGTGCAACATATGAATGTCAAGCCGTGGGCGTAGTCTTTAGTGCCCTGCTTATGCAGAGACTAGCACGCCTTTGAATACTTTCTAAGCGCTTTACTGCTGTTCTTTCCTCAAGTGTTGGCCACCAAACTAAGATACCGTATGTCATGATAGGCCTTAACACTGCTGTATATAGGTAGTGCACTATTTTTGGGGTTAGGACCCATTTTGATTCCACAATTCTTTTGCATGTATGGAGTGCTGTGCCTGTTTTTTTACTCTATCATTAATCGTATGTTTCCACGAGAGCTTCCTATCGAATACTAGTCCTAGGTAGTTTGCCTCTTCCCCAATTGACAGTGTGATTCCCTCAAGGGTGGGGGTTTAGAACAGGTATCCTGTTGGCCTTTTCTTATCAAAATCTTAATGCAAAGCTGAAAGCACTCATCCACGTGAGTCTTTATCAACTTTACATTCGCGCACTTTAGCGCGCCGATCATCCCTCATCACATCGGGGATTTTATTGACAATTTCTATTGGGATAACTTTAACTGCTCGTAGACGTCTGTTACAAACGGCTAGTACGAGAAATCTATTTTATAGGCCAAACAGAAACTTAGGGTGCATTCTTTTTTAAGGGGACCCGGTGGTATAGAAATTTCAAAAAATCGATTTTTTGTTTTTTCGATATTTCGAAAGTATAGTATCTTAAGAATGTACTGTGAAATTTGCATGCGAAAATTCCCAATATTATAGCTTCTATAGCCCATTAACTAAGTGGAGAGCGGTCCGCGGACTTTTTAAGGCCTGGTGTTGTCAAAAGAAAAAAAAAACTATTCAACCGAATCGTCTGAAATTTTAATATTTTGTTTACAACATCAATGGCTATCGCCCGTACTAGAATCATATTATTATTTCAATTATTTCCCTTTTTTTTATTAAAACACCGATTTGTAGAATGTCAAATTCAAAACCGCGCCATTTTGTCAAATTTTTTTTTTTTTTTTGTTGTTCTAGTGGCGGGTCATAGCTACAGTCATACAGATTAATAATTTTTTTGGTTATTGTGTTTCAGATAAATAGAAGAGCCAAAATGGACAACACCGTCCATGTCCAAGTTTTTGGGAGGGTCAACTTCAGCGCCCTTTTTGAAATTATTAAAATTATAAAAAAATTGTTTTCATTTTTGTATGTAGTTTGTAAAAGTCCTCAAACAAGTTCCACGAAATATCATTACTAAGCTAACAAACATAATGAATGCTTGCTTTAAGCTGCAATACTTTCCAATCTATTGGAAAATAGCTGATGTCATCATGATTCTAAAACCAGGAAAGCCTCCAAACGATGTAGCATCATATCGACCAATTTCACTGTTGCCCATCTTATCAAAACTGTTGGAAAAATGTTTGATAAAGCGCCTGAGCAATATCATAGAAAACAAACAAATAATACCAACACACCAATTTGGATTTCGCGCGCGCCACTCAACTATTGACCAAATTCACAGAATTACGCGTATCATCGAGAACACATTTGAAGAAAAAAATGTGTGTTCGGTTGTATTTCTCGATGTCTCTAAAGCTTTCGATAAAGTATGTCATGCTGGCTTGCTGTGGAAAATAAAGAATGTACTGCAAAAAACATGTTTTAATATCTTAAAAACCTACCTGTCTGAGCGCTATTTTCGCGTCAGATACAAAGATGAGTTCTCTGAACTGAAAGAGATTAAAGCTGGTGTGCCGCAAGGAAGTGTGCTTGGTCCCCTTCTCTATCTACTTTTTACTCACGATCTGCCAAACAGCAGAAATTGCTTTACAGCAACATTTGCTGATGACACTGCAATACTAACCGTCGGAAAGACAGAAATAGAGTCTACTGCACAACTGCAGCTTGCTATCAATAAAATATACAATTGGACAGATAAATGGCACATTAAACTGAACGAAACTAAGTCTGTACACATCAACTTTACAAACAAAAAGACCAACTACCTGCCATTAAAGTACCATACTCTAATACAGCAAAGTATCTAGGTATGACGCTCGATACGAAACTTAGGTGGAGTGCGCACGTGAAAAAGAAAAGGGAAGAACTGGACCTAAAATTCCAAAATATGCATTGGCTAATGGGTAAGCAATCAGCGTTATCCGCACACAATAAAATACTGCTTTACAAACAAGTTCTCAAACCTATCTGGACCTATGGGATTCAGCTATGGGGATGCACCAGCTATAGTAATACAGCGCATATACAAAGATTTCAGACTAAGGCACTCAAGCATGCAGTTTGCGCTCCATGGTATATTAGGACGCAAGACCTAGAACGTGACCTCAATATTGATTCGGTTACGGCAACCATAAAGAAATTTGCAAAGTCGCACGCAGAGCGACTAAGCAAGCATGTGAACAATGAAGCCTTGATTCTTAACGATAATACAAAATGGAAACGAAGGCTCAAACGTAAAAAACCTCTAGATTTAAACTAATAAATAAATAAAAATCAGTTAAAGTATGAATTGTATTTTGCTGAGGATTAACTCAAATTACACTGTGGAACAAATTCAGGTTAGCAAAAGTTAGGTCCATTCTGAGAGTGGCGGGTGAAAATAGAGGCGTAATTAGAAGACCCGTATCGCGGCGTTTGTTTATGTTAGTTCGAATTTTTTTTTAATCGGCCTTCGAAGTTTGCAGTCAAATGCCGATTTTCAGTATATTGTTTATATGGTTTTTTGGCTATAACTCGTCGACTAATTGATATTTTTTCAATCTGTAAAAGCCAAATTATTGCTAGAGACCTGTGCAATAATTACAATTTTCGAAAAAATTGATTTCGAAAATTTTTATGGTACTTATGAGGCAAAATGTTGGAAAAATTATTTTTTTTTCATGTTTTTTGAAAATATTTTCAACAAAACTAAGTCTTTTTTACATTTTGTGTGGTCTATAATATGCTTCTCAGTTTCTTAAATAAATGTAATTTGAAAAAAAATTGTCTTAGTCGACAATTTGCGCTTTAGGCATACAGTCATAATACAAAACTTGCGTTTTTTGAGCTTAATATTAATTTATTTCTCATTTTTTATTTACCAATTTTGTTCAGTGTTGGTTTTGAAGAAACATAGAAAAAGAAAATATAAAAATATGGAAAAAAATATAATTTTGAAATGTTAATAAGGAAAAGTTTTAAGTAGAAAAATAAAATAAATTAAATTAATAATTTGGCCAGCTGCCGTTTAGCAGGCGGCTGTGGATCAACATCACTGCTCTCTCTAATGTCTTGGTCATCGTCATCATCATCAGAGAGATCGATTATTTCGTCCAACAGATATTCTGGATTTTCATCTGTGTCTTCCCCTTCTTCCTCTGTTTCCTCGTCTTCCTCTTCTTCAAAGGTGTTTTTATACCACCAACAAATTTCAGCGAGTATCGCATCTGGAGATTTCTTTCCTCTGTACCTGAAACGAAAATAGTTTTCAATCGTTAACATGTTTAAATTGTGCACTCTGACCAAGATATTAGAAAAATCTAGGAATTCAAAATATGCACACTCTATAGTTACCTTATTTCAAATGGAAGCGCAGTTTGGTGATGACGTTCGCCTTGCTCATCAGATTCAGTTGGCAACTGTTGAGCGAGTTTTTCAAGATGCTGATGCAAGAGATGAATTTTGTATGACATATTAACCCCAATTTCAGCGAAAGCTGCCAACATGTTTGCAACAGATTGCCTGTAGTTTTCTTCACGTTCTTTACCCAAAAGTCCTTTGATGACTGCTTTCAATGCGAGCCATCCATTTAATTCTCGGTCTGTCAGAACTTGCTCAAAATCTTGACGACTCATTAGTTTCCGTATGTCGGGACCATTAACAACCCCTTCCTGAATTTTGGCCTTACTTAGTCTTGGGAAAATATCTTTCAAGCGGTTGAATACTGCTGGTCTTTTTGCGATACATTTCAAAAAATTTTTAGCAATGCCAAGTTTAATGTGGAGCAACGGCAACAAAATTTTCATTTCAGGAACAAGACTTTCGTGTAGCCTATTGTCATTAGGCCATTTTCGCCCAATTCGACTACTCCAGTTATGTTGTTTGTACTGGTTTCTTCCTTTAATACCTTCTCCGTATCGTGAATCCCAATCGCACAAAAAACACGGATATTTTGGACGGCCAGATGCTGTTAAGCCTGTAATCAAGGAAACTACTTTGAGGTCGCAGCAAATGCGCCATTGGTGTTCGTTATATTCGACTACTTCCAGAATGTCTTTCAATTTATCGAAAGTTTCACTAGTGTCAGTGCTATACGCAATCGGAACAGAAGGCATTCTATTTGTCTTGTGCAAAAGCACAACTTTTAAGCTGATTAGTGAACTATCGATAAAGAGACGCCAATCATCTTTTTTATAGGTTAACCCTATCGCCTCCATTAACTTTTCAATATCGTTGCAATAAGCGAAATTTTTTGCATCATTGACATTGAAGAACTTTTGTAACTCTTTTTGGCGTTTTCGATATGCTGTTACTTTTGTACCTTTCGTCAGCAAATTATTTCCTTTCAAAAATGACGCCAGTCGTTCTGATTTTTTCTGAGTCAAACACAAATTTGCAACAATTCCATCCAATTGGTTTTGTGTTATTAGGATTGGGTCCTTTGATGTTTTATTTGATGTACCTTCACCAGGGTTGAATTCTGAGGAGAAATCCATGGGTGTGGCAGGGGTGGTTGTAGTACTGATACCTGTTTGAAGATCAGTACTTCGGTATGTTGGTACTGGAACGAATTCTGAGTGCGGTAATGGTAATTGGACACTTGACACTGCTACATAAGTTTTATTCTTTGTTTTCCTTCTATTCAAAGTTTTATTGTAGTTGGTACATCCATAGCAATTTTCTTCTTGATGTGGGCTATTATCTGACCAAATCATTGGTACACCAAAAGGCATAGCCTTCTTCTTTTCACTTTTCCATTGCATAAGAATTGAATAGCAATTAAAGCAAACTTTTTTAGGGGCATAGTTTACGTCATTGATAAACTCTTGCGAGAAATATTGTCTATAGATTTCCAAAAAAGAATCAGTCACATTGCCGCATTTTTCATCGCTTACTATGAAACGTCCACAAATATTACAAAAATGGTTCATTTTACATGTTGGTTCCGACATTTTTAATACAATATATATTATAGAATGTTTTTTTTTGTTAATTTTATGAAACTGATACACTTAACTTAAATCACTCAATAAATGAAATAGGTTCCAAAAGAATGAATAGCAAATTTTATCACGACCGAGCGAAAATTAAAAGACATCAGCTTCGGCTGAGTTTCGAGTCTTAACTGAATCTTTATTTTTAAAATTAGTTCGCATGCAACACAAATGTTTACAAATATTATTTTAATAGCTATTGATTGTTCCTGGAAATTCCCTTTCTTAATTGTATTCTGGGAATTTCCTTTTCCTTAATTATTTTTGGAGCATGCTTTCTTCTCGGAAAATCCCTTTTTTAATCCATACTTAGCATTTCCTTTTCTTTAATTGTTTTTGGAATGTTCCTAATTCTTGAAACTTCTCTTTTTAATTACTTCTACCGAAATCGATATTTATTTAATGGTTTTGGGGATTTTTAATTACTATGTGTTTACTAGGAATTTTGGGTTTTTTTACATTAGTTTTATGTAATGAATGTGTGTATATCGCACAAATTTTCGACTGATACTATATTTTTTTCCATGATATTTATGTCATGGATTGAAAACTATATTTTAGATAAGAAAAAAAGCGAAAAAAATGAGTTGCTTGCCAGATATTAAGAAATAATAAGGAAAACGTTAATTTTTCGAACATTTTGTGACTTTCGTCAAAGTACCTGCCAAAGTATTTAATTCCGTAATTTTCTTTTCAAATTACATTTATTTAAGAAACTGAGAAGCGTATTATAGACCACACAAAATGTAAAAAAGACTTAGTTTTGTTGAAAATATTTTCAAAAAACATGAAAAAAAAATAATTTTTCCAACATTTTGCCTCATAAGTACCATAAAAATTTTCGAAATCAATTTTTTCAAAAATTGTAATTATTGCACAGGTCTCTAGCAATAATTTGGCTTTTACAGATTGAAAAAATATCAATTAGTCGACGAGTTATAGCCAAAAAACCATATAAACAATATACTGAAAATCGGCATTTGACTGCAAACTTCGAAGGCCGATTAAAAAAAAATTCGAACTAACATAAACAAACGCCGCGATACGGGTCTTCTAATTTCGCCTCTATTTTCACCCGCCACTCTCAGAATGGACCTAACTTTTGCTAACCTGAATTTGTTCCACAGTGTTATTTGTTGTAACAAAACTCTACAAAAATTGCTCGTTAGTATATATACCTATGTATGTAATGTTATACTAGTTGCAATGAAAATACTAATAATAAAAAAAAAAAAAAAAAAAATTTTTGTATGTAAAAGAAGTACAATAAAAAGCCTAAAAAAATAAATATCGTTTTTCATATTTTTTTTTTTTTAATTCCTGAAAATACCCTAATTTTCGAGCTCTAGACCACCGTTCAGGTCAAATTTTTCGGGAGAGTCAACTTCAGCGCCACTTTTAAAATTATTAAAATTAAAAAAAAAATTCATTTTTGTATACAAAAGAAGTTAAATAAAAAGCCTAAAAAATTTAAAGATCGTTTTTAAATTTTTTATTTAAAAAACAAAAATTTTGGAAATACCCTAAATTTTTGAGTTCCAGACCACTGGGACCCCTTAAGATGCCTTTTGGTAACCAAATTATTGAGTGTAATTGCTTTATGGGCCGCCCTCATATATGGTAAAGTTTATTGTTCCCAACTAAAGGGCACTTTGCACAAAGTCAATTAATGAAGTTTCTGCTAACGCGAAATCAGAATCAGTTTAAAGACTGATTTTTAATTGAGTTATAAGATTTATTAAGAATTTACTAAGTGAAATATTTTTCCTCCCGAAGTATAAAATTCGAGCTCATCGCAAATATTAGTATGAAATAAGTAGCAAAAATAGTTGACGCCAAGCATCCACAGCTGAGCTTATTGAAAAAAAAAACTTTGTTTCGCCCAAAAAGAAACTTTTTCGCGATTTCTGGACAGAATTAATTCTTTAAATATTAGTAGAGTAGCTGAAGATGATTGGTACAAGTGTTTTTTTTTTTGTGTTTTTTGTGTTTTTGTTTTTTGATGTTGCATGCCTGGGGCTTCTTCTTCCAAACTAAGTGGAGCATCTTCATCTACTTATGTACATAAATGTGTGCATGTTGTTGTTGTAATAAGTAGTAAGCTGTGCAAGAGCGCAGAGATGCGCGCAAAAACACTAAACGATTTAGTGGCTTCCCTGCCGCGTCGTGCGCGTTGGCAACATTTGCGAACGCTATAAAATTTATAACTCTGCAGCAGTTGCGGCACACAACTTTACAGTTGACGGGGTGCAGACGCCGGTGTGTACAGCGAAAAGGAAATGAGAGGGGGAGCATTTGCCCAAAGCAGAGAAATGGCTTAGCCAAACCAGATTTCGTTGGTAGTAGTTTCCTTTTGTTGCTGAGGACATCATAATTAAAAAAGTTGGAAATACTTTTGACTGAGCACTATTAATGTGTGAATTCACTTTCGGTTTTGGCATAAATTCCAATCGGGGGAGCCGTGCGTACTTATAAGTAGATAAGTATTTACTTAGAAAATCTGATGAACACTTGTGGTTTGGAGGAACAAACACAAACAAAAATTGAATGGAGATATAGCCTTATCTACTAACCAATATAAGAATCGATGATTATAAATGGGCACTTTAGTGACACAATGCCGGGCACACAACCCTTGGAAGTGGACATCTTCATTTTCTTTTGTATTTAATTCGCAGTGTAATTTGTCTGCCTGCTACTGCGCTCTTTGACGTCTACTACGCTTCCGACCTACATCAATGTGCAACCGCCAGGCAAGGAACGAATATATAATGGAAAATTTTAAGCTGAATGAAAAAAAATTGCGGTCATTTCCGACGATGGCTTCCAATGTGAACAAATGAAATGATGAAGAAAACTTTCTTTATGTGCGGTAATGTTTGACAAATGACAAAGCATAAAATACGACAAAACAAGAGGGAACGGAAAAACACAGAAGCGTTTTGCTTGACTAGCGCGTCTCAAAGCGAAACAAATAAACTCTTTTTATAATGCAACCAAAATAGAAACACAAAAGGCAGGCAACAAAAAAAAAAACAAATTAAGTGAAAAAGTAATTCGATTTGTTTAACGGAAGTAGAACTGAGAGCAGCGGAAAATGGAACCATACAGCGAAGGGCAGTAAGTGCGACGATTCGAATTGGAAGATTTGTTAGGAAAAATGTTTTGCAAAACAGTGCGGAATCGTGAGAAATCTGACAAATCAGCGGTTGACATTTGAGACTTCCGCAGAAATCACTCTCTAAAATTGTAGTTCGGTACTAGATTTTCAAGTAGGCCTGCGATTCACACAGACTCGTACGTATTTGTATCTAGAATTTCACGAGGATCTCAAGGGCAAGTGCGCATTGTGATTAATAACCAAATTAATCATACGCTAGTCTTTCCATTGGCATAGCACAATTTTCTGCATGGGCTTTGTATAATATTTTTACACACAAAGAACAGTGCACTTTTTAAAAGGAAACCCGAAGTATATTCATATGCCTTGCACATCCGCGCCAATGCGATAAATAACAGCAAAAGGAAAAATCCAGCAGTGAGCTGGCTACAAATCGGATTCCATCGAAATCTATGTACTTTCAAGAGCCTTTATTGCTTCAAGTGAAGTGGAAAAAGGATATAACCATTCATATGCGTTTATTCAATGTTATCAATGCAATCAACACTGCAGACGCAGTTGCAGATGCTTCGATATCCAGTTAGCTGTTGTGGTAGCCTGCAGAGTTTTATTAGTTTTAACATTTGTATGTATGCGCATGTATGTATGTGAATGCTGATCAGTGAAAGAGTACAAAATAAACACACACCTACAGCTATCAATTTCAAGCAGCAACCAAATAAAATTCAATATCCAGCAAGATATCTAATGCAAGCCATACACGTTGCGACCGACTGTTACAATTTGAAGAAGCTGCGCTCGTGATGGCAAGTGTGCGGACGCTTTGTATCTTGCTTGTGCGTAAGATAAAAAAGTTGTGAATCATTGGGTAGTTGCACAACGCGGACGAAACGTGAATCACCACAGAGCAGAGACCATTGTGAGTGATATTTAGCTATAATTTTTGTCATAATTGTTTTACTTTCTTTTAATTTTTTCAAAATTTCTTTTTGTACAAGCCACTTGAACTACTTTAACTCTTTTCTGTCCTTTTTTACGTTTTTCTTATTTTCGCTCCAGCACCTCTATGAGCGCTTGGAACGTTCCTATGAGCGCTGCCCCCGCCACGACATAAAAATCGTGCTTGGCGACTTCAACGCCAAGGTGGGCAAGGAGGGGATTCTTCGGGGCCCAAAACATGATAGTCTGCAACACCAGATTCCAGCATAATCGAAAAACATTCTTAATCGAAAAACCCGAGACCAGATCGATCATGTTGTGATAGATGGAAGACACGCTTCTAGTGTATTAGATGTACGTACGATCCGAGGACCCAACATCGACTCGGATCACTACCTTGTTGCAGCCAAACTGCGCACACACCTCTGTGCAGCAAAAAACGTACATCTACCTACGTAATGAATGTTCGACATCGAAAAGCTGCAATCACACCAGACAGCCAGAAGATTCGCCACTCGACTCTCACTCCTGCTCTCAGAGAGTACTGCCCAACAAACCGGCATGCACGAGCAATGGAGCAACATTTCTCATTCCCTACGTACCGCCGCCGAAGAAGAAATCGGATTCCGGCGAGCCCGAAAAAATAATTGGTACGACGAGCAATGTCATGCTGCCGCAGAAAGAAAGGATGCCGCCTATAGAGCCACGCTGCGATCGGTCGCAACGCGAGCCATGTGGGATCGCTACAGAGAGCTAAAAAAGGAATAGCGACATATTATCAGAAAGAAGAAGCGAGAGGCCGAAATACGTGAGTGCGAGGAGCTTGAGATGCTGGCCAATAGGGACAACGCCCGAAAATTCTACCAGAAAGTTCGGCGACTTACAGAAGGTTTCAAGACTTGGGCGTTTTCGTGAAAGAACAAAAACTGTGATCTGGTGACTGACGTACAGAGCAATCTTAAATTATGGAAGGAACACTTCTCGAACCTGTTAAACAGTGACAGCTGCGCATGTCACAGAGAATGTGAAGATCCCGATACCCCGATCGTTGACGATGGAATTGTCGTTCCGATACCCGACCATCACGAGGTGAGAATAGCGATAACGCGGCTGAAGAACAACAAAGCCACGGGCGCCGACGGACTACCGGCTGAGCTATTCAAACATGACGGCGTGGAGCTGGTAAAGTGCATGCATCAGCTCCTATGCAAAGTATGGTCGGATGAAAGCATGCCTGCCGATTGGAATTTAAGTGTGCTCTGCCCAATCCATAAGAAGGGCGATCCTGCAATCTGTGCCAATTACCGCGGGATTAGTCTTCTAAATATCGCCTATAAGGTTCTAGCGAGCGTATTGTGTGAAATGCTGAAGCCCACCGTCAACCAACTGATTGGACCTTATCCGTGTGGCTTTAGACCTGGAAAGTCTACCATCGACCAAATATTCACAATACGCCAAATCTTGGAAAAGACCCAAGGAGAATCGACACACACCATCTTTTCGTCGATTTCAAAGCTGCATTCGACAGTACGAAAAGGAGTTCCCTGTATGCCGCGATGTCTGAATTGAGTATCCCCGCAAACTAAATACGGTTATGCAAAATGACGTTGCTCAATACCAGCAGCGCTGTCAGAATTGGGAAGGACCTCTCCAAGCCGTTTGATACCAAATTAGGACTCGCTGTCGTGTGAATTCTTTAACCTTATGTTGGAGAGGATCGTACGAGCCGCAGAACTTAATCGCTTAGGCACATTTTTTTATAAGAGCGTACAATTGTTGGCGTATGCCGATGATATTGACATCATCGGCCTTAACAAACGCGCTGTTAGTTCTGCCTTTTCCAAACTGGAAACAGAAGCAAAGCGAATGGGTCTGGTGGTGAACGAGGACAAAACGAAGTACCTCCTGTCATCAAATAAACAGTCGGCGCACTCGCGTATCGGCACCCAAGTCACTGTTGACAGACTTAGGAACCAGCATTAACACCAATAACAATGTCAGCCTAGAAATCCAACTTAGAATCTCTTTTACCAACAAGGGCTACTTTGGACTAAATAGGCAACTGAGCAGTAAAGTCCTCTCTCGACGAACAAAGCTAACACTCTACAAGGCTCTCATCAAGCCCATCCTAACGTATGGCGCAGAAGCTTGAACGATGACAACATCCGACGAAGCGGCGCATGGAGTGTTTGAGAGAAAGATTCTGCGCAAGAGTTTTAAACCTTTGCACGTTGGCAACGGCGAGTATCGCTGGCAATGGAACGATGAGCTGTATGAGCTTTACGACAACCTTCTCATAGCGCAGCGAATAAAGATCCAGAAGCTTCGCCGTTAGCATCGAATGGATACAAACGCTCCAGCTCTTTAAAGTATTCGATGTGGTATCAGCTGGTGATAGCAGAGGAAGAGGAAGGCCTTCTCTGCGTTAGAAAAATCACTTGCAATGCGCGCGGAAGCATTTTGCCGAGAGTAAACGTGAAAAAAGAAAAGCAGTAATGGATTTCAAAAATAATAGTGAGATTGCATTATATTTCACTGGAAAATCACAACCTGCGATTGTTCGTGAGCTCGAGCTCCTTAAAGTAAATAAAGTTTTTGTTTATCGCACCATTACTCGTTACAATGATACTGGCAGCATCGCTAAACGCCCTGGAGGTGGTCATCAAAAGACTGCAATGTCAAGTGAAATATTTCAAAAAGTTAAGAAGCGACTTGAGCGAAATCCCCGACGTAGTGCCAATCAAATGGCGAAAGAACAGAAAATATCTGACCGTAGCATCCGCCGCATACTGAAAAATGATCTCAAAGGGAAGCCTTAGAATATCCAAAGGGCGCATGATCTCACAGCAAAGCAACAACAAGTCAGACTTGAGAGAGCGAAAGAATTGCTTCGGTTGGCCGAAAACGAGCAATTTCCGAACATTGTGTTTACTGACGAGACAATTTTTCAATTTGAGCAACTTGTTAACTCTCAAAACGATAGGGTTTATGTGACCGACCGTACATACGAGAATTTGAACCACCAGGAGGCAGCACCCGCCACAGGTAATGGTTTGTGGCGCTGTAACCGCAGATGGGCGCTCTCCAATCGTTTTCATCGAGCCTGGCGCCCGGTAAATACGAAATATTATCGGAAAAGTATTCTAGAGGTTGCTTTGAAGCCGTGGGCATACAAGCATTTCGGTGGCAGGCCATGGACGTTACAACAGCACTCGATACCGTCTCACAAAAGTCGAGTGAACCAAGTGGCTAAAAAACAACGTTCTGAACTTCATAACGTCCACACAACGGCTCTCACATTCACAAGACGCGAATCCGATGGATTACTCTCTTCGGGCCATTTTGGAGCGCAAGATTCAAACTAAAAGATGAACCAGTCCCGAGGCACTGAAAGAAGCCATTGTCCGCGAGGGGGGCTAAATACCTGCAAGTCACATTCGAGCAACTTGCGATTCGTTTCTGGACCGTCTCAAGGACATAGTCAAGGCATAAAGTGGTCGTATCGAGCAAAAGTAAAATAACTCTTAATTTTCTATTATTTTTACACATCTTTTACTTTGAATTGAATAAAAGTAATTTTCCAAGCTAAATGTATGGCCTTTTTAATTGGTTACACTTCCAGTGCCGGACCCTGTATTTTTCTCATTTAATATTATATATTAACGGCAATAATAACAATATGGCGCATGCAACCTCCGCGTTTGCTTTCGTTTGGTGTTCCATGTCCGTAGTAGATTTTGAACCCACAACTTTTGACAGACATATCCTGCTCAGGTACATTTAACTTCGGCAGCCACATGAACTCTATTTATCACAAATATTTCACGGAAATTATATTTCGTAATAGAAATTCCATTAACGCCAACATATTTAGCAGAGGATGCTACATACATTTAAATTAATTGATTTCAATTTGAATAAAATTTCAATTGTGTTTCGCAGTTGTTGAGTGAATTGTCCGGCAACTAATGTACCGTTTATTTTGTGCGGTTTTTAATTGCAAATAAGCGGGGAAACAAAAGTTCAATGTTGCAGCGCGCAGTGGTGAGATGGTTGAGTAAATTAATTATTTTTTTGCACAACTTTTTAATAAACACCAGAAATAAAATTGTGTTTGTAACTAGAAAAACAAAAAAATACAAATAGTTTATAGAATTGTTAATGGGGCAGAATCGACTGCCAATGCGGTGTGCGGCGGCGAATGAGTAACAAGCGATTGCGAGCCGTCACAACAAAGGCAGCTTCCATTATCAGCGTTAATTAGAAATTGTAATTGCCATATATGATAAATAAGAAGAATCTATATTTTGCGAAAGCAATTTTTGGCAGTTTATGCAGCAGACACTGAGTTTGCCTAGGGAAATATCAAAGGCTCAACTTCCGATGCTGTTATGAAATTCAGCAGACTAATTATTGTATTCCCCCATTACTTTTTGATGCTCAAACGAGTTTTGCAATATGCAGTTTTGATGGTAAATGTCTAAACACTGGAAGCTAAGCCAAACAATAGAGTTTTACAAATACAATAAAAAATACACACACAGCCAAATGCATATAATTAGGAGTCCGCACATGAATGCAGTCATTAGAGCGTCGCTACAACAAAGTTTCAATGCAGTTGACAAATTGTTCAATTGCTTGCTGCCTTTAAATTGAAAAAGCATGGGACATGTAACGCATAAAATATCCATAACTTCAGGGCGCCGCCGACACAGCGACAAACCACTTCCGCATGTGTCCGTGCCAAGTCGAGGTGTCCTCGTAGTATGCTTGCTTGTGGTAGTGGTATGCTTGTGTATACACACATATATATGTACGTGTATGGGTAACCATATTTATTTTGCGAAATTTGCAATTCGTGCAGCCCAGCAGCCCCACAGCGCTCTTTGTATCTGGCATAGGGCAGCAGGCGCGCTCAAATCTCGGTGGCCGCAAGTCTCCCTGCATAAGCGGGTTATAATAGTGCGCACACATGCAGCTGGAAATCGAGTACACAATGCAAACGTGTGGACGATTGGATGAGCATTTGGATGAAAATGTGATAAAAAGCCATGAAGCTTAAGCGAGGGTGGCACATAGATGAGCTTCAGTTCTAAGCACCCATATCAGCTCTTTTTTAATATCCATGCACACATTTACATGTATGTGTGAGTGAGTTTGATCGCATAAGTATTTTTACACTATAATGAAATTGTGCTTCCGTTCGTTGGCTCGTTGGCTGTTGGCTCGTTGGCTTAGCTATGTTTGTGGCTGTGGCTTGTAGTTTCAATGGGATGCTGAAGGCGAGTCAGAGTTGCGGTTGTGACACTGGCGTCAGAGCTGGTTCTGGACTTGTCGGTGGTTGAATGCGGTTAGATGCTACTGTCTGGTCCAAGCGTTCACTTCTAGTTATTGTGATTTTGCTCCTCTACGATGCGCTTTGCAGCCACTGCTTACTTTAACTTTTTCATTTTCAATGAATTTGCATTCTAGTTTGGCTTCCGCATGCAGTAACTTGCCTCACAAGCGCATGCAAACTATTTTATCAGGATTTTTTGCTGCTTGTGGGTAATTCGTGTGTATGTGCACCGATTTGATTTCATATTAAATTTTTTCAGCTGGTCATCAAATGAAAAAATTCAGAGGTTTGGATCTTACTAAACAGTATTTAATAGCACAAGCACAGGGGTAAATAATATTATGCCAAGCATCTGACATGGCTCATATTACTAAATAAATTATGAAGAAGAGCGAGCCAAGACTGTAAGCATTAGGAAAAAAATGTGTTTAAAGTGAAAAGTGCATGCAAATCGATTTTTTGGTATTTGTAGCATAAAATATAAAAAAATGTATAAGGATAAACGTGTATATGCAACTGTAAATGTATAACGTAATGTAAATGTGTAAGTGTGTGACGCAATTATGGTAAGGATAATGGATATTTAAGGTGCTTGGCATAGGGATGTACATTGGAATCAGCTCTTTGGGAAGTAATGGATTAACCATAAAACATAATGACCATAAAGATGGACCATAAAACGATTTTAAACTATTTGCGCAAAGTTTGGATTCAAAAAGAAGATCAATGTTTGGTTACCACACCAATAGCAGGATTCACCCATTTTTTAAACGGATGGTGACTGGAATAAGAAACGCCTCACATACGGCAATATTGTGGGAAAACGATCGTGGTCAAAGCGTGATGAAGCTGCTCAAACGGTGGCCAAACCAGAACTAACGGCCAGTAAGCTGCTACTGTGCATTTGATAGATCTTGAAAGGAATCAATCAAACCTCTTCCGTTTGAACAAAGACTAAATTCGGAACTCTACTGTCATCAACTGCACCGTTTGAAACTAGGCGATTGACCAGAAATAGCGACAGTTGGCCAACAGAAGAGGTGTTGTGTTCCATGAGGAAAATATAAAGCCACACACATCTGTAGTGACTAGCCTAAAACTCTGGGAGCTTGGCTGGGAAGTTTTAATGCATCCACCAAATAGTCCGGACCTGACACCAAGCGATTACCACCTTTTTCTCTCATTGCAAAACTTGCTGAATGCTAAGAAATTCGTATCAGGAGAAGATTGTGAAAATCGATTACTAGAATTCTACAAGAATTCTATAAGAGAGAGGCATTATGAAGTTATCTTTAAAATGGCGACAAATTACACAACAAAACGGTGCATATTTGACCCAAATCCAAAATTAAATATTTATAATATAAATAAATTTAATTTTTAATTCTGAATTTATATCTTAAAATCTGTTTGGAATTTTGTTAGACATTAATGAATAAATAAAAAACAAAAATAATATATAATAATAAAAACACCAATTATCTGAAACACCTTAAATAAGGTTTGAATTTTACCCAAAAATAATGGACTTCTTTTTCCCCAAACTAGTTAATATTTGTGTGCAACCGAATCCACTTAGTTAGCTATCTAAACCATTTCACTTGAAATACACTCGCTGTATAACAGCACTTAATCATGGCAATAAAATAATGAACTGAAAATTTTTCATCGTTTGGGAAAAGCCTAATTGAAACAAGACCAGACCAAAGGCATAGCAACACAACCACAACACTGTGACCACATTTTGCTGCTTTTGTTTATATTTATTTAATTCTGCATTAAGTCTATGCGCAACAACACTACAAAATAATTCGCACATCAACATCAGCATCAGCGGCTTGAATAATTCAGCAGGTAGCCCACAGTTGCCCTTCAAACGGTAGTTGGGCACAGCCAGCTTCATTTAATTGAAAAATGGAATTATGCTGCTAAATTTGAAAATCTTCTATTTGATAAAAATGTTTGTTATGAACTTGCAAACTCATATACATACATCTGCCTCTGATCGATCTGGAGTGACAGATTTTGCACGCAATGAAGACTGTACTTAAGGGGTTAGGGGTAGTCAGAATTTTCAACAAATTGGATGTTTTTTAACACACTTTTATTAGCTCGGGTTGTATGTATGTATGTATGTATGTATGTATGTATGTAACGGAATCTTTGAGCTTAATTTTCACTGGCTTCTAAAAATCTGATCGACTTGAAATTTTGCACACCTATCAAGGACCGATGACAATGCAATAATTTGATAAAAGTTTTCCATTATCCTTATTAGGATTGCCAGGATTAATATTTTCTGTTTTTTACTGTGGGCAAAAAGTAAGGTGAATTTGGTTGTAAAATGAAAAATCTTGTTTTTAGGCTCCCTCCACGAAAAATAAGTTCTTCATCCCGATTACTTCTTTATCATGGCCGATAACTGCATAGCTTTAGACTCACAGTCGATAAGAAAGGAATTAAATATAACACGAATATATCGAATCATTTATTCACTGACTGCAATGATAACAATAATTTTCATTCATAATAAAAAATAGTTTAAAAAAAAACTAAAAAACACGCTTTTTTCCTAATCGAACTAAAAAGTAGAAAATAAAAAATAGTTTAAAAAAACTAAAAAACACGCTTTTATTGCTAATCGAACTAAAAAGTAGAAAATAAATTTTAATGACAAAGGGACCTATAATGAAGTAATAGCAAATCGAAGGATCAGTCATAGTCAACTACCTCAGAACAGAATTATAACAAAAATTAAGATACAAATAGAATAATTCAAATTAGAGTTAAAAGCGTGGGATGCATTTTGCTTCACTTTCATAACACTCTGTACATAGGTAGTTGCCAATAGAATGATTGTAATATTTACTATATCAAGCATCCCACGCTTTTAACTCTAATTTGAATTATTCTATTTGTATCTTAATTTTTGTTATAATTCTGTTCTGAGGTAGTTGACTTTAGTTCGATTAGCAATAAAAGCGTGTTTTTTAGTTTTTTTAAACTATTTTTTATTTGCATTTTTCTTATCTAAAATATCTTAAAAATACTGTGTGAAAGTTTGAAGTGAATCCGACAAATACTTTTCGAGTTATTTAACAATTAAGGAAGCGTGCTCGGGCGCTCCGGAGCTCGATAGTAAAACTTTCAATGCGTTTTTCTCAAAACTATGTTTTTTGAATTTGTGGTCCCTGTTACTTAAAAACCGCTTGGTAGATTTCAATAAAATTTGTACTGCTTTTGTAAAACATAAAAAAACTCGTGCCTGATCGGAAGATTCTTTTTTCAAAAATTTAAATTTTTTAAACAATTAATTGTCGGTTTTTTCTTGAAAATCTGAAAAATATTTCCTGATCAGGCACAAGATTATCTATTCATAAAAATTTCTCTTGACCGATTGATTTTAGATGAATCTCCAGGACTTGTGATGATCACCGCAAGGGACTTTTAGAGAAACGAGCTCCACACAAACAGCGATAACTTTTACGAAAGTCAAGTCGAAACATGATGTATTTAGGCTATGTTTTTATTTTTGTAAAATAAAGCAAATGACTAGCAAAGAAAAATTATTGAAAATCATCATTTTTTCGTGCCTCTGACTACCCCTACTTAAATAATTAGGACTCAAGTACACCGCACGAAATATTTTAAGACCAAGATGATTAGGTTGCTATCTATTAAAGCAATAATAGAAAAATGTCCCAATATCGTTTCGTTGATTGTACGAGTACACTACCTGACCATTGAATTATGACCAATGATAAAAGTTACATATTTATGGCTTTGAGAGTGAATAAAACGCAAACGGTTTTAAAACATTTAAAAAAGCTTACATATTTATTTTTATTAAAAGCTTCTTGACATTTTTGCATTAAAAATATTTATTTTAAGCTAATATTTCGTGGCGCCTCCCCTTGTTGCTAAGACGGCCGCAATTCGTTGAGGAATACTGGCAACGCACTGTGTTATCTTCGTCTTAAGATTTTGGTCATTATACCACACATCTTCGATGTTTTCCTTAAGCTGTTGTATTGGGGTATACTGCCGATTTGAGGTACACCCAACAATTTTCGATGGGGTTAAGGTCCGGTGAATTGCCAGGCCATGGCAAAACCATTATTTCCGTTGAATTCAGACAATTCATGCTCATCCTGGATGTGTGACATGGAGCTCCATCTTGCTGACCCTTCGAAGCACACAATCTTCAGAATATCGTTCTCCGGCTACCTTGCGAACAAAATTTGCTGTTTTTGTGACCGCTTCCAATTGGCATTCATCGCTGAAGATGATCTGTAAGAAGAAAAACACAACCACAAAAAAAGTGTGAATATTCACATCTTCTTACTACTGCTATTTGACAAAGAAAAAAAATGTTTTTTTTTTAAACTTACTTTTTTCCAATATTCCGAGTCGAAGTCTCTGTGAAGTTGTGCCCAAAATTTCTGCCGATTTCGCATACACGGTGTCAGTTTTGCCTTTTTTGCTGGTCGTCTGCAAAAAAGTCCATTTTCGTATAAGCGTCGTCGTAACGTTCTTTCCGAAATATTTACTCCAGATTCCTGAACCTCTTTTAAAATCATTCGACTTGAAGCATTTCTGTTCCAGAGAACTGTTTAGACGATTTTGCGATCCTGCCTGGTTGAGGTGATGCGCCCTCGGCGACAATTTTGGCGATTGTTTGAAGTTACCGCTAAAACGTTGTTGGTATTTTTCAACTTTTTGGCAACATTTACCACAGGCACCTTGGATATTCCAACGGTTCTTGTTATGTCTGCATAGCTCAGGTTCTTGGCTATCAAAAGAACTGCAATTTGTGGCTTTTGTCCCGATGTCAAATCCGACTTTCGACCCATTTTCTAAAAAAAAATGGTTAACTGGTTAAATTGAAAAAAAGGATAATCCACGTGACAAATTCAAAAGATATGTATATTTTGTACTTACTGTTGTTATTATATGATATATGAATATTCACTATTCAATTCTTTCACTTTTCAGACGATCTTAGTTTTTTACGATTAGTTTTTTTATGCTCCTCACACAAGATCGCACTGGCACTTGCACACTTAACTTTCACTTATAAGCAAAGAAACTGATCCTTTTCTAATCGCCGCTGGCCAATTGACCGGAAATTTTTAAAAACATCTAAGAACAGGTTAAAAACCCCTTAATACCCTTTTTGATTTGGAAAACCCCAAATTAGATTGAAAATTTTACCTGATATTTGAAGTTTTCAGAAAAATGCCATCGGTCATAATTCAATGGCCAGGTACTGTATGTGTAAAAGAGTATCTCATAATGGAAATTATGTCGCATTTTTTATTGGTATTTTAGTAAGGCGCAAATTATTGTTCTGTGTAAAACGAAATAATTATAAGGCAAAAGCATTTGCTTTTAATTTAAAAGTGTGCCATGTAAACTATTCTATTATAAGTTAAGCACTCGTTTTGATATTTACGTAGATGTCCTGGTTTAGAAACAAAACAATGAGCAGGGACAAATTTTAACACGGAAAGAGAGAGAGGCCTTACATTGCGGGAGATTGCTTCAAAATTAAAAAGAAGCAAAACTGTGGTTTTGCATTACTTCCATTTGAAAGAAAAGTACGGATTCACCAAGAGGCGTGGTAGAAAACCAAAACTTAGCGCTTAATAAATAAATCAAATAGCCCTTCTGAACTCTTAAACACAATCTTAATTTGGAAGTTACTACCCGTCTTGTGCAACAGATTTTGCAAGGGGATTCTTGACTGGAGTATGTAAAAGGAGTACCTAAAGCTAAGTTAACCACACGGCACAAACAGACTAGATTGACGAAGTACCAACTTTGGGAAGATCAATGGGAAATAGTACCTTTTTCCGATGAAAAGAAAAAGTACCAAGTCAGACGGACCAGATGGTTCGGAAATAAGTACGTTAGCATTATAAAAGGAAGAAAAAGGAACAGTGAATGGCTCGCAATTTCGGAAGGGGTTCGGTCATGGTTTGGACAGACATTTGTGTCAAAGGCAAAACGCCTTTATGTTTCATATACACAAAAATTAATAAAATAAAAATAATAATAATGGGCGCGTACACTTCTGTTAGGTGTTTGCGCGAGCTCCTTCTATTTGTGGTGTACGTCTTGATGTTCTTCCACAAATGGAGGGATCTACTGTTCTAAGCCGACTCCGAGTGGCAAATGGTTTTTATGCGGAGCTTTTTCATGGCAGAAATACACTCGAAGGTTTGCCATTGCCTGCTGAGGGGCGACTGCTGTTAGAAAAAACTGTTTCTGTGCTTTGAACCTAGGTTCTCTTCGAATTCCGAATGGTAGTCACGCACCAACCCATTTGGCCACGGCGGCCGCCACAACAACGAATAGTGTCAGGTAATATAGAACTTCTAAACAAAGTACCTATTACCATTTTTGATGAAAATTTTGATGAGAAGTGGATTTCCCAGCATGACAACGCAGCCATTCAAACTTCCAAGGCAACAAAAGAATTTTTGCCCGAAATACCAATTTTAGAATAGCCTGCCTGCAGCCCTAAGCTTAACCCAATCTCAATCGGTTTTCAGAAATGGAAGACAGTTTGATAGCGCAAAAAGCAACTGTGATTAATATTGAGTGGTCAAATATTTAACAAAATATTATTAAAAACTTTGTCAAATCGATGTTTTTTTAAGACGCTTACTTTGGTTCCACAAAAAATATGTCAAAAAAATATTGTTTTTGTATACTATTTGATGTCAATAATAGCATACTATAAAATTAAAACGATCGGATTTTATTTTCTTAAAAAAAAAAATCTTAAAAAATATCTATAAAAAATGAGTATTTGACCATGAGAAAAAGCGACTGGCCATCAGTAAAATTTTCCAACTTTACCTTTTACCGACCTTGAAATACTCAGAGCACGAAAGTCATTGCGCATTACTAATAGTAGTAGTAATTCTTTATTGAATTATAAAGGCGCCAAGTCTGGTGAGTAAGCCGCATGCACCAGCAGTTCCCAATCGTACGTCTCCACCAATTCCCGGGTCGCTCTTGTTCGATGTGGCGGTGCATTGTCATCAAGAAAAATTACTTTGTGATGCCGATCGGCATATTCTGGGCGTTTTCGGTGTGTAGCGCTGTTCAAATCGGCCAATTGTCGTTGGTAGCGTGCACCGTCAACTATTTCACCTGGTTTTAATAGCTTGTACCAAATCATACCACGCTGATCCCATAAAACACACAGCATTGCCTTGCGGCCGAAGCGATTTGGTTTGGCCGTTGTTTTTGGCTTGTGGCCGGGCGGACCACACGATCGTTTACGCTTGGGATTGGAGAAATACAGCCATTTTTCATCACCCGTAATGATTCGATGCAAAAAAGACTTCCTTTTGAACCGGGAGAGCAGCATTTCACAAGTTGTTTTTCGGTTCATGCGGCACCCACCTTCCGACCTTTAAAATCATGCCCATGTCTTTCAAACGTTTGGAAATGGTTTTTGGGTCACTCCCAACTGTTCTGCCATCATTTCTTGCGTTTGACTATCATCTTCATCAAACAATGTTTGCAATTCGGCGTCCTTAAACTTTTTCGGTGGCCGGCCACGCTAAAATAACCACTTCGGAATTTTTCAAACCACCTGAAGCACTGTGCTCTACTTAGAGCATGCCCACCATAAGCTTCTAAAGGGTGTTTTTTTTAGAGGTTAGGTTTTCAAGTTGGCACTACTTTTTTCGTAGATGGTCTTTTTGACAGCTGTCACTTGATTTATGCTCAGTTTGGTTTGCCATTTCATAATGAATAGACTTACACCTGAACAACGTTTGCAAATCGTGCAAATTTATTACGAAAATAATGGTTCGGTTCGCGCGACGCATCGAAGAAAATTTTGTTCAGCGATGAACATCATTGTATTAATTTTTGCGACATTTTTAGTAATGGCACCAAAGGGAAAAGAGCTTTCTGATGATTTAAAAAAACTGATTATAAAATATCACAAGGAATATAAGTCATTGCGAGAAATCGGTGGTTTGATAGATAGGAGTTTTGCTACAGTTCAAATTATTGTGAATAAACATAAAAGTGCGGGAAGCACCACTAATAAAGAGCGTTTTGGGCGTCCGGCGGTCTCAAGTCCCAGAGAAAAAAGCTTAGTCGTACGGAAAATCAGGACAAACCCCAAAACAAGTGCCTCCAAATTGAAATCTGAAGTTGAAAATGAGCCTGGAAAACAATTTAGCACCCAAACTATTCGCCGGGTTTTGCATAGTGCTGGTTATCATGGGCGCAGTGTTAGGAAAAACCCCATCGTGAGTAGTGTCAATCGGAGTAAACGGATTTCATTCGCAAAAGATCATGAAAAATATGACCAAACGTTTTGGAACCAAGTCATATGTTTTGATGAGTGTAAGTTCAGTATCTGTGAATCTGATGGCCGTGAAAAAGTTTGGAGAAAAGTTAACGCGGAATCGGATCCAAACAATATTATCGGGACTGTGAAGCATGGAGGGGGCTCTGTGATGGTTTGGGGATGTATGGCTGCGAACAGGGTTGGAAACTTAGTATTTATCGAAAATATTATGGACCGATATGGTTATTTAAATATTTTGAAAAATAATTTAGAAGAAAGCGCTACGAAATTAGGCCTTGGAGGAACGTTTATCTTCCAGCAGGATATTGACCCCAAGCACACATCCAACATTGTACGAGAGTGGCTTTTACAAAGTGCGAAAACAGCTGAAAACACCGCCACAATCCCCGGATACCAACCAAATCAAACATTTATGGGAACATTTAAAGCAACAAATACATACGTAAACATCGGATTAGAAATAAGGAACAACTGAAAAACGTCCTTCAAGAGGAATGGAATAAAATACCACCAGCTGTAACTGAAAACTTGGTGAAATCAATGCCATCACGACTTAAAGCGATTGTAAAGTCTAATGTCAAATTAATAATATTATGCGCTGTATACTCACTTTGAAGACATGAATTTTTATAAAGTTTAATATAAAAAGCTATAATTTGATCCTTTTTAAAATTGTGTCTTTATTTGGATTTTTTTATTTCATTCATGTAAATAAAACACAATTTTGTTATAACTTAGGTTGTTTGAAGAAATCGATTGGGGAGAAAATTGAAAACGTGTCCGGTGTATACTTACTTCTGTTACTAACTGTACGTCTCCCTATTTAGAAATTGGTCTCAAAAATTATGTTAACCTTTGTTAACTCCAACAGAAATTCTGGCGAAGCAATACTATTAAAGTGCAAAAATAATTAATTTGATAGTTAAATTGGTACAGATTTCAATTGGCTGTAATTTCTCACTTCGCGTGTCTTCCGTTGCTGTATTCGGTATTTCGTGGTGAAATTAATGTACTCCCATTTGTATTAACTAATATGAATATGCAGTTATTTTTCTTATGGCGTAACATTTTTTACCTGTCACCTGCGGTTGAGCAGCGTTTTTTTCCAAAGGCGCCTAAGTGGCATTATTAAATCGCGCCACGCAAATAAAAAGTTTGAAAGCGCAACAACTGCAAATACACATAATTGCACATACATTTAATAAAAATTAATTGTATAATGCAGACCAATTAAGAAGAGTGCCTGTGATGATGCACGTATTTACATATATATACACATTAGGCCGGGTCGATTTGTGGGGAGGCAAAAAAATCGCCCATTGCTCTGTGAAAATCATATTCTAGGGATCAAAATAAGAAACTTTGCCAAAGGAACCATACCTCTAAAACGAATTCTGATGTCCCCCAATTTGGGTCGAACTTTTTAGTTTCTTTTCTCATGTAAAGGCCAAAAATGGTGATATTTTGAAATTATTGTATGGGGAACCCCCCAGGGGAGCTCCAGGGGGTGTGCCACTGGCATGGGTGGATCGGCCGTCCAAAGTTAGTGGGGGTCGGTCATACATTTGGACTCGATTGGAGCACTCTAAATGGGTCAAAGTGCGATTTTTCGTTCGACCCAAATTGGGGGCCATCAGAATTCGTTTTAGAGGTATGGTTCCTTCGGCAAAGTTTCTTATTTTGATCCTTAGTATAAGATTTTCACAGAGCAATGAGCGATTTTTAAATCGACCCGCCCTAATACACATACATACATACCGGCACATACAGCCATGGTCATATAAATAGAGCATTTAGACTTTGAAAACAAAGAGTTGAATATGTTTTTAAGTAATTATTTTTTATTGGGGAAAAAGCAACATAAAAAATAAAAAACTTATTTACTTCTTTAAAACAATAAAAGGGTCAAAAAGAGTTTCAGTTCTGATTTAATTTACGAGAACGTTGATAACTCACGAAACCTCCTGGACACATAAATATCACATCCAAAAAATTCCAAATAAAAGCAAAAATATTAAAAAAATCAGATAGTTAAGTAATAATATTGTTTTACCAGATTAGTATTTTGTACTATATCTACCGTTTTTGATTACGTCTTTAAGCCGTCGCTCCATGATTTCTACAAGCTTATGGCATCTTTCCTTTTGGAATCGAGTACCTCCGAGCCGCTTCAACTGCGGCCCACAAATCATCAAAATTTTTAAAATTTTTG